>NW_024870790.1:0-2400000 GCF_019054845.1 Dipodomys spectabilis
ATCTAGAATAATCTTAATAGATGAGCAGAATAGCTCAATACCTATGTACATATGACCATATAAGATGATGCTAAGAGAAAGGAACTCCAAGACATGGATACAAGAGGTTTTTCTTTGCTGCTGTTGTTTTTTAATGTACCATGTGATTTTTTTGTTTCTTTTGTATGTTCTTCCCCCTATGGTATATCCCCTGTTGTCACTGTATTTGATTTTGGTATTGTATGTATGTTTTATTTGAATTAGGGAAGGGAAGGGAAACAACAGAATGTCTTTTCTTTCAAGATAATACTATGGTGCCTAAGACAAACATCACCACCAAGAAAAGAAACACCACAACGCAGAATCATTTTTTTTTTAGTTTATACCTTTTATTAATTTATACATAATCACTTCTAGTTTGTTGAAACAGTAAGTTAGACAAAACGTGCCATAATAATGTCCATCAAAGTGGCTACCATAAAAACTCCAGTGCCACATTCATCTAAAACAAACAAACAAACAACAACAATAACCATGATGCAGAATAATTTCATTGAAGCAGATTGTGGAGCCCAGTAGCCTGCTTCACTAGGATGGAGACACAAAATCTTTTTGGATAGTCACTATACAGGTATGTCATGAATAATATTATACGTACTTACTTATGCTTGAGAGCAATTAGGTTAAAGAAATAGCTCATGACTTATATTCCTTTAAAGGTACAGAGTACTTTTTAAGTTTTAAATTATTTCTTCTCTTCTTTCTAGTAGCCCTTTTTGGAATCATTATTTCCCCTTATCTCCCCCCTCCCCATCCTTACTTTTTTTTGCCAGTCTTGGACATTAACTCAGGGGCTGGACACTGTCCCTGAGCTTTTTCAGCCTGAGGCTCACACTCTACCACTTGAGCCAGAGCTTCTCTTCCTGCTCTTTCATGATTAATTGGAGATAAGACTCTCATGATCTCTTACCAGGGCTGACTTTAATGATCCTCAGATCTTAGCTTCTTGCCATACTTTCCCTTGTATCTTTATGTAGAAGATTTAAGTCTCTGACTGGCAAATAAAGTTAACAGGTTTTGAATCCAATGGAAGAGGCTAAGAAAGCATTAGTTATTTGTGTTTCACAAGATTTATATTACTAGTGACTGAGTCCATTAAAAAGCGAAACATGGTAACAATCTTGTATTTTGATTTTGGAGAGTGTAAATGGCAGGTCTTCAACTGATCACAAATAATTCAAGATATTTGGACCTGAAATTCTGTTCTATTCTTTTCTAGAATTTTTGTTGACATAGAATTATCTTTGTCCTGGGTAAAATTTTTGGATGTAAAGCAGTACTAGAGGTATCACAATTCCAGACCTCAAATTTTCCAATAGAGATGTAGTAACAAAAACAGCTTGGTATTAGCACAAATATAGGCCTGAAAACCAATGGAACCGACTAGGAGACCCAGAAGTGATTCCATATTCCCACAGCCATCTAATATTTGTCAGGCAAGCTAAAAAATATGTTGAAAAAAAAAGATCTTCTTTAACAAAAGATGTTCAGAAAACTATATATCCAGAACACTGAACTGGATCCTGGTCTGTCAGCCTATAGTAATATCAATTCAAAATGGACCTAACCCTGAGTGTGAGAACTGAAACTCTGCAATTTCAATAGGAAGGAATAGGAGAAATGCTATAACTTATTGGTATAGGCAAGAACATTCTGAATAGTCCAAGGAATTTAGTCAATTGGAGAGAAAATTGACCAATGGGATTGTATCAATTATATCTACATAGCCTTCAGATAAGGAGAAAATCTTGGACAGTTGTATATATGTCAAAGACTTCTGAGACATACAAGTGGCCAAACAGGAAGAAATGCTCAACATGTCTTGCCATAAAAAATGCAAATCAAAAGTACACTGAAATTCTGTCTCACTGCAATATCAAGAATACAAACAACAGAAATTGGCAGGGATGTGATGGGAAACGTACTCTATTATCTTGTTGGTGGGAATGGAAACTAGGACAACCACTGAGAAAGTTAGTTTGGAGCCTTCTCAAAAAACTAAATAAAGGACTACCTCATGATTCCAGTGATAATTGTTGGACATTTATCTAAAAGATAACAGTCCGGATACAATAAAGACACTTGCATAACCATGTTTATTGCTCGACTATTCACCATATCCATGTCGTGGAAACAGTCTAGTTGTCATTAAATGGACAGATGGATCAAGAAAATGTTATATATACATATAATGGAATGTTATTCATCCATTAGGAATAATGATATCATGTCATTAGGCAAATGGATAGACTGGGGAAAATTAAGTAAAGTAAACCAGGCTCCGAGAGCCAAAAGCTGAATGTGTTCTCTCATGTGTGGCAATGAGATTTAAATTATAAATATATGTATAAACAGATACAGGGTCATATGCTTATATACACAAACATGTTAATTGAAGTATGGTATATACAAGGGTAGTTTCCAATGCTGTAACTTCTTTCAGCAACTAACTTAGTTTAACAATATAAATAGGGAAGCTGGAACGTGTGTTGTCAATGGTGGAGTGGAATCAAGAGGAGGAAGTAGATGAATGGAATAAGGAAGGATGGACCAATGTAGTCAAAATATTTAAAATATGTATATAAAAATGGAACTAGGAAAATTAGAGCATAAATGGGATCATGTGAAATGGGGGCAATAGGACAATAATTAAAGGGGTGACATTGATCAAGATGTATTTTACTCACAAACAGATATGTTAAATTGAAACCCATTTGTACAACCACATGATGATAAACAAATAAATAAATAGACAAATAAATTTGGATGGGGAATAGCAATGTTTTAATATAAATATTGGGACATGTGATATTTTTCCACACATTAGGCATTTGAAGTTTTGGTTTGATTATTCCAGTGTCTCAGAAACTTGGTACCAGATATCTAATAACCTCAGTTAATTTAATGAAACATTAATTTGCATTCCTGTCCAAATGTAGCACTTTTAAACTCTTAAAAGCTGAATTGAGGAAGAAATACTTGGAACCATGACACTGTTAGGTTGAATCATTCATGAATCTCTGGTGCCCACTTGAGCGGGGGGGGGGGGGGGGGGGGGGGGGGTTTACTGATAGTAAGCAGAAAGGCTCTATACTTAGTCCATAGTGCCTTTTAAGTATCTTAATGAATTGATTAGATAGTATATTTTAACATATATAACAAGGAATGGAAGGAAGAATATCAAATGATGAGACTTGTTGAAAAGCCTTTTTTTGTTTTTGTGCTGGGCCTGGGGCTTGAATTCAGTCCACACTGGCCTCAAACCAGCATCTTCAAATCTGACCTTCCTGAGTAGCTAGGATTATAGATGTGAGCTGTGGTGTGCAGATTGAAAAGATTTTCAAAATGAAAATTCAGTGCTCATGAGTAGACCACCTTAGAGTGAGTTTTCAGATTTTTTTGCCAGTCCTGGAGCTTGAACTCAGGGCCTGGGTACTGTCCCTGAGTTTATTCTGCTCAAGGCTAGCACTCTACCACTAAACCACAATGCCAGCCAAACTTTTGCACATGAGTTTCATTATATCTTGGGCACAAATAATTCACTGAAGAAATTATAGATATACATCAAAAGTGAGTGAGATAATAGTTTTACTGCCTGTTTTATTTTATACATCAATATACCAAGTACTAGTCATAGCTGCCAGATATGTTTCTTGTATATTATTGTTTTTATATATTTTAAGATGAACCTAAACCAGTGTTTCCCTAAGTTCAACGTGGTCTGTGTGTATCATAGTTCTTATGCATTTGAATTAAATAAAAGAATAAAGATGTTATACTGACTGAGGCTTTGAATTATAACTAAGTCAATTCAATTTAAAGAACTACTGTAAGGTTTGCCTTATTTTTATACTTTTTGGGATATAATCAAATTTTTCTATGAAATAATTGTTTTGATTATTGCAGTATGGATTTTGTCTTAATGTATTATATGTGGAGTAATAAAACTTGGCATATCTTTTCATTCTTTGGGTGGGAGTGGTGACAGAGGATATGAGTATCTGCTAAATCCCAAGATCTGAAAACTATTGCTTTAGAAGCATAGTTTAACTTTTAATCCATCTAGTATGATTTGTGGTGTCATTTATATGGAGGTTTTACCTGTCTTCTTTTATGTAGCCTTAGAAGTAGTCAGAAGATATAGAGAACCCAACACAATTTAGATATTTATTTTATAGTCAACAGCCCATTATTCATCTGTATTTCTTTCTTATTGTATATTCCTTGTTTCCTTTTTGCTTTTTGTTTGTTTTTGCATGGAATTGGGACTTCGTGCCTACTAGGTAAGCCTCTACTACTGAGCTTCCACTCCAGCCCATATACAGGCTTTTGATTTGTATCTTCTAATTTCCTGTCTGAAATGCTCAGTGATCCTCTGTTTCTTAAAAAGTATTTGGTTAATTCTTCATCTATTTGAAGTTTCTCTTGCTGTTGAAATTGAATTTCATTTCATTTCTTCTTTTATTATGATCAGATATGATACAGGATATGAGTTCTATATGTGCATATTTGTTAATACTTATTTCATTGCCTAGTATATGGACCCTTATAAAGAAAGTTGCATGCTCCCCCATGGTATAACCCCTGCTTTCATTGTATTTGATGTTAGTATAATTTGTAGAGGGGAAGGGAAAAAACAAATTGTTTAAATAGGGATTCAGGTGGACCCATTGCAACAATGAGATGTACAAGTCGTTATGCCAAAAAATGAACTTTACAACTTTGGCCAAGGGTGGGGAGTGGGGGGTAGGGGGTGAGGGGTGTGGTAGATGGGAAGGGATGGGAAGGGGAAACAAAGGAGGAGGCAACAATGCTTGATAAGAAATGTACTCATTATCTTGCCTATGTAATTGTAACTCCTCTGTACAGTATTTTCACAATTTAAAAAAAAGAAAGTTGCATGAACTAATGAAAAGAATTTGTACTCTACAGGTATTACTTGGAACGTTCTGTTAATGTTCATTCCATTTTATCTGTATTTGTTTGATGTTTCTTTGTTGATTTTTTACCTGGAAGACCAATCCATTGGTGATTGTGGGGTATTCAAATGTGCAAATATTATTCTATTGAAGCCTATTCCTCACTTTAGGTCTGATATTGGATACTTTATTATTAGAGGTATATACATATTTAGTCCCTCTCTTCCTCCTCCCTCCCTTCCTCCTTCCCTCCCTCCCTTCCTCCTCCTCCTCCTCTTCCTCCTCCTCCTCCTTCTTCCTCCTCTCTCTCTCTCTCTCTCTCTCTCTCTGTTTCTCTCTCTATATTTTTTTGGGGGGGGGCAGTCCTGAGGCTTGAACTCTGGGCCTGAACACTGTCCCTGAGCTCCTTTTGATCAAGGCTAACACCCTACCACTTGAGCTACTGCTCAATTTCTGACATTTTCTGTGATTTACCTGGAGATAAGAGTCTCACAGACATTCCTGCCTGACTGATCCTCAGATCTCAGCCTCCTGAGTAGCTAAGATTACAGGTATCATCATACTGTTTTTGATGAGTTGACTTCCTCATAATTATATTTTGACCTTTGTACTACCACATCCAATTATTAGAGGTGTCATTTTACTTTCCATTTTACATTTCAGTGTCTTATGCTGAGATCTGCATCTGGTAGACTAATCTACCACTTTTGTGAGATGGCATTTTCAAAACAGTATTAGGGTTTGAATTCAGTGTTCTGTGCTATCACTTGAGCCATGTTTCAAGTTCATTTCAAATAGGGTCTTAGCTTTCGCCTTAGTCAGCTTTGGACATGATCTTCATTCCAACTTTTCTTGAGTGACTTGGATAACAAGTGTGCACCATCACATTTAATGTTGTTTTTTTATCAAAAATCCTAGGACTTGAACTCAAGGCCTGAGTTATGTCCCTGAGTTTTCATGTTTAAAACTAGAGCTCTACCACTTAAGCCACAGCTCTACTTCTAGCTTTTTTGTGTGATTAATTGGAGACAAGAGTCTCAGAGACATTCTTACCCAGTGTACCTTTGTACTGTGATCCTCAGTTCTCAGCTTCTTGAGTAGTGAAGAGTATAGACGTGAGCCACTGGTGCCTAGGACAATGAATTTTTCTGTATGTCCTTATTTTTAATCCATGTCTCCATCCCATGCTATTTTTGGCAGTTGTGGGGCATGAACTCAGGGCCTGGGAGATGTCCCTGAGCTGTTATGCTCCAGTCTAGTGTTCTACCACTTGTGCCACAGCTCCACTTCCAGGTTTTAGGTGGATAATTGGAGATAAGTTTCTCATGGAATTTGCTGATTTGGCTGGCTTCAAACCATGATTCTCAGATTTCAGCCTCCTGAGTAACTAGGATTAAAGGCATGAGTCATCAGCGCTCGTCCTCTGTAGTGTTTTTTCTTTTATACTCTTTATTTGCTTATGCTAACATCTAATGAGATTTATTTTATCCAATATCTTTATAATCACAATTATCTTTTGCTTTATGTAGTATTTCTTCATTTATTCGAAAGTATCACATTTATAGTCATAAATTGCTTTAGTTGTGATCATTGAATGTTTCATTTGTCCTTAGTCATGAACAATAGAGTTGCTGGTTAGACTAATATAGGCTAGAAGTTTTTATTTTCATCACTTGAAATATATCATTCGATATTCTTTTTTAAATTTTATTTTATTGTAAAGATGCTGTACAGAGGGGTTACAGTTACATGAGTAAGGTAATGAGTACATTTCTTGTCGAGCATTCTTACCACCTCCCTTGTTGTTCTCCCACTATCCTTTCCCTCCCCTACCTCCCTCACCCCCCCCCGCCCCGAAGTTGTTCATTTCCAATATACTGTCTTGTGGGTATCACTGTTGCAATGGGTCATCCTGTGTCCTGTTTCAGCATTTTGTTATTCCTCTTCCCCTCCCCAAATTAGATAAATGTATATACAAGATGCAGTGACAACAGAGGATATACCATATACAACAGAAGATATACCATAGGATATACCATAGAGGATATACCATACCATTCAATGGAAACAAAAAAAATCACATAGTACATTAAAAACAACAGCAACAAAGAAAGACATCTTGTGTCCATATCTTGGGGTTCATTTCACTTAGCATCATCTTATAGGGTCATATGTACATAGCTTTTGAGATATTCTTTTTTTTAATTCTTATTTAGTCTTCTTTTTTATTGTGAAAATACCATACAGAGGGGTTACAATTACATGGGCAAGCCGGGCACTGGTGGCTCACGCCTGTAATCCTAGCTACTCAGGAGGCTGAGATCTGAGGATCGCGGTTCAAAGCCAGCCCGGGCAGGAGAGACCATGAGACTCCTACCTCCAATAAACCACCAGAAAACCGGAAGTGGCGCTGTAGCTCAAGTGGTAGAGTGCTCGCCTTGAGCTGAAGAGCTGAGGGACAGCGCCCAGGCCCAGAGTTCAAGCCCCACGACCGACAAAAAAAAAAACAAAAAACAATTACATGGGCTAGATAATGAGTACATTTTTTTTATCAAACATTGTTGCCTCCTCCTTTGTTTCCCCTTCCCATCCCTTCCCATCTCCCAACCCCCCACCCCCAAAGTTGTAAAGTTTGTTTTTCAACATAACAATTTGTACATCTCATTGTTGCAATGGGTCCACCTGTATCCCTATTTAAACGATTTGTTTTTTCCCTTCCCCTCCACAAATTATACCAACATCAAATACAGTGAAAGTAGGAGTGTCCTGTGGGGGAGGATTGAGCTATTCTTCTTGCTGGTAAAGTTTGTGTTGAGAATCTGCTGTTATTTAATGGGCTTACCAATATGTGTCTCAGTACTTTCCACTTATATCTTTCAGTATTCTTTCTATGTTCTGCACTATTAATTTAACTGTCATATGTCTTAGAGTGATTCCTACTTGTTAGATATTTTAAATGCTTCTTTGTACCTACATGAGAGTTTCCCATTATTTGGGAAATTTTCTCCTATTTGTATTGAAAATATTTTCTGTCCCTTTAACTAACATCTCTTTCCTTCTAATATGACCATCATTCTTACATTTGGTCTCTTAGTATTCCAGCTTGATACAATCCATCAGTAAATTCTCTCTCCAATTTATTGAATTTCTCAAATTCTACTTTGAATATTCTTCCTTTCCCAATAAATTCTCATGTTTCTCTAACTCCTACTAATTTCAAAGTTTGAAGTATTAAATTGAGATCTTTGCTCCATTTTGAATTGATGTTAATACAACTTGATAGGCTGGAATCCAATTTCAGTTTTCTGCATATGCATATCAGGTTCCTCAAACCATTTGTTGTAGAGTTGTCTTTTTTCCAATGTATATTTTTAGATTCCTTATCCTGTACATATATGGGTTTGTTTCTGGATATTCTATTTCAGTGATCTTCAGATATATCTTTGTGCCAGTACTAAACTATTTTTTTTTTTTTACTGTATCTTAGTAGTAAAGTTTGAGACTAGAATTGTGATACCTCCTCCTTTATTTAACCCCAATTTATTTGTCTCTTTTGGGCATTTGTGGTTCTGTATGAATACTGAGTTATTTTGTTTATCTCAGAGAAAAATGACATTAGGATTATTGATGGTTATTGTATTGAGATTGTAGGTAACTTTAGATATTACAGAAATTTTCACGATATAAATTTTGCCAATTCATGAACATAGGTAGTATTTCCACTTCATAGTATCTTTGTCAGCTTCTGTCTCCTGACAGAGGTCTTTCACTTCTTTGGCTAGGTTTATTCTTAGTCGTTTTTATTCTTTTAGGCTATTGTGAATGAAATTGTTTTCTTGATTTCCCTCTCTGTATGCTCATAGTTGGTTATATAGAAAAGCTACTGGTTTTTGAGGGTTGATTTCATATCCTGCTAGTTTACCAAAGTTATTTATCAGGTCTAGGACCTTGCAGATCGAATTTCTATGTTCCTTTAGATATTATCTTCAAATAGTGGTAGTTTTGATTTCTTCCTTCTCTATTTAAATTCTTTTTATGCCCTTCTTTTGTCTCATTGCTCTGGCTAGGGATTCCAGTACTATTTTATTTTGAATAGGAAGGGAGAGAGTAGACATCCTTGTCTTGTTACTGATTTTAGAAGAAATGTTTTCCTTTTTTCACCATTCAGTATTATGTTGGCTTTATGTTTGTCATAGATAACCATTGTTATTTTGAGTTATGCATATTCTATTCCTAGATTGTCCAGAGCTTTTATCATAACAGAATGTTCGATTTCATCAAAAGATTTTTCTATATTTACTTATAGGATCATGTAATTCTTGTCATTGGCTCTGTTTAAGTTGTATTTTGTTTGTTAATTTATGTATATAAAAGCAGCATTACAGTTCTGCCCAAAAACTTACATAGTGTATGCTTTTTTGTGTATCAGTTGTTGCATTCTGATAGCAGTTATTTTATTAGGGAGTTTTGCATCTATGTTCATAAAAGAGATTGGTTGATATGTTTGGTTGTTTTTTGGGTCTCTGCCTGGTTTGGGGAATAATGTCATGTTGGCTTTATAAGAATGAGATTAGTAATGATAGCTCTTTAAAGGTCTTAAAGGTCTTGTAATATTGGGTATGAATCCATCGGGACATGATGCTTTTTTTGTTGGGAGACTATTACCTCTTCAGTCTCAATGCTTTTATGTCTTCTTGGTTCAGTTTGGAAGCTCATATGCTTCTAGAAAGCTGGCCATTTTGATCCTAGCTACTCAGGAGGCTGAGATCTGAGGATCATGGTTCAAAGCCAGCCTGGGCAGGAAAGTTCATGAGGATATTATTCTCCACTTAATCACCAGAAAACCATCATTTCTGTCTTGATTTTTACTCTCTCCATCTAACTTTTGTGTCTTTGTTCCTGTTTTTCTAGAAGTTTCAGTTGTATCATAAGGTCATTTACTTGAGCAATTTCTGTTATTCTTATGTAGGCATTTATAGCTATAAATTTTCCTCTCAATAATGATTTTGCTGTATCGTAGAAGTTTTTGGTAGCATCTGTTTTTATTTTCATTGGTTTGCAGAATTTTTTTGTCAGTGGTAGGACTTGGACTCAGGGCCTGGGCATTCTCCCAGAACTATTTTGCTCAAGGCTAGTACTCTACCATGTTCAGCCACAGCTCTACTTCAGTTTTCTGGTGGTTAATTGGAGATAAAAGAGTATTATGGACTTTCCTGCCTAGGCTGGCTTTGAACTTCAATACTCAGATCTCAGCGTCCTGAGTAGCTAAGATTACAAGCGTGAGCCTGGCTGCAGAAACTTTTTTATTCTCTTTATTTCTTCAGTGACTCAGCTGTTGTTCAACAGTGTGTCATGCAGTCTGAGTATTTGTGTCATGCAGTTTGAATATTTTCTGTAGTATCTTTTGTTGTATTTTACTTTAATTCCATATGACCAGATAGATCACAGGAAACTATTTCTCAATGTTCTATGTATTTTCTCAAACTTGCTGTCTATCTGAGGATATAATCTACTTTGGAAAAAAGTTCTAAGGGCTGTTGAGAAGAATGTGCATTGTCTGGTTACTGGGTGAAATACTCTGCAATCCAGTTGGCTGTGGTATTATTTAGTTCTGAGGTTTCTTTGGTGAGCTTTTGTTTATTTGACCTGTCTTTTGGAAAAAGAATAGGATGTTAATGTCTCCTCCTATTATAATGTTAAGGTATATCAGTGTATATAAGCCCAGGAGTGTTTGTATGATGAATTTGGATATGCCACTATTAGAGGAATATATGTTGACCACTGGAATTTCTTTTTGTGTCCTTCTTTGCTTCTTCTTACTGATTTTACCCTGAAGTCAATTTTATCAGATATAAGCATAGCTACTTGTGCCTTTGTCAGGATGCATTTTCTTAGAAGGTATTTTTTCATACGTTCACTATGAATTTGTGTTTATCTTTGACAGTGAGTTGTCTTTCTTGGAAACAACAGATGGTCGACTCTTGTTTTGTTATCTAGGCTGCTGCTCTACAACTATTATTTACATAGTTGAACCTTTTACTATTTGTTACTATTTAGAATTATATTGTTTCCTCTCATTTTATTGTTTATGTGGTGGTTGCTTATTGCCTTTTCCTGTTTTAATATCTAATCTTCTCATAAGGTTTTATAATGTTCTTGTATTTTTTGTTTTTATTATTTTCTTCTGAGGCTAGGATTCCTTTAGCTATCCCTTGTAGTGTGGTTTAGTAATGAATTCCTTTAGTTTTTGTTTGTCATGAAAAGTTTTACTTCTCTGTTAATATTGGATAATAACTTTGCTGAATACTCTAGTGAACTAGAAACCAGAGGCAACTAAAGGATGGGGAATATGCGGAATATGTGGAACCTCCGCTATCTGGGTCACAGGGAGAACAAGAGAATTTGGCCATCCAGGTCATGGGGAGCCAAAGGGATTAGGGACCTCAGCCATCTGGATTTCAAGGAGTCAAAGGGACCTCATATATCCAGGTCAGTGGGAGGCCAAGAGTCCTCTGCCTTCTGTGTAATAGGCACCCCAAGGAAATTCGGCCAACTGGGTTATGGGGAGCCCAAGGTCCCTTGGCCATCTAGGTCACAGACAGCTCAAGAGAATTCAGTAATCCAGGTCATTGGGAACCCATGGGACCATGGCCATTTAGGTGACTGTGGGGAGGAAAGACCTTTGCTATGTAGGTCACATGGAACCCGAAAGACTTCAGCCCTCCAGTTCATCGGGGGTTTGAGGGACTTCAGCCCTCCAGAACAGGAAGCCTTAGGGAATTTGGTCATGGGGTCACCGGGTGCCTAAAGGAATTCAGACATCTGGGACATAGGGAGCCTGAATTTGGCCATCAGGTTGCTGGGAGCCCAAGGGACTTCAGCCACTTAGGGTCACTGGGAGAATGAGTGAAGTAGGCTATTTGAATCACTGGGAACCTGAAGGAATTAGGCCATCTAGGTCACTGAGAGGCTGAGGGAATTCAGCCATTTGGTCACTGGGACATCAAGGAAATTTGGCCATCAGGTGACTGCAAACCCCACAGTCGGCTATCTGAGAAACTGGGAATAGGAGGTATCATGGACATAAGGGATCTCAGCTATCCATGTCACCTGCAGTTTAAGGGAATTCCATCATCTTGGTCACTGGGCACAAGAGGTACCTTCAACCATCTCGGTCACTGGGAGCCCAAGGGACCTTAGCTATCCATGTCACCAAGAGTCTAAGGGAATTCGACCATCTGAGTCACTGAAAATTGGAGATACCTCGAAAATCTGGGTCACTGGGAGTCAGGGAATGGGGCTTCAGCCATCCAGGTCATTGGGGGTGGGGGAAGCTCAGCCATCCAGGTCACTGGGAGTGGGCTGGACCTCCACCATCAGAATCACTGGGAGTGGGGGAGGGGTCTTGGCCATCTGGATCACTGGGAGTGTGAGAGGGGGACCTTGGCCATCCAGGTCTCGGCGTGCCACCAGACCTGGGCCCTCCGGGTAAAGGGAGCCAGAGGAATTTCCACCATCTAGGTTACAGAGCATCCAAAGGAATTTGGCTATTCAAGTCGCTGGGAATCCAAGTTATCTTGGACATCTGGGTTACAGGAAGCCTGAAGGAATTCTTCTGGGTCAACAAGAGCCTAGGGGAATTATCTATCTTGGTGATTGGGAGCTCTTGTGCCCTCAACCATCCAGGAGGAGGGGAGGGGGTTAGAGGTAATTCTACCATCCGGGTCACTGGGAGACTGAAGAAATTCAACCGTTTGAGTCACGGGGCGGGGGTGGGGAGGCGGTGGTGCGTGGGTGGCTGAGGGGCCTCAGACATCCGGGTTGTTCTGAACCTGAGGGACTTGTGCTATTCATTCAGGTTAGGAGGAGCCCAAGGAAATTCCTTATTCTGGGTCACCGAGAGCCTGAAGGAATTAAGCCATCCAGATCACTGAGACCTCGAGGTACTTCAAATATTCAGGTCACTGGGAGCCAAAGGTATTAGGCAATCTAGGTCACTGGGAGCTTGAGGGTATTGGCCACCCAGATAACCAGGTTCTGAGGAAATTTGGCCAATGGCATATCCAAGAGGCCCTGGGACCTCGACTCTCCAAGTCACTAGGAGCCCGCAGGACTGGCCATCTGCTCACCAGAAACCCCAGGGTCCTGGACCATGCTGGTCACCAGTAACCCAGAGAGAATTAGACAATCCCAGTCACTGAGAACCCTAGGGAAATAGGCCATCCAGGTCACAGGGAACATGAAGGATATCTGCCATCCAGATCACAGGGAATTCCAGGGAACTAGACAGTTCAGGTCAGTGGTAAGCCAGACATGTTCAGAGATATGGGTCACTGGGACCATGAGGGAACTCAGAATGGGAAGTAACTGGGAGATTTGAGTAACTGTGAGCAGGAGGAATCTGAGTGAGCTCAGAGTTTTAAAAAAATTGGAGCCTCATGGAGGGCCAAGTAACACAGGGACAGGGGAACTTGGAGATCAGGACAACGTGGAATTTGGGGAAGCTTGGAGATGGATAAGAGATGTGGGTAATTTAGAGACTAAGATAACTAGGAGCTCTACCAAACACAGAGATCTGTGTAACTAACTAGATGTGGTAATAACTTGAAAGTCAAGCAAACTCAGAGCTCAAGGGAATTCAGAGATTTAGATAACTCATATACTAGAATAACATTGAGACTCAAGGGAACTAAGAGAAATATGAGATAGCTCATAGGTCTGGGAAATTTGGAGCTTTAGGAAAACTTCAGAGCTCAACATAACTTGGAGCTCCAGGGAACACAGAACTCTGGATAGCTAAGAACTCCAAAGAATTTAGAGATTAAGTGAACTAAGATATCAGGGTAACTTGAAGCTGGAGAGAAGTACAAGATGTTGGTAACTTAGAGCCTTGGAGAATTTAGAGATCCAGGGAACTTGTAGCTTGAGGGAACTGAGAGATCCAGGGAACTGGAGATCAGGGTAACTGGGAGATTGGAATAAGTCATAACTCAAGAGAACTCTAGACCTGGGTAACCTGGAGTTCAGGGGAACTGGGAGACTAAGGGTACTCAAAGATGTAGGGAACTTGGAGCTCAAGAGAAGCTTGAGAGAACTCAGATCTGGTAACCCAGATATTCAGAAACTTGGAGATCCAGGTATCTCAGCAGACCTTGCCTCTCCAGGGAACTCAGCTCCTTTGGGCTGGCCAGGCATGTGGGGTCCACTGACTTGTACTTACCGAGCTGATTGATCTAAGGTAGAGTAGGCTCACTCAAGCTGAATCCATTGACTATTCTTCTGGCTAGTGGAACTTTGAGGGTGGGGCATGAAGCTGAGAGAAACATCACCACCAGGCCTCTGGGGCCTTTGCAGCAAGCTCTCAGTAGGAATTGAAGGGCTTTGACTGCTAAGGTTCTGAGTAAGATTTTTCTGACACGTTCAAGTAGGCAAATTACAATAGTATCAGTTACAAATTATAAGTGTTCTGGCCTAAATTATCTATGATCAATGTGTAAGTAGATTAATAGGAAAACAATGTAGCTAGATTTTTCAACAGTGTGCTTGGTGATCATTCTGTAACTTGACTTATGTTTGATTAGCTTTAGTTGTCTAATAGTTTCACACTGTCTTTTAAAAATTCTCCCAATTTTGTCTAAGTGGTATAATGCCGTCTAGCAAGTGCAAAACACTGAGTTCAAATCCTAGTACTGAACAAAATTCCTAGCCTTGCTCTCTTTCTTTAAAAAGTTGTATTCCTTTTCTAATCTTAGTTTGTTTATGGTTAATATTTTTACCAGGCTTTTAAATGGTGCTTACTATGTAGATATCTACCTATTTATTGTATTCTATTTATATTACATTTAAGCATATTTCTTTTTTATTTTGTTATTTTTATTGTGAAAGTGTTTAAGCATATTTCATGTGAAGAGCAAATACATATTCAACTACATGTTGTGGATGACATTTTTCATTTCTTATGGAGCATTTCAAAAAGATAACCTTTTTCCTTTTGTTTTTGACACAGGGTCTCCATATATACCCTAAACTGGCTATGAAATTGGTGATCTTCCTGACTTAGTCTACCATCCAAAGTGCTGGAATTACCCTTGTGTACCACCATGATGGGCTGATTTAATACTTTTTAATGTTCTTTTATGAAATAATTTGAAACTTTCAAAAATTGTACTGAGTACCTTCACCCAGATCTCCCTATTTTTAGTGATGTTCATAGCCATAAAAATCACCCAAACTGAGAGATGAACAGTATTTCAGCATAAATAAATAATCTATGGACTTAGCTTGAATTTCATCATTTATCCTATTAATGCACCCCTCCCCCAATTCCAGGGATCCTATTCAGGAGTCTGCATTGCATTTGGTCTTTCACATCTGTGACATTTTGGAAGAGTCCTGGTCAGGTACTTTTTAAAACATATCTGAGATTGGTTCATCTGATAATTACGACTAGATTTAAGTTATATATCCCTGGCAAGAATATCCATTTTATTGTCATTCCATTCACCTCATTGGTGAGGGGAAGATTTACATCATAATGTTTTGTAGGTGACCAACGATATATCATACCTGAAACTAAACAGATCAAATACACAGTGACATTTACTCAGAGACTAGGGGAGCAAAGAAACACATAACAGGAAAAAACACACATATCACTTTCTGGAAGAAAGTAAGCAAACAGAGGTTGTGTGGACACTCTTGGTTCCAAGAGAATGAAAGGACCTTTAATTCCTCGAGGATTGATTGGCCTGATTATTACTGTGGACTGGTGGGAAACATGTTATAGTCAAAGACAAGTAGGAACTGTCTTGAAGTCCAAAGGATACTCTGAGCTATTGAGAGGTACTCTGACGGGCAGATCACTTTCATGGGAATATGATAAACAGGAAAACTGTTGGTTTGGCTAGTCAAAGGCTTCTTAATTTCCTACAGAAGTCAAGGCAAGACTATTATGGAACTTTCCTTTTAGATCTCAAACCACATGAGTATAAAAGTGATGGTGTTCCTTTCTCCTTACATCATGCCAGAGATTACTATGATGTTTACTTTGAATAATTTGTTCAAATGGTAGTTATGTCACTCCACTTTAATGCTGCTGTATTCTCCTTTGTTACTAAGCAAGAGGGTGAGGAAAACAATTTAACACTGAAAATATCTTGTTTTATTTCAGAATTTGGTCCACTGGTTTTAGAATACACCTAAGAGGGATCCAAAATCGATGTTGCCTAAGTGATTTTTTTTCAGGGTCCTTGGTACTACTTCAATGTTCTACATGTCTGTTTCTATGGGAATACTGTGTTTTCTTTTCCTTTTACTAAGGTTCTGTAATATAATTTCAAATTAGGTATTGTGCTAACTCTAGCATTGCCATTTTTGTTTAAGATTGCTTTAGTTATTAGGTGTTTGTGTTTCCATATGTGTTTCTGGTTTGTTTTTCTTAGTGACATTCTGTGAAGATAGTCATTGGGATTTTGACAGGAATTGCATTGACTATGTAGATCTTTTCTTCAGTATAGTGATTTTCACAGTTACTTCTGCTGATTTATGGACATAAATGCCTTTCCATCTTCTAGTGTCTTCTTTAATTTTTTTTTTGTTGTTGTTTTTGGGTCCGGTCATGGGGCCTGAACTCTGGGCCTGGGCGCTGTCCCTCAGCTCTTCAGCTCAAGGCTAGTGCTCTACCACTTGAGCCACAACGCCACTTCCGGTTTTTTTCTTTTTGCTTATGTGGTGCTGAGGAATCGAACCCAGGGCCTCATGCATGCAAGGCAAGCGCTCTACCACTGAGCCACCTGCCCAGCCCCTGTTTAATTACTTTTTAAGTGTTGTAAGTTTTCATTGTAGAGAACTTTCAACTCCTTACTTGGTGTTATTTCCTATGTATGCATGAAGCTATTGTGAATGGTACCTTTTTCCTAATTTGTTGCTTGGTTATTGGTGTGTTAAAAAGCTACTGAAAGCCTGGCACTGGTGATACACATCTATAATCCCAGCTACTCAGGAGGCTGAGATCTCAGAATTGCGGTTTGAAGCCAGCCCAGGCAGGAAAAGTCCGTAAGACGCATCTCCAATTAATTCCAAAAAAAAATCCAGAAGTGGAGCTGTGGCTTATATGGTAGAGTGCTAGCCTTGAGCAAAAAAGTTCTGGAACAGCATCCAGGCCCTGAGTTCAAGCCCCAGTTCCAACCTAAAGAAAAGATACTGTATTTTTAGGATAAAGTAGTTACTCTAGTACATTGCTAAAGGTGTTTATTCAATTAAAAGTTTTTTTCTTGTGGATACATATGGCTCATTATAGATTTGATCATATGAAAATGGGGATACTTTCATATCTTCCTTTCATATTTTTATCTTTTTTTGCATATCCTGGGGCTTGAACTCTGGGCCTGGGCACTGTCCCTAAGTTTCTTTGCCTCAAGGCTAGTGCTCTACCACTTGAGCCACAGCACCACTTGTAGCTTTTTCTTAGAAGTTTATTGGAGATAGGAGTCTCACAGACCTTTTTCCAGGCTAGTTTTGAACCACTATCCTCAGATCTCAGCCTCTTGAGAGGCTAGGATTACATCCGTGAGCCTCCAGCACCCAGCTTTATCTCCTTTCTTGTGTGTCTTTTGCTTGATGATAGAAGCCAAAATTTCAAAGTATTCTATTAGAGTGTTAAGAGTGAATCCCTTTACTTGTTCCTGATTTTAGAAGAAATATTTTCAGTTTTTACTTATGAAAAATATTATCTATAACTTTTTCATATGTTGAATCATGTCCATCTATGCCTAGTTTCTTTGGACTTTTATCACAAGTGTTGAATTTTATCAAAGGCTTTTTTTCTGAATCAATTTTTGATATAATCGTGTGATTTTTGTCCCTGATTCTATTTATTTGCTCTATTATTTGTATATGTTGTATCATTCTTGCCTCCTTGGGATTAAACCAACTTGATATGTATGATGCTCTTAATGTGTTAATGAATTTGATTTGCAAGTATTTTACTGAAAATGTTTACAACTGTGTTCATTAACAAAATTTGTTTATAATTTTCCTTCTTTGTCATATCCTTATCTGAAGCTTCATACAATCCATTTGGTATCATTCCTTCATTTTCTCTTCTGTGGAATAGCATGAGGAGAGTTGAAAGTCATTCTTTTTAAAGATGTGTTGGAAATAAACAATGAATCCATCCGGTCCCATGACCTTGGCTGAGAAACTTTTTAAAACTTATTTTTTATTGAGTATTTGCACAAAATTGTTTTAATTTCACAAGTCAGGTCATGAGAACAATATATCTTGATCAATGTCATGCCTCATGTTGTTCTCCTGAGAGACTCTTTACTACTATTTTAATCTTCTTGCTTTTTATAGATAGGTATGGGCTTTGAAGTTGGCTTTTCATTTGCAGAACTTGCTTGCTAAGCTAGTGATATACCACAGGAACCATAGCTGAGCTGTTTATTTTGGACATGGAGTCTCACATACTTTTCTGCCTGAGCTGACTTTGAACCTATAATCCTCTGATCTCAAACTTTTGAATAGCTGGCATCAAAGGCATAAACTACTAAATATATACATATATGAATATATTTCATTCAAGAGATAAGATCATTTATATTTAGGGGTATTAATGAGAAGTATTTGCTGATCTTGCCGTTTTCTTTTATATCTGGTTAGTTTGAGTATCAGCTATTCTTTCTCTCTTATTCCTCTTATTGTTTAATTGTTTACTGAGTTCGGTAGATTTGATGCTTTTTTTCCTTTTACTCTATTGTGCAGTTATTCTTCTCCCAAAATTTATTGTTTTCTGCCCTCTCACATTTGTGACAAAAAACTTTTTGATGTATAATAATTTTTTGCCTTTGGCAATGCCAGATTATTAGTTACAGATTATTTCAGTTAGTGTTTACTTTGGAAATAGTCCTCTATCAATTTAAAAGGATAATTTTGCTGATATAATAATCAGCATTGGCATTTATTTACATTCAGAGCTTAGACTATATCACATTCTTTCCTGTATTTTAGGATTTCTGCTGAGAGGTCTCATGTAATTCAGATTTTTTTACCTTTGCGAAGTAATTGACACTTTTTTTTTACAGCTTTCAATAGAAAAGTTGGTTTTTTTTCTGTAGACTTAATGTTTTTACTATAATGTGATGGGGAGAATGTCTTTCCTGGTCATCTTATATTTGTGTATACTTCTTATATTTACATATTCATATATTTAACCTACATTTTGGAACTTTTCTGCTATAATTTTCTAGAATAATTTTTATAGGCCTTCAGTGTGAATTTCAGTTCCTTTTGCTATACTAAGATTTCTTATATTTCATTTCTTGATCATGTTTGAGTTTTAAAACTTCCTGTTATGCACTCTTCATTATTTCAGTTTTTCCTGTGTGAGCATATTTCTTTGAATGTTCTTCAGTCCTTAATATTATTTCTTTTGCTTACTTTAGTCTATTAGTGATAGTTTCCATTGTGCTTTTTATTTGATTTATTCATTTTTTCATTTTTAACAATTGTCCATTGTTTTTTTCAAAATCTCCAAATCTTTGTGGAATTTCTCACCTATAACTAGAGTGGAATTCCTTACCTTGTTTATCTGTTTGCGTGAGTTGTCTGTCGTGTCATTGATTATTATTTTTTGGTTGGTTGTGGGACTTGAACTCTGGGCCAGAGTGCTGTCACTGAGCTCTTCAGCTCAAGGCAAGCACTCTATCACTTGATCACAACAGCACTTCCAGTTTTCTGCTGGTTAATTGGAAATAAGAGTCTCACGGACTTTCCTGCCCAGGCTGTCTTTGACCCGTGATCCTCAGATCTCAGCCTCCTGAGTAGCTAGGATTACAGGTGTGAGCCACGGGTGCCCAGATTCATTGATTATTTTTAAAGGTTGAATTTGAATTATTTTGCATTTTGGCCCTTTCATTATTGAGGAGTTAGGAACTTTGAAAATATATTGCCTTTGAATATATATTGACTTTCTTTTTTAAGATTAATTTTATTGTCAGGGTGATATACAGTGGGGTTACATTTGCATAATGAGTACATTTCTTGTAAAACATTATTACCTCTCCCACATTTTTCTCCTATTTTCCTTCCCCTGCAATTTCCTCCCCCCCTCCATGTTGTAAAGTTCATTTCCAACATAGTGTCTTCTGAATATTGCTGTTGCTTTGGTTCAACCTTTGTCCTTTGTCTCACCAATTTGTTGTTCCCCTTCCCTTTCCCAAATTAAATAAATGTATATACAAGACACAGAGCACTAAAATCAAATACAGTGACAACAGGAGATAAACCAAAGCAAAGAAAAAAAATCAGAAGGAAAACAAAATAACTTCATACAGTGCATTAAACAACAACAAAGAAAAAACTCTGAATAGCTATGCACATACACCCATATAAGATGATGCTAATCAAATTGAACTCCTAGATATATTGCCTTTCTTTATCATATCTTTTATGTTTCTGGCTTGTAATTTGTATTTCATTTGAGATAGATACATTTTCCAATTTTGTTGAGCTGATTTCTTAGTAATCAGCCTTCTCTTGATAGCTGTAGACAATCAACTAGCACAACAGAAACAAATGTGTCAACGTTGTGGTGTATGCAGCCTGAGGGTCTTACTAGTCATAGGTCAGTTTTGGGTACTTAAGATGGCTGTGTTCTCTTTTGAGGTTTCACCTATTTACACATTTTGAATTGCTGCTTACTTCAGCAAACTTTTCTGCTTGTGAGCTAGGCAACTTCTTTCTTGTTCTGGAGTCCCCTATTTTGTGTAACTTTGGCTGATAATTTTCTATTCTAGTAGTTTTCTCTGAGTGCACAGGAGAGTTCAGTCAGAAAACAGAACCTTGTCAGCTCTAGAGAGAATGATCTGCTTATTAATCTGCTTGTAAGCTACCACCCATACATTTTTAAAATTTCTCTTAAGACAAAGCTATCTTTTCTCTCCCAACATTGATCTGTCCCATTTATTTATATAAAGTGAGATCATGAGTAATTGTAAGGAATTATAATTCATTTCTTCTTCAAATGTTCTGTCCACTGAAGCTTCTCACTGCTAGTTTTGTGATCTTTCGGAAAGACCCTATCCTTCACTTGCACACTTTGTTTCTGGTGCCATAAGTTGTTCAAATTTTTCCTGTGCTATAATCTTAACTTCTCAGGAGGTGAAGATCAGAGGATTGTGGTTTGATATCACTTTGATTAGGAGTTGTGATAAGACTCATGTTTCCAAGAAACTACTTAGAAAACGCCAGAAGTGGCACTATGGCTCAAGTGTTAGAGCACTATCCTTGAACAAAAAGCTCAGGCCTGTGTTCAAACCCAAGAACCAGCACAAACACACACACACACACACACACACACACACACACACACACACACACACACACACACACACACACACACCTAAAACAGATTTATTAATTATATGGGCACAGTTCTTTTACTTTAGTCTTAGAGAATATGGTTAAAGTATTATTTTCCGAAGTTGTCTAGTATAAATATTTTCCTACTCACTGTATAAATATTTTCTTGTATATAGTTAGCTTATTATTGTCATTTATCTTTGAATTTGAGCCTCTCTTCTCTCTATTATCCTCCACAGAGAACTACTTCAAGGACCCCCTACTATAAATTAACATTCAAAATTTGTGTGTGCTCAAGTTCCTTCTATTAAGTGGTAAATCACTTCCACATTATGTTTAGAAATTCCCCTATACAGTAGATTGCTGGTACCTACATTTATATTATGTTACAGATACCACCATTGAGGAAAAAACTGTAAATGTTTGGTATGCATAGATTTCACTACTGTACTGTAGATTATTGTACTTTTCCTCAAATTCTACATACCTTCTACTGAAGCCATGCTGAATTTCAACAAATCTAAAGTTTTATATAAATTAAGCACATAACATATTCATTTTGCTTAGGAGGATTGCCATGACTTTTTATCTTGCTTTGGAGGCACAATTAGCTTTTTGAGATATATTTCAACCAAATTTGGGCAGGGAAAAATTCTAAGTTCACAAAAAAAATTAAACAAAACTGAAAACAATGTGTGACTGACAAAGTTTCTCTGAATCTGTTGAACTGTGCAGTGACTGCTCAGGAATTTAAGATTTTTGTTTTAGAAATTTGTATTCATTTTTGAAATTATCTTTACCATAATTGGTCAAAACTGTCTATTCTGAATCATCTGTAGATATTCTTTTTTTTTCTTTAATACTCCATTTTAACTTGGGGCTTTTCACTTGTTAGACAGATGTTATACTACTTCAACCTATGCCTTCAGCCCTGCTAGATTTAGTTTTGTTTTTGTTTTTGTCAGTTGCAGGGTCTGAACTCTGGGCCTGGGTGCTGTCCCTCAGCTCTTCAGCTTAAGGCTAGTACTCTACCACTTTAACCACAGCACCACCTCCAGCTTTATCTGCTTATGTGGTGCTGAGGAATCGAACCCAGGGCCTCAAGCATGCAAGGCAAGCACTCTGCCACTGAGCCACCTTCCCAACCCCTAGATTTAGTATTTTTAGACAGTGTCTTGTGTTCTTCACTAGGCCTTCTCTAAGACTCCTATCTCTGCCTCCCATGTAGCCAGGATTAACACTGCACTACCAGTTTGTTGAAATGGAATCTAAATAATATTTTGCAAAGGTTATCCTAAGCCACAGTCTTCCCAATCCCTGACTCCAATTAGCTGGGATTATAGCTGTGAGCTACTATGCCTGATATTTAGATATTTTTCTAGTAAGTGACATATTGTAAATGCTATATAAATAGTTCTTACTCTGTATTGTTTAGGACAAATAACAGCTTATACATGTTCAGTACACAATTTTGTCAAACAAGGTGCAATTATCTTCTCTTGAATATTAAGCTATTAAACAATCCATTACATGTTTTGTTCTCTCTCTCTTTTTGGTTGTGGACCTTGAACTCAGAACCTGGGAGCTGTCCCTGAGCTTTTTGCTCAAGGTTAGCATTCTACCATTTCAAGCTTACAGCACCACTTCTGGTTTTTGAGTGGTTGGAGATAAAAGGTTTTTTTTTTTTTGGTAAGTTTTTTTTTTTTTTTGGTCCGGTCATGGGGCCTGAACTCTGGGCCTGGGCACTGTCCCTCAGCTCTTCAGCTCAAGGCTAGTGCTCTACCACTTGAGCCACAGCGCCACTTCCGGCTTTTTTCTTTTTGCTTATGTGGTGCTGAGGAATCGAACCCAGGGCCTTGAGCATGCAAGGCAAGCGCTCTACCACTGAGCCACCTTCCCAGCCTGAGATAAGAGTCTTACAGGGACTTTTCTTCCCGGGTTGGCTTCAAGTAATCCTTAGATCCCAGCCTTCTAAGTAGCTAAGATGAGTTCTGGGTTCTCTCTCTCTCTCTCTCTCTCTCACTATCTTCCTCCCTAAGATTTGTGCTCAAAGCCAGCACTTTACCACTTGAGCCACAGCTTCATTTACGGCTTTTTGGTGATTAAATAAAAATAAGAGTTTCATGGGCTTTCTTGTCCAGGCTGGCATTGGACTACAATCTGGTAGTAGCTAGGATTATAAGCATAAGCCAACAGTGCCAGGTATTTTCCTTTTTTTGAGGAATACATTTTATTCGCTCATTGAACAGTTACATGTCATAAAATACTATGAAAATACTTACATACATTTTTGTATGAATGCCTAATTTCATTTCATTTATCTTGGGCATATACAGAAGTAGGATTGCACTGAGAATAGGTTACTATGTTTAACTTTTTAAGAAACCAAGAAAGTTAAACTTCACCATTTTGATTTGCTATCAATAGTGTATGTGGCTCTAACTTCTCCATATACACAGCACTTGTTATTTCCTCTCATATTATTTGTTTGTTTATTTTCATAGAATCTTGTATTTTTGACACAAACACTCCACCACTTGATCCACATCTCAAATATTTTTGTCCTGAGTTGCTTTTCAGATACTCTCATACATACTTTTCCCAAGATGACATCAGACACCTAATCTCCTACCTCTGCCAACTAGATCAGTGAAATTATAAGAATGAACAGTCGTGTCTGGCTTACTGTTTGGCTTAACCAGCCTTGAGCCTTCACCCTCCTTCTCTGTGTCCCCTAAATACCTTGAACTGCAAACATGAACCACAATGTCTGAGTCTTCTCTTAAATTGTAAAATAAAAACTCATTTGGTAAAAGGTGGTACCATAATTTTAATTCTTATTTCCTTAATGACTTGTAATACTTAACATGTTTTTACTATTTGTTAGTCATTTCTGTATCTTCATTGCAGCAAAGTTTAGTAATAGCATTTGCAAATTTTATTGATTTGATTTTTCTCTTAATATTGTATAAGCTATTTTTATGTTCTAAATTCTAGTTCCTTATCAAATAACCAATATGCAAATATTTTTATTAATTCTACTGTTAATGATTCTATTCAATTTCCACAGTTATGAGATAATTCATACTTTATTACTATAGAAATAGTTCTCTAAAGACAATTGTATAGTTTGCCATATATTTTTCTAGGGCCAATAATCATCTGTGGCTGTCTTCTCCAGATTTCTAAATGTTTCTCACCCTGATACAGGTGCATTGATATGGATCCAAAGGAGCCAGACACACTACTTGACCTTGCTATACAGACTGTGGTGAAAAATGAGTCTGTAGCATTACGTGCCATTGAAGAGATACCACAAGAACTTTTTATTCCATTGTTCAATGCTGCCTTCTCTGGTGGGCATAAGAATATATTGAAGGCAGTAGTAAGTACTTGGCCCTTTCCTTGTCTCCATGTTGGGGCCTTGGACATGCCGGAGCCATATTGTGATGTCTTGGAAGCCATGCTTGATGGTCTTCAGTTCCCTCCTATCCACAACTCTTCTTCTCGGTATGAGTACATGTTAAGTCAGCAGAATATTATGCTGAGTCCTTGTGCATGAGAGAACTTACAAGTCACCATACATGATTAAAAGAAAATGTTGAAGGTCTTTGTAAGCCTATGGGTACAACATTTGTGATCACCTTAAGGACATTAATGTCTTACAGATATGATATAGACTAGTGGTGACTGAAGATACAATTGATGGATGGATTTACATGATGGATATTATTACATAGAAGGGGGACATGAGCACTAACACTGGGAAAAGCTAAATGAGAATGGAGGATAGGCAATTAACAGAGATTGTGTGATTTTATAAGAAAGATTTGTTGTCAATTGATATTTGGAGGTATTTGTCTCTGTTTCTCATTACTGATTCTGCTGGTTTTCATTAAAGCCTACTACCTCTCATATGTTTCATCTCCTCCTTTTCCTACAGGGTTCCAAAACTGAGGATTCTAGATTTAAGGCAGAATGCAGACTGCATGACCACATGTTCTGGCATTTGGAACAAATTCCCTTTCTGTTACGAAGTCTGTGCTTACTCTGAGAAATCTATTGTGAAAATAGGAGATGCCAATTACCGTCTTGCAAATTCAGATCCTCAAACATCCAGACCACCCATGGAATTATTAGTTGACCTTTATCTTGATGGTACCTGGATGACAAGTGAATTTCTTTCTCTTATCTGTGATAAAGTTGAGCAGAGTTTGGGGTCTCTGCACCTCTGCTGTAGAGATTTGCAGATTGATAAGTCATTTGATTACAAAAAGACCCTGAAGCTTTTGGATAGGGTGTGCATTGATCACCTGGGAGTGGATGAAGCTTCCCTGTGTGAAGTCTGCATGATTATGCCTGGGATGGTCCACCTTAGCAGTCTTAATCTATATAAAATCAAATTCAGATCTTATAACAGGAAACCCTTTAAAACCTTTCTCTCCCATCTTAGCCGGATGAATGACCTCCAAGAGCTCAGCCTAGCTTACTTCTCCCTCAAAAACCATGTGCATAAAGTGCTCAGGTAAGGGTTTGGAATGGTTTCCTGGGCTACCCAAGCACCCCATTAATTCAGGAGAGATACCGTTCTTGTAAATTCCCTAGTTCCTTGTATTATATATTTCCTGTCCCTCCGCATGGACATGTCTAGGAAACTGTAACTGGCCAAGCCACGGAATGCATTTCTCATAGACAGAAGAAAGGCAAGACACATTATACTAATTCAGTCAGTCAAGCAGTGCAGACACCAATAGATTAAAAAAGATACTGTTAAAAAGATAGTCCTTCTCGGGCTGGGAAGGTGGCTCCTTGGTAGAGCGCTTGCCTTGCATGCTTGAGGTCCTGGGTTCAATTCCTCAGCACCACATAAGCAGAAAAAAAAAGCCGGAAGTGGCGCTGTGGCTAAAGTGGTAGAGTGCTAGCCTTGAGCTGAAGAGCTGAGGGACAGAGCCCAAGCCCAGAGTTCAGGCCCCATGACCAGACCCCCCCCCCAAAAAAAAAGACAATCCTTCTCCATCCCCATAGACAAGAAAGGGCTATTTTCAGTTGATGAAAGGTTCATTCTTATAGCACTGATTCGTAATCATGATATGACCATAAATAGTCATTACTGGCAGACCATTTTTATTCATGGGTTTTCCTGAGGCTTAGACCCAAATGGAGAACATTTCTTTTCAGTATTAGAGAAAAGGAATCTTCTGTAGCCTATTTTCACTGATATCTCACTATAAAATAACTGAAATAGACCCTAAATGGACAATGGTGTAAGTAGTAGTTGTTTTTGTTTTCACTTAATATTCTCAGTATCCTGTTGTTTACATTTACAAGAATTTGAAGACACTATGTATGTAAAAAAGAACTATTTTAGGGTAGTAAATCTATTTACCACATTGTTAGTTGACATTTCAAAGTGTTATCAAATAATTTATTGTGGAATTATAGGTACTTAAAATCTAGGACATCTTGTCTGGGGCAAATACTCATTATTTAAGAATAATTTTCTTTTTGACTCTTCAGAGTTCTGTCACCGGAGTTGGATTCCCTCAATCTTAATTTTTGTGACCTAACTAACAAAGACTTGATTTCCATGTCTCAGATCCTTCAGGAAAGGAACCTAAAGATGTTAAATCTTAGTCACAACCATATACCTTGGGAAAATACTCAACCATTAAGGCTTCTTCTGGAGAATCTATCTGGTAACCTGCAGCATCTAGAGCTGAATAGCTGCCTTATTACAGATGGAATACTCTCCAGTATCATACCATCTCTAAGGTTCTGTACAAGCCTCCGAGTCCTTAGCTTTGCCTGTAATCCCATTACCATGCCGGAGCTCAGAAGGCTTTTGCAGAACATAACACCCTTGATGAAGCTGAAGTATGTGATCTATCCAATTCCTCTGCATTGCTATGATCAATGGCATTTTCGAGAGAGTTTAGATGAAGAGAAGCTGGCTGAGGTGAAATCAGAAGTAAGGTCAATGCTCTGGGCAGCACAACGTACTGATATGAAGTGGAGCACTTCATATGAATAATTTTGACAATACAAAAAGCTCATTAAAGAATGATATGTGGCCTATGAAACACTCATTGTTCTTGCCTGAAGCCCACATTCACCATATATAAAAAACTACTTACTGTTCCAGCAAACTGGTGTTAGGAAAATTGGTGTTAGGAAAATTGGATGTAAAACTGTTGTCTGTAAAAGAAAATGGAGGGCTTTGAAAAATCCTGTGAAGCTTTTGGGTACTATTCTCTACATCGGCCTTCTTGTTCCTGACCACTGTACTAAGAAAGTGATTTAGGCTGGCCCACTCATGGCATACCTTGTACTAGCCAACACTGACATACTCACTTCTGGGTAACTGACACTAGTCAAGATGATTGAAAATTTTCCTGGATGTTTTGATAGAGTGGTGGCTATTGAAGACATCTTTTCCACTTTATTCTAAACTCTTAATATGAGCCTTAAGATAATTGAGAGAACACGTCTGCTGTAAAAAGAGGAAAACTATGCCCATCTATCTGTGGATGTCTACATTTGCATGCTGCCACATCCTTTCCTAGGTCAAAAGCAATGAGAATTAGACTTTACTTTGGTTACTGTATAACAACACCAATACATTTTATGTAGCACAATTACGTGTCACATAACTTTTCAAAGATGGAAGAACAAAAAGTATAAAAATTATCTCAGTCATAGCTTTTACATTTGCAGTGCGTGGAAGTGAAAATGCATTGAATTTCAAAGCCTTCTTAAAATGAGAAAAAAATTAACAATTTATATTGCTTTCACATTAGCGTTGCATTATTCCTGGTATTTTGTGTTGACATTTCTTATTAAAGTTCACCTATTCTTTGAAACTTTTCTGTTTCTACTTTTTCCAGTGGGAGCTAATTCTGTAATGCCCACATAGGTTTGGCCCTCTTGCTCTATGAATTCTATGTCTGATACATCAAAATCTATAGCAGAATACTTAGGAGGGGACATATGGAAGGAGGTTGGATTATTTCCTCCCCTGTCCTCTCCTCGCTTTAGTGCCAGGGTGCTGACAGTAGGAGTACATCCAGACCACAAAACCAGAGCACTACACAAAAGGTTAATTAGGAACACTATTGGTTGTATTGACAACATGAAGTGCACGTTGGTAAATTCTTATTGTAAGAATTGTACCTGCTCCTTCTTGGATTTCAGCAAATTAGAAATGTAACTGTAGTTACTAGCTGTGTATGGGTTCCCTAACATAATTTTAAGGAGAGTATACCTAAAACATTGACTAATTTTTATACATGAAGGGTCCTCTACTGCTGTATGCTAGAGCACAAACACAGATTGTATTTGTTGGCTTAGGTTTGCACACATTGATTCCTAAGTGCAGGAATTTTGTTTTCTGTGGGAAGCCTTCTTCCAGAGGAACCCTGTATAGTATATTTCATTTGGGAAGTGGTTCTGCCACACATCTACCCCCTACTAGGAACGAGCAAAGCCTCAGGCATTAGGACATTTTAGAAATAAAAAGTTTCACTGTCCCTAATCTTCAGTGTCCGGGACAAAAGCATAATTCCCACTTTATCAAGGAGAACAATCCAAATAAACAGCACTGCTATGATTTTACTTGAACTCGACAGAGGGCAGATGTAGACTGATTGCAAAGGTTGGGTTTCTCCAGGGGCATCGGGACGCACCACCCCTTGGCCCAACCAGATTTTCTTGAATTTCCTTTGGTCCTGGCATGAAATTAAGTCATCCTGTGTACTGCTTACTGTTTAGGCCCTCTGATTCGGTTTCTAAGATTATGGTATAATGGGAGACTTCTTCCCTGTTTTATGTATCAGCTCGCTAGGAATTAGAATTTTAAGAGCCCCTGAAATCCAAGGCTGTGTGATAGGGGAGGTCCATTGCAGGGGTGAAGGTCACTGAAGAGCCAGGCGATGTGGGCAGAGTGTCAGGTCACATGAACAAGTGAGGTACTGGAGAATGCTCCAGTCAAAATCTGATCAGTGGGCTGGGAAGGTGGCTCAGTGGTAGAGCACTTGCCTTGCATGCATGAGGCCCTGGGTTCGATTCCTCAACACCACATAAGCAGAAGGGAAAAAAAAAGCCGGAAGTGGCGCTGTGGCTCAAGAGGTAGAGCGCTAGCCTTGAGCTGAAGAGCTGAGGGACAGCACCCAGGCCCAGAGTTCAGGCCCCGCGACCGGACCACCCCCCCCTCAAAAAAAAATCTGATCAGTGCCAGGCAAGGGAGCATTGTTTGTTCTGGGGTGTATGGGTCACACGAAAGTGTCCATTCCATAGAAACTAACATCGGTGGGCATGTCAACTGATCCCAAAAGAAATGTACTGTGAGTGCTCCATCCCTGAGCCCAAGTGGTCAGTCCCCTGTGATTCTGTGGTGGCTGCTGTCAAGTGGTAGGTAGACCTGGCCTGGGGTCCCTAGAGCAAAGTAGGTGACCTAAGCCTACCCATCTCCCTTCCTGTGGCCATTATCACCTACTGATACGTGGGAGCATGAGGTTTGAAGCTGTTGGGGCGACAGTGTGTTCGTAGTCATGAGAATGATATAGTCCTTCATGTTATACACTTGGACCCACCCCATGCCCTGACCCCGCCCCACGCATCGACCCCGCCCCATGCGTCCCCATCCCCACCCTCCTTTTCCGGTCCCTCCCCGGACCCTGACCCGGCCTGGCCTGAGAAGATGGTGAGCCAGTGGATGCCAGACACGCCCGCCTCACAGTTTATGTGGCTCCTGTGAACCCCAGGCATTCAGGGCCTTGCCATCCTGTGTGCAGCTCAGCCACGCCACAGCGCGGTTTCCAGGGTTACCATTGGCACCGTGCAGTTTCCGGGGTCACGTGTCAGGCTCTGGTCACGTGGCATCGTGACCTCCAACCCCACGTGGCTCGGAGGCGGGCTGAAGAGAAGCTCCCGGGAGCTCGCCTGAGTGTGTGCGCCCACATACTCTCGTGAGACCTCCTGAGGTAAAGACCCAGGGTCTTCCCTTTCCCTGCGGAGATCCCTTAGTTCTGTCTTTTGAAGTCTTTCGAACCGGGCCCGTGGTGGGCCAGCTTCTGGTAGGAGGGGCACTAGCTCTTAGAGGCCAAGGTTTCTTCAGACGGTAAAGAAGGCTTTACGAGCAACCAACAAGTTGCCCTTCTGGAGCTCTTGGAGGCCAGGGTTTGGAATTGGCTGGAAAGGACTGAACTTTGGGCCTGGGGCAGATGAATATGGGTTTCAGTGTGTTTGCGTGGGCCTGCGTATGTGCGCATATGCCCTCTGACGTGACTCTAGGCCGCAACGGCTCCCAGGGCTTCAATGGCGGGCTGGCTGGACCGGAGGGAGGGGAAGGTGGGGGAGAAGCGCCACAGGCGGCTGGAGCAAGGGCAGGAGTTTATGGACTGGACCCTAACTGGCCGCCTCTCCAGGTGGAGGCTCTAGAAGAGCCTTGGAGTGGAAAACTGCCCCTAACTGGTTCTGAGGGGTTTTGTGGGGGAGGGGCATGGGGGCGCTTCTGTCTTGAGGCTTGGACTCGGGGCCTAGGCTTTGAATCCAAGCTTTTTCACCCAAGGCTTGCGCTCTATCACTTTGAGCCACACCACTGTGCTGGTTTTGTGGTGGTTAGTTGGTGGCTCTAAGGGAGTGTTTCTTTTTGTTTTGTTTTTGTTTTGTTTTTTTAAGTTGGACATGGGGCTTGAACTCAGGTTCTGGGCATTGTCTTCAAGCATACTCACTCAAGGCTAGCGCTCCACTACTTTGAGCCACAGTGCCACTCTCCTTTTTTTTTTTCTGTTGGTTAGTTGGAGTTAAGAGTCTCAAGGACTTTTCTGCCTCTGCTGGGGTCAAACTGTGATCTTTAGATCTCAGCCTCCTAAGTAGCTAGGATTACAGGCATGAGCCTCCAGCACCTGGCTGGCTGTAAGGTTTTTGTTTTTGTTTCTAATTAATTTACTTTGTTGTTACTATAAAGGTGATGTACAGGGGGATCAAGTTACACGACTTAGCTAATGAGTACATTGTGTTTCCTACACTGTTCCTTCACTCTCTCTCCTCGTCCCTACCTCCCTCCTTCCTGTCTCTACCCACCCACGAGTTGTATAGTTCACATTCATCAGTGTCTAGTAAGCTCCACTGCTGCAGTTTTTCACCCTATTTCCCTTGAGTTCTCTGCCCCCCCCCCAGCCTTCCCGAAGATACACACCTGAATTCACCATCTATAATGAAAACAGAATCATCAAAAACTAAAAAGGAAAGGAAGAAAAAGAGAGGGGAGGGGGAGGAGAGATCTGTGTCCGTATCTTGGAATCCGTTTTGATATCTACATTATATAAATATGAAGAGGCACTTAAGCATTATACCTTTGTGTTCCCTAAGAGTATCTGCTTTTGGTCTCACTGTGCTCTGAGGTTTTGAAGGGCACTAGAGACATGGTAGGTGCCTTTTTCCTACAGATGATTCCAAATCTGATGTGTTTTATTTCACTACTTGATTGCATACTTATTTTCCTAGTTGTCTGACTTACATTCCCACTAGACATTCTCCCTTTGTACACTGAGGGACGAGTGGATGGAGCAGGAGAGAGTGCCAAAGGAGGCAGGGAAACCTTTAATAAGTGTTTGATATTTTAAGGGAAACTGTCCAAATTAGCGGGGACAGTGGTAGTGGTAGTGCACACTAGTGTATACAACCTGAGTCAGGAGGATTGTGAGTTCCAGGGAATGTAGTGCTAAACAAAGTGACCACGCCTCCAAGCACACAAAAATGCAAACAAAAAATGCCTGGCAAAAGGGGATTCATACATGTAATCCTAGCTAATCCAGAGCAGTAGACAAAGAAATAAATCATAAAGTAAATAACAAAGGACCTGTGAACCCAAGTTTTTGAATTTGTAGAGTTTCACGGTACATTTCACTGTGGGATGACTATCCTTTTCTGTTTAAGTGAGTCATCACTGATTTTCTAATCATTCCCTCTTGGATTCCTTCCTAAAGCCCCTCTCTCTCTCCTCTTCCTTGTGTAGAAAATTTTGGTACACATTCTCAGTGGTAAAAAAAATCACATGCAATCACTGGTGATGGTTTTAGTATGTGGGGAGAGTGGTATTGAAGGAATAAATTTAAGAAAATAGCAAGGTGGTGTTCACATTTGTGGGGTTTTAAGTATTACTTGTCCGATGGCTAAAGGCAAGTTTTGCTTGTGGCACATTATATTAATGGTGTAGCTTAAATTATCTACTTTATTTCTCTCTCATTTCTGCAAGCTCGTTCTGCAGAAAACTAGGCTCAAGAAACAGCTACAAGAGAAATGTCTTCTAATCTAAGGAAGTATGGGGCAAAGAGGGATGAAGGTAAACAACTTTCCATACTTTGACAATTTTTTTCTGTGGTATGCTATGCTGATAGGCAACAGGAATCTCTCAGGGAGAGAGAGTTTTCTGCAGCTTCATAGGAATGGAGTAATTTTTCACAGAGCCTTTGAGGTAACTAATATTCTTCAGAACCTGTTTGGTAAAAACGTACACAGAGAAAAGCTTTACCCTTTGAAGAACCTTTTGCTGTACTTCACTAAGAATGGTGGAGTTCATGAGTGCAACAATTATAATCTATTCTCACTAAGAAATCACTTACTGCTCTTAAGCCAGGTGCCAGAAAATTACAACTGTAGTTTTAACCACTCAGGAGGCTGAGATCTGAGGATCGCAGTTCAAATCCAGCCTGGGCAGGAAAGTCTGTTAGACCCATATTTCCCATTAACCACTAAAAGAAAAATGAAGTGGAGCTGTGGTTCAAGTGGTAGAGTGCTAGCCTTTAAGAAAAAAAGCCACAGAAAATGGCCAGGCCCTGATCTAAAACTGTAGGAGTAGTGCGTGCGTGCACGACGCATGCGCTCACACAGACTCACACACAGACACACACACACACACACACACACACACACAAAAAGCACATCTTTCTTTTGGGGGTGGGGGGAGTCTGGTCGTGGTGCCTAAACTCTGGGCCTGGGCGCTGTCCCTCAGCTCTTCAGCTCAACACTAGCAATCTACCACTTGAGCCACAGCACCACTTCCAGCTTTTTTCTTTTTGCTTATGTGGTGCTGAGGAATCAACCCAGGGCCTCAGGCATGCAAGGCAAGCGCTCTACCACTGAGCCACCTTCCCAGCCCACAAAGCACATCTTATCAAAAGTTGACGTACATGTCACCCATGTGTTTTTGAACTTGTGTGGGCACCCTTACCCACATACACCACCACATTGCATCTCCTTTCCTCAGACATGATGGTGTTCCTTGTTGTCTGTCATGAGACCGAGTGACCACATTCTTCCAATACACATCCTATGTGTAGAAAGTTATAGTTCTGCTAGACTCAGCAAAAAGCACTGTTTATTTCTGTTGCCACCATTTGTAAAAGCCTCCTCCTCTGACAACATCAAATCTGCAGTTTTAGCATTAGTCTAGAGGGAGGGATCAGTCAGTTCTCTTTGTCAGGATTGTAAGGTAAATTAAATAGGTAGCCAATGAAGAGAATACCACATGGTATTTAGGCAGGAAAAGAATTTTATTTACCCAACTGCTGCCTCCGCCTGCCTGATGGAGAGGCATGGCCAAAAGGGGCCACCCAACCTCAGAGCAGGACTTATCTAGGACAGGGACTGGAAGAGGTGTAGCCAGGTGGGGGAAAGGTGTGGCCACATTGGATCCAGATGGGATCCTACCCTGGTCTGATGGGAGGCATGACAGAGGGCAGCCCAGGATGTGACCTTGGAGGGGGAGGTGACTGCTTATAGGTATGCCAGTTACCTAGGAAACAGATACTGGGTAGAAACTTACCCAAGAGGTAGGGAGGCATCTGCAAAGGGCCTGCATGGCCCAGGGCAGATTTTACAAGGATATACTTTATAAAATATTAAAATTTCAAAATAAGAAGTTTCTAAGCCAGGTGCTAGCAGCTCACACCTGTAATCCTAGCTGTTCAGGAAGCTGAGAGCTGAGGATTGCAGTTCAAAACCAGTCTGTGTGGGAAAATCTGTTAGACTCAGCTTTCCCATTAATCACCAGAAAAAAAAAACAACAACCCAGAAATGGAGCTGTGGCTCAAATGGTAGAATGCTAAGAATAAGGCACAGGGCTGGGAAGGTGGCTCAGTGGTAGAGCACTTGCCTTGCATGCCTGAGGCCCTGGGTTCGATTCCTCAGCACCACATAAACAAAAAGAGAAAAGCCGGAAGTGGAGCTGTGGCTCAAGTGGTAGAGTGCTAGCCTTGAGCTGAAGAGCTGAGGGACAGTGCCCAGGCCCACGACCGGACCCTCCCCCCACCCCCACCCCCCGAAAAAAAGAATAAGGCACAGGCCCTGAGTTTAAGCCCTATGACTGGTGCAGTGTGTGTGTGTGTGTGTGCGTGTGCGTGTCTGTGTGTGTGTTGATTCATTTTTTTGGTCGGTCATGGGGCTTGAACTCTGGGCCTGAGCACTGTCCCTCAGTTCTTTAGCTCAAGGCTAGCGCTCTACCACTTGAGCTACAGCGCCACTTCCGGTTTTCTGGTGGTTTATTGGAGATAAGAGTTTCATGGATTTTCCTGCCTGGGTTGGCTTTGAATCGCGATGCTCAGATCTCAGTCTCCTGTGTAGCTAGGATTATAGGCATGAGCCACTGGCGCCCCGCGATTCATTTCTTATTTTAGTTTTTGCCTGCCATAACAGGGATATTCTTGCCATGTGTTCAGAAGCACGATGATGTAGGCAGAATTCCAGAATGACAAAAGAAGTGGCATAGGATCATATATGGTGTCATAGTGTTGTCAGTGTGCAGGAGGGACAGCTGCCAGTACATGGTGGAACCTGAAGGTGAATGATACTAGGCTGTCTCATGAGAGGCTCTTGGTAATGCCTTTTTTTTTTTTCAGGCAGCACAACCAGGAGCCAGAGATGTGATTGAGATGCAGGCATTCAGTCAGTGCATGGGAGCTTATGAGTTATTTTCTCTTTGTTGCCTCTTCCCCATCCACATCCCTCCCTAACTCTCCCCTCCGTGCACACTTTCCCCCTTCCCTCTTCTCTCCTCTTTCTCAGTCTCTTTCATCTTTCATCCTTGTCCTCTTCCTGCTCCTCCCCTGACTGCTCCTCTACCTCTTTTTACTCCTGTTCCTCTTTCTCCTCCTCCTTTTCCTTCTTTTTGGCTGTACTGGAGTTTGAACTTATAGCCTTTTGTTGCTGGGCAGGTGCTCTACCAGTAGTACTACACTACTCCCAGTTTACTCTGTGGCTTTTCATCATATGCCCACTGTCCTGTGTGATTCTAAGCAGAGGCCTTGCCTGAGACAGCAGCTTTTAGGCAGTTCACTTTTACACTTGCCCCTCAGTGCTGGTATTTGTGAAGCCATGTTGGCTCTTCACAATGACTCTGACTCTATCCTGGCTTCATAAATGGACCTTGTTAGACTATACATAATGACTTGATGTTTCCCTGTAGTCTATCAACTTTGAGGAAAATGCATTCGTTTCCTGGCATAATCCAAATGCTCCTAGTAATGTTCTTTGTGGGCAGCACTTCTGAGCCTCATTATTGACTTCATTGCACTTAAGACATGTTGTTTAGCTTCAAAGACTGTCTTAGAGTATTTTCACAGTGAAATGACAAGATGTCACTTGTCCTTCCCTCCCTCCCTCCCTTTTTCCCTCCCTTCCTTCCTTCCTTCCTTCCTTCCTTCCTTCCTTCCTTCCTTCCTTCCTTCCTTCCTTATTCCTTCTTTCCTTCATTTGTTTTCTTGCTTGCTTGCTTTCATTCTTTTGTCTTTCTTCAAAAAAAAATCAGGGCTGGGAAGGTGGCTCAGTGGTAGAGCGCTTGCCTTGCATGCATGAGGCTCTGGGTTCGATTCCTCAGCACCATATAAGCAAAAAAAAAAAATAAGAAAAAGAAAAAAGCCGGAGTGGCACTGTGGCTCAAGTGGTAGAGCGCTAGCCTTGAGCTGAAGAACTGAGGGACAGCGCCCAGGCCCAGAGTTCAGGCCCCATGTCCGGACCCTCCCCCCTCAAAAAAAACAATCACTCTTCCTGCTGTGTTCAAAATATCAGCTGAAGGAGCAATGTAAAGGCTTTGGAGCTCAATTCTCAGGTCTCAGTCTGCTGAATTGCTACATTTATAAGGCATGAGCCACCAGTGCCCAGGTCAGATTGGCAGTTTTGCTTGTCCTGCCATGGTGTCAGTCCATGATGTGGTACCCAGTCAGCAGAGTATGACGATATCTTTATGTCAGTCCTAGGGCTTGAAATCAGAACCAGGGCACTGTCTCTGAGATGTTTGCTCAAGGCTAGTGCTCTACCACTCGAGCTATAGCTACATTTCCAGCCTTTTGGTGGTTAATTGGAGATGAGTCTCACAGCCATTACAGCCTGGGCTGGCTTCAAACCATGTTCCTCAGATGTCAGCCTCCTGTGCAGCTAGGATTGCAGCCACGTGCCACTGGTGCCTGGCTATGGATGTATCTTTAAACTTGTGCTGTTGTTCCCAACTTCAGGGTACAGAAACAGTAGCCATTTTTCTGGAGGGAGAAGTGGGAGTGCTTCCAATGGTAATTTTAGGAGGAGGAATGGTCATCACACTGGGTATGATTCTCCAGCTTCCAAATTGCAAAATGATGACGGAAATGTGGACATGTTTCAGAGCCCTAATGACCCACAAAGCAGACGGTAAGGCAGCCTGGTTTGCATGTAGCAGCCCCAGGGACTTTGCAACTCTCGCTCTCTGGGGTCTTCTTTACTGAGAAATGGAGGAATGGTGGGGGTGGGATTCTGGTAGAACAGAATCCCATTGGCATTCCTTGTATCACAGTGTAGCAAGTGAGCATCAGGAGGATTTCCTGGCATTTACAAACATCTTCCTTTTCTCCCTTTCCCAGCCCGCCTTATGCCAACCAACAGAACAGGTGGAGAAGCAATTGGCATAATGGAGACCAATTGGACAATGCTGCAGGGAAGGATAGACAACCTGGAGAGGGAGCGATGCGACAGGACATGGTAAAAGGAGCAATGCAGGACTGGTTCATGGTCAAGGTGCGTGTCTTGGCATGGTGTTTATTGGGTAGAACGTTCTGACAATGAAGAGAAGGAGAATTGCATTGAATACCAAGTCATGGTTATTGGGAGAAAAAAACAGTGGCACAAAAACATAGGAACCAGCCAGGCACCAAGGTCTTAAGCCTGTAATCTTAGTTATTCAGGAGGCTTAACACCTGAGGATCAGGGTTTGAAGCCATCACAGTCAGGAAAGCCTGTGAGAATTATGTCTTAATTAACCACCAGAAAAATGTGAAAGTGGAGCAGTGGTTCAAAGGGTAGAATGCTAGCCCTGAGCAGAGAAATTTCAGGGACAGGGCCCAGGCCTTGAGGTCAAGCTCCAGCGCCAACACACACACACAGACACACACACAGACACACACACACACACACAGACACACACACACACACACACACACACACACACACACACACACACACCCCTATTCGTAGTCCTTTAAAGTGAGCTATGTTGGGTAGGAACACTTTGCTTGGGTGTGTTCTCCATCTTGACTCCACGTTGTCCCCTTTGTATCTCTTCTTTCTGGCTGCTCCTTCCTTTTACCCTTAGATCCCCTGTGGGAGAAGATATGACAAGACATGGCTAATGAATTCAATCCAGAGCTACTGCAGTGTGCCCTTTACCCCAGTTGATGTAAGAGAGGATGGTGAAGACATCTGGGTGGTGGTCACGGGATGAGGACAGGCCAGGGCCAGGCACGAGTCCTTGGCCTCTGACAACATTGCTTCTGCTTTTTAGTTCCACTATGACAGAAGTTGGGCCCAGTTTTTTGTCGAGGGTGCCAGTGTTGCCGAGGCATTGAGGGAGATCTGCTACAAGATCCGTGGTGACAAGAGTCAAAAGGTGTGTGCTGTGGGCATTGGTGGTACCTGGGCCGAGGGGAGTGAGGATAGATGGGCTAAGGGCTGGTGGGCATCTTTGGGTGTAGAGGTCCTGATGCTGAACCCGCCTCTCCTTCACACAGGTATCTCTCTTTGTCTGTCCTTCTTTTGTACCCTACTCAGTGCGGTACAAGTTCACGGACGAACAAATAGAGCAGATAAAGGTAATTAATGCAGACAAAAGGCACAGTGTGTGTCAGGTCCCAGCCCCACCTCTCTCTCCTTCCCCCGACTCTCTGATCATCATGACTCCCTGTCATCATGACACTCAGAGCCTAGGGAGCCTCTCTCTCCATCTCTGTCTCTATAGCTGACCATGAAGAAACGATACGATATCGAAGAGCAAGCTCTGGACCTCCAGAAGCTCCGCTTTGACCCAGGTACAGCTGATAAGAGTAGTGCTAAGGTACATGAGAGGCAGAGGGATCTGCTTGAGAGGAAGATGGAGGGATGGCAACTGGGGGAGGGTTCTGTGCTGGTGCTGTTCTGTCTGGGCCCCTCTCAACACTCTGATTCCCTTCTCCACTTCTTAAAGATTTGATGGACCACGATATCGACTTCGTCCTGAATCGAAGACACTGCCTGACCATCGCCGTGCAGATCATTCAAAACAGTTTCCCTGAGGTGAGGCCCTGGGCCCAGGGATGCTGTTTGTTGGAGTCAGTCATGGACTTGGACTTGGAAGGGATGAGGTGCAGGGCAGGTGTGTGTCCCAGGCTCTACATGGTAATCATTGCCCTAACTCTCCCTCCCCTAAAGCTGTCGTACTTGAACTTGAGCAACAACAAACTCTGTCGGCTGGATGCCCTATGTGACATTGTAGACAGTGGCCCCGAGATCAGGATTCTGGACCTTTCCCGAAACCAGGTGAGATGGAGAGCCAGATGACATTTGGGTTGAGAGTGGGTGCTGACATGCATTGGGTGGGGGCAAGAAACAAGCAAAGGAACCTGTGGGTGAGGGTGGGGGCTGTGAGTGCAGAGCCCCAGGAGTGTCTTTCCCTGAGACTGCTTACCTGCACCCTCCTTGTCTCCCTCAGCTGAGGTCAGTCTTAGAGCTGAACAAGGTGAAAGGGCTGAAGCTGGATGAGCTGTGGCTAGAAGGGAACCCACTGTGCAGGACCTTCCAAGACCAATGTGCTTATCAAAGGTCGGTAATAGCTGGTAATGCCAGTCCCCCTTCCTGGGGACCTTTGCCCCCCTGTGAGCCTGAGCTGCAGTGCTTCCTACCTCTGGGCATGGGGCCTCTGCCAGTCCAGCTTTGCATGTGCATGCCTCACCCAAATGAGGCTGGCCTTCCTACCCTATCCTGACAGGTCCCCTGCCTGTCCCAGACAAACATGGAGGCTGTCCTGCCCCAGCCTGGGGACTGAAGCCCTCAGCCACAAAGATGGCTGCCATTGTGAAATCTTCTTCTGGGCCATGGCTAGGAACTCTGTCTTCCTTGGGGAGAAACCCGGGCTTCCCTAGATCAAGGATCCAGAAGTGGGCAGGCAGGTGGCTTCTGAAGCAGGAGTAGAAGGCAGAGGGCAGAGGAGCTTGAGAATGGAAGGGTGGGCCTCTCAGGAGCATTGTCTACCCGCCCCCTCACTCCATGTCATGTCACATCATTCTACCTGCTCCTGAAGATCCTGGGTATCCCAAGACAAGTGTGGTTTGTGGGCGGGGCACAGATGCAACAGAGGCACGGGTATGCAGAGACCTGTGTATGGGAGCGAGAAAATGTCCACAGAGAGGGGCCCACATGCCCTCTAACCCATGGTGTGCCGGGGCCTGACCCTTCATGCCTAAATCTTTCTGGAGAACAACTTCTGACTCCAAAGAAGCTTTGGTTCCTATCCCCGGCTCAGTATGTGCTTCAGTACCAGAGTTGGAGAGAGGGAGGGATGCTCCTTTTCCCTTTCCCTTTGACCTTTCCCTTTCCCTTCCCCTTCCCCTTTTCCTTTCCCTTTGCTTTTTCTTGCTTTCTCCTTTGTCACCAGTCTCCTGTGGACCCCCCCCCTCCCCACTCTATCGCCTCATGTCTCCTCACTACGTTTTCTTCTTTTCTGTGGACATCATCAGCCTTACCCACCTCTTCAGCCCTGCTTCATTCACCTGGCCTGGCTAGGCCATGCCCTGCAGAATACGGAACACCCAGTGATGAGGCAGAACAGTGCCTGGGTCCTCACTGCATTCCCTGCTCCCTACATACAGAGCCTTCTGTGGGGACTCAGAGAAAAGGAAGGAGAGGAGAGGACAGGAAACAGGGTGGAAGTAGAGGCCCTGGAGCCTGGGCTCCCATTTGTGCTTCCTGTGGCCCTGGATAAGGGCTATGTAGGTGAGAACACCCAGCTGGAAGGAGTAGGAGGAGAGCAAGAAGGAGAGCCAGTGGGAAAAAGGACAGAACGACTTCAAACTGTCGCTCCAATTTGGGTTTTGTTTTCTGTTTTTTGTTTTTTGGACAGGGCCATCCACAATTACTTCCCCCAGTTGTTATGGCTGGTAAGTACTTACCTTCATCATGATCTCCTGTTCCCCAGGAACATAACCCCCACACCTGCCCCCAAACCTTTTGCTTTTTTGTCTAGGTTACATGTTTCCACCACTCCGCCATCCATTTTGGATGATGTGCCCTCCTGAAAAAGACATGAATATTGTCCCTGGTAGAATAAAGGTTTCCATGAGTGCTTTTACACAGGCACACGTTGCACACGCAGGTTGCATGTAACAAACTCGGTAGAAAGTTCCAGGACACCCACAATTCAGCTGCCCACTGGAATCTCACCTGTGCTGTTTCCACGGCTGTCTCATGCCCAAACTCTGGCCATTGTTCCCCCTTGGGCCTCTTCACCTCCCTGTGCACCCACTATCATCCCCTAGCATGTGCTGTAGGTCTTCTCTTCCCTTCCTCAGGATGGCCAGCAATTCAACCCACCCATTGCCCCTGGCACTGATGCTCGCTGGTTGATGAACCCCAGCAGGGTGAGGAAGACGACCAAGAGATGTTGAGGATGCTTGTCCTCTGGCCGGGAGTGGGGAGGTGGTGGCTTTATCAAGCCACATTGTTTAAATCACTTTTTGTTCCAGCAAGAGGATGAAGATGAGGATCTGAGGGAGAGAGTTTTACAGTTCCTGAAGAAGTGAGTGCCCTGAGGACCAGGAGGAAGAGGGCTGGGCCAAGGACCTGGGGCACCTTGGCACAGGCCTGATCATAGGAAGCGTTGGGTCTCATTTGGGTTTCAGATCACAGCAGATGCCTGTCCCTGTTGCCCCCACCTCATCCCCACCCTTCTCCTCCGGCAGGTATTACTCTGTCTATGACAGTGGAGATCGTCAGAATCTCCTCGGTGCTTACCATGATGAGGCCTGCTTCTCTGTGTCTGTCCCTGCCAGTGCCGGCAACCCAGGACCGTGAGTATCACAGCTCTGACTCTCGTTGCAGCCACGTGGCACCCCGAGCTTCTGGGACACTGCACTGACTGGACACACCACCTCTTGTTCCTCCTTTTATCTCCTAGGAGCTGCTTGAGCCTGTACTTCAAGCACAGCAGGAATCTGAACACTCTTAAGGACCCCTGTAATTGTGTGATGGGGAAGACTGGGCAGGGAAAGGGAGTGAGAAGGGGACAGTCTCAGGGCCCAAGGGCCAAGGTATGGCAGCCCAATGATCACTGCTTCTCTACAGATGTGCAGCAGAAGCTGCTGAAACACAGGAAACAAGACATTGTGGACTCCCTCTGTTTGTTGCCCAAAACCCAGCATGATCTCAATTCATTTATGATAGACATGTGTTTCCAGACGGTGAGCACCTGCTTCCGAACTCAGACAGTTCCAGAGAGCTGGAGTTGGTTGGAAGTTAAGCAGGATCCTGAGCTCCTGTGTAATTCCCTTTCAGGAAAAGATGATCTGCTTCTCTGTCAATGGACTCTTCAGGGAAGGTGAGTGTCTATAGTATTCCTTCTCCAGATCCCCTTCTGCTCCCTCCCCCGAGTGGGCATCTCCCCACCCATGGCCCTGCCAGCTTCCCAGATTCTGTGCCTTTCCATTCCATTCCCTTCTTGCCTCTCCATTCCCCTGCCCCTGCCCATACCCTGCCCACAAACCATTTAGGTCTGACCTAGGTCCATGCCTGTCTGCCCTGTCACTTAGGCATTAGGGACACGGGCTCTGTGCATTGAGGGCTCTCACCCCAGTCCCTTCTTCTGTGTCCTTGGACTCAGTTCAGTTACTCAACCTCTCCGTTTCCCCAAGTGCAAAATGGGGCTAATTAAACACATCTCTCTGGCAGATGGGAACGAGGAACCGAGTGAATATTGGAAGTGGTTATTTCACCGGTCCTGGGATGCCCTAGGGGTCCTATCACCAGTAGCAGACGATTCCTAATTTTGCCCTCCAATTCCCACCATGTCCTGCTGAATCCAAGTTATAGCAATTTTCCAGACCTGTTCCCCCACCCCCACCCCCCACCTTCAGTGTAAGACTTCAGCTGGGGAATACTGTGTGAATATGTCGAGAATGTGCAGCTCTAAGGGAGGGGTATTACTGTCCTAGAAGCAGGGGGAAATTCACAGGACTCTATCCGTGCCTTCACTCGGACCTTCATTGCTATCCCTGGCAGCGGAACAAAGTAAGTGTCCTAACATGCTGTGCTGTGTTGTGGGTGGGAACATCCATCCCAGCCCGGGGTCAGAGGAGTGGGATTGTAGTGGCACCGTCCACGGGGTATTCTATGACGGAGAGTCAAGAGGTACATCCAAGGATCAGTCTAGGCTAATGGTCAAGAGAAGGGGCACTCTGGAGTTTGGAATACAAACTAGTTCTCTTCCCGACCCCCAGTATTCACTAACTGTCACTCTGGCCAAATTACTTGACTTCTTCGTGACTCAGTTCTTCCACTACGAATGGGAGCAAGAGTATCCAGGGCCTTTGGGTCGCTGTGTAGGATACATGCATTGGGATTACATCTGCAGACCCTATGAACCTGACAATCTCTCCCAGGGTGGGCTCTGTGGATACCAAACAGCCAAGGAGTCTTGATATCATGTGAAATAGGGAGAGGGAATGAATCTGTTTCTTGAGTGGCAGTGGTTACAAAGGATCCTGTTTGAAGCAGTGGGGTGGGGGGTGGGTCGGGCTGCCCTCTGCCTATCTGGTGGTTTCAGGAACTCTTTTTCCTCCAGTCTGTGCATCATGAATGACCAGCTGTTTGTGAGGGATACCACCTCTGAGGAGGTCTCAGGCACCATCGCCTCCCTCGTGGGTCCCAGCCCGAGGCCCACCCTCTCTCAAGTGCAATGTGAAATGGTGCAGACATTCTCCATCCAGTCTGGGATGAAACTCGATTGGTCTGAGAAGTGAGTGTCGGGTATACATCTGGATGGAGGAAGAGGCAGTTGAGACAGCCGGAACATGAATAATGGGGACTCATGGGAGATTTAGGAAAGTGTCTGGGTGGATATGTTTTATCTTTTTAAGGGCAGGCATGAGAAAATGGTGTTACTTTGGTGCAGTTTTGTACCTACATACGTTAAGTCTTTTTGAAATAATGTAGTACTCAAATAACATTGCCTTCTCTGTGGATAATCCAAAGACTCTATCACAACAAACCACCAGAACTAATAAGCAAATTCAGCAAAGTTGTAGAATAAGAGGGCATTGTACAAAAATCATTTCTGATTCTGTGTACTTGGAATGAGCAGTCCAACAGTGAATTAAAGAAAACAAGTCAGGTTACAGAAGCATCAGGAAGAGTAAAACACTTAAGGACAAATATAACAAAAGAAGCCAATCTTACCATCTGAAATCTGCAAAATTGTGGCTGAAAATTTTTGAAGATCCAAGTGAATGGGGGAAAAAATTATGTTCACAAGGGAGCCTTGAAGACTTTGTGCTGAGTGAACAAAGCCAGTCATGAATGGCCAAATATTGAATGATTACATTTATACAAAATTTCAAGAAATAGATAATTCCATAGAGACTGAAGGCAGATTCAAATTTTCCAGAGTCTTAGAGAAGTGTGAGGACACTAGCCAAGTAATCTCTTAACGCTTGGCCAGGTTTTGGTTTTGAGGCGATAAAGATGTCTGGCAACAAGATAGGTGGGATGACTACACAATATTGTGAATATACTAGAAAACCACAGAATAGGTCTTACATCTCAATCGACGAATAGTTGGGATTTTTTTTTAAAAAAATCTTTACACTCCCATTTGTACCATTATTTCCTTGAGCACCTTTTGAAAACTGGTGTGTTAAATTAAGCTCCTTCGCTCATTTGAACATGCCTCCTCTTTGGCTTTAAATTCTTCATTTTTATTTTTATTTTTTATTCCTGGCAGTACTGGGGTTTGAACACAGGGCCTCACACTTGCTAGGCAAGTGTTCTACCGCTTGAGGCCATGCATCCTATCACTTGGTGGCCATCCCTCCAGCTTCTTTTTGCCTTGTTTTTTGAGGTTAGGTCTCACTTTATGCCCAGGCCATTCTGGCCACTCCTATTTGTACTTCACTGTGTTGCGGGAGATGACAGGTATGTGCTGCTGTACTCAGCCACCAGTGTCTCTGCCATAGCTGGGATAATGGGTGAGCCACCACCATGCTGGGCCACTGGTTGAGATGGAGTCTCACCAACATTTATGCCCAGGCTTGCCTTGAGCCACAGTCCCACAGTCCCACAATCTCCACTTCCTAAGTAGATAAGATGACTGGCTTGAACCACTGTGCTGAGCTCTACTGACCGTGAATGTCAGTGATGGACGCTTTGGTTTCCAGTGATCTTCATCATTACAGTGGTGCTCACTCTGGCCATGAGTTCCAGCAATGGGTAGCATTGGCTTCAGTGGCAGCGTTTTGTGTTTGGTGTGTCCGTCCTGTGCTAGTAATCCTGTAATCCTGTGCCTCTCCCTCCACAGGTGCCTTATGGACAATGCATGGGACTACAACAGAGCTGCTCAGATCTTCATTAAGTTCCAGGTGAGGCCTGGCAGTTAAGTGGGCGAAAAAGATGGATGTCTCTGGCCTTCAGGAAGGTGGTGGCTAGGTGGCATGGGGATGGAATTCAGGACATCTGGCTCCTCTGACATCCCAATTCCTTTCTTCCAGAACGAGGGCAAGATCCCACAGGAGGCCTTCAAACCAAAGCCCTAAAAGGAGGCCTTGGATGTCATCTTCCTCTTCATTCACATAATGGGCGCTCTCTCTCTCTCTCTCTCTCTCTCTCTCCCTCTCTCTCTCTCCCCCTCTCCCCCCCTCTCTCCCTCTCCCTCTCCCTCCCTCCCTCTCCCTCTCTCCCTTTCTCTCCCTCTTCTCTCCCTCCTTCCCTCTTCCCCCCCCCTCAGCTGTGACTGGAGTTGGGGGCCGTTTTGACCATGAAGCTAAAGTTACCTTACAGGCCCACTGACATAACTTCCCCAAGGGCCAAACGTTGTCCTCCCTATTTTCCTTATTGAAGTTGGCTGTTTGTTCTGACAATAAAGAGTGGCATTGCATGTTGAAGGTTGTGTGTTCTGGATTGCTCTCCCCCTGCCCTAGCCATGAGCCAGTGTGGCCAAGACTGAAAGGCCCTGCAACACCATCCCATCCCTATCATGCCTAGATGTCCTGAAGCAGATCCATGAAGCTTGCCTCCTGGGAACTTTGTGAATACAAGCTCATGAGAAAAGACACAGTTGTCCAGTGATTGGCCTTTGGCACTCTTGTGGCTCTGTCAGATGTTTTTCCTAGAGGCCTGCAGAAGAAGGTGTGTCACTAGGCACCATGGGGTGTCTTCACAAAAGGATGTCTCCTGGCTAGTGAGGGCTGTAGGGGAGGGAGGAAAGGTGCAGGTTCACATATGTTCTTCATTCTCAATCATACCATAATCCTTTCAGAGATTTGCTCACAGATGGAAGGAAAATGAGCCTTTTAACAGTGCTCCCATGCTTCCACCTGCCTTCCTATCCACTATTCCACCCCTTCCCCTTCCTGAAGGTGTGAGAGGGCATGTCCTTAGCACTCTCAGGGTAAGGGGCAGTCAGTCTCTGCCCAGTGCATCCCTCACGAAGCTCGCATTGCCATGCCCATGTTCTTGAGGGAGGAGCATTGGCCACCTATTTTCAATTCCAAACAGCAGCAACAACAAACAACAGTGGCACAAATTGTCACTCTGGTCAGTTCTTCGGGGCTTTTCACAATGACTGGTAGTTAGCAGTCCTGAATTTCAGGCAGTCATTGAGCAGGACAGCTGCACAATTTATTTCCCACACTTTGGTGAGGCTTGCACTTTAGGCAACAGGCAGTCATCATATTTGAAATTAAAATTGTAACCACATAAAGTTTTCAAGTTACAATCCTACAAACGGTGCCACAGGTGACAAATTAGACCACCAGCTGACAAATTATGCCCACACTTTTCCACATGTGGAGTAAGTGATTTGATACCACTTGCCACTTACTTGTTTTGCTTTGCCCTTTGTTTTGTTTTCTTTTGGGGTTTTTTTTAAGTGTATTTTTTTCTCTTTTCTTTTTGGTACTGGGGATTGAACCCAGGACGTTGCACTTGCTAGGCAAGCGCTTTGTCACTGAGCTACATCCCAGCCCATGTTGTTTTGTTTTCTTTTGGCGGTATTGGGGTCTGAACACAGGCCTTCATGCTTCCAACGCAAGCACTCTCTATATCACCTAAGCCATGACCCCTGCCCTTTTTCAATTAATTTTTCTAGTAGTGTCTTGAGTTTTTTTCCCCTGGGTTTGGTCCTGGACCTCAGTCCTCCTACCTATGGCCTCCTGCCTACCTGGAATAACACATGCATGCTACAGTGTGTGCCTGTCTGTTGAGATGAGGTTTTTGCCAACATTCTTTCATTGGCATTGAATCATGGTCTCCACCTCCTGAGTCTCTGGGATCACAGGCATGAGCCTGGATGCCCAGCGTCTTTAGTTCTTCAGCTACATTTACATTGCGGAGCCATAGGCTGAAGTGGGATAAGTAGTTAAATGGATGGTGGCAGGGGGAGTGGTGTGGGTGTGGATAGTTTCCATTATATAAAGAAGAATGCAAGGCCACCACTTTCACAGTGTGGGTCTTGGGATTTGAACTCAACACCTGGGCATTGTCTGTCTCGTAACTTTTTCACTTAAAGCTAGCACTCTCTACTACTTGAGTCATAGCTCTGCTTCTGACATTTTTGTTTAGAGCCTTACATACTTAACTTTCCATATTGTTTTCAAACGTGGCTCTGCAGTGTTTTTGGTGTCCAGTGACTCCCAGGGCATAAGTGAGGGTACCGACATGCACAACAAGGGGCAAATGGAGATTGTGAACTTTGAGGATGTGTCCATAGATTTCACTCTGGTAGAATGGACTTTGTTAAATCTTTCTCCGAAGATGCTCAACAGAGGTGATTTTTGGAACTTTGGTGAACCTCGCTTCTATAGAAGAGAAGCAGGAAAAAGAAAACACTGAAGTTAACTATAAAAATCCCAGGGAAGACATAAGAACTAAAATTTTAGAGTGACTCCATGAACTTGAGCAAGAGAGTCAATGTGAAGTAGCCTTCCAGCAGAATCCAGGGCATAGTATGAATAAGAAAACCCTACCTGGACTAGCACCCTTCAAAAACTATTATGTGTATGAAGAAGCCATCATCGTTCATACATCCATTGGTATACCTTTCAGACCTTACACAGGACAGATATATCCACTGGTTATCAGGAATATGTGGAGAGCCTGAAGGAAATTTCATCATAGTCAAATCAGGTATAGAATGCACAATGAGGAAAATCCATTTGCAGTTAAACAATGTAGAAAATCCTATGGATATTCTGGGTATTTTTTCACAGACATGAAGAAATTCCCACTGAAGTTAAACACTTCTGTGAATGTATGCATTGTAGAAGATCATTCCCTAACTCCAATACCCTTCAAGGGCATCAAAGTACTCACCCTGGAGGGAAAACCAATAGATGTAAGCAATGTAGGAAAGCGTTTGTTCTTCCCTGTTACCCTCAAAAACACGAAAGGACTCACCCTAGAGAGAAATCCTATAGGAGTAAGTAGTGTTAGAAAGCCTTCATATAACTCTGTCACCATCAGGGACATGAAAGAACTCACACTGAAGAGGAAAAGTTATGCACATAAGCATTGAACACCTTCTCTGGTCTAAACACCTTCTGAATCAAAGAATACATGATGGAGAAAAGCCATACGGACATAAATGATATGGCACAGCCTTCACTCCTTGCTGTTCCCTGTGAAGTCATGAAAACACTCTTGCTTTAGATAAAGATAATGTATGTAAGCGATTTGGGGAAACCTTCACTTGTTCCCATTACCGAAAATACATGGAAGAATATACACGGGAGACAAAACTGACTGGAAGCTACAAGAGAAAGCTTTCACTCATATTCTTCTTTATTCCCCTTTCCCCAACATGAAAGAATTCATTCTGGAATGTGGCTTCATTCTGCTTGGTTAACCTAATTAAAACCTAACAAGAATATGGTGTTGCTTATGCTTAGCTCACTTCATTCATGGATATGCACAAGGTTATGGAGAGAAGCCTTGATTAGAAGAAATTTGAGGAAAGAATGTTTATAGAAAAGGTCAGACAAAGAGTGAACAAATTCAGCAGTGGTGCTTACTAGACACGATGTGGAAAATGAATTATACAACTTGTGGGTGGGGACAGGAAGGAAAAACTGGGAGATCGCAAGGGAAGAGGTTACATGATTCAAAAAGAACTATATTCATTACCTGACTTAAGCTTTCACTCATATGCTTCTTTATTCCCCTTTCCCTAAGATGAAAGAACTCATTCTGGAATGTAATTATATCAGAACACCTTCCTAGTACTCAGGTAAATGTGTGGCATATAAACTCTTGAGAGTAACTGTATGGATGTAAGCAATATGTGAAAACCTGTCCTTCCTGTAGTTGCCTTAGAGAAAACCTTTGATATATTTATAGCCAAGAACCGGTGGCTCATGCCTGTAATCTCAGCCACTCTAGAGGCTGAGATCTGATGTTATCACATTCAAGACATCCTAAGCAGAAATGTACAGGAGACTTATATCCAATTAACCAATAAAAATTGGAAGTAGAGGCATTGCCAAAGGGTAGAGCCCCAGGCTTGAGTAAAAAAAACCTAAGGGACAGCACACATGCCGAGTTCAGACCCCAATAGAGTACCGCCCCCCCCCCACACAGATTTCCAAATTTGAGGCCACTCGGCTATATACTGAGAGCTTTTCTCTCAAATGAAAAGCCAATGTTGACTTCTGGATTCCATGGCTCCTTCCCACAGGGAAACCTAGGCAGCTCAGTGTACCTGGGTTGAGTGTGATGCTCTGATACGTCTGTCCCATTTAGGACTGACTCCCTACCTCATACACAGACTGAGAAGTGCATGGTGTGCACTCACTCCCCCATATGAAAGTACCAATGCCTCCCGAGTTACAAAAGTGTGTCTTTGGCTACTGAAGCATGACCTAGAAGACCAAAGTGGACGTTATTTATTTATCCTATACCAGTTTATTTGTTTTAAATAAATTTTGTATTTATAATGGTGTTATACAGAGGGGTTAGAGTTCCATGAGTAGGGTAATGAATACAGTTCTTTTTGAATCAAATTCTAGGTCGGGCTTCAGTTGCCAAAAACTTCATCTCAACAGACAGGCACACACTGTAGCATGCATGTGTTATTCCAGGTAGGCAGGAGGCCATAGGTAGGAGGACTGAGGTCCAGGACCAAACCCAGGGGAAAAAAACTCAAGACACTACTAGAAAAATTAATTGAAAAAGGGCAGGGGTCATGGCTTAGGTGATATAGAGAGTGCTTGCGTTGGAAGCATGAAGGCCTGTGTTCAGACCCCAATACCGCCAAAAGAAAACAAAACAACACGGGCTGGGATGTAGCTCAGTGACAAAGCGCTTGCCTAGCAAGTGCAACGTCCTGGGTTCAATCCCCAGTACCAAAAAGAAAAGAGAAAAAAATACACTTAAAAAAAACCCCAAAAGAAAACAAAACAAAGGGCAAAGCAAAACAAGTAAGTGGCAAGTGGTATCAAATCACTTACTCCACATGTGGAAAAGTGTGGGCATAATTTGTCAGCTGGTGGTCTAATTTGTCACCTGTGGCACCGTTTGTAGGATTGTAACTTGAAAACTTTATGTGGTTACAATTTTAATTTCAAATATGATGACTGCCTGTTGCCTAAAGTGCAAGCCTCACCAAAGTGTGGGAAATAAATTGTGCAGCTGTCCTGCTCAATGACTGCCTGAAATTCAGGACTGCTAACTACCAGTCATTGTGAAAAGCCCCGAAGAACTGACCAGAGTGACAATTTGTGCCACTGTTGTTTGTTGTTGCTGCTGTTTGGAATTGAAAATAGGTGGCCAATGCTCCTCCCTCAAGAACATGGGCATGGCAATGCGAGCTTCGTGAGGGATGCACTGGGCAGAGACTGACTGCCCCTTACCCTGAGAGTGCTAAGGACATGCCCTCTCACACCTTCAGGAAGGGGAAGGGGTGGAATAGTGGATAGGAAGGCAGGTGGAAGCATGGGAGCACTGTTAAAAGGCTCATTTTCCTTCCATCTGTGAGCAAATCTCTGAAAGGATTATGGTATGATTGAGAATGAAGAACATATGTGAACCTGCACCTTTCCTCCCTCCCCTACAGCCCTCACTAGCCAGGAGACATCCTTTTGTGAAGACACCCCATGGTGCCTAGTGACACACCTTCTTCTGCAGGCCTCTAGGAAAAACATCTGACAGAGCCACAAGAGTGCCAAAGGCCAATCACTGGACAACTGTGTCTTTTCTCATGAGCTTGTATTCACAAAGTTCCCAGGAGGCAAGCTTCATGGATCTGCTTCAGGACATCTAGGCATGATAGGGATGGGATGGTGTTGCAGGGCCTTTCAGTCTTGGCCACACTGGCTCATGGCTAGGGCAGGGGGAGAGCAATCCAGAACACACAACCTTCAACATGCAATGCCACTCTTTATTGTCAGAACAAACAGCCAACTTCAATAAGGAAAATAGGGAGGACAACGTTTGGCCCTTGGGGAAGTTATGTCAGTGGGCCTGTAAGGTAACTTTAGCTTCATGGTCAAAACGGCCCCCAACTCCAGTCACAGCTGAGGGGGGGGGAAGAGGGAAGGAGGGAGAGAAGAGGGAGAGAAAGGGAGAGAGGGAGAGGGAGGGAGGGAGAGGGAGAGGGAGAGAGGGGGGAGAGGGGGAGAGAGAGAGAGGGAGAGAGAGAGAGAGAGAGAGAGAGAGAGCGCCCATTATGTGAATGAAGAGGAAGATGACATCCAAGGCCTCCTTTTAGGGCTTTGGTTTGAAGGCCTCCTGTGGGATCTTGCCCTCGTTCTGGAAGAAAGGAATTGGGATGTCAGAGGAGCCAGATGTCCTGAATTCCATCCCCATGCCACCTAGCCACCACCTTCCTGAAGGCCAGAGACATCCATCTTTTTCGCCCACTTAACTGCCAGGCCTCACCTGGAACTTAATGAAGATCTGAGCAGCTCTGTTGTAGTCCCATGCATTGTCCATAAGGCACCTGTGGAGGGAGAGGCACAGGATTACAGGATTACTAGCACAGGACGGACACACCAAACACAAAACGCTGCCACTGAAGCCAATGCTACCCATTGCTGGAACTCATGGCCAGAGTGAGCACCACTGTAATGATGAAGATCACTGGAAACCAAAGCGTCCATCACTGACATTCACGGTCAGTAGAGCTCAGCACAGTGGTTCAAGCCAGTCATCTTATCTACTTAGGAAGTGGAGATTGTGGGACTGTGGGACTGTGGCTCAAGGCAAGCCTGGGCATAAATGTTGGTGAGACTCCATCTCAACCAGTGGCCCAGCATGGTGGTGGCTCACCCATTATCCCAGCTATGGCAGAGACACTGGTGGCTGAGTACAGCAGCACATACCTGTCATCTCCCGCAACACAGTGAAGTACAAATAGGAGTGGCCAGAATGGCCTGGGCATAAAGTGAGACCTAACCTCAAAAAACAAGGCAAAAAGAAGCTGGAGGGATGGCCACCAAGTGATAGGATGCATGGCCTCAAGCGGTAGAACACTTGCCTAGCAAGTGTGAGGCCCTGTGTTCAAACCCCAGTACTGCCAGGAATAAAAAATAAAAATAAAAATGAAGAATTTAAAGCCAAAGAGGAGGCATGTTCAAATGAGCGAAGGAGCTTAATTTAACACACCAGTTTTCAAAAGGTGCTCAAGGAAATAATGGTACAAATGGGAGTGTAAAGATTTTTTTAAAAAAAAATCCCAACTATTCGTCGATTGAGATGTAAGACCTATTCTGTGGTTTTCTAGTATATTCACAATATTGTGTAGTCATCCCACCTATCTTGTTGCCAGACATCTTTATCGCCTCAAAACCAAAACCTGGCCAAGCGTTAAGAGATTACTTGGCTAGTGTCCTCACACTTCTCTAAGACTCTGGAAAATTTGAATCTGCCTTCAGTCTCTATGGAATTATCTATTTCTTGAAATTTTGTATAAATGTAATCATTCAATATTTGGCCATTCATGACTGGCTTTGTTCACTCAGCACAAAGTCTTCAAGGCTCCCTTGTGAACATAATTTTTTCCCCCATTCACTTGGATCTTCAAAAATTTTCAGCCACAATTTTGCAGATTTCAGATGGTAAGATTGGCTTCTTTTGTTATATTTGTCCTTAAGTGTTTTACTCTTCCTGATGCTTCTGTAACCTGACTTGTTTTCTTTAATTCACTGTTGGACTGCTCATTCCAAGTACACAGAATCAGAAATGATTTTTGTACAATGCCCTCTTATTCTACAACTTTGCTGAATTTGCTTATTAGTTCTGGTGGTTTGTTGTGATAGAGTCTTTGGATTATCCACAGAGAAGGCAATGTTATTTGAGTACTACATTATTTCAAAAAGACTTAACGTATGTAGGTACAAAACTGCACCAAAGTAACACCATTTTCTCATGCCTGCCCTTAAAAAGATAAAACATATCCACCCAGACACTTTCCTAAATCTCCCATGAGTCCCCATTATTCATGTTCCGGCTGTCTCAACTGCCTCTTCCTCCATTCAGATGTATACCCGACACTCACTTCTCAGACCAATCGAGTTTCATCCCAGACTGGATGGAGAATGTCTGCACCATTTCACATTGCACTTGAGAGAGGGTGGGCCTCGGGCTGGGACCCACGAGGGAGGCGATGGTGCCTGAGACCTCCTCAGAGGTGGTATCCCTCACAAACAGCTGGTCATTCATGATGCACAGACTGGAGGAAAAAGAGTTCCTGAAACCACCAGATAGGCAGAGGGCAGCCCGACCCACCCCCCACCCCACTGCTTCAAACAGGATCCTTTGTAACCACTGCCACTCAAGAAACAGATTCATTCCCTCTCCCTATTTCACATGATATCAAGACTCCTTGGCTGTTTGGTATCCACAGAGCCCACCCTGGGAGAGATTGTCAGGTTCATAGGGTCTGCAGATGTAATCCCAATGCATGTATCCTACACAGCGACCCAAAGGCCCTGGATACTCTTGCTCCCATTCGTAGTGGAAGAACTGAGTCACGAAGAAGTCAAGTAATTTGGCCAGAGTGACAGTTAGTGAATACTGGGGGTCGGGAAGAGAACTAGTTTGTATTCCAAACTCCAGAGTGCCCCTTCTCTTGACCATTAGCCTAGACTGATCCTTGGATGTACCTCTTGACTCTCCGTCATAGAATACCCCGTGGACGGTGCCACTACAATCCCACTCCTCTGACCCCGGGCTGGGATGGATGTTCCCACCCACAACACAGCACAGCATGTTAGGACACTTACTTTGTTCCGCTGCCAGGGATAGCAATGAAGGTCCGAGTGAAGGCACGGATAGAGTCCTGTGAATTTCCCCCTGCTTCTAGGACAGTAATACCCCTCCCTTAGAGCTGCACATTCTCGACATATTCACACAGTATTCCCCAGCTGAAGTCTTACACTGAAGGTGGGGGGTGGGGGTGGGGGAACAGGTCTGGAAAATTGCTATAACTTGGATTCAGCAGGACATGGTGGGAATTGGAGGGCAAAATTAGGAATCGTCTGCTACTGGTGATAGGACCCCTAGGGCATCCCAGGACCGGTGAAATAACCACTTCCAATATTCACTCGGTTCCTCGTTCCCATCTGCCAGAGAGATGTGTTTAATTAGCCCCATTTTGCACTTGGGGAAACGGAGAGGTTGAGTAACTGAACTGAGTCCAAGGACACAGAAGAAGGGACTGGGGTGAGAGCCCTCAATGCACAGAGCCCGTGTCCCTAATGCCTAAGTGACAGGGCAGACAGGCATGGACCTAGGTCAGACCTAAATGGTTTGTGGGCAGGGTATGGGCAGGGGCAGAGGAATGGAGAGGCAAGAAGGGAATGGAATGGAAAGGCACAGAATCTGGGAAGCTGGCAGGGCCATGGGTGGGGAGATGCCCACTCGGGGGAGGGAGCAGAAGGGGATCTGGAGAAGGAATACTATAGACACTCACCTTCCCTGAAGAGTCCATTGACAGAGAAGCAGATCATCTTTTCCTGAAAGGGAATTACACAGGAGCTCAGGATCCTGCTTAACTTCCAACCAACTCCAGCTCTCTGGAACTGTCTGAGTTCGGAAGCAGGTGCTCACCGTCTGGAAACACATGTCTATCATAAATGAATTGAGATCATGCTGGGTTTTGGGCAACAAACAGAGGGAGTCCACAATGTCTTGTTTCCTGTGTTTCAGCAGCTTCTGCTGCACATCTGTAGAGAAGCAGTGATCATTGGGCTGCCATACCTTGGCCCTTGGGCCCTGAGACTGTCCCCTTCTCACTCCCTTTCCCTGCCCAGTCTTCCCCATCACACAATTACAGGGGTCCTTAAGAGTGTTCAGATTCCTGCTGTGCTTGAAGTACAGGCTCAAGCAGCTCCTAGGAGATAAAAGGAGGAACAAGAGGTGGTGTGTCCAGTCAGTGCAGTGTCCCAGAAGCTCGGGGTGCCACGTGGCTGCAACGAGAGTCAGAGCTGTGATACTCACGGTCCTGGGTTGCCGGCACTGGCAGGGACAGACACAGAGAAGCAGGCCTCATCATGGTAAGCACCGAGGAGATTCTGACGATCTCCACTGTCATAGACAGAGTAATACCTGCCGGAGGAGAAGGGTGGGGATGAGGTGGGGGCAACAGGGACAGGCATCTGCTGTGATCTGAAACCCAAATGAGACCCAACGCTTCCTATGATCAGGCCTGTGCCAAGGTGCCCCAGGTCCTTGGCCCAGCCCTCTTCCTCCTGGTCCTCAGGGCACTCACTTCTTCAGGAACTGTAAAACTCTCTCCCTCAGATCCTCATCTTCATCCTCTTGCTGGAACAAAAAGTGATTTAAACAATGTGGCTTGATAAAGCCACCACCTCCCCACTCCCGGCCAGAGGACAAGCATCCTCAACATCTCTTGGTCGTCTTCCTCACCCTGCTGGGGTTCATCAACCAGCGAGCATCAGTGCCAGGGGCAATGGGTGGGTTGAATTGCTGGCCATCCTGAGGAAGGGAAGAGAAGACCTACAGCACATGCTAGGGGATGATAGTGGGTGCACAGGGAGGTGAAGAGGCCCAAGGGGGAACAATGGCCAGAGTTTGGGCATGAGACAGCCGTGGAAACAGCACAGGTGAGATTCCAGTGGGCAGCTGAATTGTGGGTGTCCTGGAACTTTCTACCGAGTTTGTTACATGCAACCTGCGTGTGCAACGTGTGCCTGTGTAAAAGCACTCATGGAAACCTTTATTCCACCAGGGACAATATTCATGTCTTTTTCAGGAGGGCACATCATCCAAAATGGATGGCGGAGTGGTGGAAACATGTAACCTAGACAAAAAAGCAAAAGGTTTGGGGGCAGGTGTGGGGGTTATGTTCCTGGGGAACAGGAGATCATGATGAAGGTAAGTACTTACCAGCCATAACAACTGGGGGAAGTAATTGTGGATGGCCCTGTCCAAAAAACAAAAAACAGAAAACAAAACCCAAATTGGAGCGACAGTTTGAAGTCGTTCTGTCCTTTTTCCCACTGGCTCTCCTTCTTGCTCTCCTCCTACTCCTTCCAGCTGGGTGTTCTCACCTACATAGCCCTTATCCAGGGCCACAGGAAGCACAAATGGGAGCCCAGGCTCCAGGGCCTCTACTTCCACCCTGTTTCCTGTCCTCTCCTCTCCTTCCTTTTCTCTGAGTCCCCACAGAAGGCTCTGTATGTAGGGAGCAGGGAATGCAGTGAGGACCCAGGCACTGTTCTGCCTCATCACTGGGTGTTCCGTATTCTGCAGGGCATGGCCTAGCCAGGCCAGGTGAATGAAGCAGGGCTGAAGAGGTGGGTAAGGCTGATGATGTCCACAGAAAAGAAGAAAACGTAGTGAGGAGACATGAGGCGATAGAGTGGGGAGGGGGGGGGTCCACAGGAGACTGGTGACAAAGGAGAAAGCAAGAAAAAGCAAAGGGAAAGGAAAAGGGGAAGGGGAAGGGAAAGGGAAAGGTCAAAGGGAAAGGGAAAAGGAGCATCCCTCCCTCTCTCCAACTCTGGTACTGAAGCACATACTGAGCCGGGGATAGGAACCAAAGCTTCTTTGGAGTCAGAAGTTGTTCTCCAGAAAGATTTAGGCATGAAGGGTCAGGCCCCGGCACACCATGGGTTAGAGGGCATGTGGGCCCCTCTCTGTGGACATTTTCTCGCTCCCATACACAGGTCTCTGCATACCCGTGCCTCTGTTGCATCTGTGCCCCGCCCACAAACCACACTTGTCTTGGGATACCCAGGATCTTCAGGAGCAGGTAGAATGATGTGACATGACATGGAGTGAGGGGGCGGGTAGACAATGCTCCTGAGAGGCCCACCCTTCCATTCTCAAGCTCCTCTGCCCTCTGCCTTCTACTCCTGCTTCAGAAGCCACCTGCCTGCCCACTTCTGGATCCTTGATCTAGGGAAGCCCGGGTTTCTCCCCAAGGAAGACAGAGTTCCTAGCCATGGCCCAGAAGAAGATTTCACAATGGCAGCCATCTTTGTGGCTGAGGGCTTCAGTCCCCAGGCTGGGGCAGGACAGCCTCCATGTTTGTCTGGGACAGGCAGGGGACCTGTCAGGATAGGGTAGGAAGGCCAGCCTCATTTGGGTGAGGCATGCACATGCAAAGCTGGACTGGCAGAGGCCCCATGCCCAGAGGTAGGAAGCACTGCAGCTCAGGCTCACAGGGGGGCAAAGGTCCCCAGGAAGGGGGACTGGCATTACCAGCTATTACCGACCTTTGATAAGCACATTGGTCTTGGAAGGTCCTGCACAGTGGGTTCCCTTCTAGCCACAGCTCATCCAGCTTCAGCCCTTTCACCTTGTTCAGCTCTAAGACTGACCTCAGCTGAGGGAGACAAGGAGGGTGCAGGTAAGCAGTCTCAGGGAAAGACACTCCTGGGGCTCTGCACTCACAGCCCCCACCCTCACCCACAGGTTCCTTTGCTTGTTTCTTGCCCCCACCCAATGCATGTCAGCACCCACTCTCAACCCAAATGTCATCTGGCTCTCCATCTCACCTGGTTTCGGGAAAGGTCCAGAATCCTGATCTCGGGGCCACTGTCTACAATGTCACATAGGGCATCCAGCCGACAGAGTTTGTTGTTGCTCAAGTTCAAGTACGACAGCTTTAGGGGAGGGAGAGTTAGGGCAATGATTACCATGTAGAGCCTGGGACACACACCTGCCCTGCACCTCATCCCTTCCAAGTCCAAGTCCATGACTGACTCCAACAAACAGCATCCCTGGGCCCAGGGCCTCACCTCAGGGAAACTGTTTTGAATGATCTGCACGGCGATGGTCAGGCAGTGTCTTCGATTCAGGACGAAGTCGATATCGTGGTCCATCAAATCTTTAAGAAGTGGAGAAGGGAATCAGAGTGTTGAGAGGGGCCCAGACAGAACAGCACCAGCACAGAACCCTCCCCCAGTTGCCATCCCTCCATCTTCCTCTCAAGCAGATCCCTCTGCCTCTCATGTACCTTAGCACTACTCTTATCAGCTGTACCTGGGTCAAAGCGGAGCTTCTGGAGGTCCAGAGCTTGCTCTTCGATATCGTATCGTTTCTTCATGGTCAGCTATAGAGACAGAGATGGAGAGAGAGGCTCCCTAGGCTCTGAGTGTCATGATGACAGGGAGTCATGATGATCAGAGAGTCGGGGGAAGGAGAGAGAGGTGGGGCTGGGACCTGACACACACTGTGCCTTTTGTCTGCATTAATTACCTTTATCTGCTCTATTTGTTCGTCCGTGAACTTGTACCGCACTGAGTAGGGTACAAAAGAAGGACAGACAAAGAGAGATACCTGTGTGAAGGAGAGGCGGGTTCAGCATCAGGACCTCTACACCCAAAGATGCCCACCAGCCCTTAGCCCATCTATCCTCACTCCCCTCGGCCCAGGTACCACCAATGCCCACAGCACACACCTTTTGACTCTTGTCACCACGGATCTTGTAGCAGATCTCCCTCAATGCCTCGGCAACACTGGCACCCTCGACAAAAAACTGGGCCCAACTTCTGTCATAGTGGAACTAAAAAGCAGAAGCAATGTTGTCAGAGGCCAAGGACTCGTGCCTGGCCCTGGCCTGTCCTCATCCCGTGACCACCACCCAGATGTCTTCACCATCCTCTCTTACATCAACTGGGGTAAAGGGCACACTGCAGTAGCTCTGGATTGAATTCATTAGCCATGTCTTGTCATATCTTCTCCCACAGGGGATCTAAGGGTAAAAGGAAGGAGCAGCCAGAAAGAAGAGATACAAAGGGGACAACGTGGAGTCAAGATGGAGAACACACCCAAGCAAAGTGTTCCTACCCAACATAGCTCACTTTAAAGGACTACGAATAGGGGTGTGTGTGTGTGTGTGTGTGTGTGTGTGTGTGTGTGTGTGTGTGTCTGTGTGTGTGTGTGTGTGTCTGTGTGTGTGTCTGTGTGTGTGTGTTGGCGCTGGAGCTTGACCTCAAGGCCTGGGCCCTGTCCCTGAAATTTCTCTGCTCAGGGCTAGCATTCTACCCTTTGAACCACTGCTCCACTTTCACATTTTTCTGGTGGTTAATTAAGACATAATTCTCACAGGCTTTCCTGACTGTGATGGCTTCAAACCCTGATCCTCAGGTGTTAAGCCTCCTGAATAACTAAGATTACAGGCTTAAGACCTTGGTGCCTGGCTGGTTCCTATGTTTTTGTGCCACTGTTTTTTTCTCCCAATAACCATGACTTGGTATTCAATGCAATTCTCCTTCTCTTCATTGTCAGAACGTTCTACCCAATAAACACCATGCCAAGACACGCACCTTGACCATGAACCAGTCCTGCATTGCTCCTTTTACCATGTCCTGTCGCATCGCTCCCTCTCCAGGTTGTCTATCCTTCCCTGCAGCATTGTCCAATTGGTCTCCATTATGCCAATTGCTTCTCCACCTGTTCTGTTGGTTGGCATAAGGCGGGCTGGGAAAGGGAGAAAAGGAAGATGTTTGTAAATGCCAGGAAATCCTCCTGATGCTCACTTGCTACACTGTGATACAAGGAATGCCAATGGGATTCTGTTCTACCAGAATCCCACCCCCACCATTCCTCCATTTCTCAGTAAAGAAGACCCCAGAGAGCGAGAGTTGCAAAGTCCCTGGGGCTGCTACATGCAAACCAGGCTGCCTTACCGTCTGCTTTGTGGGTCATTAGGGCTCTGAAACATGTCCACATTTCCGTCATCATTTTGCAATTTGGAAGCTGGAGAATCATACCCAGTGTGATGACCATTCCTCCTCCTAAAATTACCATTGGAAGCACTCCCACTTCTCCCTCCAGAAAAATGGCTACTGTTTCTGTACCCTGAAGTTGGGAACAACAGCACAAGTTTAAAGATACATCCATAGCCAGGCACCAGTGGCACGTGGCTGCAATCCTAGCTGCACAGGAGGCTGACATCTGAGGAACATGGTTTGAAGCCAGCCCAGGCTGTAATGGCTGTGAGACTCATCTCCAATTAACCACCAAAAGGCTGGAAATGTAGCTATAGCTCGAGTGGTAGAGCACTAGCCTTGAGCAAACATCTCAGAGACAGTGCCCTGGTTCTGATTTCAAGCCCTAGGACTGACATAAAGATATCGTCATACTCTGCTGACTGGGTACCACATCATGGACTGACACCATGGCAGGACAAGCAAAACTGCCAATCTGACCTGGGCACTGGTGGCTCATGCCTTATAAATGTAGCAATTCAGCAGACTGAGACCTGAGAATTGAGCTCCAAAGCCTTTACATTGCTCCTTCAGCTGATATTTTGAACACAGCAGGAAGAGTGATTGTTTTTTTTGAGGGGGGAGGGTCCGGACATGGGGCCTGAACTCTGGGCCTGGGCGCTGTCCCTCAGTTCTTCAGCTCAAGGCTAGCGCTCTACCACTTGAGCCACAGTGCCACTCCGGCTTTTTTCTTTTTCTTATTTTTTTTTTTGCTTATATGGTGCTGAGGAATCGAACCCAGAGCCTCATGCATGCAAGGCAAGCGCTCTACCACTGAGCCACCTTCCCAGCCCTGATTTTTTTTTGAAGAAAGACAAAAGAATGAAAGCAAGCAAGCAAGAAAACAAATGAAGGAAAGAAGGAATAAGGAAGGAAGGAAGGAAGGAAGGAAGGAAGGAAGGAAGGAAGGGAGGGAAAAAGGGAGGGAGGGAGGGAAGGACAAGTGACATCTTGTCATTTCACTGTGAAAATACTCTAAGACAGTCTTTGAAGCTAAACAACATGTCTTAAGTGCAATGAAGTCAATAATGAGGCTCAGAAGTGCTGCCCACAAAGAACATTACTAGGAGCATTTGGATTATGCCAGGAAACGAATGCATTTTCCTCAAAGTTGATAGACTACAGGGAAACATCAAGTCATTATGTATAGTCTAACAAGGTCCATTTATGAAGCCAGGATAGAGTCAGAGTCATTGTGAAGAGCCAACATGGCTTCACAAATACCAGCACTGAGGGGCAAGTGTAAAAGTGAACTGCCTAAAAGCTGCTGTCTCAGGCAAGGCCTCTGCTTAGAATCACACAGGACAGTGGGCATATGATGAAAAGCCACAGAGTAAACTGGGAGTAGTGTAGTACTACTGGTAGAGCACCTGCCCAGCAACAAAAGGCTATAAGTTCAAACTCCAGTACAGCCAAAAAGAAGGAAAAGGAGGAGGAGAAAGAGGAACAGGAGTAAAAAGAGGTAGAGGAGCAGTCAGGGGAGGAGCAGGAAGAGGACAAGGATGAAAGATGAAAGAGACTGAGAAAGAGGAGAGAAGAGGGAAGGGGGAAAGTGTGCACGGAGGGGAGAGTTAGGGAGGGATGTGGATGGGGAAGAGGCAACAAAGAGAAAATAACTCATAAGCTCCCATGCACTGACTGAATGCCTGCATCTCAATCACATCTCTGGCTCCTGGTTGTGCTGCCTGAAAAAAAAAAAAGGCATTACCAAGAGCCTCTCATGAGACAGCCTAGTATCATTCACCTTCAGGTTCCACCATGTACTGGCAGCTGTCCCTCCTGCACACTGACAACAGTGAATCTCCTCTATGACACCATATATGATCCTATGCCACTTCTTTTGTCATTCTGGAATTCTGCCTACATCATCGTGCTTCTGAACACATGGCAAGAATATCCCTGTTATGGCAGGCAAAAACTAAAATAAGAAATGAATCGCGGGGCGCCAGTGGCTCATGCCTATAATCCTAGCTACACAGGAGACTGAGATCTGAGCATCGCGATTCAAAGCCAACCCAGGCAGGAAAATCCATGAAACTCTTATCTCCAATAAACCACCAGAAAACCGGAAGTGGCGCTGTAGCTCAAGTGGTAGAGCGCTAGCCTTGAGCTAAAGAACTGAGGGACAGTGCTCAGGCCCAGAGTTCAAGCCCCATGACCGACCAAAAAAATGAATCAACACACACACAGACACGCACACGCACACACACACACACACACTGCACCAGTCATAGGGCTTAAACTCAGGGCCTGTGCCTTATTCTTTTTTTCGGGGGGTGGGGGTGGGGGGAGGGTCCGGTCGTGGGCCTGGGCACTGTCCCTCAGCTCTTCAGCTCAAGGCTAGCACTCTACCACTTGAGCCACAGCTCCACTTCCGGCTTTTCTCTTTTTGTTTATGTGGTGCTGAGGAATCGAACCCAGGGCCTCAGGCATGCAAGGCAAGTGCTCTACCACTGAGCCACCTTCCCAGCCCTGTGCCTTATTCTTAGCATTCTACCATTTGAGCCACAGCTCCATTTCTGGGTTGTTGTTTTTTTTTTCTGGTGATTAATGGGAAAGCTGAGTCTAACAGATTTTCCCACACAGACTGGTTTTGAACTGCAATCCTCAGCTCTCAGCTTCCTGAACAGCTAGGATTACAGGTGTGAGCTGCTAGCACCTGGCTTAGAAACTTCTTATTTTGAAATTTTAATATTTTATAAAGTATATCCTTGTAAAATCTGCCCTGGGCCATGCAGGCCCTTTGCAGATGCCTCCCTACCTCTTGGGTAAGTTTCTACCCAGTATCTGTTTCCTAGGTAACTGGCATACCTATAAGCAGTCACCTCCCCCTCCAAGGTCACATCCTGGGCTGCCCTCTGTCATGCCTCCCATCAGACCAGGGTAGGATCCCATCTGGATCCAATGTGGCCACACCTTTCCCCCACCTGGCTACACCTCTTCCAGTCCCTGTCCTAGATAAGTCCTGCTCTGAGGTTGGGTGGCCCCTTTTGGCCATGCCTCTCCATCAGGCAGGCGGAGGCAGCAGTTGGGTAAATAAAATTCTTTTCCTGCCTAAATACCATGTGGTATTCTCTTCATTGGCTACCTATTTAATTTACCTTACAATCCTGACAAAGAGAACTGACTGATCCCTCCCTCTAGACTAATGCTAAAACTGCAGATTTGATGTTGTCAGAGGAGTAGGCTTTTACAAATGGTGGCAACAGAAATAAACAGTGCTTTTTGCTGAGTCTAGCAGAACTATAACTTTCTACACATAGGATGTGTATTGGAAGAATGTGGTCACTCGGTCTCATGACAGACAACAAGGAACACCATCATGTCTGAGGAAAGAAGATGCAATGTGGTGGTGTATGTGGGTAAGGGTGCCCACACAAGTTCAAAAACACATGGGTGACATGTACGTCAACTTTTGATAAGATGTGCTTTGTGGGCTGGGAAGGTGGCTCAGTGGTAGAGCGCTTGCCTTGCATGCCTGAGGCCCTGGGTTGATTCCTCAGCACCACATAAGCAAAAAGAAAAAAGCTGGAAGTGGTGCTGTGGCTCAAGTGGTAGATTGCTAGTGTTGAGCTGAAGAGCTGAGGGACAGCGCCCAGGCCCAGAGTTTAGGCACCACGACCAGACTCCCCCCACCCCCAAAAGAAAGATGTGCTTTTTGTGTGTGTGTGTGTGTGTGTGTGTGTGTGTGTGTGTGTCTGTGTGTGAGTCTGTGTGAGCGCATGCGTCGTGCACGCACGCACTACTCCTACAGTTTTAGATCAGGGCCTGGCCATTTTCTGTGGCTTTTTTTCTTAAAGGCTAGCACTCTACCACTTGAACCACAGCTCCACTTCATTTTTCTTTTAGTGGTTAATGGGAAATATGGGTCTAACAGACTTTCCTGCCCAGGCTGGATTTGAACTGCAATCCTCAGATCTCAGCCTCCTGAGTGGTTAAAACTACAGTTGTAATTTTCTGGCACCTGGCTTAAGAGCAGTAAGTGATTTCTTAGTGAGAATAGATTATAATTGTTGCACTCATGAACTCCACCATTCTTAGTGAAGTACAGCAAAAGGTTCTTCAAAGGGTAAAGCTTTTCTCTGTGTACGTTTTTACCAAACAGGTTCTGAAGAATATTAGTTACCTCAAAGGCTCTGTGAAAAATTACTCCATTCCTATGAAGCTGCAGAAAACTCTCTCTCCCTGAGAGATTCCTGTTGCCTATCAGCATAGCATACCACAGAAAAAAATTGTCAAAGTATGGAAAGTTGTTTACCTTCATCCCTCTTTGCCCCATACTTCCTTAGATTAGAAGACATTTCTCTTGTAGCTGTTTCTTGAGCCTAGTTTTCTGCAGAACGAGCTTGCAGAAATGAGAGAGAAATAAAGTAGATAATTTAAGCTACACCATTAATATAATGTGCCACAAGCAAAACTTGCCTTTAGCCATCGGACAAGTAATACTTAAAACCCCACAAATGTGAACACCACCTTGCTATTTTCTTAAATTTATTCCTTCAATACCACTCTCCCCACATACTAAAACCATCACCAGTGATTGCATGTGATTTTTTTTACCACTGAGAATGTGTACCAAAATTTTCTACACAAGGAAGAGGAGAGAGAGAGGGGCTTTAGGAAGGAATCCAAGAGGGAATGATTAGAAAATCAGTGATGACTCACTTAAACAGAAAAGGATAGTCATCCCACAGTGAAATGTACCGTGAAACTCTACAAATTCAAAAACTTGGGTTCACAGGTCCTTTGTTATTTACTTTATGATTTATTTCTTTGTCTACTGCTCTGGATTAGCTAGGATTACATGTATGAATCCCCTTTTGCCAGGCATTTTTTGTTTGTATTTTTGTGTGCTTGGAGGCGTGGTCACTTTGTTTAGCACTACATTCCCTGGAACTCACAATCCTCCTGACTCAGGTTGTATACACTAGTGTGCACTACCACTACCACTGTCCCCGCTAATTTGGACAGTTTCCCTTAAAATATCAAACACTTATTAAAGGTTTCCCTGCCTCCTTTGGCACTCTCTCCTGCTCCATCCACTCGTCCCTCAGTGTACAAAGGGAGAATGTCTAGTGGGAATGTAAGTCAGACAACTAGGAAAATAAGTATGCAATCAAGTAGTGAAATAAAACACATCAGATTTGGAATCATCTGTAGGAAAAAGGCACCTACCATGTCTCTAGTGCCCTTCAAAACCTCAGAGCACAGTGAGACCAAAAGCAGATACTCTTAGGGAACACAAAGATATAATGCTTAAGTGCCTCTTCATATTTATATAATGTAGATATCAAAACGGATTCCAAGATACGGACACAGATCTCTCCTCCCCCTCCCCTCTCTTTTTCTTCCTTTCCTTTTTAGTTTTTGATGATTCTGTTTTCATTATAGATGGTGAATTCAGGTGTGTATCTTCGGGAAGGCTGGGGGGGGGGCAGAGAACTCAAGGGAAATAGGGTGAAAAACTGCAGCAGTGGAGCTTACTAGACACTGATGAATGTGAACTATACAACTCGTGGGTGGGTAGAGACAGGAAGGAGGGAGGTAGGGACGAGGAGAGAGAGTGAAGGAACAGTGTAGGAAACACAATGTACTCATTAGCTAAGTCGTGTAACTTGATCCCCCTGTACATCACCTTTATAGTAACAACAAAGTAAATTAATTAGAAACAAAAACAAAAACCTTACAGCCAGCCAGGTGCTGGAGGCTCATGCCTGTAATCCTAGCTACTTAGGAGGCTGAGATCTAAAGATCACAGTTTGACCCCAGCAGAGGCAGAAAAGTCCTTGAGACTCTTAACTCCAACTAACCAACAGAAAAAAAAAAAGGAGAGTGGCACTGTGGCTCAAAGTAGTGGAGCGCTAGCCTTGAGTGAGTATGCTTGAAGACAATGCCCAGAACCTGAGTTCAAGCCCCATGTCCAACTTAAAAAAACAAAACAAAAACAAAACAAAAAGAAACACTCCCTTAGAGCCACCAACTAACCACCACAAAACCAGCACAGTGGTGTGGCTCAAAGTGATAGAGCGCAAGCCTTGGGTGAAAAAGCTTGGATTCAAAGCCTAGGCCCCGAGTCCAAGCCTCAAGACAGAAGCGCCCCCATGCCCCTCCCCCACAAAACCCCTCAGAACCAGTTAGGGGCAGTTTTCCACTCCAAGGCTCTTCTAGAGCCTCCACCTGGAGAGGCGGCCAGTTAGGGTCCAGTCCATAAACTCCTGCCCTTGCTCCAGCCGCCTGTGGCGCTTCTCCCCCACCTTCCCCTCCCTCCGGTCCAGCCAGCCCGCCATTGAAGCCCTGGGAGCCGTTGCGGCCTAGAGTCACGTCAGAGGGCATATGCGCACATACGCAGGCCCACGCAAACACACTGAAACCCATATTCATCTGCCCCAGGCCCAAAGTTCAGTCCTTTCCAGCCAATTCCAAACCCTGGCCTCCAAGAGCTCCAGAAGGGCAACTTGTTGGTTGCTCGTAAAGCCTTCTTTACCGTCTGAAGAAACCTTGGCCTCTAAGAGCTAGTGCCCCTCCTACCAGAAGCTGGCCCACCACGGGCCCGGTTCGAAAGACTTCAAAAGACAGAACTAAGGGATCTCCGCAGGGAAAGGGAAGACCCTGGGTCTTTACCTCAGGAGGTCTCACGAGAGTATGTGGGCGCACACACTCAGGCGAGCTCCCGGGAGCTTCTCTTCAGCCCGCCTCCGAGCCACGTGGGGTTGGAGGTCACGATGCCACGTGACCAGAGCCTGACACGTGACCCCGGAAACTGCACGGTGCCAATGGTAACCCTGGAAACCGCGCTGTGGCGTGGCTGAGCTGCACACAGGATGGCAAGGCCCTGAATGCCTGGGGTTCACAGGAGCCACATAAACTGTGAGGCGGGCGTGTCTGGCATCCACTGGCTCACCATCTTCTCAGGCCAGGCCGGGTCAGGGTCCGGGGAGGGACCGGAAAAGGAGGGTGGGGATGGGGACGCATGGGGCGGGGTCGATGCGTGGGGCGGGGTCAGGGCATGGGGTGGGTCCAAGTGTATAACATGAAGGACTATATCATTCTCATGACTACGAACACACTGTCGCCCCAACAGCTTCAAACCTCATGCTCCCACGTATCAGTAGGTGATAATGGCCACAGGAAGGGAGATGGGTAGGCTTAGGTCACCTACTTTGCTCTAGGGACCCCAGGCCAGGTCTACCTACCACTTGACAGCAGCCACCACAGAATCACAGGGGACTGACCACTTGGGCTCAGGGATGGAGCACTCACAGTACATTTCTTTTGGGATCAGTTGACATGCCCACCGATGTTAGTTTCTATGGAATGGACACTTTCGTGTGACCCATACACCCCAGAACAAACAATGCTCCCTTGCCTGGCACTGATCAGATTTTTTTTTGAGGGGGGGGTGGTCCGGTCGCGGGGCCTGAACTCTGGGCCTGGGTGCTGTCCCTCAGCTCTTCAGCTCAAGGCTAGCGCTCTACCTCTTGAGCCACAGCGCCACTTCCGGCTTTTTTTTTCCCTTCTGCTTATGTGGTGTTGAGGAATCGAACCCAGGGCCTCATGCATGCAAGGCAAGTGCTCTACCACTGAGCCACCTTCCCAGCCCACTGATCAGATTTTGACTGGAGCATTCTCCAGTACCTCACTTGTTCATGTGACCTGACACTCTGCCCACATCGCCTGGCTCTTCAGTGACCTTCACCCCTGCAATGGACCTCCCCTATCACACAGCCTTGGATTTCAGGGGCTCTTAAAATTCTAATTCCTAGCGAGCTGATACATAAAACAGGGAAGAAGTCTCCCATTATACCATAATCTTAGAAACCGAATCAGAGGGCCTAAACAGTAAGCAGTACACAGGATGACTTAATTTCATGCCAGGACCAAAGGAAATTCAAGAAAATCTGGTTGGGCCAAGGGGTGGTGCGTCCCGATGCCCCTGGAGAAACCCAACCTTTGCAATCAGTCTACATCTGCCCTCTGTCGAGTTCAAGTAAAATCATAGCAGTGCTGTTTATTTGGATTGTTCTCCTTGATAAAGTGGGAATTATGCTTTTGTCCCGGACACTGAAGATTAGGGACAGTGAAACTTTTTATTTCTAAAATGTCCTAATGCCTGAGGCTTTGCTCGTTCCTAGTAGGGGGTAGATGTGTGGCAGAACCACTTCCCAAATGAAATATACTATACAGGGTTCCTCTGGAAGAAGGCTTCCCACAGAAAACAAAATTCCTGCACTTAGGAATCAATGTGTGCAAACCTAAGCCAACAAATACAATCTGTGTTTGTGCTCTAGCATACAGCAGTAGAGGACCCTTCATGTATAAAAATTAGTCAATGTTTTAGGTATACTCTCCTTAAAATTATGTTAGGGAACCCATACACAGCTAGTAACTACAGTTACATTTCTAATTTGCTGAAATCCAAGAAGGAGCAGGTACAATTCTTACAATAAGAATTTACCAACGTGCACTTCATGTTGTCAATACAACCAATAGTGTTCCTAATTAACCTTTTGTGTAGTGCTCTGGTTTTGTGGTCTGGATGTACTCCTACTGTCAGCACCCTGGCACTAAAGCGAGGAGAGGACAGGGGAGGAAATAATCCAACCTCCTTCCATATGTCCCCTCCTAAGTATTCTGCTATAGATTTTGATGTATCAGACATAGAATTCATAGAGCAAGAGGGCCAAACCTATGTGGGCATTACAGAATTAGCTCCCACTGGAAAAAGTAGAAACAGAAAAGTTTCAAAGAATAGGTGAACTTTAATAAGAAATGTCAACACAAAATACCAGGAATAATGCAACGCTAATGTGAAAGCAATATAAATTGTTAATTTTTTTCTCATTTTAAGAAGGCTTTGAAATTCAATGCATTTTCACTTCCACGCACTGCAAATGTAAAAGCTATGACTGAGATAATTTTTATACTTTTTGTTCTTCCATCTTTGAAAAGTTATGTGACACGTAATTGTGCTACATAAAATGTATTGGTGTTGTTATACAGTAACCAAAGTAAAGTCTAATTCTCATTGCTTTTGACCTAGGAAAGGATGTGGCAGCATGCAAATGTAGACATCCACAGATAGATGGGCATAGTTTTCCTCTTTTTACAGCAGATGTGTTCTCTCAATTATCTTAAGGCTCATATTAAGAGTTTAGAATAAAGTGGAAAAGATGTCTTCAATAGCCACCACTCTATCAAAACATCCAGGAAAATTTTCAATCATCTTGACTAGTGTCAGTTACCCAGAAGTGAGTATGTCAGTGTTGGCTAGTACAAGGTATGCCATGAGTGGGCCAGCTTAAATCACTTTCTTAGTACAGTGGTCAGGAACAAGAAGGCCGATGTAGAGAATAGTACCCAAAAGCTTCACTGGATTTTTCAAAGCCCTCCATTTTCTTTTACAGACAACAGTTTTACATCCAATTTTCCTAACACCAATTTTCCTAACAACGGTTTGCTGAAACAGTAAATAGTTTTTTATATATGGTGAATCTGGGCTTCAGGCAAGAATAATGAGTGTTTCATGGGCCACATATCATTGTTCAATGAGCTTTTTTACTGTCAAAATTATTCATATGAAGTGCTCCACTTCATGTCAGTACGTTGTGCTGCCCGGAGCCTTGACCTTATTTCTGACTTCACTTCAGCCAGTTTCACTTCGTCTAAACTGTCACGAAAATGCCATTGATCATAGCAATGCATAGGAATTGGATAGATTACAAACTTCAGCTTCATCAGTAGTGTTAAATTCTGCAAAAGGCTCCTAAGCACAGCCATGGTAATAGGATTACAGGCCAAGGTAAGAACTCGGAGACTGGTACAAGATCTTAGAGATGGTATGATACCAGAGAGAGTTACATCTGTAATAAGACAATTATTCATCTCTAGATGCTGCAGGTTACCAGATAGATTCTCCAGGAGAATCCTTAATGGTTGGAAATTTTCCCACGACATCTGGTTGTGACTGAGATTCAATAACTTTATATTTCTATCTTGAAGTTTCTGGGACATGGAAAGCAAGTCTTTGTTAGTCAGGTCACAAAAATTCAGATTCAGTGAGTCCAACTCAGGTGACAGGACTCTGTAGAGATAAAAAGAAAATTATTTTTAAATTATAAGTATTTGTTCCACACATGAAGTCCTGGATTTTAACTACCTATAACTCTGTAATAAATCATTTGGTGATACATTGAAATGACAGCTAACAATGTGGACTAAATAGATTTTCCACCATAAAGAGTTAATTTTTTGCACATAAATTTGCTTCAAATTCATCTAAACGTAAACAGTATTACTTAATTTACTGAGTAATAAACATTGAAGTAAAACAGTATTTATACCACTGTCCATTTTGTATGGAGATGTAAGGCTTAGTAGGCTACAGAAAATTCCCTTTGACTAATCTTTAAATGGAATTTTCTCCATTTGCCTCTAAGCCTTCATGAAAACCCATGAGAGGCATAGTCTGACGGTATTAGTATAGTCACTCTGTGACTATGTCTATCCATGCTGTAAGAAAAAAAAAAACCTTCTCTAACTGAAAATGTTCTCTTACACTCTAAGCGGCTGTAGAAGGACTTTTTAAACCAATATATTCTTGAATCTGCCATGGTATCTGCATTGATTGACTGAATGAATATGTCTAATATATCTTTCTAATTGGGTCTTGCTTCTCATTATGAGAAAGGCTTAGCCTTGGCAGTTGCAGATTTCTAGAAGTGTCCATGCTGAGGCAAAGAAAATATATGTTATAAGAAATTCAGAAATATGCAAGAATGTTTTCGCTCCTCAGTTAACATAGTGCTTGGGTAGCCGAGTCTACTACTCCAAACCCTCACCTGAGTACTTTATGAACATGGTTTTTCAGGGAGAAGTAAGAGAGGAAGAGCTCCTGGAGGTCATCCATCCGGCTAAGATGGGAGAGAAACATTTTGAAAGGTTTCTTCTTATAAGATCTAAATTTAATTTTATATAGATTAAGGCTAGTAAGGTGGACCATCCCAGGTATAATCATGCAGACTTCACTCAGAGAAGCTTCATCCACTCCTAGGTGATCAATGCACACCATATCCAAAATCTTCTGGGCCTTTTTGTAGTCCATTATCTTATCAACCTGCAAATATCTACAGCAGAGGTGCAGAGACCCCAAACTGTGCTCAACTTTATTATATAGAACAGAAAGAAAATGTCTTGTCATCCAGGCACCATCAATATATAGGTCCACTAAAACTTCCATTGGTATTCGGGATGGTTGAGCCTCCAAGTTTACAAGTTGATCATGGGCTCCTTGTTTTTTCCCGATAGATTTCTTAGAGTAAGCACAAGCCTCAAAACAGAAAGGAAATTTGTTTGAAATTCCAGAACATGTGGTCATGCAGTCTGCATTCTGCCTTAAATCTAGAATCCTCAGTTTAGGCACACTGTAGGAAAAGGAAAAGGTAACACATATGAGAGGTAGTAGGCTTAATGGAAACCAGCAGAATCAATAATGAGAAGGAGGGACAAAACCCTTTACTCTCAGGGTTTACTCCAAATGTCACTTGACAAAACTTTCCACAAAAATCACCCAATCTCTGTTAATTGTTGTACCCTCTGTTCTCATTTTTGTCTTTCCAAGTGTTAGTGCTCATATTATATAATAATATCCATCACAGAAATTCATCAGTTGAACCTTCAGTCACCACAAGTCTACATCATATCTGTAAGACATTGATGTCCTTAAGGTGATCACAAATGTTGCACCTATAGTCTCACAAAGACCTTCTATATTATCTATTAATCACTTATGGAGACTTGTAAGTCCTTTCCTGCACAAGGTCTCAGCAAAATATTCTGCTGACTTTCCAAGTGTATATTATATGAAGTCTTACCGAGAAGAAGAGTTGCGAACAGGAAGGAACTGAAGACCATCAAGCATGGCTTCCAAGATGTCACAGTATGGCTCTGGCAAGTGCAAGGCCCCAACATGGAGACAAGGAAAGGGCCAAGTACTTACTACTGCCTTCACTACATTTGTATGCCCACCAGAGAAGGCGGCATTGAACAATGGAATAAAAAGTTCTTGTGGTATCTCCTCAACAGCACGTAATGCCACAGACTCATTTTTCACCACAGTCTGTATAGCAAGGTCAAGCAGTGTTCCTGGGTTCTTTGGATCCATAGTAATGCACCTGTATCAGGGTGTGAAATGTTTAGAATTCTGGAGAAGACAGCCACAGAAAAGTGTTAAATAAATAAATAAATAAATGCCAAACTATACATCTGTATCTAGAGAACAATTTCTCTAGGCATAAATTAGAAATAATCTCATAACTGTGTGAGAATTGAGTAAAATCAGCTGGAAAAGTGGTAAAAATACTTGTGTATTGCCTACTTGATAAAAATCTAAAATTCATAACATAAAAATAACACACTATAAAAAGAGAAAATCCATTTAATAAAAGTTGCAAATGACATTAATAAACACTGCTGGAATGAAGATACAGAAATGACTAACAAATCGATAAAAATATGCTAACATCACAAGTCATTAAGGAGTTACAAATTAAAACTACCCTATGATACCACTTTGTAGCAAATGGATAGTCCTTTTCCAAAATGAGAGTAGGGCCAAATATGGTGGCTCATGCTTATGATTCAAGCTACTTAGGAGGTACAGAGGAGGGTGAAGGCTCAAGGCCAGTTAAAACAAAGAATAAGCCAGAAGTACTGGTTCAAAATTATAATCTCACCTATGAAGGAGGCAGAGGTAGGAGATTAGCTGTCTGAGGTCACTCTGGGGCAAAATATGTATGAGCCGATCTGAAAAATAATCCAAGCAAAAAAATTTGGGATGTGGTTCAAATGATTGAGTGCTTATGTCAAAAATACAAGGCCTCCATTTCAAAAGTCTGTATTTTTTAAATAAACAAATAATAAAAATGAGAGAAAATAGCTAAGGTTGTTGCAGAGAAAGTGGAGCCACATACATGCGGATGGCAAATCAAAATAGTAGGGCTAGTTGAACACGTTTACATTCCCATAACAGGGTAGTAGTGTTTCCTTATGGCCACATCTCTGCCAGCATCTGTTACTAGTTTTCTTGATGAAGGCCATTCTAACTGAGGTGAGATGGAATCTCAGTGTTGTTTGGATTTGCATTTCTTTTATGGCCAGAAATGTTGAACATTTCTTCATGTGTCTATTGGCCATTCTTATTTCTTCTCTGCAAACATCTCTCTTTAAGTATTTAGCCCATTTAATAATGGAGTTGTTGTTTCTTTGAGGATTTGTTTTGGGGGATTTAATTTTTTGAGCTCTTAAGTATACTTTAGATATGAGGCTCTTGTCTGATGCATAGTTAATAAAGATCTTCCCCATTCTGTGGGCTTTCTACTTATCTTGCTAGCCATGTCCCAACCACTCTGGAAAGCAGTATGGAGGCTCCTCAAAAGATTAAACATAGACCTTCACTAAGACTCAGCAATCCCATTTCTGGGCATTTACCCAAATGACCAAAAGCCAGTCCCCACTAAAGCCATCAGCACAACCCCATTCATTGCAGCATCATTTACCATAGCTAAGATGTGAAATCAACCAGATGTCTCTCAGTGGATGACTGGGTCAAGAAAATGTGGTATATATACATAAATGGAATTCTATGCTTCCATCAGAAAGAATGGCATTGCCACATTCATAAGGAAATGGAAATACTTGGAAAAATTATATTAAGTGAAACCAGACCCAAAGAAACACAGGCTCCATGGTTTCCCTCATATGTAATAACTATACTATGTCTATAAATCTACAAGTTAAAGCAATGGATGGCAAAAGACAAAAAATTACACTTGGACATTATTAATTTAACAGCACTCTAAGCATTCACACAGTGAGAATAAAGGAGGAGAGAATCACAATGGCTCAATTTCTATGTGCATATGACTGTATAAAATGATGCTTATTGAAATGAACTCCAAGAAATAGAAATAAGAGGGTTCTTATTGTACTGTTTGTAGTTATTTCTTTTTTTCTTTTTTTATTCTTTTGGTTTATTCTTTTTTGTCACTGTGTCACTGTTTTTGTTTCTGTACTGTCTTGTATATAAGTTTATCTGATTTGGGGAGGGGAAGGGTAATCACAGAAATGGTGGGACAAAGCATGAACCAATTCAGCAGTGATTCTCACTAGACACTATGGTTCTTTGTTGTTTTTTTGTCGGTTGTGGGGCTTGAACTTTGGGCTTGGGTGCTGTCCCTGTGCTTTTCAGCTCAAGGCTATTGCTCTACCACTTGAGCCACAGCACCACTTCCTGTTTTCTAGTGGTTTATTGGAGATGAGTCTCACGGACTTTCCTGCCCAGGCTGGCTTTGAACTACGATCCTCAGATCTCAGCCTCCTGAGTAGCTAGGAATACAGGCGTGAGCCACCGGCGCCCGGCTTAGACACTATGTTGTAAATGAACTTCACAGCCTGGGGAGAAGGAAGTCAAGAGGGGAAAAGGAGAGAAAATGAGGGAGGGAGTAACACTTTTCAAACAAATATACTTATTACATGACTTACGTAATTGTAACCCCTCTGTACATCACCTTTATAATAAAATTTAAATTAAAAAATAGTAGAGCTGAGGTTATACGTTTGGTGGTTTCTTAAAAAGTTGAACATAGATAACCATTCTTGTAGCAATCCCACCTCTGTATATGCCCAAGAAAAAAGAAAACATTCATTCACGCTAGCATTTTCATTGTTGTTTATGATACATAAGTGGTTAATGAGCAAACAAACAATATTATACCTGCATCAAAAAAAAAGAGCCAGGCAATGGAGGCCCATGCCTGTAATCCTAGCTACTCAGGAAGTTGAGAACTGAGCATCATGGTTGAAAGCCAGCCCAGGCAGGAAAGTCCATGAGACTCATCTTAAATTAATCACCAGAAAACCTGGAAATGGAGATGTATCTGAAGTAACAGAGCACCATCCATGAGCAAAAGAGGTCAGAGACAGTGTCAGGCTCTGAGTTCAAGCCCCATGACAGGCACAAAAGTAAAAATAGAAAAGAGAACAAAATATGCAATGGTTTTTTTAAAAAATAGATTAACATTCAAGAGAAGCTAACTGTACCTTGTTTGTCAAGAACTGTGATTTCTTTCATGTGCAGGAAAGATCAAACCTCCTTGTAAGAAAAGGATTGCTTTACAGGCAGGAAGGAATGTTTTCACCAATTAGTACAAAAGGATACTGAATTCCATTGCAGAATTTACAGTACATGCCACTTCACAAAGTCTGAATACACTTCTGTATGCGCAAACAAATTTCTCGAGAGGTTCAGTTGTAGATACGCCTGAAACCTGGCTTAACAAAGCCTCTGGTATATTTTAAATACTTACAACCAATGCTACTCCAATTTGATATCTTCTTCCCTGACAAGTTTACATGGAAAAGATGTCAATAATCCTTAAGCTCAATTAAATTGCAATGCAATTTCAAAAATACCTCACACCATTTACTCAGACAAGTACATGATAATGCTCTATGCTCTCTCTCTCTCTCTCTCTTTCTCTCTCTCTCTCTCTCTCTCTATATATATATATATATATATGTATGTATGTATAAATGGCTATGAAATGAGGGACAAATGAGGAGAAACTTAGGATACTGTAAAGTATGTAAGAAAGCAATTTAAAAACTTGTACATGCTCATCTGTGCAATGTAAGTATAGGAACGATTAAGCCACAACATGAAGAGATTGACTATCCCTATAGGTAAAGGACAGGAAAGAAGGAGAAAGAAATAGGAACAACTAGAAAAAGTATCAAAGGAATGAGAAAGGAGTGACATTTCTTTCAATGCATGTTTATTTACAACTTTGATTCTCTGAGTCACATACTGTATCAAATATCTAAATAAACAATTTAAGGTGTTTTCTGTATTTGTAGATCCTGCACCCATGGGTTCAACCCACTGCCTATGGAAATACTATGCCAAAATTGTGTATTGAACATGTATATGCTTTTATTTGTCATTGTTTCCTAAACAATGCAGAGTAAGAACTATTTATATAGCACTAACACTGTATCACTTACTAGAAAAAGATCTAGATATCAGGCGTGGTGGTTCACAGATGTAATCCCAGCTAATAGGAGGCAGGGATTGGGAAGACTGTGGCCTTTGCAAAATATTATTGAGACTCCATCTCAACAAACTAGTAGTGCAGTGTGTAATCCTGACTGAATGAGATAGGAACATCATTGTCTAGAGATAACCTATGAAGGAGCTGGGAAGGTGGCTCAGTGGTAGAGTGCTTGCCTTGCATACATGAGGCCTTGGGTTTGATTCCTCAGCACCACATAAGCAGAAAAGGCCAGAAGTTGGCTCTGTGGCTCAAGTGGTAGAGTGCTAGTCTTGAGCTGAAGAGCTGAGGGGCAGTGCCTAGGCCCAGAGTTCAGGCCCCAGGACCACCACCAACAAAACAAAATAAAATAATAACATTTAAAAAAGAGAGATAGCCTATGAAGAACACAAGACACTATCTAAAAATAACTAAATCTAATATGGCTGTAGACATGGGCTGAAGTAGTATAATATCTGTCTAACAAGTGAAAGGCCCAATTAGAGTACTACAGCAAGAAAAAATTCTACAAATGATTTAGAATACATAGTTTTGACCACATGTGGTAAAGATAAAGATAAAATCAATACAGGTTTCTAAAATAAAAAATTTAAATTCCTGAGCACTCACTGCACAGTTCAACAGATGTGGAGAATCTCTGTCAGGTGCAAAATATCTTCAGTTTTGTTTAAATTGTTATGTGAACTTTGAATTTTGCCAGGCCCAAATTTCTTCTAATATATCTCTCAAAATCCAAACTTGTTTTCTCCAAAGTAAGATAAAAGTTATGGCATTCCTCCTAAGACAAAAATGTTATGCTGTGTGCCAAATTAAAGTGACAAAGTAAAAACTTTAGATGTTTTCAGCAGAAAGTACATAAAATTTGAGGGAAAGTACAAGAATTTACAATATAGTAGTGAAATCTATGCTTCCTGAACATCTGTAGTTATCTCAATGGTGGTATCTTTAAAACTATATACTTGTGGGTGCCAGGAATCTACATTATAGGAGAATCTGTGAACATGTGTGAAAATAATTTACTATTTAAAGAACTTAGGCACACATGGATTTTTAATAGAAATTTACACTGAGGGTCCATGAACTGGTTCTCTCTGGAGGATATTGGAGAAGGGAGTGGTTCAAAGTTAAAAAAGAATGATAATAAATTAAATTAGTATTTAAGCTAAGCAAGTTTAGAAAATGCTTTAACCATATTCTCTAAGATTAAAGACAAAAGAACTGTACACCATAGTTTAAAATCTGTTTTTGGGCTGGGAAGGTGGCTCAGTGGTAGAGTGCTTGCTTTGCATGCATGAGGCCCTGGGTTCGATTCCTCAGCACCACATAAGCAAAAAGAAAAAAGCCGGAAGTGGCGCTGTGGCTCAAGATGTAGAGCACTAGCCTTGAGCTGAAGAGCTGAGGGACAGTGCCCAGGCCCAGAGTTCAGGCCCCACAACCGGACCAAAAATAAATAAATAAATTAAATAAATAAAATCTGTTTTTACTTGTCATATTGGTTAGTAATTCTAAAGCTACTTTGTGCCTACAGTTGTTAGTAATGAGAAAAATGAGTAAATATATATGAAGAACTGACACCAAGATATTGTCATCCTCCATACAAGGGAATGAGAATACCTTCCAGTGATAATTTTAAGCTGGGGACATAGCTTAGTGGTATAGTGCTTTCCTAGCATGCACAAGGCCCTGGATCCCCAGAGCTAAAGGAAACAAAGAATAAAACTTTCTGTCTGACAAAGATATAGGTAAAAAATCTGTAGGGGAAAATCAGCAAAGATAAATTTGAACATCTTATGGCACCAGAAATTAAATGTGCAAAAAAGATAGGGTCATATTAAAAGATCACAAAAAGATCACAGACAGAACTTTCGGAGGAAAAATCTAGAAAATTTCAAGAAAAAAAGAAGTATAATTTCTTACAACAATTACTCATGATCTCATTTTATATAAATGTAATGGGCTCTTAGGTTATAGACAGATATATGAGTAGTTCGTTCTCTAGGACAGTTGTCAAGATTCTGTTTCCTCTCCCAACTCTCCTGTGTACTCAGAGAATACTAGTAGGCTAGGAAATTTGCTGCCCCTGTTACACAAATAGCAGATTCTAGATCAAGAAAGAAGCAGCTTAGCTCACAAGCAATGAAGTTTGATGGAGTCAGTACCAGTTCCAGATGTGTAAAGAAGGGAAGCTTCTAAAGCAAATACAGCCAGCCTAAGTACTCACAACTGACCTTTGACTAGTAGGGCCCAGAGCCTGCATATACCACCACTATGCTATTTTTTTTTATTTTGGGTCTGGTCATGGGGCCTGAACTCTGGGCCTGGGCGCTGTCCCTCTGCTCTTCAGCTCAAGGCTATCGCTCTACCACTTGAGCCACAGCGCCACTTCCGGCTTTTTTTTCTTTTTGCTTATGTGGTGCTGAGGAATCGAACCCAGGGCCTCAGGCATGCAAGGCAAGTGCTCTACCACTGAGCCACCTTCTCAGCCCCTGCCATTTTTGTTTCTATTGTGCTAGTTCATTGTTTTCCTTTTTAGATACAATGTAGATTGACCCATCAAGAGAAATTAAGATTACTAAGGAATCAGCTCAACAAAGTTGGAAAATAATCTATCTCAACAGAAGTGCAAATTACAATGTAGGGACACAAGTTATATGAAAAAGAAAGACAATATGACTTCAATCACAGCTTTTAACTCCACAATAATGAAAGGGCCAAATACAATCAATTTCTCTTCTGGCTATATTCCTAAAAGAAATCTCCATATGGTGCACAGATATGTGAAATTGGTATACCCTTACAGTGTACCAGTACTTGATACCAAGAGATGAAGCACTGATGCTTGCTCCTATGTGAATGAATCATAAAGAAACACAAAGTGAATAAGCTAATAATAAATGACCACATACTTCATGATTTCAGTGATATGAAATGCCCAGAGCAGTAAATCCATAGAGCAAGAAAGTAAATTAGTGTTTGCCAGGAGCTGAGCAGTAAAGAAATGAGGAATGATGACTGAAGACACTGGTTGTTTGTGGGGAAAGGGTGGAAGGAAGCACAGTGCCAAGAACATGCTATAAAAAGTACCATGCACGCTTACACAATCAGATTTTAAAGTGCAACAGTGAAGCACACTGGCTGCATCCAAAATTGAAGAGGAAATGCACTTATTTCCAGATGTGTTTAAAGGTGATCTCACTGTGTATCACCTCTAAAATAACAATAAAATAAATTGGAAAAACATTCAGACTTTTTTTTGGTAGGTCATGGGGCTTGAACTCTGGGTCTGGGCGCTATCCCTGTGCTCTTCAGCTCAAGGCCAACACTCTACCTCTTGAGCCACAGTGCCACTCCTGGCTTTCTAGTGGTTTATTGGAGATCAGAGTCTCACAGACTTTTCCTGCCCGGGCTAGCTTTGAACTGTAATCCTCAGATCTCAGCCTCCTGAGTAGCTAGGATTACAGGAGTGAGCCACCAGCACCCGGCAAAAATCAGATTTTATCATATGTAAATTGTATCTTAATTAACCTTATAAAAATCTGTTGAAAAAGCTATATAAAGTATTTTAAATTAAAATGGAGAAGAAAAAAATAAAGGGCTGAAATACCAAAGAATTAAAAATTGCCTTATTAAAATAATGACAAGAAAGACAATGCAAACAAACTGATGAACAAGGTAAGAAGTACACTTAAGATATAGATAAGAATTTCAGCAAAGATCCTGAGATTTAATAGCCAAAAATACAAAATGGCCTTATTTCTTGAATTAAAAACCTGCTAGTCCACCCATGGGCTAGAAGTTTATGTCTTTAATTCTAGGTACTCAAAATTTGACATCTAGAGGATTCCAACTTCATAGTCAGCCCAGGTAGAAAAGTCATTGAGAAGCTGGGCACCGGTGGCTCACTGCTGTAATCCTAGCTAGTCAGGAGGCTGAGATCTGAGGATCACAGTTCAAAGCCAGCTCAGGTAGGAAAGTCCATGAAACTCATCTCCAATAAACCACCAGAAAACAAGAAGTGGCTCTGTGGCTTAAGTGGTAGAGAGCTAGCCTTGAGCTGAAGAGCTGAGGGACAGCTCCCAGGCCCAGAGTTCAAGTCCCATGACTACTACCACCACCACCAACAACAACAACAAAAGCCCAGCAAAATCTAGGCCACCTCATTATCAAGAAATCTAATAGTAAAAAATGCTGGCAGGGATGTGACCAAAGGGGAATTTTAATACACTGTTGGTGGGAGTGTAAACTTGTTCAGTCACTCTGGAAAGCAATATGGAGGTTCCTCAAAAGACTAAACATTGAGCTCTCCTATGACCCAGCAATCCCACTTCTGAGCATTTACCCAAATGACCACAAACAAGGCTATACCAAAGCTACCAGCAAAATCCTGTTCATTGCAGCATTATTTACCTTATCTAAGATATTAAACCAACTCAGATGCACCTCAGTAAGGATCAAAAAGTTATGGTATATATACATAATAAATTCTATTCTTCCATCAGAAAAAATGGCAATACCCCATTTGTAAGGAAATGGAAAGACCTGGAAAAATTATATTAAGCAAAGAAAAGACAGGCCCAAAGAAAAGTAGGTTACATAGTTTCCCTCATTTATAATAACTAGAATATATCTATGATATTCTTAACAGGGGATCAAAATAGCTCAATTGTTAAGTGCATAGGAACATATAAAATGAAGCAGATCAAAATGAACTCCAATAATTGGAAACAAGAGGTTCTTATTATGTCCTGTATACAGTTATTTCTATTTTTTCTGTTTTAGTTGTGTGTACCCTTTGTCTTGTATATAAGTTTATCTGATCCGTGGAAGGGAAAGGGAATCACAGAAACAGCAGGACTAAGGATGAACTAATGTAACAATGATACTCACTAGACACTATGTTGGAAATGAACTATACAACTTGGGAGGAGAGTGGACCAGGGAGGTGTAAGCAGAAGAAAACAAGGGAAAGGGTAACAGTGTTTAAAAAGAAATGTACTCATTACCTTACTTCTGTGACTGTAACCCCGCTGTACATCACCTTTACTATAAAGTCTTTTTTAATTCTAGGGCTCCTGTGTTCAATCACTAACCCAGAATGCAAGCTGAGCAAGCAAAAGGCCAAGTTCAAAGCCCAGACATATCTATACAAGCAAGTAGATTAAAATAGTAATAGAGTCTCTCATGAGAACAGGAGGAATGATATTGATCAAATGACCTGATTTGTAGAATTAAAATACCTTTCTGTATTGATTAAAATAGTCTCTCAACCAAGATCATGTGAGGGGATTGATTCACTGATTAAGTCCACCAAACCTTTAAAAAAGAATGGCATTCAACACACTGCTAAATCATCCATAGAAGAGAAAATGAAGAAATGTTACCAAACTGATTACATGAAGCCTCTACTAATCTGATGCCAAAACCAGATATGGATGGGACAACGAAGGAAAATTATAGAAGGCTTTCTCTAGCCAAATCAAAAGTTTTCCTGTTTAACATATTCCCATGAATGTGATCCAGTATTCAGAGTATCTTCTCTTTATCAAGTAGACGTTAACACAGTGCCTACTTATCCTTGACTATAGCATGTGCCTCATCAGTCCACAGTAATAGTCACATCAAGCAATCCCTGAGGAACAAGGGTCCTTTTATTCTCTTGTAACCAAGAGTTCCCACATGGTCTCCGCTTTCTCACTTTCTTCTGGAAGATGACATATGTGGTTCTTCCTTTTATGTAGTACTTTCTTCTCTTAGGCTCTAAGTAAATGTCACTGTGCATTTAATCTATGTAGTCTCAGATACCATATATCTGGCCATCTGCAAAACATTATAATGTGAATTTTTCCCTCACCAAAGAGATAAACAGATAGACAATAAAATGGATATTTTTGCCACATATGCATAACCCAAATCTAGTCATAAGTGAACATCAGACAAACCAATCACAGTTACCTGACCAGGACTCTTCCAAAATGTCACAGATGTGAAAGACCAAATACAATGCAAAATCCTGAATAGGATCCCTGGATTGGCAGTGGGGGTGGGAAGAAAGAAGAAATAAATCATTAGTAGGATAAATGATGAAATTAAAGTGAAGTCCATACATTATATATTCATACAAAAATACTGTTAATCTCTCAGTTTGGGTGATTTTTATGGCTGTGAACATTGTTAACAATAGGGAGATATGGGTGAGGATACTCAATATAACTTTTGAAAGTTTCAAATTATTTCGTAAAGGAACGTTGAAAATATTAAATCAGTCTATCATGGTGGTATACAAGGGTAATCCCAGCACATTGAATAAGACAGGAAGATCACCAATTTCACAGAAGATTAGGCTACATCCAGAGACTCTGTGTCAAAAAGAAAACAAAAAAGTTTATCCTTTTTAAATGCCTCATAATAAATGAAAAATGTCATCAACAACCTATAATTGAGTATGTATTTGTTCTTCATATGAAACACACTTAAACATAACATAAATGAAATACAATAAACAGGTAGATATCTACGCAGTAAAAGCCATTTTAAAATGTGGCATAAAAATTAACCATATGGGAATGTGGCTTAGTGGTAGATTGCTTGCCTAGCATGCATTAAGCCCTGGATTATATATACAGAAAAATCCGGAAGTGGCATTGTGGCTCAAGTGGTAGAGTGCTAGCCTTGCGCAAAAGATGCTCAGGGACAGTGCCCAGACCCTGAGCTCAAGCCTCAGGACTGGCAACAAAAAAATTAACCATAAACAAAGTAGGATTCAAGAAGGAACACATCTTTTTGAAGAAGGAGATCAAGTCTAGGAAAATTTTTAGATATGAGAATTTGAAGTCACTGATTTTCACTTCCTAGACCAGTTCTCTACCACTTAGACACATCTCCAGCTATATTTGGGGGAATTTTTTAAAGGGTATGTAATTATTAGATGACTGAAGCTAATCACATACAAGCCAAGGCACAGAGGGCCCAGAAAGTGGACTGTTGAGAAATCTAGCTAGACTGCTTTCATATTAAACTACTTACATGTTGATCATAGGTAATTTAGGGCAGAACACTTACAATACATACATATGTAAATGATAACTACTGTAATCTGCTTAAACAAAAGAGTCAGAGAATCTTACCCAGAAGCTTGGCAGGAAGAGCTGTTCAATTCTTGTTAAGAGCTTGCAGCAACCAGGTGCTGGTGGCTCATGCCTGTAATCCTAGCTATTCAGGAGGCTGAGACCTGAGGATCATGTTTCGAAGCCAACCCAGGGCAGAGAAGTTCTTGAGACACTTATCTCCAATTAACTACTCAGAAAAAGCCAGAAATGGTGCTGTGGCTCAAGTGGTAGAGCACTGGCCTTGAGCACAAATAAGCTCAGGGACAGCACCCAGGCCCTGAGTTCAAGCCCCAGGACTGGCAAAAAACCAACAAAGCAATAAAGTAAACAAACAAACAAAAAACCCAGAGCTTCCTGCAAATGTTTGAGGGTGAAGTTTCCCTAAGTTTCTTCCCTCCAAAGTTCCACTAGCCACAAGAGTATTCAATGAGTTCAGCTTCAATCAGACTACTCTACCCTAGATCAATCAACTTAGTAAGAACAAGGAGGTGGGGACAGATTCCTGGCTAGCCTAAAGAAGCTGAGAAGCTGAGTTGCCTGAAGAGCCAACTCTACTCAGATACTTGGATCTACAAGTGCCTGAATCTCTGGGTTACCAGATCTGAGTTCACTCAGGCTTCAAGTTCCCTTCAGCTCCAAGTTCCCTAGATCTTTGAGTACCCTTATGCTCCCAGTTCTCCTGAGCTCCAGGTCACCTAGGTCTAGAGTTCCCCTGAGCTATGAGTTATTCCAATCTCCAAGTTACCCTGATCTCCAGTTCTCTGGATCTCCTTCCCTCAAGCTACAAGTTCCCTGGATCTCTAAGTTCCCCTAGACTCTAATTATCAGTATTTCTTACTTCTCTCTGGTTTCAGGTTACCCTGATTTTATACTTTCTGGTATCTCCAAATTCCCTAGAGCTCTGAGTTCTTGGAGCTCCAAGTTACCCCAATCTCCGAGTGTTTCCTTGAGCTCCAAGTTTCCCAGACCTACAAGCTCTCTTGTAGTTCCCTGGTGGCTCCATGTTACCCCAGTATCTGAGTTACATGAATCTCTGAATTCTCTTGAGCTCTAAGTTCTCTTGAGTTTAGAGTTATTCCCATTCCTGGTTACCCATATCTATGAATTCTGCTCAGCTCTAAGATATCTGGATGTCTGTCTTAGCCACATCTCCTATCCAATCTCCAAGTGTCTCCAAGCTCTGAGTTGTCTTGATCTCTGAATTCCTTGAATCTCTGAGATACTTGGATCTCCATCCAGCTCCAGGTTCTTGAACCTGTGAGGTCCCTCAGATTCCAAGTTACCCTGATTCTCAAATTCCCTTGTGCTCCAGTTACCCCATCCCTGACTTATCCTTAGTTCCAAGTTACCTGATCTCTGCATTACTCCAGTCCTCGAGTTCCCTAGAGCTCCAAGATATCTCGATCTCAAACCTATCCATATTTCGTACCCTCATCTCTGAGTTCCCCCAAGATCCAAGTTATCCTCATCCCTGCCTTCCCTAGACTCAGTCACCTGTATCAGCATCTTCACTTGAGCTCTAAGTTAAACTGATTGCCGAGTTCCCTCCTGCTCACAGTTACTCAGATCTCTGAGTTATTTCCAGCTCTGAGTGACTGCGTTGCCTGAATAACTCTGATTTCCCACTGGCCCAAATGGCTGAGTTTCTTAGGCTCATCCTAAAATATCTCGGGATACCAGTTAGCTAAAAGGACGAATTCCCTCAGACTCAGTGCTCACCGGCCTTGTTGTGACCCAAAGTGACCAAGGTCCCTGGAGCTCATCCTGCCCTGGATGGCTGAGGTCCATTGGCCTCCCTGTGACACAGATGGCCTATTTCGCTCTTTAGATGCCTAAACATCTTGGGCCTTAAGTGACCCTGATGGCCAAATTGCCTCGGGGTCCCAGTGCTACCTGTTGGGCAAAGTTTCCTGGAGCTCCCGTTGACCCGGACTGCCAAGGTCCCTCAGACTCCCCGTCCCTCAGATGGCTGAATTCCCGCCGGCTAATCCTCACCCGGAGGGACAAATTTCCCAGATTCTCAGATATCCAGCTAGCAAAATGCCCTCAAATTCCAGTGACCTCGATGGCCACGGTTCCTAGTTACCTGGAAGGCTGAGGTCTCTCTTGACGACACTGTAGGCTGAATTCCCTCCGGTTCCCGATGACCTCGATGTTCAGAAAACTAGAACGTCGGTTAGCCGGATGGCCCACCCAGCTCCAGACGGACCGGATGTACAAAGCCCCTCTGCTGTCCAGTTATCCGGAAGGCCTAATTTCTTCCAGCCCCAAATGTCCCGGATGTACCTAATCCATTGGCTGTCCAGACACATGGATAGTTTATGTACTTTGGGTTGCAAGCGATCCGAATGGCTTAATTATCTCAGGCTTCTGGTTACTCAAAAGGTGAAATTCCCTCAGACTTATGGTAACCTGCATGACCCAGATTGTTGGGCAAATTGGAGAAATACTTGACCAATGGGATTGCATCCACATTGGTAGTTCATAGTAAACCAGTAGTCCGAGGACTTTCAGCTTCTCTGAGACCCGGATGTGGGAATTTCTTTAGGCTCTAGTGAGGCAGATGGTTGAGGTCAGTTAAAACACGAGTGACATGGATTTTTGAAACCCTCAGGTACTCAGTAACATGGATGGTGGACTTTCCTTGTGTTCCCTGAGAAAATTGCCATACTGCCAAATGTTATAGACAATTTCAATGCACAACCCACCAAAATCTCAATGTCAGTGTTCACCGAGATAAACACACTAATCTCATATACATACAGATCCACAAAAGATCCTATAATATGAAAAATTAGGATTCCTCTCCTCCCAAAAAGGAAAGAAAATAAGGAGGTATTATAATTTTAGATTAAAACTTTACTACAGGGGATTTGTAATAAAAAATAACTTGGTAGTGGCATAAAAGTAGATGTGAAGATCATTGAAATAAACTTAGAATATCCAGGAATAAATTCACATACAAAGAGTCATCTGATATTTGACAAGCAATCTAAAACTGCATGTTGGAAAAAGGACAACTTAAACAAATGATGATGAGGAAACTGTATATCCACATGCAGAAAACTGAAGTTGGATCCCAGTTTGTCAACTTGTACTATTATCAATTCAAAATGGATCAAAGACCTCAATTTAAAACTTGAAATCGTGAAATTAGTACAAGAAGGAGTAGAAGCAACAGTAGAAGGTATTAGGACAAGAAGGCCTTTACTAAGTAGCATTCCAGAAATTCAGCAATTTGGAGAAAGTATTAAGCAATGGGATTGCATCAAGTAGGGACACAGAGAGAACAAACCTATGAATGATGGGCATAGTAAAAGGGAAGAGATTCAAATTAAGGAATAGAAAATATTTTCAATAAAAAATAGGAGACAATTTCCCAAATATTGGGAAACACTCATCCAGGTAGCTTCTCAAACATCCAACAAACAAGAATCACTCACATCACAGTTAAACATTGAGTGCAGAACAAAGAAAGAATACTGAAGGTATAAGGGGAAAGTACCAAGACATATACATTGGTAAACCCATTACATGACAACAGAGTTCTCAATATAAACTTTACCAGCAAGAAAAGTATAGAATGATGTATTTCAAGTAATGAAAGTCAACAACTGTCAGCCTACATTAATCTATCCACCAAAGCTATCATTCATGACTAATGGATAAATAAAATATTCAAGGAAAACAACTAAAGCAATTTATGACTACAGATGTGCACAGCAGAATATGCTCAAAGAAATACTACATAAAGAAAGCTGGGTGCCCATGGCTCACACCTGTAATCTTAGCTACTCAGCAGGCTGAGATCTGAGAATCGCGGTTCAAAGCCAGCACAGGCAGGAAAGTCCATGAGACTCATCTCCAATAAGCCACCAGAAAAACTGGAAGTGGACTGTGGCTCAAGTGGTAGAGCACTAGCCTTGAGCTGAAGAGCTGAGTGACAGCGCCCAGGCCCAGAGTTCAAACCCCACAACCAACAAAAAAAGAGAAATACTACATAAATAGGTAAAAGATAATTGTAACTATGAAGATGTAGGATACAATGAATTTCAGATGATAAGCACATAAAAAGTAGCAAAGACATAAGCATTGCAAAGAAAAGCCAATAGACAGGCACTCCTGGCTCATGACTGTCATTCTAGCTATTCAGAAGGCTGAGATCTCAGAACCCTAGTTAAAAACCAGCCAAGACAATAATGTTGTTGAGGTCTTTTTCCCCAATTAACCACTAACATGCCAGAGGTGATGTGGCTCATCTTGTAGAACACTACACAAAAGAAAGAAAGAAGAAAAGAAGGAAGGAAGGAAGGAAAGAAAGAAGGAAGGAAGGGAGGGAGGGAGGAAGGGAGGGAGGGAGGAAGGAAGGAAGGAAGAAAATTACAGAGACATCACCCAGACCCTAAATTCAAGCCTCAAGCCTGGCACACAAGCAAAGCCTTTCATCAAAAGTCTCGTCATATCATTCTCTTCTTGCTATTCCCTAAGATAGCTATGTTAAAATATACTATTTAATCAGTTCATAATATTTAAGGGGCACTATGAACTTAATATTGAGCCATTCTCTTTACTATCAGGGACCATAGGTGGTAACAGAAAAACATGTATGATTTAACTTCATAGAGTCATGGTTCCAAGTATTTCTTTCTCATTTCAGTCTCCAAGAGTTTAAAATTGCTACATTTGAACACAAATGTAAATAATGTTTCATTAAATTTACTGAGGTAATTATGGAATTGGTAATGAGTTTCTAAGACACTGGAACAATCAAATCAAAACTTCAAATGTCTAATATATGGAGAAAAAAATCAAATTTCCAAATATTTATATGAAAAGCAGTGGTATTCAATATCCAAATTTATTTATGTATTTATTTTTATTATCCTTATGTAGTTACACAAAGGGGTTTCAACTTGTCTGTTTGTGAGTAAAATGCATCTTGATCAATGTCACCTCTCATTATTGTCCTCATCTCTCCTGATCTGACTCATGTCCTGTTTTCCTAGTTACATTTTCATATCTATCTATATCTACATTTCTCTATCTATCTATCGAATGTAATGACTGCATTGATACAGCCTTCATTACTTCATTCTCTACTTCCTCCTCTTGATCCCACCCCATCATTGACAACATATGTTACAGTTTCCTGGTATTTACATTGTTAAATTGTTAAGTTAGTTGGTGAAAGAAGTTACAGTATTAGAAACCTCTCCTGTATACTACCATAATTCAGTTAATATGTTTGTGTATATAGGCATATAACTGTATCTGTTTACACAAATATATTAGTTATATCTCACTTCCACATGTTTGAGAAAATATTCATTTTTGGTCTCTCTGAATCTGACTTATTTCACTTAACATGATTTTTATTGAATGTATATAAATTTTCCTGCCAGTGATAAAATATTATCATTCTTGATGGATAGACGAAATTCCATTGTATGTGTGTATCACATTTTCTTGATCCATTGGTCCATTGAATGGCATCTTCTGTTTCCATGACATGGATTTGGCAAATAGTGTGGCAATGAATATGGAGGTTCAAGTGTCTTTACTGTATACTGACTAGTCATCATTTGGATAAATGCCCAAGAGAGGTATCACTGAAATTGGAAATTTCTATATTTATCTTTTTGAGGAATCTCGATACTGTTTCAGTGGTTGTTCCACTTTACATGCCCACCAACAGGATAACATGGTTCTTTTCCCCTCACATACCTGCCAAAATCTGTTGTTTGTATTCTTGATACTGCACATTCTTACTGCAGTGAGATAGAATTCTCAGTGTTGTTTTGATTTGCATTTTTAGGGTCAGAACATTTCTTCCTGTGTTTATTGGCTGTTTTGCTTATTCTCAGAAGTCTTTATTTAGCTCCTTTCCCCATTTACTACTTAGTTTATGCTTTGATGTTTTCGTCTCGTGAGCTCTTTCTCTATTCAAGATAATAGGCCTTTCTCAGATATGCAGCTGGCAAAGATCTTCTCCCATCCTGAAGGCTGTCTAGAAAATTTTTGTCTTGATTCCATCCCCTTAGTCAACTCTCTCTTCAATTTGCTGAATATCTAGGAGTCTACTCAGAACTTTCCTGCCTGTCCCAGTAAATTCTAATGTTTTTCCTATTCCTTCACATAGTAGTTTCAGGGGTTCACGACTTACATTGTGGATTTGGTTCATTTTTAATTGATGTTACTACTGACTGACATACTAGGATTAAGTTCGGTTTTTCAAATATGCAATTTTCCCAACAGCATTTGTTGAAAGAGCTCTTACATTTCTAACATATATTTGTGGCTCATTTGTCAAACATTATATGTCTGTTGGAATACAGGTTTACTTCTGGCTCTTCTATTCTGTTCCATTGGTCTGTTTTTTGTTATGAAAGCTCTATAGTAAAGTTGGAAATCTAGAATTGTGATTCCTCTAGAATTGCTCCACATCCAAAAATTTAACCCAGAAAAGAGATAATTCTTACATCCACACAATCTCCTAAGGGAAAAAAACGTGTTTTCAGATCCAAATAACATAGATTATTTCTGACCAGTAGAAGATCTACACTATACACTCTCCAAAATTGAAATGCAAGGGTGTTATCAGTTTGGCAATTTTTAATGGGCTCAGTGATTATTAATGTAAATCTTGCCAGACACAATTAATGCTTTCTTGACCTCTTTCTCTGGATCCAAAATCTGAATACTTACTTGGTAATCATGGACTTTAATCTTGTACATAAAGTTAGGAGGGGGAGCCTAGGGCCAGTGGCTCATGCCTGTAAATCTAGCTATTCAGGAGTCTGAGATCTGAGGATCACAGTCCAAAGCCAGCCAGGGTAGGAAAGTGCATGATATCATATCATCAATTAATGATCAAAAATCTTTAAGCAGAACTTTGTCTCAAATGGTAGAGCAGAAAAACTCTGGGATAGTGCCCAGGCCCAGAGTTCAATCCCAGGACAGAAGAGAGAGAGAGAGAGACAGACAGACAGACAGACAGACAGACAGACACAGACACAAACAGAGAGAGAGACAGACAGAGAGACAGAGAGAAATAGGAAGTGAGGAAAAGAAACAAATAATCCCAAAGGAATTACTAGAAAGAAGAGGAAGAAAAAAACCTGTAAGAATAAAAATGCCTTCCACATCCCTTAAAGACATATAAATCACAGCCTATTTCTTTAACCTAAATGCTCTCAAGCATAACTAAGGAATTATATTATTCAAGATCTACCTGGTGAGTGTTTCCATCCCAGTTAATCGGATTACTGGGCCCCACTTGCTGCTTCAATGGGATTATTCTGCATTGTGGCCCTTTGTTGATGTTGTTGTTGTTATCTGTATTAGACACCAAGGTATTATCTTGCAATAAGGACCAAAGAAGAGACAATGCAAGATCTGACTCTGATGCACAAACAAAGCAAAAGGCTATTCAACTGCATTTGATGACTGAACTGCTGATCCCAATTGAGGAAACAAGTTCTTCATGGGCATCTAAGAGGAACTAGTAGGATCTTTAAAATATCTTAAGAGAAGGGAAACTAGGACTAGTGGTCTTTCCTTGAAGAACATCAAAGAAATTTTGTGTTGCACAAGTGGAAAAAAGCCAAGGCTCAGAAATGGAGTGTGCAGAAAGAGGGCACTGCACTTTAGTAGTTAAGCTAGGAAATTAATCTAACTCAACTCCAGTTACCTTTAACTCCTCCTAGAATGCACTGTTCTGCCTGAACTTCTACTTCAGGGCCACCAGATCTGTAGTCATGTTCGTCCCCATAAAATTATCATACCCTCTTGTCTGCTTCACAGGGGTGAATCTGTGAATCTGCCTACCTATCATACAGTCCTCAGCTGCACATGAAATCTTCGTGAGCTCACAACTGCACTGCTGAACACTCAGTAAACAAATGGGAATACCTTCAACCTGTATACCTCACTGCCGACATTCTCACTGTTCTTGTGAGAGAACAGTCTCATCTGAGCACATACTAGGGGTGTCTGTGTTCCTACAGGTTTTCTTTCTTCTGCCCCCCCCCCCCCGCATGCCTACATCTTCACGCAAAGGGCTCCAGGATAAACAGGGAAGAGCATTACACTCACTGGGCCTAAATGGTTCCCAAGACTGTCTCCAGCACCAGACAGGACCTTGAGTAGGAAAATGAATGATCTGAGAGCCTTTCAGCCTTAGCCAGGTTGCACTTGACACAGAATGTACCCAGAACCTTGTTGTGGGTTCCCCAGGTCTGTCCTGAACACAGGGATTATTTACTTGCCATAGCCATGACTTGACTATTAACTGGAGCCCACAATTGCCAGCCGTAGGGACCTTTGGTTTATCACTGAATAATTTTCTTCTCCATTTAAAAGTAGTCACTGTTGCCTTGTTATGATGTCATGTGTCCATGGCAATGACTCATCCCTTCACCCCAACTCTTATTCTCTTATTCCCTATTTCACCTGCACTTATAGTCCTTCTGTTTACATAGGGTCCATAATACAGTTTTAGGTATATATGACATGTTAATAAGCACACCTGTTGTTTTGGTCAAGAAGGGGAATGCCCACACAGTGAGACCAAAGCAGGGTATTCTCAAGAGAAGATCACAAAGGTGCAATGGCTATGTACATCTATTCACATAAAATAATAGTTATTGAAATGCTTTCATTGTATTTGATGTTGGTATAATTTGTGGAGGGGAAGGGAAAAAAAATCATTTAAATAAGGATACAGGTGGACCCATTGCAACAATGAGATGTACAAGTCATTGTGTCTGGGGCACGAGCGAAGGGAGGAGATGGGAAGGGACAAAGGAAGAGGCAACAATGCTTGATAAAAAATGTACTCATTACCTTGTCCATGTAATTGTAACCCCTCTGTACAATATTTTCACAATAAAAATATAAAATAAAATGTTATTGAAATGGAAATTTTGGAGGAGAAGTGTCTTCCTCCTATATGTGTCATTGCCAAAAGTCTGGTCATTCTTATGGAGCACATTCCCTACCTGATCACTTACTAAGGGAACCGTGTTCTTAAAAGCGTTCATTCTGCTGATCTACATGCTCACCCACATGTGCATGCAAAATACCTAAAGGGCTCACCAGGAAAACCAACCCAGTCATTAGTGCCACTAGTCACCTCTGGCCATTTCTAATATAAGCAGGACCTAGAGCAAACAGGCACTCTCTGGCCACCTTCTTAGAAGCCTAAGCCTCACAGTTCACCATCAGTCCCAATTGCCACACAACATATCTAAACCCTTGTTCTGGCTTCCTTACCATCTCTTCTCCACCCAAGAAAGATTTGCTCACCCTGGTCACCATCAGACTGCTAATTGGGGCCCCAAACCCATCCTAGGATTTTCAGTTCCTCACTCAATAATTTCTTTTTTGGGGGGGTGGGGGGTCTGGTCGTGGGGCCTGAACTCTGGGCCTGGGCACTTTCCCTCAGCTCTTCAGCTCGGGACTAGCGCTCTACCACTTGAGTCACAGCGACACTTCTGGCTTTTTTTCTTTTTGCTTATGTGGTGCTGAGGAATCGAACCCAGGGCCTCAGACATGCATGGCAAGCGCTGTACCACTGAGCCACCTTCCCAGCCCCTCATTCAATCATTTCTGTCTCCATTTAATAGTCACCATGGTCACCACCAGCTGACAATGTGCTTTTCTGGCCACCTTAAATCCAGTCAGGAGTTCTCCTCACCTATTTTACTCTCTTCATCACCACTCCCTTATTGCCAGTATTCTTACCATATATTAGCAGAAAGGAATTTAAATTTTCTCAGATTTCTTGCTATCCATTTAGGGAAATGCCAATTTGCTTTTGTTCATTTGTAAATTATATTTTTATATGTAAGGAAGTGCAAATTTTCAACTCAAAGTCATTATAGCAGTACTTTAGAAATTCTGTCCATTTTTTATGTAGGTTGATAAACTGCTGTGTTTTCTACTACAATTTTTTTGATATGTTAGTAATAGAGTTTCAACTCTGACTCTTATGCTTACTGGGCAAGGGTTCTATCACTGGCCCCGTGCCCAAAGCCCTTGAGCCTTTCAATATTATTATTTTTGTTGTTGTTGGTATGGGGCTTGAACTCTGCACCTGAGCACTGTCCCTCAGCTCTTCCAGCATTCTACCACTTGAGCCACAGCGCCACTTCCGGTTTTCTGGTGGTTTATTGGAGATAAGAGTTTCATGGCCTTTCCTGCTCAGGCTGGCTTTGATCCCCAATCCTCAGATCGCAGCTAGGACTACAGGCATGAACCACTGGCACTGTGCTTCAATATTTTTAAAATATGTCCTTACCTTAAAGTACAAGATTCCCTGTTCTAAGTTCCTCTTCTATATGTTCCTCCCATGGCTATGATGACATTGACAGACAAACTCACCCAGCTTTTTGGTGGATAAGAATGGTTCTTGTAAACATTTTTACCCTGGTGGCCTTGAATTACTATCATCCTGTTCTCAAACTTCCACATAGCTAAGATTAGAGGTGTGAGCTACTATGATCACATTACCACCAGGTTATATCTTACTTCTAGGTATCAATTTGTCATCAATACACTATCAACGGTGCTTAAGTGTCTTTGAGAATACTAGATACTATTTTTTTAATTTTTGATTTTACATATCCTAAAATACATAGGTAGCAATAAATTTGATTCACAGAACATGATGCTCAATTGGCTAACTGAAACAAAAGATTAGTGCATAATGAACCAGAGAACAGTACTATGTTCAAACAGTGTGAATGGAGAAAAAACAAAACATAAGTATAAAAATGGATTTAATGTTTTATGTCATACTAAAATATCCATATTAAAGACATAAATCAATTTATGTCTTGATATTTAGTTTTCAACTCTACATTTCAACTACACATCTCATTATTAATTTTCTTTTCCTTTTAAATTTTTCCTCTGTTACTCTGGGATGAACCCAGATACTGGTGTGTGCTAGGCCAGCACTCTCTGCCTTGAGTACACTGTTAATTCCTTGATTTCTTTTATTGTTGTCATTACTTTTTGAGATAGGATCTCAAATTTGCAAAAGATAGACTCTAATTTATAATACTCGTGCCTCCAATAGCCAAGTAGCTGGGGTTATGGTCATGCCATCTCTGTTGGCATTTGATGATCATTAATGATGGCAAAGGTCTTGGTGCTCAGCATTCCATATTTTATGAAGTCTATGCTACACATTTCTAAAACATAATATTTGAAAAATCACGATGACAAGGAATCCATTTATGTGGAGTTACACTATCCCAACATAATAAAGTATCATTATAAAAGCAAGTAGAAGACTGCCAAAGTCTGAATATGAAATATTCTTCTACAGAGAGTATGCTCAGTACTTACTATCTAGATGATTGTGCCATTTCAGGAAGGTTTCAGAACCAGCCTGAGGAAGTTCATTACAGCAGGTGTATGGTGTTTGGTGTCTATGTGATGTCCCAACTCCTTGCTGGAAGCTACAGACCACTTTCTGTTCCTGGCCATCATCCCGTGAACTAGTCTGCTCTATCATGTCCTCCTCATTCATCCCTTAGAAACTTTGGGTATAAATACACATTTTCTCCCTTGTTTTGTGTATGGAAAGTATTTTGGTCACAACAGTGACAAGTCTGACTGATAGAGAACTCTGCCAAAATGCTGGAAAACAATGAATGCCTGTGTGTCTACTTGCATCATACTGGGTGCCTTTTGAAGTTCTTCCAATATGTTTCATACACATGTGATAGCCTTGATATTTTGTAACTATGCATTCCTTATTTTAGCAAAGGTCCTTCCTGAGTAAAGATTTCTGTCTTGATTACCTGAAAACTCACAAAGCTTATAAAGCATAACAATTTGACTACCGTGGTTAATACATTCACAGTGGTATATATGCTTTATAAAAAAAGTTATTATATTTTATTTTGATGTAAAGGTGCTGTTCAGAGGGGCTACAGTTATATAAGTAAGGTAATGAGTACATTTCTTTTTCTTTTTTGAACTCAGAACCTGGGTGCTGTCCCTGAGCTCTTTCACTGAAAGCTAGTGCTCTGCCACTTGAACCACAACTCCACTTCCGGATTTTTGCTAGTTACTTGGAGATAAGAGTCTCACAGATATTCCTGCTCTGGCTGGCTGCAAACTGTGATCCTCAGATCTCACCCTCCTGGGTAACTAGGATGACAGGTATGAGCCACTGATTTTGATGTTTCTTTTGAGGATAAAATTACATCCCCCACTCTTCCCCAACCTCACAATATCAGAGTTCAATGGTCTGAGCTTGAGCAGTTTCCCAGAATTAGTATATGTTGGAGGTACTGAGATGTCTTCAGAATTCAGAAGTCAGCCCTGGAACATGTGCTTCCAGGAGAAATGCTACCCCAGTGTGTGGCATTACATACCTATAATCTCATGTTATTCCCAGCACTTTGAGGACTAAGCTCCAGACTAACAGAGCTACACAGACCCTGTCTCAAAAAAAAAAAAGCACTGCATAATCTTCATGAGATTTGTCATCAGGACACATCAGTCACATCTCCTGGCTGCAGGTTTTTTTACCTGTAAAGTGAAACTGTGTATACTTTCTCCAGTGGGCAACAGAACCCCCATGCCCATACCTGTCTGTAGCTCAGACAAACTACCCTGGCATGGATAGGCAGTAGGGTTTATGTGCAGGATCACAGGATGCCTTACTTGGAAGGAATGGTTTTCCAGCCCTGCACATGTAGAAATTATGGTGGGCTCTGGGTTCTCAGGTCTCCTTTCTTTTTCTAGGAACCTAGTCTCCCCTAATGAAGCAAACAAAAAGGGGGAAAGGATGCTGACTGATTTCCCAGAACATTATTATTAGGTATGCAGAAACTGACCTGCATCATTTCATACTTGTCCACACGTAGACAAATTTCCTTTGAGGATCCCCACAGCTTCTTCTTTTTTTAAATTCATGTACATTGTTATAGGTAATTTTTTCAATATGTCACAATAATACAGTGGCAATAACAACAAAAGCAATAACAATATCTCTTCTTGTAAGATGCTTATTGAAACTTTCGTATTTGTTCTAAGAATTATTTATTTTAATCTTCACTACAGCTATGATTTAGATATTTCATTATCCCTACTTTATTGGTGAGCAAATTAAGTCTTTTAGAATTTATTTTCCAAATTTACACAACTCTTTAGAATTTAGTCTAGGTTTCTGGACACAAAGTCTGTGGTAGTAATTTTTATTTATTTATTCCATACCCTCAGTTTACTAAATATGCCCTGAAACATTGTGTGTGAATGTCACTAAATAATACATCATAGTTTTTCCATTTCCTAACAAATGGGGCAATGTCATTCTTTCTGATGGAGGCATTATATTAAGTGAAGTAAGCCAGGCCCAAAGAAACATAGGTCCCATGGTTTCCCTTATTTACAATAACTAATATATGTCTGAGACAAGCAGAAAAAGTCCGATAAGATGATGTTAGTCAAAATGAACCCCAAGATAAGGACACAAGTTTTTTTTCTTTCTTGCTATTGTTTCTAACATATTTATAAGATGATTGTTTTGTTGCTTTGTATGTCCATGGTATAACCTCCTCCACCATGGTATAACCCCTGTTTTCACTGTATTTGATGTTGGTATAATTTGGGGAGGGGAAGGGAAAAAACAAATTGTTTAAATAGGGATACAGGTGGACCCATTGCAACAATGAGGTGTATAAAATACTATGTTGAAAAATGAACTTTACAACTTTGGCAGGAGTGCAGGGGAGTGTAGTCTTGAAGACGGAAGGGCAGGGATGGAAGGGGAAAAACAAAGGAGGAGGCAACAATGCTTGATAAGAAATGTACTCAGTACCTTGCTCATGTAATTGTAACCCCTTTGTATGGTATTTTCACAATTAAAAAAACATTAAAAAAGAATATATCATAGTTCTTGCAGCTACTCTTTACAGAATTGCATCTCAGACAACATACTAATGCAACAAATTGTTTAAACTCAGCTTTTCAATAATACATACTTCTTGCGATTTTTTCCTTGTTAATGGATTACTCTTCTCAGTTTACATTTGTGTTAGCAATTCTGAGCTAATCATTAACATTTCTGTCTCAAATTTTATGCTCCTACAAATCTCTGAAGCTATTGATGCATGGTTGTGAAAAGAATGTATGGAATAACACAAATATAGCAACAAAAATGCAGATATAATCAATACAAGCAGCAAAATATCAACAACCTGAAGGTATACTTGCTGTAATTGTCCCCAGATACTGAATAAGTATCTGAAAAGACTCAAAGGCCATAAACCACTAACTGACTGGTTCCAAGTTTGAGGCACAGATGTATGTTGAAGAATGTATAGTAAGAGAGTAAAAGGATTTTTGTAAGGATCATGATAACTAATTTTAATATCATAATACCTTTCAAATTTGTGACGTTTGCGCCTCTCAAACCACCAAAGTTTCCTATGGTCTACTTAAGGGATCTTGGGGAAACACAGTTCTTTGACTTTGTATTTTTATGTAATTTTAGATTTATAGAATAATTACAAAAATAGTTCAAAGAGCTATTTGTCTTTTATCAGCATCTCCTAAGGCTGAAAACCCACAGAACCTTGGTATAATTACCAAGAGATATAATGCTTTAAGCTAAACTGCTTTAGTTCATTGGCTTTATTAGTACTCACCAGCATTTTTTTTTACTAATAGTCTATTTTCATCACAAAATCTAATCTACCCTACTTAGTTACCCTTTGTTCTTAGCTTACCTAATCTGCAACAATTCCTCTGTCTTTCCTTAACTATGGCCTCAAGGCTTTCAAATATTGACTATTCAAGTAAAAGCCTGGATCAGTCTTCCAAAGGAAATGTCCCTCATAAACAGGCTGGGGTAGTAATACTAATATCAGATAAAACATATTTCAAATTACAATTAGTCAGAAAAAAAACAAAGAAAGACATCTCATATTAATAAAGTGAACTCTCCATTAGGTTTCTGTCTGATGTGGTTCCCTGGTCTTGATTATTTTCCTCTGGTTATGTTCCCCTTTTAAGTATTTTTTGTGTGCTGGCTTCTTGATCATGAATTCCTTTAATTTTTCTTTATTATTAAAAATTTTTGTTTCTCTGTCGAATGTAAATGCTAGTTTCTCTGGATATACCAGTCTGGGTTAGCAGTTGTTAGTTTTCAGGGCTAGGATGGTATTTTTCCAGGCTCTTCTTGCATTGAGGGTTTGTATGGAGAGGTCTGCAATGATTCTTATTTTCTTTGCATTGTAGTATAGCCCCTTCTTTGACTTTACAGCATTTAAAAGCAGCTCTTTGAAATTCAGGCCTAGTGTCTTTACTACAATGTGTCTAAAAGTGTTTCTTCTAGGACCCTGTCTTGTAGTTGTTCTGTAAGCTTCTGTTATGTGAGGTTTTCTCTTTTGAGATTAGGGAAATTTTCTGTAATAATCATTGAATAATTGTTGCATCCCTCTAGTCTGGTAATCCTCTCCTTCATCAATCCCAGTTATATGAAGATCAGATTTGTTGGCGTTGTCTACCAGTTCTTAGACTTCCCTTTGGTAATTTCTGAGTGTGTGTGTGTGTGTGTGTGTGTGTGTGTGTGTGTGTGTGTGTGTGTGTGTGTGTGTATGACTTTTTCTCCAGCTCTTCTGTTTTATCTTCAACTTGTGAGATTCTATTTTCCACCTGTTTTTCATTCTGTTACTATGGGTTCCTTTGTGGTTTGCATTTCGGAAATAGATCTATTTACTGTTTCACTATCAATACTCAAAGTATTAATTTCGTCTTTTAACAAGGTATGTACCGTTTCTATACTTTTTTGTTTTTCGTCGTGGGGCTTGAACTCTGGGCCTAGGCACTGTCCCTCAGCTCTTCAGCTCAAGGCTAGCGCTCTACCACTTGAGCCACAGTGCCACTTCCACTTTTCTGGTGGTTTATTGGAGATGAGTCTCATGCACTTTCCTGCCTGTGCAGGTTTTGAACCCCGATTCTCAGATCTCAGCCTGCTGAATAGCTAGGATTACAGGCTGAGCCACCAGCGCCCGGCTCAGTGTCTATTCTTGACTGCATTTGTTTTTCTAGGTCTTGGGATTCCTTTGATATTTCTTCTTTGTACTCATTAAATTACTGTTGTATCTCTTTTTATTTCTTTAGCCAATTCTGCCATCATCACTTTTAATTGATCTTTTGTCCTCCATTTCTTCTTTGCTTTCATTGGAGTTCTTTCCTAGCTTGCTGCTGGCTTTTGGGTTTATTGTCTTGAATGTTCAGGAATCTTCTAACCTTTCAATGTGGTTTACGCATTTGGGTTCAGGATTTGTGAGGTCTGTGGCCCAAGCTCTGCCTGTTGGTATGCAACAGGTTGAGCCTTTGCTTAGACCAGGCTAGTTCCCAAGGGGTCACCTAACCTTAGGGCCACTGTACAGTACTGTGTTGGCAGCTGCCGGTGTTAGTGGGTGCTCCGCACATGCGTGTTTTGTGATACGGGTCAGGTTCCAGTGGCCTAGGCGGCTTAGGATCCTAGTTGAGGTATACTTGCTTGTCAGTTCTGAGCAGGTTGGGGGCACTCCTCCTGCTCCTAGGGCTTCCCTCCAATTCCCTGCTCCACTCAGGCAGGGACAAGCAGCAGAGGCTGCTCAATCACCGCCTGGGGCACACAGGTGGGGCTGCTGGAGCCCTGGCACAGTTACAGGTGGACTCATTTCACAGGCTTCTAGAGCCTGTGCATGGTTCCCGTGAGGTGGGGGGAGGTCCCCCGTGGGGGGACTGATTAAGTGTTGTCCAGCGGTGCTGTGGCAGATCCCTGTATCTATGTGCACTGGTTGCAGGTCAGCACCAGCTCCGTTGCAATGATTGTGGGCTGAGCAGGGTGGTGGTGGAAGCTCTGGATCTGGGCTTTATGGTATTTTGTCTCTGGTTTTTGTCGCTGCCTACACTGTCCGGGTCCAGCTCTGTGGGAATTTTCTGCATTTGGGTTCTATGGTATGCTAGTGGTTCTGAGATCCCAGGCAGCCATGGGCCAGGTCGCTTTTGCAGCTTGGCAGTTTGGAGCCACACTGCCTGCAAGGGGTGAGGGAGGGGGTCTTCACGCTTTTTCGTCTTTGTGCAGGTTCTGAGGTGTTTTTTTTTTTCTTTTCTTTTTTTTCAGTTCCTGTATTGGTCTCTTGGGGGACCTGTGTATTGGCACCTGAATTCTCTATTTAGTAGGAGAGAGCTATGGTGTTTCCTTACTGTTTCATCACTGCCTTGGATCCTCTCAGTGAATACATTTCTTGCTGAATATTGTTACACACTCCGTCGTTTTTCTCTCACTGTCCCTCTGCCCTCCCATGTTTGTACATGCCTACACAGGTCAATTCTGTTTATTCACATACTATGCATTCCTTGCCTTCCTAGTTAATTTATCCAGATCATTCACTAGTTGACCTCACTCTTACATAAGTGCATCTGTGCTTGGAGATTCTGCACATTTTCCCAACTCCAAAGATGGGTCCAAAGTTAATCTTAGAAGCTTCTTATGTAGAGATTAGTGCATCTTCCGGTATCAGGCCAAGAATTAGCACTTCCAGACACTGCTAGAGAAACCAGACTTTTGGAATCAGCCTACATCTGTTCTCTGACAAGTTCAAGTAAATTCATGCCTGTGCTGTTTATTTGGATTATACTTCTTGATAAAGTGGGAAATATGCTTTTTCCCAGCCACTGAAGATTAGAGACAGTGGCATTTTTCATTCTGAAATTTCCTAATCCCCAAGACTGTACTATTGTTCTTTATAAGGTGATAAATGTGTGAGAGAACCAGTTTCCAAATGAAACATACTTTATATGATTCCTCTAGAAGAAGACCTCCCACAGAAAACAAAATTCCTGGACTTAGGGTTTTGTGTGTGTGAATCTAAGCCACAAAGCACAATCTGTGTTTGTTGCCCTACTATACATTAGTAGAGGACTATTTATGTAGAAAGAGTGGTCAATCCTTTGGATTTGTTATCCTTAAAATATGTTTAAGAAACCCATACATAGCTAGTAACTATGATTGTTTTGCTATTTTGCTGAAATACAAGAATTGGGAGGTACTAGTCTTATAAGAATTTATAGATATTATCTTCATGTAGTCAATTCTGTTTTTGAGCTCTGGATGTGTTTCTACTAACTGCAACCTGACACTAAAGTAGGGAGAGGAAATGGGAGGAAATAATCTAACCTCTTGGCATATGCCACCTCCTAAGTATTCTGCTACAGATATTGATATATCAGGCATATAATTTTGAGCACATGAGGTCCCTACTTATTTGGACATTATGTATAATTAGCACTATACTGGAAAAAGTTAAGACAGAAACAAAGTTTAAAGGGATAGATGAGCTTTAGTAACAAATACCAACCCAAATGCCAAGAATAATGTAATATTTAGGTGCAAGAACTATGAAGATTCAGCTTCCCATTTCAATGTCTTTGAAATTCAGTGCATTGTCATTTCAACACACTAGAAATATAAAACCTATGAAGCAAGTATTAATTTTTGCATTTTAAATTTTCATGTATCTGACTTGTTATATTAGGCATAACTATTAAATATTTGCTTTGTTCATATGGTTTTTTTCTAAGTTGGTACTGGAAACTGTCATCATTGTTAATGAAAGTAACCTTTTACTTTATTAATCATTATTATTTTCTCTAAAGAAGGGTATAACTTTTGTCTAAAGTTAGACTTGGACCTCAATCTTCCTACCTCTCTTCACTGAGTAACAGATATTGCAGAGGTAGATTCTTATGGTCAGCTTTTCAACAGTGTTTTGACTCAATCTGGAAAAAAATATGCTATAATTTCAACATTAAAAATGATTTACTGCTGGGCACCAGTGGCTCATGCCTGTAATCCTAGCTACTCAGGAGGCTGATATCTGAGGATCTCAGTTCAAAGCCAGCCCAGACAGGAAAGGCCATGAGACCCATATCTCTAATAAACCATGAGAAAACCAGAAGTGGTGCTGCAGCTCAAGTGGTAGAGTACTTGCCTTGAGCTGAAGAGCTAAAGGACAATGTCCAGGCGCAGAGTTCAAGCCCCATGAATGACCAAAAAAAAAAAAAAAAAAAGATTTATTGAGTTGGAGATTTAGCTCAATGGAAGATCCTGGTGAGTCAAGGCCCTGAGTTAGGTTCTTGAAAGGATCCTTCATGTCCATCCCAGGGAACCATCCAGAGGCAAGCAGGCAAAGGAGAACAATTATTATAAGGTTTATTAGAGGAGCCATATTTTCCTGAAGAGGGAGCACATGACATCCGTCGCTATCCAGGTAGCAGGAAGTGAGGTAGGTGAGTTCTCAGGTGGGTCTGGTCAGAGATAGGGAGTGGCCAGCTGTAGGGCAGGAACTCCAGGAAAGAGAGCAGCTCAGGTATGGGTGGAGCAGAGGACCAAAGGTGGGCATAATACTCAGTCCTCAGCTCTGGAAGGGAAATAAAAGATTTACTTACTTTCATCTTTTAAAAAATGCAATCTGTACTGGACACTGATGGCTCAAAACTGTAATCTTAGTTAAGATCTGAGGATCATGTTTCAAATTCAACCCCAGGTAGGAGTATCCCTGACCCTCTTATCTACAATTTACTACCAAAAAGCCACAGATAGAGCTGTGGCTTAGGCTGGGAAGGTGGCTCAGCGGTAGAGTGCTCGCCTTGCATGTATGAGGCCCTGGGTTCGATTCCTCAGCACCACATAAGCAGAAAATGCCAGAAGTGGATGCTGTGACTCAAGTGGTAGAGTGCTAGCCTTGAGCTGAAGAGCTGAGGAATAGCACCCAGGCCCAGAGTTCGGGCCCCATGACCAACCAAAAAACAAAAAACACAGAGGAGCTGCAGCTTAAGTGGTAGAGCACTGGCCTTGAGCACAAAAGCTCAGGGAGAGTGCACAGGCCCTGAGTTCAAGACCCAGGAGTGGCACCAAAATAAAAATAGTCTTAATTTCAACAAGAAAACAACATCAACCATTTAGTACTTATTTTTAGTTATTTTTGTTACAAAGTCATTGAAATGATGTTAGAATTTCAACAGTTGACAAGAACACAAAATTGTATGTGTTTTCACTATGCCTTTGAAACATTACATGATGGTTAGATGTTTCAACTGGATAAACACACCACACACATCCAAGCAGTGAGGAGAAATTTAATGCCAGCAAGACTAGCAGGCTATCTCCATCAGGACAGAAAGCAGTAGCTGTCATTAAGCTAGAGAAGTAGTTATAGGGAGGGAACCTGCATGGGAGCTGCATAGACATCAGGAAATCACAGGGAAATTTATGGTATGGGGGTTGATGCTTATGGTCAGGCCAGGTCTGGAGGGCCTTGAGATGCAGACAGACAGGCAGAACAAACAGCCAGACCCCAGAAAGTCAGCCACCAGCCAGCAATGATCATTTCAATATGTAAACAATGTAATTTGTTAGTTATTCCATATCATTTGTTTATTATTAAGTCTTGGATAGTCAAAATGCCTTTTATATTGATAGGAAATCACACAAGGCAGTGACCAGATTTCTAGAATTCAGTAGACACATGTAGTTAGTGCATGTATCATAGCAAACTGGCAACTCCAGTAGAAGTAAAAAAAAAAAAAAAAAAAAAAGAGGGCTGGGAAGGTGGCTCAGTGGTAGAGCGCTTGCCTTGCATGCTTAAGGCCCTGGGTTCGATTCCTCAGCACCACATAAGCAAAAAGAAAAAAAGCCGGAAGTGGCGCTGTGGCTCAAATGGTAGAGCACTAGCCTTGAGCTGAAGAGCTGAGGGACAGCGCCTAGGCCCAGAGTTCAGGCCCCACGACTGGACTCAAAAAAAAAAAAAAGAAGCAAGTACATATAAAATGCTTTATAATCTGAAGGATATAAATAAGATGTATTCAGAGCATTTAATAACAGAACAAGGGACAATAAGGGAATTGTTATGGCTTACACCTTAAGTGTCCCAAAAGCTCAATTATAAAGGCTTGGTACTGAAGTAAGGAGGCTGAGACTAAGTAATATCTTACAGCTTTCCTGGTGCCTCTGGGCGGAAGGAATTATTCACCCAGTGTTGAAAAGCTTACAGGTGAGAGAGGCTATTCATTGAATGTAGATACCTAGCTCAAGGTCAGCTAGAAGGGCTCTGCTTCAGAGAAATGCAGATGCCATAGCCTTAGGAAAGCTTTGCATATGGAGAATGCTCTGATTCTGCCTTAACTCCCTAATGGCTTGAACCACCAGCCTCTGAATAGCCTCTAAGTATACCCTATATGGAAGGTTGAGGCCTCTCTTCCCTAGACGGAAAAGTTCTGCTGATACCTGAGTATGTCCATTTAAGGTCTGGCATCTTGTCTTCATGGTGGGAGAAGGTGAAGCCCTCTCCCCCTCTCAGATGATGAGCATAATGGAATCTCTGGAGACAGGGGCGGGCACTTGACTGATAGGTTACTAACCCTATCAGTCCAGTTCCTGGGACTGGGAGTTTTCCTGTGACTGTGCCACCTGAGCTGGCTCTATTTAGGTCTGGACCAGCTCAGGGATGATTATGCTATTTCCTGTGTCTCCATGTTCCTGTCCTGTCTCCTGACTCCTGGCTGTTTTCATCACCATGGCATCCCATTTCAGCTCACCATTGGAGCTGAATTGGTTTTTTTGGTATTGTTTTTGTTCTTTCCTCTCTAGTCTGTTTCTTGTGTTAAGAATATTTGCCCTATTTGTTAGGAAATGGAAAGACTTGGAAAAAACATATTAAGTGAAGTAAGCCAGGCCCAAAGAAACATAGGTCCATGGTTTCCCTTGTTTGCAATGACTAGTACATGTCTAGGACAAGCAGAGAAAGTCAAAGGTTATGTACATATGACCATATAAGATGGTGTTAAGCGAAATGTACCCCAAGACAGGGACACAAGTGGGTTTTTTTCTTGCTATTGTTTATAATGTACTTATAATGCACTATGGGATTCTTTTGCTTCTTTTGTATGTTCTTCCCCCGTGGTATAACCCGTTTTCACTGTATTTGATTCCCGTGATCTGCGTCTTGTATATACATTTTTGTAATTTGGGGAGGGGAAGGGATATAATGGAATGCTTAAATGGGGATGCAGGTTGAACCATTGTTATGATGAGATGTACAGGGCACTATGTTGAAAACGAACTTTACAGTGTCCGAGTGAGGGGAGGAGTTGGGGAGGTGGGGAGGGAAGCATGGATGGTAGGGGAAAAACAAAGGAGGAGGTAACAATGCTCAATAGGAAATGTACTCATTACCCAACTCATGTAACTGTAACCCCTCTGTATTTTTTACAATTATATATATATATAATTGTATATATATATATATATAATTGCGGGCTTCAGGCCTCTGTCACAATTGGCTGCCTGCAGACTGCTAGTGTTCTCATAAAGACTCCATGATTTGACCTCCCAAAACATGTCTTCTCCGATTTCTAACCTTACAACAGTATATAAAGTATGGTGATGTTGGGAAGTGGTGGCAACTTTGGGGTTGAGTCCTACTTGGAGGAAATAGGGCACTGGAGGCATGCCTTTGAAAGGGCTATTCAAACTCTAGCTCCTCTCCTTTTTTCTCCTTCCTGGGGACCATTAAGTGCACAGTTCTGTTCTGTCATGAGCTCTGCCTCACTACAGGATCAAACATGATGGATTCAAGCAACAAGTGACTGAAAACCCTCACAGTGGGAACTAAGTAATTCCTCCTTGTAAGTTAATTGTCTTGGGTATTTTTGCACTGTGACAGAAAGCTGGCTAACAGAGGAAACAACTTCTGAGAAAGAACTATCTAAACTATGCCCTGAGTATTGAATTATTCAACAGTATGGAGGCCACTTCTATTTAAAAGAACATGAAATGGAGTAAAAGTCTTGTGCGTAAGAAGTGAAATCACTGTCAAAAGGGGTCCAAGAAAGGAGGGACACATAAAGCATGGGAACATTTATACTCTGATAGACTTGAATTAGGGACCTTACCTTCTCACTCTTAACACCTAGAGTGGCACCTAATAAGAGGTCCTTGGTTAATGTGTATGAAATAAAGTCTTAGTCCCAGTGCTCTTGACCTAGAAAAGGATGCAGCAGCATTGTTTTAGATATCCATAGGTAGATGGGCATAGCTTTCCTCTTTTAATAGCAGGTTAGCTTTTATAATCAGCTTAACAGTAAAACTCAGAGTGTAGTATACCTTAGAGTGAAATTTAATGACTTGAATTGCCACCACTCTATCAAAACATCCAGGAAAAGTTTTCAATTGTCCTGACTAGTGTCAATTATACAGAAGTAAGCCTGTCAATATTGGCAAGGAAAAGGTATAACATGAATGGGTCAGCCCATATCACTTACTCAGTACAATGGTCAGTAAGAAGAAGGCAGATGTAGAGTAGTAGACAAGAGACTCAAAGGATTTTTGAAAGCCCTTTATTATCTTTTATATATCCCAGACATACACCCAATCTTCCTAATACTAGTTTCAGAGAACAGCAGTGTTTTACATATGGTAAAGGGCTTCAGGAAAGAATACTGACTAAACACCATTGTTCAATGAACCCTTCACACTGTGAAAATCACTTATATGATGTGCTCCACTTCATGTCAGTACGTTGTGCTGCCCAGAGCATTGACCTTATTTCTGACTTTACTTCAGCCAGCTTCTCTTCGTCCAAACTGTTGCGCAAATGCCACTGTTCATAGCAATGTACAGGAACGGGATAAATCACATACTTTAGCTCTGTCAAGGGTGTTAGGTTCTGCAAAAGGCTCCTGAGAACAGGCATGGTAATGGGATTACAGGCCAAGCTTAAGACTCGGAGGTGGGAACAGTGTCTTAGGGATGGTATAAAATCAGAGAGAATTAAATCTGTAATAAGACAGTTATTCATCTCTAGCTGCTGCAGGGTACCAGATAAATTGTCCAGAAGAATCCGTAATGGTAGAGAATCTTCCCAAGAGATCTGGTTTTTACTGAGATTCAATAGCTTTAAGTGCCCGGCCTTAAGGCTTTCAGAGAAGTAAATAAAGTCTTTGTTAGTCAGGTCACAAAAATTCAGATGCAAGTAAGCCAACTGCGGTGACAGAACTCTGTAGAGACAAAAGGAAAATTATTTTTAAAGCATGAGTAACTGATCCAGACAAAGAGTCTTAAAATATTTGGTAATGTTAGGAAAACGAACCCTTAAATATGTATTTTAATGTTTTTTTTCTTTCATGCATGTGTTTCTAACGCATTTATAAGATTATTTCTTTGTTGCTTTGTATGTCCTTCCCCCACAGTGTAACCCCCGCTTTCACTATATTTGATGTCAGTATAACTTGTGGAGGAGATGGGGACAAACAAGCCGTTTAAGGATTCAGGTGGACCTGTTGCAACAATGAGAAATACAAAATGTCATGTCAAAAACGAGCTTTACAATGTCAGTGTGGGGGGGGAGGGGGGGAAGGATTGGGTGGGGGGAGGGGGGTGGCTGGGAAGGGAGGTGAAGGGTAAACAAAGGAGGAGGCTGCAATGCTTGGTAAGAAATGTATGCATTATCCTGCCCATGTAATTGTAACCCCTCTGTACAGTATGTTCTCAAATAAAATAAGATAAAATTAAAAAAAACAACACTTGGTAATACATTGAAATGACAGCTAACAATGTGGACTCTAATATCAGTAATAGATTTGCCACCATAAAAAGTTATTTTTCACAAACAAAGTTGCTTCAACTTCTTCTAAATGTAAACTATCAATTAGTTTATAGGATAGTAAAGATTAAATGAAAAAAATTAATACTTACACCATAGTACATTGTGGGGGTCTAATTCACTTATTTTATAGAGAGAAGTCAGGGAAAGAAAGCTACAGAAGATTCTCTTTGTATAATCCTTACATGACAATTTCTCCATTTGACTCTAAGCCTTTGGGAAAACCCATGAATGAAAGGCTCTGACAGTATTAACTACTATGGTCATATCATGACTATATGCATCAGTGCTATAAGAATGAAACTTTCTCCAACTGCAAATGTCCCTTTCCTCTGTCTTTTTTACCAATATGTTTTTAAGTCTGTCATGCTATCTATATACGGTTGACTGAAAGAATGAGTATAATGTATTTTGCTAATCTTGCCTTTCTTCTCACTATGGCCAGTTACAGATTCCCTAGCAGTGTCCAAACTGAGAGAAAGGAAATACATGTTACAAGGAACTAGGGAATATGCAAGAATGGTTTCCTTCCTGAATTAGCTGACAGCTCACATCATCCAGAATACCACTCCAAGCCCTTACCTGAGTAGTTTATGTAGCTGGTTTCTGAGGGGGAAGCAAGATAGGCAGAGCTCCTGAAGATCATTTAGCTGGCTAAGATGGGCCAGAAACATTTTGAAGTTTTTCCTTTTATAAGATCTAAATATGATTTTAGATAAATTAAGGCTGCTCAAGTTGGCCATCTGAGGGAAAATCATGCAGACTTCACTCAGATAAGTCTGATCCACTTGCAAGTGCTCAATGCACCTCATATCCAACAACTTCAGGGTATTTTTGTTGTCATGTGACTTAGAAATCTGTAAATCTCTACAACAGAGGTGCAGAGACCCCAAGCTCTGCTCAACTTTGCCATGAAGAATAGAATGAAAATGTCTTGCACTCCTGCTACCATCAAGATAAAGGTCTACTAATAATTCCATGGATTGTCTGGATACTTGAGGCTCTGAAGTTGAAAGACCATTATTGGCTTCTTGTATTTTCATAATAGAGTTCTGAGAGTAAGTACAAGCATGATTACAGAAAGGGAATTTTTTCAAAAAGCTGAAACATGTGGTCTTACAGTCTGCATTCTGCCTTAGATCTAGAATCCTCAGTTTGGGAACCCTGTAGGAAAAGGAGTAGATGAAAGATATGAGAGGTAGTGTGTGTTAATGGAAACCAGCAGAATCAGTAATGAGAAGCAGAGACAAATACCTATATTCTTGGGGTTTACTCCAAATACCAGGTGGCAACAAATCTTTCCCACAAAAATCACACAGCCTCTGTTAGTTGCTCTACATTATATTCTCATTTTGCCTTTCCCAGTGTTAGAGTTCATGTTCCTCTTCTATGTAATAGTATCTATCATCTATATACATCAGTTATATCTTCAATCACCAGTAGTTTATATCATATTTGTAGAGATTAATGTTCTTTTTTTTTTTTTTTTTGGGTCTGGTTGTGGGGCCTGAACTCTGGGCCTGGGTGCTGTCCCTCAGCTCTTCAGCTCAAGACTAGCGCTCTACCACTTGAGCCACAGCACCACTTCCGGCTTTTTTCTTTTTGCTTATGTGGTGCTGGGGAATCGAACCCAGGGCCTCATGTATTGCAAGGCAAGCGCTCTACCATTGAGCCACCTTCCCAGCCCCGAGATTAATGTTCTTAAGGTGATCACAAATGTTGCACCCATAGTATCACAAAGACCTTCATCTATTAATCAACTATGGAGACTTGCAAGTACTCTCCTGAACAAGATCTCAACATAATATTCTATGGATTTATCGTGTCTATATTATATGAAGTCTTACCAAGAAGAAGAGTTGTGAACAGGAAGAAACTGAAGACCATCAAGCATGGCTTCCAAGATTTCATAATATGACTCCGGCTTCTCCAAGGCTCCGACATGGAGACAAGGAAAGGGCCAAGTACTTACTATTGCCTTCACTATATTCTTATGCCCACCAGAGAAAGCAACATTGAACAATGGAATAAAAAGTTCTCGTGGTATCTCTTCAACTGCACGTAATGCTACAGACTCATTTTTCACCACAGTCTGCATAGCAAGATCAAGCAATGTGCCTGGATCCTGTGGCTCCATCTTAATACACCGGTATCAGGGTGAGAAATATTTAGAAATCTGGAAAGACAGCCACATAAAAACATTAGCTAAATAAATACATGGCAAACTGTACAGCTATCTCTAGAAAACTATTGCTATAAGAATTAGGAATTATCTCATAACTGTGTGGGAACTAAAGAAAATACTTAGCTGTAAAACTGGTAAAAATATTTGTATATTGTCTGTTTGATAAGGATCTAGAATTCAGAACATAAAAGCAACATACAATATAAAGGGAAAATTCATTTAATGGAAGTTGCAAATGACAATAAACACTGCTGGAATGAAGACACAGAAATGACTAACAACTAGATAAAAAAAATATGCTAAGTAACACAAGTCATTAAGGAAATACAAATTAAAACTAGCCTATGATACCATCTTGTACCAAATGAACAGTCATTTTCCAAAATGAAAGTAGGGCCAGACATCGTGACTCATGCTTGTGATTCAAACTGTTTAGGAGGAACAGAGGAGGTTGAAGGTTCAAGGCCAGTTAAAGAATAAGCCAGAAGTGATGGTTCAAACTTATAATCTCACCTATGAAGGAGGCAGATTATCTGTCAATCTGGGGCGATACATATATATATATATATATGAGCTGATCTGAAAAATAATGCAAGCAAGAAAGTTTGGATTGTGGTTGAGTGCTTGTGTAAAAAATACAAGGCCTTGATTTCAAGTCTTTAGTGTGAAAATAAATAAATAAAAGTGAGAGCAAATAACTAAAGTTGTTGCGTGTATAGAGAAAGAAGAGCCACATACATTGCTGATGGCAAATCAAAATCATAGAGCTAAGGTTAAAAGTTTGGTGGTTTCTTAAAAAGTTAAATATAGTTACCCATTGTCACACCTATCCCACCTCTATATATACCCAAGATAAATGAAAAAATGCAGTCATACTAGCATTTTAATTGTTGTTTATGATACATAAGTGTTTAATGAGCAAAAAAACTGTGTTCTAACCACATTTTACAAAAACAGCTGGGCACTAAAGGTCCATGCCTGTAATCCTAGCTACTCAGGAGGCTGAGATCTAAGGATCACGGTTGAAAGCCAGCTCAGGCAGGAAAGTCCATAAGGCTCATCTTAAATTAGTCACCAAAAGTATACAATGGGTTTTTTAAAAATAGATTAACATTCAAGAAAAGCTAATTGGACCTTGTTTGCCAAGAACTGTGATTCTTTCATGTGCAGCAAAGATCAAACCTCCTTGTAAGAAAGGGATTGTTTTTCAGGAAGGAAGGAATGTTTTCACCAATTAGTACAAAAGGATACTGAATTCCATTGCAGAATTTACAGCACATGCCATTTCATAAAGACTGCACACAACTCTGTGAGGATGTGCAGTCAGCTTTGTAGAGAGGTTCAGTTGTAGACATTTGAAACACTTACAATCAATGCTACTCCAATTTGATATCTTCTTCCCTGACAAGTTCACATGAAAAAGATATCAATAATCCTTAAGCTAAATTAAACTACAATACAATTTCAAAAATACCTGACAATGTTTACTCAGTTAGACAGCTATAACATTCATATTATATATATGTATCCATATATACACATATATCTGTATATATGGATGGCTGTGAAATGAGTAGAAAAATATGAGGAGGGACTTAGGATACTGGACTTTGAATTATGTAAGAAAGCAATTTAAAAACTTGTACATGCTCATCTGTGCAATGTAAGTATAGGAAAGATTAGGCCGCAAGATGAAAAGACTATCCCTATAGGTAAACAATAGGAAAGGGGAAAGAAATGGAAACATAGGAAAAAGATTGAAGGAATGAGAAAGGAGTGACATTTCTTTGAATGCATGTTTATGTACAACTTTGATTCTGTTTTGAATATCTAAACTGACAATTTAAGATGCTTTCTGTATCTGCAGTTCCTGCACCTATGGACTGAACCCACTGCCTATGGAAATACTATGCCAAAATTGTGTATTTAACTTTTATTTGTCATTGTTTCCTAAACAATGTAGAGTAAGAACTAATTATATAGCACTACCACTGTATCACTTACTAGAAAAAGATCTAGGTATCAGGCATGGTGGCTGACAGTTGTAATCCCACATATGGAAAGCAGGGATTGGGAAGACTGTGGCTGTGGGTCAGTCATTTGCAAAATATTATTGAGACTCTATCTCAACAAACTGGTAGTACAGTGTGTCATCCTGACTACATGGGAGGCAGAGATAGGATCATTGTGGTCTAGAGATGGCCTAGTGATAAACACAAGACACTGTCTAAAAAAACTAAATATAACAGGGCTGGGGGCCTGGGCTGAAGTAGTGTAACATCTGTCTAATTAGTGAAAGGCCCGAGTTAAAATTGGAGTACTATAGCAAGAAAAGAAAATCTACAGATGATTTAAAATACAAAATTTTGACCAAGTGTGGTAAAGATAATGATAAACTTAAAAATCAATATGCTTTCTAAACCAAAACTTTTAAATTTTTAAGCACTCACTGCACAGTTCAATGAATATGGAGAAACACTGTCAGGTGCACATAATCTTCAGTTTTGTTTAGATTGTTATGTGAACTTTGAATCTTGGCATGCCCAAATTTGTTCTAATATATTTCCCCAAAGCCAAACTGTTGCCTCCAAAGTAAGATAAAAAGTTATGGCAATCCCTGAATAAATTATGCTCTTAACTTATATAACAAAGTAAAAACTTTAAATTTGTTGAAATCCAGCATGTCTTCAGTAGAACGTATGTAGGATTTGAGGGAAAGCACAAGAATCTACAGTATAGTATTGAAATCTATGCATCCCAAACATTTATAGTTTTCCTCAATTGCAATATCTTTCAAACTAATGTGGGTACCAGGTATCTACATTATAAGAGAATCTGTGAACTTGATGTGAAAATAATTTACCATTTAATGTAAGGAACTTGAGCACACCAAGATTTTGAATGCAAATTTACAATAGGGGGTCCTTAAACTAGTTCTCTGAGGAGAATATTGGAGAGGGGAAGGGCTCAAAGTTGAAGAAGAATGATAATAAATCAAGATAACTATATACAAGGAAATAATTTTAGTTTGATTAGGAAATATTCCACCAGGAAACTCTGGAAAATAATACTTTAACCATATTTTCTAAGGTTAAAGTAAAATAGTTAATAAAAAGTTAACTATTTCTAATTGTGTCATTGGTCAGAAGTTTGGAAACTAATTTGTGTATAGAGTTTCTAGGATTGAACAAATGTGTAAATATATATGAAGAACTGATACCAAGATATTGTCATCCTCCAAGTAAGCAATAAGAACTCCTTCCAGCAATAATTTTAAGCTGGGCATAAAGGCCAGAGGTATAGTGCTTTCCTAGCATGCACAAGGCCCTGGATTTGATCCCCAGAGCCCAAGGAAACAAAGAATAAAACTTTCTTGACTGACAAAGTTATAGGTTAAAACAATCTGTAGGAGAAAATCAGCAAATGATAAATTTGAACATCTTACTGGAACAGAAACTAAGTGTGCATAAAAAGAGATTAGGTTGTATTGAAATATGACAAAACTTACATAACAATCAGAAGAAAAAGCTAGACAACTAAGAATAAAAGAATAATAATTCTTACAATGCTTGATAAGAAATGTACTCATTATCTTGCCCATGTAATTGTAACCGTTCTGTACAGTATTTTCACAATAAAAATAAAGAAAGAAAGAAAGAATAATAATTCCTTACATTGCTCATGATCTCACTTTGTATAAACAGATTGGACAAATCAATATTCTGGTAGAAAAGATGACTACCTCACAAGCAACAAAGCTTAATGGAACAAGCAGCAATTCCAGATGTGTAAAGACGGGAAGCTTCTAAAGAAAATACAGTCAGCCAAAGAACTCACAACTGACCTTCAACTAGTGGGTCCACAGACTGCATACACTACCACCTTGCCACATTTATTTCTATTGTGCTAGTTCATTGTTTTTCCTTTGAGATATAATGCAGATTATCCCATCAAGGGAAAACTGATTACTAAGAAGTCAGCTCAACAATATTGGAAAATAGAAGTGACAATTACAACCCAGGGACCCAAGAGATGCTAAAAAGAAAGACATAATATGATTTTGATCAAAGCTCCGAACTCCTCAATAATGAAAGGGTCAAAATGCCAAAGAATTAAAAAACAACTTATTAAAACAATCAGTGACAAAAAGACAACTCAAGTTAACTGATGAACCAAGAAGTCCATGCAGGTTATAGGTGAGAAATTCAGCAAAGATTCTGTGATTTTGAAAAAAAAGAACAATTATTAGAAATAAAAACTCAATAAATCAAATGAAAGGCATAGTGGAAACAATCAACAATAGACTAGAGTAAGCAAAAGAAAAAACACCAAGGATTGAAGAACATAAAAGGAAATATTTGCTCACAACAAAAAGAAAAAAATGAATGTGTATAACAAGAAATTTTAAATCTCTGGGATATGATCAAGAAATGAAGCATAAAAAATCATGGTGTAGAGAAAGAATCTGATACACAAACAAAGGAATAGAAAATATATTCAAGGAAATTATAACAGAAAAGTTTCAAAATGTAAAGATATGAAAATACAAATGTAGGATGTATATATAAATCCAAAAAGATAACCAGGAGAGAAACTCTCCCCATCACATTATAATCAAAATATTAAGTCTACAACATAAATATCTTTCTACTGAAAGCTGTAAAGAATAAAAGTGCTGATTAACTTACAAAAGTAAATCTATATTACATGGGACCTCAGCAGAAATAGAAGCCAGGAAAGAGTAGGATACATCTCAAAGTCTAAAGATAAATAAATGCCAATCAAGGTTACTATATCAGCAAAGTTACCAATTTAAACTGATACAGGACTATTTTCAAGATAAACACAAACTAAAACAGTCCATGACCAACAGAGCAGCAATGCGAAAGACAAAAAAATCCTAAAACCAATAAGTTTTTGTGACAAAAATGCGAGGTCAGAAAACAATAAATTTTATGAGAGGAATAGACATAATAGATAAAAGAGGGAAAATCAAGCATAACAAATTCATAACCCATTAAACCTGTATGAGAAATAAGGGAGAAAGGACAAACAGTACTCTAATTTTAGGCAAAAAGAGAAGAATCAGGTCAATAAATATTCTCTTTAATAGCCCTAAATATAAATGGTCTTATCTCTTGAATTTAAAATATATACATATGATGGGATTATAAAACAAGACCAGCCTTGTGCTGGTAGTTTATATCTTTAATCCAAGCTACTCAGAAGTTTGGTATCTAGAGGATAGTAGTTCAAATTCATCCAAGGCAGTAAAATCCATGAGACTCCCTGTCTAAAATAAACAGCAAAAACTAATAGGGCTCCTGTGGTCAATCACTAGTTTAACAAGTTAAGCTGTGCAAGCAAAAGCTAATTGCAAAGCAAGTAGATTAAAAGAGTAATAGTCTCTCAGGAGAACAACATGAGGGATGACATTACTCAAGATGCATTGTACTCATGACCTGAGTTATAGAATTAAAACTCAATGAAAAAATTACCTGAAAAAAGTGTCTCTCAACCAAGATCATGTAACCAGACTGATTCACTGATTAATTCCAACAGACTTTTTAAAAAAGAACAACTTTCAAGCCGGGCGCTGGTGGCTCACGCCTGTAATCCTAGCTACTCAGGAGGCTGAGATCTGAGGATCGCGGTTCAAAGCCAGCCCGGGCAGGAGAGACTGTGAGACTCCTATCTCCAATAAACCACCAGAAAACCGGAAGTGGCGCTGTAGCTCAAGTGGTAGAGTGCTCGCCTTGAGCTAGAGAGCTGAGGGACAGCGCCCAGGCCCAGAGTTCAAGCCCCACAAGTGGTAGAGTGCTCGCCTTGAGCTAGAGAGCTGAGGGACAGCGCCCAGGCCCAGAGTTCAAGCCCCACAACCGACCAAAAAAAAAAAAGAACAACTTTCAATGCTTAAGCTATTTCATAGAATAGAAAATGAAGAAATGCTACCAAACTGATTATATGAAGCTTCTATTAATATGATGTCAAAACTAAATAAGGATATGACCAAGGAAATGTATAGACAACATTTTGTAATGAACACAGTTGGAAATCAAATTCACTAATACATTAAGAACATCATACAAAGGAACAAATTGATTTCATTCCAAGGATGTAAGAATGATACAACATATGCAAAGAAATTAATAGAGTAAACATATAGAATCACAGACAAAAATTACATGATTATTTCAAAAACTGATTCAGAAATAGCCTTTGACAAAGTCCAACAATCATTCATGATTTTAAAAAAAGCCCAAAGAAGTAACAAATAAATGGACATATTTCAACATATGACAGATTTATAGATAACATTTTACATAAGCAAAAATTGAAAGGTTTCACTCTTAGCACTCTAATAGAGTACTCTGAAATTCTGGCTTCATCAAGTAAGAGATACATAAGACAAGTAAGAGATATATAAGAAAGGAGATACAAATATGAAAGTAAGAAGTAAAAACCCCATTTGCAGATGATACAAATTTATACTTGAGCAACTCTTAAGTCTCCAGAAGAAAAAAACTTAAATCAAATGAACATCTTCAGCAATGTACAGAGTAACTATGGTACACCAAAAATTCAGGAGTTTTTTTTATGCCATTCCTGGGGCTTGAAGTCAAGTCCTAGCTGCTGTCCCTAAGTTTTTTTGCATAAGCACTCTACAACTTGATCTACAGCTCCACTTCTGGATTTTTTTTAATTAATTGGAGATAAGAGTCTCATGGAGTTTTCCTTCTGGGGCTGGCTGCAAACCATGATCCTGAGATCTCCGTCACCTGAGTAGCTAGGATTACAGGTGTAAGCCACCAGTGCCAGGCTTTCAATACTTTTTTTTTACACACCAATAACTGACATAGTAAGAAAGAAATTAGGAAAACGGTTCCATTAACAATAGTCTCATGGAGCTAAGAAATAACCTTAAGCAAGGAGTTGAAGTTCTCTACAATAAAAACTACACAACACTAAATAAAGGGATTAAAGAAGACACTAGAAATGGAAAGGCCTCTCTTATTCATAAATCAGTAGAAGAAATAATGTGAAAATAACTATACTAAATAAAAGATCTACATAGTCAATGCAATTGTGGGCAAAATCCCAATCACTATCTTCCCAGGATATCATTAAGAAAAACAAATGAGAAACATATATGGAAACACAAAACACCTGTAGCAATCCTGAGCAAAAACAGCGATCTTATAGGTACTACAATACCTAATTATACTACAGAACCTTATTAAAGGGAAAAAATATGGTACTTCCATATGTTTTATGGAATTAAAGTAGTAACAAGGACCCTAAAAAATCACTTGGGTTACATTGAGTTTTAGGAAAGATCTCCCTTAAGTGGATACTAAAACAAGTGGACCAAATTCTACAGTGAAACAGTATTTTCAGTGCTGAACTCTTTCTCAAAGCAAACATCACATTAATCCCTGACAGCATGCAAAGTGAAGGGAACAACATCACTTTTGCATTAAAGTGGTTTGAGATCTAAAAGTAAACCCCAATAATATACATGCTTTGACATCTGTGGAAAATTAAGAGGGGCTTGACTAGCCAAACTAAAGTTTTCCTGTTTATCACATACCCATGAAAGTGACCTGCTAGTCAGAGTTTTATCAAGTGGATTTCAGCATAGTGCCTACTTATCATTGACTATAGCATGTTTCCCACAGGTCCATATTCAAGTCAACCAACCCCTATGAATCAAAGGTCTTTTCATTCTCACACTCTTGTAGAAGCCCACACAGCTTCTGTTGCTAGCTTTCTTCCAGAAGGTGATATGTGTGGTTCTTCCTGTTATGTGGTACTTTCCTCTGTCCTAGGCTCCAAGTAAATGTCACTGTGTATTTGATCTCTGTAGTCTCAGATACCATGTATCTGGCCATCTGCAAAACACTGTGGTGTGAATACCTCCCTCATCCATGAGGTGAATGGAAAGTCAATAAAATGTATATTCTTGCCACTTACACATAATCTAAAACTAATCGTAAGTGAACATCATACAAACCAAAACTCAGATACATTCTAAAAAGTACCTGACCAGGACTCTTCCAAAATGCCACAGATGTGAAAGATCAAACACAATACACACTCCAGAAAGGATCCTGGAAGACAGGGGAAAAGCATTATTGAAATAAGTGGTGAAATTCAAGTAAAGTGCATAGAGTAGCTATTCATACGGAATCACTGTTAATTTCTCAGGGTGATTTCTATGGCTATGAACAATGTTAATAATAAGGTGATCTGGATGAAGGTACTCAGTACATTTTTTTGTCAGTCGTGGGGCCTGAGCTCTGGGCCTGGCCACAGTCCCTCAGCTCTTCAGCCCAAGGCTAGCACTCTACCACTCGAGCCACAGTGCCACTTCTGCTTTTTTCTGCTTATGTGGTGCTGAGGAATCAAACCCAGGGCCTCATACATGCAAGGCAAGCATTCTACTACTGAGTCACCTTCCCAGCCCTCAGTACAATTTTTGAAAGTTTCAAATTATTTTATTAAAGAACATTAAAAAATGTTAAATCAGCTCAGCATACTGGTATTCAAGGGTAATCCCAGAACACTGGGCAAAAGGCTAAGACAGGACTATCACAAATTACATAGCCAGTATAGACTATATACGAAGACCTTGTGTCAAAAACACAACAAAAAATTTTCTTTTGGAAATGTTCCACGAGAAATGAAAAAATCATCCACAACATGTAATTATGTATTTGCACTTTATATGAAACATTCTTAAACATAACATAAATACAATAGAATAAATGGGAAGATATCTACAACATAAACACAATTTAAAAGCCTGGCATAAAAATTAACCATAAACAAACTAAGATGCTAGGAAGAATATAGCTTATTGGGGAAGGAGAGAAGGATTAGGAACTTTTTGAGATACAGAGATACGAACTCAGTGCTTTTCACTTATTAGGCAGGCACTCTATTACCACTAATGTACAACTCCATCACCATTTGGGGGATTTTTTTGGGCTATCAGTCCTGGGACTTGAACATGGGGGCTAGGTGTTGTCCCTGAGCTTTATCTACTCAAGGCTAGTGCTCTATTGCCTGAGCCACAGCTCCACTTCTGGCTTTTGGTGTGGTTAACTGGAGATAAGGGTCTCAGGGACTTTTCTGCACAGGCTGGCTTTGAACCATGATCCTCAGATTGCAGTTTCCTGTGAAGATGGGATTACCAGCATGAGCCACCACCACCTGGGCAGTCATTTGGAGGAATTTTAAAAAGAGAGTTTGGAATTACTAGAGAACTGAAGCTAATCACACATAAGCCAAGGTACAGAATGCCCTCCAAGTACGCTGTTGAGAAATTTCACTAGATTGCTTTCCTATTGCACATTGCTCATGGGTAATTTAGGCCAGAACACTTATAATTTGTACATATGTAAATGATACAACTATGCTTTGCCTAACTGAGTCAGAAAATTCTTGGCAGGCATAACCCTTCAGTTCCTATTAAGCTTGAGCAGCAAAGGCACCACCGGCTTAGTAGTTATGTTTCCCTCAGCTTTCTCCCCCAAAGTTCCATGAGCCACAAGAGTATTCAATGAGTTCAGTTTGAGTCAGACCGCTCTCTCTTAGATCAGTCAGCTTCTTAAGTACAAGTAAGTGGACCTCAGACTCCTGGCTAGCCCAATGGAGCTGAATTTCCTGAAGAGGCAAGGTCTACTGAGATACCTGGATCTCCAAGTACCCGAATCTCTGGGTTACCAGATCTGAATTCTCTCAAGCTCCCAGTTCCCCTGAGCTATAGGTCACCCAGGTCTAGAGTTCCCTTGAGCTATGAGTTATTCCAATCTCCAGTTACCCTGATCTCTCTGTTACTCTTGATCTCTCTGTTCCCTCAAGCTACAAGTTCCCTGGATCTCTAAGTTCCCCTAAGTTCCCCTAGGCTCTAATTATAAATATCTCTTACTTCTGTCCAGTTTCAAGTTACCCTGATCTCATAGTTTCTGGTGTCTCCAAATTCCCTAGAGCTCTGAATTTCTTGAAGCTACAAGTTACCCCGATCTCCGAGGTTTTCCTTGAGCTTCAAGTTTCCCAGGCCTACAAGCTCTTTTGTAGTTCCCTCGTGGCTCCATGTTACCCTAGTATCTGAGTTACCTGAATTTCTGAATTCCTTCGAGTTCTGAATTCTCTTGAGTTTCAAGTTATTCCCATTCCTGGTTACCCAGATCTATGAATTTTGCTCAGCTCTAAGATATCTGGATGTCTATCTTAGCCACATCTCCTATCCAATCTCCAAGCTCTGAGTTGTCTTGATCTCTGAATTCCTTGAATCTCTGAGATACTTGGATCTCCATCCAGCTCCAGGTTCTTGAACCTGTGAGGTCCCTCAGATTCCAAGTTATCCTTATTCCCAAATTCCCTTGTGCTCCAGTTATCCCATCCCTGAGATATCTTTAGTTCTGAGTTACCTGATCTCTGCATTACTCCAGTCCTCGAGTTCCCTAGAACTCCAAGATATCTCGATCTCAAAGCTATCCATATCTCCTACCCTCATCTCTGAGTTCCCCCAAGCTCCAAGTTATCCTCATCCCTGCCTTCCCTAGACTCAGTCACCTGTATCTGCATCTTCACTTGAGCTCTAAGTTAAACTGATTGCCGAGTTCCCTCTTGCTCACAATTACTCAGATCTGAGTTACTTCTGGCTCTAAGTGACTAGGTTGTCTGAATACTTCCGGCTTCCCACTGACCTAAATGGCTGAGTTTCTTAAGATGGTCAGTGACAAAGATGGCTTAAATATCTTGGGATATCAGTTAGCCAAAGAGATGAATTCCCTCAGGCTCAGCGGTGACTGGCCTTGTTACTGAAGCGGCAGAAGTCATTGGTTGGCTGAGGCCCAACGGGTTCTCTGTGATGCAGATACCCAATTTCTCTCAGACTCTCAGCCACCCGGACGGTCTAAACACCTCATGGCCTAAGTGACCCTAATGGCTAAATTGCCTCGGGGTCCTAGTGACCTGTTTGGCAAAGTTTCCTGGAGCTCCCGGTGACCCGGACTGCCGAGGTCCCTCAGATGGCCGAATTCCCACCGGCTAACCCTCCCAGAGGGACAAATTTTCCGAATCCTCAGGTACCCAGCTGGCAAAATGCCTTCAAATTCCAGTGACCTCGATGGCCACGGTTCCTAGTTACCTGGATGGCTAAGGTCTCTCTGGCTCCAGACAACACTGTAGGCTGAATTCCCTCAGGTTTCCGGTAACCGCGAAGTTCGAAACGCTTGAGCTCCAGGCAACCTGTACGGACTAACTTCGTCCAGGTCCACGTGACTTGGTTTTACAAAATCCCTCCGCCCAAGAGCACCCGGAAGTTCTATTTTCATCTGGATGCAAACAACAGGAAGTAAGAAGTCCCTCCGCTGTTCAATTGCTCAGAAGGCCTAATCTGTTCCGGTTCCAAGTCACCCGGATGTATGAAGTCCCTAAGTTGTCCTGTTAGCCAGATTGGCTGATCTCTTTTAACTCTGAGTGGCCTGCATGTAGAAAGGCCATCCAGTTACCTGGATAGTTTATGTACTTAGAGCTGCATGTGACCCAGATGGCTTAATTACTTCAGGCTTCTGGATACCGGAACGCGAAATTCCTTCAGATTTCCTAATGACCCAGATGACCCAGAACTGTAGTTCAGAGTAACCCAGTAGTACTGAGGACCGTCAGTATCCCAAGTTAGATTCTTAATGTCTTAGGATTCCAGGGACCCAGGTGGTTGAAGTCTGTTCAAATACCAGTGACAGTCGAAAACCAAGTTCTCAGTGACCTGGATGGTGGAATTCTCTAGTGTTCCCAGAGCAAATAGACACTCTGCCAACTCAATGTTATTGACAATTGCGACTTTCTAGCCATCAAAATCCCAATGTCATTTTTCATTGCGATAAACTAATCCAATATTCATAGAGAACCACAAAAGGTCCTAAAGATATAACGAAATTGGGACAAAAGGAAAGAAAAGAAGGTATAACAATTTTAAACTCAAACTTTACTATAGAGGTCCTGTAATAAAAATAACTTGGTACTGGCACAAAAATAGGAATAAAGACTATTGAAACAGACTAGAATATCCAGAAATAAACCCACATACAAAGAGCCATCTGATATTTCACAAGGAATCTAAAAATACATACTGGAAAAAGGACAATTTCAGTAAGTGGTTTGGGGAAACTGGATATCCACATGCAAAAACCTGAAGTTGGATCTCAGTTTGTCAACTTGTACTATTATCAATTCTAAATGAATCAAAGCCCTCAATTTAAAACTTGAAATACTGAAACTAGTACAAAAAGGAGTAGAAGAAGCAGTAGAAGTTATTGAGACAGCCAAGACACTTTGAAGAATTCCAGAAATTCAGCAAATTGGAGAAAGAATTGACCAATGGGATTACATCAAGTAGGGATACAAAGAGACCAAACCTAGAAATGATGGATAGTAGAAGGAAACAGATTTAAGTTAAAGGGATAGAAAATATTTCAATAAAAACAGGAGAAAATATTCCAAATATTTGAAAACACTCATCTAGGTACAAACAAGCTTTTAAAATATCCAACAAACAAGAATCACTGACATCACAGTTAAACATTAAGAATGCAGAATAAGGAAAGAATACTGAAAAGTATAAAAGTACCAAGACACATATATGGTAAGCAGATTTACACACACACGTTATATATATAAATATATAACAGCATATTCTCAATGCAAACTTTACCAGCAAGAATAGTATAGAATGACATATCAAGTGATGAAAGTCATTAAGTGCCAGCCTACATTACTCTATCTAGCAAAGCTATCATTCATGCCTAATGGATAAATAACACAATTAATGATAACCACTAAAGCAATTTATGACTACAAATGTGACACGGCAGAATACACTAAAAAAATACTACATAAAGAGAAGATAGTTATACCTATGAAGACACGGGATAAAATAAATCTCAGTAGATGATAAGATAAGCAAAGTAAGAAAGGCATAAGCACTAAAAATAAAGAAGCCAGCAGATGACAGGCATTTGTGACTCATGCCTGTGATCCTAGCTTCTCAGGAGGCTGAGATCTGAGGATCCTGGTTTGAAGCCAGCCAAGTCAGTAAAGTTGTTGAGGCACTTATCTCCAACTAATCACCAACACTCAAGAAGTAGAACTGTGGCTCACCTTGTAGAGCACTAACCTTGAGGGAAAAAAAATACCAAAAACATGACAGGGACATCGCCCAAGCCCTAAATTCAAGCCTAAATCCCAGCACAAAAACAAAAATAACTTTTCATCAAAAGTCTCATCATGTCATACTCTTCTTGTCATTCCTTAAGATTGATATGTTAAAATATATTATACAATATTTAAGAGGCATTATGGACTAAACATTGAGCCATTCTCTTTACTATCAGGGATCATAGGTGGCAACAGAAAAATGTGTATGATTAAACTTTGTAGAGTCATGGTTCCAAGTATTTCTTTCTTATTTCAGTCCTCAAGAGTTTAAAATTTTTAAATTTCAACAGGTATCCAAGTAATGCTTCATTATATTTGCTGAGGTTATCAAGGAATTGATAGCTTGAATTTCTGAGGCACTGGAATAGTCCAACCAAAATTTCAAATGTGTAATGTCGGGGGGAGGGTGAATCAAATGTTCCCATATTTATGTAAAAATATTGATATTCCACATCTTATTTTATTTATTGTTATCCTTACCTAGTTGTACAAAGGGCTTTGAATTTGTCAGATTGTGAGTAAAATGCATCGTGATCAATGTCACCCCTTTCATTATTGTCTTCATCTCTCCTTATCTGACTCATGCTCTCAATTTTCCTAGTTCCATTTTCACATATATATTTTGAATATTATGACTCCTTTGGTCCATCCTTTCTTACTTCATTCATCTACTTCCTCCTCTTGATCCCACCCCTCCAACTACACATGTTCCATCTTCTTGGAATTTATGTTGGTAAAATGTAAGTTAGTTGCTGAAGGAAGTTAACACATTGGAAAACTCCCCTGTATACTACCATACTTCAGTTAACATGTTTGTGTATATAAGCATATAACCCTGTATCTGTTCACACATATATTTTTAATTTAGATCTCACTTTCACATGTGAGAAAAAATATTTATTTTTGGTCTCTCTGAGCCTGACTTCACTTAACATGATTTTATTGAAGGTGTATAAATTTTCCTATCAATGACATAATATTATTATTCTTGATGGATAAAATTCCATTATATGTATAGTTCACATTTTCTGGATCTATTTTCCATTGAACAGCAATTGAGCTATTTCTATGACATGGATATGGTGAATAGTGGAGCAATGTAAATGAATGTGCAAATGCCTTTACTATATTCTTACTGTCATCGTTTGGATAAATGCACAAGAATGGTATCACTGGACTAATAAAATCATTCTATATTTAGTTTTTTGAGGAGTCTCCAAACTGACTTTCTCAGTGGTTGTACCAATTTACATTCCCACGAACAAGATAATAGGATTCTTTTTGCACCACATTCCTGCTAACATCTGTTATTGTTTGTATTCTTGATAGTTCCCACTATTGTTGCAGCGAGAGAATCTCAATATCGTTTTGATTTAAATTTCTTTTTGGACAGAAATGTTGAGCATTTCTTCATATATTTGTTAGACATTTTTATTTCCTCTCAAAAGACTTTGACAGACATACAGCTGTCAAAGATTTCCTCCCATTCTGAAGGCTGTGTAGAAATTATTTGGCTTGGTGTAATCCCATTGGTCAATTTCTTCTTCAATTTGCTGAATCCCTTAGACTCTATTCAGAAAGTTCCTGCCTTAACTTGTTCAACCACTTTGGAAAGCAGTATGGAGGTTCCTCAAAAGACTTCACATAGAATTCCCCTATAACCCAGCAATCCCACTTATGGGCATTTACCCTAATGTTTACAAAAAAGACCACACTAAAGCTACCAGCACAACTATGTTTATTGCAGCATTATTTACCATAGCTAAGATATGGAACCAACCCAGATGCCCCTCAGTAGATGAATGGATCAAGAAAATGTGGTATATATACACAATGGAATTCTACGCCTCCATCAGAAAGAATGACATTTCCCCATTTGTTAGGAAATGGAAAGGCTTGGAAAAAATTATATTAAGTGAAGTAAGCCAGGCCCAAAGAAACATAGGTCCCATGGTTTCCCTTATTTGCAATATCTAGTATAGGTATGAGTCAAGCGGAAAAGGTCAGATAATGTGATGTTAGGAAAATGAACCCTTAAATATGTATTTTAATGTTTTTGTTTCTTTCATGCATGTGTTTCTAATGCATTTATAAAATTATTTCTTTGTTGCTTTGTATGTCCCTCCCCCACAGTGTAACCCCCGCTTTCACTATATTTGATGTCGGTATAACATGTGGAGGAGATGGGGACAAACAAGTCGTTTAAGGATTCAGGTGGACCTGTTGCAACAATGAGAAGTACAAAATGTCATGTCAAAACCAGCTTTACAATGTCGGTGTGTCGGGGGGAGGGGGGGTATGGTTGGGTGGGGGGGAGGGGAGAGGCTGGGAAGGGAGGTGAAGGGTAAACAAAGGAGGAGGCTGCAATGCTTGGTAAGAAATGTATGCATTATCCTGCCCATGTAATTGTAACCCCTCTGTACAGTATGTTCTCAAATAAAATAAAATAAAATTTTAAAAAAAAGAAAGTTCCTGCCTTTCCTAAAAAGTTATGTTTCTCCTACTCCTTCCTATAGGAGGAATATGATCTAAGAAGTGAGCCTTAGAAGTGAGTTGAGAGTTTCAGGTCAGACATTGAGAGCTAAGTGCATTTAGAACTGATATTGCTACAGGCTGTTCAGTATTTATATATGTAGTTTAACAACATTTGTTGATGAAACACTTTTTCACAAGATTTGAAGACTGTAAGAATATGAGTTTAATTATGGGTCTTCTAGTCTGTTCCATTGGTCTTCAGACTTATATATGTGCTAATACCTCCTGATTTTTTGTTGTTACTATAGCTCTACAGAAAAGTTGAGGTCTGGAATTGTGATACCTCCAGCACTGCTTCATACCCAAAAATTTTAGCCAGGACAGAGATCATTCTTATGACAACAAGAACTCCTAGAAAAGCACAGAACATAATTTCAGGTTCAAAAAACTTGAATTATTTCTGACCAGTTGAAGATCTGCAATTTACACTACTTGAAATAAAATACTAAAATGTTATCAATTTTTCATAATGGACTTAGTAGTAATGTTAATCTTGTGAAAAGCAAAAAATGCTTTCTTGGCCTCTTTCTCTGGATTCAAAATATGTTAATTTTACATGCCAATCAGGGACTTAAATCTTCAACACAAAGTTAAGAGGGGAAGCTGACTGTAAGAGTATCACACCCGTAATCCTATCCAGAAGGCTGAGGATCACAGTTCAAAGTCATCCTTGGCAAGAAAGTCTATGAATTCTAATCTGCAATTAATCACAAAAAGCTGGAAGAGGAGCTCTAGCTCATGTTACTGAGTGCAAGCCTCAAGCTGAAAAAGCTCAGGGACTGTGCCCAGGCTCTCACTTCATGTTCAAAAGTGCCAAAAAAATAGGAGTAAAGGCAAGACAAAGAATAATACCCAAAAGGGCTACTAGAAAGAAGAGGAAGGAAAATTTGCAAAGCTGAAAAATCTCTTGGGCATCCCTTATAGATATATAAACCACAGGCTATTTATTTAACCTAACTGCTCTCAAGCATAACTAAGGAAGTTTAATGTTATTCAAGACCTACCTGGAGGGTGACAGTTTAAAAAAATTTTGTGTCTCCTCATGGTGAATAAGACCACTTGGCTTCACTCACTATTTCGAGGGGATTATTCTGCATCGTGTTGGTTTTTTTTTTTTTTTGTTATTGCTGTTTGTCTAAGGCATCAGGGTGTTATCTTTAAATTAGTAGTAAAGAAGAGACCATGTATGTAAGATCTGGCTCTAACACACAAATGAAGCTCTTCAACTGGGTTTGGTGATTGAACTGTTGATCCTAGTTGAGGAAACAAGTTCTTCATGGGCATCTAAGAGGAACAAGGAGGATATTTAAAGTATCTTTTTTTTGTGCCAGTCCCAGGGCTTGAATAATTCAGGGCTCGGAAGCTGTCTGTGAGCTTTCTTTTGCTCAAGGCTAGCACTCTAACACTTGAGCCACAGTGTCACTTCTGGCTTTTCTGTTTATGTTGTACTGGGGAATCAAATCAGGCATTCTAGGCAAGCACTCTACCACTAAGCCGTATTCCCAGCCCAGGATCTTTAAAATATCGTAAGAGAAAGGAAACTAAGACTAATGGTCTTTGCTTGAAAGACAACAAAGAATTTTTGTGTTGCACAAGTGGGGAAAAAAGCCAAGGCTCAGAAATGGAGTATACAGAAAGAGGGCACTGCACTTTACTAGTTAAGATAGGAAAGGAATCTATTTCAACTCTGGTTATCTTTAACTGCTCCTGGAATGTACTCTTCTGTTTGAACTTCTGCTTCAGGGCCCCAAGATCTGCAGTCATGCCCTTCCCCATAAACTATCTTATCCTCTTCGTATCTGCTTCACAAGGGTCAATCTGCCTATTTTTAAAAGGACTCTATTATTTAGTCCTCAGATATACATGAAATCCTCATGAGCTCACATCTGTACTGCTGAACACTCAGTAAACAAATGGGAATACCTTCATCCTGTATACATCACTACCGACATTCTCACTGTTCTTGTGAGAGAACAGTCTCAGCTGAGCACATGCTAGGGGTGGCTGTGTTCAGACAGGTTTTCTCTCTGCTGCCCCCATGCCTACATCTTCACGCAAAGGGCTCCAGGATAAACAGGGAAGAGCATTACACTCACTGGGCCTAAATGGTTCCCAAGACTGTCTCCAGCACCAGACAGGACCTTGAGTAGGAAAATGAATGATCTGAGAGCCTTTCAGCCTTAGCCAGGTTGCACTTGACACAGAATGTACCCAGAACCTTGTTGTGGGTTCCCCAGGTCTGTCCTGAACACAGGGATTATTTACTTGCCATAGCCATGACTTGACTATTAACTGGAGCCCACAATTGCCAGCCGTAGGGACCTTTGGTTTATCACTGAATAATTTTCTTCTCCATTTAAAAATGTCAGGAAATGGAAAGACTTGGAAAAAATTAAGTGAAGTAAGCCAGGCCCAAAGAAACATAGGTCCCATGGTTTCCCTTATTTGCAATACCTAGTATATGTCTAGGAAAAGCAGAAAAAGTCAAAAGCTATGTACATATGACCATATAAGATGATGGTAAGCGAAATGAACCCCAAGATAGGGACACAAGTAGTTTTATCTTTCTTGCTGTTGTTTTTAATATATTTATAATGTATCATGTGATTTTTTTTGTTACTTTTGTATGTGCTTCCCCCATGGTATAACCCCTGTTTACACTGTATCTGATTCCGGTGCCCGGCATCTTGTACGTACATTTTTCTCATTTGGGGAGTGGAAGGGAAATAACAAAATGCTGAAATAAGGATACAGGATGACCCATTGTAGCAATAAGATGTGTAAGACACTATGCTGAAAACGAACTTTCCAACTTCAGGTGGGGGGAGGGAGGAGTTGGAGAAGTGGGGAGGAAAGGGATGGTAGGGGAAGAACAAAGGAAGGGGTAACAATGCTCGATAGGAAATGTACTCATTACCATACTCATATAACTGTAACCCTTCTGTACAGTATCTTTACAATAAAAATATATACAAAAAGTAGTCACTGTTGCCTTGTTATGATGTCATGTGTCCATGGCAATGACATCCTCACTCATCCCTTCACCCCAACTCTTATTCTCTTATTCCCTATTTCACCTGCACCTATAACCCTTCTGTTTTACATAGGGTCCACAATACAGTTTTAGGTATATATGACATGTTAATAAGCACACCTGTTGTTTTGGTCAAGAAGGGGAATGCCCACACAGTGAGATCAAAGCAGGGTATTCTCAGGAGAAGAACACAAAGGTGCAATTCCCATGTACATCTATTCATATAAAATAATAGTTATTGAAATGGAAATTGGGGAGAAGTGCCTTCCTCCTATGTGTGTCATTGCCAAAAGTCTGGTCATTCTTATGGAGCACATTCCCTACCTAATCACTTACTAAGGGAACCGTGTTCTTAAAAGCCTTCATTCTGCTGATCTACATGCTCACCCACATGTGCATGCAAAATACCTAAAGGGCTCACCAGGAAAACCAACCCAGTCATTAGTGCCACTAGTCACCTCTGGCCATTTCTAATATAAGGCAGGACCTAGAGCAAACAGGCACTCTCTGGCCACCTTCTTAGAAGCCTAAGCCTCACAGTTCACCATCAGTCCCAATTGCCACACAACGTATCTAAACCCTTGTTCTGGCTTCCTTACCATCTCTTCTCCACCCAAGAAAGATTTGCTCACCCTGGCCACCACCAGACTGCTAATTTGGCCCCAAACCCATCCTAGGATTTTCAGTTTCTCACTCAATTTCTGTCTCCATTTAATGGTCACCATGGTCACCACCAGCTGACAACGTGCTTTTCTGGCCACCTTAAATCCAGTCAGGGGTTCGCCTCACCTATTTTACTCTCTTCATCCCCACTTCCTTGTTGCAAGTATTCTCACCATTTCATCTGTGGTTCATCATGCATTTTCAGGTATGTTTGGAATGTTCATGAGAACACAGCTGCAATGCTCATCTTCCAGTAACTAAAGATAATGCTTGCCTCTTGTTTGTGCCATTGTCAAAGGTCCTATTGTTCCTGTGGGAGAAGATGCTCCAGTTGACCATACTCTAAGTGTATCTAAGTTCTGAAAAGCCTTACCTGTGCTTCTTACACACAGTCGTCTTTCTATACAAGTTAAGTCCAGAATACTCCAGGAAGAATATCACACTCACAGGCTCCAGGAGGGTCCTGTATACCTCTGCATCATTAATCAAGACCTAGAGTAGAATAAGAAATGTTTCTCCCACTTGCAAGACACCCAAGTCTCCCAATCCTGCCAGTTATATCTTGCTACAGAACACACAAAACTCTCATTCTTGGTCCATTGTCTCTTTACAACCCAGAGATGATTTGCTAGCCATGACCAGGTCTCAAGCTCTAGTTTAGGCACAAACATCAGTCCTAGGTACTATAGTTTTCTCACTTAATAATTTCAATTTGCATTTAAAAGTCATCTTGGTAGCCAGGTTATAGCTTCATGTTTCCATGGCAACCCAATCTACAGTAAGTCCTTCACCTCAACGATCTTACTTTCTTTTTTTTTTTTTTAATTTTTTTTGGTCCAGTCGTGGGGCCTGAACTCTGGGCCTGGGCGCTGTCCCTCAGCTCTTCAGCTCAAGGAGAGTGCTCTACCACTTGAGCCACAGCGCCACTCCCGGCTTTTTTCTTTTTGCAAATGGGGTGCTGAGGAATCGAACCCAGGGCTTCAGGCATGCAAGGCAAGCGCTCTACCACTGAGCCACCTTCCCAGCCCCGATCTTACTTTCTTATGCCCCATTTCAACAGCATCCACAGTCCTTCTATTTTTCATGAGTTTCAACATACAGTTTCCAGTTCTAAACATAGAATGTCCATGAGCATATGGCTGTACTGCGAATTGCACAGTAACCAAAGGAGAATGCCTTCCCTTGTGTGCATAATTTCAGAAATTCCCACACCTTCTGTGGAGAGCATTTTCCATCTGACCTAATATTAGGGAAGGCTCTCTTCCATGATTTTTTCCCTGTCTTATGCTGCACGCATGACTTTGCACAGTAAGTGGCTCCACTATATCCCAGAACTTGTCACGCTGATGGGAGGGTCACACATCTCTTATTTTCATGAGACATTGCTGCACTGATTTCCAGAATGGAAACAATCCCACTTAGGCTGAATCTCTGCATCTCCTACTCCCAGGGAGGTTGACCTTTCGTGCCTCTGTGGGTATCAGCAAATTCAGCAGAGTACAAATATCTTGCTTTTGTACCTGATCAGTTTGATTGTGGCTAAACTGTTGTGATTGCTGTCATGTCAGGTTTCTATGGCAACTGAGAAGAGCATATTGTTTAACAGACTGGCTATACTCTCTGCATTATTTTGTCTTCTGTGTCCTACCTTGTACTGATAAAAAATGCCTTGGTCCTTCAGATAACCTGAGAAAACAGAAGCATGAGAGAAACTTGGCAAGAAAGCCAGCAATTGGCAGAAATCTGACCAGGTTTTGAACACAAAATATGTCTCTGTTGTTATGAATTCTGTTGCTTATACAAATGTCCTTTGATGGTCAGTATTAGCACACTGAAACTCAGAGATATCACCAATATTCTTTGTGATGTCTTAGTCATCTGAGGAGAAACATGTGGGGCACATCACTCTATGCAGTCAGCCAACTGTGACAGAAAGTAAGAAACTGTTCAAAACCAACTGATTAAACTAGGAAAATTAAAAATATCATTGAGAAAGCTCAGTTATTTTAGGGAGGATAGCATAGAACAATACAGTCAGTCATGTAGTGGGCATAAATGCACTCAATTAATTTACTGTTTCATCATGAGGAATTCTTGTCCTTCCTTCCAGATATTTTTCCCACATGGAGGTATATCATGACAAAAACACATCTCCCTCTCCCCACATCCACAGGTGCTCTCTTCAGAAATGACACAATCCATCTAGAAGGAGAGGCATGGGATTCACCACTCTTCCTTCAAAAGTCTACATGTCACAATCTCTTCTTACACAATTAGCTTCTACTCACAAAAGTTTTCCAGATAAAATTAGCTAAAAGTAGCTGAGGCTATCATATAACTCAAGGGTATGGTGTGGAGCAAATTCACAAAACCCTGGGTTTTTTCTCTAGCATAATTTTCAAAATGAAAGGAAAGGAAATTAAAGTCAATAAAGTCTATTCAATTAAGGCTTTGAAAAGCCATCACTGACCAGTGAAGAAAGAAAATTTCATTCCTATATCGTAACTGCATGTTTACTTGTATATCTATTAAATTAAGATGTTTAGGAGCTGAAAATACAGTGTGATTGTGTGTATAACACATTGGAGGATTTGGATTCAATTACTAAATAAAAAGATAGGTAGATAGATAGATAGATAGAGACAGACAGACAGACAGACAGACAGACTGAGAGATGTCTGAGTCTTGATAGTCATCTGCAGTGGTATTTATACTGCTCTTTCCTACAGAAATGAGTCTAAAACGTCCAACTCTACAACTTAGGAAATTAAGAGACTGTTCATCAGTACATTAATGATGCTGTAGGAAATATTTATCACTATGCTTTCTGTAACTCATTTCTCTGTCTCTAGAATACCATCTGCTAGATGTGATATAATCATTTTTCACAAGTCCCAATTATTCACAGTATTACAATATTTCTAATATGTGTATAGTTGATTACAGTGATATTATGAATATGAATATCATTGAATTATGTTCATGCAAATTTTTATCTCAAGGAGTTTTGAACCAGCTGTTGCTGGCTCACACCTGTAATCCTAGCTACTCACAAGGCTGAAATATGAGGATAGTGGTTCAAAGCCTGCCAGGCAGGAAACTCTGTGAGACTCTTATCTCCAATTAACCACCAGAAAACTAGAAGTAGTGCTGTGGCTCAAAGTGGTAAAGTGTCCAGGCCCTGAGTTCAAGCCCTATGACTGACTGACAAAAAATATTTTGAGAGTATATTTTTGAATGTATGATAAAAGAATGTTTATAAAAGTATTTGCACATGGTTATAAACATCATAAATATTCTGAAGCTATTTTTTAGTATTTTTAATTTAATGTTAATGTTAAGGTATTGCACAGAGGAGATACCATTCCATTATCCTTTTGGATAATGTCACCACTTTCCACCTCCTGTCCTTGCTCAAAAGTTGCATAGCTCATTTTCCACATAGTGTACTATCACTACTGCATTTTCACCCTTCTTCCATTTATGCACCCCATTTCCCCCTTCAAAAGACAGACAATAGAACAAACAAACAAACAAAAGCAAAAACAAACACCATCTCCAGCACCACCACCAACAAAAAAGAACCATGTTTCTATTTCCTGGGATTGTTTCTATAAATAATATTTTAAATGTTTAGAAACATAATGCCCTTGGGTTCCTCTCTTTAGAGTATCCTCCTTTAGTCTCATCATGTGTAGATTCCTAGAGTCCTGTATAATTCATCACGTCCTAGTGTATTTCAAATCTAGAGTCTGATGCTATTTTTGCTTGCATACATCTCTAGCATAAAAATTTTAATGATCTTCTAGTTTCCCTCATAGCTTATTAACACAGTAAGAAGCTTCTCTTCCTATTAAAAGGATTTTACTACCCTTTATAGCCTAAATCTATCTCTCTTTATATCAATCAATATTTGCAGAAAGTTCTACAGAGTAGACCTGGGCCACAGCCACACCTTACCATCTTCCTGCAGTCATGTTTATACTGCAATTCAAGACTTCGTCACAAGATGGCACTAACATACTTCTATAATAAACTTCTCTACAAAGAGAATGAAAGGAATATATATATTAATCTATTCCTCTGAACTCCAGTTGTGGGACCTGCATATGTCTGAGAATTTCTCCAGGACTGACCTACTCCAAGATGCTGTGGAGGACAGCACATCACCTGTCACCAAGTTTTATCTTGCTGGCTCTGAGACTATCTCTCCAATTACATTAGTGTTTTGGTCTTGGGCATGCTTCCAGCTGCATTTTTGAAAGCCTTGCTCCATGATGAACTACTCCCTGACTGTAGCACTCACACAATCACTGGGAGCTAGACAAGTTGCTACTGTGTTCCCAGGATGTGTTGCCAAAAGAGGCTTTTGGGCACTCTCATCTTTAACCTTTCTGAGCTTTGTTATTTCAACTATCATGATGTGGCTACCTGCAAAACCATTGCCATGCTTTGGAAGGTATGTTTTTTGTTTTTAATACATTAAGAATTGATGACAGCCAGGAATAGATGTCTTATGCCTAAAATCATAGCTACTCAAGATCTGAGAATTGCAGCTAACAGCCAGCTTATATAGACAATTTCAAGAAACCCTTATCTCCAATTAATTATGAAAAAGCTTGAAGTGGAGGTGTGGCTGGGGTAGTAGAGCATCAGTCATGATCAAGTGATAGAGAGAGGTCTTATGTTCAAGCCCCAGTATCAGCTATAAAGAAAGAATTGTTGATGCTCTGTCATGTAATTCAGCTCACAATATGACAAAAAAAACAGGTCTGATCATTGGTGGTTAAACCTTCAAATTGCATGGTAATTTTCATCTTTTAATTGAGTGGAATTTGGATCTAAGAAATTGTTAGCCCAAGTTCCATATTATGATTATTTAAAGAGTTATATCTCAGCTCACATATATTTTGATTGTTTAATGAGTTATATCTCAGCTCACACATATTCTGATTATTTAATGAGTTGTACCTCAGCTCACAAGATTCATCCTGTGACTAAACATTATAAACGAGCTTTAGATTCCTTTTCAATTTGTTATTTATCAGTCTTTAAAAGAAAACAGCCAGTTGATGGGGGCTCATTCTGTACAGAAGCTAGGAATAGAAGGAATATACTTCAACATAAGTAAAGGCTATATACGACAAATCTATAGGCATTGTCACGCCAAATGGTGAAAAGCTAAACCATTTTCTCCAAAATCAGAACAGGATGAGAATGTCCATTCTCCTTTCCTTTTTAACATAGTACTAAAATTCCTAGCCAGAGCAATAAGGCAAGAAAAGAATGAGTTTGACTTCCCCTTCCTTTTTCTCACCCTATATTTGCCTAACCATGGGGTGATGAAGTAGAAAAAAAAAAAAAAAGACCTAATCAACTCAAGCACAAATGGCTTACAGGTGTAACCCTAGTTACTAAGGAGCCTGAGATCTAAGGAATGCAGTTTGAAGCCAGAAAAAAAAGTGTGAGACTCTCTTATCTTCAATTAACCAGCAAAACCTTGAAAGTAGAGACATGGGGAAAGTTGTAGAATGCTAATCTTGCCTGAAAAAGCCAAGGGACAGTGCCCAAGCTCTGATTTCAAGCTCCAGTACCAGGGCAGGTATGTGTACATGAATGTGCATTTGCACGTGCATATGTGCTCTCTAACACACACACACACACACACACACACACACACACAAACACACACATATACACAAGACCTGATTAGCTTTTATTTCTTTGATCTTAGACTTCCAAACCTCCAGAATTACATGCAAAATAAATTTCTGCTTATTATGAATTGACAGGTTTACAATATTCTATTATTGCAGTGCAAAACAAAGACAGAAAATTGGGGAGGTGAAGTGTTTTATATGTCTGAAAAGTGTAAAGTGTTGGGGAGCACTGTAGGGGGAAAATCTCTATTTTATGAATGAGGTATTAATAGTGCTTCTGGTAAGAGCGCAAAAGAAAAAGAATTCTATACAGAAACTCTGAATGTTTTTAGAGATTACCTAAGTGGTTATGATCAGAATGTTGGCAGAAAATTGACATTAAAGGCTATTCTGATGAGGTCCCAGATAGAAATGAGATCATTCTTGGAGCTTGGCATAGAAACCATCCTTATTATCAATTCTCTAACAAACTGGCTAAATTGTGTCCATGTTCTAGGTCCTAGTAGAAGACAGAATTTAAGAGCAAAAATCTAGGATGTCTGGATGAAGAAATTTCTAAGGGAAACAATGGAGGAGCTTACTTAAACTATATGCAATTATATCTGAAAGAAGTTACTTAAAGATATAATTAAAAAGAAAAAATGTAAAAAACACATGAAGACTGGTTTTGACAAAAATGAAAAAGTATGCATGGAATGTGTCCAAGCAACCTTTACTATTTTTTTGTGCCAGTCCTGGGCCTTGAACTCGGGGCCTGGGTACTATCTCTGAGGTTTTGTGCTCAAGGCTAGTGGTTAATTGGAGATAAGAGTATCATGAACTTTCCTTCCCAGCCTGGCTTTGAACCTTGATCCTCAGATCTCAGCTTCCTGAGTAGCTAAGAATATAGATGGGAGCCACCAGTGCCCAGCCCAAGCAAACCTTTGCTAAAAGGATAAGCATGGATAAAAGAAAAACATTTTGTACTTACTAGCATAATAAGAGAGAGTGCTTGGAATGTAGCTTAGTGGTAAAGTTGTTTGCCTAGCATGCATGAGGCCCTGGGTTTGATTCCTCAGTACCAAATTAAAAAATGATAATAAAATTTTAAGATAATAAGAGAAAGACCCAAAAGCATTTAGGAATTTTCAAAGTTGCCCTCCCATCATAGGCTCAGAGCTCTAGGTAGGTAGAAGGGTTTGTAATGATAGGCCCAGGGAGCCCTCACATTTCAGTTCAGTGTTCTCAGGCTGAGAGTTCTCACCGTGGCTCATGTGGGCCTGAATACAGATCAGGTTACACTTCCAGTACACCATGACACAAATCTTAGTGGTTTTCATATGCTGCTACTTCTACAGGCATGCAGAATACAAAAAGCGACTTCTTCTTAGATTGCAAAATACTTATAGACAGCTTGGGTCACATCAGAAATGTGTCTTATTCAGAACCACCAAGTTGGTTCACAGCAACTTCCCACTAGAATAATGAATAGAGACACAGATTTGAGCCAATACAGAGATACTTCTAACCTGTAAGCCTGCTCCATGTGCAACTGCAGCCTAAGAGACTTCACAGGAAATTCTAACCCATAGAACTGCTACATGGCCTAAGCCCAGAAAAATCCTAAGGAAACATCAGCCTGAGGCCATGGGCATCCAGCACTAACTACCATTGACTTACAGGTAAGACATAGAGTAAGGAAAGATTATTCTCTAGCTATAAAATGTAATGTGTAGTGTATTGAATTTAGTTGGGACCATTTACACTCCATTCTTTATTAAATATCCATTTTGAAATGGAAGTGTCTATCTGATGCCAGTCCAAATATTGCATTTTGGGATGAGATACTGTGTGTGTGTGTGTGTGTGTGTGTGTGTGTGTGTGTGTGTGTGTGTCTGTGTGTGTGTGTCTGTGTCTGTGTCTGTGTCTGTGTCTGTGTGTCTGTGTCTGTGTCTGTGTGTCTGTGTCTGTGTCAGTGTTTGTGTGCACATGTGGGCGGTGTGTGCTAATCTTGGGGCTTAAACTCAGGGCCTGGATGCTGTCCCTGAGCTATTTTGCTCTACAATTTAAGCCACAGCTCCACTTGGTATTTTGCTGATTAATTGGAGATAAAAGTCTCATTCACTTTGCTGCCCAGGCTAGCTTGGAACTGTGATTCTCAGATTTCAGTCTTGTGAGTACCTAGGATTGCAGGCATGAACTACTGGGTCCTGGTTATAACTGTCTTATGTCAGCAGGTAATTTGCCTCAGGATTACTGCTACTATGAGTTTCATACCTATATAATTTAGAGACGACTTTGAAATTTGGGCTTTTAAACTTGTACTGGAAGAAGTTAAGAATATGAAGCTGTTAGGATGGAGTGGATGTATTTTTCATGTGAAAGGGCATGATTTAGAGGGTATAGAAGCATAGTGGTGTACCTTAATGTGTCCCTCAAAGTTCATGTATCGATCACTTGACCCCCCCCCCAATACAGAGGTATTGGGAAGTGGGATTTTTAAAAACTGTAGAGTTGTGAATTTATTATAGCTATTTTACTGGGAGTGGTTTCCTTATAAGAGGATGAGTTGTTACTTATTGTGTGTTTGTTCCTCCTCCTTTCCTCTTTCTCTCTCCCTCTTTGTCCTTTTATTATAGAATAAAACAGCAAAGAAATCTCTTTCCAGATTTTGGTCTCTCAGTCTTGGACTTCCCAGCCTCCAGAATCATCAGCAAAATAACTCTGCTTACTCTACACTTTGTTATTCTATCCCAGCAGCATAAAGTACATTAAAACATAGAAATTGGTATAAATTGAGTCTGTCTTCTTTTCTACTTGATACTAAAATCTTCTTCTGCTGATATCAACCTTTGGTGAGCATCCATATAGAGCACAAATATTTTTATGGGTTTTATCAATTCAATCTATATACACTTCTTTCCAAAATTTCCTTGCCACTAATGATCTAATAATGTTCTTTCCAAGTTCCTAATCAGATAATCTAGCCAAACTATTGAGTATACCACCATAGTCACAAGTATGACAATTTCTCTTTATAAGTAATCAGCAAAGAACACTGCTCAAAGTCTGGCACACTGTGAGGGTTTATCTTCACTTTTGTCCTTCATAAAATTCCAGAAAGAGGCCATGGTACTACAGCTATCCACTTCTGGGTGGAGGAAACATATATTTTTTTAGGTTTCTTTTTTTGTACATTTTTTATTGTAAAAATGCTGTACAGAGGGGTTACAGTTACATGAGCAGGGTAATGAGTACATTTCCTATTGAGCATTATTTTCTCCTCCTTTGTTTTCCCCCTACCATCCCTTCCTTCCCACTTCCACAACTACCCCTCTTCCTCGCCCCCCCCCCACCGTGAAGGCTTCTCTTCCTCTGTCAACTGGCCATAGAGAACTTCAATGAGACCATTGGTCAAGCTGAGAGAGAGAGAGAGAGAGAGAGAGAGAGAGAGAGAGAGAGAGAGGAAGAAGAGGAAGGAGGAGGGAAGGAGGAGGAGGTAGAGGAGGAGGAGGAAGAGGAGGAGGAGGAAGAGGAGGAAGAGGAGGAAGAGGAGGAGGAAGAAGAACAGCAGTGGGGCCATAAATTCCAACCACTTTCTAACTTCCTCATGGCCTGAGTTCAAAACCCAGTACTGAAAAAAAGAAAATACCTTTTGAAACAATGCCCAGCACTTTAGTACATAACCCATTACACATTAAAAAGTGTGATATGTGTTCTTCCCTACCTCCCTCACTCTCCCAAACAATCATATTAGCATAAAAAGGTGCATCATTAAACCAGGATGTACTTACCATACTACCTCCACTAATTAATTAGATGAGAGGAATGAGAATGGTTGACTGTCATGGCAAAAGAACAGAAAGCAAACAAATGCCTAGGTTCTGTGGTGCAAAATTGATTAAAGAGAGACCAGGTTACTAGTGAACAAAGGAAAAGTCAAGGCTTTTATTTGTACACAGAGGTTGTAGGGATGGTCCATAGTGAAAATTTTATTGGGCCTTGACATGATTTGTTATAAAAAAAAAAAAAAAAAGGAAAACATTCTTCACCTTGAATGAAATATCTCAGCATGTCTAGAAAAGCACTAGGCCTCTAGAAATTTAACTGAGGCAAAATATGGCATGTTTTGTGAACAAAGAAAAAGATGTGTGTGTGTGTGTGTGTGTGTGTGTGTGTGTGTGTGTGTGTGTTGGTTATCTTAATTGTGAATTTGATTGAATGGAGAGATGCTTAGAAGAGACAACAAAAACACAAATCTAAATAATCAATAGTTTAATATACCGATGGATTCAGAATCTGAAAACTATTGGGAGGTGTTAGAACTATGGAAGTTGAGGCCTAGTAGGAAGAGGTGGGTCACTGGAAGTATGAATTAGAAAGGTATATCTTAACCCAGTCCATTTTCTGTGATTTCTATCTGCTTCTTGGCTTCCACAAGGCTAGCATATCTACCTCATCACACTCTCTGCCATGACATTTTGGACTAATCTCAAACCCAATGATGGACCAGATTACTACTGACAAAAATCTCTGAAACTGTGAGCCAAAACAAATGCTTCTTTAAATTGTTTCTCCCAGCTATTTGTCACAGGGGCAAAAAGTCTGACTGTAAGCGATAATTCTTTTTGTAATTTTTTGGCTAAAAATGCTAATAAAACAATTAACTATAAGGGGACAAAATAAGCATCCCACATAAAAGCTGATGATGTACTCTCTCTGTGTCTCTTTCTAAGTATATATGTAGAAAGAGAGAGATTATACATGTAAGTAATATAGAATATATAAAATGTAATCTCTCTCTCTCTATATAACATATCTACTTGTTCCTGGCACTGAAAATGTTAAAAAAAAACCCAGTGGCCAATTCAGAAGCAATGAGTAACTGGAGTATCCAAATAGTGTCTCCCTAAAAGTATTTCTTACTAAAAGAACCAAGGATAAATGACTGCATTGAGGTCTGGATCTCAGATAGGTCTGAGACTCAACTGATAAACCATAAAAGAAAGTACATCAGAAAAGACTCACAGGTCAAACTAGTGGGGTTCACACAGCCCAATTAAAACATCACTAGCATTAGTGATGGAAATGGATTAAAACACATCAAGTATAGAAAGACATTTGGAGTCCTGGTGACACTAAAACAAAAAGAAAATGAGCTAAGCCAATATACTACTACTCACTTGTGGAGGCTTCTTAGAGAAATTATGAATTACTTTGAAAAGGGGAGATTCTGAAAAAAAAGTAAATATTACTCTTACCTTTTCTGCATATACCATAGCTGTCTGAAACTTAACATTTGATAAGACAGAGGTTTCTGTTATAGAAAACATCCAGCAAATCAATGCAGGAAAATTTACAGAATTAGAAATTGACTGTTTTGCAATTTAATGTAATTCATATCTACAATACAGATCTTCAGAGACTTAAAAATAGGAGATTAAAAAGCAGGCAGGAAATCTTATGATGGATGAATCAGTTTAATACCTGAGCCCAGTGATAAATCTTAATAATGTTCCAGTAACAATAATAGCCAGATACAATAAGATTCCTGGTATGCTGCAGACTCAATTCTTGTTTTCCCCAAAAATGCACATGCTGAAACACTAATCTATAGAATTGAGAGTGTAAGTAGTGTTTCTTGGTGGTCATTAGACCAAGAGGCAGAAACTTTCCAATGGCATTGATTAGAAAACAGGAAATTGCTTGTGCACACCAAAGAAAGCACATACTTGGAACAGAACCCTCACCAAAAAGCCAATCATGCTGACATCCTAAACCACATCTGGGGTAGTTTACCTTTTATTTATTTTTTTGGGGGGGGGAATCCGGTCGTGGGGCCTGAACTCTATGCCTGGGCGCTGTCCCTCAGCTCTTCAGCTCAAAGCTAGCGCTCTACCACTTGAGCCACATCGCCACTTCCTGCTTTTTTCTTTTTGCTTATGTGGTGCTGAGGAATCGAACCCAGGGCCTCAGGCATGCAAGGCAAGCGCTCTACTACTGAGCCAACTTCCCAGCCCTAGGGTAGTTTATTTTTTAATTGCATAAGTCCTCTAATTCTAATGACCAATTTACAGAAAATAGGAGACACAGAAGAACATAATGCAATAGAGCTACACAATGAGCAAAATAATGCAACTCCATTACAAATACTCTCTCACATAGTAGTGACACTGATTCTTACATATAATGGATATGTTGTCTCATTGTTACATTTCCAAGTAGCATCTCTGTAGTCAGGCATTTATCAGTTAATATCAGAGGAATCCCAAAGACAGGAAGAAGGAGACATTTTGAGAATAAGGAACCATCATTTGTTGAGATGATGGTAGATAATACTTGCTACAGGTTTTATTTTGGACTTTTTTCTTCAAGTCCTTAAAAGGACACTCTGAAGTTGGCATCAATACCTCATTTTTACAATTGAGAACTGGTCAGGCAGGTCCAAAGAGCAAAAAATTTCTAGGGAGGGGTCAAATGAACACAGAGGGAAACATAAATGGCTTCCACTGTTCTGGGATGATTTAATAATATACGTTTCTTATATATGTCTATCTCTGAGTTATATTGATAGAAGCAAACACATGAATACTCACATTTACATATAAATAAATAACATAGGAAAGAAAGTTTTATCCTATAATTAAGTTCTGACTAATAATTCTGGAAGACCCAGTAGAATTTAAGAAGAGACACTGGACATCTATTATAAGCAATTTGAAAAAAGAACAAAATGGAGGCTCATTCTGCACCAAATCCCACATCAGTCAGAATTTCCATGGTAACCATTCTAGTCAAGGAAAGCTAGGAAAAATAAACAACTGGTTTTTTCATAATAATACAACCTAGGAACAATACTAAATTGAAAAAAAAATCTCGAGTTCCTTACAATATATACCCTTGGCAGTTTCAGTAATATAGACTTAGATACATGCATACATATATACATATGCATAAATAAACTGTTTTGAAATGGTTGTATCTGGAGTTTTTTGGGGGGGAAGGGAGAGATTGGGTACTTCCCCTTAGTTTTTTTAACTGTCTTTTTTGTCTTTTTTTTTTCTTTTTTGGTACTGGGTATCGAACTCAGGACGTTACTTGCTAGGCAAGCGCTTTGCCACTGAACTACATCCCAGCCCTTGTTCCATAGTTTTTACACTCAAGACTGGCACTCTACCACTTGAGCCACAATTCCACTTCTTGTTTTTTTTGTGGATTGGTTGACTGGTAATAAGAGTCTTGAGTACTTTTCTTCCCAAGTTGACTTTGAATGGTGAACCTTAGACCTCAGCCTTCTAAGTAGCTAGGATTACAGGCATGAGCCACTAGTGCCCAGTTTGACTTTATTCATTCTTGTAAGGATGTAGTAGTATATTGTAGTTTCTTCTCTTTTTCTCACCACCTGCAGCCCCAAGGTTCACTACAATGTACTGCTGGAGGAATGTTAATTTTAAAAACCCTATAAAACAACAGAGCCAATTTTGATCATATATACAGTTGGAAGCTAATAACCTATTTAGCTAATAGACCTTCTGGAGTCCACAGATTTATCTCTAAATAATTTTTCTTCCTATTTCTGTACATTGTGCATCATTTTGAAAAGCTGACATAGAAATAATGAAAAATTAGTATTAATCATCAAATATCTTTTCCATTGTAGAGTAAGCAACCCAAGTAAAATCTGAACTTACATTAGCCAACAGCCACTGTTTAACACTTGTTTGGTAACAGCCTGTGAAAACACAGAAATATTAATTTACATTACTGGCATTTATAAACCCTCAGGAAGTACAAAATACTTATGGATAATCTAACCACACATGTGCAAGATCTATACATTAAACACCACAAAACATTGCTAGGATAAAGGTCTAAATAAAGATGCATATTGTCTTCATGGTTTGGATGGCTAAGTATCACTGTCATGTGTACTCTCCAGATTGATCAGTATATTCAGTGCAATCATCATTATCATCACCATATTTTTTACAAAATGAATTGGTGCATTAGATTCTAAAATATATGTGGAGATACAAAGGACTTAGACTGTGCCTGTATTGGGGATTGAACTCAGGGCCTTTAGCTCTCATTAGTTTTCTTGTTCATGGCTGGTGCTCAACCACTTGAGCAATGCCTCCAGTCTGGGACCTAGACTATGAAAACAACTTTGTAAATAAACAAAATTGGACAAATATTATTTGATCTCAAGAATCCTATGAACTTACAGCAATCAAGACTGTCCACTACTGGTATGAAGGCAGAAAATAGATCAAATTGTAGAAAAACAATACAGAAATTGACTCACAAATATAACAAAACTGATTTTTGACAATGGTGCAAAAGCAGTATAACAAAGAAAACTGCCTTTTCTATGCGTTATGTCATAACTACTGAATACCCATACGCACAAATATAAATGTAGTACACAAATTGCAAAAGTCAAGTCAAACCGGATGGTAGATGTAAATATAAAACATAAATCTCAAGAACTTCTAGAGACACTATTGAGTAAATTAAAAGATGAGCTTGTGAATTGAAGAAAACATCTGAAACTCATCTAATAAAAGGCTTACAATTGAGATATAAAACAAATCTAACAAAACCCAGTAAGAGCTGAGTACTGGTGGCTCATACCTGTAATCCCAGCTACTCAGGAGGCTGAGATATGAGGATCACATTCAAAGCCAGCATGGGCAGGAGAGTCATGAGACTCATCTTCAATTAACTACCAAAAAATCTGGAAGTGGAGCTGTGGCTCAAGTGGTAGAACACCAGCCTTGAGTAAAAAAGCTTAGGGAGAGTGCCAGGCTCTGAGTTCCAGCCTTAGGAATGGCACAAAAAAAAAGCTTTAGCAAGGAAAATCTCTCCAACAAATATAGGCAAACTTTTTGGATAACTACTCCACTACAGAAGATACACAACTATCAAATAAACATATGAAAAGATACTGTAAGTATTAATACTTTGGAAATGGAAATAAAAACAAGAAGATACTATTACAGTCTCATGCGAATGGCTAAATTTAAAAGGACTGAATAGTTGGGTAGTGTTCCACAATGTTAAACTTCTATCAGTGATATCATACCAGCCATTGCACATCTAAGTATTTACCCTATGAAAAAAGTACATTTCCATCAAAAGACTCACAAACAAACATTGATAAGACAATTTGGAAAATTCTCATATTGATAGCAATCCCAAAGATTTATCAATAGGTAGACTGATAAAACTTAACATACTCTACTTGAATTTCTAATGTGTTTAGACTCTAGTTGACAAATAATCCTTTGCCCATTTAGAAAATGAAAGGTATGCTAACTCTGATCTATTCATAACCTTTAACTCATCAAACAGTAGCAAAGGCTCTTATGTGGTTTATTCCCTCCAGTTTATCCTACACACACACACACACACACACCGCGGATGCATATATATATACATACATACATTCAATATGGATTTAACTTTACTGGGACATATTGATTTTCTAGGTATTTAATCATAAGTGCAGTGACTGATGGCTACCCCTTCTTAGTTCACAGGCCTGTAGGTCAGAAGTCTGGCATGACATAACCTCATTCTCTGCACAGGGCTTCACAATGCTGGAGTTTAAGTCATCAGCACAGTCTCAGTGAAGTGTCTATAGGTAAAAAATCTAGTTCCAATACCATTCTCTTTGCCATAGAAATCATTCCCTGATGACTCTTGGACTGAAGTCTCCATTCTCTTGATGACTGTCATCCTGGGAGGGCCTCAGCGTCTAGGGATTATCCAATTCTCTGCCATGTGCTCCCCTCGTCTCCTATTCAGCAATGCTGCACTAAGTGTCTCCTGTGATTTGAATCTCTGACTTTTCCTCCTGTGAAAACTAGAGGAAAATCTATGCTTACAAAGAGCTTAATTATTTAGCTAAGACTCATCTACATAAAAGAACATAGTTAATCATGGAAGTGATATATCCCAGGATCTACCCACACTCATGGGGAAAGGGATTACACAAAACTGAACATCCTGAGTATCACCTGAGACTTTGCCTAACATATGAGTATTCTGGTTTTAAAAGTCAACTCAACTGCAACAGTGGTGTCCAAATTTAACCTGTGTTTTCTGAATCAAATTCAGGCTGCTGTTGTCAGGTATCATTGTACTAGGGTGAGGCCAGAACAGCCTTGGTCCTGTAGTGAGGGATGTTTGGTTTCTTTATTCCAGTCTTTCATCAAAATCTATATATTTCTGCTTTGTCCTGTCCCTTCTCCCTTGGACTCAATGGGAAACAGCTCTTCTGGCATCAAACTAGTTGGTAAAATAAGGGGACAAGAGCAGCAGTAAAGAAATAACACGACTCTCTCCTTCCCCAATCCACACAGGTAATCCACTGTACTACTTGGCAACAGCCCAAAGTTCACACCTTCTGGGATATATCTTAGCACTTGTTGATCTCTTTCCATTGTTGCTCATGGTTAATATTCATTGGTGTCTGCCCCTGGGGGATGGGTCAGGATGATATGTGATAAAGCCCTATGTAGCTCATGTACACTTTAGATGTTTCCTCATTTCCCCTCAGGTGGCAGTGACAAATGTAAGGTGAGATTCATTTCACAGACAGCCAAGCTCAGCTCACAGAGACTAAGACCCTCTCCACAAAACTACCCACATGGGTACAAGCATCCACCTCTTGCTCTCACCAAGAATAACCAGCAGTTTCCCATCTGAAAGATGCCTGTTCAGCTTCCCCAGTACTGTACCCCATGGGTACTCTCTCAACAGCCCCCCCCCATGGTGGGTAAGATGGTGGTGGAGAGGAAATCCTTTGGGCCATGAAACACAAGAGTGTGGTCATGTGGATTGGTTGGCCCCCAAGTTTTACTGTAGAGGGAAGTTGGGAAGGTGACAGAGTGTAGAACAAGAAGAAACAGGGTAATGATTTTTGTCCTATTCCTAACTCCTCCAGGGGATGAGGGCAGAGAAGAAAGAGCAGGTCATCCAGGGGCAACTCTTTGGCTCGCTCTCTGCCCTGTCTCTTCTTCATTCCTCCTCCACATCCCTTTGTGACAGCAGAGACCCTGAGTGGGTACAGAATGATGACACATGCCTGGCATGAGAACAGAATGAGGAAACTCAAGCCTGGGAGGCCAAGCACTGGGCGCTGGTTCATCCACCAATGCTCAGCCTCCAACTTGTGTTGGGCTTGTACCACTGTGCCAAAAAGCAATGACACACCAATCAGATTTATGTTTTCCATGAGAAGTTAAGAGTGAAGGGACTTACCATGAGATGAGAGCATCCTGGAGTCCCTGGGCCTGACACCAGTCCAGGAAGATATTCCAACAATCACTGTATTATCCTGAGAATGCCAGGTTGCTCTCACCCTTCAGGGGCTCAAAGGAAACATGCTTTTCTTATGTAAAATAATGGAATAGGAAACATAGAGCCAATGAAAAAAAATGTGTGACTTCCCTTGAAATAGTGTCATCACTTTCTTTCTTCTCTCCACCCTTATGAGAGGATATAGAACTGGCATGGACCTAGAGAGAAATGTGCCAGTGTTTTCTTTCTTTCCACATGCTCTGTAGATGATGCTGACCCTCAAGGCATTAATATTGGTAGCTTACGCTCTCCACTAGCAGGGTAAGGTTCTAACAGATTTTTTATCTCTAAGGTTTGTCTTCAAAAAGTTCTCTTCCTTGGGCTGGGAAGGTGGCTCAGTGGTAAAGTGCTTGCCTTGCGTGCATGAGGCCCTGGCTTCGATTTCTCAGCACCACATAAACAGAAAAAGCTGGAAGTGGCACAGTGGCTCAAGTGGTAGAGTGGTAGCCTTGAGCTGAAGAGCTGAGGATCAGTGCCCAGGCCCAGAGTTCAAGCCCCACGACCAACAAAAAAAAAAGTTCTCTTCCTCTTCAAATGTACTGATCAGCCTGTTTCCCCAGATACATTGTAACTGTAAGGGAAAAGAGTCAAATCTGCAATCCACATACTACATGTATAGTCCATAAATTCCCAGGACACTGAAATAAGCCTCTTTCTGAGGCTGATGGGTTAGTACAGAGAAGCATGGTGGCAGATGCTGCTTTCGGAAAGGGCTGCTTCTGGAAAGCGGCTCGAACTCAGGTTCTGATCAAGTCCAGCAGTTTCTGGCAGGGAGAAGATATTTTGTTATTGACTAAGGATATATTCATAGATTATACCATGTTAAAGAAATTAATGTAGTCCTCCTAACAAAGGGAGAAGAGCCATTTGTATTGATGACAACCAGGTAAAGGGCTTCTGACAAACCACCTCATCTTAAGAAATACTGAATGAGAGAGGAGAATGGAAGGAAAGCCATTGGATGAAGTTTCTCTTCAAGCCCCTGGTAGGAAGAGGAATTCTTTCCACCATAAATTGCCAAAATCAACAATCACATTTGAAGTACATCCTGAAAGAGATAACCACATGTAGCAAAGCAGTAGTTAAACACTTTTGATGAATCCTACTGCTGCATTTCTCATCACTCGCTATGTTTTGGTTAAAAACACATTATTTTATTTTATATATTTATAAAATTTACAGTTTTATTATTCCATATGAAGTTTTGGATTGCTTTCTCTGTTTCTTTGAAGAAAGTTGCTGGAATTTTTGTGTTACACTGAATTTGTAAATTGCTCTGGGCAGCATTGCCATTTTTACAATGTGAATTCTTCCCATCCAAGAGCATGAAAAAATTTTCCATTTCCTTAAATCTGCTTCAATTATTTTTCAAGAATTTGTTTTTCACAATAGAGGTCCTTCACATTTTTGGTTAATTCCTAGGTATTTTCATTTTTGAAACTATTACAAATGGAGTTGCTTTCCTGATTTCAGTCTCTGTCTTCCCTTTGTTGGCATATAGAACAGCTATTGATTTTTGTGGATTGATTTGTTTTGTCAGTTGTGGGGTTTGAACTCAGAGCCCGAGTGCTCTTTGTACCCAAGGCTAGACTCTACCACTTGAACCTCAGTGCCACTTCCAGTTTTTGAGTGATGTGGCTCAAGTGGTAGAGTGTTAGCCTTGACCAAAAGAATCTCAAGGACAGTGCCTAGGCTCCAGAAATGGCAAAAGGAAAAAAAGAAGGGCAACAAACCACATTTTTGTATTATATACAGTCTTCAGCATCATTGTTGTGTTTGTGAATGTTTTGGGTGGTATAATGGGGTCAGAGGTGAAAAGACCAATCATTTCCTTTTTTCATAAAAGAGCCAGCGGCTCATGCCTGTAATCCTAGATACTCAGGTTGATATCTGAGGACTGTGGTTCATAGCCAGCCTGGGCAGAAAAGTCAATGAGACTCTTTTTTTAAAAAAATAAGTAGCATTGGTTTTATTAGATTAATTTCTCCATTTTATTTTTTATTTTAATAGGTGCTTCGTTGTATTGGAAATATTACAACTTATTTAGAAAACAAATTAGAAATAAATCACACACTGACATAACCACCCACATCATACAGATATCAAGTCGACCTGCTTCATATGCTGGTAGGTGAACAAGCTATTAGTTAAAAAACAGATATGAATTATATGACTTGTGCTCAAGATATATCCTTCACTGGATGCTTCAATCATGGTTCCTCATGATCACAATTTGATTATGAATTTGAATCTCCTGAAGCCCATCTGTTAATCAAAGAGTAATGTACTGTCAAATCCAACAGTGACAGGCTATTCCTTTCCTCCACTTCTGACTTTGTGCTTGGCATGGAAGATATTGTTTCCAGTATAACAAATGTTCCCCGACAGCTGGATAATTGTTCTTTGTGACCAAAAAAAGAAATCTGTTGCAGGATAGACAGGCTGGATGCACCAAATATTTCACCATTGTACAATAATCTTCTGAGTGTATTCATTATTTCTCAAACTTTACTTTGCTATACTTACAAATTTTCTACCTTTATGATCTTCTAGTCATATGAGATGCATACATAGCATGTCTGATGAATTCTATATATAGTATAACTGATAATACAGGCTTGTTTTATATTTTGAAAGTAAAAATTCTACATTTACTTCATGGCTCTCTGGTTTAAAATATCTGGAAAACTCTATCTTTACCTCTAAAGGTGATGTACAGAGGGATTAGAATTACGCAAGTAAGGTAATGAGTACATTTCTTTTTTTAACAGTGTTATCCCCTCTCTCATTTTTCCCACTTTCCCTCCTCCCCAACTCCCCTCCCCCCAAGTTGTAAAATTCATTTCCAACATCGTGTCTAGGAGTATCACTGTTGCATCGGTTCACCCTTTGTCCCACTGGTTCTATGATTTCCTTTCCCTTCCCCAAATCAGATAAACTTATATACAAGACAAAGGGTACTGAAATAAAAAAAAAAAAAAAACAGTGACCACAGGGATAAACCAAAGAACAAAAAAAAAAAAAAAAAAAAAAAGGAAGTAACTGCAAACAGTACGCTGAAAAAACCCTCTGTTTCCATATCTTGGAGTTCATTTTGGTTAACATCATTTTATATGGTCATATGTACATAGCTATTGATCTATTGTGATCCTCTGCTAGGACTATTCTCGGTGTATACTAATTATTACAAATGAGGGAAACCATGGAGCCTATGTTTTTTTGGGTCAGGCTTACTTCAGTTAATCACAGAAAAAGCAAAAAGTGATACTGTAGCTCAAGTGGTAGGGCACTAGCCTTTGAGCAAAACGAGCTCAAGGACAGCATTCAGGCCCAGCCCCAGGACCAGAAAAAAAAAAGACATGGTCTTGCTAAGCTGGCCTTAAACTTCTAATAAGCATTCCTGTACTTCCAAAGTCCTCGTATTAACAGTCATGCACAACCATGTTCAGCACTAAGAACATGCATTTCTATGTAACTGAAATGTATCTCTGAGTTCGATTTTCTTATCTTTTCTACTTTCTTATCTTTTCTTATCTTTTCTAGAAGCAAGAGAACATGGTATTGTGCTCTTCATATTACAGAAAGATCCTTCTAAAGAATAAAGCAAAATAATGATTCTGCTGAAGAGAATAATGTAATGAGATTTTTGTGATCTGAATTCTGGGATTATAGCTACCGTGCTTTCATTTTATGACAATGAAGTAAGTCATTCCATCTCTCCTTACTTCCATCATAAACAGTGCAAGCCTGTAATCTGAGCTATGTGGTAGGCAGAGGTAGGAAGATTATTGTCTGAGGCTAGCTAAGGCAAAAAAATGAGATAGTTTTTTGAAAAAAACTAAAAGGACTGGAGTATGGCTTGTGCAGTAAGTAGAGTGCTTGCCAAGCAAGCACAAATCTTGAGTTCAAACCTCATGGCAGCAAAATTTCAAAAAAAAAACAGGAATAATACCATTTAGTACTAATGGACATTCAGAAGAAGCATGATAGAGTCATTTAGCTCTTTTTTGTTCTTAAACAAATTGAGAATAATTAAAGAGCAATGCAAAAATATACATTTCAGTAAAATACAACATAAGACTCATAGAGAAAAAGAAGTATTTATAAATGCTTATATGACTGTCATTTTCAAATCACCAGGTAATTAAAGGAATTTTGAATTATTTTTTATTGAACAAAATATTGTATGAGATATGAAATGATAAAAATCATTTACATTCTTTCATCTATTAAGATCTCAATATTTAATAAAATAGTAAATGCAAAATATGCTTATATGTACAGAACATTTGAGAAAAGCTCATATGCAGTTTGAATTGCTTCATTTGAATTATGAGTTTGCCTGATTTGTGGTGGGAGTGAATAAAAATTGAAGAAATGACTTGCTTGAATTCAACCTGTTGTTTCTATCATAGTTTCAAATATGCCAAACTGCAATCCATTGAAGATACTTTTGCATGAATACAATCACTTGAGACAAAGGTAGCTGCTGTTCAAGGAACTAACATTTAGTTCTCAACTTTAATCTTTAAAACGAGGGAATTGCTTTTTGAATATCTTGCTTCATACCTCATTGCTTTGTTCATATAATAGATGAACCCTTAGTAGTAAAGTTCTCATCTTTTTATATTGTAGAATAATCAGTGGTGGTAGGGTCTTACAGTTACCCTAAGAGCCCATCAATGGATGAATGAAGAAAATGTGGTACATATACACAATGGGGTTTTATTCAGATATTCAAATTATATCTATTGCAAGCAAGTTGATGGAACTGGAGAACATGTTAAATTAAATAGTCAGATGCAGAAAGACAAGTATTGCATGGCTTTTCTCATATGTGGACTATAGGGATAAAAGGACATGGATATGGATACAAAAGCATGACTAAGAAAAAAAGAAAGGGAAAGGAGGAAAGAGAGGATAAGAAAGGATAATGCACTGGGTAAGTATGATCAAAGTACATTATAAACATGTATGGAAGTGTCACTATGAAACCTATTATCAACAAAATATGTAAATAAAACATACACACAGATACACATGTAGCACTTCTAGCCGCTCGCCCCCCCCAACCAGATAATTGTCATAGAGACTTAAATCCAATGTTAGAGGAGATTTAATCTTTGCAAAGGTATGGGTCCTTTGCAATGTGTTGTAAGAGATAGCCTTTTTTTTTTTTTTTACAAAAAGATAAAATTATTTTGAAAAATAAAAATAAAGCTTTGAGTGCAAAAATTGTGAGTTCAAGCCCAAGTACTGGCATGCATGGAAAAAGAATTTTGTAAGAAAGGATGGAATATACCAAACTGCAATCTAAGACGCAACATAAATGTTATTAAAAGCCTCAATTCTTAAGTAAAGAAGATAGTTTTATGCATATGAAAGGAAAGATTAAAATATCAATGACAAATATTTGTTAAGATTATACAGAGATATATATTCATTTTGTTTTCTGGGGGTTGAATGGGAATTTATAAATATCTATGAGAAGAATAAATGCAGCCCCTGACATCAAAGATCTGCCTTGGCACTCACAGGTAGGCCTTTGTGTTCTTATCAATTTAATAGAACATTAAATTAACACAAGATCATCCTGTGACTGTGATGTATCAAATAAAAACTAAGTTGACTGTAATCACATACACACAGTAAAACACTGTCTCAGTCACAGAAATGGAAAATATCCCATTTTGGCTTAAGAAGTGACTTCTGTTTTTTTTACCCATCACAAATTTGGCCTTGGTTAAGTATCCCCTGCCTTAGAACAAGATTTACTTAAGGTATCAAAGCAGTTATCTTTCTGACAGTTTCAATCTATAGCAAAGCCTCACTTCCTTAAAATCTTTCTCAAATCATCTAAGTGTCCCAACCCTACAATGTCATTTCTTACTGAAGACTCTCAAGATCTGTTTTCTTTCCCACTGTGATGAACAACACAACATGTTCAAATGCAGGTATGTTTCTGGAAGAGTTTAGCTACAGAGAATTGCTATTCATGGTCTTTTAAACAAAGCAGTTCCATTTCAAAAAATTTATCTTAGTAAATCTTCAAAGAGATGTGAAGATGTGAACAAAGATATTCTCTGTGGTCTCAATTCTCATATGGAAAATATCTTGTAAATGTTCATCATCAAGGGAATAAATTATATGTGATATGGCCATAAAAAGAATATATGCAGCTGATGTAAACCAGTATTGCATGAATAAAAAATGCTCCTGAGAGAAAATAAAAGATACCTAACGAAAGTCAGATATTTTATTTATTCAATACTGTTAGATGTCTGCTGTTGCCAAATTTATCTATTGATTCAAAGTTATACTGATCAAAATATTAGCTGGAGGATTTATAGAAATTAACTAATTTCTAGAGCTCCTATAGAAATACAAAACACCAAAATAACTCAAAAACAATGAAGTTCCAAGAATCATGCTGCCTAATTTCAAGACAAAGTGGTATTGGGATCAAGATACATAAACAGATCAATGCAACAGTATATAACAAGGAAATAGAACTTTATATATAGGAGCAACTCATTTTTTGACAAAAATGCACAGGCAGCTCAAAGACTAGTCCTGTTAGCAAATGGTGCTTAAAGAACTAGATATGGCTATGACAAAACCTGAACTTTGATATATAACTTGCACCATGTATAAGATGAACTCAAAGCAGATGACAGTCCTAATTGCAAGCCCTAGAACTATAAAACTTTTAGAAGGAAATAAGGATAATATCTGTGTCCTTGATTAGATAATGTTCTTATATATAACACCAAGATTCAACTAGTAAAATAATTGCTACTAATCAAAAGACATTAAAAGAATAGATACATCACAGACTGTGAAAAAATATTTGCAAAATATATATTTGACAACACATTTGTATCATTTTATATGCATCACATTACATACAAAATCTCTTAAAAGCAATTACAAAAATCAAAGTCTAAAAATTTTTAAATGGACAAAGATTTAGACATAATTCACAAAAGATATATGGATGACAGATATACATATGAAAAGATAGTCAATATCATTCTAGATACACAAGCCAGTACTATGAAATATGGATAAAATTTTAAAGATTGGCCACACCAAATACTAGCAAGGATGTAGAGGAATCATTACTCTTATATACTTCTGTTAGAATGTAAAACAGTACCACTACTTTGGAAAATATTTAATATATTAGTATTTATCCAAAAGGAATAGAATTATACACCCATTGAAACCTTTGTACATGAACTCTCACAGCAACCTTACTTGTAAAAACTAAACTTTGAACTTGATACTCATTAACAGTTGAATAAATAAACAAATTGTGGTAAAGCCATATAGTGAACTCCTCATACATGGCATAAATGAAACTCAAATAATTATGCTTAGTGAATAAGCCAGATTCCCCTTCCAAGAGCACATGAGGTATGATTTCATTTATATATATATAATTACAGAAACTGGAAAATGATTGTGTTAAAAAAGCAGATAAGCAGCTGCCTTGGGTTAGGGGGACAAAAAAAGTAGGAAGGAGGAATTACAGGGGCATGTGGAAGCTTTGGGGGTGATGGCTATGCTATGTTCAATAGCTTGTAGTTATGGTTTCATATATTTATGTCAAAACTTGGTGTGCTTAAAATATACAATTTCATGTGTTAGTAAAATCTCAATAAAGCTATTAAGTAAAAAGCATGTAGTAGATCTGTATAGCACTAAATTGTAAAGATAACTTTTAAGGGGAAAAGGTAAGATGGTGAATTCTACACTCCTTAATTCTGCAAATAAATAAATTTGCACATATATCACATCAAAAGAGCATCCAATGAAAAACTTTAACACCTTATACCAACTGTAAAATTTTACACAGTAAAATCATGAAGTAATTAAAATATTTTATAGAAGCATATTTGTTGACATAGAAATATGTTCACAATATAGTCAGTGGAGGAAAAATTATGAGTATTTACAGTATAATCTCATTTTAGTTCCATAACTGCAACATCTCAACATATAAAGACTTTCTCCCTATCTCATAAGGTTTGTAATTTCTACTATGAGTCTCAGAGAACTCAAACAGCCCAAAAGTTCTGAGATGCTTTCTGAGCCATAACTTCCAGGAATCACTACCTTACGTAGGTTAAGATCATAGCCTTTCTCCTGGCTTTCTTGTTCTTTGCTGAAGCTGCAGTTCTTTTTTAAATGTATTCAGTTTATTCTCAATTTCTCCAGTTTAATCTCAATTTTGGCTTGTAGAAATGCAGAAACTGGGTTTTTCTGAGCCCTTTGGCCTTTCAGATAACATACAGGACAATGGTTTAAAAAACTGAGGTGTGATTTTGTAAGGAACTATTATTCTTTCAATACAGAGCATGAAAAAAATGTACAGGATTCTAGTTCTCTGAGGGTAAATTCCATATGGACAGAAGAAGATAGGAAGGTTGCATATCAAGTTTTACTTTCTTTTACCATCTATCAGATGATGTGTAAAATATACACATTCATCTCTGACTTTTCTCATACCTCTAGACAGATATAGGTAAATGCCTGATGGACAAATGGATTGGAAAGATGGTAAGAACTATAATGCCTGCCAAGGACATTATCCATTGCAAAATTAAACTATTATAACCAAACAGTCTCTGAGCTTTGAATGCAATCAACCAAAAATATGAAGGACATCAGGGTGGTGTATTAGAGTGGTTCTGGTGTCAGGTAAAACAGCTATGCCAGCTGGGCAATAGTGGTTCACATCTGTACTCCTACTCAGGAGGCTGAAATATGAGCCAACCAGGCTGTCTTTGAGTCCATGAGACTCTTTTATCCAAATAACCAGCAAAAAACTGTAAGTGGAGCTGTGGCTCAAGCGGTAGAGCACTACTCTTAAGCTAAAAAGTTTAGTAACAGCACCCAGGCCCAGAGTTCAAGCCTCTGTATAACACACACTCTCTCTCTTCTCTCTCTCCTGTCTCTCTCCTCTCTCTCTTTCACTCACACACACTCACAGGCATACACACACAGCAGCTATGCCACTTGTCAGCTGTGGAAATCTAGGAAAAAGTATTCAATTCCTCTAATTCTTGTTAAAAGATACCTTTTAACTAAGTACCTGTGGAAATGTAACAATTTAAAATATGAGTGCAATAATCCTTTGTATAGCTAATGTATGCTAATAAGAATTGAAAAATACAACACACAAGCAACTGTGAAAGGAAAAAATTTGTAAATATGGTGACAGCAGTCTGACAGATTAGGAGAGGATTGACATAAATGAAATATGCCTAAAATTTAAGAGTTATAAATGTAGTTTCAGAATAAAAAGTAAACTCTGTATTTTATCTGAGATTAAGGGATAATTCTATGTTAGAGAATAACTATCTACTGCAGATGTAATAGGAGGAAAATAGAAATCTCTCTTACAACAAACTGCTTATAATAAACCCTGTCTCCTTTATGTAATGTGAGGACACACTGGCAACAAACATATGTACACACATGCACACACACACACACACACACACACGCACACACACTGTAGGTATTATTGGTTATCTTTATGTATATGTCTTATTTCTATAACTAGAATTCAAATCAGTATCTTCTTTTTGCCATTTAAAGCTATAAATGGATCTAAACAGACACTAAAGATCAAGCTAGCCTACTTATAATGAACTGGTCTGCTATTTCTTAAGTACAATATCAAAAATCTGCTACTCTAGACAAGATAAAAATCTACAAACATTTTCATATCAAGACTTAATATTCATTTCTAGCTTCAAGGTACATCCTGTAACAGATAATACTGTGTTAAAAGATGTAAAGTTTAATGTTTGGCATCTCCAGTTTTCTTTCATTTCTACCTCATTTTACATTGCTTCAATAATCCCTTTAACTTCACAGAAAATAGCTGTAAGCATATTGTAACTCAAGTGATCAACAACTACAATTGAGCCCTTTCGAATATGTTCCTTTATGTTAATAAATATGGCCACGGCACTAACAAGATTGGATTTTGCCTCTTCTGGGTTAAAAATAAGTTTGAATGCTGCCAAAGCCTTCATATTGATCATGTCTCTGGCTGCAGCTGAATTTTCAGACATATTCAAGAGTACTTTTAAAACAAGATTTCTAGTTTTATGATTTCCCTGAGACAACAAATGAAAAAGTTCTGAATAGTAACTGACAACAATGTAGTGATGGAGATAATCAGTAGTCAGTTGTCCTAGTATCTTTAATCCAGATTGCTGTCCAGGTGAGTTCAAAGGGAAAGATATGGTTTCCTGGCACACATGCTTAACATGTAATTCAACCCTATGTTGTCTTTCATCTCCAAAAGGAGACTTTCGAGTAATTACAGCCTTTTTTCTCACCTCAGAGGATGGAAAACTGAGCAAGCTTTCAATCAGTGTCACTACACCCACTTCATTGATGAATTCTTGGGCAAATGAATGAACCTTATAGATACCCATTGCAATCTGTGCTATCTTATGAATGAGAGGATCAGTAGTTGTCTTAAGTATATAAACAAGTTTTTCAAATTCCCCAGAACCCAGGTAGCATTCCATTTTGCAACGGCAAGCAAATGGCTTAGTTCCATTCACTTCCCTGGTCTTAATTTGGTGTCTAATTTCATCCAAGGTCTGGATGCAAGGGTCAGAACCAAATGGATACTCAGGGATAGGCTGTGAAGTGGAACGAGTTCCCTTAGAAGAACAGGCTGCTGTACCAGGCAAAGAACGATTATTTTCCTCAGCTGAGGACAGAACAATATATGAAGACAGCCTTGTCTCAGATGGCACCTGGGATCTAAATCCCAAAACTGCAGGAGTTACAGCAGGGGCTTTGGGCCAGATTGTTACCTCAGACCAGTCCTTGGGCCTATTTTTTTCATTAATTTCATCCACTGGCTGAGGCTTTATTATCCTGAACACAGGTTGAGGATTAGGATCATAACTGGAATCATCTCCTTCCCAAAACCAATTCCCAATAACATTCTCTTCTTCCTCTTCATCCTCAGCGCCTGACCTAGACCTGCAGCTGGGCCTGGCCACAGGCTCCAACTCCTCAACACGACTCTGGATACCAGTATTAGCTTTATTTTCATCCTTAGCACTGGAACGATTCCCCGCCTCTTCTCCCTTCCAGAACCAGGAATTGATACTAGCCTCTTCCCCAGCCCAGAACCATGTATCAGTACTAGCCTTATCTTTACTTATGGAACTAGTAGCCTCGCTCTCATTCTTGCACCTGAAATCTGCTATGGTTTTCACTGTAGCCTTAGGCTCTGACCAGGCTCTTTCCTTCATATCAGTAACAACTTTATTCTTAGACACTGTTTTCATCTCTCTCACTGCATCTGCTTTAGGTTTTGCCTTGACTTTGACTTTGGCCCCATTCTTGGCTCCTGGTTTGACTACACCAGTAGCTTCCTTCTCTTCTCCAGCTTTACTTTGTACACTTGCCCTTTTCACAATTTTGGCATGTACTCTGCTCTTATTCTTTGTCCCAGTCATGGTTGAAGCCCAGTTCTATATAGTTGTTCAGTGCTGAGCTTCTCAGTGTATCCTAGGTCAGTGTCTTTATACTTTTACTGGATCAGACGAATTTGTTAGCAAGAATTAGGTGTCAGTTGACAGTTTAGCAGTTACGCAGTCCCTTTTCTAAACACACTGACTCTATCAATGTTATGGACAGATCAGAGGGCATAGTCAGGTTGAGGGAGGATGATGTTATCTGACAGCAGACCTGTAGAGTGATGATCTTCTGTCAATCCAAGGCCACCACTGGAGACAGACCTGAAGTAAAAGATAGAAATGGCCTTTGAGTATCTTCCAACTTTGCTTCTTAATGCAGTTAGCCACAAAGGTCGTAAGAACAGATGGACTGTGTGGTAGAACTGGATAAGTAGAAAACTCTGCTACCTCATTTTGTTTCTCACACTTCGAATAATGCTCAACAACATACCATCAATGTACTTTTCTCATCACAAACACATCGGGCTCAGGAACAAGGAGGGCATTGGTGGGTTACACCTGTAATCCTAGCTACTCAGGAAGCTGAGATCTGAGGATTGCAGTTCAAAGCCAGCCCAGAAAGGAAACTCCATGAGTCTTATCTCCAATAAACTACTCAGAAAAAAAGCTAGAAGTGGCACTGTGGCTCAAGTGGTAGCATGTAGCCTTGAGCACAAAGAGGCTCAGAGATAGTGTCCAGGCAGGCCCTGAGTTCAAGCCCCAGAACCAGCAAAAAAAAAAAAAAAGAGGGTAAGGAGTTCCCAGTCCATTTGGACCCTAGTAGGTATATCCAGATAGGCTTCATACCAACCTGCACCAAAATTCAATAAAATTTTCTTCTCCCTCTTCAGTTCCAGTGTTGGTAAGAAATATAGCTGACACCCAAGCAGATCTATGGACAAAAATGTATTTAAGATTAGAACTTCTGCATATTTGGTAGACTGACCTGCAATCTAGTCTCCCAATAATTGCCTTTCCAAATTTACAATTTTAGTTACATGTCACTTCTGACCCACCAATGTTCTTCATTATGGCTTCACATCCCATTTCTTGCTCCAGTATCTACCAATTACCTATAGATAGAATCCTCACCCTGTCCACATTACCTGTATGCAAATGAGAACAAAGGCATCCGGAATGTTGGAAAACAATTAATGGCATCAACATATTTGGTTTCACAAACTAGCCAATAGTTACCTCCACCTCTAATCAACCAGAGGACTTATGCTCATGCTCACTCATATCCACACTGGATCCAAACAATAATTAGATTCTCATGCTTAAACTCCAAGTGAGCTGCTGCCTACAGGTCTCTACAGAAATTTAGAAAGGAATAGTCCTACTGATGGGCAAAAAGGCAGAAGCAAATAAAGATATAGTCAGAAGCTGATGGCTCACACCTGTAATCCTAGTTTCTCAGGAGGCTGATATCTGAAGATCACAGGTCAAAGCCATCCCCAACAGGAAAGTCCATGAGACTCCAGTTAACTACAGAAAAGCTATAAGTAGAGCTCTGGCTCAAGAGGTAGAAGGGTATCCTTGAGCAAAAGCTCAAGGATAGTGGTCAGGCCCTGTAATTCAACACTAAATAAATAATTAAAGAAATATTGAGATGACCCAGTACCATTGGCAAGGTTTATAACAGAAACTTCATGTATTCAAGGCAATGTTCAATGTCTCCCATCTTTTTGCCACAAATGATTCCTTAGCCTTCTTTCTCAAGACCTGAATTTATCTGGTTATACCTCTTCCCAACTCAGAAGTCAATCATCTTCCTAGCAAGAGCTACATCTCTCTTTCCCTAACAAGATGGTACAATAAGCAGTTGGAAATAGGTAACTGTATTTGCCACTATTATATCAATATAATCTTCACAAGCCCCCTTTCCAATGCATACCTAGATCCTACCTTAATTTACCACCTGTGCCAAACTGCCAACAAAGAGTTCTCAGGAAAAGCTATCCTTCCCATCAAAGAAGAGTCCTCTGGTTGGGCAGGTGACAACCTATAGAAAAGGAAGATGTTCTTCATCAAAATATTAGGAAAATATGTTCAAAATAAAAAAATACAGGTTAATGGACAGATTTCTAGAATTTAAATTCATAGCCTCTTTTTTGAGCATCATGACTAACTAAATGAAGTCTAGCATCTTTAATAGCTCTCCAGATGTTCATTTTTATAAATGCCATGCCATCTTCTGTGGGACTGCTTATGCACAAAACTGATAGAGTCTATGAGAAATGGCTGGAGATGATGTTTCAGGTTTCAGAAACAGAAACAGAATAAGCAATTGACTTCAAATGTTCGAAACTGATCTTCAGAAAGACTTCCCTTTACATTTATCTCCCACTCCTACATATCAAAATATTACTTACAATTGATTGGTGTGGTAAGTAAACAGATTGACTACCAAACATAAGTTACCATCATTCTATTAATTTAATGGTCCGTTGCTATGAAATTTGACCAACTCTTTATCCTAAGCATTAGCTTACACTAAATTGGGCATGATAATCTAAACCTATAAGGCAATAAAACAACACTGTACTAAAAGTAGATGAACATTTAATTTTGTCCCCTTCCCCAGTATTCATCAGATTTACTGCGGAGATGAGACTGACTCTTGATGTTAATTAAGCAGGAGTCTGTGGAAGGGATATTACTTCAGGAACACCAGGGTCCAACCGACTCCGGTTTGGAAGCAAAGTGGGAAAGAGGAGTCTCCTCCCACCAGTTCGGCTGGACACAAGCTTAGAGGCCTACCCTGGCTCCCCCTCAAGCCTCCGCCCCCTCACCGCCATTTCTCCCTTGAACCTCTCCCCCTTCAGCCCTCTCTGGGCACAACAATCTTCCAGGGCGGGACACAGGCGCCCTGGAAGCTGGCTGGGAGGCGGTCAGCTCAACTGGCTCCAGATGATCCTGGAGCCATTCTGGCCTCCCCCTCCACCTTGGGCCGGCCAGACCGCCGGGGGGCACCGTCTTCTGGTTTCCGGGGTCCCGAACACTGCGCACCTCTCTGGAGGATCCGCTTGGATGGCTAGCCTCCTTGGTGATGTCGAGCTGCCAGATGTCTGAGGGAATCCACCCAGAGTGGACTGCTCAGGGCCTAGGAAAACGGGATCCTCCTCCCCCCTGAGCTCTCCTCAGGCAGCTGCTCTCTGGGACTCCCACTGCTTTTTCGACGAGCCAAATCAGAAAGAGGCCCGCCCCACGCACTAGCACCACGGCTGGCCTCCAGAGGCCCAGCGGGACACAGCAAGAACGCTTGTCCCGAAAGCTTGTCGGGAAGGGGGGCGGAGGGATACGGCCGCGTCAGTGCTGGACGCCCCCTCCCAGGCCCACCATAGTTCCGACCCGGGGTGGGCGGGGCCTGCACCAGCCCCACTCTCAGGGGCGGGCTCCCGCCACTCGCCCTGCCTCCCTGCACCCTGCACACCCTGACGTGGCGACTTCCACCACTTCCCTGCCTCTGCTAGGCTTCCCGGTGCTGTGCTCGCTGAGAGCTAGGGGCTGTGGCGGCTGGGGAAGCAATATCCGAGGTCGGGAATCGCTGCGCTGGAGGGAGCAGCGGATGGATACTAAAGCCGCCCCTTGGTGCTTTGCACCCCAGACTGCGCAGTGCCTCTCCCCTTCTCCCCCCTCCCCTCGCCAGTCTCCCTGTCCCTCCTCCTTCCTGTCGGAGGGGGGAAAAGGGGGTCTGGACTGCAGACAGATGGGGAAGAAACATGTGACATCAAGACATAGCAACAAGCAGTGTGGACAAGGGGCCTCTAGGAGGCTCTGCCATGTTTTGCTTTGCTTGCTTCGTACAGCCATCAAGCAAAGCAAGGCATTTCTGCCTTTAAGGGAACAGAGGTGAGGGCTCCCATCACAGGCCTCATCACTGCTCCTCTCCCAAAGGAAGGCTGGCCTACTACACCTCTAGCCCTAGGAAAATAGCCACAGTCTTTGCAAACAGCCCTTATTTCTATCTCCCTACAGTTGCTCAAGAAAGAAGGCCTTTCTCTGTCAGGACCTGCAGGAAGCCCTGCTGTCCTGTATCTCTGCTGACCCACAACGAAGTGTGCAGGGCCAGTTAGGGCCAATTGTATTTCATATATCACTGTTCTGTCACGAATGGAGACCACTTCCTGTTCATTTCCTTAATGTGGATCTCACTCCATTCCTCAACTCCTTTCTCTTAGCCTAACAATGCTAATATTTATCTTCTTTTCTCCAGAATATATACAGATTTTTACTCTTCAGCTATGTGGAGTTTGAGTCATACTGTAAGTTCACTGAATGAAGGGCCCTTTTCTTAGTCCTTTCTAGCGGTGTGCCTTCATCATATAGTATACAAAATAGTCCGTCAAGGAGTTGAGAAAGCATTGAGGCATACCAATTCCATTGTACCCAGTTTGCAACCCAAATGTTAATTTCTAGGTGCCTCTATTTCTTGGATGCCTGTAACTCCAGGGTTTAAACCAGAGTCTTCTATGTATATGGCTTTTCACTGAAGAAAGCAAGAGATGAATAGAGATTGTGAATCAATTCCTGATGAACTCACATATAAGAAATACTATTAATAATATTACTGACATTATAAATTACATGACACAAAAATAAATGATCATTTTACCTGGTCATTTGCATTACCTTCAAGAGTCACTCAATCTGTTTTACCAATATATGTGATTCAGAAGACATGAAATCATATAACTCATTCATTTCTTACCTAAAATGCCTGGAAGAAATGCTTAAATATTGAACACCTCTAACATGAAAATACAAAACGCTCCCAATCTAACTTAAAAGTTTCAAGAAACTCAAGCATAAAGTTCAGAGTGTTTTGGACTTTGATTATGAGTGCTCAATCAGTTGAGTCTCTGTAAATATTCCACAAATCTGAAAAGACCAAAAATTGGAAACTGTATTCTTTTTCATCATTTTGGGTAAAAGATAATCTCAAGCTGTGTGTTCAGGGAACTCACTAAATGCGATATCTCTCATAATACCAATTAATTATAAATAATCTAATTGGCTATCAGTAGAGAAAGCATTCAGCTAATTGTGGTGCATTTATTCTATAAACTACTATTCCACTTTGGTATCAAAAAGAGTAATGTAATACAAAGTAAAGTGAAAATGGAAATAGATACAAAATAAAGCGAAAATGCTATTCATGTAATACATATGATTCCTTTTGTGGAAAGTATGCTGTGGAAAAAAATATATATGACCACACCAAACTGTTATGGGATTCGCTCCCAGAAAATGGATGGAGTGTATGAATTATAGAATCATACTCTTTTTTTTATATCTATCCTTTATTATCTGTTTTACAATGAAAATGTATTGACATATGTTTAGCACATATCTTAGTTTTGTTTTGGGCCTATACAATGCTGTTTTCTTGCTAAAAAAAAAACATAATGAAAATGCCAGATGCTGGTGGATCATGCTTGTAATCCTAGCTATTCAGGAGGCTGATGTCTGAGGATTGTGATTCAAAGCCAGTTAATGCAGGAGAAAGTTTATGGGACTCTTATCTCCAAATAATACTAAAAAATGGAAGTGGAGCTATGGCTCAAGTGGTACAGCACTACCCTTGAGCAAAAAATGCTCAAGTGAGTTAAAACCCCAAGATAGGCACACACAAGAACTATAATGACAATTCCAATTATCTATTACTCAAATTCTATAAAGCTGCAAGATATAAATCACTTTTTGAGGATAGAAAACAAGCAAACATGTCTTAATTCTTTTCTGACACCTTTTCTTTATGTAGATGTAAGTTTCTCCCTGAGTTTTCTTCTTGAATAACACTTTTCTTTTTAAATTAGTATTTACAGTGTGTACAGAACAATGAGTTCATTTTAAGATTTTCACATATAATCTACTTTGAATATATTATCAATACACACACACACATACACACACACACACACACACTCCTGAAGAACATTTCTTTTATAGCAAGTCTCTTCACACTCAATAGTCTCTCTCTCTCCCTCCCTCCCTCCCCCCTTCTCTCTCTCTCTATATATATATCTGACAAATTATTTCTCATGTTTTAAGGACAATTTCACTGGTCATAGAAATCCAGGTTGAGTATTTTTTTCTTCTTTCAATATTTAAAATATGTCATTCAACTCTCTTCCTGCTTCAGTTGTTTCTCATAAGTCCACTGTAGTTTTGAATTCTTTTTCCTCAACAAGTAGACCTTTGTAAAAATACTGACTTTCTGCAGTTTTGTTATAAATAGTATTATTGACATTTACTCTAATGTTTATTTTCTGAAATTCCTGGATATTTGATTTGAGACCTGTCACTAATTTTGGAAAATTCTTGTTCCAAACTATTTTCTTTCTGGTATTCAAATCTCACAGTTCTTCAGTGTTCTATTCTTGTTTTCTTATTCTTTTTTTTCTTTTTTGCATTTCAGTTTGAGAGTTTCTGTTGAATCTCTCAAGTTTACTGATTTTTTCCTCACTTTGTTCAGGGTATTAGTGTTTTGAATTTCTGCTTATACTGCTAATCTGTTCTTTCACATTGCCTATTTTACCTATTACAGCTGTTGACGTATGGTAAAGTGTGGAGAACTGAGAGTTTTCTATAATCTTCTGGTCAAATCCGTATATTTTGTGGAGACTGTGTAGTAGGAGTGTGACATTTACAAGTTTACAAGTTTTAATTTTTCATTCTCTCCCTTACATAAGACTGAAAACCTCGAGGGGCTACAGTAGGGAGAATGAATACACTATAGTAGCATTTTTCACTGCAGAGTAGGCTTTTATTGTGATGAAGGCTCTATGTATATTTTTCAAAAGTACACTTTCCTTTCCATTATCACATCCCTGAGGGGGGTATTTCTGAAATTTCCTAGAGTTTCTCATTATCAAACTATTAGAGATTGTGTTTTCAGGAAATTGTCAAAAGTGCCATTCAAGTATGTTTTACCAGAATAGTGAAAATTGAAGTCTCTAGCAGTTACTGTCCTATGTAAAATAAGACAGTTTGTGACTGTGTGGACACGCACTTTCCTAGAATTTGAGATGAGCATTTGCACCATGGCTTCAGTTCTCTGAAGGGTCTCTAAAAGCTGTTCTCAGTTCATTCTGATATTTTTCTGATATGAAGACGAGAAGCAATGACTTCCTAGATCTTTACATCTAACAGCTGACCTTAGAAATGTGGCTATAGGTCTTAACAGGGCACCAAAGACCAGCGGACATAGCTTTTACCTTCTAATTTTCTGATGAATGTCACACCTAGGAGTAAAGTTGCCCTTGAAAGTCTACCTTCTCATAAATTTTATTCTTCCTTTCCCATCTCAGCATGGGGAATTTATATAGCTTCCTGAACCTGAAATCTTAGCCTCAACTTCTTAAATCTGGAGGACGAATTATAAGTTAGATCTTCTAAAATCAAAATTCCTGAGCAAAATCAAAAGTCTGAGCAACTAGACTTATCCTTGTGATAAGTGGAGACTTATCCTTGTGGAGACTTATCCTTGGAGAAAAAGTTACCTCTGTTATCATTACTATCAAGAGTGCATGGTACAAACAAAATTCACACTTTGTATTCATTGCCTAATGATTGTTAAATGCTTTCTTAGACTAAAATGCTAGTATCTGAGCCCTTGAAGTATTTTATAAAGGGAAGTTACATAGTACAGCAGGGATTTAAGCTAGGCAGTTGACAATTTAAATACAGACTTTTTAATGTGATTATTTATGAAAATTTGGTAAATAGTGTTCTATAACCTAGTTTGTTCATCCTTAAGAGGAGACAGGTAATAAATACTTCACAAAATTATTACATATATGGAAAACCTGCCTTACCTTCTGCACCACTGACATATATGTAGTCTTTCTAATTTGTTTTAAAATTCAGGTCTGTTATTATGAGGTGTGCTTGGAAACAGGAAAAAAATAAATAAGCACCTCAATTGTATTTTATAGGGCTCATAATTGCTGAGACTGTCATTGTGGTCTTCTATGTTGCTATAACCTCAGTGATTTGTATGCTGTTACCTACCATAACCCTTACTAAAGTAATATTTTTTTTGCATAGATATGTCTCCTTCCTCCTTGAAGTCATGTGCCACAGCGTGTCTGACCCCAGCTGCAGGAGTGTTCTGGGGGAAATCTATCCACTTGGTACTCCTTGGTTCAACATAGGGAGGTGACCTAACTCAGCATAATGAAATATTACACGATTACAAACCATTTTGAAATTTTTTAAACAAAGATACAAAGATAGAGAGGGGAAAGGAGGAGAAAGACAGAGATGGAAGAAGAGACACAAAGAGAGGCAGACGGAGGCCAACAGAGAAAGGTAGTAAAAGAAACACTGAAAGAGAGACAGGCATACAAAGTGAGGGGAAACAAGAAGGAGAAAGAGAATAACAGAGAGAATTAAGAGAGAGAGGCACAAAGAGACAGAAAGAAGAAGAAGAAGAGAGAGATAGCTGGGGAGAATCAGAGATAGAGAGACAGGGGGAGATAGAGGGTAAAAGGGAGAGACAGAAAGAGATAAAAATGGGAAAGAGAGACAGGGAGACAGAGACACAGAGAGGGAGCAAGGGAGAAGAAACAGAAGGAGACAGTGAGAATGGGAGAGAGAGAGGAAAGAAACACAGAGTGAGTGAGAGAGAAAAAAGAGAACAAGAAACTGAAACCAACTCAAAGACAGACTAACCTCAGGACCTCAGGATACCTATTACTTCTATGAAAAATCTACTCTTTAGAAGAGAGTGTCTAGTTTCAACCTACACAAAGCTGGATGTCAGGACATGGGGTTCACTGGGACCACCTCAGAGCCTACAGGCTGCCGATTGCACAGCTACACCATCTCTTGGGACTCTAACTCCTAGTGAGAGCTGAGATTTTAAATAAGGGATTTCATAGGTTTTTTTTTTTTAATGCATAACAGAACTAATTTTCATTCACTGCCTAGAGTCACAGACCCAGAAAAATGTAGTCAAATTGGTCAGCTCATCTTTAATTAATGATTCTTCTGTCAGTCACCAAGTACTTTTTCTGATATTTCACCGCAAATAAGAGATTTCTGTGACATTGTTTTTGGCCTTGTAACTCATTCCTTCCTATATATTTAACTTGATGGCACTTATTCTTTAGAAACAACTCCTTTATCTTAAAATAAACTCATTCTAATAGTTTCTAGGAGAGAGTTATTTTTAAAATTAAATAAAATCTGACAGTATTAACAGCAACTTTATAGAAATACAAAGCTGTGTAAAGAAATATTATGGACAAGTATACAACACAAATGAAATAACCTAGATGAAACAAAGAACTTCCTAGAAACAAAGAAACCAAAAGAACTCATTTTTACTGTTTTCCTCCTTGAAGTCAATTCGTTCCATATGCTTACTCACCCCCCCCCAACACACACACACACACACACACACACACACACACACGCACACACACAGGGAAATAGTCTCACAGCACTAGGTGGAAGCCTAGAGACCAGGGGAGGCTTATCACAAGGCAGGAGGAAACATGAGGGCCCAAGACATTTCAAGCCCTGGCATCCAGTCTCAGCCACCATCTCCCATGGACACCCTTTCCTGGAACCCACCTCCTCCAACAGCAATGGCTACTTCTCTGCATGAATGCTGCCCACAGGATGATTCTCAGCTTCGTGAACCCCTGGACAAAAGACAGACCTGCCTAACATCCTCATGTTTGGCTGAGGGATTGTTTCCTCTACAAATTAACGTGGTGATGCTAATCACCTGGAAAATTGGTCCTCAAGCAAATGCAGTATGCAGAAACACTCACTCTCTCACCTTAACATCTAGCCACTTTAGGCCACCTCACTCTCATTCTTGAAGTATATGTCTTTCTTGACCCTTTCCCATGTGTGTAAATGTACCTTTCTGCCTGTCCAAGTCAGAGTCTGGTCACATGACCCACCATTGGCCCACATGACCCTGCAGTCAGCTTGTCTGCCACAGCTCTGCAGCTTCAATGACAGAACCTTCTGCCACTGGGTTTGAGTTGCTTCACGTTCTGACTCTGGTGAAGATGGAGAACCTGACATTTCTGAGCCTGGTGAAGACAGAGTGCTGAAATTAAAGCTGGCTTAGGAGCCAAAGCCTCTAGCCCTAGGCCTTGCCCTTCCTTCCTGAGAGTGTCTGGCCAGTGCATAACAGGTCCTGAGGAATTTGGACATGAATTGATTTTTAGTATTTTGGATAGTTTGGGGGATACCTGTGAACAAACACAGGATCTATCTTGAAAAAATATTGATAAACAAAACCAACATTTAAACTCTAGTTTCTACCAGGAGGATGGTCCCTATTAACATTTGTGATTTGTAAAGGGAGGCTAGCTGTCTCCTATTTCCATTAATTTTCACATACTAGAATCAAGTGGGAAAAGTTATGTTGCACTGTCAGATGACTTTTGCGATATTTGAGTAGTGTCTACATGAATTACTGGATGGTGTATTGTTGCAACACTACTTGCTCTTGAATGAGCCATTTTGCAATTTTGCAGAGACTGATGACAACTTGCAGGTATTTTGTTAACTAAATATATAAATATCTGTCAACTGGCACAGATAATGTCAGATATTACAAATTATTGTACTGTAAGTTATTAACCACTTTTATTTGACTCACCAGTTATTCTACCAGTTAATTTCTGATGTATGAAATTGAATATATATTTAGTTTAAATCTGTATGTTTTATATATTCCATACATAATTATCTCCTTTATTTTTTCCACATCAGTATTTGTGTTGAGAAAAATCCTTCACATTAATTTTCAATTAACACAAATAATTCTTTTTAAAAATTTACAGTATTCTGACAACAAATATTTTACTATATTTACAAATAGTAATATATTTAGATTCCCTCTCCAAACCAATTATATCCCTGACTTTTAAGATTCTCCCGTCTGAATTGTAAGGTGTAGTCTTTTTTATTGTAGCAAATATTCATAACATAAAAATTACTATTTTAAACATTTTAAATGCACAGTTAATAACAAATACAGTTTCAATATTGTGCAAAAGTCATCACTGTCCAGTTCAAGAATTTTGTTGCCACCTAAATAAGAAACAGTATGATGGTTTTAATGCAACAATCGTGAAAAAGTTAGTTTTGGATCAACAGACTAACATAAAATTAGCATCTAAAAATTGGTAACTTTTTCTTTAAAACATATTATTTTCCAAACTAGTTTTTCTGAAATCTCATCTGTTTACAATGTTTTTAAATAATTTCCTTTTAAAATTATTTTAATGCTGCTAGTTTATTCATTTATATAACTATGTCCTTTTCAGCATGGCTACCTATAAATCGAGGTGTATTAACTTTTTCTATTTCCTGAATTGCTGTTTCTAAGAATTTGATGTGCATATTTTATTCCAGACTGTGGAAATATGAAAATACTTGGGTTATATTGAAGTTGCATAAAATTTTTATTTATACAAAGTTTTAAAAATAAGACTTAATTTTCACATATGATGACATTCTTCTCTAGTCCACTCAATACACAATCACTAACACAGACTGGGTCCTGTTGTTCCAGCCTATAATCTCAGCTATTTGTGTGGCAGTGATTAGGAGAATCTTAGTTTGGGACCAGCCTAACCAAAAGGTTAGTGAGATCCCACCTCAACAAAAAAGCTGGCCTTGGTAGCCTTGGCGTCTAAGAGGCATTAGTAGAATTTCAGTCCAGGACAACATGAACAAAAAAGCACAAGACTCAAATGGAAAAATAACAAGAGCAAAAAGCGTAGGTAGGTGTATGACTCAAGAGGTAGAATATCTGCCTAGCAAGCACAAAGCCCTAAATTCAAGCCCCAGTATCACCAAAATAGATAAAATATAATCACTAACACAATTTTATGTCAATAAATCAATCCACATATAATTATTTCAAAGGCTGTGTGGTATTTTTGCAACATTTTCTTTAGACTAGGATCATAAGGAAATACTATTCCAGAGTCCATTTGCTTGGAGTCTTTTTTTCACCTTTTAGATGACACTAAAGAAACAGCTCTACCTTGAACTGTAAAAATGTATGGATTTGGCTTACTTATTAATTCCTCCAAACTGATCTCATCCCAATTATCCAACTGAATCACTCACTAAACTCCTCCTGTTTATTTCAAGCATACTTGGTATATTCATACTACTAGACATATTTGCCAAATTTTTCCTTCATACAACTATAGCTCATTTCTAATAATGACTTGTCTCACCCTCTCTCTCAGTGACCAATTAAAGTGGGTCCTTCTTCAATCATTTCTTGAATATCACAGTCTACAATTATGTCTCCCTTCTTCAAATCCAAGAATGGGATTTCTAATAAGCATATGTTTGTCCTCCTACTAATTACCTGTGCTTGGTTGTACAATGTATCTGCACATGATTTTTAAAGTGAAGAAGGGTCATTTATGGCAACTTTAGCACTGGACTTTATTGAAAACACAGACTTGAGCAGAGGACCACATATTTAAAGAAAGAATAGCAGAGTAACTTGTTCAGATGACTCAGTTCACTGAAAGCTCAACACGAAAGTATCGCAATCTGGACAGCAAGATAAATACCAACAATGTGCTTTCAGTTCTAATATTCATCTGGCATCCACAAAATGACCCAGCTCAAAACAAGTTTGACAACTTAATAACATTAACATTAAAAATATAAGTTACAACATAAAAAGACTGTGAACACCAAAGTACAATTCAGGGCTCTTTGGAAACATAAGGCTGATCAGCAGCAGGTGGTTAAGCACACTAACTTTGTTGTCCCACCTCTGGATCATTTTGATTGTCTATTTGGATTTGTAGTTGCTTAGCTAACTCCTCAAATTCATGGAATGCAGAAATAAGTGGTTCAAGACTGAAATCATCATCAATTAAGGACATTGCTCCACTTTTTATAATATTACTGATGTTCTGAAACATTTTAATAACAATCTGAATGTTATCATTTGTCTCCTCTATGTTAAAGAGACCCACAAATATTGACAGAGCTTTAGCACTGAATAGCTTTTGTGCCACCATAGGATTTTCAGACAAATTCAGTAGCATTTTTAGAATATGAAATTTGGTTCTTGCATTGCCTGTGGTTAACAAAGAGAGGAATCCAGACATATAATTACCAATCAGTGTGTGATAGTCAGTAGTCACAGTGAGGTGTCTAAGCATCCTTATTCCAGTCAGCTGCTCAAGGGAATCTATGCCATGAGCAAGGGTTTCCTCACATACTTGACATATGAATGTCTCAATCATGTTCAGATTTGGATAAGGTGGGGCCATGTGAATCATGTTTTCCAAAAAACTTGTCCTAGCTCGGGAAGATGGATAATTTAGCAAGGTTTCAATAAGTGAGACTACACCAGAATCCCGAATGAAATTGCGGGTAAATTGAGAAGCACTTCTCATACCCATTGCAATTTTAGATATTTCATTAATAAATGGGTCCCTAATTTTGTCCATTAGTAAGAGGAGTTCTTCAAACTCCCCAGAATCAATATTAAGCTCACATTGTATGCAGCTGCAGGACCAATTTTCAAGTTCTGCACTCTCTCTGGCCTTAAGATGCTCTCGTATTTCCCGGACTGACCGATAGGAAGGATCATACTGAAATGGAAACTCAGATTCAAACTGATCAAGTTGAAACAAAGATTCCTGATCTTCCCCTTCTGAAATAAGTCCCAAATTATTGAGCTTTTCTTCAGTATTTTCAGACAACTCTGGAAATGTAAATGGATTTGTGGATGGGAAACCAACCCCATGACAAGGACCAGGTTTGAATTCAACAGTGACTTCTTCCCAGGTTTGGGGCCTAGATGACACATTAACTTCCTCCTCAGCTGAATGAATGAATCTGCAATGGGCTTTGTACACAGGACTTGGATTTAGGTCAAAACAGGCCTCATCTCTATCCCAGAACCAGGACCCAACTATGGCATCTTCTTCAGACTCAGGCCTGGGTTCTTCTCTAGCCACTGCCCCCAAACTAGACTTTTCCTCAGCCCAGAACAAAGATCCACCAATAGCTCCTTCCTCCACCTCTGGTTCAGGGTCACAGATTGCTGAAGATCCATTCTCTAAACCACCCTCTTTTTCTGCCCAGAACCAGGACCCAATAATGACTTCCTCTTCAAACCTGGACTCTTGTTTAGCCCTGTTAACATTTTTAATTTTTTTCTGGGCCCTTGATTTCAACATGTCATTAGGCTCATCCGTGCTCCTGTGCCTCAATCTATTGGCCTCTTCTCCAGGCAAAAACCATGATTCTTTATAGAACTCATCTTCAGACTCAGATTCAAAGCAGTCATCTCTCTTTGTTCTCAGCTTAGACCTGGAATTTGCCTCTTCCCTAACTCTGGGCCTCAGCAAGTTATTGGTAGTTTCTCCAGCCCAAAAGCAGAAAGGGTTACCAGTCTCATCTTCAGATCCAGACCAGGAATAAACATAAGGCTCTTGTTTCGATTTGGGCCTGGCTCTGGTGTTGGTTTGATGTTTAGCCCTGTGCCTGGACCTAGTATTGGCCTCTTCCCTGGGCCATGATCTGATATTGTTCTCTTCTCCAGCCCAGAAAGAAGAAACAGTAGAGGTCTCATCAGCTGACCAAAACCCAGACTCGCTAGAGGCTTCTTCTCTGGCTCTGGGCCTGGGATAGCACCAAGACCCCATATTGGTCTCCTCTCCTGGTCCAAACCAGGGTTGTATTACAGTCTGGCCCTGGGTGCCAGGAAAGGTTTCAGTGTCCACATTGGCTAGTTCTCTATCCATAGGGAAGCTCTTACATTTAGTAACTGACCCAGACTCACCACTGACCAGTGGCCAAGTAACACTATTAGTTTGGGATGTTCCTTCAGCCTGTGACATTGCCTCAGCCCCAAACTCGCTCTGGGCCCATGCTTGGGTATCATCCTTAGGCCTTGCCCCAGGGATTGCCTTAGCCTCCGTCTTAGGATGTGCACAACCTATTGCCATGGCATCTGCTTTGGGCCTTGCCCCAGTTATTGTCAGGGCTTCAGTTTTGGGTCTTGCTCCAGACATTGCCTGGATCTCAGATTTGGGCCTTGTCCCAGGCACAGATATGACTTCAGTTTTGGGCCTTGCCCCGGATGTTACTTGGGTCTGGGTCCTAACTTTGGGTCTGACCACAAGTGGGACTTCATTCTCTCGATCAGCCCTACCCACAATCTCTTCCCCAGCCTTCTTTTCAGGCTTGGCCTGAACAACAGGGTCAATCTCAGCCCCAGTCATTGTACAAATTGAAGGGACGCTTAATTAAATATGTGTGCCACAGTCAGTCTTCACGAAAGATCTGTCACAGATTTATCTCTTCACACTCTGATCTGTTGATGATGTAAGAGTTAAGAGTAAATCATCAATCCAACAATAAATGATGATCCTACCAAGCACAGTCTGAGTCAATAATATACAGAAGAGGCACAACCAGGCTGGGAGAGGATGGATGGTTCCTGGGTGGAGAGGGACAGAGAAGTTGAGGATGGTTATCAGAAGGAACTCCAGCACCACCAGAGCTGCAACTACAGATGGATCTAGGAAGAAAGAATGAAACCAGGAATGCAAGTTCATAAAATTGTGAGGCTTCATGTAAGTTTATACAAAGAAACTAGTTATGACCACTAGGTGGAGGAACGCAGCTACAGAAAAAAAAACACAACTCTGTTTGCCTACTAGACTATACTGTTGGCAATGGAGAGGCACAGGAAGGAGTACCAAATCAAACCACATTCACTCAGACTTTTAGACTAGTGGCTGATCTCCACTACACCCGCCAAAAAGTGAATCCACTTCCCATACCAACCTTCACTGACGTGATACAACTTCCACTCTTCTGAGTTCAAGTGATGCTAAGCCCCACAACTGACTACAGGGAAGAGAGCCCTGTTAACAAACACATAGAACACAATGAAGTCTCAGTGCTTCATAACTAGGTACACACACCTTAATGATTAAGACAAGTATCTTTCTTCTGGTTGAAGGATCCAAGTTGTCTATAGTTTCCCACACCATGGTTTCAATTGTCAGCTTTTTCTGGTCACACTTGAATATAAACTCCCTCAATATTCATAAAATCTCTGGCAGAAAACAGACAAGAAATGCTACAGGAACAAGCAATTTTAGCAGACTGTACAGGTAGAAGTAATCTTGCAAGCACAGGAATCACAGCCACTTGCCTGTTGATCTTCAGTAGCTTGCCCTACACAGTCCCCTTCCTCACCAGTCTCCAGATATTTGAGCCAGTCTCCTGGTCTGTTCTTTTCTTGCAGAACTGACCAGCCCCTAAAGCAGGCCTATAGACAAACAGATTAAAAAGGTGATGCAATGAGGAAAGGATGGTAGCAGCTGAGCCCAGTAGACAGAGCAACACGGGCCAAGGATAGGAGTTGCCATCTGATCTGTCATTAAACATTTCAGATTCTGTTTGTGGAATGAGCCTGTTTTCTTTGGCCCCTGCTGCAGGGCTGCAGAGGTAAGAGAACAAGAGTGACTCGTGACATCATGCACCTGCCATCAATGCCTTGTCCAGTTCTGAGGATTCACCACTAGGTGCGCCACATCCCCTTCCTCTGCGCAGCAGAAAATGGGGGAAGGGCACCACATATTCTAGAAAACAGGTTCTGAAGTGATCCTGGTATTGACGACTGCCATCACCACCTCCCAAATCCCATATTCCCAGACCCCCAACTTGGAATGGTAGGGGATAAAGGTAGGGAAGTATGTAGAAGGCGGTAAGGGGGAAGATTAGATAGGAGGTACTACTGGATGCCCACCTGCTCAGATTAGAGTCACCCATCCCTGGCAGGTTTCAGGCTAGCCCCGATGCCCACCCTCCATCCCCACGCACCTCCAGAATCCCAGACTGTTTTCTGCTCCTCCTTTTTCTTAAGCCTCTCCTTGACAGATGCCCTCGCAGAATATGTCAGACCTACAACGCAGAAGACTTTGACACCAAAACTAAGCCTGTAGGAATGGACAGCACCCAAGGAACCAGACCCCAACAGGCTCCTTTTCTGAACCAAGGCCAGAGTGGGGAAGGGCATCCTCCTCCCACCAGTTGGGCTGGACCCAAGCTCAGAAGCCTGCACACACACACACCCCGCGACCCCCCAGGACACCCCAAGACCCCATCTCCCTCTGACATTTCTCCCTCACACACCCCCTCCCACCAAAGCACAGCCTTCCCAAGGCATAACCAACGTCCAGGGGTGAGAAGCGGGAGCTTTGGAAGTTGGCTGGGAGGAGGTCAGCTGACTGGCCTTCAGACCATCCTGGAAATGCTGTGGCCTCCCACTCAGCCCCGGGCCCGCCAGACCCCCGCGAGTCACCGTCTTCTGGTCCCCGGGGATTACGGACTCTGCACACCTCTCTGGAGGATCCTCTGGGCAGCTTGCCTCCTCAGCGTCCAACTGTCAAGGTCTGGGGAAGAAGCTGTCAGCCTGTCAACAAGGGGAGACCCACCCCGTTCCCTCTGCACACCCTCACTTGCCTTCGCGGGCTCAGGGCCCAGGGAGTCAGGCCCCCCTCCACTCCCGCGCTCCCCCTCCACTCAGGCGCCTTCCTCTCTTCTCTCAGCAGCTGTTCTGTGGGACTCCCACTGCTTTCCCGAGGAGCCCAAGCGCAAAGAGGCGGCCAGTCCCCAAGCCTCTGCAGCAAGGCCGGCAGGGGCTGCGCAGGATGCGGCAAGAACCGCTAGCTCCGAGGGTTTCGGGAAGGGGGGCGGAGGGATACGGCCGCGTCAGTGCTGGACGCCCCCTCCCAGGCCCACCATAGTTCCGACCCGGGGTGGGCGGGGCCTGCACCAGCCCCACTCTCAGGGGCGGGCTCCCGCCACTCGCCCTGCCTCCCTGCACCCTGCACACCCTGACGTGGCGACTTCCACCACTTCCCTGCCTCTGCTAGGCTTCCCGGTGCTGTGCTCGCTGAGAGCTAGGGGCTGTGGCGGCTGGGGAAGCAATATCCGAGGTCGGGAATCGCTGCGCTGGAGGGAGCAGCGGATGGATACTAAAGCCGCCTCTTGGTGCTTTGCACCCCAGACTGCGCAGTGCCTCTCCCCTTCTCCCCCCTCCCCTCGCCAGTCTCCCTGTCCCTCCTCCTTCCTGTCGGAGGGGGGAAAAGGGGGTCTGGACTGCAGACAGATGGGGAGGAAACATGTGACATCAAGACATAGCAACAAGCAGTGTGGACAAGGGGCCTCTAGGAGGCTCTGCCATGTTTTGCTTTGCTTGCTTCGTACAGCCATCAAGCAAAGCAAGGCATTTCTGCCTTTAAGGGAACAGAGGTGAGGGCTCCCATCACAGGCCTCATCACTGCTCCTCTCCCAAAGGAAGGCTGGCCTACTATACCTCTAGCCCTAGGAAAACAGCCGCTGGTTTAGGCCTTTCCACCAGAGAACTCCATTGGTCATTAAGCTGACCCCACAATTGCTCAAGAAAGAAGGCCTTTCTCTCTCACCAGACACAGGGGGTCCTGTAGCCTGGCATCTTTTCACTCACAGTCAAGTGTCAGGCTTGTTCTGGCTTCCTGACTAGTGTTTTCTGTCAAAGCTTGTCTTGTCAGTGGGGTCCAAACCCTTCATCATATTTGGCAGTGTGGAACTGTGGCAAGCATTTAACCAGTGTGTGTCTCAATTGTAACCACCTGTCTTTTTTAGGGGAAGAATCCATTTCCTCAACACAGGAGCATGGCTAGTTTTGAGTCCTCTGCTTTTATTCTTACCTACATCCTCCCTCCAATCTTGAACCTCTCCTTTCCCTACTTGTTATAGGGGACCAGTGGAGCAATGGGGTTAAGCTCAAACTTGATATGGTTTGTACTGTGCATTTTAATTTTTTAAATTTAGTTTGATTTTATTGTAAAGGTGACGTAAAAAACCCCTTTCTACGTCACATAAGTATGATAATGAGTACATTTCTTGTCGAACATTGTTACCCCTTCCTCATTTTGCTCCCATTTTCCCTTCTCCCTGACTCCCCCCTCCCCACCAAACTCTAATGTTCATTTTCAACATACCGTCTTGTGAGTATCGCTGTTCCCTTGCATCCTTTGTCTCAACATTTTGTTATTCCCCTTTCCTTCCCCAATCAGATAAACATAGATACAAGCCTCAGGGTACCAAAATAAAAAACAGTGGCAACAGGGGATAACCCAAAGGCAAAAAAAAAAAAAAAAAAACGGAAAAAAATAATGTTACCGTGTACATTTAAAAAGCCCACAAACCCCTATTTCCATATCTTGGAGTTTATTTCAATTAACATCATTTTTTGGTAACTATTGAAGTATTTTGATCCTCTTTGCATATACATATACTAATTATTACAAATAAAGGAAACCATGGAGCCTATGTTTCTTTGGGTCTTACTTCAGTTAATATGATTTTTTTCCATGTCTTTCCATTTCCTTACAAATGGGCCAATATCATTATTTCTGATGGAGGCATAGAATTCCACTGTGTATATATACCACATTTTCTTGATCCATTCATCTACTGAGGGGCATTTGGATTGGTTCCGTATCTTAGCTATGGTAAATAATGCTGCAATGAACATAGTTGTGTTCATAGCTTTAGTATGGCTTTGTTTGTGATCCTTTGGGTAAATGCCCAAAAGTGGGATTGCTGGGTCATAGGGGAGCTCTATGTGGAGTCTTTTAAGGAACCTCCATACTACTTTCCAAAGTGGTTGAACAAGTTTACACTCCCATCAACAATGCAACAGATGGTCACATCCCCTCCAGCATCTGTTGTTATTACATTTCTTTATTATAGCCATTCTAACTGGGGTGAGGTGGAATCTCAATGTTATTTTGATTTGCATTTCTTTTATGGCTAGAGAAGTTGAGCATTTCTTCATGTGTCTACTGGCCATTCTTGTTTCCTCTTCAGAGAAGTCACTTATTAATGGGGCGATTGTTCCTTTAAGAATTTGTTTTTGGGTGACTTAATTTTTTTTGAGTTCGAAGTACATTTTAGATATGAGACCTTTGTCTGTTGTATAGCTAGTGAAGATCTTCTCCCTATTTATCTTTTTAGTTATTTATATTTGTTTGTTTATTTGTCATGTTGGGGAACTAACCCAGGTCCTCACAAATGCTAGCTCAACCACAGAACCCACCTCCATTCTGGTTATTCTTAGGATACTGGAATAGTTTACTAATATTATTTTTTATTTTTTAATTCATTGCAAAGGTGATAAACAGGGAGGTTACAGTTACATATGTAAGGTAACTAGGACACTTCTTTTTAAAGTTACCCTCTCCCTCGTTTTCTCACTCTTACCTCTCCACTTCCCTGCCTCCTCAAGTTGTAAAGTTCATTTCCAACATAGCATCTAGTGAGTATATTTGTTGCATTAGTTCACCCTTTGTCCTGCTGTTTCTGTGATTGATTCCCTTTCCCTTCCACAGATCAGATAAGCTTATGTACAAAACAAAGGGTATACACAACTAAAACATATGTCCTGCATACAGGACATAATAAGAACCTCTTGTTTACAATTCTTGGAGTTCATTTTGATATGCTTCATTATATATGGTCCTAAGCACTTAGCAATTGGGCTATTGTGATCCCCTGCTAAGAATATCATATATTCTAGTTATTACAAATGAGGGAGACTATGAAACCTATATTTCTTTGAGCCTGGCTTGCTTCGCTTAATATAATTATTTTCAGGTCTTTCCATTTCCTTATGAATGGGGCAATACCATTCTTTCTGATGGAATCGTTTTCTTTTTATCTTGCTAGCTATGTCCTTTACAATGCAGATGTACTGTGCATTTTATATCTCATGTAAACACCTCTCTCTTGTTTGGCAGATTAATGACCTCCTCAAACATGTCCATACTCAATTCTCTGCAACACCTGAATACATTATATCTGCCCAAAGTTGTACCAATGGAACTGTTTGCTATTCATTTGCTACTCTGTTTGCTTCAAAGTTATTCTGGATTATCTTGCTCAGTGTACTTGCAAGGATAATTTAGATATGGCAGAGGGAGGTACCCTGAGCAAGACCAGATATACACTCATTGGCTTTGACAATGTGAAAACCCAGGAGCCACAAAAGGATGGTGTGTCTCTACAAAGTATACATGACATATTCTACCCCCTAGAAGCCCTAGGGCAAAGTTGTTCTCACAACAGCTTGGTTTTAGTGCAATGAGACTTTTATTGAGTTTCCAGTCTTCAGATAAAAAGATAATAAATTCTGTGTATTTTATGCTACTACATTTGAAATTCCTTTGTATTACAGGTTCCATGTCTGTGAATTTGAGCACATTTGGATAGAAAAAAATCTTTTAAAAATCCTCTTTTGGGGCTGGGAAGGTGGCTCAGTGGTAGAGTGCTTGCCTTGCATGCATGAGGCCCTGGGTTTGATTCCTCAGTACCACATAAGCAAAAAGTGGTGCTGTGGCTCAAGTGGTAGAGCGCTAGCCTTGAGCTGAAGAGCTGAGGGACAGCACCCAGGCCCAGAGTTCAGGCCCCACGACTGGACCCAAAAAAAATCCTCTTTTGCTTTGAAAACATTTCAATTACCAATATTCACTGAAAATTTTAGTGTAATGATAGCATATCATTTACATTGTATTAGGTACTATAGTTAATGTGGACAATATTTCGATTTTATTCATATGTGTGTAGAACTTGTATTTTATGTAAAAATGTTATGATTTTTAGTTTTGTTCCAGGGAGTTTCTGGAACTACTCTCCTATAGATATTGATGGAGAATTTTTTGGTAATAGTATGAAACTAATACTTTCATCATCCTAGTGCTGTTTATTCCCTTGACTTCCTTTACCTGTGCCTTGGTCTGTAGGTTTATGTTTTGGAATCATTTCTTGCCACTACAACCATCCATTCCTTCAGTTTCCTTCTGTCTTTTTTTAATTAAAAAAGATTTATTTTTGTGAATGTCCTTAGGCTTATTTTGAAAAATAACCCTTTTGCCTAAAACCACTTATATGTCCCTGAATGTAAAGGGAAACCCGTTTTCTCCATAGCTTTGTGTATATTTCTATATCAGCTTTTATTTATTATCAGATATTTACTATATCTGTATAATCTTTAGAAGATGGGAATTAAACATCTAAGGTTGGTTTAATACCAGATTGAAAGAAGAATGCATGCTATCTATGTGAGAGTAGGTCTCATCTGTCTGAGGACACATGCATTTTAACTCTGCTATTTAAATGATACTAACTGAATGATGCTTTCTTTTTTCCTACAATACAGTCTCTTTGGTGACTATCACACTTGGGAGATAGGAGTTTGAATTCTATGGAATCTCTGTGTTTGAATCTTCTTTCTTTTCTTTTCTCCTTCCCTGCCTTTTGGTTCTGGGGCTTAAGCTCAGGTCTTGAGCTTGCTGTGCAAGCATTCTACCACTTGAACCACACCCCAGCCTTTATAGCTTTCATTGTTTTTCACATAGTGGCTAGCTTTTTGTGTGGTGCAGCCTAGGTCAAGATCCCACTATTTATATGTCCTTAATAGTTGGGACGATAGACACATATCACTGTTCCTTGCTTTTATTAGTTGAGATAGGGTTGTGTTAACTCTGCCTGGCCTGGCTTAGATCTGCAATCCTACTGGTCCCTGTCTCTTGAGTAACAAGAATTACAGGCATTAGACATCACTCCCAGCTTGTTCTTCCTTTTTCTTAATGCTGTTGGTTCTTTCAATTTATTCAACAAGTGCACATATTGAGCATCTACTTTGGTTAGGCAATGGAATACAGAAGAAATCATACAGAACAAAATGTTCATTCTCATAGACTTACATCCACATTTTTATTGTTCAATAGTCTATCCTAATAGACTGAAATATATGCTGGACAAGTTGTTGTCAGTTGTTCCTTTAAGAAGTGTGTATTAATTCTGAACTGAGAACATCTGAACTGAGAAAAGTTATATACTAAGCTCTTCCTGTATATTAGTTTGTAGTCACACTAGAAACTATGGATTATTAACAAAAATGTTCAGAGGTACCCACTACTTTTCAAGGAGCAATTCTTTTTCACTGGAACTATCAAACTTGAAGGCCAAAATTTGTATTAATATTTCTTCTCTTTTTCTTGGCAGTACTGAGTTGAAAGATAAGCATGATGTACTCAGTAAAAGAAATCAAGTTTTAGTGGCTGAGTACCAGTGGCTCACGCCTGTAATCCTAGCTACTAAGGAGGCTGAGATCTGAGGATCATGGTTCAAAGTCAGCCTGGGCAGGTAAGTTCGTGAGACTCATCTCCAATAAACCACCAGAAAACCGGAAGTGGCGCTATGACTCAAGTGGTAGAGCACTTGCTTTGAGCCGAAATGCTCAGGGACAGCACCCAGGCTCAGAGTTCAAGCACCATAACTGACCAAAAATAAAAATAAAAAAGAAACTGAGTTTTGGGCTCGAAATGTGGCTTAGTGGTAGAGTGCTTGCTTAGCATGCATGAGGTCCTGGGTTTGAATCCTCGTACCACATAAACAGAAAAGACCAGAAATGGTGCTTTGACTTAAGAGGTAGAGTGCTAGCCTTAAGCAAAAGAAGCTCAGTGACAGTTCCCAGACCCTGAGTGCCCAGGACTGGCAAAAAAAAGAAACTGAGTTTAAAAATATTTGTTCTAGGGGATAGGGATTTAGCTCAGCGGGAGAGTGCTTGCCTGGCAAGTGCAAGGCCCTGAGTTTGGTCCTCAGCTCTGGAAAAAAATATTTATTCTGACTAGTAACTGAGCTGTATTTACTGTTTGCTGTAGCTAAATTTTCTTCTGATATCTTTGTTTTTATCTCCCCTATTGCCATTGAGTTTCCCTAGAGATACCTTAAGATCTGACATTTGCAGTTCTTTCAGTTTTAATGTCCTGATATAAAATGCAGGAGTGTTATTGATATAGCAGAAATAATAGGATGAAGGAAAAGCATTCCACGGTCCAATTTTTAGGTATTAATGATTTAGTGATTCTTTGCCCCTGGCTTCTTACACTTACAAATACTTATCAGTTGTTATTATTTACCCTCTTAGCTGAAATGGGAAGTATAGTAAGCTCCAGACTTTGGCATTTTCTAGAGTTGAATATTTTCCTCTGGTCTGAATGCTAGATGGGGTTGGAAGGGAAAAAAATGCCATTACAAGAGGGCTAGTAGTCTGTATCCAGTAAAAGTAGTCTGTTGTTAGGGAGGATATTCTAGATGTATTGAAAAACAGTTATACTTCTTTTTCTGCCAGATCCACACAGATACTTTATAACTCTTCATCAGGAGACCAGAGTGGGTTTCCTATAGATCCAAAGCCCTTGTAAGTCTGGTTCTCAGAACTTCTCAGTATCCTGCTGGTTCACCCTCAGATTCAAGCAATTCATCGAAATTATCATTTAGGTGTCCCTATCAGTTTATGGTTGTAGGGACTGTGTTCCAGGTAAACAGATCTCAACTTTTAACTCTGAATTTAACCATTTCTCTAGATTTCTATAGATTCTCTATAACATTTGTTCCCGAAGGAATCCAAGAAAAGTCATTTGTTTTCATTTGTCAGTTGCTCTTATTGTAGGTTTGACAGTGGTGACTTCCTTGTTCTTTATATATTGCAGATGCAACTAAAATTCCTGAAATTTATATCAATGTTGTTTGAATATGCCTTGACAGGTATTTTCTCAATTCTCATGTTTCCATTAACAATTTTTTTTCAATGTTGAAGTACTGGAATTGAGCACTAGGTGTTACTGTGCCTCCATAAATATAGTGATCAGCAGTGGTTGTAACTTTTTTATGACGAAGAGTTGTGTAAGAGAAATTGTTTGAACCAGGAATCCTAAAAGATTCCCCTGCAGAAATAGCTAAAGATGTGAAAATTAACTTAGCTACAGGAATATTAATCCTGATATTATTCAATCTGTGACCTGGCTTAAGGAAGAAAACACCACAGAAAGAATACATGGAAGGTATAAATGGAAATGGAAACAAGAGAATTGACCCAGGCAGCAACAAAAATCAACATCTGTACAGTCAATGTATTTTCTAGATCTGTTCTCACTATTCTAGAATTCACCTCAATGAAGGAGGAGAAAAACTCCAGTCTGACACAAAATTACACAGTGAAAAGTATTTAGTTCCAGAAATTTCTTACAGCAATGTTCACAGAAATGTTTATAATAGGAAAAATAAATTAAATATGTGTACAGAGGATTTGCTAATGATATAGAAAAATATGTTAATTGGCTGTATTTACACATTCCACAGTATGTATATATGTGTGTATATATAATAAACATGTTGTGCACTATAAATATGAACAATTACTTTTCCATTAAAAAAGAATACAACAGCTCAAAAACTAGAAGTATCTCTTTCAGAAATATCTGTCAACACTAGAAATCATCCAACTTAGATTTTTGTCAGTATGACATATAAAATTACAATAATATCATCTCTTTTTTACAACTTTGAGTGAGACTGTCAGTCAAGATATGATACATTACATTGCAGTTATGATTCCAAAATTACATAGCTTAAAATTACAAAATATATTTTATCCATACTTCATGTCCAACACATAATCCTTTGGCATCTATGTTCAAAAATATTAAAATGGTGAAGGCCCCTTTCTAGAATATTGCTTGTGACAGATCCTGACAAAACTCGTAGTTACACTTAAAATTTCCCTCCCAGCACTGGCAAAAATATCTCTACTCCATTCCATTGACTGAAGCAAGCTACATGGACATGGATTATTTAAAAGATGTGAGGAATAATTCCTTTGAACAACATAGTTTAACAAAAAAAAATGAATATCAGGAAGCTGGAACTTGAAGTTTCAGTATGGGTGAGGTCAAGGGGAGGGGGAAGAAAAATTAAGAGAGGACAGGTGGGAAAAAGCAATCATAATATAATGTGAAAAATGAAACTAAGTTGAAGGGATAGGTGGAGTTGGGAGATATGTGGGAGAATGATGAAAGAAATGACATTGGTGAAGACACATTACAATTACACACTGGCATGCTGAACTGAAACCCTTCTGTATGACGACTTAAGAATATAAAATGAATGAATTGATGAATGAATAATTGGTGTGAAGAAGTGAAAGTCTAAGTGTCTGAAATCTGAATAACTGGAAATATGGATGAACAGCCTTAATAACTAACAAAGATGCCAGATCTTTTCATCATGAGCTATTTACTCACTTGTATTTGCATTGAGGTTTTTGAGGCAGTGACCATTTGTTGCTTGTTTAAACTGAAAAGTTAAACCTAAGATAAACAAATCCTGTGAGCAAACCTAGACCACCATTTATCTCAGCTAGCAGAGCAACATGTGGTGGTAATCCAAACGCCTGGTTATTTGCCTTTATAAGCCCTGTAAATGTTTAGCTCAGGGCTCTCCTCCTAGGCTCCACTGTGTCAGAATGTAGGATGAGGCCTGAGCTGCAGCCGGTCTAAATAAAACCTTGCTTTTGCATTTCGGAACGTCTGACTCTCGGTAGTCTTCTTGGTGGGGTCCTGCGACTTGAGCGCTACATATTAGTGGGGGCTCGTCCGGGATACCCCAAGAGACCCCCGAGACCTCAGACTCTGAAGGTAAGAAAACAGTGCTGTCAATTCATCTGTTAATTTGTCTTGTAATTTGTCTTGTCCTGTCATTTGTCTGTCTGTTTTCCTTTGTGAGGATGGCCACTCCGATTCATATTGTGTAAACGGTTGTCAAAGCAGACGCGCTTGCACGACAACCATGGAGGAAATGGGAGACATCCCAGATACTCCTGTGGGTGGGGGGGGGGGTCCTTGGAACCCCACCATGAGAATTGTGGAGTGTAAGTCAGTTCGGTATTGGGCCAGAACTAAGAGGGCCTCCTAACCGAGGCCCAACTCTCTCACCGTGGGTCTGCTCCTTCTGCTTCCCTGTTACAGGAGTCAGTGGACCGGTTCAGGAGATCTCCACTTAGTAAGTTTTGTTTAACTGTCAGGCCTGCATGTGTTTTGTCTACTACTGTTTATTGTTTTTTGGACTGTATGACTGACAGAACTGGAAACCATGGGCAACACTCCATCTAGCCCCCTAGACTTACAAAAAGAAACTAAGAAAGAGGAAAGGAAATTGTACCCCCTGATTTTTCAGGGAGATAACTTGGAAGAAGAAATGTTTCTTCCCCCATACTCCCCTTCCCAGGTTCCTTTAGCAGAGCCTGAAAATGATCAAGAGGAGGAGGGAGTTACAGAATTAGCAGCCGAGCCCTCGGCACCTGCCCCTAAAGTTTCTGAGGGGCCAGCCAAACTGACTCAACGATGCTGTGGGATCAACCCCCCTTCTAATGCAGCTGTTTTTCCCTTGCGCTGTAGGTCCTGTGGATGCGGATGGTCAACAGCAATTCCAATATTGGCCGTTTTCTACCAGTGATCTATACAATTGGCATACCCAAAATGCTCCCTTTTCTGAGAAACTCCAGGATTTAATTTGTTTGCTTGAAACTATTCTCTTTACTCACCAGCCCACTTGGGATGATTGTAGTCAGCTTTTGCAGGTCCTTTTTACCGCCGAAGAGAGAGACCATATCCGAGAGGTGGCCCGGAATCATTTCACTGGCCCCACAGGAGCACCCATCACGGATCCTGCCCAGATCACTGCCTATTTCCCCAAGACCCCACCAACATGGGACTACAATAACACTGACAGTAGGGAGCGACTCCTCGTCTATCACCAGGCTCTGCTGGCAGGTCTCAAGGCGGTGGCTCACCGACCTACTAATACGGCCAAAGTTTATGATGTTAGACAGAGAGGAAGTGAAAGTCCGGCAGCATATCTTGAGCAGCTCATGGAAGCTTTTAGTCAATATCTTGAGACCCAAGAGTCAGCTCAGATGATTATGTTTGCCTATATAAATCAAGCTGCACCAGACATAAAGCAAAAGTTGCAGGTTCTAGACAGACTTGGTGAAAAGTCTATTAGGGATCTATTAGCTGCGGTGGAAAAGGTTTACAATAAGAGAGAGACAGAGGAGCAAAAACAGGAAAGGACGGACAGAGAACATGAAATTGAGCGTGAAAAGAGAGACCGGGCCAAGGCTCCACACACTCTAGAGGGGATGCTAAAACAACCACCTGACCGGTGGATGAGCAATGCCCACATGGTCCATTACCAGACTTTGTTACTTAACCACCCGCGGATCAGCTTTTGCGTACCAATAGCATTAAACCCAGATCTGGAAGCACCCCTGCATGACTGTAAGCAGATCATGACCCAAGTATATAGTCTCAGGCCAGACTTGTTTGACTCGCCACTATCACATGCCGAGCATACCTGGTTCACAGATGGCAGCAGTTTCAGTCGAGATGGAAGAAGGTACGCAGGCACAGCAGTCACCACAGACACTGAGATAGTGTGGGCAGAAGCACTCCCCCCAGGGAACATCTGCACAAAGAGCAAAACTAGTGGCACTAATGAAAACCCTACAGATGGGAAAAGGGAAGAGACTAAAGCATACTTTATGCTTTTGCTTTTGGTATGCTTTTGCTACTGTGCATGTCCATGGAGCCATTTACCAAGAGAGAGGGCTGCTGACAGCTGAGGGAAAGGCTATTAAAAACAAACAAGAAATTTTAAGCCTCATCCGTGCCTTATGTAAACCAGCAAATATTGCCATTATGCAATGCCCTGGCCATCAAAAGGGAACTGATTTCAATAACCAAAGGAAATAACTTGGCCGATCAGGCAGCTAAGGAGGCGGCCCTCCAGCCCAGAGCGGAAGTACTGACTCTAGTAGACCTAGGGCCACGAGCTTTGCCTCCTGAGCCTCAGTACTCCCAAGAAGACTTGGAGTGGATAAAGAAAATTCCCATGGCCTATAAACCCCTGGACAGAGAAGGAAACAAAGACTGATGGAAAACTGGTGAGGGGAAACTTATCTTGCCACAAAGGGGATTTTTAAGAGAATCCATCAGGCCTCTCACATGGGAACCCGAAGAATGCAGAACTTGCTCCGACATTCAGAAGTAAAAATTAGGCAAGGAAATCAACTCATTGAGGACATTGTTAAAAATTGTAAAGCCTGTCAGCTCACCAATGCCCCCAATCAACCGGTTACAAAAGGAGCTCGCCTCCATGGAGATAGGCCAGGTGTGTATTGGGAAGTAGACTTCACAGAAATTAAAACTGGAAATTTTGGATATAAATATTTGGTAGTTTTTGTAGACACTTTTTCAGGATGGGTTGAAGCCTACCCAACAAAGCATGAGACCACGAATGTTGTGGCTAAGAAGATCCTGGAAGAAATCCTACCCAGGTATGGCTTCCCATCCACCATCGGGTTGGACAATGGACCGGCCTTCATTTCAAAAGTAAGTCAGGGAATAGCCGCAGCACTGGGGACAGATTGGAAATTGCACTGTGCTTATAGACCCTAGAGTTCAGGACAGGTAGAAAGAATGAATCGGACTCTAAAAGAGACCTTAACTAAATTGGCTTTGGAGACTGGAGCAGACTGGGTATTACTCCTGTTTAATGTAAGAAATTCACCTCATCAGCTTGGCTTTATCCCTAGCCTTCAGACTGAATTGCTTGCTGATTTGAGTGATACTGAATTTCTATGTAAACCTGACTACAGCTTGTCCACAAGTGTGTGGCCCCAGCTTAGAGCACCCCCATTCGTTTAAACCAGGGGACTGGGTGCTTGTTCGAAGGCACAACTTGAGATCTCTGGAACCACGGTGGAAAGGACCCTACATGGTGCTACTGGCTACACTCACTGCCTTCAAGGTGGACACATTGCTGCTTGGATCCACTGCTCCCACGCCAGACCTGCTGACTCCTTTGCCCTGGACGACCGTGGGGAAACATCCTACCCAACCACTCCGCGTACACCTCAAGAAAAGAAAAATGAACTGATTGTTATTGGTATTGTTGCAATTAAAAGACAACATGGCTAAGGTCAGAGAGGTACTATACCCGTTCAAGATCAAGGGCTGTTGGAGTTTAGTTTTGGGCTGGAGCCACAAGATTGTGTCTCAGGACCATAAGTCAAGGGGGGAAATGAAGGGTTAACTCCATTTTTGAGGCAGTGACCATTTGTTGCTTGTTAAACTGAAAGGTTTAACCTAAGATAAGTAAATCCTGTGAGCAAACCTAGACCACCAATTATCTCAGCTAGCAGAGCAACACGTGGTGGTAATCCAAACACCTGGTTGTTTGCCTTTATAAGCCCTGTAAATCTTTAGCTCAGGGCTCTCCTCCTAGGCTCCATTGTGTCGGAGTGTAGGAAGAGGCCCGAGCTGCAGCCTGTCTAAATAAAACCTTGCTTTTGCATTTCGGAACGTCTGACTCTTGGTGGTCTTCTTGGTGGGAGTCCTGCGACTTGGGCACTACAGTTTTAATTCCATTAATTTAAACCATTTGTTAATTCAGAAAATTAGCCCTTAGATTGCTATGTTATAATAGTATTTTCTAGTAAATGTTTTTACTTTATTATATTTTAAACTTTTTTTACAATATAATTCACCAGTTTAATGTGTAACTTAAATAAATGTACAATTAAATGGCTTGTGATAGATTCCCATAATTGTGCATACACCAATTAAATTTATATTATTATTAACTTTATATCCCTTGGATTTCAGATTATATTGTCCTCAATTCCAAACCAGAATCAACAGCTAATGTACTTCCTTCCTCATAAACTGATTTATTTATATATTTCATATAAAAGGAATTATACAATAATATGTATCTGTCATGACCTTTGTTATTTTTTTTTGCTTTACTTTTGAAGGCTCTCTCTCTTGGGAGAATAGCTATAAATTTTATCCCTACTTTGACAAGGCTCAGAGGGATGTAGTTGTAGATGTATACAGTATATTGTTTATGGAATTATTTATCCTGGTGGGCAGCCTGATGTCTATGTGCCTGACTTGTGAGTAGATGCTTCTCTCACTAGAAACTTGTTTTTACTGGCTGATGCCTTGTGGCAGGCACTTGTCCGGTATAAATTTATTCTCATCAAAAGCAGCCCTGACCAGAAAAAAAGTTATGTTTGGGTATGTTGGTCATGTGAGACATAGAGAAGGAATACAACAAAGTGCAAAAAATAAAAAAAACATTTTATTACTCAGATACAGAAGAGAAGAAGGGTGCCTGAGAGGGGACACAGGAAGTCCAGAGAAGATAGGGTCAGAAGTCAGAGAGAATGGTGGATTTGTGGGCTAATGCCTTTCTTAGAAAGGTATTACCCAAATAGATTTTTCTGTGTTGGGAGTTCTAATTGATGTGCTTAAAGTAGCAAGCATGAGTTTCAGGAGTTTAGAAGTGATAACTATGGCAAATTTGGAAAGTTTGTATAGGGTGTGGGGGTCAATGTGGCAAATCAAATAGGCTATATCATCTGTCGTAGAAGGTAGTGGTTACCAGGAAGTAGTTGTGTAAGGCAGATATTGGTTTGACTATCAGATTTTTTTCTTGTAGAAAACAGAGAACCCAGTGATTAAGGCTCTACTTCTGTTATGATAAAGTTAACCCTGTATCTAAAATGGATATCAGGTCAAAATAAAATTATAGGGATTTATTTCAGAGGATCTATGTAATTTTCTTCTTGTCCTTAACACAATGTGTACAAGGTTTTTCTGTTACAGAATTTATCAGTATTTTATTGCTTTTTATTGTTGAACATTATACTAAGGTATAAATGTCGTGTTTTATTTATTTGCTTATCAGTCTATGGACAATGGGTTTGTTTTAACCTATTGTCTATTATGAATAATGCTGCTGTGAACATGTGTGCACAACATTTTGTACAGACATACATTTCATTTTGTTTGGATATATGCCTAGGAGTACAATTTCTGAGACATATGGTCCCCTTTTTTAAGAGCTGTCAGACTTTTTTCCAAAAAAAGATACTATTTTCCATTCCTACCAGCAGTGTATAAGGATTACATTATCTCCAAATCCTTGCCAACACACTTTTTATTATCTGTCTTTTCTATTTTGGTTATTCTAGTGGAAGTGAAGAGGTTCTAATTGTGGCTCTGATCTGCATTTCCTTGCTAACAAACTATGTTGAACATATTTTTGTGCTTATTCACAATTTTTAAATTTTTCTTTGAAGAAGTATCTATTCAGATTTGGGCCATTTTACAACTGAGATATTTGCAATCTTCATATTACTGAGTTGCCATTGTATTATGAAGTTATATTTTAGATGTAAGCCCCTTATGTAGTACATGGTTTACAACATGTTTCTCCAGTTTTTTTGAGTCGGCCTTTACTTACTTGTGCCCACTGAAGCACACAAACATTCAATTTCAGTGTTAGCTAGTTTGTCTATTTTCCTGAAGATTTAAACAGATCCTGCGATCTGAGGATCACAAATCAAAGCCAGTCTGGGCAGAAAAATCCATGAGATTATTATTGCAATTAATCACAAAAAAATCTAAAAAGAAGCTGTGGCTTAATTGGTACAGTGCTAGCCTTGCGCAAAATACCTCAGGGAGAGCACCCAGGCCATTAGTTCAAGCTCCAGAGCCAACACACACACACACACACACACACACACACACAGTCTACTTCTATCTCCTTGACCTACCCCATATACAACTAAAGTATCAGTTTCTTGGTATTCATTTTGTTAGATTGTAAGTTAGTGGTTTTATGGAGTTACACCATTTGAATTCACCCCTGCATATCCCATACTTCAGTTAATATACTTGTGTACATGTGGATATGACCCTGAATATTTTTACACACATATTTATAAATTGCATCTAACTTCCACATATGAGAGGAAACATACATTCTCTCTGAAAATTTCTTCTATGTCCAACCATTTCTTGGAAAATTATGTGTATCATTCTTCCTGATGAATAAATAAAATTCCATCATATAACATTTTCTTGATCCATTTGTCCACTGAAGGGCATCGGGCATCTGAACTATTTCCATACCTGGCCTATGGTAAATAGTGGAGCAATGAACATGGTTGATCTCAGAGAGAAACCTTACGGACTTCCTCATGGATTTATAACTATTAGAAAGCAATCATATATATTTTTTCATATACATCCCTTATTATATGAATGATTTTATTACTAATTTGTTGAGTCAGCCTTAGGCTACTAAAGGTGGTGGATCTTGTAAAATGCCCTTTTCTGCATCAATTCAGATAACTTCGCTACACAGTTTTTTTCAACCTGATTGTGTTAGTTTTCATATGTTGTTAATGATGGTAATTAAAATAGTGGTATTTTGCTAACGATTTTTGTTAATATTAAGGGATTTTATTCTTTGACACTGGTCATAATTCTAAAGAACAGAATCCTAAATGCTAGAATCCTGAATGTTAAATTTCAAAAATATTAAAATCCCTAAAGTCTGATATCTCCCAGATCATAATTCTGAAAGATTAAAACCCTCAATGTTGAAATAATGGCTGCCAAAATTCCCCAAAGCAAAACTCTCATGAGAGGTGTATGCTGGATATGATGATAATGCTTGTAACCCTAGCACTTAGGAGGTTGAGACGGAAGGCCCTTAGGTTCAAAGCCATCATAAGCTACTGAGCAAGACCTAGTCAAGCGAAGCTAAAAATAAGCATGAAATACTGAGTTCTAAAGAAGAAATTGATGCATTTTGGGTTGTATGAAAGATAGTTGCATTATGTGAGGCATAACCAATAACTAGAAAATTGTTAAGCATTATTTTATATATACAGATATATACATATTTATATGTATGTGTGTGTGTGTGTGTGTGTGTGTGTGTGTGTGTGTGTGTGTGTGTGTCTCCAAGATTCAGCTCTTTCTCCACACTATAGGGAGTGATCTTGTCTGAGTTTCTCTCCTTGGATCTCAGGTGACTGGGCTTGGGCAGCTGCAGGATGTTTTACTCAATTTTCAATTGAGTTGTTCACTTACTTTTGAATTTTGATATGTCCTTGTAAATTTCAGATAATAGTCTTTGATTGGATGTGGTATTTGAGTATATTTTCTCCCAGTAATTGGCTTACCTTCTTATAGTACATTTTGTAATTTTACTGAAATGTGAATGAAGTTCTGCTTAGCAATTCAATTATTTCATGAATAGCATGCTTCGTGATGTACCTACCTATAACTTATGTCCATATCTAAGGTCACCTAGATTTTCTCCCTCATCTCTTGGGAGTTTCATAATTTTTGCATTTACACCTATGTTTAGGATCCAGTTTATTCTTGTTATGAGTATCTGTCTAGACTCATTCTTTGCATGTGTCCAGTTGTTCCAACATTATCTGTTGAAAAAAAATGACCCCTCTTTCCTTTATTTGCCTTTGCTCCTTATCGAAGATAAGTTGATTTTACATGGGTATCTCTCATTAATTTGCCAAGTAAATAAGCTGTCATTTCTCCTCCTTTTGTAACATTCTCATAATGCATATATTCATTTATTTGATAGTACCTCATGAGACCTTCACTTTTCTTCATCTTTCCTTTTTACCTGACTTCATGATTTTAAATACCCTGTCTTCAAGTTCACAGATTCTTGCTTCTGCCTGTTAAAACTTCCTATTGAATTACTCTAGTGAATTTTTCAATTCAAGTATTTATTGACTACACAATGTTTAGGTCTTTTCTACCATTTCTATTTCTTTGCTAGTATCATTTTGTTCATGGTTCATTTCCTAATTTCATTTGTCTGTGTTCCTTTAACAATTGAATACCTTTATAACAGCTACTTTAAAATTTTTGCTATCTAGCACATAGAATTTTTGTGTGTGTTACTGGAATCTGAACTCAGGGCATTGACCTTGCTACCACTTGGATCATGCCCATGTGGTTTGCTCTATTTTTCATATGGGGGTCTCAAATTTTATGCAGGGCCAACTTTAGTCTGTGATTCTAATGTGTAAGCCTCTGGTATAAATAAGATAGTAACTGTGAGCCACCATATCCTGCTTGTTGTTTGAAATGGGGTCTTGCTAAATTTTTACCAGGCTGGCCTCAAACCATAATCCTATTTCACCTCCCAATAGCTAAGATTACAATCACACTCAGCCCACAGATCCATTTATTTATCATTGGTTTCTGAAGTTTTATTTTACCCTTTAATTGGCCTATATTTCCATTTCGTTGTATGCCTATAATCTTTTGGTACATTGACCAAACAATTTGCTTTATATAAGTGAATATCTTTACCAATTAGTCTTATTGTATGTTTTAGGGCCTCCCAAACACATATTGATCTTTTGCTTAGAATTGCAGCTTGCTGCACAGGGTCATTGACCAAAATGAACTAAGCAACTCAATGGCAGCGATGGGAGGGAGGGAACAAGTGGGAAAGAGGGAACAGCTGATGCTATGCAAAACAAATGTACATATCACCCAATGTGGAAGAAATAACTGTATCGCAAAGTTCATAGAACTCATAAATGTTATAGACTGTGATAGACAATTTGCTCCAGGAAAGTTAGAATGTGTTTGTGACTTTAACTGAGCATCACTATCCCACAATACTGTGAAATTTGGGAAATTATGTAACCACTTAATCACAATAAAAAATTTGAAAAAAAAGAATTGTAGCTGGTATGTGCAGTGGTACTTGCCTTTGTTTTCTGAAGCTTCCAAAATTTGCTTCCTGTCTATTTAGTACTTCAAGTCAGGTAAAAGAGAAGCTAGTTCCTCTAGCAGCCCCCAGACCACACAGTCCATATACATGTCCACTATTTTCTTTCCATCCTGAATAGAGCCTGTTATTGTAGTTGCTCCATGGTATGTTCTACAGGAAGAAAGCAACAGATGAGCACGAAAAACCCCATGAATCTGCACATTCCTTTTGCTGTAGTCCTTTCTTGGTTTTACATTAGCCTGGGTGCTCTATCTTTTCAACCCTTCTCAAGGATTTAACAGCAGTATTGTTGTTAGTTCATAATCTTTGTGAATGAAGGAGGGCTTTAAATTTCTTGTGTGCCATCTTGCTGATAGCCCTTTGTTGTTAAGATATAATTTCTTTGTTAGCTCTATTTCTCTTGTTATTGTTTCCATAGATATACCTTTATATATATTGTATACTCCAATGCACAGATTAATGATTGCTTTTTAATATGCTTTAGCTTTAAGCTATGTAAAAAGAAAATGTAGTTACGATATAAAATAACAATAAATGTTTTGTCATTACCCAATATTTTCTCTAATTTTCCCATAGTTTTGTTGTTGTTTTTTTGTTTTGTTTTGTTTTGTTTTGTGTGTGTGTGTCGGTCTTGGGGCCTGAACTCTGGGCCTGGACGCTGTCCATTAGCTCTTCAGCTCAAGGCTAGCACTCTACCACTTGAGCCACAGCGCCACTTCTCGCTTTTTCTGCTTATGTGGTGCTGAGGAATCGAACTGAAGGCCTCATACATGCAAGGCAAGCACTCTACCACTCAGCCACCTTCCCAGCCCCTTCCACCCAGTTTTAAGTCACTCTAATTCCATTTTTATTTCAATCTGATGACTTCCTTTAGCATTTCTTATAGGACATAAATAGTGAAAATAAACTCATTTTTGTTTAATGAGAAATAAATTAATTCCTCCCCTTTGGGGGAGCAAATATTAATACTGGAATTTAGGGCCTATGCAATTACTAGGCAGATGATCCACATGAGCCATATCCTCAGCCTTTTTAGCTTTGGTTGTTTTTCAAACAAGTTGTCACTTTTTACTCAGCAGGCAAATACCTTGATTTTTCATATGACTAGGATGATAGGCACACATCACTGGGCTCAGCTTTTTAATGAGTTGAAATGTAGTCTGGCAAAGTTTTTGCCTGGGCTGGTCTTGAACCTCAATCCTCCCTAAACCTTCTCCAGGATAGACTTTTGTAGCCTAGCACTTAAAAAAAATTAAACAGATTTGACAGACATCATATAGTATATTTCTTCTAACCATAATGGCACAAAATTAGAAACCAGTAATTAAAGAAAAACTAGAAATTGCACACAAAATATGGAAATTAAGAAACATATTCCTATGGAGCTAATAGCTTAAAATATATCACAAGTGAAATGAGAAAAATAGGGACAAATGAAAAAGAAAACACAACATACCAAAATTTATGAGATGCAGCAAAATCATAGTTCAGAGGTTCATTCATGTCTGCAGATAACTATCTATATTTAAAACAAAAAATACAAATTACCAAGATGGACAAATTAATAAGCCTTATAGCACCTTCTACACTTCATAGAGAGAGAGAGAGAGAGAGAGAGAGAGAGAGAGAGAGAGAGAACTCAAACAAAAATATTTACCTATATTTCAAGGTGAGTGGCAAGAGAAACCAGCAAGGAAGAGAGGGGAACCCTATAAGACCTAGAAGCCTGGGATGGCAGCATAGTGAGTGATGTAAAGCCAGACTGACAACTGTGACAGGAGTACTCCAGCCAGAGACATGCTATCACAGAGAAAGGGATAACAGGCTTGTGCTTATCACCATGGAGGCCTGGCAACTCTAGCTACAGGAGAAACACACAGCTATCACAGGCATGTAGCTGAGTTAAGAGAGACTGCTAAGGTTTGCCCCCCAGAGCTTTGCTTCAGGTGAAGGATTTGCATTGGCTTATTTCCGATCTCAAGAGCCCACAGTTGCTTCAGGATAATAATATTGGGGGCTGGCCATTTGGCCAGTGTGCTATCTATTCACCTTTGTGCTGCCAATGAAATAGAGGACATATATTCCATGCTAAACTCACTCTACCAGCAGGTGGCTTGAGCTACAACTAGACCCAATTTTGTGTCATCATTCCTGTTCTTCTTACAGCTCATGGCTCCAATCAACCTAAACATGCATACATCATGCCTCATGCTGCAACTGCTGCTAAGGAAAAGGATTTTACTCTGAATTTCCAGTTCCACAACTCTCATTGCTGGAGTGACCACAGAATGGGCACACCACAGCCATGATATGAATATCACACTCACCTGGGCTACTAAAATATCCTTTTTTACACATGGTGTCCAGGAACAAAAGACATTCCAACTCTGCATTCACATACACCATACCCAAAGCTATCACTCAAAGCTGAAAAACCTATAAACTATAGCTACAGCACCAAATTAGAACCAAAACCAATATAATGTTCCCTAAAATACATATTCAGGAGAAATCTATGTAACGTGAAGGTAGTTTTAAAATTTAAATAAAATTTGACAGTATTAGCAGTGACTTTATAGAGATACAAAGCTGTGTAAAGAAATATTATGGACAAGTATTACAACACAAATGAAGTAACCTAGATGAAACAAAGAACTTCCTAGAAACAAAGAAACCAAAAGAACTTATTTTTACTGTTTTCCTCCTTGAAGTCAATTCATTCCATATGCTTACTCGCCCCCCCAACACACACACACACACACACACACGCACACACACGCAAACACACATATACAGGGAAATAGTCTCACAGCACTAGGTGGAAGCCTAGAGACCAGGGGAGGCTTATCGCAAGGCAGGAGGAAACATGAGGGCCCAAGACATTTCAAGCCCTGGCATCCAGTCTCAGCCACCATCTCCCATGGACACCCTTTCCTGGAACCCACCTCCTCCAACAGCAATGGCTACTTCTCTGCATGAATGCTGCCCACAGGATGATTCTCAGCTTCGTGAACCCCTGGACAAAAGACAGACCTGCCTAACATCCTCATGTTTGGCTGAGGGATTGTTTCCTCTACAAATTAACGTGGTGATGCTAATCACCTGGAAAATTGGTCCTCAAGCAAATGCAGTATGCAGAAACACTCACTCTCTCACCTTAACATCTAGCCACTTTAGGCCACCTCACTCTCATTCTTGAAGTATATGTCTTTCTTGACCCTTTCCCATGTGTGTAAATGTACCTTTCTGCCTGTCCAAGTCAGAGTCTGGTCACATGACCCACCATTGGCCCACATGACCCTGCAGTCAGCTTGTCTGCCACAGCTCTGCAGCTTCAATGACAGAATCTTCTGCCACTGGGTTTGAGTTGCTTCACGTTCTGACTCTGGTGAAGATGGAGAACCTGACATTTCTGAGCCTGGTGAAGACAGAGTGCTGAAATTAAGGCTGGCTTAGGAGCCAAAGCCTCTAGCCCTAGGCCTGGCCCTTCCTTCTTGGAGTATCTGGTCAGTGCATAACAGGTCCTGAGGAATTTGGATATGAATTGATTTTTAGTATTTTGGATAGTTTGGGGGGATATATGTGAAAATACACACACACACACACACAATCTATCTTGACAAATATTGGTATGTTTCTACCAGGAAGAATATCCCTTTAACATTTGTATTTTGTAAAGGGAAGCTAAATTGCCACTCTGTATTACTTTCATATATTCCAATCAGGTGAAAAAGGCATTCATACACAGGTTCAAAACAAACAGATTCTGGTTCAAATATTTCCTAATTTTTGGACCCACTTTCAAAACCAACCTTATCCTTCTCTTTTGCTCCTGTCTGACCATATTACACACTTCAAAAATGTTTAAAGAAATAGCATGGAATCAACTCAGTATGTTTGACAAATTTGACATTATATTACTTCTCTAGATAATTTTGTAATATTTTTGGCAAACAAGTTCTATAGTTGCAGTATCTTATATCTTTCTTCTTTTTACATATTTTGTATCATTATGGAATTTTCCACGATCAAATAATATACATTTGCCTTACTGCATCCTACTTACATTTTTTTTGGGGGGGGGGTCCAGTCATGGGGCCTGAACTCTGGGCCTGGGCGCTGTCCCTCAGCTCTTCAGCTCAAGGCAAGCGCTCTACCACTTCAGCTACAGCGCCACTTCCGGTTTTCTGGTGGTTTATTGGAGATAGGAGTCTCACGGTCTCTCCTGCCCGGGCTGGCTTTGAACTGCGATCCTCAGATCTCAGCCTCCTGAGTAGCTAGGATTACAGGCGTGAGCCACCAGCGCCCGGCTTCTTAGCTTATTCTTTTATGCTTTTGATAGTACTGAAGAAACAACTACTCTGAGCATCCGGATTCAGCTTCTCAGCATTACAAACCTTACCTCACCCTTTATCCCTCAGTGTATGTTGCCCTCTCCTATCTAGGCAAATAGACACATCACATCTATTGGAGTTTTCCTAACTCCATGTTTTTCTACACTCAGGGTGCAACTTAAATTGTTTCTTTATCTGTGAAATATACCCTGAGATGCAGGCATTGTAATTTTTAAGATTAAAACTGAGGGGCTGGGAAGGTGGCTCAGTGGTAGTGTGCTTCTCTTGCATGCAGGAGGCCCTGGGTTCGATTCTTCAGTACCACATAATCAGAAAAAGCTGGAAGTGGCACTGTGGCTCAAGTGGCAGAGCACTAGCCTTGAGCTGAAGAGCTGAGGGACAGTTCCAAGGTCCAGAGTTAAGGCCCCACGACTGACAAAAAAAAAGATTAAAACTGAGAAAAATACTTTTGTATTGAGCTTATTAATCATACATTAATATTGCATATATGTGTGTCATCTTTGTATCTGTATTTTAAAGTTCAAGGACAAGGGTAATTTCTGTTAACTTTAGCATAGAACTTTATTGAAACACAAACAAGACTCAAATAGGTAAGCTCACATCAGAACAACAATGAAAAGGGCAGCTTATTTATGATGGTTCAGTTCACAATGACCTCAAATACTAAATTTCACAATCTGAACGAGTACCAAAAATGTGATTTCATTTGTAATGTTCATTAGGCATCAAAAACATGTTCCAGCTTACACACAGAATTGAGGAAAGATAGTATCAGCATCAAAGATGTACGTTGCAACACCATCAAGTGTGAAAAAACACAAAGCATTACTCAAGGATCTTAACACAGGAACTTTATAAGGACAATCAAGAGTTAATCGTATTAATTCTCTTGGTCTGCTACAGGGTGATTTTGACTGTTAATTTTGCTTTGCAGTTTCTTAGCAAATGTCTCAACTTCATGGAATGTAGAAGTAAGTGTCTCCAGACAGAAATCATCATCATCATCATCATCAGTGAACTCTGTTTCTTTTTTTATATTGTTACCAATATTCTCAAATATAGCAAGAACAATTTGAATATTTTCATTTGTCTCTTCCCTGTTAAAGAGCTCTATAAATCCTGATACTGATTCAGTACTGAGTAATTCTTTTGTCATGGTAAGATTTTTGGACAAATTCAGTAGCATTTTGAGAATATGAAACCTTGTTTTGGTGTTTCCTACAGTTAGCAAAAACAGAAATCCAGACATATAATTGACAACAAGTGTATGGTAATCAGTTGTAGTGGTGAGATGTCTAATCATCATTAATCCAGACAACTGCTCAGGAGAATCCAAACTATAAGCAAGGGTTTCTTCACAAACCTGACACACATATGTCTGAATAATGTTTAGATTTGGGTAAGTTGGTGCCATGTGAATCATGTTTTCCAAAAACGCTGTCCTAACTCGAGAGGATGGATAATTCAGCAAGGTTTCAATGAGTGAGACAACACCAGAATCCCGAAGGAAATCTCGGGTAAATGGAGAAGCACTTCTCATACCCATTGCAATTTTACATATTTCATGAATAAAAGGATCTCGAACTCTGTCCATTAGTAAGAGGAGTTCTTCAAACTCTTCAGAGTCAATTCTAAGATGGCACTGTATGCAGCTACAGGACCAATTTTCAGGCTCTGTACTCTCTCTGGCTTTAAGATGTTCTCGAATTCCCTGGACTGACCGGTAGGAGGGATCGTACTGAAATGGGAACTCCTGTTCAGACTGCTGCAAAGATTCCTCCTCTTGCCCTTCTGGGCTAAGTTCTACATACTTGGACTTCCCCCCAAACATTTCACAGAACAAAAATGCTGCTTCTTTTGGAAATTTAAGAGGGCTTATTGATGGGAAGCCAACCCATCCCCATGGACCAGACTTGAATTGAACAGTAACCTCATCCCAGGTCTGGGGTCTGTGTGAAGGATCAGGCTCCTGATTAAACGAACAGTTAGACTTGCCGATGGCCTTGAACACTGAGCTAGGATTTGTTTCAAAATGAGCCTCATCTCCTGCCCAGAACCAGGACCCAAATATGGCCTCATCTACATCAGGTACTGTTGTGGATTCACAATTGGCTCCATCACCAGTGTTGATATTCACCTCATCTTGAGAGCCAGACCCAAACTCAACAACTGCTATCTCCTCATTTTCTGGCCTGTATTCACAGGTGGGCACAGTTCCAGTTTCTTCAATAGCCTTGTCTCCAGACCAGAACCAGGACTCAATAATCATCTCTCTGTTGTCCTCTGGCTTGAATTCACAATATATCCCTGCTTCTATACTGTCTTCTTTTTCAGCCCAGAACCAGGACCCAAAAATAGCCTCCTCTTCAGTCTTTGGCATGGTTTCTTCTACTGCTAGAGAACCAGTGTCTACACTGTCCTCTTTAGACCAGAACCAGGACCCAACAATGACTTCCTCCTCCTCAGGGTCAGGCTTGGACTGAAAGCTGTCCCCTGTCACTGCCTCCAGACTGGACTCTTCTTCCCAGAACCAGGACCCGATAATGACTTCCTCCTCATCAGCTTTAGAACTGTTTTTGCTGCAGGATTCAGAATCTCTAATGGACTCTTCATTGGCCCAGAACCAGGACCCAACAGTAACTTCTTCCTCACCTGACAGCCTGTTCTCTTCTCTAACATCAGTTGGCACCTCAAGCCTGTCCTCTTCCCCAGCCCAGAACCAAGAACCGATTAAGTCTTCCTCAGCTTCAGGCCTTGACTCTCTGTCAGTTGTCTCTATCATGGCTTCCTCTTCTTTCCGGATCCAGGGGGTAATTGTGTTTTCCTCTTCAGTTTGTAGCTTGACTTCTCCAGTTTCATTATCTATATTGCCCTCTTGTGAAGCCCATAACAAGGACCCTACATCAGCCTCTGGCCCTGCATACTTTTTTGACCACAGCCTGTTGTTCTCTTCCTCCTCTGGTCTAGACTCACAGTTTTCTCTATCAGTAGGATACATATAGGACCCTTCTTCTGCCCAGAAGCAAGAACTGTTATCAGTATCCTCAGCCTCTGCCATGCGTTTGAATCTGGGACCAGGGCCATATTTCATCCTGGCCTGTTCTCCAGCCTCAAGCCAGGATGATACAATGTCCTCCTTTTCATTCTCCAACATAGACTTACTATTAACTTCAGCTTCTGCACAAGCATCTATTTTGGCCCAGAACCAGGGCCCAATTGTGGGCTCCTCATCATTATCCCTTGTTATAATGTCACAATTAGCTTCAGCCCCTGAATCAATATGATTTTGGTTTTCAGACCAAAGCCAAGACACAAATACTTTTTCTTCAGGTTCTGGCTTAGACATTTCTTCAACCCCAGTGTCTATACTGACTTTTGTATCCCAGAACCAGGGGTCAATAATATCTTGTTCTTCAGACCTCAGAATGGACTCATAGCTGACTCCAACAGAAGATTCCCCACTGGCCTCATCAATGCCCCAGAACCAAGACCCAAAAATGGACTCTTCGTCAGCCTCTTGGTTGACTTCTTCACCAGCCCAGAACCAAGAACCAACAAAGACTTCTTCATCATTAGCTGCTAGCATTGAGTCAGAGGCAGTCTCAGTTCCAATTTCCATACTGACATTCTCCTCAGTCTCTAAACAGGAATCAACAACAGGCTTTTCCTCAGCCCTCGGTCTGAGTTTACTGCTGGGCCCAGTCCCCATATTAGCCTCTTCAGTCCAGAACCAATTCCCAACAATAGGCTCATCTTCTAGATGTGGACTGGATTTGATTATGGCCACATCCTCCATCCTGGCCTCCTCTGTAGCCCAGAACCAGGTCCCAATAAGGACCTCCTCTTCTGACATGGCTTCTTGCCTGACTCTGGCTCTGGCTCTGGCTTCTTCCTTTGCCACTGTTCTGGCCCTGGTTTCTTTCTTGGTCTTGGGCTTTAAAAATATATTAGCCTTTTCTCCTGGCCATAACCAAGACTCTTCTTTGATTACATCTATAGACCCAGGCATTACATCATTGCCGGTTTCCCGCCTGGCCCTGTGCCGGGTCCTGGTATTTGCCTCTTTTCTGGTTCTGGGTTTAGAACTAGATTTCCCCTCTTCTCCAGCTCTGAACCTGGACTTCATATTATTTTCATATTCAGAACCAGAACTAGAATCAACAGGCACTTCTTTCTTAGAACTAAAGCGGGACATTTTATTGGATTCTTCCATGGTCATGGACCAAGTATTGGTCTTATCCTTGGCCCAGAACCAGGATGTCTTAACAGACTCATCCTCAGAACCAGAGCTAGACACGAAATAGAGCTCTTGTTTGCATTTGTGCCTATACATGTTATTTGCCTCTTGTTTGGCCATGTACCTGGACCTGGTACTGGCCTTTATCCTGTTCCTGGGACGAAATGTTGGACTGACTTCATCTTCACTACAGAACCAGGAATTCACAGAGGATTTATCTACCCATTTGAAATCAGGATTCTGAAAGGCCTCTTCTTTGGATGTAGACCTGGGGCAACACCAGGACCCAATATTAGTGATCTCTTCAGACCCAAATGAAGGCTGGAATCCCATTTGGGGATGAACTTTCTTTCTAGAAAATCTCTCAGTGTTCACATTAACCACTTCTCCATCTATAGGCAGACACCCAGTGTTACCAATTAACTCAGAATCAGTATTGACCAGTGGAGAGGCTATGGAGTTGGTATGAGATTCTTCCCCTCTCTTAGATATTGACTCTGCCCCACACTTATTCTGTGCCCAAGCTTGGGAACCATTCTTATATCTTGACCTAGGAATTGCCTTTGATTTATTCTTACTACGTGTCCCATCTCTTGTACCAGACTCAGTTTTAGACCTTGCTCCAGGCATAAACTTGGTCTTAGTTTTGGGCCTTGCTCCAGTCATTACGTGGGTCTGGGTCCTAACCTTAGGTCTAACTACAAGAGGGACTTCATTTTCTATTTCAGCCACATTCACAACTTCTCCATCCTTCTTTGAAGGCTCAACCTGGGCAGTAAGTTCAGTCTCTGCTCTGGTCATGGTACAAGCTAGAGAAAAATCCAGTTATACAACCCTGCACAAGAGCCTAACCACAGATTTTTAAGAGAATTGTATCTTTACACTCTGGTCTTTCAATGAGTCAGCAATTAAAGTAGGAAATAAGCAATCAGAGTAAATCACCAATCTCACAACAAATAAGATCCTACCAAATCACAGTCTGAATGAGCAATATAGATATAGTGCAGAGGAGGCACAACCAGGCTGGGAGAAGACAGGTGCTTCCTGGGTAGGGGTAGACCACTTGAGGGTGGTAATCAGAAGCAACTCCAGCACCACCAGAGCTGTAACTATAGGTGGATCTAGGGAGAGAGAATGAAACCAGGAATTCAGGCTCATCAAATTCTGAGACTTCCTGTAGAAACTTACAAAGGGAAACTGCTTTTGAATAGCAGGAGGGGCTGTCGAGGTATCAGAAAGTGTTTCTGTTCCTCCAGCCTGCTAGACAACATGTATGGAGATGGTAAGAAGCAGTACTGGGAATGGTGAAAAAAAACTATTTCAAATTGAGAGCCATGTGAGCATAAAACAGGACCCTAATCACTCCAAGACACCCACTAATAGTGTTTGGTCTCTACTACACAGACCCAAAAGTGAATTCATTCCCATACCAACCTTCACTGTTGTGATGCAACTTGCCCAACTTTCTGTGTTCAAGTGGTGATAATCCGCACAGCAGACTGCAAGGGGTCCTGTGGACAAACACACAGGATAAAATGAAGTCTCAGTGTCTAGTATATTGGCACAGAGCCTGGCTTCCATCTCTCAGTTGAAGGATTCAGTCTGTCTACAGTTTCCCACACCATAGTTTAAGCTCTCAGCTTTTACTGTTCACAGTTGAACCCAGAATTCCTCATTATTCACAAAACCTCTGGCAGAAAACAGACAAGAAATGCTACAGGAACAAGCAATTTTAGCAGACTGTACAAGTAGAAGTAATCTTGCAAGCACAGGAATCACAGCCACTTGCCTGTTGATCTTCAGTAGCTTGCCCTACACAGTCCCCTTCCTCACCAGTCTCCAGATATTTGAGCCAGTCTCCTGGTCTGTTCTTTTCTTGCAGAACTGACCAGCCCCTAAAGCAGGCCTATAGACAAACAGATTAAAAAGGTGATGCAATGAGGAAAGGATGGTAGCAGCTGAGCCCAGTAGACAGAGCAACACGGGCCAAGGATAGGAGTTGCCATCTGATCTGTCATTAAACATTTCAGATTCTGTTTGTGGAATGAGCCTGTTTTCTTTGGCCCCTGCTGCAGGGCTGCAGAGGTAAGAGAACAAGAGTGACTCGTGACATCATGCACCTGCCATCAATGCCTTGTCCAGTTCTGAGGATTCACCACTAGGTGCGCCACATCCCCTTCCTCTGCGCAGCAGAAAATGGGGGAAGGGCACCACATATTCTAGAAAACAGGTTCTGAAGTGATCCTGGTATTGACGACTGCCATCACCACCTCCCAAATCCCATATTCCCAGACCCCCAACTTGGAATGGTAGGGGATAAAGGTAGGGAAGTATGTAGAAGGCGGTAAGGGGGAAGATTAGATAGGAGGTACTACTGGATGCCCACCTGCTCAGATTAGAGTCACCCATCCCTGGCAGGTTTCAGGCTAGCCCCGATGCCCACCCTCCATCCCCACGCACCTCCAGAATCCCAGACTGTTTTCTGCTCCTCCTTTTTCTTAAGCCTCTCCTTGACAGATGCCCTCGCAGAATATGTCAGACCTACAACGCAGAAGACTTTGACACCAAAACTAAGCCTGTAGGAATGGACAGCACCCAAGGAACCAGACCCCAACAGGCTCCTTTTCTGAACCAAGGCCAGAGTGGGGAAGGGCATCCTCCTCCCACCAGTTGGGCTGGACCCAAGCTCAGAAGCCTGCACACACACACACCCCGCGACCCCCCAGGACACCCCAAGACCCCATCTCCCTCTGACATTTCTCCCTCACACACCCCCTCCCACCAAAGCACAGCCTTCCCAAGGCATAACCAACGTCCAGGGGTGAGAAGCGGGAGCTTTGGAAGTTGGCTGGGAGGAGGTCAGCTGACTGGCCTTCAGACCATCCTGGAAATGCTGTGGCCTCCCACTCAGCCCCGGGCCCGCCAGACCCCCGCGAGTCACCGTCTTCTGGTCCCCGGGGATTACGGACTCTGCACACCTCTCTGGAGGATCCTCTGGGCAGCTTGCCTCCTCAGCGTCCAACTGTCAAGGTCTGGGGAAGAAGCTGTCAGCCTGTCAACAAGGGGAGACCCACCCCGTTCCCTCTGCACACCCTCACTTGCCTTCGCGGGCTCAGGGCCCAGGGAGTCAGGCCCCCCTCCACTCCCGCGCTCCCCCTCCACTCAGGCGCCTTCCTCTCTTCTCTCAGCAGCTGTTCTGTGGGACTCCCACTGCTTTCCCGAGGAGCCCAAGCGCAAAGAGGCGGCCAGTCCCCAAGCCTCTGCAGCAAGGCCGGCAGGGGCTGCGCAGGATGCGGCAAGAACCGCTAGCTCCGAGGGTTTCGGGAAGGGGGGCGGAGGGATACGGCCGCGTCAGTGCTGGACGCCCCCTCCCAGGCCCACCATAGTTCCGACCCGGGGTGGGCGGGGCCTGCACCAGCCCCACTCTCAGGGGCGGGCTCCCGCCACTCGCCCTGCCTCCCTGCACCCTGCACACCCTGACGTGGCGACTTCCACCACTTCCCTGCCTCTGCTAGGCTTCCCGGTGCTGTGCTCGCTGAGAGCTAGGGGCTGTGGCGGCTGGGGAAGCAATATCCGAGGTCGGGAATCGCTGCGCTGGAGGGAGCAGCGGATGGATACTAAAGCCGCCTCTTGGTGCTTTGCACCCCAGACTGCGCAGTGCCTCTCCCCTTCTCCCCCCTCCCCTCGCCAGTCTCCCTGTCCCTCCTCCTTCCTGTCGGAGGGGGGAAAAGGGGGTCTGGACTGCAGACAGATGGGGAGGAAACATGTGACATCAAGACATAGCAACAAGCAGTGTGGACAAGGGGCCTCTAGGAGGCTCTGCCATGTTTTGCTTTGCTTGCTTCGTACAGCCATCAAGCAAAGCAAGGCATTTCTGCCTTTAAGGGAACAGAGGTGAGGGCTCCCATCACAGGCCTCATCACTGCTCCTCTCCCAAAGGAAGGCTGGCCTACTATACCTCTAGCCCTAGGAAAACAGCCGCTGGTTTAGGCCTTTCCACCAGAGAACTCCATTGGTCATTAAGCTGACCCCACAATTGCTCAAGAAAGAAGGCCTTTCTCTCTCACCAGACACAGGGGGTCCTGTAGCCTGGCATCTTTTCACTCACAGTCAAGTGTCAGGCTTGTTCTGGCTTCCTGACTAGTGTTTTCTGTCAAAGCTTGTCTTGTCAGTGGGGTCCAAACCCTTCATCATATTTGGCAGTGTGGAACTGTGGCAAGCATTTAACCAGTGTGTGTCTCAATTGTAACCACCTGTCTTTTTTAGGGGAAGAATCCATTTCCTCAACACAGGAACATGGCTAGTTTTGAGTCCTCTGCTTTTATTCTTACCTACATCCTCCCTCCAATCTTGAACCTCTCCTTTCCCTATTTGTTATAGGGGACCAGTGGAGCAATGTGCTTTGTATAATGCATTTTAAATATCATGCAAATACGTCTTTCTTGTTTGGTAGATTAATGACCTCCCCAAACATAGCCATATTCCATTCTCTGCAACACCTGAATACATTACTATATCTGCCAAAAGGTAATTGATGTTAAGGAGGTAACTAAGTTTGCTATTTGTTTGTTAATCAGTTTGCTACAAATTTATTCTGAATTATCCTGCCCAGTGTAATTGCAATGGTAATTTCGATGTGGCACAGGATGTTAGAAGTGTTAGTACCTGAAGGGAGCATCGAGAGAAAAACACTTACTGCCTTTGACAATGTCAGACACCAAGAGCCAGGAAATGAAGGTATGTCCCTCGCAAATGTACATGACATATTCTACCTCCTATAAACACCAGAATGAAGGTAGTTCTCACTGTATCTTGGCATTAGTGTAATGAGATCTTTTTCACCCTCCTGCAGTGTAATACAATTTGTGTTATTTCAATCCATCAAACGTGTACAAATTCATTATCTTAGCAACGATCTCAATTTTCATAAACTCCATTCCTATATCCTGTCTCTTACATGTGTGTCATTGACTGTTAGGATTTTGGCTCTCATCCCTCACCACTACATACACAGATCTCCTTCTGTCTGTTCAAAAGGTATGTCTAAAACATTAGCATAATTTTTCTCTTATCTGTTTATATACTTATGATTTTTTTCTTTTTTTTTTGTCGGTCATGGGGCTTGAACTCTGGGCCTGGGCGCTGTCCCTCAGCTCTTCAGCTCAAGGCGAGCGCTCTACCACTTGAGCTACAGCGCCACTTCCGGTTTTCTAGTGGTTTATTGGAGATAGGAGTCTCACAGTCTTTCCTGCCTGGGCTGGCTTTGAACCGCGATCCTCAGATCTCAGCCTCCTGAGTAGCTAGGATTACAGGCGTGAGCCACCGGTGCCCTGCTGATTTTTTTTCTTTTTACACTACTGGGGAATGAATACCAGGCCAGTCTTCTACCACTAATATACATTTTCTGTCTCCTTTAAAATTTTTTGATAGTCTAAATAGTTCAGCCTTGCCTTGAACTTACTTTGTAGCCCAGAGTGTCCTTTAACTTTCAATTCTCCTATATTAGCCTACAGAGTAGTTAGGATTACAGATGTGAGCATTACAGATTGTACCCTGTAAACGTAGTATCTTTTCACCAAGTCATTTATTGACTGAGGAATGGTTCCATCAATAGTTGGCAAATTTCTTTTTGTATGACTTCAAAATATGTGTCGGATAATCTGTTGACAATTTATGTAGAAACGATGGTCATTTAATAAACATTTGTGAACTGGAAAATGCCCTATTTGAGGCATTTTATTTATTTGTATTTGACAAATTAAGTATTATCTTTAGATGATAGTGCAAATAGAAGACTGAAGATGATGACAAACCTTTATTCTGAGTGCTATGCACTGCTTACTTCCTGGAAAAATGCATTCCAGCCCATCAATTTGCAATGCCCAGGGTTCTACTTCTGGGGACCTCATCTTCCACCCGTATAACTCTTACCTGCCCCTGAAATCTAAGTTTCAGAAATACCCCACAAGCATCAAGTCTGGGATAAAGAAGCAGATGTGTTTATTTGCTTTATGCTATTCACCTTTCTCCTCCTAATCCTACCTTACCACCCCCTGCTCATAAAATTGCACAATGGCATATCCCTTGACTGTACAGCTCAGATAATCTACTCTTGTCCTTGTCAATCACCAGCTCGGCAAGAAATATTACCTTACTCATGTAACTGTAACCCCTTTGTACATCATCTTTACAATAAAATATTTTTTAAAAAATCATCATGGGCAGGGCACCGGTGGCTCATGCCTGTAATCCTAGCTACTCAGGAGCTGAGATTCTGAGGATCGAAGTTCAAAGCCAGCCCAGGCACGAAAGTCTATGAGACTCTTATCTCCAATAAACCACTAGAAAACTGGAAGTGGCGCTGTGGCTCAAGCAGTAGAGCACTCGCCTTGAGTTGAAGAGCACAAGAACAGCGCCCAAGCCCAGAGTTCAAGCCCCACGACCGACAAAAAAAAAATCATCATGTTTATATACTGCTTTAGTCTATTTAGCTTAAGTTGCCTATCCACTGTATGTGTTCCTCAAACAATCATCTCTCTCTGGTAGATAGAGTTGAATCCTTTGCATACTTAGAAGTCGTTCCTTTTTCTGTGCCTGAATTTCAGAAGCCATATGCTATATTCTGGACCTTACTGTCTCCCAGAAGCCTATGTCTCTACTCCTTTGTACTCTCTTTTTCTTTTTGTAGCCATGAAATGAGCAGTTTTCCTCTGTCATATGCCATCTGCTGGCTTGCCACAGACCCAAAAGCACTAAATAGATCATGGTCTGGAACCTCCAAAATTATAAGCCAAAATAAATTGTTTCTTTTTACAAATTGATCATATCTGATATTTTGTTACTAAGTTGTAAAACTAACACAGGGATTAAAATTTTTTAGCTAGGACCTTCCAACTTTATCTATAAATGTAATGCAATCCCAAAAAAGATCCCAGCAAGTTATCATATGAACGCTGGCAAACTTACTATAAAGTCTACATGGAGAGGCAAAACACAGAATAGACAACACAATACTGAAGAAGAACAAAGTTACAACGTCAAGACTGCCTGACTTCAAGACTTACTATAAAGCTACAAATAATCAATCTCCTATGTATTTGCAGAAGAATCAATAAGCAGAACAGTGCAAACATCACAAAAATATAAGCAACCAATCTTTGATAAAGGCAATCCATGGGACAAATATTTATCCAAATAATTGCATATATATGAAAAAATTAATCTACACTCAGATACTACACATAATTTTAAAGTTTATTCAAAATGGATCACATACCTAAATGTATATACAAAATATTGACTTCAAAATGATAACATCAAAGAAAATGTAGATATTTCAGCAATAATTTTCTAAATACAACACCAAAGGCATTCTCCATGTAAAAAAGTATCAATAAGCTGGGCTCATTAAAATTAAAGAAAAAGCCATGCTTTGTGAAGAGCACCATCAAGGTAATGAGAAGATAAGCTGCAAAGTTGTATCAAATATTTGCAGAAAACAGATTTGATAAAGAACTAGTATCTAAAATATGCAAAGAACCCAGAAAACTCAACAATAAGAAAATGATGAACCAATAACCTTAACAAACACTGAATCAACGAATACAAATATATGGCAATTATTTGAAGAGATAATAAAATGAAAATGGAAAGAATGATGAGAAAACAATATCAACTTAGCTAACAATTGTCAAAATCCAGAACACTGGCAAACCAAATATTGGCAAAGATATGGAATGAAAGCAATCTTTGTTTATTCCTAGTAAAAAAAAATGCAATGTGGCACTGCCACTCTGGTAGGCAATTTTTGGAAAGTTTCTTATGACTGTAAGCATATTCTTAGCGTAAAATCCTATAAAAGCACTCCTTGGCATTGACCCAAATAAGTTGAAAACTTACATTTACATAAAACTTGAATGTAATTATATCTAGCAGCTTTATTTGTAATCATCAAATACTTGGAAGAAATCAAGATGTTCTTCAATAGGGAAATAAATAACTGTAATATATTCTGATGATGGAATAGTATTCAGCATTAAAAATGAATTATCAATCCATGAAAATATGTCGAACTTAAATAAGCTCAAGTGCACTGAACTATGAAGAAAATAAAATGGTCAGTGGTTGTCTTGTGTTGGAGTGAGAGAGGAATAGACAGCATAGCACAGAGTGTTTTTTCAGGTATTAAACCAGACACCTCATTTTCTTCAGTGAACTTTCTAATAACATTGCTGATTCACTTTAAATAATGTCATATGATATATATTATTATATATTTGTCCAAGCTCATTTACATCAAGCTGATTTAACTTGTCTTTTAATGTATGTGCAAGATCATTAATGGTTTAACCTTGAAATTTAGGGGTTCTCTATATCCACAGGTACAGCCCTTGGATGATGGAGAAAGAAAGTGATAGGTCATTATTTTTTTCATTGATTCTAACTTAAACAGGCACTAATTTCCCCCACAGTTCTTGTCAAATCTATAATGGAAAGTAATGTGCAAGCCCAAATGTGAAGCCAGATGTGAAAGAGCAAAGTTTGAGTGATAATTATGTGTCAGTGTGGGTTTGACGCCAATGTTGGAAGGAGAGATGGTGACAATGGGGAAGGCTATGCCTGTAGACATGAAGTATTTGGATATTTTTCTCCTTTCTGCTTAATTTTGCCATGAACCTAAACCTGATCTGAAAAAAAAATAAGTTATTGGTCAGGCACAAGTGGCTCATGTCTGTAGTCCTAGCTAGTAGGCTGAAATCTGTAGGATCATCGTTCAAAGCCAGTCCAGACAGGCAAATCTGAGAGACTCTTCCCAGGAAATAAGAGGGCAAGCTGAAGGTGTGGCTCAAGTGGTAGCTTTCCAGACAAGCAAGCTGGGAAAGCATAAGGCCTTGGGTTCAAACCATGGTACTGGCAAAGAAAAAATTAATTCTTTTCTGCTGAGATACTCAGCATTTAAATATGCTACACTGTCCCTTTTCTTGAGGAGAAAAGTTGCCCCCATATGCATGTTACACCATAGGTACTGGAGTCTTTCTCTGAACTCTTTTTCTACAAAATCCATCAACTTAATTGTCTGTAGTAAATATACTGACACTGTCACCTCTCTTTCACTCCAATCTTGCCGTACCATCTTCTGATGAGTTGTTACTGGCCCACTAAAATTGCTTTCATTTAAATTGCCAATGATATTTATGCAGCTAAATGCGATAATCAATTTTTAATCCTCATCTTGACCTATCACCATAGAGACCACATTTCTCCATCCAAATCAAGACACTTACAAAATAAAATACTGTTTTGGTAGCAATTATACCTGTACAACATTAATGAACTGTAACTACCCTTAACTAGGGATATTAGATTACCTTATCTATTAGTACTACTCAGCCAATTTCATCACCTCTTCTATGAGCTATCTTCTTGACTTAGCTTCTACTGAAGTATACAAGTTTTTCTCCTACCTTACTGCCTTTTCCTGATGAGTAGCTTTCTTTGTTTTTGCTGGTTTATTCTCACCTCCTATATTTCAACACTGAAATGCTACCAAGTTCAATCTTGAGACTTCCTCCCTTACTAATCACACTATCTGTAGCTCTTAGTCTTCTCTCCAAAATCTGGCTTTAAATACCATATATACCTTGATGATACCCAAATTTCTATCTCTAGTTTGGACTTCTCTCAGAAATCGCAAACTTATATATCCTATTACTACTATCTACTGTCTATCTACATGTGAATGTCTAAAAGGCAGCTCAAATACAATATGTCCTGAAGTAAGCTCTTGATCTTCTCTCCAAATCCTGTTCCTGTCAGACTTCTCAGATCTCAGGAAATGATTGCATTCATCACTGACTTGCTCAGCACCAATGTCATCATTAATTATTCTCTTTCTTTATAGTCAATCCATCCACAAAACTCTATTGCTTCACAGCCAAAGTACATCTGAAAGGTGTGCAATAGTATTATTTCCACAGAAAATAATTTATTCCAAGCAAATGTCACCTATTATTTGAAGCATTATAATTGTTTTATAGCTACTAGTGATTTCTCTAATTCTGTTCTTATTTCTCTAGAACCTATTTTCTATAAAGAAGCTAGGATCACCCTTCCAAAACCTAGGTCAAATAGCTGTCCATCTTCAAAATCCCCTAAAGTTTATTTTTTAAATGCAGAATATTTTCCATATAATATCTCAAAAGATCTGGCCCCTGACTACCATTTTAAATCATCTCTGATTACTTGCTCCCTTTGCTTTCTTCATTTTTGCTAGCACTAGAGCTTGCACTCAGAGTTTCTCACTTTCCTATGCTTTTTCTACTCAAATCTGGCATTCTATACTCAGCTTTTTGCTGATTAATTGGATAAGAGTTTTGTGGGTTTGTCTGCCCAGGCTCACTCTGAACCACAATTCTCAGATCTCAGCCTCCTGAATAGCTAGGATTATGGGAGTGAGCCACTGGTAACTGGCCGCTTCATAGTTCTAACCACATTCACTTCCTGGCTGGTTTTTTTTTTAATAAGCCAAGTATTTTTGTATCCAAGGATCTCCTCATTTGTTGTTTCCAAAGCTTAGAAAACTGTCACATAGCTTTGGCTTGATCTCTTATTTCATTCTGTTATGTGCTTAGGGATAATTTATCTGTCCTATCAAAAAGAATAATCTTCTTTCCAATACCATCTATCCTCATACCTTGTTTGATTTTTCCCTACAGCAGTTGTCACTATTTAAGATTACATGCTAGCATATTTAACTTTCATCTGTTTCCCTTCCTCTCTAAAATGTAAACTCCATTAGAATAAAACTTTATTGTTATGCAATATTCCCAGAACCAAGGACCAGTGCCTGGAACATAATAAATTGTTCAATTTGTTAAATATTTGAGGGCCTCAGGAATCCAAGGCCATATATTTCTTCATTATATGAATCATATTGGTTTACACAAAGTTTAAAATCTGAGAAAATTTATTATGCTTTTAAAAGCTTCCATACATGGCCAATACATTAAAAAAACACCATTTTAACATTTTTAGACTATTTATTTTGTTGAAGACAGTATATATTTTGTTGGAAACCCCTGTCTATTCTTCTCTAAAATGTGTTACATCTATATGTAGCTCAATTAAAACATGGAGTGTGGTGATAAAGAGTAAGGGTGCACGAGGAGCTAAAGAAAAATTTTCATCCACTATATATTCATTCCATTCTAGGTTCACTTTGGAATTGTATGTTTGCATTTAGCTTTGGTTTTCCCTTGTTTCTTTTGAGACAAGATCCTGCTGTGTAGCTGACCTAGAACTCAATATTTTATTACCTCAGCCTCCTAAATGCTGGGATTATAAATGTATGCTGCTGCACATGGCTTTCGCTAACTAGCAAAATTTTTCAATATATTTAGAATGTATAGGTTTACACTGTAGAATAGTGAAAGCTAGTTAAGCATTACCTCTCATGCTTACAATTTTGTTGTCAGAACACTTAAAAGTCACTCCCAGTATTTTTTACTTGAAAAATTCAGTACATTGTTATTAACTATAGTCATCACTGTGTACAAATTGATTTTTTGAACTTATTTCTTTTAACTGAAATTTCATAATCTTTGATCGATACCCCTTCCAGCTACTTGTAACAATCATTCTACATTCTACTTCTATGAATTCAACTTTATTAGATTCTACTTATAAGTGAGATCATGAACTATTTTTCTATGCCTGGCTTATTTCCTCCAGGTTCATCTATGAATATACTATCAGCTTTTTACACAGTGTCTTTAAATAGTTTAATATAATTCCATTGTGTGGGTATATCACATTTTCTCTGTCCATTAATCAGTTGATAAACACCTAGGTTCTCATTTCTTAGTTATTGTGGATTATGGTGTAATAAGTACAAAAGTTCAGGTGTCTCTTTTATATACTGATTTCATTTCATAGATAAATCGATAGAGGGAATAAAAGAAGGGAGAATTTTTCACATATGAAAATTATTACATATATGAGAAAAAGCATTTCATACATGAAAAGCATATGTGTGTATATGTATATACTACTGGTATTGTTGGATAATATAGCAGCTGTGATTTTCAGGGGGTTGTAGGGTTTTTTGTTTTTCTCTTTGCTTTTTTCTGTTAGTGTTAGGGTTTGAACTCAGAGCTTCATGGACCATAGCTCAACATGTCACAGTGCTATTAGTTTCATTTTAACTTTTTCAAGACCCTCCATACTCTTTTTCCAACACTAAGCTATATTCCCACCAACAATGTCCAAGGGTTCCCTTTTGTCCACATTCTCACAGTTTTTGTCTGTGGGTTTTTATAGCTAATGTTTCAACAGAAGAAAGGGGGCATAGGACTAGATTATAGGATTTTTAGAGTATTGAAAAACAAAGAACTTACAGAGGAACAAGAATAAGAATTACATTGAATTGGGCACCAGCGGCCTGTGCCTGTAATCCTAGCTATTTGGCAGCAGTTTGAGACTGGGAGGATTGTAGCTCAAGGCTAGCCCATGCAGAAAAACCTGAAAGATTACATCTCAATAGAATAAGCCAGACATAGTGATGTGTGTTTGGCACCCTAGCTATTACAGGAAGTCTAAAATAGACAAGTAGAGGTCTAGGCACAAATCTGAACAGGAAGAGATGCTCTGTCTCAAAAATAACCATTGTCAGCAGGTGCTGGTGGCTCATGCCTCAAATTCTAGGTACTCAGGAGGCTCAGATCGTAAGATCCCCATTCAAAACCAGCTAGGAAAGGAAAGTTAGTGAGACTATCTCCAATTAATCACCAAAAAACTTGGGAGTGGAGTTGTGGCTCAAGTGGTAGAGTGTTAGCCTTGAGCAAAAGTGCTTGGGCACAGTGTTGGAGGCATAACAAGGGATAGAACACCTGTGTAGATAGTGCAAGACCCTGAGTTCACTCAAGTACCATCAAAAATATATTCGGATTCTGTCAAGAAACTATGCTGTCAAGAGGAGTCAAATGAAATAACTAGCGTTATGAGAAAAGTTATTTATAGGCATGCACAAGACCCTGCGTTCAATTTTCAACACACAATAAGAACAAACAGTGCAGAGCTAGCAAAAGACAATAAACATTAATAAGACAAAGAGTAGAAAAAAACAATAAAATTTCTTTGTTTTAGTTTTTGATAATTCTGTCCATTATATATGATGTATTCATGTTCATATCTTCAGGAGGGTCAGGGCAAGGGCACAAAACTCAAGGGAAAAAGGATTAAAAAAAAGTTCAGTAGTGGAGCTCACTGGATATTGATGAAAGTGAAATATACATCTCATGAGAGAGATGGGTGGAAGAAAATAAGGTAACAGAAGACACTGTACAAAAGGAAATGAGCATACTCATCACCTGACTAGCATAATTTTAATCCCTCTGCACATCACTTCTATAATGATGAAGTAATTTTTTTAAGTTCTTGAAAGACAAAAACACATATCATTAACTAGCTAGACTGAAAAATATGTAAAAGACTTAAATGGACAAAGTAATAAATGAAATAACCATTACCATTTTTGCATAAGTAAAAAATGATTAGAGAGTACTATGTGCAATTGCACATTAACAAACATTGGACAGCCTAGATGAAATGGGGAAAATGCCTAGAAACATACTAGCCAAGACTAAATAAATTCTTTCTGGGTTGCAAGAATTAATAGCATGAAAATGGTAATAATGCCCAAAGCAATTTATGAATTCCATGTAATATCCATCAAAATCCCAGAAAACTTCTTCAAAGAAATATAAAAAGCAGTCCAAAAATTCATATGGAATAATAAAAGACCCTGAATAGCAAGAACAATCCTTTGCAGAAAGAACAGTATTGGAAGACTATCAATAGCAAACTTCAAACTATTATAAAGTTATAGAGATACAAACAACTTTGTACTGACAAAAGAATAGGCCTGAGGACTAATGGAACACAATAGAAGACTCAGAAATGAACTCATGGACCTATAACCACCTATTTTGATAAGGGAGCCAAAAACACAGGTTGAAAAAAAAAAGACAGCCTCTTCAAGAAATGGTGCAGGCAAAATTGGCTATTTTTCAGAAAACTAAAGCCTGATCCCTGCACCAGAACTGATTCTAAATGGATCAAAGACCTCAATGTAAGGCCAGAAACCATGAAAATATTACAGGGAGGAGTAGGGAAAGCACTAGGGCTCCTAAGTATGGGATAAAACATCCTAAGTAAAGATCCAGAATCACAACAAATCAGAGAAAGACTGCATAAAGGGATGGTATAAACTAAAGAGTTTCTGCATGGCAAAGGACATAGCTAACAAGATAAATAGCCCACAGAATGGGAGATTTTTTTTTACCATCTATGCATCAGACAAGGACCTCATATCTAAAATATACTTTGAGCTCAAAAATTACCTCCCACAAATTAATCTCAAAGAAACAATAACTCAATTAATAAATGGGCTAAAGACTTAAAGTGAGAGTTCTCACAATAGCTATATACATATCACTATTTAAGATGATGCTAAGTGAAATGAACTCCAAGGCATGGACACAAGAGGGTTTTTTTTTGTTTTTTAATGTACTATGTGAATTTTTGTTTCTTTTGTATGTTCTTCTTTTGTATGGTACATCCCCTGTTGTCACTGTATTTGATTCTGGTACCCTGGTATTGCATATACGTTTATTTGAATTAGGGAAGGGAAGGGGAACAACAGAATGGTGAGACAAAGGACAAGGTGGAAACCAATACAACAGCATTATACACAAGGAAATATGTTGGAAATGATCTGTACAACTTGCTGGGGTGGAGGTTTGGGGGAGGGAAAGTAGGAGAAAAATGACGGAAGGGGTAACAAATTTGACGAGAAATATACTTATTACCTTACTTATGTAACCCCCTCTTTGACAATAATAAAAAAGAGAGAGTTCTCAGAAGAAGAATGACCAGAAGACACTTGAAGAAATGTTCAATATCTCTGGCCATAAAAGAAATGCAAATCAAAACAATATTGAGAATGGTCATTATCAAGATAACTAACAATAGCAAATGCTGGCAGGGCTGTGGCCAAAAGGGAACAGTAGCTACTACACTGTTAGTGGGAATGTAAACTTGTCTAACCAATCTGGAAAGGAGTACAGGGATTCCTCAGAAAACTAAACACAGAGCTACCCTATGACCCAGAAATTCCACTCCTGGGCATTTATCCAATAAAACACAAAGAAGGCCACACTAAAGCTAACACCACTGTCATGTTCATTACAGCATAAATCCCCCTCAGTGGACAAATGGATTAAGAAAATATGATATAGGGCTGGGAAGGTGGCTCAGTGGTAGAGTGCTTGCCTTGCATGCATGAGGCCCTGGGTTCGATTCCTCAGCACCACATAAGCAGAAAAAGCCGGAAGTGGTGCTGTGGCTCAAGTGCTAGAGCACTAGCCTTGAGCTGCAGAGCTGAGGGACAGTGCCCAGGCCCAGAGTTCAGGCACCATGGCTGGCAAAAAAAATAAAGAAAGAAAGAAAATATTTTATATATATATATATATATATATATATATATATATATATATATATATATATAATGGAATTCTACTCATCCATCAGAAAGAATGATATTGAAAACATTATACTCTGGAAACAAGCAAGAATAAAAAGGCAAACATTGTACTATTTCACTTGTAGACGGACTTTGAATAGTCTCATTCATAGAGACAAAAGTAGGGTAAGCTGAGTGCTGGTGGCTCATGCCTATAATCCTAGCTACTCAGAAGGCTGAGATCTGAAGACCATGGTTCAAAATCATCCCAGGAAGAAAAGTTCATAAAACTCCTATCTCCAATTCAATCACCAAAAAGCTGGAAGTGGAGCTGTGGCACCAAAGCTCTGGGAAAGCACCCAGACCCGGAGCCCCAATATCAGCACACACCAAAAAAGTAAAATAGTTTTGATGGAAACTTCCACAGAGGGGGATGAAAGAGAGGAATGGTTAGCCATTTTTATAATGTGTATAGATTTTCAATTTAACATGATAAAAAGTTCTGGAGATCAACAATAGTGATATTTGCATAGCAATGTGGATATGCTTGCTGCCATTGAAAGGTGTAGTTGAAAGTATTTAAATGACACATTTAATGTCATGTGGATTTTGCCACAATTTATAAGCATAATTAAATGTGCAACACAAGGAGCAAACTCCAAAGCAAATTAGTCCCCTATTGGAGCTACTTAATTTGGCCTTCAGCAGGGTTGGAGGATACTTGTTTGCCCTTCCCAGGCTTCACTCCTGTGCCTGATGTTCTGTTAAGTTTGCTTTCTGGCTTTTCTTTATTCTGATACCTTCATGACTCAGTTTCCTTACAAATAGTGCAGAAACCCAACCCAAAGTTTCCTGGAAGACTCTTGTCTTTGAAAGGCACTCTGTCCACCTCCTCTCTCTTTTTCAGTCTCCTCTCTTTTTAACCTTCTTCCCCAATGGCTTTCTGAGAGCCAATCTGCCCCTCCTGCTTATTTAGTGGCAGGAACGTGACCTGGTGCCCTTGGTTCTCATGGTCTCACTGCTACATGAGAGGCTAGGTCTTGACCTAGACCTAGACCTATATTGATTCAACTGGTAAACGCAGTTGGAAGGCCACTGGGAACTTATCCCCCCCATTGTGAAGTCTGTTGTTCTAATCTTCCTATGTGACCTCATGACAAGGCCATTCTCAGTTTTTTTTTTTTTTTTTGTCGGTCGTGGGGCTTGAACTCTGGGCCTGGGCGCTGCCCCTCAGCTTTTCAGCTCAAGGCAAGCGCTCTACCACTTGAGCTACAGCGCCACTTCCCCATTCTCAGTTTTGTCTCCTGCATGTACCACCGACCACATCCTCATCTTCATTGGAGTGGGTAAGAGTTCCTGGTCTTCCCAGTTGGTCACCCTGGAAGAGACCCCATCTACCTTCTCAAAGTATATCTGGCCCTTGGCTCAGAGAGGGTCTGGACCTCAGTGCCTTAATGGAATACTTTGACTGGATAATGCCCTAAACAGAATTTCAGTCTTGGTGCTTTCCCTTCCAAAATGGGCTCCCAAATTTCAATTCCTGGCAGAAATGTCACCTTTCTGCCTTCCCAATACTAGTCCACTAAACAACTTCTTACAGCAAAGCAGCAAGTGGTCAGAAGTTCCCTATTCCCCAGCCTTTTTCCTTTTTTACTCCTGACTGAATTCTTCTGTAGTTCAGATTCTCTTAGCTGATACTCTCCCATTTAAGCAAACTCCCTTTGTTTCTGTCAACCCTCCCTCGGAACTTCCGGAGTCTCTTAGCTGACAGCCTTCCAATCTTCCCCAGTCTCTACCACCTGCTCCCTCTTCTTCTACCTCTTCTCTTTTTATAAATTACACAAAACTAGATCTGAATTCCCCAGAGGGACAATTATTTCTCTCCACTTTAGGTTTGTTGGCCAATCCACCCAAGAAATCTGCAGAAAAATTTCAACAGCTAGAGCAGGATCCCCAAACATCCCAAAAGGAGCTACTTAACACAGCCTTCAAAGTCTTTAACAATCAGTATGAAGAGGCAAAAGAAGGAAAAAGAGGGACTCCTTAAGTTAAATGCCAAATCTTAGCTACTGCCATGAAGCCCCAAAATAGATTGTGCTATGCCAGACCACCTGTCTGTCTGCTCCTCTTGTTACCTGCTTCCATTACAGCAGAGATAAACATTGGACAAGAGCTTAGCCCTTCTTTAAGCTTTGCCCATTTTGTGGTACACGAGGACACTGGAAAATGGACTGCACCTGGAAGCAAAGCCCTAGACACTCACCCTGGTACAGCTAGATCCAGAGTCCTCCCTCCCACAACTACTAGAATGAGGAGGCCTGAGTTCTTTTGCACGCACCAAGGGCTTCCCTAGTGGTGCAACTAAAGGATCTCTGGAACAGTGGCTGGATAGCAAATATTTCTTCTGGTCCACAAAGGTTAGTCTCTCTCTTAATGAAGAGTCAAATTTACAAGTTTCTGGAATCTACTCGTTTCTCCATTAGCCTCAGTGTCTCACTTTAAGTAAAAAGCAAAATAACATCTCTCCTTCACTCAAGTTTGCCAAGCTAGCAGCTTTGCTGTTTATCACAAACTTTGCTGAAGGTTACTGACAACTTTGAGGTTTATCACCAGCTATACTGAGATGCTGTGTTAGCCAGAAGACCTTGCTAACAGTGTTCTATGTATTCTGTTCTGCTACCTATATATGCTTAAGAGTGGAGATTCTGCTTGCTGCTGGCATAAAAACAGAGTATTTTCTAAAACAATGTTATTTGAGTTAAAGGGTTTTCTGAGAGTTATTTTAAAATACAAACTAAAGAAACAAACAGTGAGAAGATACATGAAAAGGAAAAGGGATGCTGTGCATTTGATAGACAGAGCTTATAAAACAGTGTAGATAAAGAGTTGGGAAAGGGAAATGAGGAAACAAAAAATGGTTTCCTTTAGATAAGAAAGGATATGGGAGCCAGGCGCTGGTGGCTCACGCCTGGAATCCTAGCTACTCAGGAGGCTGAGATCTGAGGATCGCGGTTCAAAGCCAGCCCGGGCAGGAGAGACCATGAGACTCCTATCTCCAATAAACCACCAGAAAACAGGAAGTGGCGCTGTAGCTCAAGTGGTAGAGCGCTCGCCTTGAGCTGAAGAGCTGAGGAACAACGCCCAGGCCCAGAGTTCAAGCCCCACGACTGACAAAAAAAAAAAAAAAAAAAGGATGTGGGAAGAATTGTCTTAAATATTTGTTAGAAAGAGAGAAATTTAAGACAAACCACAGAATGTTCAAGTAAGTAGCAGATGGTGTATGTCTTGAGTTCTATAAGACAGAGCTTAGAAAATGGCAAAATAGAGCATGTAATTGCGAGCTGAAAACTTTTTCCTAAGGTCAAAATTAATACCCTGATGTAAAGCTACTCTACTCTACTATCTCTGTTCCCTGAGTACATAAGCCTCCTTCAAAAAAAGCTGGAGAAAAAAACAAGCAAGCCTGCATCCATTGACCTAATGGCATCTGCTGTCAATCTTATTTAGTATGTAACAGAAATAACTAAATTGTTTAATAAGTTGTTTTAAATTTCCAACATAACTACTCTTAAGTCTTTTGTCATTGCAGATTTAATCCTCTATAGCATTCAAGTCAGACTCTCAGAGAAGTTCTTGACCAATCACATAACAGCAACCCAGGCAGCAACCCAGGAGCATGTCAAAGCTATTTTTTCTGCTCAAAAGTTTAAGGCTTGACACTGAAAGCATAAGACCTCTACTCCCCTCATCGCCCCACATCAGCAGGAAGTAGCCAGATAAAACATTGGCACCCCCTTCCCCTTGTTTTTATGTTTCCAGAGTCAGGAGTGATGGAAAATAACTTAAACTGAAAGGACTCACCTTCCTCCCCACCCCCAGCCATGTTTTAAAACTTTCCTTGCTGCAGACTCTGATGAACCATCTCCCGTCCCCTTCCCTTTGAGCAAATGCACCAGCAGTCTTGGAAGACAGTCTGAGACCAAGATTAAGGTCAGCATCAGACATTGGTCTGACACATCAGACTTTGGTCTGACGCCCCTAATGAACATAGACACTGTTGAAACCTTGAAACTCCTCAGTCAAAATAACATTGCTCACCTATCCTGCCTGCATTTCACTGGCTTCCATCTTTCTCCACCCCTGACTTTATTTTTTCTGCCTAATATTTAAGGAGAGCCTACATGTAAGAGGAGTGCACCATTTCACCTTCAGCCATGCTGTAGGAAACTTGGTTACCCTTCCCAGGCTCCACTTCCAAATAAAGCCTGTTGTTAGGATGTGAGGGCGATCTGGCTGCGACATCTGTCACCCCATTGATCGCCAGGGTTGATTCGGCTGATCTGGCTGGCTAGGCGGGTGTCCCCTTCCTCCCTCACCGCTCCATGTGCGTCCCTCCCGAAGCTGCGCGCTCGGTTGAAGAGGACGACCATCCCCGCCCGATAGAGGAGGACCGGTCTTCGGTCAAGGGTATACGAGTAGCTGCGCTCCCCTGCTAGAACCTCCAAACAAGCTCTCAAGGTCCAAATAAAGCCTGTTGGTCTGTTGAGTTTGCTTTCTGCCCTTTCTTTATCCTGATAACTGCATGACTCATGAATCAATTTTCCTTACAGTAATAGTGTATCATTATTTAACAATTATAAAAATGAACCGTAATAACTGGGCATTGGTGACTCATGCCTGCAATCCTAGTGGAGATCTGAGGATTAGAGTTCAAAGCCAGCCTTGGCAGGAAAATCTGTGAGATATCTTCACCAAAAAAAAACTGGAAATGGAGTTGTGGCTCAGGTGACAGAACATCAAACTTAAGAGCAAAATCCACTGCAGAGCACAAGGCCCTGAATTCAAGCCACAATACTGGCACAAAAGAAAAAGGCAAAGAAAAAAAGATCAACAAATTGTAAAATTGTTTAACTAGACTAACAAGTAACATCATAAAAAGTGAAGACATTATTATTAACCATAGAGAAATCTTAGATTAAAAAAGAACAATTAACAGTTGTACATACCAATTACGATACCACATTTGGTAACTTAGCTTAAACTGAAAAACTTCTAAAGATACAAATTGCTTACACAGATTCAAAAAGAAACAAAAAATCTCAACAGACCCATTACAATTAAAAGATTGAACCTCTATCCAAAATTTTCCAAAAAAAGAAAAGTCCAGAGCCAAACAAAACAGTAAGTCTTTTAAGAGAGAAATTAGGTCATGCATGTGCCTTCTTTAATGAATTAATGTTGTTATGAGAGTGAATTAATTACCTTAAGAGTAGGCCTGTGTAAGTTTAACCACCTCCATTCTCACTTAAGTTCATTCCCTCCCCCATTCTCATATTCTCTTTCTCTGTTTTTCTCTCTGTCTTTCCTCTGTGTGTTTCTCTATATGCATATATATATATATATATATATACACACACACATATATACATATGTCTATATGTATATACACATATATATGTACGTATTTTTGTATATATACATATATGTGTGTGTGTGTGTGTGTGTGTGTGCACGCGCGCGCTAAGATGCAGCAAGCTCTACAGCAAAGGTACCTGTGTAGCACCTTGGACTTCACTGACTCTGGAATCAAGAGCAAAAAAATCTTGCATTGTTTAAATTTTATTCAGTTTATTCTAGCAGCAGAATATGAACTAACACACAGTTATTGTGGTGCTTCTGGGATTTGAACTCAGGGTCTTCCATACTCACTCATATTCCTTGTTCACAATTGTTCACACTATCACTTAAGAGACACTTCTAGTTCCAGCTTTTTGGCAGTTAATTGGAGATAAGAATCTCTAGGATCTGTCTGCCTGGGACTGGCTTTGAACCTCAATCCTCTGATCTCAGCCTCCTAAATAGCTAGGTTTATAGGCATGAGATACCAGTGTCTAGACACATTTTTTTAAAAAAAGAAAAAGCTCCACGAGATCATCTTCATTGACACACAAAAAGTATCTGATAAAATCTGGTACCTTTTCATCCTTAAAATATATACTCATAGGCATAGAAGGGAACATCTTTAACATAGTAGAGCATTTAAAAAAACTCACAAATAACACTATACACAATAAGAAGACTAAAAGCATTAAGAGGAAGTTCAGAAGCAAGACAAACAGGCTTATTTTCGCCAATGCTTTCAAAATTTTGCAGGAAATTCTAGCCAGAGCAATGAGACAGTTAAAAGAAATTAAAGGTATCCACATAGGAAAAGAAGGAAAAGTATTTCTATTTGTAAATGCCATAATCCTACTTTAACATATTTTCAAATATTTCACAAGAACATTTATGGAGTTAATAAGCAAATTTAGCAAATTTGTGGGGTTACAAGATCAAATCATAATTATCAGTTATATTTGCATATACCAGCAATGAACTGACTGAAAGGACTGTGAGTTCAAGATTAGGCTAGGCTACATGGATTTGGAGACCAGCCTAGGCTACATAGTGAGACCCAGTGTCAAGAAAGGAGAGGAGGAAAGCAAATAATTACATTACACAATATATAAATGAATGGAACAACTAGGAATGAATTTAACCAAGAAAGTAAAGAACGTATATATCTAAAACTCTAATCCCAAACCGGGCGCCGGTGGCTCATGCCTGTAATCCTAGCTACTCAGGAGGCTGAGATCTGAGGATCGCGGTTCAAAGCCAGCCCAGGAAGGAAAGTTCATGAGACTCTTATCTCCAATAAACCACTAGAAAACCAGAAGTGGTGCTGTGGCTCAAGCAGTAGAGTGCTCACCTTGAGCTGAAGAGCACAGGGACAGCACCCAAGCCCAGAGTTCAAGCCCCATGACCGACAAAAAAATAAATAAAAAAAATAAGTAAAACTCTAATAATGTATTGCTAAATATGTAAATATACAGATATTCCATGTTGAAATAGTTTGGGAACTTATACAATACCTCAAAAACAAACTATTGTTTCAATAAAATGTATATCAAAATCTCAATGACCACAAAGGGTCTTTTTGTTTTTTTGTTTTGTTTTTGCCAGTACCAGGGTATACACTCAGGACCTCACAATTGCTTGGCTGGCTTGCTTAACTTGCACTCTATCACTTAAGTCATACTTCCAGCCAAGCTTTTTTCTGGCCATTTAAGAAATGGAATCTCACCAACTTAGAAATCTCAGAGATGGCTTTCAACCAAGATCCTCCAGATTTCACACTCTTGAGTAGCGAGGATTATGAGAATGAGCGATTGGGTTCAGCACAATGACTTTTTGTGTAATGTAATGAAAATCTGGCTCTAAAACTCATTTGGATGGAAAAGAATTCAGAATGCAGAACAATCTTGGTGCATTTACACTTACTGATTCAAAATACTGTGAAGTTGTAGTAATCAATGCTGAACATCATTAGCCATTAGAGAAATACAAATAAAAACTAATAAGGTGGTCATCAAAAAAAATGGAGAGGTCAACACAAGATGGCTGCTGAGTAAAAGCCACCAATGATCTTATCCCTATAACCATCTTGAACAGTAGTTCACACACAAAACTATCCTCAAGTGCTAAGAAAGCCAGATGAGTTACCTGGTTTTCATATAACAAATAGATATATTAAAGAAGATGGGAAAGAAACACTCTTCACATTACATATCACTCAATTCCAAACAAGTTAGAGTGAACAGAGATACTTCTTGATTGGAAAAGGAGAGAGAATTAAGTCTAGACCTAAGACTTGATATCCATTATCAGTCTCACCAGAGGGAGACTCAGTACTGGACAGAACCCCACAGCCCTTGCTGTCAGGGCAAGACCTCAGTCTTGAGCTTATGGACCCTATATAGCCAGACAGCCTCCATCTTTCCTCTCTCAACATTAGAATGCAGACAGAGAAGCAAGACTCCATCTTGCTAAGTAGCAGAACAGAAAACTGAGTATAAGACTTCCTTGGAGCCCAATGCTGAGCCTGTAGTAATGAGATTAAGCACCAGCCACCAAAAGGCCACTATCCCCAGGCAAGTGTTCACATATGGGTGTCCTGGTAGGCCAGACTTGTGTTTGGCCTATATTACAACCAGCCATGGCAAGTGCTTGGTACACACTAACACACACACACACACACACACACACACACACACACACACACACACACACACACACACACACACCCCTAAATACATGCAAGTCACTGCAGCTTTGAGACTGGTGCAATCTAGCTTCACATCTACTGGGAAGACTGTCTGCCTCCAAAACCCCTCTTCCAATATTGGGAATGCCGTGAAGAGGAAGACTCCTCCCATTAGTGGATAAACAAGAAAGCAAGTACAGAATTTTTGCCTTGAAACTCATTACTGGGCTGATGAAACCTAACATTAGGCAGACCTAATAATGCTGTCCACAGATTAGCACAGACAGATGCTGACTCTGAACCCATCGTGGTGCCGAGACTTGGGGTTCCAGCCAATTCATCTATTCTGACTAGCATAATCTGTGGCTGGTTGTAGTGTTCTAAGGACTACATCTACCTTGACAGTAAGCAATGCATCCTAGTGTGGGTCCTGCTGCTACTCCTGTAGTGTACTGGTTTCAAGGGCTTTGGGAGCTGAGTATGATCAAACAGTGTGACTAGTGGTCATAGAACTTCCCACTGCATTCCTCCTAAAGCAAGTGGCTTAACATGGAGAGAATAGTGAGCTAGATGCCAAGGCACTGCATAGGAGCTTGGGACTGGTCTTTGCATATGATTGAACATAGATCTATTCAAGATCCCAGGTGTCTGAACATAGATCAAATATGGTGGACAAACTACCTGGGCCTATCCTGACCTTAGATGGAGGTTTGTATTCTTTTTAGGGACTCTTTAAGTTCATTCTGAACAACAAACCAACTTCAAATTTGGTACAATCTGTGGCTTGGATCTCCCCCACCAGTGCTGAAACAATGACAAAACATGCCCAGCAAATTCTTAGTAAACCTGAGCCTGAGCGCTATCCAGTGCTGAAATAGTGGAAGTCAAAAGACTCAGAGAAAATAAGCAACCTGCTTAGACGTTGTGGAAAGGCATCTTATTAAGGCTGGAATAAATACCTAATCTTCTACTCGCAGATGTCATCATATGTCAACAAGCATCAAAATTTTCTGAGAACCATGAGCTCACTTAATTGTCAACATACTTAGGGCCAGAAACCAACTATGCATCAATCAACACCTGCGAATTCTCAGTAGAATTCAAAACAATTGTTTCAAATTTTTGTTTCTTTGTTTGTTCCTCCCCCGTGGTATAACCCCTGTTTTCACTGTATTTGATTCCGGTGCCCCGCATCTTGTATGTACACTTCTCTAATTTAGGGAAGGGAAAAAACAAAATGCTTAAATATGGATACTGGTTGACCCATTGTAACAATGACATGTACAAGACATTATGTTGAAAACGATAGGAAATGTACTCATTACCTTGCTCATGTAACTGTAACCCCTCTGTATTTTTACAATAAAAAATGTACAGAAAAGAAAATAGAAGCTACAAGAAAATGTGGAAAAATGCCAATATGCTAGAGTCATGTTAAGCTTCTCAAGTAAAAGAGATGGAAGCAGTTCAAACCTATCAAGTCAAAATTCCTAACTTTAAAAATATACTAGGCCAGGTACTTGTGTCTGTAATCCTAGCTACTCAAGAGGCTGAGTTCTAAGGATTCAAAAGTAGCCCAGTCAGGGAAGTCCTTGAGATCTTGTTTCCAAATAACCACCAAAAATCTGGAAATTGAGCTATGATTCATGTTGTAGAGTGCCAGCCTTGGGTGAAAAAGTTAAGAGACAGTACCCAGGCCCTGAGTTCAAGCCCCAGAATAGACATACAAAATAAAACTGTGTTAAGTGAAATTGAAAATGACATAGAAAGTATCATTAGAAGTAGAGATCAAAGAGAAGAATTAGTGGACTAAAAAGACAGGCTACTTAAAAATACATTGAGTTTAAAAAATGATGAAAGAAGAAAATGCATAGGTAAATTCCAGCAACATTAAAAGATATTTGAATTTTGATAATTTGTCTTTAAAATGACAAAGAAGTAGAGAGCTTTTTCAAAGAAATAGTAATGGGGCTGGCCACAGTGGCTCATACCTACAATCCTAGCTACTCAGGGGGCAGAGATTAAGAAGATCACAGACTAAGATCAGCCCAAGGAAAATGGTAGTGAGATATTACCTGAACAAACAAGCTGGTTATGGTAGTTCACACCCAAATCAAGGCTACAACAAAGGCATATAGGAAAGTTACAATATAAGGCTATCCTGGGCAACAAAAGCCAGAAACTCTGTCTGAAATATAAGTAAAGCAAAAAATGCTGGGGGAGTGGCTTGAGTGGTAGAGTACTTGCCACACAAGAGTTAAAGCCCTAGGTTCAAACCCCAGTACTACCAAGTAATAACAATTAAAAATAATAGGGGCTGGGAATGTGGCTTAGTGGTAGAGTGCTTGCCTAGCATGCATGAAGCCCTGGGTTCGATTCTTCAGTACCACATAAGCAGAAAAGGCCAGAATTGGCACTGTGGCTCAAGTGGTAGAGCACTAGCCTTGAGCACAGAGAGGCTCAGGGACAGAGCCCAGGCCCTGAGTTCAAGCCCCAGGACTGGTAAAAAAGAAAAAATAACAAAATTTTTCCTAAATATCCAGATAAAAGAACATCAAAGGTCACCAGCCAGACTTAATCAAGTCTGCCCTAAAACATCTTATAAACAAGCTTTCAAAGGTAATAGATAGAAAATATTTTCAAGGCTGCAAAGAAAAGAAACAATGTATAAGGCTTCCAATTCAAACGACAGCAGAGTTCTTAAAAGAAACCAGCAAGAAAGCTTGCCATATTCACAAATATATTACAGATTTAACCAAGCAACTAAAATATAAAATAAATAATTTTTAAAACCTGAAAAAAAATTAATTCATATGCACACATTGCACAGTTAGACATCCAATCAGTCCTGTGTTATAATCTATTGTGGGTTTTTGTTGTTGTTTTTGTTGGTCGTGGGGCCTGAACTCTGGGCCTGGGTGCTGTCCCTCAGCTCTTCAGCTCAAGGCTAGTTCTCCACTACTTGAGCCACAGTGCCATTTCTGGCTTTTTCTGCTTATGTGGTGCTGAGGAATCAAACCCAGGGTCTCATGCGTGCAAGGCAAGCACTCTACCACTGAGCTACCTTCCCAGCCCATCAATTGTGTTTAAATGATTGTGTGATCTGCTAATTGTTTCCCTGCTCATAAAGTAATGTGACAGGTACTGAAAAACTGGTTTTTTTCTGAAAAGCGTTGATTACTTAGATTCATGAATTAACTAAAAGGAGGAGAAAAGTCTGCCATCCTTGTTATCCCAGCCTCCATCTTGAACAAAAAGAACAAAACAAGTAGAAACAGTCAGATAAGTTGATGTTAGGCAAAATGAACCCCAAGGTAAGGACTCAAATGTTTTTTCTTTCTCGCTATTGTTTCTAACATATTTATAAGATATTTGTTTGTTGCTTTGTATGTCCCTCCCCCATGATATAACCCCTGTTTTCACTGTATTTGATGTTGGTATAATTTGGGGAGGGGAAGGGAAAAAAACAATTTTTTTAAATAGGGATACAGGTGGACCCATTGCCACAATGAGATGTACAAGACATTATGTGGGAAAACAACTTTGGCGGGGGCGGGGAGGGGGGGGTGGTGAGAGGGAGAGGAGAGAGGGGAGGGGGAGGGGAGAGAGGGGAAGGGATGGGAAGGAGAAACAAAGGAGGAGCAACAATGCTTGATAAGAAATGTACTCATTACCTTGCTCATGTAATTGTAACCCCTCTGTACAGAATTTTCACAATAAAAAAAAAAAAAGAAGGACTATACTATCTGATTTCAAAACATAGTATGAGCCAGGGAGTGGTGGCTCATGCCTATAATCCTAGCTACTCAGGAGGCTGAGATCTGAGGACCATGGTTCAAAGCCAGCCTGGACAGAAAAGACCCAGTGAGAATTTTATCTCTAATTAACCACTCAAAAACTAGAAGTGGAGCTGTGGCTGAAGTAGCAGAGTACTAGCCTTGAGTACAAAGAGGCTCAGGAACAGTGTCCAGGCCCTGAGTTCAAGCCCCACAACCAACAAAAGAAAAGCATACTGCAAAGGTGTAGTAATCAAAATAGCATTGTAAAGACATAAAGTCACACAAACAGACTAATGGAACGTCATAGTCTAGAAGTAAATTTACATATGAATAATCAATTGATTTTCAACTAAGTTGCTAAGAACATAAATTGGACAAAGGACAGTCTTTCAAACAATGCTGGGGGGGAAGGATGGGAAGGGATGGGAAGGGGAAACAAAGGAGGAGGCTACAATGCTTGATAAGAAATGTACTCATGGGCTGGGAAGGTGGCTCAGTGGTAGAGCGCTTGCCTTGCATGCCTGAGGCCCTGGGTTCGATTCCTCAGCACCACATAAGCAAAAAGAAAAAAAGCCGGAAGTGGCGCTATGACTCAAGTGGTAGAGCACTAGCCTTGAGCTGAAGAGCTGAGGGAAAGCGCCTAGGCCCAGAGTTCAGGCCCCACGACCGGACCCAAAAAAAAAAAAACAAACAAACAAAAAAAAAGAAATGTACTCATTATCTTGCCCATGTAATTGTAACCCCTCTGTACAGTATTTTCACAATAAAAAAATTAAAAAAAATAAAAGAACAATGCTGAGAAAATTTTATATCCCCAAGAATGGGGAAAATTCTGCCAAGGACCATTTGAATATTTGCAACATCTTTATAATATCCATTCTCAAGGAATCAGGATTAGTGATTATAGGTACATGGCCATAAGCAGCCAAAAAAGAAGCATGTGTCTGTTCTGTCATATACCAAATAATTTTCTAGACCAGAGGTTCTGTACTCCTGTCACATACAGAAGAATCTCTCACTGATTACTAAAATATTACCTGGCACTGGTTACAGAAAGTAACTGTAAATATGTTAAAGAATTATATATAAGATTTAAAACTATAAAACTTACTAGAAAAAAAAACAGAAAAAAATGCTTTAAGACATTGGAATAGAGAAAGATTCTTTTTTTGGACAAAATTTCAAAAGCACAGAAATAAAAACAAAAATAGATAAAAACAAAAATTTCCTTAGCATAGCAAATGAAGTAACTACAGACAAGCTACAGAATAGGAGAAAATAGACACACATGGCCAATAGGTATAGAAAAAAGTGCTGAACATCCCTAATACTTAGGGAACTGCAAATCAAAAGCACATTTCCTTACCCAAATGATAATGGTTATTATTAAAAAGACTAAAAATATCAAGTGCTACTGGGACTGTAGAAGAAATAAAATCTTTGCACTCTGTTTATAGGAATGTAAATTGGTACAGCCCTTGTTAAACACAGTAGGTTCCTCAAAAAAATTAAAAATAGAACTACAAGCAATCCCACTACAGGGTATACATCCAATAGGGAAATCAGTATGTTAAAGAGGATTGCACTCTTGTGTTCACTAGAGCAACTATTTTTGATAGTCAAGAAATGGAACAACTTATGTGTCCAAAAAGTGAGGATAAAGAAAATGTGGCTCAAATACAAAATAGAATATAGTTCAACCACAAATAGAATGAGATTATGTCATTTGTAACAACATGAGTAAGACTGGAGATCATTGTTGTAAGTGAAATAAGCCATGTATAAAAAGACAACTCTCATATTATTTTGCTCACATGTTGAATCTAAAAGCTGATCTCACAGAAGTCCAGAAGAGAATGGTTGTTACTAGACACCAGGAACAGGTAGAGAGAGGTTGATGAACAGGTATTAAGTTTCGGTAGGTGTAAGAAATTCTAGTGGGCTACTGCACATTGGGGTAATCATACATTACAATGTCCTGTGCAGTTTAAAAGCTCAAAAAGTAAAATTTTTCATATAAATATATGATACATGTTTTAGGACATGGATATGTTTAACCGGATTTGCACAGTACAAGCCAAGTCCATATATCAAAATGCATGGTATATAATTAAAATGTACAACTTTATGTTTTTATGTATGAATTTTAAAAGAAATTTTATATTTACTAGAAAGTAAGTGTGATCAATGGCTTAGATAAGTGGAAACAACTGCATATTGCTAACAAGGATGTGAAATGGTGCAGCCACTATGGAAAAGTTCGGCGATTCCTCAAAAAGCTGAACACAGAATTATCACATAGTCCATCAACTCCACTCCAAAAGGTCAAAACAATGTAAGTACACATAACAGATGATATGCTTGGAACAATGGGAGATGATTTTGCCTCTTGCAATTACCACCCAAAGAGGGACCATCAATGTCCTGCTTTGACACAAATGTATACACATCCCACACTCACCCTTCTCTTTAGCTGATATTGGAAAATTCCATAGCCATCAACTGATTAAGAGTGTACTCCACAGGGTATTTGAGACACAGAATATTTCCAAAAGGTTTGGTCCAACTGTATTGTGAAGATCTCCAATACTGAGAGAAGTACTCACAGCTGGTATTATAGGCTAAGGGATTTCTGTGGATTAAAAAAAGTTATAAAGAACTTCAAAAATCATCTAAATTGTAATGTCTCATTGAAAAATAAACTATTCTGCATTTTCCCCATCTTAATATACCACAGTGACAAACAGCCTTTCAGTTTTGTTCCTAGATGTATGAAAGCTAGGTTTACACTTGTCTTTAATAAAAATTAAACTACAGAGAGCTGTTAACACTAAAGGTATATTTCATAACATTGATATTTTCAGTTTAAGCCTTCTCTCAAATGGACAAAAAACAGAGTAAAGTCAAAGGAAAGATCAGTATTTCTACATGGATCCTAATATATATCATTCCTGATTCTGGCCAGTAAAATAAAGAGGATTATAACAACAAAGGAGTTTGGGGGTAGGTGAGGCAGAGGTAATCCCAGATCATGTCTATACTCTGTCATTCTTTACTTACAAACTCCTGCCCAGAGCCCAGCTTTTGTTGAATTTAAACAGGAAAGTCTCAAGTGGTACAAGCAACAAGGCTTCGACTCTATAAACTATGAAAATAAATGAGGTAGTGTAAATAGTAGAATTAATTTCCTCCCAACTACACACTTCTAAAGGACTTTGTTAGCTTGTGGGTATGTCACACAAAGAGCTGTACTCTGACCAAGGATCAGCACAAACAAAAGATGAACATCAAGAATAAGTAAAACCACACGTCAGGGGCTCATGCTTTTAATCCTAATTACACAGAGGAGGCTGAGATCCAGACAATTCAGATTTAAAGCCAGTCCAAGTAGAAAAGTCTGTGAGATTCCTTCTCAAAAAATAAAAGCAGTGAAAAGCAAGGCTGGAGGTGTGGCTCAAGCTGTAGAGTGCCAGCTGAGCAAGTAAGCAAGCCGAGAGATCACGAGGAGTTCAAACCCCAATATTGCCAAAAGAAAAAAAAGAAGAGGTGCAAATCACCAAGCCCACAGCATTGGCCAGAGAACAAAACTAAGGATAAGAGCCAACAGTCATTAAGGTAAGATGGATGTGACCATGTATGAAGTAGTTCCTGTAAGTGGTCTTTCGACACTACTCTGAAGCCCAAGAACCTTAAAGAAAGTAATAAATCTGATGCCCTATGGTAGTGAGAGAGTTAATAAGGGCAGAGTAAGCTTGGGTCCCTTTAAAACCACATTTTCCACAGATGTCCATGGTTTTACTGAACAGAGGTGAGAGCCAGGAATCCTCTTGGGGGTGTCCAAGAGCTTCACCAGATCCTGATGACGCATCCTATGTGAAAGGCATAAATTCTTGGATTCAGATTGCAATGAAAAAGCATGTATGTTCCACTCCTCCAAAGTCTGTCCTCATCCACTTTCCCAGAGATGCCCACATAGGGCTTATTCTCCACTTGCTCTCCATTGAAGCCCTATCCTTGGAGCCTACAGACTGCTAGTAGCAAAGTCTTATCTTCTTGCTTACAGACTGATTCTCATTCTTGAACATGTTGAAACTATACAATCTCCCAACGCGAATCCATTCTGTTTGTGCTCCCACACACAGAGAAACTGACAAGACAAAGCTCTTCCCTATCTTTATGTTGCTAGTAATTTAACTCTGTCTGCATTTCAACTGAAGAACTAGGACAATGTTTTCACCAGTTTTAGCGTGCAACTTTATTAAGAGCATGTAAATGAAACCTCAAAATAATATATTTGTACCAATATAAAGCACAGAAGCATAGCTTGCTCAGGATGAATGGGTCACATTGCATAAATATTAATATCAGGTCACATTGCATAAATACTAAAATACCTCAATTTATATTATATAGCACAATAAAATCCAACAAATATTCAAGCTGTTAAGATTGTTATCCACAAAATTCTCCTTCAATCAACAGAGAACATAAGCATTCAGTTTATAATGTGCACTGAATTCATATTGCAACACCAAAAATATTGCTCAAGGCTTTGGAAGAACAAATAGCTATTCAGAGTTTGAGTATTAATCGTATAACTTTATCTCTCACCTCAGGATCACTGTTCTCTGCTAAGTCTTGGAGTTTCTGACCAAGCAATTTTGCTTCCTGGAATATGGAAATAAGTTCAGATTTAGTGAACTCTTCCTTGGTAAACAGCTTTGCCCTTTTCTTGAAATGGAAATTTATATTTTCAAGTATTTGAAGAGTATTAAGAATATTGACCTTTGACTCATTCTTATTAAAGAATGTAACCAAAGTTGACAGTACATCACCAGTGATCATTTCTCTTACATTGGCTTGATTTTTAGATAAGCAATAAAGTAATCTTAAAGCATAAAACTTGATTCTGAAACTTCCTTTGTTTAACAATATAAGGAAATCTGGAATGTGACTGGCAATCAAATGATGATTCTCAAACCTCATACTTGTGCCCACCAATAACTTTAGAGCAGTCAGTTGCAAATGGGAGTTCAAAGAATTAGCACTTATTTCTTTACAAATTTCTCTTATATAGGGCCCATCTATGTTAGCTTCTTCCAAAGGCTCAGGGTTCTCACTTATTATAGCTAAAGCTTTAGAATGTTCTTCAACTTGGGGATTATTGACCAAGTTTTCAATCATAACAGTTATACCAACATCATGAATTATATCTTGGGTAAATGGGTAAGCACGACTGACGCCCATTATCATTGTAGCTATTTCATGAATGAAAGGATCAGTAGTTAGCTTAAGTAAATCAACAAGTTTATCAAACTCCTCAGGCTCTAAACTAAAGCCACGTGGATTACAGCGGCAGTTCTTTGGACTAGGCCCATAGTTTTCCTTTTGCTTAACCTGTTCTTTTATCTCAGCTAAGGTCTGATAGTAAGGTCCATCATAAGGTGGGATCTTGGTCAGAGGCCGAATACCCAGAGGAGTTTCAATCAAGGTGGCAACCAGGGTCCAGTTCCCTTTTGGAGGCGTAGATTTTTTCCGTGCATCAACTGGGGCTAGGACAACATACCTGGCCCTTGCCCATGCTGCTGCTTTTTGTTTTAGGGTAAGGACAGGCTCAGGTGTAGGCTTGGGCTCTTCCTGAATTTTAAGTGGGGGCTTATAAACTTGAAGAGGGGTATCTTCTTTAGGCCAAAACCAGGACCCTACACTAGGCTCTTCCCCAGTCCAAAACCAGGAGCAGACATTTTCTTCATCTTCATCGGTGGATCTGAGGACAACACTACCTGTGTCCTTGGTCTCAGACTGGATGCTGGCTTCTTCCTCTATGTTAGATATACAATCAGTATCAGCTTTATCATTAGCTTTTGCCTCTTTGCCAGCATCAACCTTGATTTCAGATTTGGTTTCAGAATTGGCATTGGCCTTAGACACTGGTATGACCATTGACTTGGTCTGAGGCATTACATCAGATGAAGTCTCAGTCACAACTCGAATATTAGTCACATCTTCCACTTGGCTCACTTCAATTGTCACAGCCACAGGCTGAGTGTAGGTCACTGTTTGTGTCATAGCCATTGTTCCATCACAAATCTTGGTGTGGGTCACTAATTCTATTGTTGGTTCTGCCTCAAGTGCTGTCTTGGCCTGAGTCATAGCTTTCACTTTAGTATAGTCAGGACTACTGATTTCAAGTTTCAGGTCAATCTCAGCCTCTTCTGCAGCCCTTGCACTGGCTGTAGAACCAATCATGGTCCAAGTTAAAGGTACGATCAAGTTATATGCCCTACCACTGAAGGTCTGTCCCAAGTTGGTGTTTCCACACAAAGTCCAGCAGTCACTCAGCCCCCTTTGCAACTACAAGTTCTGCCAACAATATAGACAATATGCTGAGGAAGCTCACTCAAGGTAAAGAAGGATGGCTGTGCCTGGGCACAGCCCGGTGGAGGACGGTGGTCTTCAGCCACTCCCAGGCCACCAGATCTGCCACTGAAGTTGGACCTAGGGGTGGAGGAAGGAAATTGGGCTTTAAGTCTCTTCCAAAGTTTTTCTCCTCATGCTAATTGGCACATTTATAGGAAAGTATGGAAATTCAGTGCTACATGAAAGACGTACATTTAACAAACCATCTCTCTTATTTCCTCCATTCTCCACACCTCTCACTCTCCACATCTCTCACTACCAGACATCAAATAAGTTCCTGGAGAACAGGAATGTGAGATGGAAGTGAGAGAGACTGAGAATTTTCTGGATCATGATTCCTACTGGAGTGAAACACATCTCTACTAATCTATGCCACCAATCTACCCAAGCAGTTTCCAAATTCATACCAACCTTCACTGATTCAGAGTAATTTTCTCTTTTCCTTGCTTCCAATGATGATAAGACCTTCAGGCAGACCTATGGAAAAATAAGCAAAGAGGAAGCTATAGAAATTGACTTTTGTAACAGATCATGGTCTCTGACCCATATTTTTCCTTTTATGTGCTGGTACTGGGGCTTGAATTCAGCTCTTGGACACTGTTTCTCAGCTTTTTCACTTAAGGCTGGCGCTCTACCACTTGAGCCACAGCTCTACTTCCAGTTTTCTCTTGGTTAGTTGGCCATTAGTCTTAAACGTGCGGTTTTTTTCTTTGAACCACATTCTTCAGATCTAAGCCTCCCAAGAAACTAAGATTGCAGGTGCATATTCTTGCCTTTCCAAGTACCATTCATCTAATGTTTCCCTCCATCTGGTCCCCTCCCCCAATTGCTTGGCTTCAAAGCTGTTCCTCCTTTCTTACTCCTCACAATTTTCCTCTTCAATGATTGTTCTGATATTTCTGTAGTTCAGAATCAGATTACAATGACACATAAGAGTATGACAACCAAGACGGAAAGGAAAAAGGTAGGTTTTTCCATTGTGTACATCCAAAGCATAACAAATTACCAACTGAATTGTCAAGAGGAGGACAAGCTAGAGTCACCAATAAGCTGGCAAAACAGAAGAGATGAAATTTTCAAATCTCAGTCAATACTGTCCCTGTAACCCATACACCAACATTAATAGATAGAGTTCAATTTCTCTTCATGACTTCCTAACTCCAAGTTATGATATTTGTTCAAACCTTCATAAAAAGTCTTATTTCTAGAGACTTAGGGACAGGTCCACAAATATGAACAAACACACAAACTAAAAATGGAAGAAGCAGGGTACGTACCAGGAACACTGAGTTCTTGGAAGAGAATCACACCTGGGGCATAAATGCTTCAGGATACAAGTACTTCTTTGCCCAACATTGTCTACGTCTCTTTTTCCACTCCCAAATCTCCAAACCCTTCTACTTCATTCTTAAAGTCTAACAATTTCCATGAAGAAGCAACTCAAGCATCTTGCAAGAGCACTAGGCTTAGTGGGGATGAAATGAACAGACAAACTATAAGAGACTGGAAAAACAGTAAAAAGCCTTATTTCCAAATTTCTTGTTTGTTTTTTTTTTTTCCTTTTCTCCCCCCAAAGCCCGTCGATTTTTTGCAACAAGCTGGGACTTCAGGAAAGACATTTCTGGAAAGTTGACAAAGAGGCAATCTGGAGATTATCCCATATCCTTATCTGCTCTAGTACTCTCCCATTTACCACATTCAAGGGCTGCCCACTCTGCAGACACTAGGCTCTTTCTATCCTGTTCCCTCCTCTTAAGGTTTTCTGCCCCCTAGTGGTCATTACAGAAATTTAAAGTGCTGCAAACCGGAACGGATCTACACAGCTAAATGAATGTATGACATGCACCTAAAGATCAAAGGAGAAAGACAGTGAGGGGTGTGATTAATAATAGGTTAGTACCCTGGAGTTGAAAGCCTGTTTGAAACCAGGGCTTTGGTTACGCACGTTTCCAACCTCCCCCCCCCTCCATCACTGTCCTCTTCAGCAGCAACAACCCATTTTTTTCTTCATCATCATCCATTTTCCTGTTGGAAAACGCTAGTACACCCCTTCCCTATCTCCTTCCCCTTCCCAACCTTCGTCTAAAGTGGAGCGACTTTCTGGAAACGCAGCTAATAAAGAGGCATATCCTTTTATGATTCCCGGTGCATCAATCCCTCCCTCGCTTTCACCACCTGCCTCCCAAGCCCACAGCACTCATTTCCAAATTCACATTCATACCCCCAAGCGATGCCCGCCTTCTCACTAACCTGCTCGCCTTGGATCAGAAGCAGTTTTCTTATTTCCTTGTCTCAAGGAGTGCCATGCCATATATAAGGGGGAACTGACCGACACAAGGACCCAAAACAATGGCGGCGACTGTGTTTTGGGGGTCAGCCTGGAACCTAGAAGTTAGAACGAGATACTTGCTTTTTCAGACAAAAGGTAAAAGGCCATAACTAACATCATTTCTCGTTACTGTCTTCTCTTTCCGGTTCCCAGGAACCCACAGGAACCCACACTTAGTAACTAGCATCTACCTTGTCCTCTGCAGAATACGGTCTACTCTGTTCCCATTACCAAAATCCGGCAGCGGGAGGAGCTAGAGTGTAGTTTAAGGGGATCCGGCTTCGGGAAGCGGAGTGATACTGGGCTTTGCCTAGCGTCACTTTTCGCTGTGTCAGAGGTCTTCGTCCCGCCCACTTTGCAGGTTTTTGGTGCAGTCTAAGACAGATGCCTGCAGACTTCGGGAAAACGCAGTTCAACGCAAAGCAGCAGACCCAATAGTCAAGTGTCGCGGTGTTAGCTCAGCTCGTTTAGAAGCTTCCCCTACCCCACCCCACCAATCTTACCATGTCTTTCCGTACTGAAAAAAGTACTTGTTTTGGGCTGTAGCCTGACAAGGTGAACAGGTATGAGAGTCTTAGTGTTTACAGATTCACCGGTCCAAACTTGACAGCGCTCCAAACTGCATGGGCTGTGAGAGGGGCTGCAGTAGGAATGTTAAGAAAGACTGAAGACTGCGACAGGAGTATAAATTCTAATCTACTAATATATGTACTAATCTGTGCCAACTGCAAGAGAAACCCTCTATGCTGCCCTTTCAAGCACTGACTTTTCTTCATAAAATATGTGAGGTTGTGGCAGGGTATCTGGCAAGCTGCTCTGACCTTTTCCTCTTGGTCTTTTTCTGCTCCTCTTGCCTGTTTCCATAGACCTATTGCTCCTCTCCCAAAGGAAAGTCAATCTCAACTTCCTCTTTTAGGAACTTAGCAACTGGTCTGTGCCAAATGTGATTCTTTCTGCCACACTAATTTTTCCCCATTCAAAACGGAAATGTATTTGGTTATTATACTGTTCTTGCAATTATCCAGTTAGGTCATATCCTGTCTCATCTTCCATTTTCTGTCAGGAAAAGCTACCACCACTTCCCATGCACTTCCTCAAGGCTGATCACAACTGTGCATTTCAACTTCACCTTCCCTCTAAGACTTTCATTCTACCTAATGAAGTATATTATCCCAGTATACGAGTTCTGTCTTTCCGTAATGATTGGTAGTCTAAGTTAGACTGTTAATTTCCTCTTTTCTACCAATCTGTACTCAGCACATGATAGACTGATTAGTCAATGTGTGAACCACTGAGTCATGAGAATTCCATGAAACCAGTTCTTTTTTTTTTTTGTCAGTCGTGGGGCTTGAACTCTGGGCCTAGGAGCTGTCCCTCAGCTCTTCAGCTCAAGCCGAGCGCTCTACCACTTGAGCTACAGCGCCACTTCCGGTTTTCTGGTGGTTTATTGGAGATAGGAGTCTCACGGTCTTTCCTGCCCGGGCTGGCTTTGAACCGGGATCCTCAGATCTCAGCCTCCTGAGTAGCTAGGATTACAGGCGTGAGCCACCAGCGCCCAGCCAGTTCTTTTTTTTTATTGTAAAGATGCTGTACGGAGGGGTTACATTTACATGAGCAAGGCAATGAATACATTTCTTGTCTAGCATTGTTACCCCTTCCCTTGTTAGTTCTCTCATTATCCCTTCCCTCCTTTACCTCCCTCCACCCCCCCCCCCAAGTTGTAAAGTTCATTTCCAATATACTGTGCTGTGGGTATCATTGTTGCAATGGGTCATCCTGTGTCCTAGTTTAAGAATTTTGTAATTACCCTTCCCCTCCCCAAATTAGACAAATGTATATACAACATGCAAAGTACCAAAATCAAGCACAGTGACAACAGGGGATATACCATAGGGGGAAGAACATACAAAGGAAACAAAAAAATCACATAGTACATTAAAAATAAGGACAAAGAAAGATCACTTGTGTCCATATCTTGGGGTTCATTTCACTTAGCATCATTTTATATGGTCATTTGTACATAGATTTTGAGCTTTTCTACTCATCTCATCAACTTCTCTGGCCATAAAAGAAATGTGAATCAAAACAACATTGAGATTCCACCTCACTCAAGTTAGAATGGCTATAATCAAGAAATCTAATAACAGATGCTGGAGGGGATGTGGCCAGAAGGGAATCCTACTACACTGTTGGTGGGAGTGTAAACTTGTTCAACCACTCTGGAAAGCAGTATGGAGGTTACTCAAAAGACTCCACATAGAGCTCTCCTATGACCCAGTAATCCCACTTCTGGGCATTTACCCAAATGATCACAAACAAGGCCATACTAAAGCTACTAGCACAACTATGTTTATTGCAGCATTATTCACCATAGCTAAGATATGGAACCAACCCAGATGCCCCTCAGTAGATGAATGGAACAAGAAAATATGGTATATATACAATGGAATTCTAAGCTTCTATCAGAAAGAATGGCACCACCCTATTTGTTAGGAAATGGAAAGACTTGGAAAAATCCTATTAACTGAAATAAGCCAGACCCAAAGAAATATAGGTCCTATGGGTTCCCTCATTTGCAATAATTAGTATACATCTAGAATAATTTTCTCCATGAAACAATTTCTTACTTTCAGATCAATGCTAACCTGTGTGTGTGTGTGTGTATGTGTGTGTGTGTGTGTGTGTGTCCTGTAACCCCAGGGCTTAGTCTAGAGTCAGTCACAAAGAAATAAAGAAATGCTGTGAGGGAAGGAAACAAAAATTTTGCTTTTCAAAAAAAGCATTAATAATCTTAATGTCATATGTTGTAACAAATATATTGGGGAATACATTTAATTTGGACTCAATATTAGTGATTCTTTACTTTTCTGCATTCTATACATGTTTATCATTATGTTTCACTAAATTCCTTAATATATAATAAATCCCTAATATTAATAAACAAAAAACTAATGATCAACAATCCAGTAAATAAATAGACAAACATATGAATATAGTTCATAACCCATACCAAACTTTCTTAAATATAAAAGAAAATATTTAATTTCACCAGTCACATAATATAAATTGTAAGTATAGCAATATATATTTCTCATCAATCAGACTGGCAAAGAGCAAAAAGTTGTACAAAAGATTGGAATGATGCATTCTTACATATTGTTAGACGGAGCGTAAACTGGTACACTGTAGTCTATACAGGTCATTTGCAAATATTTGTCAAGGCACAAACATACATAGGGAATGAAGATGGGACATCTAAGATTGTGCCAGAACTTCTAAGGAAAGTGGCTGCAGATAATGGAGAGAAGAAGCAGGAGACTTTGCCATGGGTTCCATAGTCCCTTCTCAAAGGGATACTCAGGTACCTCAGTGTCTAAATTGAGCCTGATGCTATGCTTGCCCAATCCCATGTAGGATTGTTTCCATTCTTCACAATGAGGCTAAGAAGTGTATAGTGTGCACTGCATTTCCTGCATGAGAAGACTAAAGCTTAGACAGTTACACAAGTTTATCTCTAGTGATGGAAGCTATACCCAGAACAACAAAGTTGGTGTTATTCTTTATGTGATGGAAATGTTGATTCCATATCAGTATTTATTTTTCAGAAATTCACACTTCATCATCTGCCTCTGTAATGTAAATGTAAGTTACTTGAAAACTAGCAATAAGTAGGAAATCATATATATAGGCATTATTTGCCAGTTGGTGGAACCTCATCTGTGGCATCATTCATAGTATTATAACCTGAAAAGTTTATGTGGCTATTACTTTAATTTCAGATGTGATGTCTGCTTTTTGTCTAAGTGCAAGCATTACAAAAGTGTGGAAAAAATTGTGTAGATATCCTGCTTGATGCTTGCCTGAAATTCAGAACTGTTCATTGCTAGTCATTATGAAAAGCCCCCCCCCCTAAAAAAAACTGACTACAGAGTGACAATCTGTGTCACTATTGTGACACAGATTTGAAAATAGATGGTCAGGGACTGGGAAGGTGGCTCAGTGGTAGAGCACTTGCCTTGCATGCCTGAGGCCCTGGGTTCGATTCCTCAGCATCACATAAGAAAAAAGAAAAAAGCCGGAAGTGGCGCTGTGGCTCAAGTGGTAGAGCACTAGCCTTGAGCTGAAGAGCTGAGGGACAGCGCCCAGGCCCAGAGTTCAGGCCCCACGACCGGACCCAAAAAAAGAAAATAGATGGTCAAAGATCCTTTGGTGGACATGGTGATGCCAACTCTGTGGGGGATGCACTGGGCAGAGGCTGACTGCCCCTCAACCTGAGGGTGCTAAGGGTATGCCCTTACAACACCTTCAGGAAGGGGCAGGGATGGGATAGTGGGTAGGACGGCAGGTGAAAGCACTGTGAAAAGGCTCGTTTCCCTTCTACCTGAGAGCAAATCTCTGAAAGGATTATGGTATGTATGGTCTAAGAAAACACTCAAATGATTGGGAATGAGCAGTAACATATGAGAACCTGCACCTTTCTTCCCTTCTCTACAGCCCTTACTAGCCAGGAGATGACTTTTGTGAAGCTCCCATTGTGCCAGGTGTCAGAACAAAGGGCAACATCAGTAAGAAAAACACACAGCATTGTTTGCCCTTAGGAAAGTGATGTTCACTGGCCTACAAGTTAGCTTCCTGGTCATCAAGGGCTCCAACCCCAGTTGTGGGTATGGCTTTTGGATTATGAGAAATAATAGATGTCTGTGGATGAAGAGGAAAATGACATATGAGGCCTCCTTTTAGGACTTTGGTTTGAAGGCCTCCTGTGAGATCTTGCCCTCATTCTGGAAAAAAGGAGGTGGAATGTCAGATGAGCTACAGCCTTAGCTTAACTATAGTTTTCAGAGTGTGAAGCTATGTTAGGGTTGAGGGCTCCATAGGAAGAATGACCTACAAAAATTCTGACCTACAAAAATTCTCAGAGTCTCCATTTTCTCTTCTTTTTAATTATAAATGATTTCCTAAACATATGACATGCTGTTTGAATATTAAGTAAAAGACTAATAGTTAATGTGTGTGCAAATCCATATACATTTAAAGCCCCACTGCTGATTGCACATCCAGGTCCATTATGTAGAAACTGTAACCTTGGATACACAGACATGTATTAACACAAGACACTTCAAAGTTAATATTTTCTTAAATCGGTTGTGTGGAGAAATGCAGTTGTTCCTATACAATTTTTGAAAAAGACATTTTTTACCTCTTGGTTCTTTTTAGTACTCTGAAAAACAGTATAAAGTTGATAGTCTGTAAAATTATTTTTTGAGTCATACTTTATTCTATTAATGTGTATTCTTAGACCTACACAATCCTGCATTGATTACTTTAATAGTAACCTTATGATAACTTTGTTGTCTTTGAATTTTGTTCTTCATTTTCAAGATCATTTTTCTATTTGGGTTCAATGATGCTTTATTTTATTCTACAATTAATTTTTAATCTCTACAAAGAAGGCAGCTGTGATTTTCTTATACACTGTCAAGAGCACTGAATATGCATATAAATTTGGGAGGTAGTTATCTCAACAAAACTAAGTCTTATAATACAAGAACATGAGTTGTCCTCCCACTCATTCATTTATTTCCATAATATTTTATGGATTTCATAGTATAGTTTACATTTTTGTTAAATATTGTTCTACTTACAGGTTTCTCAGAGGACTAAACATTGAGCTTCCCTATGACCCAGCAATCCCTCTCCTGGGCATTTATCCAACTGACCACAAATGATGCCACACTAAAGCTACCAGCCACAACCGTGTTCATTGAAGTATTTTTTACAAAAGCCAAGATATGGAATCAACCCAGATGCCCTTCAGTGGACAAATGGATCAAGAAAATGTGGTATATACAATGGAATTCTACTCATCCATCAGAAAGAATGATATTGTACCGTTTGTAAGGAAATAGAAAGATTTGGAAAAAACTATATTAAGTAAAGTAAGCCAGCCCCAAAGAAAATAAGTTGCATGGTTTCCCTCACTTGTAGTAATTAGAATGTGACTATAAATCTTCAAGTAAACCCAATGAATAGCAAAAGACAAAAAAATTACACTTGGACATGATAAATTAAAAAGGATTCTAAATATTCACCTGGTGAGACCAAAGGAGGAAATTCTTAGGAGAAGCTCACAATGGCTCAATAGTTACGTGTATATGATCATATAAAATGATGCTTATTGAAATAAACTCGAAGAAGTGGAAACAAGAGGTTTTTCATTTTACTTTTTGTAGTTCTTTATTCTTTTTTTTCCTTTTGTCACTGTTTTTGATTTCTGTACCTTTTGTCTTTTATGTAAGTTTATCTGATTTGGGGAGAGGAAAGGGAAGCATAGAAATAGTGGGACAAAGGGTGAACTAATTCAGCAGTGATACTCACTAGACACTATGTTGGAAGTGAACTATACAACTTGGAGGGCAGGAGTTGGGAGGAAAAAACTGGGAGAAAATGAAGGGGGGTACAGTGTTCAAAAAGAAATGTACTCAATACCTTACTTATATAACTGTAACCACTCTGTACATCACCTTTACAATAAAAATTTTAGTGGAATTGTTTTCTCTTTTATATTACTTTTACAGTAATTATAGTGAGATGGGGTTTTATTTAGACATTTCCACTCATGTGTACAGTGTTTTCCAATCGATCTCACCATACTCAACTGGAATTGTTCTCTTAATTTTATTTAGTATATAGTAATACAATTGAACAAAAGAGGAGAGAGAATAAGAGAGTGAGAGTTGTGGTTACCTGATGCAGTTACACTTTTTTTGTGTGCCAGACCTGGACCTTGATCTCAGGGATTAAATGCTGTACCTTAGCTTTTCTTGCACAAGTCTAGTGCTCTAACATTTGAATCACAGTCTCAATTGCAGCATTTTGGTGATTAGTTGGAGATAAGAGTCTCACAGATTTTGCTGCTCAGGCTGATTTTGAACCACAATCCTCAGATCTCAATATCCCAAGTTGCTAGGATTAAAGGCGTGAGCCACTGAAGCCTGGGCAGAAACTTTTAAAATATGTTTTTATTGTAAAATTACTGTACAGAAGGGTTACAATTACATGAATAAGGTAATGAGTACATTTCCTATCCAGCATTGTTACCTCCTCCTTTGTTTTTCCTCTACTATCCCTTCCCTCCCCACCTCCCCAAATCCCTCCCCCCCATGTTGTAAATTTAGTTTTCAATATAGTATCTTGTACATCTCATTGTTACAATGGGTCAACCTGTATCCTTATTTAAGCATTTTGTTATTTCCCTTCCCCTCCCCAAATTAGAAAAATGTATATTCAAGATGTAGGGCACCAACATTAAATACTTACTGTGAAAACAGGGGTTATACCACGGGGGAAGAACATACAAGAGAAACAAAAAAAAATCACATAGGACATTTTAAATACATTAAAAACAATAGCAAGAAAGAAAAAACCATTTGTGTCCCTATCTTGTGGTTCATTTCACTTAACATCATCTTATATGGCCATATGTACATAGCTTTTGACCTTTTCTGCTTGTCTCAGACATATACTAGTTACTGCCTGGCTTACTTCACTTAATTTAATTTTTTCTATGTCTTTCGATTTCCTCACAAATGGGGTGGTGTCATTCTTCTTCTTTCTTTTTTTCTTTTTCTTTCTTTCTTTTTTTTTTTTTTTGTTGTTGTGGGGCTTGAACTCTGGGCTTGGCACTATCCCTCAGCTCTTCAGCTCAAGGCAAGCGCTCTACCACTTGAGCCTCAGCACCACTTCCGGTTTTCTAGTGATTTATTGGAGATAAGAGTCTCATAGACTTTCCTGCCCAGGCTTGCTTTGAACCGTGATCCTCAGATCTCAGCCTCCTGAGTAGCTAGGATTACAGGTGTGAGCCACCAGAGCCTGGTTCAGTGTCACTCTTTCTGATGGAGGCATATACTCCCTGGCAGCAGTCCCTCACTGGGTCCTTTTCTTCTGAGAGAATAATCAAACACTGAGTGAATATGAAGGGAAATATGCACATACAAATGTGAACATGGTGGCACAACATGATAATTCCAGCTCTCAAAAAGCTGAGGCAGAAGAATTTTGTGTTTGAGGTCATCCTAGACACTATAGCATGACCATGTTTTAAAAACAACAAAGGACTTAGAATTTTCTGATTTTTATTAGCTTGCATTATTATTTTTTGTTAGTCATGGGGCCTGAACTCTGGGCCTAGGCTCTGTCCCTCAGCTCTTCAGCTCAAGACTAGGGCTCTACTACTTGAGCCACAGTGCCACTTCCAGCTTTTTATGTCTATGTGGTGCTGAGGAATCAAACCCAGGGCCTCATGCATATAAGGCAAACACTACCATTGGGCCACCTTCCCAGCCTTGGCTTGCATTATTATGAGGGAAATTTTATTGTTACATTTCAATCATCATTTACAATAGATTCCAATTAATATGTTCCAGTCAATTTTACCTCTCTACTATTCTTTTGTGTGTGTGTGTGTGTCCGGTCGTGGGGCCTGAACTCTGGGCCTGGGCGCTGTCCCTCCGCTCTTCAGCTCAAGGCTAGCGCTCTACCACTGAGCCACCTTCCCACCCCTACCTCTCTACTATTCTACCCTTGAAATTTTCTACTTTTCATTAAGGAGTAATGTATGAAAAGTTTTATAACCTGGTAAATATTGGTTAGTTCTTTTGCTACCTTGTTCAACTAATAACAAATAAAAGAGTACAAAATGTATGTTTATAATATGAAATAATTCTACATCTTCGATCTATATGATTCCTTTACTAGGATCAAAAGACACTCTAAATAATTACATATTTCTAGATGTGTAAAAGATGTCTTTATCTTAAAATATTTAAATAACATATATAAACACCAGTTAAAACCAATAGTTGATTAATAATCAATAATCATTAACACATAACCAATTATTGTTAATAGTCAATAGTTGGTGAACAATAGTCAATAATTGGTAATCAATGTTTCATCACATATAAATATGTATCAATATAAACAAATACATGTATCACAGTCATCAGTGGACCATGCCTGTAATCCTAACTACTCAGAAGGCTGAGACCTGAGAATCATGGTTCAAAGTCATCCAAGGTAGTCAAGCCCAGAGACTTTATCTCCAATTAATCACTAAGAAAAGCACAAAGTGGAGCTATGGCTCAACTGGTAGAGTGCCAGTCTCTAGCAAAAAAGCTTAGGGACAGTACCAGGCCCCGAGTTCAAGCCCCAGTAAGGGTACACACAAAAAATGGTATGAAGGGGGCTGGAAAGGTGGCTCAGGGGTAGAGTGCTTGCCTTGCATGCCTGAGGCCCTGGGTTCGATTCCTCAGCACCACATAAGCAAAAAGAAAAAAGCGGGAAGTGGCGCTTGTTAGGTTTTTAAAAAGAGGTAGCCAAGTAAGAACAGCAGCAGCACTCACGTAGTATTCAGGTAAGGGGTAGGTTTATTCAGTAGACCTGCTGGGACCAGGCAAGGTTGGCACTCCACGTGGCTGAGAAAGGCCTGGCAATGAGAGAGAGCTGGGAAAGAGAGGAAAGAGCTAGAAAAGAGCAGAGAGAGGGGTAAGAACAGTAGCACTCATGTGGTATTCGGGTAAGGGGTAGGTTTATTCAGTGGACCTGCTGGGACCAGGCAAGGTTGGCACTCCACGTGGCTGGGAAAGAGAGGAAAGAGCTAGAGCACAGAGAGAGCAGAGAGAGCTAGAAAAGAAGAGCAAGAGCAAGAGAGCTAGAAACGAACAGAGAGAGAAAGAGCAAGAGAGCTAGAAGAGCAAGAGCAAGAGAGCTAGAAAAGAAGAGCAAGAGCAAGAGCTAGAAAAGAAGAGCAAGAGAGCTAAAAAAGAAGAGCAAGAGCAAGAGAGCTAGAAAAGAAGAGCAAGAGCAAGAGCAAGAGCTAGAAATGAACAGAGAGAGAAAAAAAGAGAGTCTGGGCCTGGGCTAGGCCTTATGTAGGGTATGGGCGGGGAAAGGTGTGGCCACATCAAATTCAGATGTGACCTCAGCGGATGCAGATGTGACCTCTTCCAGGTGTCCCAGTTGCCTAGGTAACGCAGGTACTGGGTGGAGGCTTTGCTGCGAGGAGGGTGGAGTCTGCTAGCCATCCAGGAGCGGACCTTACAGCGCTATGGCTCAAGTGGTAGAGCGCTAGCCTTGAAATGAAGAGCTGAGGGACAGCGCCCAAGCCCAGAGTTCAGGCCCCACGACCGGACCCCCCCCAAAAAATGATATGAATAGTGAATTTGAATGTTTGTCATTCAGAAATTCATTTCACAATATAAATTTGTGCCTTTAGTATTTATGAAAGCAAACATCTTTCGAAGGAGTAAACCTTTGGCATCTTTTACCTTCGTTAATATTGGTGAACAGGAAAGATATTTCACTGATCAAATGTACACTAGCCCTCTTTATCTTTTATCATAATGATTAGAATACAACATAGCATGAATTTTTTCATAACATGAATTTGGATGTTAGTTTTAATTAAAATTCTTATTTGTTCTCAGGATAAATTATTAATCTAAGCCCATCTTTAATTCTTTCCAACACAGAATTTCTGAGTTGCATTAGGTCACCTTATATACACAAAAATTAACATTAAAATGGTAGCCATACTTAAATTTGGACTGTCTTTTTAGTTAATGTGAAGAAACTGAGTTAGAAGAGAATAAATCTATCTAATCTACTAGGTGTTTTACACCTTATCTTTACATATATTCCTGTGACTCTCAAAATTATGCTTTGAAACAGATACAGCTAATACCTTCAGATTACAGTTTAAGAAAACTGAAGAACATGTTTTCCAAGGCTATACCATTACAAATCCATGGGCCAGGCATTCTGTAGGGCAAATTTACCTTGTACTAGTCCTCAGAGATTTTTTTTTCCTCTGCCATTGTGCTGAAGCTGACTCCTACTGGCTCATGATAGCTGATTATAAAATTCTTAGGAGTTTTCCAACTGACTGATTTCACTACTTACATCAGTATGTTGATATCAATCATGAAAGAAATTGTATACCAGAAAAATCACCTTCCCCTCCTGCAGATCAAGTTTGAAAACATTTGGCAGCAGACGATTGGGTTGAGATAAAGTATTGATATTTTGAAAACTCCATAAATGATTCCAAAATAGGATTAAGATTTGAAATCACTGAGAGTAGTTATTACACTGTTAATGTAATTTTCCAAGGTATGAATGAGATCAGAGAAAGAGAACATTGGGGAACATCAGAGAAGAAGAATTTTTCACTATATATGTATAGCTGATGACATATGCATTTGGGTTTTTTGGGGGGAGGGGGGTACTGTGTTTGAACTTGGGTCTCATGATTATTAGGTAGACGCATTACCAGTTAGCCATTCTGTCAGCCCTGCTTCTCACTGGCTATTTTTGAGATTTTGAGATAGAGTTTCATTTCCTTCTGGTCTGTGCCTGGATCCCCATCTGCCAAATTTAGGCTCCAGTCTTTGCTAGGATGAGAAGTGTGAGTTCAGCTTTCCTCTATTGAAATGGAGGCTCTTGGACTTTTCTGTCTTGGCTTGCCTAGAACCTTATTCCTTCCATTCTAAGCTTCCCACATAGCTTAGGATGACAGGTGCATACCACTTCACCTAAAAAAGAGGTCTCATGAGAAAAATCTCAGTACAGCCCAAAAAGAGAACAATCTGGAGGAGTCAATGATTTTCTGAATTCTTTTCCTCCAAAGTATCTTCTCAGACAGCTGAAGATTAGGGTACTAATGAAACAGGTAAGAAAAATTGTGTAATATCTGTAAATTTACTCAAAGTTTATTGTATTAGTTATGGAATGACAGCCTAATATGGAGGGGCTTATTCCTGTCACCTCAGTACAGTGGAGACCAGTGGAAGTATTTTGAGCTTCAAGCCAGCCTAGGCTACATAATGAGACCCTATCCCAAAACAAAACAAAAGTTGTGGGCTAGGAATGTAACTTAGTGATAGGACACTTGCCTAGCATGTTTGAGGCCTAGGTTGGCTCTTCAACACCACTCAAAAAATGATGCTAGATTCTGCAGCATTTGTACAAAGTCCTGTTAGGAAACGGAGTCATGAGAGTATTAGAATAAAGAAAGAGCAGAAAGCAACCTCAACAGACCAGATAAACTTTAATGGAAAGTTGAAGAGGGACACTATAGTGACCTGAGGAGAGTCAGGAGACAAGAGGCATGGTGTATTGGAGGCAGAGGTGGAGGGTATTGGTTAGGGGGCAGGGTCACAGGGAGCTGTTGGGTTCAAAGGGTGGGAGGCGGGCTGGGAAGTTGGCTCAGTGGCAGAGTGCTTGCCTTGCATGCCTGAGGCCCTGGGTTCGATTCCTCAGCACCACATAAGCAAAAAGAAAAAAGCTGAAGTGGCACTGTGACTCAAGTGGTAGAGCACTAGCTTTGAGCTGAAGAGCTGAGGGACAGCGCTCAGGCCCAGAGTTCAGGCCCCACGATGGGACTCAAAAAACAAAACAAAACAAAGGGTGGGAGGCAGTGTTGCAGGTAGCTGGAGGGTTCAAAGAGTTTTATTAGTTTATGGGGCAGGTCTGGCTCCAGGAATCTATTGTTTGAGCTCGGTCTCCTAGAGTCTCTCTGATGCCTATCACCTGAGAAGGTGGGGGAGTGGGCTTTCATATTTATATTAAGATTCTGGGCTTGAGACTGGGCTGGAGAATTGCTGAAAGATCCCTTAGGGGAAAGAGTAGTCAATGGGCCAAGCCGTGGAAGGAACATTGAATTATGAACCATGCAGATTCTCATCACTAATTGGGTTCTCATCACTAAAACTGGCCATAACTTACAGGAAAAAAATTAAGAAATTGGGGCTGGGAAGGTGGCTCAGTGGTAAAGCGCTTGCCTTGCATGCATGAGGCCCTGGGTTCGATTCCACAGCACCACATAAGCAGAAAAAAAAAGCCAGAAGTGGTGCTGTGGCTCAATGGTAGAGCACTTGCCTTGGGCTGAAAAGCTAAGGGACAGTGCCCAGGCCCAGAGTTCAGGCCCCACGACCAGACCCAAAAAAAAAAAAATTAAGAGATGTCACAGTTCACCTTTCATCTGTTACTGCACAGATAATAAGAGGTTTAGAATCACTTCTAATATACAAATAAAGTTTTAGTATTTAAAGTTTTAGTCATTCAAATTTTAAAAGGAAATCTCATCCAATTCATAGTCCAGTTAAATGCTAATCCTTTTGGACTTTTCTTTTAGAAAATGAGTGACTAGAATATTGCATCAAGCCACATAATCACTGGACATACTCATTCTATAAATGAAATGTCCAGCATTTCCTCAGACCTGATAGCAACCACTTTCCAGCCCTGCAAAGGGCTTACAAACCTCCATGGCCCATCATCCACTTGGATCGCCCAGTAATGCTGGCTGGAATTGAATATCCCACAACTCAGAATAGCTGGATAATCCATAAACTGCGTTGGATTATATGAACACTTTGCTTGTTCTTCAAAAACGTCATACACTTTTCAATCCTCAGAAACACATAGATACTGACACTGTTTCAGGTTCAGAGTGACTTCTCTAAGCTATTGTCTAAATTTCTGCAGAGATGAAAGCTGCTGAGGAAGACTGCCCACTTCTTAACTGGAACTAATAGAGAGCTAGGGGCTTCAGGCCTCACACAGGGTAAAAGACGATTTTGTTATGTCAGCAATCTCCCTTCCAGCATCTGCCACCAATGTGGCAGACTTTTGATTGGGGAATTGTAGTGTTATCTGGTTTGTATCAAGCTTCTCTATTCAATTTGTTCCTCTTGCTAGCCTTGATAGGACTGCCTGTTTCTTAGGTTCTACAAACTGTTCCAAGTAATCAACTTGAGAGAAATGTCTTTTTTTCTTTTTTTAAAATTCAAAGTGAGAGGAATGTTTATTGGAAAAAGAATACTCTTTCAGTAGACTGAAAGTAGGTCATCTCTAGCGTGAGAATGACAGGATAATCTCTACCTCTAATTTTCTATCTTCTCTGAGTTTAAATTGTTTTCTTCCCTGAGTGGTTAGTAACTTGTGAACAACTGTTACTTCAGACTGAAGTAACTGTGGGACTTTTCCCTGAAATAAGAGGTAGTCTCCACAAAGAGACTCAGATGATTGCCTTGGTGGTCAAGGGACTAAGTTTAAGAGGATTGGACACATCCATCCCAGGGACCACACAAAGGCAGGCACAGGAGAAAGATTATTATAAGGTTTATTAGAGGAGCCATATTTCCCCCCAGAGGGAGCACATGGCTTCCATCACCAACCAAGTAGCAGGAGGGTCTGAGGGAAAAGGAAGTGAGGTAGATGGGAGTTCAGGTGGGTCTGGGCAGAGAGAGGGAAGGGCCAGCAGTATGGAGGGAACTCCAGGAATGGGGGGGCAGGTCTAGGTGGAGCTGAGGACCAAAGGTGAGCATAACACTAATTCCCCACTCTGTTGTTTAATAAAAATAGGGGGTACCAGGCGGGGGGAGGGTAATGGGCAGAGGTCATTTCTTCTGGAGCTACTTCCTGCTGTCAAGGGGCAAAGTAGTCAGGGGACTCTGCTTTGTTGCTCAGCCTGGTACCATCTATGAAGCATCTGCTTGGCAGTGGTTGGTAAAAGGTCCTCCTTTTTCCATGGCAATAGTTATCTAAAATGCAAGAAAATTAATAAAAGTCAAAATTGATGTTAAGGCAAAAATTGCTGTTAGCAGCCTAAGAGAGGAATACGCTATTGGAGGGACTATTATTATATTATATTATTATTATATTATATAATTATAATATATTATTATATTATATTATATTATATTATATTATATTATATTATATTATATTATATTATATTATATTACAAAAGGGACTATCAAGGATATGAAATTGACTTTTCTGTCTTGGATTGGAAATACAGCATCCTGAAAGAGGGGAAGTAAGACTTTTCTGCTTTAGGTTCACAGTAACCTGAGGAGGAGGGAGCAGAAATATTTAAAGGTACCAGAGCCAATGGGTGTCATGGGTTCTTTTGGCTACTACTTCCTGTTGGACTGGGGCCATCAAGGAATCCCTGGAGCTGGGAGCTTTAGGGTCCCGGTCTGCGCTGGGCAAGGCAGGGCAGTATAAGTGATGTCTCTGGTTGCCTGTAGAAAAAGGATGGCCTTGACATGTTTCCAAGTGGTATACTGGGCAGGAGATGTTATCCTGTTGAAAGAGACTTTGGGAAGGATCAGGCAAAAAGCTGACAAAAGATCAAACAAAAAGCTGACATGGTAGCCGGGCGCTGGTGGCTCACGCCTGTAATCCTAGCTACTCAGGAGGCTGAGATCTGAAGGTCGAGGTTCAAAGCCAGCCCAGGCAGGAGAGACCGTGAGACTCCTATGTCCAATAAACCACCAGAAAACTGGAAGTGGCGCTGTAGCTCAAGTGGTAGAGCGCTCGCCTTGAGCTGAAGAGCTGAGGAACAGCGCCCAGGCCCAGAGTTCAAGCCCCATGACCGACAAAAAAAAAAAAAAAAAGCTGACATGGTGACAAGGTCAGTTAACATGAATGACATAGGAGAACACACATTGGCCATGGGCCAGAAATGTTTCATTTGGAGTACAAAGCACAGTTGTAGCCCATTACAGGGAAGGTGAAATAACTGGACTCGGGGCAAGAAGGCAGGAAGGAGGGTATCTAGGGTCTTTTGGGCAACTGGGTAGGGGAGAACATAACGGACTGGTTGGGAATACCAGTCAGAAGCTACTACAAATACAAATAGCAGGCAACAAAGGCAAGACTGCTAACTTTTTGTCCAGTTAGAAGGTAGACAGGTATAGACATTAGGTGGGCAAGCACCTGTCTCTCTTGATCTCCCTGCTCTGATTAATTTTGAAAGGACAAGCATAAAGTGCCTCCATTTAGGATACCATCTCCTCTTACTCCTCTCCATGGTTTTCCATTGTCAGGACTGATTTTGTCCTGGTGGCATCTCAGTGTCCGTTGCTGGGTTAGCTTGTCCCAGTTGGCAGTTATGGTTTGGACTCAAGGCCTGGGCACTGTCACTGGGCACTTCTGCTCACGGCGAGTGCTCTACCACTTAGAGTCACAATGCCATTTTTAGCCTTCCGGCTGGATACTGAGAGGTGAGTCTGGAGCCACACCTCCAGCTTGGCTCTGTGCTGTTTAGCTGGGAAATGGAGATTTAGAGGGATTCTTTGTGCTCTGGATGGCTTTGAACTGTGGCAAAAGGTGTCCTTGTTACAAAAGCCCTTTTATTTCCAATTAAAGCAACAAGGAGATCAATGAGATAGAGGTTACTTATAACTTGTTAACAATTGACTAGCAATTACTTGCCAGAGTTGTTTTTTTTTTAAATAAAACCCAGTAGCTGTTTTTTAAACTGGGACTGATTGGTACTCTAAGTACCGTCCACTGCCTCTAGGCAGCCTGTTTAAAGTGGCTTATATACAACACTTAACCTTTAACAAATGTACAGGCTTTTTCTTGGGCTACAGCAGCATAGCCTGTTTAACTCCCTGGTGTATAAAAGCATTTTCTGGCTGGCAGAGGAACCTGATTTTTAGTGGCCCAAACAATGCCTACCTGTATAGGCCTTTAGACCGATCTTAATAGGAACATAATCTCAGCTCTACAAGCTTTTCAACAGATGAATTTAACCAGCTCAAAAGTTACTGCCAATTAGGACTTTGAGCAGATACAGGGGGTTTGGGACTTAAATTACATTTAACAGAAATAAACCTTTAGGAAAATTTCTTTTAAACTTTTGTCTGGGAGGCCCACAACTTCCCAAATTTTACCTCAGGGAGGTCATATTAATCCCTTTTTGTAAAGTTACTTTAATTTGCATTTAAAAGCCTCATTGAGGCACTGGGCTACACTCTTTACCTCTAGGCTGCCCTGCGGGTGGCACAGTGAATAGAAAGTGTCCATTTTTTCTGCAGTCGGAGTTACCTTTAGGAATTTACATCTGTTAGGTGTTTAAAAAGAGAGGTTACTGAGTGAGAATCACACCACGCACGTGGTATTCAGGTAAGGGGTAGGTTTATTCATCGTTCTGGCTGGCACCAGACCATGTTGGCCCTCCATACACCTGGGAAAAGACCTGGGAAAGAGGGCAGGGCATCTGGGCCTGGGCTAGGCCTTATCTAGGGTATGGGCGGAGAAAGGTGTGGCCACATCAAATCCAGATGTAACCTCAGCAGATGCAGATGTGACCTCTTCCAGGTGTGCCAGTTGCCTAGGTAACAGAGGTACTGGGTGGACACTTTGCTGCGAGGAGTGTGGAGTCTGCTCACCATCCAAGAGTGGACCTTACAACATCCAATTGTAAAATAGTATGGAAGTCAACTTATATCCTTTGTTTATACACCTCTTGTTGTCTCACTTGTGGGGATTAACATTTACAGAACCAAATATCTAAAGTGGCTTGTGTTTTACCTCAAGTTAGCAGGCTTTTGATCAAGTGTGATGAAAGAAGGTCAGAGTCTGAGTGAGGCTGGGGCATCTCTCAGCGTGTATGGACTGTCGCACCTCCCATTGGTTACCTACAAAATTTCTACATATTCTGGTTAAAGACCTGATTCACACTGGCTTTTGCAGGCTGGTGCCACTGGTTTAGGCAATTGTGCCTGGGCATAGTCACTCTGGTCTCTTGATCTTAAAGGGAGTTGATTGGCACACAAGGAAGAAAACAGAGAATTAAACCCTTAGCCTTAGTTTACTAGCCATGGTCAGAGGTACAATATTTAACTCTCAGCATAGATGGACATAGGAATGATATAAATCACAGTCAACTTAATTACCAATTTCATTTACTTTGCAAAGGAAACCGTCTTTTTTAACTCCTTTCCAAAAGCCTTTTAAAACTGCCTGTTTTTTCTTTGGCTTAGTCAGGTCACAAACTTTTAAAGCGATTTAGATGAAATCACAGCTTTCATTGGCAAAGATCTTTTAGTACACAGAATACTTGGTAACCTTGAAAACATAACCACTTACATATAGACAAATAGACACAGACAAACATGTTTGTGCACTCATTATAGAGCGTTATTAGATTTTAAAATCGGCCATTTTGAAATTTTAGCTGTATTACTTTTTCTAATTATGATGGAACCACATGGTCGGTTTAAAATACAAAACTTTGCCAACAACAGGAAACTTAGTGAACAGGAGATGACATGAACAGGCACGTGGCCTAGCTCCACAGATCAGGTTGGGGGGAAGTCAAAGAATCAAGTTGAGTCTGAATTATCACAATGCCAAGATGGTGCATCCACCACATGCTCAATGCTAGAAAGAAGATTTAACAGAATTTAATACACTTTTGGTAATATCCAAACTTGTTGACCTTTTCGGGGAGTTTAAACTTAATCTCATCCATTTTTTTATCTCAAGGAGTATAAACAAGCGATTGCAGGCTACATTCTTCCAGGGCTTAACCAAGTCATTTAGCATATGAAAACTTGTGAATACCTTTAGTTGGAAGAAGGGAGAGGTTACTAGAAGCTAATTTTGGAAGCAAGCAGCAGAGTTTAAGGGAGGGGGAGAGAGAGAGATTTTTACCTGCCTGAGCGCTGACCAAAGTAGAGTTTTAAATTTGGGGCCAAATTTGACTCTGATGGGGGCTCAGTGGCCTTAATGTAAAGAAATTTAGTGTCCTTCCCATGGTAAGTAACCTGAAGCCATGCGCCTACAGTAAAACGTCCTCTACAGTGCAGGTTGGCTCCTAAAGAGGGGGTGGCCCCGCCAAGCCAAAAGAGAACGTTCACATTGGTCCGCAGGGGGTCCTTGGGCCACGATAGACCCCTAGTGGCCAGGTCCAGGCACTTGGCCAAGATTTCGGTCAGATGGCAGGGGTGGGGCTTGGTTAGCCCAGGTGGCCTTACCACTGATATTGGAATAAACTGGTCATTTACCTTGGAGTGGGACTTACTTAGCGGTGTTGGGTGGGCTGGTAGAACAGTCAGGAGAAAGTTACCTTAGTGGTCCTCTGGCAACCGGAGTGTAGGATCTCAGGATAGGTCCCAGGGAAGCTGGTAGAACCCCCTTCTGAACAGGAGAGGGTAGCAAATCCACTGGGGAGCCTATCCCTGTACGGGCCACCAATGTAAGAGGATCGGACACATCCATCCCAGGGACCACACAAAGGCAGGCACAGGAGAAAAATTACTATAAGGTTTATTAGAGGAGCCATATTTCCCCCAAGAAGGAGTACATGGTCTCCATCACTATCCAGGTAGCAGGAGGGTCTGAGGGAAAAGGAAGTGAGGTAGATGGGAGTTCAGGTGAGTCTGGGCAGAGAGGCCAGCTGTATGGAGGGGACTCCAGGAATGGGAGGGGGGGGCTCAGGTCTGGAGCTGAGAACCAAAGGTTAGCCATAACACTAACACTAACTACACAGGGGACACAAAAGCTCCAGGTTCTTCTCACAGAAAAGAGTCAGGAGCTGGATTTGCTTCTCACAGAAGGGTATCTCTATCTGTATCTTCCTCTTGTTCATGCTGTGCAATTTCAGCCATACTTTCCAGCTGTGTTTTGCTCCTGAAATTGTCCTCTTTACATTGGTAAAGACAGACAGGATAGGGGAAACTGTCGTTCAGCTCTGCCAAGGACTGTTGGATGCTGGCATTTGATTTTTCCAAGGAAATAATACAAATGCATACAGTGACAAGATAGAAGAGAATTATATAGACTGAGTATGACATTCAAGCTAGAGAATGAGGGAAGAGAAGACAATAAAGGGAACAAGAAGTTGTGACAATCTGATACTATAAATATATTGGAGCTTCTGGTAAGGGTAAAATAAAGTCAAAATGGAGGGAGCTGAAAAGTAGGAGATGAGGAAAAAGATTACTTGAATAAAAACTATGGGTGGGTTGTTAAATTGCAATAATAGAATATAGGAGACAGTGTTAAGAAACGGAGTCATGAGAGTATTAGAATAAAGAAAGAGCAGAAAGCAACCTCAACAGACCAGATAAACTTTAATGGAAAGTTGAAGAGGGACACTATAGTGACCTGAAGAGAGTCAGGAGACAAGAGGCATGGTGTATTGGAGGCAGAGGTGGAGGGTATTGGTTAGGGGGCAGGGTCACAGGGAGCTGTTGGGTTCAAAGGGTGGGAGGCAGTGTTGCAGGTAGCTGGAGGTTTCAGAGAGTTTTATTAGTTTATGGGGCAGGTCTGGCTCCAGGAATCTATTGTTTGAGCTAGTCTCCTCCTCAGCTGCCTATCACCTGAGAGGGTGGGAGAGTGGGCTTTCATATTTATATTAAGATTCTGGGCTTGAGACTGGGCTGGAGAATTGCTGAAAATCCTTGGGGGAAGGGTAGCCAAGGAGTCCTTGGGAGCAACACTGAGTTATGAGAACTGAGCAGATTCCTACCACATAGTTTTGTCAATAACTGAGGTAGAGTTGAGGACAATGCTGTGGAAGAAATATATTTAAAAAAGAAAAAGGACTGGTGCTGGGAAGGTGGCTCAGTGGTAGAGCGCTTGCCTTGCATGCCTGAGGCCCTGGGTTCGATTCCCCAGCACCACATAAGCAAAAAGAAAAAAGTCAGAAGTGGTGCTATGGCTCAAGTGGTAGAGCGCTAGCCTTGAGCTGAAGAACTGAGGGACAGCGCCCAAGCCCAGAGTTCAGGCCCCACGACTGGACCCCCCCCCCCCAAAAAAAGAAAAAGGGTTAGTTTTTCAGAATGATCACTTATAAATCATCAAGAATTAAGGCACAACAACTACTGTTGAGATTAACCATGTTCTAGAAATGGATATTTTTGAGAAATGAGGCAAGAATTGTGGAAATGTGGATTTTTTGAGACAAGGTCTCACTGTGTTAGATTCCTGCCTCCACCTCCCAAGATCTGGGCTTACAACTGTGCATAGCATCATGCTTGTTGAAAGGATTAATGAAAGGATCCACCATATCCATCCCAGGGGACCGTGAGGAGGCAGACAGGCACAGGAGAAAGATTACTACAAGGTTTATTATAGGAGCCATATTTCCCCTGGAGAGAGAGCTCATGGCAGCCCCACTATCTAGGTAGAAGCAGGGTCTCTGGGATAGGAAGTGAGGTAGATGGGAGTTCAGGTGGGTCTGGGCAGAGAGAGGGAGGGGCCAGCAGGTCTGGGTGGAGCTGAGGACCAAAGGTGGGCATAATGCTTACATTCCTCTTTCTGTTGTTTAATAAAAAATAGGGGGTACCAAGCCAGGGGGTATGGGCAGGGGTCATTTTTTCTGGATCTACTTCCTGCTGTCTAAGGGTGAAGTTGTCAGGTGTCCTTGTTTCAATGCTTAGCCAGGTACTGTCCAAGAAGCATCTGTTTGACAGTGGTTGGTAAAGGTCCTCATTTTTCCATGACAATAGTTATCTAAAATGCAAGACAATTAATAAAAGACCAAATTGTTGTTAAGGCAAAAATTGCTGTTAGGAGCCCAAGAGAGGACTATGCCATGGAAGGACTGAGTTCCAGAAGGGGCTGTCAAAGACCTGAAATTGCCTTTTCTGTCTCAGATTGGAGACCTGGCTTGGTACCTGACTCCTGGCATCCTGGAGGAGGGGAAGTAAGATTTTCCTGCTTTAGGTTCACAGCAACCTAAGGAGGAGGGAGCAGAAATATTTTAAGGTACCAAGCCAACGGGTGTCATGGCTCTTCTGGCTACTTCCTGCTGGCTTGGGGGCATCAAGGAATCCCTGGAACTGAGGTCTTTAGGGTCCGAGTCTGCACTGGGCATGGCAGGGAAGTGTAAGTGATGTCTCTGGTTGCCTGAAGGTATCCTGGGCAGGGTATGTTATCCTGTTTAAAGAGACTTTTGCAAAGATCAGGCAAAAAGCTGATATGGTGACAAGGTCAGTTAATATGAATGACATAAGAGAACACACATTAGCCATGGGCCAGAAAAGTTCCAATTGGAGTATAAGCCCAATTGAAGCCCTTTACTAACTGGACTTGGGGCAAGGAAGGCAGGAAGGGGTGTCTAGGGTCTTTTGGGCAACTGAGTAGGGGAGGGCATAATGGACTGGTTGGGAGTACCAGTCAGAGGCTATTATAAACACAAATAGCAGGTGACAAAGGTAACTTTCTGTCCAGTTACAAAGTAGTCATATATAGACATTAGGTGGGTAAGCAACTATTCCTCTTGATCTCCAGGCTCTGATTAATTTTGATTGAGTGAGGGTAAAGTGACTCCATTTAGGATGTCATCACCTCTTACTCCTCTCCATGGTTTTCCATTGTCAGGACCTACTTTGTCCTGGGGGTTCTCAGCATCTGTTGCTGGGATAGCTTGTCCCAGTTGGCATTTACTAGATTTAGACTCAAGGCCTGGGCACTGTCCCTGAGCACTTCTGCTCACGGGCGAGTGCTCTACCACTTAGAGTCACAATGCCACTGTTAGCTTTCTGCTGCATACTTAGAGGTGAGTCTGGAGCCACGTCTCCAGCCTGGCTGTGTGCTGATTAGCTGGGAGATGGAGATTTAGAGGGATTCTTTGGGCCCAGTATGGCTTTGAACAGTGGCAAAAGGAGTCTTTCTTACAAAAGCCAATTAAAGCAATAAGGAGATCAATGAGATAGAGGTTATCTATAACTTGTTAACAGTTGACTAACAATTACTTGCCAGAGTTTTTTTTTTTAATGAAACCCAGTAGCTGTTTTTTAAACTCGGACTGATTGGCACTCTAAGTACTGCCCATTGCCTCTGGGCAGCCTGTTTAAAGTGGTTTATATCTTGGGCTACAGGAGGTTGTAAGGTCCGCTCCTGGATGGCGAGCCGACTCCACCCTCCACGCAGCAAAGTCTCTACCCAGTACCTGCATTACCTAGGCAACTGGGACACCTGGAAGAGATTACATCAGCATCCGCTGAGGTCACTTTGAATTTGATGTGGCCACACCTTTCTCCGCCCATACCCTAGATAAAGCCTAACTCAGGCCCAGACGCCCTCTCTCTGCTCTTTTCTAGCTCTTTCACAGCTCTTTCCTTCTCTTCTCTTTCCCAACTCCCTTCTCTTTCCTAGCTCTCTCTTTCCCATCTTTCCCGTATGCTCTATTTTCTAGCTCTTTTCTCTCTTCTCTTTTCTAGCTCTTTTCTCAGCTCTTTCCTTCTCTTCTCTTTCCCAGCTCTCTCTCTTTCCCAGCTCTCCCAGCTCTCTTTCCCAGGCCTTTCCCCACCGTGTGGAGGACCAAGATGGCCTGGTGCCAGCCAGAATGATGAATAAACCTACCCCTTACCCGAATACCACGTGCGTAGTGCTGTTCTTACTTGGCTACCTCTTTTTAAAAACCTAACAGAGGGTAGCCTGTTTAACTCTCTGGTTTATAAAAGCGTTTTTTTTTCTGGCTGGCTGGGGCACCTGATTTAGGCAGATCTCAGTAGAGACACAATCTCAGGCAGCTGAGGCGCCATGTGCTCTCTCTCCAGGAGAAATACAGCTCCCCTAATAAACCTTCTAATAATCTTTCTCCTGTGCCTGCCTGCCTCTGCATGGTCTCCTGGCATGGATGTGACAGATCCTTTCATTTGTCATAGATGAAGTTTGATTTATGACAAAAACAAAGGCTAATTAGTGAAATAAGCTGTCCCAAACTGGAGGTTTTTAGGGAAGCAAGAGACTAATGGTTTAAAGGAAGCAATGAAAAGTAAAGAGGTCACTTACCTAAAATTTAGGCTCTGCAGTTCTGTGGCAGTAAGGAAAAAACTGTATATATATTTTTAGATAATCTTCAGAGGATGGAATCCTCAGGGAAAAACTTAATTTCTGGTGAAGCAAGACAATGAAGGGAAGTTTCAGAGAATTTGAGAATATAGTGGAATTACCAGAGGGGGCGCTGTATTTTCATATTAGGGGAGATAAGTGAAGTAAAAGAGGGAACATGGATATACCCTTTGATGGTATATTGGGAATTGGGGGCTTCTTGTTTCAATGATTGCTCACAGATGTACATAGTATCATTACATACTTTTTTTTTTCTTTTTTATTGTTATTTTTTGAGATCGGGTCTTGTTATGCAGTCTAGGCTAGCCTGAACTGATGATCCTCCTGCCTCTGACTCCCAAATGCTGGTATTACAGACACACATCATGACCTTCAGCCCATTGGATGAGTTCTGATGAATTCAAGACAGATAGGAGTAGATGATTTCAGGTTTGGGATAGCAAGTGCAGAGTGTCTGGAGTTTTGCATCACCTTCAAGTGATGTTGAGAGTGATGTTGGAGCACTGTTTTGAATAATGCCCATATTTTCTCCTGGAAACAAATAAAATGGAATTGTAATGATAGGAAAATGGGTTGGAAGGTAAATGGAAATGGTGTAAAGACCAAGAAAACCTCAAATTTTCAATCATGTTTTCATTCTTTGATAAAAGACAAAATAAATAGACATAAATATTAACAACAAAATGTGAATGGTAGTAGTAGGAATTATTGTATTTTAATGCATGAGACATTTTAGAAATATTGTTGAATGCATGTATTTCGGTTTTGAGATCTGTCCAACAATCACACAAAACTCAATACAAAGTGCTATGAGAGTATGGAAAAGGGGATAGAGTGCGGTGGGGAAGACATCAGACAACCTTTAATCAAGACAGTGAGTGGGTTTTGATCTGTGTAGATCTACACCACATGTTTAGATCATGTGGAAAATCTGGGGAGCAATCTGGACAGTTCTACCTCCATTTTGCCTTAACACTTAATATTCTGGGTGAGTACCCAAATAATGACCTTAAACTTTTGTCTCTTCAAGTAACAGAAATATTCAGTTTCTCCTCACAATATTGTCATTTATTGTGGAATTTTTATTTCCGTCTACTGACATGTTTTTGTCTCTTTTGCGCAAGCAAAGTGTTATGGATTGGAGAACATAAAGATAGTCTCGGCAGATTCTCCCATGATTATTGTAATTTGTCTGATATCAAATTTTAGTGGAAGCGAAAGTGAGAAATGTGTCTTCTACATAGGACTGCATCATTTCACAGAGATGTCCAGCTGCGGGCGTGGATGAACTCGTACCCTCCACCTTCACCATGAGCAGCATTGCTGCTCTTCTGCCTGGCTAAGGATTGGGACAGAGATCACTGAGTTTCGCGTCGGTACCACGGTCATCTCAATATTCTATTAAAAAAAAAAAAGCGGAGAGTGCTTGAAAGCATTTGATTCCAGGGAAATACCGACCCCCTAGGCAGAATCGGTGAGAGGAAGTCGGCTCTCCCTTAGGTTCTCCCCGGGCGAGTCCGAGGCGGAGTCTTCAATGGCGTCTTAAAGCCAGGTGGCGAGTGGCAGGGGTGAGGGTGTAGCAGGGGGTGCGGAGATTCCGAGCTGCCGCCGTGGGAGGAGGAACCGAAGGGCCCGGGATCCGCCGTCCAATCGGAGAGGTCTGGGGCGAGGCCTGAGGGTGTGGCCTGCTACAAGACTTAAAAAGACCCGCGCGGAACCGCTCAGCTACCCAACCGCCTCCGAGCCTGCCAGCGTTCTACTTCTGCCATCGTCCTCGCGGGAGCCACCAGGCCTCCAGGTGAGAACGCATGGTCCGGTCGGAGTCGGGGACCATGAGGACCGGAGGGCGCGCGGGGCATGTGCGGGGTTTGGGGAGGAGGAGGCGGCGGTCCGGGCCGATGTTTCGCGTCTGCGCGGCGGGTGGGTCGTGTGAGAGGCCGCGCCTTTGTTTCCTCGGGGCGCAGCCTCCAGATTTTCAGTTAAGGATGCTGAGCCTCCCAGGGGTCCCCGGACGGCCGGAGCCGTCCAGCCGCGTCGCTGCAGCTCCCAGACGGAGAGGACCCGGAGGAGGGTTGGGGCTACTCTGGAAGGGCTTTCGGGGTATTGGCCCTTGGCTTCTTCACCCTCATTGGGCTAAGGCACACGACAGCGATAACAGGTACTTTGAAATGCACGCAAACTGCTCCTGACCGCCCGCCCTGCCATGATTCTGTTAATCCCAGGTTCGCCAGCGTTGCCTTTGGCGTCTGATCGCAGAAACAAGACTTTTGGGGCAGCCTTGACTGGACGGGGGCGAGTTTGGAACTTGTGGCTGCTTGGGGTCCTCTCCACTCTACCCTGGGCACTGGCCCTGCCTTCTCCCACCAGGGTGGGGCGAGGCACGCAGAGGAAAGAGCTTTCCCCTCTGGTGTGTGTGGGCTCCTATTGTCTCTTCTGAGCAAACTTGGAATGATTGGTGGTCACCAAACGTCTCGTGCCCACAGCCAGGCAGCTTACCTTCTTGCCTCTTACCGGTACCAAGAAGACAGGGTGAAATGAGACTCAACTCATTCTGCTGTAGTCTCACGTCAGATCCTAATTAGCTGTTCTTTCTAATAGCATTTACAAACCAATGACACCAAGATTGCATGACGTGTAATTGCTTAGACTGAATTAAATACCTCCTTTTACTGTAGCATCTTAGTCTATGGTCTTTGGACATTTAAAATAGAAAGAAATTAGTTCAACTGTGTGTGTATGTGTGTGTTGCTGTTTTTCGCTCAGAAAATGCAAAAAAACAAACCTGTAATTGAATAGAAAGTGAAGATGCTCAAATAGTTCTACTCTCTATTATCACACAATTCAGCCCTTGTGGTAAGCCTCCTCCTCCTTACCCTTCTTATCTTCATCCTCGATCTTCTGTCCTTATCTACTCTTGGTGCTTCTGTCCCCTCCATTTCAGAATTGCTGTGATTTTAGAAGTCAGACATATTGGCTCTGGGCTTATTGGGCATCTTGATTTTAGTGTATATTCATTCATAATCACTGCCTACCAAAAGTAATGATGTGAAAATGAGAATATTCTAATTAATAAAAACGTGACTTTTCTAAGGTTGATTTCTGTTTCCTGTTAAAATAAGCAAGAAAAATATACATTGTTATTAAATGAGGTAATATTTTACTTTTGCCTCTGGATCTGATGGTTGTTCTGAATAACCTTAAAATTTGATTTTTCACTGTTTTAGTCAAGATGAGTGATAAGCCAGACATGTCCGAAGTGGAGAAGTTTGACAGATCAAAACTGAAGAAAACTAATACTGAAGAAAAAAACACTCTTCCTTCAAAGGAAAGTATGTCATGTGGGATTTCTAGTTGAATCAAACAATGGGCAAAGTTGATCAGATCTGTAAATAAGCCTATCAGTTTTGCTCTCCAGAATTTCTCAAGGAAGATTTCTAGACAAACAATATATTCACAGATGCTGCAGAAAACTTTTTGTTGTGTCAACATTATTTGAGAACTCCAAAATAAGTCAAAATTATTGAAAAGTGGGTTGGGAAGGTGGCTTAGTGGTAGAGCCCTTGCCTTGCATGCCTGAGGCCCTGGGTTCAATTCCTCAGCACCACATAAGCAAAAAGAAGAAAGCCAGAAGTGATGCTGTGGCTCAAGTGGTAGAGTGCTAGCCTTGAGCTGAAGAGCTGAGGGTCAGCGCCCAGGCCCAGAGTTTAGGCCCCACGACCGGATCCCCCCAAAAAAGAAAAGCATAATTTGCTTATTGTTTTTTGATACATTTGACAAAATTATTTGCTTTACTTTTCAAATTTACATAGTCTATGGGAAAATGGAAACAGTGCAAAAAAAAACTATAGTTGATGTGGATTCTAATAAATCTTGAGATGGTTTACATTCATGCACAAGGATTTCTAGTAATGATTTCTGTTTGTAAATTTAAAACAGGTATCACAGCATTCAGTGACTAATTCCTTTCTAATAATGTTAGGGATCAAACCCAGGGCCTGTGCATGCCAGGTAAGCACTCTACCACTAAGCTATTACTCCCCCCTTCCAGTCTGGTAGCAAAGAGCTCTTTTGCAAAAAACTGAAATTAATCTTATGAGAATGTTATCCTTATGACTTCTTGTTTTGTTTTTCTCCCCAGCTATCCAGCAGGAGAAAGAGTGTGATCAAACATCCTAAAATGCAGATTGCCTCTCAAGAGCAAGTTTCAACATCACCTGACATTCTTGCTTAATTTAGGCTTATTTCTGTAAAACTATGTGTTTGTGGAGACTTGAGGCACCTGTAGATGATTTCTATATTCCCTGGCTAAGAGGTCAACAGTAGCCAGTGTCCCCTTAAATTTGTTTTTAAAGTGAAATTTCAGATGGTAGATGACATACTGTCAGTAATCTCAATATTGATGACCTTTGTGGGTGTGGTCCTTGTGCCCCCTACAGAGTGAGTCATTTTAACCTATAATGGGTGCCTTCTGCTTCATAATAATTTTGTAGTCTCTTAATTTTCATTTACAATAAAGCATTAAAAATACAGTCATAGTCTTCCTGTGGTTTATTCTTAGTGGTCTTCTTAGGAATTAACAGTACATAAGTGTACCCTTTCAGCTAACCAAAATGGTTGAAGAAAACTATATTAACAGATTAGTCATGTGGGAAATAGTCTTTTTGCCTATTCACCTCCCCAGGAACTTTGTTGGACCTTGATCAGATACTTCTAACATCTACAATTCTGAAGAAATGAATTTAAGACAACTATTTATATTATTATAACAGTTCAAACTGGCAATGCAACAAGGGCTGCGTAGAAGTGAGCATCTTCCAAATCCCTGTCCTTAGATAATGCTATTCTCAGTTTAAATTTAGAAAAGCCAATATCCTATAATTCAGTTATATGTCATATTTGTTATGTGTCATATTTATAAATATAAACTTATGGGCCTATTACTGCAGAATATTTATTTACTTATTTTTGGTGATACTGGGTTGTTAAGCTCAGGACCTCTCCCTTGCCAGGCTGCTTCTCAACCACTGAGCTACAGACTAAATTTATGTTTGTCCACAATGACTTTTTTTGTGTGCCAATGATGGGGCTTGAACTCGAGGGCTGTCCCTGAACTTGTTGATGAAGGCCAATGCTTTACCATTTCAGCTACAGCTCCATCTGGCTTTTGTGTGGTTAGTAGGAGATTAGAGTTGGAGTTCCTGTCCGAACTGGCTTTGAACCTCTATCTCAGATGTTAGCCACTAGTACCCAGTTACAATGATTATTTTTGAGACAAGAGTCTCGCTACCTGCTTGAGCACTCACCTGAACCAAACTCTGCCTATTTACATTTCCCCTGAAGCTGTTTGTGCTAACCTGCCAAGAAGGTAATCTCTCATTTTGCCTGGGAATTATCTTGAACATGATCTTTGTACCTCAGCCTCCCAAGCAGTTAAGATTGTAAGTGTGAGCCACTGTGCCTGATGAAGACCAGGATCTTTATATTTAAAAAAAAGTACTATGGCTGGCCTCGGTGGCTCACGCCTGTAATCCTAGCTACTCAGGAGGCTGATCTCAGGATCACGGTTCAAAGCCAAGCCGGAGCAGGAAAGTCCGTGAAACTCTTATCTCCAATAAACACTCAGAAAACTGGAAGTGGCCCTGTCGCTCAAGTGGTAGAGCGCTCGCCTTGAACTGAAGAGCTGAGAGACAGCGTTCAGGCCCAGAGTTCAAGCCCCATAGCCGACAAAAAAAAAAAAAAAGTACTATGGCCAGGCACCAGAGCTCATGCTTGTAATCCTAGCTACTTAGGAGCCTTAGATCTGAGGATTGAGGTTCAAAGCCAGTCCAGGTAGGAAAGTCCGTGACTCTTTATCTCCATTTAACCACCAAAAAGCTAGAAATGGAGCTGTGACTCAAGTGTTAGAATGTTAGCCTTGAGCAGAAAAGCTCAGGGACAGTGCCCAAGCACTAAGTTCAAGCCCTAGGCCTGGCACACACAAAAAAAGTACTATGTCAAATGAACCTAGTCATTGTGCCTCTCTGTTCCTGTCCCAAGAGTATCTCATGTATTTTCTTATCTCCCTTTCGTAAAGGGTCACTTTCTTATATTTTTGCTGAGGTTAAAGAAAATGGAAGCTCTTTGGTGTACTTTATTATAAACTTCCACAAGCAAAATGGTAGGAAGGCCAACTTTGTTCAAGTGCTGATGAGGCTACTAAAAATCACAGGATTTAGTGCAGCTATCGAGAATTTGGACCTTAGAAGAAACCATGTTGGCCAGCAGTACTTTATCTTCTACCTATAGCATCATTCTATTAAGTCACTTAGCCCCTTGCAGGGTTGTACTGCTTTCCTTGTGTTCAACCATGTAACTTCTGTCCAATAATCATAGATTTCATACTGAAAGATTTACACAGTGTAATCATTTTCCAGCATTTAAAATCAAATGTTGTGTGCTTGTACCTTTAAATCTTCCCTGATGACACTTCCTATATCCATCCATTGGATCCGAGTTACACAGATGGGGAACCAATCTTGGTTGTAGATATACTTTCATCAGATCTCTGGATCCTGATTCTGTCATCCAACACATTTACTCTCTTTTCAGTTTTTCCATTCATAAGTTTCATAATGATACTATGCATTCATAACCATTTTAATCTCTACAGCTTCACACTAATCCAGTTTAAGACTGGGCCTGTTTCAAAGGGTCTAAAGGAAAGCATGAATGTTGTCAGGTGAACAAGAATGGACAGTAACTCCTAGTGCCCAGTTGTACCTAGTAGTGCATGTAGTAACCATACTGCTTATTCAAGTATTTAACACTGGGCAGTGTAAGTGCCAGGGTGTGTGTGTTGGTAGGAGGCAGATGAGCAGTACATGGCAAGAAGTGAGAGATGCACCCGATAACACAGAAACATGATGGGAAAAACATGGTTTCTCTGTGGAGTATTTTCCCCTTACATTAAAAAAAATATTTTATTAGCATATATTATTTGTGCAGGGGATTTCATTGTGACATTTTCATAAATTCATATTATGTACCCAATTCAAATGCCCCCATCACACATCCTAATCCACTTCTCTCTTAAAATAACTTCAACTGATTGTTTTATTGGTATATTAATATATATATATATATTACTTAGTATTTAGTCTCTTTTACTTTCTCAATTTCTTAAATACATAATGTGGGGGCATTTTTTCTTCCTACTGGGATCACTTGCCTTTCCAATCCAACATGTTTTCAATAGCCTCTATACCTGTAAATGAAAATTTACTGCTGTGAATCCATTTATTTGCAAAAAACAACATCATTAAGGCCTTGTAAGAGTTACACTTAACAATGAAAGGAAAAGGCATAACCTGATGGCAGGACCTAGTGTAGAACTAGGCGTGCTATATAGTAGAGTTGCATTTGGTAAGTGAAGAAACAAACCCAGAGAGGAAACGAGATATTATTAGGTTGAACAGGAAAGAGTTATTTCTCAATATGCAAAGAAGGTAGTTTCACTCAAGGTGTGATAATTATTTGCAATGATGTTTAGAACTTCTCAATATGTAGTCCCTGAACTACAAACATCAGACTGACCCTTAATGGTTTGTGTGTATTCCTAGGCTTTTTTTTTTCTAGATATTAAGGTTCAGTTAGGATGTTCTATTGTCATGGTCTGACAAAGTTAAACTTTGTATTATTATTACTTCTCTCTTTCCCTCCCCAACATATACTCACATCTGGCACCCTGCACTTGAACTATACCTCTAATTTTGGACTTTTTGCTGGTTAACTGGAGATTAGATTCTCATGGATTTATCTGCCTAGGCTAGCTTCCTGAGTTCAGCTTCCTGAGTTGCCAAGATTAGAGGCATGAGCCACTAGCTCAAACCTACTTCTCTCCTTTGATGATGTATCACAATCTTTGGGTGCATGACAATCTTTTGCTTCCAACATCTGGATTCTGGGTCTCATGTAGAAAATTTATTTCTAAAAAATTAGTATATAGAAGCAGGGAGATGATGGCTCATGCTTGTAATCCTTGCTACTTAGGAGGCTGGGATATGAGGATTGTGGTTCAAAGCCAGCCCAGGCAGGAAAGTCCATGAGACTTATGTCCAATTAACCACCCAAAATCCAGTGGAGCTGTGTCTCAAATGGTAGAGTACTAGCCTGTGGACAAAAGCTCAGGGATAGTGCCCAGGTCTCAAGTTCAAGCTGCACAAATGACAAAAAAAAATTAGTATATAAATGAAACGGAGTAGACTGCAGGACTTTTGCTTTAGGTCAATATTCTTCGAGTACTGTATCTGGGACAGCAGCATTAGCATCATCTGTGAACCTGTCAGAAATACAAATTTTCAGGCTGCCCTCCAGATGTAATAATCAGAAATTAGGAGAATCTGACCCAGAGATATGTTTTAACATGTTTTTCAGATGATTTCAGTGAGACATATTTCTGCTTTAGATAAATGATTTATTGCTGAGATTGTTTTTAGGACTAGATTATAATATAAAACTTTGTCAAACATTTCAGAAATGATAAAGACAATTCTTCAATTCAGCAGGCATTTATCAAGAGTTTACTGTATCTAAGCTAAGCATAGTGGTAAACGCCCATAGTATCAGCACTAGGGAAACTCAGACAGGAAAATTGGGTTGCATTGTAGGTTACATAGTGGGTTACAAAGCGAGTTCCAATCTACACTAGACCTAGGCTACATAGCAAAAGGTTTATCTAAGGTCATATGGAGACGTTCAAGAATTGAGTAACAGATACTTGTTTTTCAGGGACTTAAATCTCGCAGAAGTATTGGATAAATAAGAATATAAATGAGTGGTTGGCTTTGTAACCAAATGAAGTATATAAAGTAGATTGAAAAGGAGAGGCACATCATAGAATGTACATCGAAGTTTTTTTTGGATCCTTTCTCTATAATATTATCCTGTTCCTTCAAGGTGTACCAACCAGCCTGGTTTACATAGTGAGTTCAAGGATAGTCTAGCCCTAGGCCACAAACCAAAATGTTATGTCTAAATCATTTGTCAAGAATATATTATAGCTGAGAAAAATTTAAGTGGAAGAATATATGTGAAGGAGACTAGGAAAATGATGTATTATTACTATCACCACTATTATTGTAGATAAAGAGAATACAATTTTTCTTTACATTTTGTCTCTGCTTTTCAGTGAAAGTGGAGAGAAATCATTCATCCAAACCAAGCCCCGACCTTTCCCACTTACTTCCCACTTCCCACCCAGAAACAGATTTCATTAGATGAAAACTATCTATGGATGTAATGGCTTTTTCTTTGATACTTGACCGTTTCAGTGGTCTGAATCTAATTTGCTGTTATCTAGTAATCATCATATTATACACATGATAGTTTCGGTTTTGAGATAGTACTGGAACAATGTTTGAAATCCAGAGTTTTCTTCTCTCAGCCCCTTCCAGGGCACAGAAGTTTCTAGTTTCACATGATGTTTAATCTTTTTTTTCCTTGTTTTTCTTTTTTGGTAGTATTTCATTGGTCACAGAGTTTGAACTTAGGGCATCATGTTTACTCAGCTTGTTTGCTAGGCTATCCCTCTACCACTTAAACCATACCACAGCTTTTTTGATTTGGTCAGCTTTTTGCTGGTCATTTTGAGATGAAGCCTCACAGATTTCTCTACCCATTTTGGCTTTGGACCACAATCCTCTGCTCTCAGCCTTGTCCATAGATCAGGTTTCAGGCATGAACCACCAGCACCTACATGTTCAACAGTTTCTTAGTAAGTGTTCCATAATATCATTGGAGCCACAACTCCTCTTCTGACATTTTAAATTTCAATTTCAATTTTATTGCAAAGCGGATGTGTACAGAGGGGTTACAGCTACATAAGATAATGAGTTCATTTCTTTTTGAACAGTGTCATCCCCTTCTTCATTTACTTCTGGCTTTTTGATGGCTTAGATAAGAGTCTCATGGACTTTCCTGCTCAGGCTGGCTTCAAATTGAGAGCAACAGATCTTAACCCCATGTAGCTAGGATTACAACTGTTAGCCACCAGCACTCAGTCTCTTCTGTTGTAAGAGTGACCAGATCCAAGCCAGCCACTGGTATTAGGTTTATGTAAGATGGCAAATCAGAAAGACTATATCAAATTGACTTTGGGTTTACAGAAAAAGAAGTATTGCTGAAATTTCAGTTTATTGTATTTATAGCCTTTTTATGCCTCTTCAGGAAGAACAGAAAATGGAAAATGCCCACTGAGGCATTTACTTTTTTTCTTTCTAATTTCCCTGGCTAGAACTTTTACTACTTTACCTAGTGGATATGACAATTGATATCCTTGTCTTTTTCTTGATATTAATGAGAAAACATCTGGTCTTTCAATGTTAGGTATGAAATGAGTGGTTGGATTTTTCATAGATACCTTAGTAAGGGTAAAGGCATGCAAAGTGTAAAGAAAAACTTTATTTTACAAGTATATCCTTAGGCTAAAGTATCTTATAGATCAGAAAATACCATGAAATATATTGAATACCTCAAATGAAAAACAGAATGGTTGTGACTATACTCTTGCATCATTGTAAATCTGAAAAACTATATCAAAACATCGTAAGTTTTGGACCATCTTGTAGATTGTCTGGCTATTGTCTGTATATTTAGTTGAAGCCAAGAACTGAAAAAGAGACAGAGAAGAAACATTTCTGAAATAGAGAGAAAGGCTGGCATACAATAGTCCAGCAGGTTTTGTAATGGAGGGTGTTCAATTTTATATCATTCTTCCTACTCTGCTATTTCTCTGAGTGGTTAGGGTATTTATGCATTCCATGAGTAATTTACTATCTACTATGTCCTAGGTACACTAAAAACAAAAATATACATGACTCCTACCTTTAGAAAGCTTAGTTTCATAAGAGTTCAATAATCAGTAAATATTAATTATATAAATGAATATATAACTACAAACTGATGATTTCTGTTTTTAAAGTATAGAATATTAGGAGAGTCTAATAAGAAGTTTTTCCTTATGTTGTAGGGCATAGAGGGTTCTCTGAGTAATTTAGAACTTGAAAGTTGTGACTTGAGCAATGAGGAATCAATTCAGAGAAAGGAATCTAGAAGAGCAAGAAATATCAGAAAGAAAAATAACAGTATGCTTAAAACCTTATGATAAGCAGACAGTTGGCTTGTTTACGAAAAGAGGCCAGAGCTAATGGAAAAGAATAACAGGAGATATGAAAAGAGAGTAGACACTAAGCACTGCTACCAGGTTTATTTTCTACTGCCTTGAAACTCCTTTCCTCTAAGATCTCTCATAGCTTCTCCAGGTATCATCCCTCACTTTTTTTACTTGAAAGCTTCACTTTGTGACTGCCCCCAGATCACTTTGAATCTTCACGTACTTCTTTCATATTCTGTGGAGAAAAAATATTTGCCAAAAAACAGAAGCATGGGCTGGGAAGATGGATTAGTAGTATAGTGCTTGCCTAGCATGCATGAAGCCCTGGGTTCAATTCCTCAGTACTAAATACACAGAAAAACCTACAAGTTGGTGCTGTGGCTCAAGTGGTAGAGTGCTAAACTTGAGCAAAAGAAGCTCAGGGACAGTGCCCAGGCCCTGAGTTCAAGCCCCAAGACTGGCAAAAAAAAAGAGACAAAAGCACATAATAGTATGTTTTCTGTGCTATAAAGGAGAATGCAATGAAATAAATTTATTTTATTTTAAATCTTGATTTTATTTATAAGTATAACCCTGTATTTCACAAGTTCTTATCACTTTAGCTGTTTATCTTCAAATACAATATACTGTTGTAATGTTGAGATCGAGGATTTCATTTATAACTATCATTTACACTTTCATTAACAAATGTAAATGCTCAGTTAAATGATCAGTTTTTGCCCTTGCATGGTTCTGTGTGTTATGGAGTAAATAACCTGAGACATATGTTCTAGCTCCAACTTCTACAAAATGGTTATGCCTTAGACAATAATTTGGAATTTCTGAGCCTCAGATGCTTCTGTAGAAAAGAAAATATTTAATTCTGTGTATTAACTAGGTTATTCTTATCTAGTAATCCTTCTAAATTGTGTAGCTCTTGAAGAATATTTGCCTTTTAATTGATCTATTTTTATATCTTTTTGCATAGGAGTTTTCTTTTAGAAAGTTTTCTTTTTTGGAATAATAAGCACAGATATCATTTAATAGATGATTACACTAACAAATATGAGTTAAAGCAGTCTGAAGAATAAATGTTTTCTGATGAAGACATGAAATTCTATTAAATAATATTTCAAACTGTGGTATGTATATCCAGAATGGAGACCTAGAAGTATGATAAAGAGTAAAGGAAGCCAATGAATATATATATATAATATAATGAAGCATATATATACACAGAGAGAGAGAGAGAGAGAGAGAGAGAGAGAGAGAGAGAGAGAGTCTCATCCTCCTGAAGAAAAATTATTAGGGACCCAGGGGCTCACTCTTGTAATTGTAGCTATTCTGGAGGCTGAGATCTGAGAATTGCAGTTGAAAGCTAGCCCTAGCAGGCTAGTCCATGAGCCTCATCTCCAATTAACCACCAAAAAGCTAAAAGTGGAGCTGGCACTGTGGCTCAACTGGTAGAATGCTAGCTTTGAACAAAGAAGCTCAAGGACCATGCCCAGGCCCTGAGTTCAATGCCAAGTACTGGCATGCACATGAATGTGTACACACACGCACACACACATATACACACAGATTTAGGGTTGGCTTTACATTAAAATGATCACAAATGCAATATTAGTACTGAACAAAGGTCATCACCCATTAAGAAAGTTTAGAGAGGGTCTGCAGTTTGAGTGGAGAGAAATATGAAACAGAGATTCCATTATTATGAAAGCCCAAGTAATCTTGTATGATATTGCTCAGGGCTTTAAAGGCTGAGTTATTCCTTGATTTAGAATAGTATAACAGATATCCTTCTGTTTTCCTGACTACCTATTATATTGTTCTTTTTAAAATTTTATTTATTTATTTATTTTTTATTTTTTTGGGGGGGTCCGGTCATGGGGCCTGAACTCTGGGTCTGGGCGCTGTCCCTCAGCTCTTCAGCTCAAGGCTAGTGCTGTACCACTTGAGCCACAGCACCACTTCCGGCTTCTTTTTCTTTTTACTTATGTGGTGATGAGGAATCGAACCCAGGGCCTCAGGCATGCAAGGCAAGCGCTCTACCACTGAGCCACCTTCCCAGCCCATTTTATTTTTTTTGTAAAGGTGATTTACAGTGTGCTTACAGTTATATAAGTAAGGCATGGAGTACTCTTGTTGAACAATGTTATCCCTCCCTCATTTTCTCCCACTTTCCCTTCCCCCAGACTCCCCTCCCCACAAGCTGAAAGTTCATTTCCAACATAGTGTCTTGTGAGTATCACTGTTGCATTGGTTCACCTCTGTCCTTTGTCTAACCATTTTATGATTCCTCTTTCCTTCCCCAAATCAGATATACATATATACAAGACACAGGGTAACAAAATCAAAAACAATGACAACAGGCGACAAACGAAAGGAAAAAAAATGAAAGAAAAGAAAAATAACTCCATACAGTACATTAAAAAAAACCTCTCTCGTTCCCAAATATTCTTCTTATATGTATTCCACTTCTGGTGTTTACCAAACCTTTGCAAATTAAGTTTTCCTGAATTTTGATATATAATTTTTCAGCTATATAGGCAAGGTTGTATTATATAATGTATGTAAATATATGAGATTATATATACATACACAAACTTTAAATTTTTTGGTTGGTCATGGGGCTTGAACTCTGGGCCTGGGTGCTGTCCTCTCAGCTCTTCAGCTCAAGGCTAGTGCTCTACCACTTGAGCCACAGTGCCACTTCCAGCTCTTTGTTTATATGGTGCTGAGGAATCGAACCCAGGGCCTCATACATGCAAGGCAAACACATATGCATACTATATTCAAGACTTATCTCTCTTGCCTGATATGTGTTCTTTAGTAATTTACTAATCCCAGTTTGTTCATTTAATCTGTTTTATCTACTATGTGGGCAGTGACCTGTCCAGAGCAGATAGATTAGAAATACAAGAAGGTTTTGTATGTAATTATATAAAAATCAGTTGTTATTAACTGAATCTCTGGGGAAAAGTTATATTTTTCACATGATTTTTCTTTTTTTAATTTTTTAAATTTTGCCCCCCCCACTCCCCCTTTTTCTATTCATTTTACTTTCTAATTTTTTTTTTTTGTCAGTCATGGGGCTTGAACTCTGGGCCTGGGCACTGTCCCTCAGCTCTTCAGCTCAAGGCTAGTGCTCTACCACTTGAGCTACAGTGCCACTTCTGGTTTTCTGGTAGTTTATTGGAGATAAGAGTTTCACGGACTTTCCTGCCCGGGCTGGCTTTGAACCGTGATCCTCAGATCTCAGCCTCCTGAGTAGCTAGGATTACAGGCGTGAGCCACCTGTGACCGGCTTCTAATTTTTGTCTTGTTGGCATTTGTAACTGCTGATGATTTAGATTATTAAGTGAACTGTTTGGGCAAACCTGGAAAAATTATAATTTTCTGTTTTCCTATCCTCCTCCTTTATTATGCAGACACTTCTAACTTTTTTTAAAATTTCCCCCAGGAGATTTTCATATGAAAAGACACTTGAGACTATTTAATTTGTTTGAATTAAATACTAATAGAATTTCAGGAATTATTGTGGTAGGTTTTTTGTTTTGTTTTGCTTTTTTGTCTGTAGGTCGTGGGGCTTGAACTCTGGGCCTGGGCACTGTCTCTCAGCTCTTTAGCTCAAGGCGAGTGCTCTACCACTTGAGCTACAACACCACTTCCAGTTTTCTGGAGATAAGAGTCTCACAGACTTTCCTGCCGGGGCTGGCTTTGAACCTCGATCCTCAGATCGCCTCCTGAGTAGCTAGGATTACAGGCGTAAGCCACCAGCGCCTGGCTGTGGTAGGTTTTTAAACAATGTTATTTTGCTTACAAGTGCATTTGGTGCTATTCTAGAAACATTTTCTTAGAAACCTAATCAAATTTAGATTTCTTAAAATGTGGTATTAATTTCAAATATAATGAAACGTATACCTTAGGAATATAAAATCTGATGTTCAAATCAAGTAAAAGACCTGAGTTTAGTGTGAGAACGATTTGTTTAAAAGTTGACATTACTGGGGCAAGACCAGGAGAGTATAAGTATTTAATATTAATTAATATGACACACAGTACTCTCCACTTAACAGCAACTGTACTAATCAAGTCTCCTCCCCATATCTTCCTGTGCTGGAGGGTAGAGTGGATTTTCCTTAAGATGAAAAGTTCTTGAATATCTTCTATTACATTCTTCCTTAAAATTCACATGTGCATTATCTCTACACTACTGTTATCACTAAGAAGGGAACACTACTATCATCACTAAGAAGGGATGATTTGAGGAGAATTTGATAAGAGTATAATCTTATGAAAATATAAGTTAATGTGTTAAGAAACTAAGTTAGGATGAAAGAGAAGCACAAAACAGTGCAAAGCATAAACCTTATTAAAATTTTTTCTCAAAAGCCAGAAACGGGCTAATCCAGGGACCCTCATATTACTCTATAACTGGACAGTGATGTGACAAAGTAGATTGTGAATAAAATGTGAATAAGAGAACCCTATTCTAGCATCCTTGGCTTATTCAAGGGCACACTATTGTATTTCAGTGAAGAACATGCCTGGAATTCAGCTGGCAGAACCCAAACCAAAATATGCTACCTCCCAGGCTTATATCTTGTCAATTTCACCACACAACTTCTATAAAGAACCCATGTAAAAGACACTTGCTTCCCATAATTGTACAATGAGTGTTTAATAATCTGTTTCTCCCTTACTTTATATGGTATATGGACTCACTCAAAACAAAGTTACATAATTTTCTTTTCTTTTTTTTTCATTTACATGCTGTTCCTGAGGCTTGAGTTCTGGGCCTGCGCCGCTGTCCCCAAGCTTTTTTACTCAAGGCTAGTGCTCTACTACTTTACCCACAGCACCACTTTCAGCTTTTTCTCAATACTTTATCGGGGTTAAGAGTCTCATGGACTTTCCTGCCTGGGCTGGCTTTGAATCATGATCCTCAGATCTCAAGATCTCAGCCTCCTGAGCAGATAGGATTACAGGCGTGAGCCACTGGCCCCCAGTCTTTTTTTTTTCCTGTCCATCTTGATACTCAGGTACATGGCCCCAAGCCTGCTACCAAGGCAACACGTTGCCCATTGTGTCCTATTCTGGACTATCTTACCTAGGATCATGGGTAGGGGTGTACCTCTAGTTAGACTTCATCATCCCTATAGTTTCTTATGACCCCTCCTTGATGATCTCCCCTCTCCCCTTGAACACCATGGTATGCCCCAGGACTATGATGTGTAGGCAGCTGGGGTCTCACTAACAGACACAGCCACTACCAGAGCAGTGTGTTAAAGATCAGGAAGAGGTAAGGGAACTGGTTCTTGAGTGGTGTGTGCATGTGTGTATGTGTGTGATATAGTCTACTCTTTGAATTCAGGTCAGTAAGACTCTTTGAGTGGCCTTGAAGCAAAAAGGGGGTATTCTGGAAATAATTAAAGGTAACTAGAGTCCAGACAGATTCCCTTCCCCAGTTTGGCTAGTGAAGTACAATCCACACTCCTGTTTGGGCCTTTTTTTCTCTTTTGCTTGCCCAAACTTCATCGATTTCATTAAAGAAAAGCCCACTAGTCTCAAGTATGGCATTTAAAAGATTCTAGTTCCTCTTAGAAGCCCTTGAAGTGTTTTTTCCTTAACTGGGATCAGCATGGTCAGTCACCAAAGTACAGGTAAGCCCTTTTCTCCCTTGTCCATAGATCAGAGCCAAATCTAACATTGCCTCTTCTTTACTCCCCATTTCAAGGTAACACCAAGGTGCCTAAGACTTAAGAAACTATGCTGCGGAACAATCCCAGTGATTCAGAGAGTGGGACCCAGGAGCCTGAAACACAAGGACAGAGAGAGGAAGACAAAACCTGTTTAGAGGACCACTCTCCAGGTAAGTCATGAATATTACTATTACTTCTTTAGGTAGTGCTTGAGAGCAGTTAGGTTAAAGGAACACACAGCCTGTGGCTTATGTTCCTTTAATGGATACACAAGGCTTTTATAGCTGTGCACTTTTCCTTTCTCACCTTTCTGAAAGCTCTCTTTTGAATTTTTCTTCTCTTTGCCTCCTCCCTTTTATGCACAAGATTCAAGACCCTGATTGTTAAGGAAAATTAGCAGATTTTAGATCCAGAGAAGGAAGCCAATAAAGCATGAATTACTTGTGTTTGACAAGACTTACTTATGACCAAGTCCATTAAAAACATGAGAAATAGATAACATTCTTGTATTTTGATTTTGGAGAATGTATGAAATAATCCAAATTACTTGTTATTGGAATTATGTTTTCTATTCCAGGAGTTCTTGTTAACATAAGAATTATCATTATGATAATTATCATTATCATTGCTCTGGGTAAAATTTTCAGATGTGTAATGTGTTTTTCTACATATTAGGCATTTGAAGTTTGTTTTGACAAATCCAACCTCATAGGAACTCAAATTACCAATTAGCTAATGATCTCAGGAAATTTAATGGAACATTAATTTGCATACCTGTTCACATGTAGCTACTTTAAACTCTTAAAGACTGAAATAAGGAAGAAATATTTGGAACAATGACTCCAGTTTGGTGAAACATACATGTTTCTCTGGTGACACTTGAGGTCACTGATAGTAAACTCAATTTTTAGTTCATAGTGCCTCATAAATAGCTTAGTGAAGTCAAGCACTAGTGGCTCACACCTGCAATCCTAGCTACTCAGGAGGCTGAGACATAAGGATTACAATTCAGAGCCAGCCTGGGCAGGAAAGTCCATGGAAGTCTTATCTCCAATGAACTAGTCAGAAAAAGCCAGAAGTGGTAGAGTGCTAGCCTTGAACAAAAGAATTTCAAGGACAGAGCCCAAGCCCAGAGTTCAAGCCCTAGGACTATATATATGTACACACACACACATACATACATATGTGTGTGTGAATTTATTAGTATTTTTTTTGTCAGTCATGGGGCTTGACCTCTGGGCCTGGGTACTGTACCCTAAGCTCTTCAGCTCAAGGCTAGCCCTCTAACACTTGAGCCACAGTGCCACTTCCAGTTTTCTGGTTTTCTGGTGGTTAATTGGAGATAAGATCTCACGGACTTTCCTCCCTGGGCTGGTTTTGAACCGTTATCTTCAGATCGATGCCTCCTGAGTAGCTAGGATTGCAGGCATGTGTCACTGGTGTCTGACTAGATAATATATTTTAATGTAGATATCTGTTGAATTAGGGTACAGAGGATATAAGTTGATGACGGCTTTGAAATTTTAACACAGAAAAGTAAGATCATCTTAGAGTGAAATGTAAGATTCTTGATATGTGACTTTTAGTGTACCATGGTGACAACTGAAAAATATTATAGATCCACATTGAAAATGAGTTAGAAAATAGCTTACTTAATTGCATGTTTTATTGTATACACCAGATATACCACATCTTAATTATAACTACTTGATATGCTATTGTGTATTATTGTTTCTGGTAATTTGTTTAATGGACTTCAAAACTGTGGTTTCCTAATTCCAATGCTGATCTGTATCATAGTTCTTATGAATACTGAATGAAATAAAACAATAAAGTCCTCCTCATCCCAGCATCCTCACCATTCCCTGACAATTCCTTTTCAATTTTCTGATGATCTTTTTTAATGTTTCAGTTTCCACATATGAAATAGAATATTTAATATGTGTCTTTCGGTGTCTGGCTTATTTCACTTCACGTGGTATCCTACAGTTTCATCCATATATCTGCAAATGATAATGTATGGCTGAATAATATACCATTATGCACATAAGTGCTATTCTACTTTTTATTCATTTGTTGATGGGCAGCAAGGCTGATTGTGTGTTTTACCTATTATGAATAGTACCACAATAAACATGGGCATGTAGCTATCTACTTTGAATGCTAACTTGTTTCCTTCAGATATATGCTCAGAAGTGGGATACCTGGATTGTATGATAATTTTGAGGAATCTCTATTCTGACTTCCACAGTAGATTACTAACTTATTTCCCCCAACACTGTATAAGGGCCATTTTTTCCATGTACTTGCTGCATTTTTTCTATAATGCTCAGTCTGACTGAAGTGAGATGGAATTTCATTGTACTCTTAATTTGCATGGGATGTGTTTATTCACATCATTTACCATTTTTGGATTGGATTACTTGTCCTTTTAGTGTTTAAATTATTTAGTTTTCTGAATACCCTGGATATTAATTCTGTCACATCAATAGCAAAATCTTCTCTCTATCTGAAACTTGCTCTTTATTCTGTTGATTTTTTCCTTTGCTGTAAAAGAGCTTTTAATTTTGATGTGTCAAGTTCACCTTTGCTCTTATTTACAGATCTTCTAGTGTGCCATTTAGAAAGTAATTGTTGCTGCCAATATCTGGCAGAGTCTCTCCTATGGTTTACTCAAGTACTTTGAGAGCTTAAGTTATTAAGTTCCTTTATTTATTTTGAGTTTATTGAACAGGTTAAGATATACCAGCTAAGCTTCAGCATTCTGAGTGTGGATATACATTTTTTCCCATCATCATTTGCCATAGAATCTGGCTTCTTTAATGTATGTTTTGGGCAACTTTGCCAAGAATCCATTGGCTATGGATATGTACTTTTATTTCTGGTTTTTCTATTCTGTTCCCTGCATCTCTCTGTCTTTTTATGCCAATGTTATGCTATGTTTGCTACTGTGGCTCTGTAATATGTCTTGAAGACAGATGATGTGATGGAATCAACTCTACTCCCTTGACTCAAGATGCCTTAGCTATTCATGTTCTTCATGATTCCATATGAATTTTGGATTCTTTGTGCTGTTTATTTTTCTGTATAACACATGGTTTGGCTATGTTATATTTCTGTTTTCATTCCTTTCAAGTGTTTTTTAGTTTCCTTTCTGACTTCCTCAGTGATCCTCTATTTAAAAAAAGCGTTTGATTCGGTCTCCACCTATCTATAATATTCTGAAATTTCTCCTGCTGTTGAATTCCAGTTTCATCCCATTGTAATCAGGAAAGTTACAGGATATGATTTCCATATTTTTGAGTTTATTGGTACATGTTTCATGGTCTAATATATGGACTGTTTTAGAGAAAGTTCCGTGAGCTTATGAAAAGGACATGTATTATGCAGCTGTTGGCTGGAATGTCCTGTAAATGTTTAGTACATTTTATCTCAGTTTTGTTTGATGTTGCTTTGTTGATTTTTTTTGTTTGGATAACTGAGAGTTTTGGTAAGTTTCGCTTAGGATGTCTTTGATCTGTGATTTTCCTACCTTTGCCTCATGAATAGCTGAGATTATAAGTATGCAGCATTATATGTGGCCTAAAGAATGGGTTTCTTTTAAAATGTCTTTCTCCAGAAGATATTTTTCAGTTTGCTATGCAATGTTTAATTTATCTCCAGATGGGCACCTTGTTGTAACTTTCCTGTAGCTTCTCTGTCTCTGATTAGGAAGTTTGGGCACAGTGTGTATATCAGACTTAGAGAGATCCACTGCCGCTGTGGATCTCACAAGAATGAGGACACTCTATTAGATTAAGCAACTTTAGTGTAGACCACTGATTGTGTACGGTACAGTCTGTACACTTACTCCTACAAAAGAAAATGGAAATGGAGAGCCTTATGGGCTATGCAGGCTTCCTCAAGTACTACTGGTATTAGTTCTGTTACTTGAAATGTTCTCTAGTTCTGGCTGCTCCAGAAGTAGTGAGGACTCTGAAGCACTTATCCTCTGCTTTAGACACTTGTGAAGGTGCAGGTGCTTCGTAGGGAGAGGAAGGGTAAAGAGGCAGGACTTGCAGCATCTACCATGGCACTTGCACCCAATCTCATCAACAGTGACAAGGTGCACAGTGACATATACAGGGGACCTGTGAAGGTGCAATTGCAGGAAGAACATTCTTTTTGGCTGCAACTGGGCCAGGCTCATCAATGTCCAGGATCTTCCTCTAATTATTTTAGTTGTAGTGCTCACTGGGGATCAGACCAAGCCAAGTGAGTCAGAGCTAGAGCCAGGCAAAACTAATCTCAACCGAGGTGCTCACAGGAAAGAATGCTACTGGAATACAACCTGCACTGTGTTAAGTTTCTCTCTGAAACTTCTTAGGGTGTGTACCCTTCAGGGCCGTATTTGTAGGAGTGGGGGTCAGCAGAATGAGACTAAAACTGGACAAAGTTCCTCTCTGGATATTCTTTATGTGCCTCGGATGTTGAGCTACAGCCAAGCTACTGTGGTATTGTTCAAAACTTTCCAGAGTACACCACGGAGGTGGGGAAGGACTGAAAACAGTTCATTTCTCCACCTTGTTAGCAAACCTTTGAACTGCTGACACAAGTGACATCTGCTCTACAACCAGCATAAAACCACACTTGACTGAGTATACATCCAGTCTCAGAGGGCAGGCTTCTTGATCTCTTGGTTCCTGAGGATGTTATCCTTGCCCAATTCCCTTTGCATTTCAGCAACCATTCCCCCCTATATAGCCCTGTCAGTATGTTTGTGTCAGCATCAGGCCACCAAGCCAAGTTTGATTCATGAAGCTGCCAAAAACTGAGCTATTTTAGAATACTTACAGGGTTCCAGAGGTGGGGATATTGGAGAGGGAGGGGGAGGTGACACTTAAAGCAGTGCAAATTTAGACACTAGGTTACAGGGAATCTCCCTAAGGGTTTTCAGGAGATGAAGCAAGTTCTTTTGCAAAGTCTAAATTACTGTCCAAACGTTAGGCTTCTTTTCTATTTAGGCTGTAAGCCTATAAGAGCTACAATAGCTAGGAGTGCCCAAATGTGTGTTGACAGCATTGTTTGGGACTCTCTCTCACTTTTACCTCTATGGATGGAATACTCTACAACCCCCAGCTGTGGAAACAGGTATAAGTGATAGAATATTTTGTTTTTCTAGCTATGTTCCAGTCCCAGATGTCTGGATTTTACAAACTTTTCACTATTATCCTATTGAACTCCAGTTTCTCATGCTGTGTTACAAATTCTCAAGTTCTCTTTTGGTTTAGATAGGCCAAAGACAAAGTACCAGGGATGACGATCATGCTTTTATTTACAGCCACTCCTGTTCATAAACGCATCCACTGCACAGCACACTGTTTATAGGCTTAAATTATTTCCATCAGCACAACTCTAGCCCCTTGTCTCCTAGTTGCATCTCCTCATTGTACCCTCTTGTCTAGTGGCAGTACACCTGTGCAACAGTTCATTCTCTCTCTAGACAAAAGTGGCACATGGCCAAAGGTGGCCACACATAGTCTCACATGCACATTCAGTTTCAAATTTATATGTGGGGTTACTTTAGGTAGCTTATATATTCATGACTTGAGGTTTCCTGGATATGCTCAGCCAGTTGAATCACAGTCCTTGGGAATTGCAGGCCTGAAACTCTCTGAGATTATAATGAAAGAAGTCTGACTTACTCCATTTGCTTCTCCACATGAAGTCACTTCAGCAGGCAGTTATACACCTGCTATTTTAGTTCTTCTTTTTGGAGGAACATGTAAGTGCTAAGTCTGCTCTCCAACCATCTTGACTCTCCCTCTTATCTACTGTTCTGATGTTTCAAGTGAAAGATTTTGACATAAATCTCACCTTCTGCTTTTTATAAGCTGTCTTCTCCACATGCCTGAGTTCTGTTAGTTTCCAGTGTTATTGAAGGATAAGGAGTTCAGAAAATCTGAAATATTGAAAGGCTGAGTGACTGTAAGATTCACTTGATGAATCAAGATTAGAAGGCCCTTACTAGCTGAATAAATCTCTGAATTAAATAGAAATTCTTTTGTGGATTCACTTTTGATGACAGCTATGCACTTCTACAGAGCTAACCTGAAATCCTTTCTGTTAAAGATCTGACACAGACAGCTATTGACCATTCCAAGCTGAGTACTGCTCTTGATATCATGGTAAAGGAAGATCTCTACATGGAAAAGAATGCTTTAACTGCAGACAGGTACAAACTTCTATTTTTTTCTACTTCCTCTTCCTTGCATAAGAATATAGCTCAGATGATTTTTGAACATTTTAAATTTAATATTTTGAGTCTTAGTCTTAAATAGTACCATCAAATAAAAAACCAGAGTGACCAATGTAGTTATTCATTTAAAAGTATTGAAGTAGCTGGGCGCTGGTGGCTCAGATATGTAACCCTAGCTACTCAGGAGGCTGAGAGCTGAGGATCGTGGCTCAAAGCCAGCCCAGGCAGGAAAGTCCATGAGAATTTTGTCTCTAATTAACCACCAGAAAACCGAAAGTGGCACTGTGGCTCAAGTAGTAGAGAGCTAGCCTTCAGCTAAAGAGCTGAGGGACAGTGCCAGGCCCAGAGTTCAAGATCCATGACCAATGCAAAAAAAAGTATTGAAATATCAAATTACATTTAAATGTGAAACAAACCAATGTAATATTGTTGAAATGTTCATTTCAGCTAATAATGAAAGATAGTGTGAATTTCAGGTCTTTTCAAATGTAGCTCCTAGCAGCTTCTTATGATTTTCTACAGATTAAATAGGTATTAATAAACAGCTTACTTTTCTAATAGTAATATTGACAATTCTTCATGGAATAAAGTATTTCAGGAACATTTTTACGTCATAATTGGCTTAATAAAAATTTGGCTTAATTTTGATTCCTCTTAATTATCTCGATACTGTAATACATATGTAAGAGCCATTCAGCAAGTATGATTTGATGCTGCTATTAGAGTTGTAATCATTATATGGGTAAATTTTCAGCCACTATAAATGAGTGTGTAACTTTTCCACTTTAGGGACTGTATTAGTAAAGTACCTTACTCTTCCAGAGGTTCTCTTACTTCTCACAGACATTAGATTTGCCCTGCCTATTACCAACAATGATCATGCTAAGTCCAACTCCCCTGAAGGAAGACTTCACCAAACATGGATGTCTAGCATCCTTTTTACTTCAGTCATATACATGGAGTCCAAGTTAGATTTATTTTCCTGCTGGCAGGGGTATATAGAAAAGTCAGACTTGGAGAGTGAAGGAATATTAAAGTTCATGGTGGTAATTAGAGGTGGGTAAAGCAAACGGGAAATAATGTTATCTAGAGTTTTTAAATTTTACTTTTTATTATAATAGTTTTTGTCATGCACACTAATAAAAAAGGTTGAAGTTTTGGAAAGCAGTATGGAGGTTCCTCAAAAGACTACACATAGAACTCCCCTATGACCCAGCAATCCCACTTTTGGGCATTTACCCAAATGATTACAAACAAGACCACACTAAAGCTACCAGCACAACTATGTTTATTGCAACATTATTTACCATAGCTAAGATATGGAACCAGCCCAGATGCCCCTCAGTAGATGAATGGATCAAGAAAATGTGGTATATATACACAATGGAATTCTATGCCTCCATCAGAAAGAATGACATTTCCCCATTTGTTAGGAAATGGAAAGGTTTGGAAAAAATTATATTAAGTGAAGTAAGCCAGGCCCAAAGAAACATAGGTCCCATGGTTTCCCTTATATGCAATATCTAGTATATGTATGAGTCAAGCGGAAAAGGTCAGATAATGTGATGTTAGGAAAACGATCCCTTAAATATGTATTTTAATTTTTTTTTCTTTCATGCATGTGTTTCTAACGCATTTATAAGATTATTTCTTTGTTGCTTTGTATGTCCCTCCCCCACAGTGTAACCCCCGCTTTCGCTATATTTGATGTCAGTATAACTTGTGGAGGAGAGGGGGACAAACAAGTCGTTTAAGGATTCAGGTGGACCTGTTGCAACAATGAGAAGTACAAAATGTCATGTCAAAAACGAGCTTTACAATGTCCATGTGGGGGAGGGGAGGGGGGAAGGATTGGGTGGGGGGGGAGGGGGGAGGCTGGGAAGGGAGGTGAAGGGTAAACAAAGGAGGAGGCTGCAATGCTTGGTAAGAAATGTATGCATTATCCTTCCCATATAATTGTAACCCCTCTGTACAGTATGTTCTCAAATAAAATAAAATTAAATTAAAAAAAAAAAAAAGGTTGAAGTAGACTTTGCAGTTATTCTTTTGTTTTTCTGTTTTTGTTGGTCATGGGGCTTGAACTCAGGATCTGGGCACTGTCCCTAAGTGCTACTATTTTTTAATATGAAAAATTAGAATTTTATTTTTGATACATTTTTATTGTAAAAATACTGTACAGAGGGGTTACAGTAACCTGAGCAGGGTAATGAGTACATTTCCTATCAAGTATTGTTGCCTCCTCCTTTGTTTTTCCCCTTCCATTCCTTCCCTCTTATCTCCACAACTACCTTCCCCACCCCCCCACCAAAGTTGTAAAGTTCATTTTCAACATAGTGTCTTGTATATCTCATTGTTACAATGGGTCAACCTATATCCCTATTTAAGCATTTAGTTTTTTCCCTTCCCCTCCCTAAATTAGAGAAATGTATATACAAGATGCAGGGCACCGACATAAAATACAATGAAAACAGGGGTTATACCATGGGGGAGGAACATACAAAGAAACAAAAACATCACATGGTACATTATAAATATGTTAGAGACAATAGTATGAAAGAAAAAAATATTTGTGTCCCTATCCTGGGGTTCATTTTGCTTAATATCATCTTATATGGTCATATGTACATAGCTTTTGACCTTTTCTAGTTGTTCTACACATGTACAACTTATTGCAAATAAGTGAAACCATGGGACCTGTGTTTCTTTGGGCCTGGCTTACTTCACTTAATATAATTTTTTCCAACTTTTTCCAGTTTCTAACAAATGGGGCAATGTCATTCTTTCTGGTGGAGGCATAGAATTCCAGTGTGTGTGTGTGTGTGTGTGTGTGTGTGTATACCACATTTTCTTGATGCACTCATTTACTGAGGGGTATCTGGGTTGGTTCCATATCTTAGCTATGGTAAATAATGCTGCAATAAACATAGTTGGGCTGGTAGCCTTAATATGTCCTTGTTTGTGATCATTCAGGTAAATGCCCCAAAGTGGGATTGCTGGGTCATAGGGGAGCTCTATGTGGAATCTTTTGAGGAACCTCCATACTACTTTCCAAAGTGGTTGAACAAGTTTACACTCCCACCAACAATGCAGTAGAGTTCCCTTCTGGCCACATCCCCTCCAGCATGTTGTTATTAGAGTTCTTGATTATAGTCATTCTAACTGGGGTGAGGTAGTATCTCAATGTTGTTTTGATTTGCATTTCTTTTATGGCTAGAGAGGTTGAGCATTTCTTCATGTGTCTATTGGCCATCCTTCTTTCCTCTTCAGAGAAGTTTCTCTTTAAGTCTTTAGCCCACTTATTTATTGGGCAGTTGTTTCTTTGAGGATTTGTTGTTGGGGGATTTAATTTTTTGAGTTCCAAGTATATTTTAGATATGAGACCCTTGTTTGTTGTATGGCTATGGAAGATCTTCTCCCAATCTGTGAACTTTCTATTGATCTTGCTGGCTATGTCCTTTGCTATGCAGAAGCTCTGCAACTTCATGAAATCCCATTTGTCCAACCTTTCTTTGATTAGTTGTGTTTCTGAGTCTCTACTAAGAAAATTTCAGCCTGAGCCAAGGAGACCTAGGGTTTCTCGTATTCCGTCCTATAATGTTTTCAGGGTGTCTTCTTTGTCTCCAAGGTCTTTGATCCATTTGGAGTTGATTCTGGTGCAGGGTGATATATAAGGATCTAGCTTCAGTTTTCTACAAGTGATTAACCAGTTTTGCCAGCAGCATTTATTGAAGAGGCTATCTTTCTTCCATTCTATTTTTTTAGCTCCCTTATCGAAGATTAGGTGGCTATAGGTCTGTGGGTTCATTTCTGGGGTTTCAATTCTATTCCATTGGTCCTGTGGTCTCTTCTTGTGCCAGTGCCAAGCTGTTTTGTTTGTAGTAGAGTTTGAAATTTGGTATTTATATTTCTCCAGCAGTGTTCTTTCTGTTAAGGTTCGTTTTTGCTATTCGGGGTCTTTTATTGTTTCATATGAATGTTTGGATTGCCTCTCCTATTTCCTTGAATAATGAGGTTGGAATATTAATAGGTATCGCATTGAATTTGTAGATAGCCTTGGGAAGTATTGCCATTTTCACGATGTTGATCCTTTCAACCCAGGAGCATGGGAGGTTTTTCCACTTTCTAAGTTCTGCTTTGCTTTCCTTTTTCAGGTTTTTAAAGTTTTCATTGTAGAGGTCCTTCACTTCTTTGGTTGAGTTAATTCCTAGGAATTTTATTTTTTGTGGGGCTATTACAAAAGGAGTTGTTTTCCTGATTTCTGCTGGAGTCCTACCATTTTGAGCCACAGCGCCACTTCCACTTTTCTGTTGATTAATTGAAGTTAAGTGTCACACTGTCTTTCCTGCCTGGGCTCGTTTTGAACCATGATCCTCAGATCTCAGCCTCTTGAGTAGCTAAGATTACAGGCATGAGCCATTGGTGCCCAGCTAGGGGTTTTCTTTATATATTATTAACTAATTTTGCATTTAGGTTTATAAAATGATATTAGTTATAGGTTTCTAAGGGAAATCTCATTGTCACCTATCCGTTTTTCAGTTACTTACTGAATACTTGTGAGGTAAAAGTAGAATATTGAGTATTGAGAACATATGCGTTAGCTGTCTGTCTACCATGAAGAAATTTCTGTAGGATAGACAAACAGCTATTGTACAGAGGGATATGTTTTCTAATATCCAATGTCTGGATTTATATGTTAGTGCTTAGCTGCTTGGGGAAGATCAGTATTGTCTTTCCTGAGAAGCTAACTTTTGCGTTGAATATTGGAATATGAATATGGGCTTTTTAGGTAGTAAAGGAAGAAAGGGTATATCTCTTTAGAGTCACATATTCACATATTCACTATAAGCAGATTGTTATTGTTGGAGTACTTGGTATTAAAAATAGAAGTAGGTAATATAGCGTAGTGGAAAAATAAGATCCTGAAGGGTCATAAAGATCCTATGTCCTGCTGGTGTTAGACTTCCTGAAGAACTTTAATTGAGAATGAGATTTGCTTCTTAAGAGAATCATTTATTTTATCGAGGATATGTGGCATTGTGGGAGGTGAGACTATGTGAGTCAGGTTGGACACTTAATAGATGAATGCATTAATCCAGGTAGAGATGATGGTAGGTAGGGTAAATTCTAGACATAGTTAGGAAACAGGCATTTGCTTACCAAATAAATATGAAGGATGATGGGAAAGGAATTAAGTGTTCTAGCACATTCCAGATAGTTAAAAGTTGATGGCCATTTTGAGTTAGATTGATATATGAAGGAAAAAACTTGGACATGTCTTCATTTACTTTGGTATTTTTACAGTTTTTAAAGAAAGTAATGCTTGTGTATCTGAAAAGTATGCTCTTAAAGAACAAAGCCAACCTCTCTAGCGTGCAAGACCAAGTATAAATGAGGGACCAGTTTGAAGGGGGCTGATAAGTTCCACCATTTTGTTTGTGCTGAATATTAAATGTCTGATAGACCTTGTATAATATCAGCAGGGAAAATCCTTACTCATAGACCATGCCTGAAGAAAAAGAGATGACCTACTTCAAAGGTTTAAGTATGTGGAATTGGAAACTAAATCATACATTTAGGCTAGGGTACCATGACCAGAATTCAGGGTTTCAACCTGTGCTTCATGTTTTTTTTTTTTGTTGTTTGTTTGTTTTGTATGGAGAAAGCTCTGGAATCATAGGTGCTGTTATGAGCGGATTTGACCAATGTCTTTTTTTTTTATTTTTTATTGTGAAAATACTGTACAGGGGGGTTACAATTACATGGGCAAGATAATGAGTACATTTCTTAACAAGCATTGTAGCCTCCTCCTTTGTTGAACAATTTTTTAAATCAGATTAAGTACTGTTTGAGAGACAACTATCCTGTTTGAATTCTATAAGTAAAAAACAATTTTCTGACAGGTGCTGATGGCTCACGCCTGTAATCCTAGCTACTCAGGAGGCTGAGATCTGAGGGTTGCAGTTCAAAGCCAACTGGGGCAGGAAACTCTGTGAGACTATCTGCAATTAACCACCAGAAAACTGCAAGTGGCTCTGTGGCTCAGTAGAGCACTATCCTTGAGCTCAAGAGCTCAAGGACAGCACCCAGGCCCAGAGTTCAAGCCCCATGACCAACAAAAAAAGCTATTTTCTTATTTGCTTTCTTGTTAGTCACGACAGCAGGTTTGTGGAGAGAATGTACAATGCTTATTGGGACCATCTGAAAGAACAATTATCAAGTACTCCTCCAGATTTCACCTGTGCTCTTGAACTAATAAAAAATGTCAAGGAGGTGAGTAATCCTACATTTGTTGATATGCAGTACCTAGACCCTTGAGTTTTCAGTGGATACTAGTATCCTAAGTAGCACACTTTCTGAACATAGGTAATATGGAGAGGATTCATCTTATTCGTAATATATAGCTTGAGAGTTAGGCTATTGCTGTGAAAGGACAATAAATGTCAATCAAGCAAATTTTCACTGGATTGTCACTATGTTTTACATACTCTAGGAGCATAGAAGTAAATTTTTGAGTCAAACAGATATTTCCTGCACTTCTTTTTATATTATACTCTTATTTTTATTTATATCATTCTTGTTTCTTGAAAATTATAACTACATCTATAAATGATCCCAAAGTAAGCTTCAATTGTAATTGTCTTCAAAATAGAAAACATAATTCTCTAAGAAATTTAAAGATCTGCTTTCCTTACCTCTAAAAGACATGGTCTAGGATGACTTTAACCTAAGAGAATTGTTCATTGAAGAGATTCTAAAGAGAAATTGGCTCCTTTCATGTCCTTTGCTGGGCAGATCTTGCTGTCGCTCCTATTACCACACCAGAATCGTCTGAGAAATGAGATTGAAGAATCTCTGGACCTGAGTGTCTTTGAGCAGGAGACAGAACAAGGAGCTCTAGATGTTCTTCATCTCTCTACCTACATTCTCAAATTGATGAGCCTATTGTGTGCTCCAGTACGAGATGAAGCAGTGAAGAAACTAGAGAGTATAAAAGATCCAGTGGAATTACTGAGGTGAGAATGTAGACAAGCTATTTTTGGGGCTGGGAATGTGGCTCAGTGTTAGAGTGCTTGCCTCATATGCACAAGGCCCTGGGTTCAATTCCTCAGTACCACCTACACAGAAAAATCCAGAAGTGGCTCTGTGGCTCAAGTGGTAGAGTGCTAGCTTTGAGCAAAAGAAACTCAGGGACAGTGCCCAGGCTCTGAGTTCAAGTCCCAGGACTGGCAAAAAAATGAATGGAAAGAAAGAAAGAAGTTTCAGGAAGTGGGACTGTGGCTCAAGTGGTAGAGTGCTGGCCTTGAGCTGAAGAGCTGTGGAACAGCACCCAAGTCCAAAGTTCAAACCCCACGACCAGAAAAAAAAAAAGTCAAGACAAGCTATTTTTGTCCATTTTGTTGCTAATAATGTAATCCACAGACTGGATACCTTAGGGGGAAAAAAGGTTTTTTTGAACCCCATTCTGGAGGTTCAGTGTCAAGGATCTCCAAACAGTCATGGTTTTCTTGTTGGCAGAAACCCAATGTGATGCAGGACACCATATGGTGAGAGACACGAGACAGCTAAGTGTGTGCCACAGTCTCTTGCTTTTTCTGATAGTCAGTCATAGGAGCTCCACCTTGATGGTTTTATATAACCTTAATCACCTTCAAGGGCCTCGCCTATAAAATCATAGTTGGATAAAGTTTCCTTCTCCTAATATCTAACTTCAACATGGATATTTCATGGGCAAACGGTATTTAAACGTTAGTATGCTCTCTTAAAGATGCCTTTTTACTATGTGGCCTAAACTGTTCCCATGTCCCTCACTTCCAAACATTGACAAACTGATGATTAAGTTTTTAACACATGCTTTGAGGGGGCACATTCAAATAATATCAAATTGTAAATTGAAGTAGATCTATTTTTGTTTTGTTTTTTGTGCTAGTACCATGACTTGAACACAGGGCCTTGGGTTCTGGTTTGCTTGCTCATTGCTGGCCCTCTGCTACTTGTGCCTTAATTCTTATCTAGCTTTTTGCTGGTTATTTTAGGGATGAGCTTTCTTGGGTTTTTCTTCTTAGGCTAGCTTTGTACCTTGGTCTTCCAATTTCAACTTTCTGATTAACTAGTATTGGAGATATGAGCCACTGGTATACAGCAGATCTGTTAGTTTAAAGGCCCTTTCTAACTCTAAAATAAATTCAATTTTATGATTCTTTCTTGAGTTGTACTGTCCCATGTTAGATTTTTTATTACATATTCTGTTTTTGTGACAGAGGAATCTTTCGTGTTTTGAGTCTGATGAAAATGGACATGGTGAATGATACTGTCAAGTATCTTCAACCCTACAGGCAGGAACATTCTATCCAACATGAACGAGCTAAATTCCAAAAACTTCTTGAAAAACAGCCAGGTAGGTTTAAAATTTAAGAGCAATAGGGGGGAAATTTTTGATCTTGGATCTACTTTTTTTTATAGTGATTTCCTATTTTTTAATAGGAAGTTTCCTAGTAGGTCAGGGATAGGGAGAAGTATTTCTCTAAAGACAAAGAACCCTTAAAAAGTACTTATTTATTTACATGTCTCCATGTCTTAGCCTTCCGTTGTTGGAGTTTAAGATACGTGACCCCTTTTCTATCACAGATTCCCTCATATGTACCAAAATGTGGCTAACTGATGCAGCCAGAGACCTCACTACACCATTTCCAAGTTCTGACATTCCTCGTTCCTCTACCAGCACAACATGGTCATTTTCTGATCAAGAAGTGGAGAACTCAGAGCCTCCTAGTCTTACAATGGTGCTATACCAAGCCTACTTGAACCTCCTTCTCAAGGATTATGGAAACGAAGAATACCCAGAGGTAGGAATATGTGTCAGGCTATCGCCTTGTTTTGTTGTTGTTTTCAAAGCCTTCATTGGAACCCTCCTTTCCTGAAAGCCCATTCTTTTCTGCCTCCTCAGACTCTCCTAATGGACAGAATTCGTCTTCAGAAGATGAATTCCAAATTGAAGCATTTAACTATCCTGGCCTCAGTTTTGCTAGTGGCTAGAAGTTTCTCTGGAAGTGTTTTATTCAGATCACCTGAATTTGTGGAAAAACTGAGATGTGTCACCAAAGCTCTGACACAGGAATTTAATTCCAAGTATGTTGCATAGTTCTCTCTTAGAATAGAAAAACAATGTGGTATTTGTGATATATGCAAGCAATACATTACCCTTAGTCTTTATTGAGGCCCACATGAAGGCCTTCAAGAACCAGCTCCAAAGACTGTATTTTCAATAAGTTGTATTGAGGTTTAGGGCAGAATAAAATAAAACTTTTCCTAAGAGAAAATTGTGAAAGTTAGATTGCTATAAATATTCATTCATTTTTTTCAAAGAATGAATCTATATAATTCATTGAGCAATGGTGGATTTGTGTTATGCATATCCAGAAATTGATCACTTAATCAATTGTATCGATTATTTACTACATTCCATACTAAAGTAAAAAAGAATTAGAAGTTCAAGTTTCTTAAGATATTTACAGTTTAACTGTAAAATAGAAAAATACTATCAAATATTTAAGGTTTTTAAAGTTTACAAGCACTAAAGATATTGAGTGGATCCAAGGATGGACCTAAACATTTTCCAATTCTTATTTCCTTTGAATCTTATTTCATATGGTGATATGTTTATGAATTACTTGGCACATTGAAGGTAACAATCAAAATATTTTGCATGCCCACTGGCTTGTGCTATGTGTTGGTGATGGGAAACTGGAACTGTCCCTTGAGTGGACCTAACTTCTGGTATGAAGCCTTCTGCACTTTACTCCTATATCAGAAACACTCTGTACTTTGTTCTCTGTACTTCACTATCTAGGCCTGAAGAGACTATGTTGAGAGTGAGTGAACAAGTACCTCAGGAGATTTATCAAGGCCTTAAAGACAAGGGCCTCACTGCTCTGAGCAGTGAAAACAAGGCATCACTTGTAAGCCAACTCCAGAATATTGCCAAGAAAGAAAACTGCATTCGTATCATCATTGGTAAGAATCACCAAGATAGTGGTAGGGAAAAGCAATGATGATTTGTGGGGTTGGCAGATAGACTCTGCTATAGCAGTGAATTACTAAATCATTTACAAATATATACATATTATTTGGGAAGTATTTTAGCTTTAGTTAATTCATATATGTTTTATAGGCCTTGAAATAAATCTTTCTTAGATGTGAGTTATTGTCCCACCAACCCTACTAAGACATTCATGTTCATTCTGTAACTACAGTTCAAGATCTATGTTGGAAAGTCCATTCTGGATTCCATTCTTTAAACTACTCTTTTCAATGGTACTGATGCAATGTTAAGCTACAAAATTTGTTCCATCATAGTATGGAAATAGTTCATTTGGCTAGCTTGCTTGTAACTTTAACATCTTATAGTTTAGTTTGTTTATATGGGTCAGAACTTAGTGTAGTGGCTCTAACATGTGCCCATAGAATTCCAGGTACAGTGTCAATGATCTTTTTATTGGTTCAGGTGTCCATCATTCATAGATATGTAATCTTATAAGCAGCCAAAATTTACCAGCTCTGCATTGTTTTCATTTATTTATTTATACTGTGGTGCTAAGGATTTCATTCAGAACCTTAGAAATACCAGGCAAGTGCTTTGCCATTGAGCCACACTTATAGCCCTAGTTTACCATCTTTTGATAATGCATTATCTTTGGAAGACTGATAGCATTCCTTCTTCCAAAATAGAACACAACAAAAATCTCATTTGTACAATTTATACAAATGAGTGGGTAAGTCACTGAAAACTCGGTTAACTTAAAAGCTTTGGTGAGTAAAGTGTATGCTATGAATTTCTTCTGAAATCTCTTTATTCCTTTTTGTGTTTTTCCTTGTTGACAGAACAGCGGATTCGCTTGTTTTTCAAATGTTGTTTAATTCGTGGCATGCGAGAGTCCCTTTTAGACTTTCCTGGAGGCCTTCTATTCATTGAAGGGGAGTTGGCAGAACTGGGCTGGAAGTTTGTTAGCCTGATACATTACAATCAGCATGTCTTCAGCCCATACTATGCTGAGATCATGAAAGATATCATTTCTCCAGCTCAGCCAAATAAAGCAGAAGTGGAACCTGTCTAATAGTTCTGGCCCCCATCATAGCACCAGGAACCCAGAAGATCGGGCTCAGCATATTCCTGGGATTATACCACCTGTGGCCACCAATTCAGGCATCCTTCTTCCTCATTACAGCCAGGACATAGCTGTAGGCATCAAGCATAAAAACACCAAGTGACCCAACCCCCTTTCACTAATAAATTGTGAGCTGCAAGAAAACCTCAGTTCCATCTGTTTTATAGCTGAAACCAGGGTTTATACACTCAATCTCTGCCTAGTTGAAAAATGTATAGGTCCTCAGTTTTTCTTTCACCACCTGACCAGATTAAGTGGGCATCAGCAGCTACCTTATTATTTTCCCCAATGGAAAATTATTTCCTTGAGGGGTATGAAAACACTGTAAGTATAGGAGCTTCTGAAGCCAGAAATTAACTGTTATAAATTGAGAGAAAACATAGAACCTCATATCTAGGACTAAAGATTGTAGCATTTTATCCTATCATTCTTGGGCAAAGTGAAATAAACAAACAGTAATAATATGGGAAATTGGGGAAAATGAGATTTGTATTTGGATTGATTTAGATGAATACAAGAAACTATAATCTCACTTTTTTCAATGATAATTTTATAATTTTTATTTTTACCTTTAAGTAGTTGTACAAAGGACTTGCCATTCAACAAAGTAGTATATTAATACAATGAATCAATCTGTGTCACCCTTTCCATCATTCTCCTCTATCCATCCCTACCCTCAATTTTCTTAATTTTGTAGAATACGCATTGAATTTTTTTTGGGGGGGTCTGGTGGTGGGGCCTGAACTCTGGGCCTGGGCCCTGTCCCTCAGCTCTTCAGCTCAAGGCTAGCGCTCTACCACTTGAGCCACAGCACCACTTCCGGCTTTTTTCTTTTTGCTTATGTGGTGCTGAGGAATCGAACCCAGGGTCTCAGGCATGCAAGGCAAGTGCTCTACCACTGAGCCATCTTCCCAGCCCCGCATTGAATTTTTTAATGTATTCCATATACACACTTCTTCTTTTTATTTGTCTATCCTCCTCTCCTGGATCCCACCACCCATACACTTTTTTGAGATATCCTCAGTGAAACATATCCTTACCATTTCACGGAGGAACTAAATATAACATTTTGCTTTATAAAAGCTAAAAGACAGCCAGTACTCAGAAGGATGGAATATGAGGATCAAGGTTTGAAGTCAGCCTGAACAGGAAAGTCTTTAAGACTCTTATCTCCAACTAACCACCAAAAAGCAAAAAAGCAAAAAGTGGAGCACTGGCTCAAGTGGTAAGAATGCTGGCCATGGGCAAAAAAATGTTTAGAAACTGGCCCATACCCTGAGTTCAAGCCTCAGGACCCGCACACACATACACACACAAATGCACGCACGCATGCGTGGACAAAACCTAAGAGATGATTTGTGTTTATTAGTGTAAGATTTTCCTAGAGAGTAGATTCCAGATGGGTGATACAACTAGTTGAACAGACTGATAGTACCTTATGAGGTACCTTATGTATATGTATATGTATACAGTGTGTAATAATCAAATTAGAGAAGTAAGCATTTCTATCTTTTCAAACATTATTTTGTGTTGGGAATGGTATATTCTAGTCATTTGGGGATATAGCATTTTCAACCAATAATTACTCTACTGTACTAAAGAAGAACCAGAAGTAATTCATTCTGTGTCCTGGAGCCCCTTGGTGAACTTTTTCCCCATTGCCTTTTTCCTAATGACCACTGTTCCCTTCTGTCCTTCCATGACATTGACTTATTACTGAAAATGAGAGAGAATGTGGTATTTGTCTCTGCATCTGCTTATTTTACTTAACATATTATCCTTTTGTTTCTGCCATGTTACCAAGAACAAGAGTAGGAACTACACAAATGCATGGATGCTGAATAACCTGTTCTTAAATGATTCATGAATAGTTAAAGAAATTAAGGCAGATACTTTTACTTTGGCTAAAATGGGACACAGAAAATAATCTTGCACACTTAAGAGTTTCTAATCTGATATTACAGTATTTATACAATTAAAAATATCGGTATTGGAAATTAGAATGCTAAACACAAATGTACTTAAAAAGAACCATGTAGATATAATGGAGGAATTGGTGGATATAGATATTAGGCTATATTGTTTTAGACTTTATATACAGACACAACTGATTTTTTTTTTTTTTGTCGGTCATGGGGCTTGTACTGTGGGCCTGGATGTTGTCCTTCAGCTCTTCAGCTCAAGGTGAGTGCTCTACCACTTCAGCCACAATGCCACTTCTGGTTTTCTGGTGGTTAATTGGAGATAAGAGTCTCACGAACTTTCCTGCCCAGGCTGGCTTTGAACTGCGATCCTCAGATCTCAGCCTCCTGAGTAGCTAGGATTACAGGCATGAGCCAGTAGCACCCAGCACACACTTGATTTTTAATTGGTTGGTTCTCTTGTACTTGTATATAGAGGAGATGGGATTCTTGATATTAAACAAGAGTTGACAACTCCATCAATCTTGTTTATTCCTTAAAGAGGGATGGAGAAAGGGATTAATTGTTGGATGGATGGATAGTGAGGTAGGTAGATAGGTAGTAGGTGGGTAGGTAGGTAGGTAGATAGATAGATAGATAGATAGATAGATAGATAGATAGATAAAATGTGTGTAGTTAGAAATAATATAATGACAGGGCTGGGAATGTGGCTTAGTTGTAGAGTGCTTTCCTAACATGCATGAAGCCCTGGGTTCTATTCCTCAGTACCACGTAAACAGAAAAAGCCAGAAGTGATGCTGTGGCTCAAATGGTAGAGTGCTATACTTGAGTAAAACAAAGCTCAGGGACAGTTCCCAGGCCCTGAATTCAAGTCACATGAACAGCTTAAAAAAAGGATATACTGAACCAGGCACCAGTAAACCAGTAGCTCTTGCCTGTAATCCTAGTTACAATCCAAGGATTGTTGTTCAAAGTCAGCCCAGCAAGGAAGTCTGTGAGTCTCCCAATTAATCAAATTAACCAATTAACCAAAAAGTCAGAAGTGGAGTTGTGCCTCAAGTGCAGAGTGCCAACCTGAGTGAAAAAGATAAGGCATAGTGACTAAGCCCCAGTACTGGAGCGGCACACGTGCCCCCGTATGTATGTGTGTGTGTGTGCTTGCACATTACCATTTGAGATACACCTCTGACCTTGCTTATTGCTGGTTACTTTTGGAGATGGGCTCTTACAGATTTTTTTCTACCCAGGCTGGTTTTGAACCAGGATCTCAGCCTCCTGAGTAGCTAGGATTAGAAGCATAAGCCACCATCTCCCAGCTCAGATACTCCCTTAAGCTTTCTACATATATGTTTTTCATCTATTGCTCAACTGTTTGTCATAAACGTTCTCAATTCTAGAATATTGTGGCACGAGAAGATCTAATAGTAAAAACGCGTGGGAGTTTTTTCTTTGTCTTTTCTGGCTAATAAGGGAAAAATCATTTCACTTTTTTGTTTTTTTCTTTTTGTATAAAATGTGTACAGGATTCAGTCAGTGATTTTTAATTTCATACAGCAATTTTTCAAAATCCAAAATATTTCCAGAAGGCCAGGAATAAAAGAGGTTAGATTTAGGCAGTTTGTGCTGGCACAAGAGATTTTTCACATTTATAAATACACAAGCCTTGCCTTTCTATAAAAGAAGCTTTCTCATGCCTGTGAGTGATGATAGCATTCACAATCCATATAATTTTATTTTCCTAAAACTGGAAGGGTCCTTGGAGACTATCTCAACCCAAGCTATGTTGTGAAGATAGAGATTGAAAATCTCAATAGGGACATAATGTGCCCAAATTCACACACAATCTCCAGAGAGACAGCATACCCTCTTTTCCTTCACCTTGGTGAATGATTTTATACTGCAGAAGTGGTTTTTGGAAAATAGCATCCCTGAAATTTTCACAATGTCAATAATCATTTGTTGTTTACTTTTTTAATAGATTACTTTTCTAACCCATTAGTTCTGTCTTAATAATCTAATTTTGTTCTTTGCCTCTAATTTCTCAAAGTAGTTAGAGCCTCTTAATCTAGTGATCTTGGTGCAATGCTCTTTTTGCCACCCCCAGAACTCTATGGCTTTTTCTAACTGTCATAAAGCACAATGGCAGGAAAATCATAGTTGAGAAGAAGGAAGGTTAATATAGTCTATGCATGTTGTAAAATTACGAGAATTTACAGTTACCTTCTCCTAATGCAAAACTTCATACTGAAGTGGTTAGTCTTATATCCTGTAGGCTTACAACTTTGTTGAATGCTTTTTAGGTTGCTTGGAAATTTTCCAAGATTTGAAAAGATGTATAAGTTTGAAAATACAATGGAGATGCTGTATATCTTTTGAACTAATGCAATCCACTTGAAATTGGAAAGAAAATATTTGTAATAATGCCATTGTCTCTCTTGGCTAGTTTCCTATTTCAGCACATGCATTAGGGTGAATGTCCATAGCAATATAATTGCTTAATAATTGACTAATTTTTTAGTGGAAATTGGAAGATTTATTTGTGAAATTCATTTTTCTATTTCCAATATTTTCATTGTGCCCAGGAATTACTTATCAGATGAGTAAATCATCCAATGTATCAATTGCTACACTATTTTCATTTCTGAACACTTTGAATGATAGTTTCAAAGGAAAGAGGAACAGAATCAATACAGAATAAATATTAACTGGTCTGCTGAGGAAGCAAGTGTATGATTTTATGAATGACAGTTTTTTCCCAGTATGAGGAACTGAATAATAGTCTAGGAGAGTAAAGATTGCAGTATTTTTCTATGGCCTGTCTTATTGTTGAGTGTGTGTAACATTCACAACAATAATTATGCAAGAATAAGTAATTTTATTACTATACTACTTTATCTAGTGGCTCTCCAAAAAGCAAAAGGTAGTTGAACACTCCAGTGTAAAAAGTAAAGTACCCTTGTTTTATATTTTATACCTTTTGTTTGATTAAATCTCACCTCTTTATCTTGCTTATCTGATGGAAGACAAAATTACCTTCTAGAATATTTTACTGTCTTCAGAACTGATTATTCACTTTTAGCAAATGAGAGAGAAAAAACAGAGACTCCTTTGTAACTCCAAACAAATATTTTAATATATCCTCAATACTCTGTCACTGAGTTTCTTACTCTTGTTCCCCTTTTTCTTCTCCCCACTCTCCCTCTCTTTCTTCCTGTTCATATAGTACACTTTGTTCATGGATTCTGAATTCTGAATTTCATGTCATTAAACATTCTTTAATTTTAATCATTGAAAAAATCATCCTCAGTGTGTAGAAAATGGACAACTGAGAATTTGTCATTTGGGTCATTGTTTGTTACCCTTACATTAGCATATAGGAGACTTTTTCTTTGTGAGTTAGGCCTTAGATGTCAGCTGAATTCCCCATCATGCTGTTCCTTGGATCTGGCAACTAGCTTTATTTGTGTCTCTGGGTTATGTCTCATGTTCTGAATATGAGCAGAGTGATTTTGTCTTCCCCTTCTGAATTTTTCTTGTTCTAGAAGACAACATAGTTCAAGTTTGGTGTCTAGTTTGCTCCATTCTGCATTCTAGGAAAATGTGGCATAGAAAAGTCTTATACCGGGCTGGGAAGTTGGCTCAGTGGTAGAGCGCGTGCCTTGCATGCCTGAGGCCCTGGGTTCGATTCCTCAGCACCACATAAGCAAAAAGAAAAATCCCGGAAGTGGCGCTGTGACTCAAGTGGTAGAGCACTAGCCTTGAGCTGAAGAGCTGAAGGACAGCGCCCAGGCCCAGAGTTCAGGCCCCACGACCGGGAAAAAAAAAAAAAAAGAAAAGTCTTATACCTGTTGCTTAATTTGGTTTCAGTTGATTTATGCTCCCAGTTACCTGTGGACTAGGTGCCCTGCTTTGAGTTGAGGTCATAGAGCCTTGCACAGAAGTTCAGAAGACTATTTAAAAGCAACTGAACTAGGTGATTTCTAATGGTTCTTGTATTATTTGCTTACAGCTATGTGACAAATTACCACTATTTTGTAGTCATTTTCTTATAATCTTGGAGATCAGTAGTATAAAAATCAGTTTTAATGGGTCAAAAATCAAAGTGTCAGCTGGGCCATACTGGCTCTCTGAAAGCTGTTAGGTAATAATGCTTTGCTTTGCCTGTTCTAGTTTCTTAAGTTATATATTCTCCATTCTTGTAAGGGCTATGGTTTCTCTCCTGCACCTTTCAAATATCCCATTTCTTTATCAACCAAGGCAACAATGGAATATGTTGCTTTAGACTTCACATTACCTCCTTATTTGTGTTGCTATTTCCCTTCTTCCCTCTCTCTTCTTATCACTATTGAACTCAGAGCTTTGCACTTGCTAGGCAAAAACTCCACCACTTGAGTCATACTTTCACCACTTTTGCTTCTAGTATATTTTTCAGATAAGGTATCACACTAACTTTGAGTGACTGGCCTTTTAAAGTAATCCTCCTTCTACTTCTCCAGTGGCTGGGATTACAGGTGTGCACTTCCACATGCAATTCTTTTTGTCTTTTTTTGTATTCTATTTTCCTCATTTTTATTTTTTAATTTTTATTGTAAAGGTGATATACATAGGGGTTACAGTTACATAAGTCAAGTATTGAGTACACTTCTTTTTAAAGTGTCACCCCCTCATTTTCACCCAGTGACTGAATTTCTACCCTTTAAGCCCAAGACTCATCCCATTCCGCCTTCCATTTCACTTTAAGGAAAGTATATGTTTACAATGCAGTACTTCCATCAGCTTATAGGATTTTGGAAGCTCAATATCCTTTGCTTACTTCATTCTCTCTGTCCCTTTCAGATCAATCTGAAAGCGCTTCTGTTACTATACCATTCTGTAGTATTATGTGCCTCTACTGTATATGTTGAGGATCCACTCCATTTGACAAGAACATCTTTCACATATTTTTTTCTGCATAATCCTATCTCTATTCCTGGATTCTTCTGAGATGTGTGAGGGAATTCATGAATAATATGTTCAATTTTTAAATCTATATCTTGTTTTAAATTAGAATATATTAATAATTTCAGGGAGTTTCATTGTGATAATTTCACAAATGTGCAGTATACATTGTACACTGTACACTTTGAAGAGTACAGTGCATACTTTGCACAGTGTACTTTGAGCAAGTTTATTACTTTATATTTCCATACTCTCCTACCCCCTTTTTCAAACAGTATTTGACATCTTGTTGTTTTCATATATATATATACATATATGCATACATGTTTAATGTACTTTGGTCCTCTACATTCCTCGTTATACTTTCTTTTCCTCTTTTTCATCTCAATGATCCCCACAGACAGTACCCCTTTTATATTCATCCCAACATAATAATGATGATCATGATTATCATCATCATTTTAGATCTAGTTTCCACAAATGAGCACAAATATGTGGTACTTTGTTTTTACCTTGCTTAACATAATGATCTCCAGTTTAAACTATTTTCTTGTGAATGACATAGTTTCATTTTGATGACTGAATAACATGAGAGAGAGAAAAAAATCACATTTTTAAATCTACCTATTCCTTGTTGGTTACCTCAACTGATTCAACAACTTGGCTATTGTTAACAGAACTATAATAAGCATGAGTGTAAGCTATATCTCTTGTATTTGTTTCAGATATATTCCCAAGAGTGGTATGGAAGAGTCATAAGATAGATAAACCTATTTTTAATTTTTGAGGAACTTCCATCCTGATTCCTATACTGGTTGTGCTACTTTACATTGTCACCAACAGTTAAACCCTTAAAAGCATTTGTTGTTTGTCCTCCTGATGATTTTTATCTCTGGTAGGAACAAAAATCTTTGCTTGGTGAGATGGAGACTGAAACTTTCCCCATGGAAACAGAACAAGATCTGTCCCTTCCCTCAACCATCTCAGTGTTACTGGTCCTCTCGGTCCTCCCTTACCCCAACTTTTTCAAAGAGCCACCCACGTGAGCCACCCTGTGAACAAAACATTTACAGTGAGTTCAGCAAGCTTGGCTGGGAAATGAGAAAGAACAGCAGCTGTATCTGTTTGCCCCAAGCAAGACAGGTATAGCAAGGACAGCAGTGGGTGCCACACTGCCCAGCCAATCGGAATTCAAGATCTGAGTGCATTGACCCATGTAAGACCTCCAGTGGAAGAGTCAGAATAAATATTCACATTACGCATATTCCTTTTCTTATAGTATTGGAGATCAGCAGTTGAAAATATTTTGTCATAGACAGGTGTTTGCCTTTTCACTTTTTCCACTGTGCATTTAGAGGAGCTGAAGTTTGTAACTTTAAGGAAGTTATCTATTTATGAATTGTGGTTTATGTATCTCACTTATGAAATTTTTACCTAGCCCCAAGATGACAAAGATTTTTCTCCTGTGTTTTCTGCTAGTAGTTATGTAGCTCTAAATTTTATTTGTCCATCTGTGATCTACACTTTATTTCACTTTTGAATGTGATCAACATGTTGAGGACAGCTTATACTTACGAATATAAATATCCACTAGTACTAACACCACTAGGTCAAAAGGATACTTTCTTTTCTGAGTTGCCTTTAGGAATTTGTCAAAAGTTAGTTGTCTAAATATATACTTATATATAGCTATTTTCAATTCTTCTATTACTTTGATTTATTTTGCTTTTAGCTTGATGGTAGTAACATTCTGGATTACTGCAGATTTATAAGAGCTCTTAAAAATCAATGTTTGTGCTCTGACTTTCTTCTTTATGAAACTCATTTCATAGTTCTTTTGTATTTCTACATGAATTATAGAGTCCACTATGTTTTATTAGTATAAATATAGTATTTTATAGTACATATAGAATATATAGTATATATGCTAATATATACAACACATAAAGTGTATAGTACAGTGTATTTATTATGATGACATTGAATCTATAGGACATTTAGAAGAAAATAGAAAGCTTAATAACACTGAATCTTCCACATTGTGAATATGATATCTATTTAGATGTTTATTTTTCTCAGTAATGTTTAGAAGTATTCAGTGTACATGTATTTTGCATCAGTGGGCAGATTATTCTAAGCATTTAAGAGTTCCTGATGTTATAATAAATAACAATATCTTAAAGTACAATTTTCATGTCCTTTTTTTACTAAGCAATCAACAGCCAAAAGCTTAGCAGTAGTTTTTTTAATAAGATTTTTATTGTGAAAATACTGTGCAGAGGGGTTACAATTACATGGGCAAGGTAATGAGTACATTTCTTATCAAGCATTGTTGCCTCCTCCTTTGTTTAACAACCCTTCCCATCCCTTCCTATCCCCCCTCCGTGGGGGTAGGGGGCGCCAAAGTTGTAAAGTTCGTTTTTTCAACATAATGTCTTGTACATCTCATTGTGGCAATGGGCCCACCTGTATCCTTATTTAAACAATTTGTTTTTTCCCTTCCCCTCCACAAATTATACCAACATCAAATACAATGAAAACAGGTTATACCACGGTGGAGGGACATACAAAGCAACAAAGAAATATAACTATGTTAGAAACAATAGCAAGCAAGAAAAAACATTAGAGTCCTTATTGGGGTTCATTTAGCCTAACATCAACTTATCTGACCATTTCTGCTTGTCTCAGACATATACTAGTTATTGCAAATAAGGGAAACCATGGGACCTATGTTTCTTTGGGCCTGGCTTACTTCACTTAATATAATTTTTTCCAGCTTTTTCCAGTTTCTAACAAATGGGGCAATGTCATTCTTTCTGGTGGAGGCATAGAATTCCAGTGTGTATATATAACACATTTTCTTGATCCATTCATCTACTGAGGGGTATCTGGGTTGGTTCCATATCTTAGCTATGGTAAATAATGCTGCAATAAACATAGTTGGGCTGGTAGCCTTAATATGGTCTTGTTTGTGATCATTTGGGTAAATGCCCCAAAGTGGGATTGCTGGGTCATAGGGGAGCTCTATGTGGAGTCTTTTGAGGATTCTCCACACTGCTTTTCAGAGTGGTTAAACAAGTTTACATTCCCACCAACAATGCAATAAGGTTCCCTTCTGTCCACATCCCCTCCAGCATCTGTTGCTATTAGAGTTCATGATTATAGCCATTCTAACTGGGGTGAGGTGCTACCTCAATGTTGTTTTGATTTGTATTTCTTTTATGGCTAGAGAGGTTGAGCATTTCTTCATGTGTCTATTGGCCATCCTTCTTTCCTCTTCAGAGAAGTTTCTCTTTAAGTCTTTAGCCCACTTATTTATTGGGCAGTTGTTTCTTTGAGGATTTGTTGTTGGGGGATTTAATTTTTTGAGTTCCAAGTATATTTTAGATATGAGACCCTTGTCCGTTGTATGGCTAGTGAAGATCTTCTCCCCATCTGTGAACTTTCTATTGATCTTGCTAGCTGTGTCCTTTGCTATGCAGAAGCTCTGCAACTTCATGAAATCCCATTTGTCCAACCTTTCTTTGATTAGTTGTGTTTCTGGGTCTCTACTAAGAAAATTTCAGCCTGAGCCAAAGAGACCTAGGGTTTCTCGTATTCTGTCCTATAATGTTTTCAGAGTGTCTTCTTTGTCTCCAAGGTCTTTGATCCATTTGGAGTTGATTCTGGTGCAGGGTGATATATAAGGATCTAGCTTCAGTTTTCTACAAGTGATTAACCAATTTTGCCAGCACCATTTATTGAAGAGGCTGTCTTTCTTCCATTCTATTTTTTTTAGCTCCCTTATCGAAGATTAGGTGGCTATAGGTCTGTGTGTTCATTTCTGGGTTTTCAGTTCTATTCCATTGGTCCTGAGGTCTCTTCTTGTGCCAGTGCCAAGCTGTTTTGATTCCAATGGCTTTGTAGTAGAGCTTGAAATTTGGTGTTGATGTTCCTCTAGCAGTGTTCTTTCTGTTGAGGATCGTTTTTGCTATTCGGGGTCTCTTATTGTTCCATATGAATTTTCGGATTGCCTCTCCTATTTCCTTGAAGAATGAGGTTGGGATATTGATAGGTATCTCATTGAATTTGTAAATAGCCTTGGGAAGTATTGCTATTTTCATAATGTTGATCCTTCCAATCCAGGAGCATGGGAGGTTTTTCCACTTTCTAAGTTCTGCTTTGATTTCCTTTTTCAGGTTTTTAAAGTTTTCATCGTAGAGGTCCTTCACTTCTTTGGTTGAGTTAATTCCTAGGTATTTTATTTCTTGTGGGGCTATTACGAATGGAGTTGCTTTCCTGATTTTAACTGCTCTCTTCTCATTGTTGGCATACAGAAAAGCCATTGATTTTTGAAGGTTAATTTTATACCCTGCTACTCTTTGGCAGTAGTTTTTTAGGAATCTGATATTGAAATCTTGAGAAAGAAAAAGGGATTTGTACTTTACCTTCAGTTACCTGTAATTCTGTTAGATTTTAATTGTTATTGTTAATGTAGTAAAACTAGGGAGAAGTGTCCGAGAACTAATTCAATAAATTACCTTTGGAAAACTTTTTTTTTCTGAAAGAGATTGTTTGCTTTCATTTATATATGTTTGACCAGTATTATATGTATTGAATTATATAGTTCTTCTTCCTTACCATCTATTAACCCTCACTGAATTCTTGGTATATTGTGTGGAGAAAAAGAAAGAGAGAGAGCTAGAGCTAGAAAGAGAGAGACAGACAGAGACAGAGAGACAGAGAGAGACAGAGAGATAGACAGAGAGACACAGAGAGAGAATATGTCTGCATGTAGATTTGCATATATGTATGAATATGTATTCTGAAGTTGTCAATAGGATTCACTGTGAGAGGAGGTGTATGTATCTTTACTATGAACCATGCCAATCTTATTTGACTCTTGACACCTATGACAAAGCAAAATAGAAGTAATTGGTGGCCATGTTTTTCTGTTTTTCTTAGCCAGAATGGTTACCATGGTGACTCAGTGACTGCTGTGATTTGCTGCAGACTGAGCATCCATTTGTGATTCTTACATTATCACATATTAACAGAACGTGTGTCAAATAGTGATTTTTCCAATGTTACTATGCTTTCTAAAATACTAATTGGAAAATTTTGTAAAGCTTTCACCTTATTTAAAATGTATTTATTAATGTACTTATCAGTATGATTCAGATTCCTATTTTTATTGAGTTACCAGCTGTTATTATATATTTTGCTGCTCTTATTGTCCCACCATTGGTGCTTGGAAGCCCCTTCAAGCTGACCTCTGAACCTATTTGATGTTTCCCTAGAATTCCTTTAGCATGCTTCTTGTTTTTTTTTTAATGCATGCTCTTCTTGGATATAGACACACATTAGAGTTCTTAGCTTCCTCTTAGGAAGTGATGATATCCCCTACAGAGCCTCACGTTGAGGATTTGAAGAGGCATAAAATTTATAACCTGCAGGGTTTAGGATATACTAAACTTTCACCAAATATTATCTCTCCATTCTAACTTTGCTACGTTCATTTTGCCAGTGAGATACCTATGACATTCATCTAACAGCATGACTAGAGAAAATACTTGGGAATGTAATTGCACACTGGGATGAGGCCATATTTCTGCTATGTGTAGGAAGGTTGTAGGATGGAGTTGGGGAAGAGGAAAAGCTGAGTGGAAACAGGCAAATATGATCCTCTCAGTCTTTGAATTTCATATGTCTTCCCATCTTCGCATCTTCTTCCTCTATGCCATGTGTTTTTTTTTATCCATTGACTCTGCCTTCTAGTTTAACATTAAGGAACATGTGGATTTTGCACCCTACAATGAGAGATGCACTGAAATTTTGTGCTTCACACTTAATGCTTATTGGAGTGTCTAAATAATTAAAGCTGTATTTAATTTAATATTACAATACAATGATTTTCTAATTATGATTTATATTCATCAGCTAGACTTCTATATGAGGGACTTATATATTCTTTATTTTGAAAAAGCATTTTGTATTTAATTTTCAGGGGAAATTAAGTTGATTTTTAAAAACAAATTGTCTTATCTGGGCTCTGGTGGCTCACAACTCTAAACCTAACTACTCAGGAGGCTGAGATCTGAGAATTGCAGTTCAAAGCCAGCCCAGTCAGGAAGTGGAACTCTTGCTCAAGTGATAGAGCTCTAGACTTGAATGAAAAAGCTCAGAGACAACTCCCAGGCTCCTCAGTCCAAGCTCCAGGACAGGGGCACACCCACATGCACACCCACATGCACACACACATGCACACACACACACACACACACACACACACACACACACAAGAATTGTCTTTTTCCAGTTCCTCCACCTCTATAATCTCCAATATGGCTGCAAAGTACGGCCTTACTTGTCAGTTCAGGCCAGGATTGACTTCCAATATCTTAAATTTTTTGTTTTTTTAAATAGCTTAGAAAAAAAAGATGGACACCAAATGATTTCTTCAAATAAGGGCAATATACCCCCAAACTTTGTTGGTTCCCATAAATTAAGCTTCCAGCATCTATCGCTCCAACCCCCAATACTGAGCCCCCAGGGTTATTCTCACAGTTGCAATTATGGCTCGGGTTACCAGGTGACAATGCAGATATCATCATGTTTGTCTTCCTTTTTAGTGAAATAAACAAAGTGTATTTTGCAAAGAATAAGGAAGATTTGCTTAGTGCAATAGCAATCTGCCTGGAAAATTCCTATTAAAGCAGTTACATTTTCTGTTGACTGCAAATCTACCTGGTATTCACTGATATATCTCTTCCCTCCTCAATGTAGGTTGAGGTGTCCACAATATAGAGGATTCCCTCTCAGACAGAAAAGTGTTCACTGTCCATTACCCCATACTTGTATGGGGCTTCTCAGACTTTCAACAATCTCCCTCCATCACCCCACTCCAATACACTGTGATACACTGCCCAGAAGCAGTTCAGATGCCCTCATTCCCTCAGTTACCTACTATTGCTCTGAACTGCCTGTGCCTGCTGTTGACTACCAAGACACACTAGACTACAGCCTTTACAGTATTCTTTGGGCCTAACAGGCTTTTTTTCAAAAGCATTAGAATTATCTCAAGCTGGGCACTGTGATCACATGTGTAATCCTAGCTCTTTGGGGGGCAGGAATGAGAGATTGCAACTCCAGGCCAGCCTAGGCAAAACAAAATCTCACAACAACACAGTGGTTTGCATCTGCCATCCCGGGGTTATCTGGGACCACAAACAGGAAGTTCCTAGCTGATCTAAGAATTGAGTCTATATCATGAAAACAACCAACACAAAAAGAGGCTGGAAGAGTGACTCAACTGGTAGAATGCATGCCTAGCAAGCTCAAAGCCTTGAGTTCAAACCCCAGCACCATCAGAAAAACAAGAAGCATTTGTAAAAGCTGGTTTTAAGAGCAATGTCTTTTTTTCCTTCTTGTTTCTTTGTAGAGACATTTGATGCTTCGTTCCTGCCACCTGGTGACAGAAGCTTGAACTGCAAGTTGAATATGTCTTGGCGAGAAGGTAGGAGGGAGGGGCTGTGGGCCAGCCCACCCCACAGTACTTTCTGGAAATCTGGGTGGATCATGGGAACATTGCCTGTGTTATTGGATATTGAGGGCCTACAGATAGAAAGTGTAGCCTATCGTTATCATGAAAAGAAAGCTCTATACGGGAAGAACAAAATGAACTTTTATTTTATACTGAAAGTCTGATTAATAACAGGCATAAATGAAGAACAAAAATTAATTCAGGTCACTGTGTTCTTTGTCACATGCTTTAGTCTTTATTATGGCCATATTTACATGTAAATACGTATCTATTATAGCATTTTCAATTTGTCTGCAGCATAATTTTAGTCATTTTTAATTTTACACCAAATAGTTGTTTCATATATTCTACATATATATATATGTATTGTAAAAATACTGTACAGAGGGGTTACAGTTAGATGAGTAGGGTAATAAGTGCATTTCCTATTTATAGTTAGATGAGTAGGGTAATAAGTGCATTTCCTATCAAGCATTGTTACCGCCTCCTTTGTTTTCCCCCTACCATATATTCATATATTCTTTTAATAATTTTAATGTTTTATTATTATTTTTTGGGGGGGTCCGGTCGTGGGGCCTGAACTCAGGGCCTGGGCACTGTCCCTCAGCTCTTCAGCTCAAGGCTAGCACTCTACCACTTGAGCCACAGCACCACTTCCGGCTTTTTTCTTTTTGCTTATGTGGTGCTGAGGAATCGAACCCAGGGCCTCAGGCATGCAAGGCAAGCGCGCTACCACTGAGCCACCTTCCCAGCCCCTAATGTTTTATTATTATCTTTAGTTGTACAAAGGGATTTCAATTCAACATGTCAATTTATGGGTACAATGTATATTGTACTCATTAACCTTTCCACTATTTTCCCTCATTGCTCCCAAACCCACCCACTTTCCCAAGTTATTTGGTTCCATTTCCACATATGTACATTGAACATAATGACTGTATTTGCATATGCTTCTTAACTACATTTGTCTGCCTTCCCTTGATCTCAGTGTGAAATGCCCCATACATGTTTCAGCATCCTGGTATTCATTTTGTTAAACTTTTCATTAGTTGTTCAAAAGAGTTACAATAGGGGCTGGGAAGGTAGCTCAGTGGTAGAGCACTTGCCTTACATGCCTAAGGCCCTGGGTTCGATTCCTCAGCACCACATAAGCAAAAAAAGAAAAAAGCCAGAAGTGATGTTGTGGCTCAAGTGGTAGAGTGCTAGCCTTGAGCTGAAGAGCTGAGGGACAGTGCCCAGGCCCAGAGTTCAGGCCCCACGACCGGACCCTCCTCCCCCCAAAAAAAGAATTACAATAAAAATTTAGATACTGTCCAATATTTTTGTTACAAGCTATATATAGTTTAATACCTTTACCTATATATTTGCAAGTATATTTGAAAGGATCCGTTACATCTATCCCAGGGGACCATACAGAGGCAGGCAGGCAGGCACAGGAGAAAGATTATTATAAGGTTTGTTACAAGAGCCATACTTCCCCCAAGAGGGAGCACATGGCACCCTTCACTATCCAGGTAGCAAGAGGGTCTGGGGGGCAGGAAGTGAGGTAGGAGGGTGCTCAGGTGAGGCTGGGTAGAGAGAGTGAGTGGCCAGCTGTATGGTGGGAACTGCAGGTCTGGGAGGAGCTCAGGTCTGGGTGGAGCTGAGGACCAAAAGTGGGAATGCTTACATTCCCCCCATTTGTTGTTTAATAAAAATAAGTTGTACCGGGGCTAGGAAGGTGGCTCAGTGGTAGAGCGCTTGCCTTTCATGCATGAGGCCCTGGGTTCGATTCCTCAGCACCACATAAGCAAAAAGAAAAAAGCCGGAAGTGGCGCTGTGGCTCAAGTGGTAGAGCGCTAGCCTTGAGCTGAAGAGCTGAGAGACAGCCCCCATGCCCAGAGTTCAGGCCCCCCCAAAAAATAGGATGTACCAGGTCGGGGGTATGGGTGGAGGTCATGTCTTCTGGAGCTATTTCTTGCTGTAAAGGGGCGAATTAGTCAGGGATCCCTCTTTTGTTGCTTGGCTGGGTACCGTCCAAGAAGCATCTGCTTGACAGTTTGGTTGGTAAAGGTCCTCCTTTTTCCATGAAAATATTTATCTAAAATGTAAGACATAATTAATAGTACACCAAGAGAGGAATCAGCCAGGGAGGGATTGATTCTCAGAAGAGGCTATCAAAGACCTGCCTGCTTTAGGATCACAGTAACCTGAGGAGGTAGCAGAGATATAAAGGTACCAGAGCCAATGAGTGTCATGGGCTCTTTTGGCTACTTCCTGCTGGCTTGGGGGCATCAAGGAATCAGGGTCCAGGTCTGTGCTAGACAAGGCAGGGCAATATAAATGATGTCTCCTGTTGCCTATAGTAACAGGATGGCCTTGATTCATTCTCAGGTGGTGTCCTGGGCAGGGGATGTTATCCTGTTAAAAGAGACTTTTGGAAAGATCAGGCAAAAAGCTGAAGAGGTGACAAGGTCAGTTAACACGAATGACGTAGGAGAACACACATTGGCCATGGGCCAGAAAAGTTCCATTTGGAATATAAGCCCAGTTGTGGCCCATTACAAGAAAGGAGGAATAACTGGGTTAGGAGCAGGAAGGAGGTGTCTAGGTTCTTTTTTGCAGCTGGGTAGGGGAGAGCATAATGAACTGGTTGGGAATACCAGTCAGAGGCTACTATAAATACAAATTGCAAGTAACAAAGGCAAGACTGTACCTTTCTGTCCAGTTAGAAGGTAGACAGGTATGAACATTAAGTGGGCAAGTAACTATCTTGATTTCCCAGCTCTGATTAATTTTGAAAGTTACTCCATTTGGGATGACATCTCCTCTTACTCCTCTCCATGGTTTTCCATTGTCAGGACTGACTTTGTCCTGTGAGGGTCTCAGCGTCCATTGCTGGGATAGTTTGTCCCAGTTGGCATTTACCAGGTTTGGACTCAAGGCCTGGGCACTGTTTCCTGAGCACTTCTGCTCCAGGCTAGTGCTATACTACTTAGAGTTACAACGCCACTTTCAGTCTTTGGCTGGATACTTAGAGGTGAGAGTCTCGAGCCATGTCTCCAGCCTGGCTTTTTGCTGATTATCTGGAAATAGAGTTTTAGAGGGATTCTTTGTGCCCAGGATAGCTTTGAACTGTGGCAAAAGGAGTCTTTGTCACAAAAGCCCTTTTATTTCCAATTAAAGTAAAAAGGAGATCAATGGAGATAGCCATTACCTATAACTTGTTATAGGTTAACAATCAACTAACAATTACTTGTGAGAGTTTTGTAGATGTTTTTAAACGGCAACTGGTTGGCACTATAAGTACTGCCCATTGCCTCTGGGAAGATTGTTTAAAGTGGCTCATATACAACATCTAACTTCTTTTTTTTTTGGGTCGGTCGTGGGGCTTGAACTCTGGGCCTGGGCGCTGTCCCTCAGCTCTTTAGCTCAAGGCGAGCACTCTACCACTGGAGCTACAGCACCACTTCCGGTTTTCTGGTGGTTTATTGGAGATAGGAGTCTCATGGTCTCTCCTGCCCGGGCTGGCTTTGAACCGCGATCCTCAGATCTCAGCCTCCTGAGTAGCTAGGATTACAGGCGTGAGCCACAAGTGCCTGGCACAACATCTAACTTTTAACAAATGTACAGACCTTTTCTTGGGCTACAACAGTGTAGCCTGTTTAGCACTCTGATTTGTAAAAGAATTTTTCTGGCTGGCTGAGGAACCTAATTTCTAGTGGCCCCAACAATGCCCGACTGTGTAGACCTTTAGACAGATCTCAGTAAGGACATAATCTCAGCTCTACAAACTTTTTTCTTTAGCAGATGAATTTATGTAGCTGGTGCCAGCTCAAAAGTCACTGCTAATTAGGACTTTGAGCATATACAGAGGGTTTGAGATTTAAATTATCCCTCAGATTTTACAACCTTAACTTTTACTGCCCCCTACTACAGATGACTGGAAAGTTCCTACCCAGTTAGACAGACATGGGTATTAGGCTTGCTTGCAAACTATTTTCCCATGACTTCCTAGCTCTGGTCAATTTTTGAAGGGCCAACCTCAAGTGACTCCAGGATCTGACACCATTTTTGCCATCCAAGCAATTGCTTGCAATTGCCTCTGGATGTTCCAACATTGCCAGGATCCCCAGAGTGCCTTTTTCCATGCTGGGATAAATTCATCTTGGTCAGTTGCTGGATTTGAACTCAGGGTTTGAACACTGTCCCTCAGCTCTCCTGTACTCTGCCACTTTGAGCTCCAAAGCAACTCTGCTTTCAAGCACTCTGCTGGCAGATTAGAGATGACAATCTCACAGAGACCTTTCTCTGCCCAGGGTGGCTTCAAACTGCAGTTCTGGGATCAACTGCAGTTCTCAGAGTCTTTACAAATGGCCACTTTACTCCAATCAAAAGCAACAAAGGTCATTGGAACTAATTTTATCAGCATAGTCTTACCTGGGACTTATTAAGGGCCAACATTACATCACACAAACTTGTCATTCTTTTTTTGTGGGCCTGCTGGAAACTGTTACAAAAAAAAAACCTATTTAAGCGAGTTGTTTTTTCCCTTCCCCTCCACGAATTATACCGACATCAAATTCAGTGAAAGCAGGGATTATACCGTGGGGGAGGGACATACTTTAAGACTTTGGTGGGGGGGGAGGAGGATAGAGTGGGGGGGGGAGGGAAGAGGGAAGGGATGGGAAGGGGAAACAAAGGAGGAGGAAACAATGCTTGATAAGAAATGTACTCATTATCTTGCCCATGTAATTGTAACCTCTCTATACAGTATTTTCACAATAAAAAAAAAAACCTATAAGGGCAAACTGGAATAGCAATTAAGCAATCGTTGTGGTAGTCATAATTTATCTTTTGGGCTTTTAAAGAAACCTTTAGGACAATTTTAATTTTAAACTTTGTCAGGGAGGGCAGCCACTCCCCATAACTTCCCAAATTTTCACAAAAGGGACACCATTTTTAATCCCTTTTTTAAAGTCACTTTAATTTGCATTTAAATGCTTCATTGAAGCACTGGGCAACACCCTTTACCTCTTGGCCAAAGGGTTAAACTGGCTACTTTTTTCTGCAGTCTGAGTTACCTTTAGGAAATTAGCAGTTTTTCTTAATACACTAGCACTGTACCAAGAATCTAGACTTAGCATCTTTTCCCCTTTAGAAACACATCCAATTGTAAAATAGCATAGAAGTCAACTCATATCCTTTGTTTACAAACCCCTTATGGTCTAACTTGTGGGGATTAACATTACAGAAACAAATATCTGCAGGGGCTTGTGTTTTATTCTCTTTTTACCCCAAATTAGCAGGCTTTTGATCATTTATGATGGAGCAAGGCCAGAGTCTGGACAAGGCTGTGGCATCTCCCAGCGTGTATAGACTGTTGCTCCTCACTCTGGTTACCTGCAAAATTTCTACATATTTTGATTAAAGACCTAGTTCATACTGGCTTTTGCAGGCTGGTGCCACTGGTTTAAGCAGCTGTGACAACTTTGTTTTGTTTTATCTTGAGTCACTCTTGTCCCTTGATCTTAAAGAGAGTTGATTGGCGCACAGGGGAGAAAACAGAATTAAAACCTTAGCCTTTAGTTTACCAACCATAGCCAGAGGTACAATATTTAATTTTTAGCATAGATGACATAAGGAATGACATAAATCACAGTTAACAATTATCAACTTCATTACTTTCCAAAAGAAACCATCTTTTTAAACTCCTTTCCCAAGGCTCTTTAAAATGGTCTGTTTTTTCATTTGGCTTGTAGTCAGGTCTCAAAATTCTTAAATGACCTTAGATTAAATCACAGCTTCCATTGACAAGGATTTTTAGAAAGCAGAATACTTGGTAACTTTGGAACCATAACTGTTTACATATTTTACAAGACATGAACAGACATGTGGCATGGCATAATGGTGCCTGGGAATCAAGCTGAGTCAGCATGAAATCGAGTTGGTGTGAAACAGCAGCAGAGCTACCACAATGCCAAGATGGCACATCCACCACATGGTCAATGCTAGACAGAAGATTAAACAGAATTTAGCAATCTCCATGCTTAACAAGAACAGAAAACTTTTTAGCTAAAGTTTTTCTTTTAAACAATGCTAAAAGTTTTAACACTTTTGATAATATCTGTCTGTAGTAGGAAGTCCCCTACTCAGGCAGGCAAGCCCACCTAGTCATCCAGAGTGACAGAGCCCACCGCAACAAAGTTGTTAACAAAGAAGCAACTTTATTGAGAAGGTTCCTACACTGACCAGTCAGGGCCGTAGCGCAGGCTGATAGTGTGACCCCGAGCGGCCCCCATTCTTTGGTTTTTAAAGGCAAAATCCATGAGGTCGAGCCTGGTCATGCGCAGGTGACCCATGGGATCATAACACACACAAAGGATTGTACAGTCATACCAGACCACAAACAGGTGGCCAATAGGCGAAGTTTACTATAAGCATATGTAAAAGGCAGGATTCACCATAAGTTCATAAGCTCCTGGTGTTGCCAGTTGGAGCCAGATTACAACCTATCTATTTTATGGGTCAGTCTTTAACTCAACAATCAAGGGTGGGTTAGAAATTAAGGGGAGGGGAACCAGATGCATTTTTTCATTCCAGGAATTAGGCCCATCAAGTCTAAAATCCCTAAAACAAAGGTAAAGCTCAAAATGGAATCATACCAGCTTGGGCCCCATCTCAGGGTCCACTTCAATATCCAAACTTGTTTGGGAGTTTAAACTTAAACTCACAATATCTAAACTTGTTGACCTTTCTTGGGAGTTTAAATTTAAACTTATCCTTTTTTATTTTTATACTTATGACAGTTTTATCCCAATTGTCTAGAGCATTTTACATTATCAATTGATATTTTGAATACCTTTAGTTGGAGGAAGGGAGAGGTTAAGAGAAAGTGTTTTACCTGCCCAAGCACTCAAAGAAGTGGAGTTTTAAATTTGGGGCCAAATTTGATTGTAAAGAAATTTAGTTGTGTCTTTCCCATAGTAAGTGACCAGAGGCGAAACCGTGCTGGAAAGCATACTAGGCAGTGCAATTTAGCTTGAACAAGGACCCACCAGTGGGAAGGATTGTCACCCCTCTCCACAATGATGCTCGGCCACAGGAGGCCACGGTGGTGAGCTCTTATCCCTGTAGAGCCACCAATGAAAGGATCCTTCACATCCATCCTAGGGAACCACAAGGAGGCAGGCAGGCACAGGACAAAGATTAAGGTTTACTAGAGGAGCCATACTTCCCCCAAGAGGGAGCACATGGCACCTTTCACTATCGAGGTAGCAGGAAGGTCTGGGGGGCAGGAAGTGAGTAGGTGGGTACTTGAGTGGGTCTGGGTGGAGAGAGTGAGTGGCCAGCTGTATGGTGGGAACTGCAGGTCTGGGAGGAGCTCAGGTCTGGGTGGAGCTGAGGACCAAAGGTGGGCATAATGCGTACAATACTTATAAATATTTCTTTACACTGAGCTTCTAAAAATATTCGCTTTTTTATGTCAGTCCTAGGACTTGAACTCAGGGCCAGGGTGCTGTCCCTGAGATTATTTTACTCAAGGCTGGCACTCTACCACTTGAACCACAGCTCTACATCTAGCTTTTTAGTGGTTAACTGGAGATAAGTGTGTAACAGGCCAGGCGCCAGTGGCTCATACCTGTAATCCTGACTAATCTGGAAGCTGAGATCTGAGGATCGTGGTTCAAAGCCAGCCCAGGCAGGAAAGTCCATGAGACTCATCTCTAGTTAACCACCAGAAAACCAGAAGTGGCACTGTGGCTCAAGTGATAGAACCCTAGCCTTGAGCTGAAGAGCTCAGGGATAGCTTCTGGGTCCAGAGTTCAATCCCCATGACTGACAGAAAAAAAAAAAAAAGACTTTCCTACCAGGGATGACTTTGAACAATGAGCCTCAGATCTCAACCTCCTGAGTGGTTAAGACTATAGGTATGAGCCATCAGCTCCTGGCTTCAAAACATTATTTCAAAACTTTAAAGTGCATATTATTATTAATGTGTATTAGTAATAACGTGGTATGAAAGCATCTATTCACCACAAATTGAGAATAATATGACTCAATACTAATCTGACATGCCAAAAATTACCTCTTATCATTGTTTTCATTAAAATTTATGTTTTATAGAAGTGACATAATCAGTTTTCACAACTTGTTATTTGGAATGCCCTGATGTTTCCTACTGCAGACCTTATATGGAAGAGATTTTCAGAAGATATATACTACAAAATCACACAGTTGAAAGCAGAGCTCATATAGCTGTTTAAAAGATGAGATGAATATGTCTTGTTTGAGTGGAGAGAACAGTAGTAAGGCCAGAACTTAGTTTGTGTATGTGTGTGTACATGCACAGCATGCATGCACAATCATATGTGCATGCATGCGCTGCAACCACACTTTTCTCTATTACTGGATCATTATGGGCCAAGGAGATGACCAGATTAAAGGGTACAGGCTGATGTTGTCACCGAAAAGGTTTTTCAAAAAAAGAACCTAGGATTAAGGCATGTGCCACTGTGCCTGAAGTAAGCTTTCTTTGAGGTGAGTGCCTTCTTTTGAGCATCTATTGTATTTGAATCACTTCTGTTCTTCGCATCAATTTGGCCCAAAGATATGAAGTCTGATGAGTTTACTAAATTTAGGCCATTGCGATATAGGTATCTGTTCTCCTTGAACATCATATGAAAAGGATGGGATTCACCAGATCCTCCTTTCAAAATAGGTGTTTCTAGGCCAGGCCCAGTTATTTGTGACACCTACTCCTACATGGTAGGTGGATATTAGGAGAGTCACAGTTCAAAACCAGTCTAGGCAAGAAGCTCATGAGATGCCATCTCAATCAATAAAAAGTTGGGTGTGTTTGTTCATACTTGTTGTCCTAGCTCTGCAAGAAGCATAAACAGGAGGATTAGAGTCCAGACTGGCCTGAGCATAAATGTAGAGGCTTATTTGAAAAACAACTAAAGCAAAAGGTTGGGCCATTGCTCAAGTGATATAGAACCTGCCTAGCACGTGTAAGGAAGACTCCTAAACTCAAACTCCAGTCCTGGCCCCCTCAAGAAAAGATCTGTTCTTTTCTTAAGATACAAATGTTCTTTTGCAAGCATTTCTGTAATCAAAATAATCAATTTCCCAAATATTTTGTCTAATGTAAGTATCTTTCTTCAAGATATGCACAGTTCCCAGAGTTTAGTATTCTTCCTTTGGGCAAGGTCGGAGATGTTGTTTTTTTATCATGTGCTACATCTCAGTGAGGGAGTATGAGACCAAACAAAGGCCTTTATGCTCCTAATCAAGCTATTCACTGACAGTGTTTTTCTTAGGTTCTGCTTTGCCTCCTCCTGTTTTCTAATCTATTCTACCTCACATCACCTTCAGTTCCTTCATTGATTTGCATACCATTAGCCTTCCTTCCTAATTTTAAGCCCAAAAATTAATGTAGGGAATTGTTAGAGTAGGAGACCATATGAACAGAACCTTACCCATGTCCTTCACTGTCTTAAAGATAGACTTCTATAAAGGTTGTGCACCTGCGTAGTCCCCTACCCACTTCACATTTTTTGTGCTGGTTCCAAGGCTTGAACTCAGCTCTCATTCAGGTAGATTTCTAACTAATGGCGAATTCTCTACTATTTGAGCCATACCTCCACTCTGGTGTCTCATGGCCCAAAGGATTTCATCGCCACCACATCTTCCTTACCATTGTGGGCTGTACTGTACCCGGGGAAGCTGAAGACACATATCTTTCCGATGGGAAGCAGCTGGTTATTCTGGGTGAGAGCAAGAAATGGATCCACATTCCCATGTGGGTACTTGTGTGGAGAGGGTCTTAGTCTCTGTGAGCTGAGCTTGGCTGTCTGTGAAATGGGTCTCACTGTACCTTTGTCACTGCCACCAGAGGGGTAATGAGGAAACCTCTAAAGTGTCCATGAGCTACATAGGGCTTTATCACATATCATCCTGACCCATCCCCCAGGGGCAGACACCAATGACCCCAAACCATGAGCATACACTTAAAGTGCCAATGGAAAGAGAGCAACATGTGCTGAGTGAGATATGCCAGAATATGTGAACTTTGGTCTGGGGCCAAGGAGTGCACTGAATTACCTGTGTAGGTTGGGGAAGAGTAGAGTCATAACACCTTTTCTTTACTGCTTTGTTTTCTTGTGCTCTTATTTTAATATGTACTTTGGTAACATGGATGCTGGATCAAAGGTGAGACAGGTGACCAGCTATCCCTCACTAGAAGAACTCAAGTGAATCATTTCCAGTATGTTGACCTTATCCTAATGCTGTGATACCCTATAACTGTTGCCTGAGTATTGGGTTAGAAAACAGTTAAGTCTGGACACCACTGTTGAAGTTGGGGTGGTATTTTAAAATGTGCATGTCCATATGCTAGACAGAATCTCAAATAACATCCAATGATGCTCACCCTTGTGTAATCTCCTCCTTTTGGAGGTAGGCAGAACCTGGTTATAGGTTATCACTTCCCTATGTTCACTTCTGTAGCAGAAAGAAACTCTCTGGGTGAATCAGACCTAATCAATTAAACCCTTTGAAAGTGGAGAATTTCTCTGGCTATTCAGAATAGAGGAATCAGGGATGCAGTATTGTTGGTGAGGGATGAATTGATCCAGTCCTTAGGAGCCGAGAGCACCTCTGGACTACAGCCATCAAGGGAAAGGAGACTCAGCCCAAGAGTCATCGGGAATAGTTTCTATGGCAACTATAATGACATTGGAACTAGATTTTTACCTAAAGCCTCCAGATAACCTCACTGAGCTGATGCTGAAGGCTTGACTGAAGTCTTGTGAGTCCCTGGGCAGAGAATGAGGTCATATCCTTACAGACCTGTGAGCTAAAGGGGTGTAGATGCCAGTCACTGCACTTATGATTACACACCTGGAAAATCAATTCCTGTATGAATGCAGCTTGCACATTTTCTGTCTCTCATGCCTGAGATGAACCATCCCCAGAGCCCCCTCTCATGTTGATATGGGGCAATATTTAAGTCCTTACTCTTAGGCAAACCTGGAGATCTCCTCTCCCCTACACTACCTTTGCATGGGAGAACCCCTGCTTCCTTCTTTCTGTCCTCAGATGCCCTCTCTTCTTCCTTGTGTAAGTGATCAAATACTTTTCATGAGTTTAAGGTTTCGTGAAAGATAGAAAGCACAATTGCTTCAGACAGCTTCTATTTCCAACTCAGGGATAAACTTCCCCTAGGGTAAGGGCAAGGGGCACCATACCTGGCTCTCTGCTGGAAATGCAAGGATGTAAACACAAGGAGAAAAAAAGCAACCCTCACTTCATGATGTATCTTGACACATTTACTACAGATATCCCACCAACAACCCACAATACCCTGCGTGACAGCTTCTCTCCCTGATGCTGGAAGTAGGTCTGATGAGCAATGTCTTTATCATCTAAATTTTGTTTAGGAGCACATTCTTTGGAATCCCACACATCCATGAAACGAGGATAGTGATAACTCATTAGAAGAGATGCCATGGATTACAGACAGGGAATAATAATGTGAAGAATATGAAACTGGCTTATAAATTTTCTTCATAAAGAGTTGTTCTTTTCTCTTTAAAATAAGGAGCTTTTGTAGAACCTTGATCTGCCTCCTCTACCAGAGTCACTTAATTAGGATGCATATCAGAATGATGCCAAGAAACATTCTCTAAAGCTTCACAAGTAATTCTTTTCATGGATGAAATGTGGCTTCTTTATCAAAAGCTAATCAAATGATTAATCTGTAATAACATTGCCCTTAGTAAGTGAATACATCCAGTAGAAACCAATGGTGTATAAAAAGTCTCCTCTTCATTGCACCAACACTAGCAATCATGAGCTTTTGTCATTTTTTTGTCAATCTGATCTAATTTTATCAAGTCCTGCTCCATTGTGTCATTTCATTAGGCTTACATATGCAGAGGATTTTGTCCTAGATTTTCATATTTAACAAAAATACAGAATAATGCACAAACACAATAATAATGCCACATCCAGAGAAATGGAGCCAAAAGATAGTGTTTGTTCTCACACAGAAAATTAATTAATTTTCAGGAATTGGCTCCATGACTATGAAGGCTAGAAATCCAGTATCTGCAGGATAGAATAGTAGATTAGAGATCAGGAGATAGTCACTGTTACAGTTCAAATCTGAAGGCTATCTGCCATCCAAATTCTTACTCCTAAGTAAATGCCTTTTCCTGATCTGACCTCCAGCTGACCAGATGAGGCCAATCCACAATTTAAATGTCAATCCTCACACACATCAGAGACATTAAAATGTTGATGAGATATCTGAACATCCAGAATAGTACTGATGATAGCTGGGCTATGTGACTTATTTAAAATGTCATGTAATATTAACTATCCCACTGACCCTAATATGTATATATATATATATATTCTTTGTAGCCAAATGGAGTAGTATGAGCCTGTCACCCCAACTATTCAGGAGGCTGTGACAGGAGGATCAGTTGAGCTCAGATAGCATAGCTAGACTCCAATAAAAAGCACTGATTGTTTATCTGTAATCCAAATTTAACTCGGTACCCTTTATCTCACAGAGAATTTTCTGTAAGGACCAAGGTGCTCCAGCAAATAGTCTTCCTGAGCTCCTAGCAGACTCCAGCACCAGTTCTCATTCCTCTGTGAGAAAGTTTTCTGGATGTCCCAGATGAATGAAGCACACAGGAATCTACAGATCCAGGTGACAAACACAAACCTTTCTGATAAACCCATCTGACACACAGCCTGCTAATAGATGGCTGTTGTTTGGGAAGGTGCTGTTGATGAGAAATAACCAAAACATTATGGTTTGGGTGACATTCCCCTTTTTTTTCAGTCTGTTGTTACTTGGATAAGATAGATTCTCTTACCTTTGACAATCTGAGGAAGGAGCTTTGTAATAATTTTGATTATAGTATGAGAGTGCTGGTTTATGTGTGGGTATATGTCTCTGAATATTTCACCAATTTCTTCTTGAAGGGATTTCCTAGGGAAATTTTCTGTTTTTCAACCTACTGTTAAAATTTAGAAAGCATTTCCAATTCTTTTCTATACAATGATATTTCACTTCAGTCTTCCATGTTAAGGAACTGAGAAGCTTTTACCACAAACTATTCCTTGAGGTTTATGGAAACCTATATCTTCCACAGGTTGCTCAATAAGTGTGTAGTCCAAATCAAACAGGTGTAATATGCATTTAACCTACTTTTCTATGTGATAAACACACATGAGGTAAAATATGAAAAGTTCTTATCATATTAGCTGACATGTGTGGCTGATATTTTAATTGAAATAAAAACTACATACTTGAACACAAAATCATTAGTGATGCAAGATGAATTAAAATAAGGTCAGAGAATGATAAACCCATCTATCCATGTTGTCATTCAATTATATTGAGAAATAATTTAAAAAATAGAAGAATTCCATGAAAGTATTTGTTTTGATTGTAACATACGAATTATTGTCCATATAATCTCACATGATTTACTGTGTCAGGTATTGAAGCAATCATATTTTCCATAGACTTGGTCAAACTGATTTAAGCAATCTAACTATGATCTGTATGTTAGCCACATCAACCATGCCACTGCCCTCATCAGTGATTACGTATAATTCTCCTATATGTGAGCTTTACAAATGAAGTGCTGGGTAGACCATCAAGGCACCGTTGCGGGGACCAACGCTATTAATATTTAGATTAGTTTCACTCGGCCATCTAGTGGTCAACTTTTCTTTGTTACTATTTCACCATTGTGTTCTTTTAGAAAGTGAACTGTTATTTTCTGTTCTGAGCTGTTCCCAGTCTGTACAGACATGCTTAGCTTTGTGCTTGCACTTGCAACACTATCCACACAGGGGAGCTGCTCCTGCCTTTCCCTTCTGGCCTCATATTCCAGAGCAAGCCAACCAACCTGGGCCAAAAGTACCGCCAAGGCCTACAGTGCTGCCAAGCGCTGCTAAAGCAGGAACCAGTTGCTCCCTGTCCCTTGCCCCTCCCCATGAAGGCAGAGGCCTGGTCTGAAACTGTAGTAAACTATGTAGTACTCATGTTTGAACTCTGGGCCTAACAACTGCTGGAAAGGTGCTCCACCACATGAGCCATTCTCCCTTATCCTTCACTCAGCTCTGTTTTAAGTGTTTTGCAGGAAGGGTCTTGAGTTTTGCCCAGGCTGGCCTCAGACCCAGATGGGCCACCTATGGCCTTCCATGTATTTAAGATCATAGACAGCACACCTCCCCCAACTACAATACAGAACAAATTACAAGTTTAAAGTAAAAGTGACAATATTTTATTTAGTATGAATCATTTAAGAGGGGGAAGAACCCCTTCCCCGCCAAAAAATAAAAAAGCCCTTAAGGTGTCCACTTGTGAGGGGCTCAGGTCTTTTAGGCCAAATGGTGGCTCTGAAAAGAACCTTTGGGTTTCAATGTTCAGGGCCTGCCAGAAATGGCTCACTCAGATTGGGAGAATCTGAACAGGGCTTTGGTGGCCTGGATCACAGTAAGCTTGCCAAGGTTCCCAGGCAGTAGGAGGCAGACGGCTGCCTGGATATCTCTGGAAGAAATGGATGACCGATTAGTCTTGTGGGCCAGGCAGCCTGCTTCACTGGCAATGCACTTGAAGATGTCATTCACAAATGAATCCAATATATATATCATTTTCTGGGAAAGTCTCAGCTCATGGTGAATCTTCTTCAGCAACCGATGATAATAGATGACAAAACTGGCTTTATACCTGCGGTGGCAGCGATGGCGGTGGTAGCAACACCTTGCTTTCTTCTTTCCAGTCACGTCAGTCTTCTTGAGTTCCTCAGAACACAGTCTCTCCACAGAAAATGTTGAAGTGGTTGTTTCAACCACAGAAGATGTTGATGAGGTTGGTTCAGCCATCACTAGGAAGTTCCCAGAAACTGAAGGACAATGGGGATCAGGGCATTGTCCTCATCATGGGCCAACTGGAGGAGTGATTGAAAAACCTGACCTTCAGGAAACTTCTCACTAAGCCACAAATGGAGGTCAGTATGACTGGATGGTCCTCCTACTTGGCAAAAGGTTGGCCAATCATAGTATTCACTTGACATGATAGGACAGTTCTCTTGGATGGCATCTCAGCTACCAGTGAATGCTCCATGTGATCAGGCAGTCCTCCTAATTGGCATGACATCAACCAACCACAACAGGCATCTGGAACCCAGACGTTTCCTGTTGTCTTGACCAGAAAGGTCAAGAAGAGGCTACAGAGAGCAAAAGTTCCTCAGACTACATCAGCTGACTGATTCTACATTGTGAACGTTTTGAAAAGATGTCAGTAAAATTTCCTAATTTGTGAATGTTTCCACTTTGGGTCTTTGAGAGGGATCTGACACTAAGTAACTCAAGTGCATGATACTAGAGAAGTGATTCTAGGCACAGATTGTCTGTTTCTAGTTCAAATTGGAATTAATTGTTGAGCCTGCCTGGCTTGACTAGGAACTTCATGATTTGGCAAGCACAGAATTCCTAGGAAGCATGTCTAGCTCCTGCTTCCAGGTCTTATCAACCCCTCAGTTTATCAGAAAGTCTTCAAACATAAAGAGGCTATTTTGAAAAATATATAAGACTGTCCAACATTTACCTAGGTAAAAAAACAATTTTAAGACCAGGTGTGATGATTCATGCCTGTAACCTCAGCATCAAAATGATGAGGCTGGAAAAGAGCAGTAGGATCGCAAGTTGCAAGTCAGCCTGACCTACATAGAGAGGCTATCTCCAAAAAGAAACAAGCCAAAAAAAGCCCCAGAATTTGTTGAAACAGTGAGGGAATAAAATTTTAGATTTAATGTTGATGACTAGACAATGGAATCATTATGTTAAAAAAATTCCTAAATTCTTATAAAATTAGGTCTCAAAAGTATTGAAGAGAAAGAGGGTATTAACATTGCAGAAACATTTTATAATTTAAAGAATTATGATAATGCAAAAATTTTACTCATATATACCTATACAAATAAGTTACAAAAATTCACCCAAAGTCAAGACTTCTTTGATTTGAATATTAAATAAAAATTGAGGCAGTAGAGGACAACATGAAGCCATTATTGAAAATTTCCAGAGGCTTAATTGTATTGCCTATTAAAACTCTAAAATTTATTCTACTAATAATAAACTGATAGACAACTATAGCCACATATAAAAATATAGTTCCATGGAAAATTGTTCATTTTTATTTGTAAAACTATAATATTATGAGAGAAGCAGTGAAGAAAGAATGTAAAACAGAATTATTAGGAGTCTTATTCATAAATGAAGATGTGTAAATTCCACTTGAAATATTAGTAAATAATATTTCCTCTTCAATTTGTTGCTGGAAGTAAGGGTATATCCTTGGATTGTATCACTAAGTAATCATCACTGAAATCAGCAAGCAAAAAAAAATAAGCAAACATCACGTGAACAAATACACTAACTTTCCCCAATATGTCCTAAATTGAACATCGCAGAAAGGATCTTCTTGAAATCATTCTTGGTCACAGTTGCATACTTTGGGCCAGCAGCTGTGATTCAGACACTGCAAGTCCCCTTCAATGGCTGTGCCAGTGAGAAAGTAGTCATGAGCCATGAGATATTCCCATTGTGTAAGTGATGAATAACACGGTTTAGTCCTATCTTATTTTTTCAATCCGACAAATAATCATCATGCACATTACTGTCATGTATAATCATTGGTTTATTTACGCATGTTTGCAAATATTATTCCTTCACTATTCCTTCCTGCATCTCAGATTATCTTTCTTGTTCCACTGTTCATTCAGCTTGTAGTCACTGGTATAAACAGTTACTTTTGTAGTTTAAAATGTATTTATTTTGGGGATGTGTTGCTCAAGAAGTTGATTATGAGATGGAATTTAGAGTACAGAACATTTCCTTAGGAGAAAAGAAGGAAAACACTGCATAATATTCTCTTTAACACCAAGTCTATGCCATATTTGTGTGGTGAGTGGGGTGAATGACCTCTGGGGCTGGGAAATGAACGAATTCCTCATTTCTATCCTATGAAACTGGGCATCAATGAATTTCTTCTTGTTTGCTATACTTTCTTTTTGCCTTATTTCACACCTGGTTTTACATGAGAGAAGCATGCTTCCTTTGAGTCCTGGAAGGGTGAGAGCCAATCCTTGTTTTCCATGTGCTGGGAAGCATGCTGGAATAACAGATAGGAGATCTCCTTAGGCAGGTGCAAGACCCAGGAACTCTGGAATGTTCTTGTCTCATGGTAAGTCTCTTCAGTCTTATCCTTACATTGAAATAGATATATCTGATATGTGTGAGTGTCTTTGCTTTGTGGCAGAGTGATACCAGCCCAATACAAATGGTAAATGAGCCAGTGCCCAATTTATTCAGGATTAAGGTCTGAGAAAAGGACAGAAGGGAAAAAAAGAGGCAAAGACAGTTATACATCCTTAGTGCAGACCCAACCAAATCTCCCTTTGATCCCAAGGTGAGCTGTGAAGGTGATTTATCCCAGCAGTTATTCTCTTCAGGCAGAACAAATCAGCCTTTTATACTCTCTCCTGGATCAATGCTGGAATGTAGTTCATCCAGAAGTATATGGCCTTACGGGAGGCAATTTTTGTGGCGCAGATAATACCTGAAGGCACTAATGGCTGATCAGTGGCAGCTGATTGCTATCCAAACAGCTTAAGAAGTGAGTGTATACTTAATGAAGGTTCACAACAGTCTACCTACCTGTGTATCACAATCTTCTTTTCTTGTGTGTGCCTGGGGCTTGACAGTGCCTATGCACTGTCCTTGAGCTTTTTTCCCTCAAGGCTGTCTATCTACCACTTGAGTCATAGCTCCACTTCTGGCTTTTGGGAGGTTAATTCTAGGTAAGAGTCTCACAGACCTTCTTGACTTGGCTGGATTCAAACTGCAATTTTCAGATCTCAGTGTAACAAGTAGCTAGATCACAGGCATAAGCCACAGGTGCCTGGCACAACCTTTTTAGATGATACTTTGTTTGGCTAGGAAAATACCTAAAGGAAGCTGCAATGATTTAGGCAGGGTGTCAACACCTCGTGCCTGAAATCCTGGTTTCTCATGAGGCTGAGATCTAGACCTATGGTTCAAACTCAGCTTGGGCAGATAAATCTGTGAGAGTTCCTCTCAAATACAAGAAAAAAAAACAACAGCAAAAAGAATAGTAAAATGTTGGATTACAGATGTGGGTCAAGTAGTAGAGTGACAGCAAAGAAAGTCAAGCAAGCAAGTAAGCAATATAGAAAGTTGAGCAAGCAGGAGGCCCTAAGTTCAAACAGCAGTAGCATCAAAAACATGTTTGGGTTTGAATTTAAAATACCACTCTCCCCAAAATAAACCTCATGTGTTGAAGGTTTGGACCACAATGCAGCAGTGTTCAGAATTGGACACTTGGGAGGTAACTGGATTTTGAGGACCTTATTAGTTGATTTATCTATTGATGGAATGATAGTTTAATGGGCTATTGGAACGGGTTGGAAACTAGGAGCTGAGACATAGAAAAAGTAGGTCACTGGAGGCATACCTTTAAAGGGTATAATTTGTCCTTTGTCTCTTCCTCCCCTTTTCTTTGCTTCTTGGCCAACATGAGATGAGCAGCTCTACTACTATTACTACTACTACTACTACTACTACTACTACTACTACTACACACACACACACACACACACACACACACACACATAGCTCACCATGATAGTCTACCTTACTATAGGTCCAGATACACCAAATACAACAAAGTCAAGTAGCCATGCATGGGTCTAAACTACTAAATCAGTGAAGCAAAATAATTTATTTTCCTGTTTTAAGTAGATTTTTTTTTGCATGGGGGAAGTCCTGGGGCTTCAACTCTGGGCCTGGGCTCTGTCCTTGAGCTTCTTTCGTTCAAGAATAATACTCTACCACAATTATCCACTGAACCACTTCAGGCTTCTTCTGAGTAGTTTATTGGAGATAAGTGTCTCACAAACTTTCCTTCCCAGGCCAGCTTTGAACAGCGATCATAGATTTTTTTATTACAGTGATGGAAAGCTAACATGAAAATATTAATTATTAAAACTATAAGATACAGATTAGAGATACTACATGTAGAGCATCTTATGATAAGCAATAAAGTCTAAAATATATAAAGAAGCCATCCAACTTGACAACCAAAAGGCTAAACAAATTATAGAATGAACAGAATACTCTAGTAGACATTTCTCCAAGGAAGAAGCACAAATGGACAAGAAATACATGAGAATATGCCTACTACTGCTAGTCATTAAGTAAATGTAACTCAAAACCACAGATGCCATTGCATGGCTATTGTTTTTGGTTTTGTTTTTTTTTGGTCCAGTCGTGGGGCCTGAACTCTGGGCCTGGGTGCTCTCCCTCAGCTCTTCAGCTCAAGGCTAGCGCTCTACCACTTGAGCCACAGCGCCACTTCCGACTTTTTTTCTTTTTGCTTATATAGTGCTGAGGAATACGAACCCAGGGCCTCAGGCATGCAAGGCAAGTGCTCTACCACTGAGCCACCTTCCCAGCCCCTGCATAGCTATTGTTTTAAAAACTTTTAACAAGTGTTGATAAAGTTATGGAGAAATTACAACTTTCATATACTATTGATGATAGTCAACAGTCACTGTGAAAAACAGATTGACAGAATAACCAAATTCCATTTCTAAGTATATACCTAAGAGAACTGAAAACTAACATGAGCATATGCTCATAAAAGCTTGTATAAAATGTTCATAGAATGATTATTAACCATAGGCATTAAAGGAAACAACCTAAATGCCCATGAACTGATGAACAGTAAACAAACTATGATATATCCATTCCAAACACAAAAATAATGAAGTACTTCTGCATGCTACATCACTGAAAATAATATGCTCAGTAAAAGATGCCAGAAACAAAACACCACCTACTGGATTGTTCCACTGGAATAAAAAGTCTCTATCCATAGAGGTAAAAAGTAGATTAGCAGTTCTTGGAAATTGTAGGGACAAAGGTATCAGAAATGGCTACTAATAGCTACTGGGCTTCCTTTACAAGAGATCATTCGTAAGGGTGATGGACATACAATGGTATTACATAGTAAGGGTGGTTGTACAACCTTGTGACTATGCTTTAAACACGGAATTATCTATTTTGAAACAGTGAAATTTTATATAAGATTATATTTAAATCAAAATGTTCAAACACAAAAACCAGGTACTGATGACTTAAGACTGTAACCTTAGGTACCCAGGAGGCTGAGATCTGAGTATAACAGTTTGAAGCCAGCCCAGACAAGAAAGTCTGTTAGATGCTTATCTCCAATTAACCACCAAAAAACTGTAAGTGGAGCTGACTCAAGTGCTAGAGTGATAGCCTGGATCAATAAAGCTCAAGGACAGCACCCAGGTCCTGATTTCAAGTCCCAGGACCAGCACACACACACAAAAGTGCAAACACAACAAATCATAGTGAGTACATTATGGGTAAAATTTTTATAATTTCTGTTGGAATTTTCAAATGTAATTTCTAGATATTGTTTTCATAATAATATAATTCAAGACTAAAGACATCAATATTTAACAACTTATACCTGACTCAATTAAGTATGGCCTAGAAGGAATCAGAAGGAATACACCTTTAATTAATTTGAATATATTTTCAGCAAGAATTTTTGTAGTTTCCAGTCTATCAGGAAAGTCATATTCCTCACCTGGGGAGTGAGATTTGGGTAATTGTGAATCCATATTGCAGGTTCAGTCTCTACTACCTTAATCTAGTAGCAGTGAACATATTATTTTCTTCTCTTTCCCTTTCCTTCTCTTTCCCCCTCGTTCCCTCCCTCCATCTCTCTCCCAAAAGGATTGCCTTCTTAAACCTTCTCTGATACCAGTGTCCAGCAGCATTAGCATAATACTAATTTGTTGATGTGTAAGTATAAAATAACAAATAAAGATCTTATTCATATTTCTTAGTGAAAGCATGACACGCTGACCCAATGGAAGTGCAGATAAATCATCGGGTCTTTGAAACAGCAATTTAGTTCAGTAGAGGAAAATAGCATACTTAGAAGAGACAGCAATACCTGCTGAATATAAAGGTAAAGGAGAATGTAGAAGATTGCATTCCTAGCACCTGTCAGTCACCTGGACTTGTTCTTGAATATAGTTTAAATAACCTATGCACACTTATGGACTTATGTCTAATGGTGTTCAGAGATACACCATAGTGGTGCATTCCTAAATCCCAGAAAGGCAAGGAGATGCATAAGGGAGGATCACAGTTCTAGGAGATTCCAGGCAAAAAGTAGCAAAATGTTACTTTCGGTGTGGTAGTAGACACCTGTAATTCTAGTTACACTGGAGACTGAGATGGGAAGATGATGGTCTGAGGCCCCAGATAAATATGTGAAAAATACAATAAAACAAAAGGGATAGGGATGTGGCTCAAGTGTTAGACCTCAATACCACCAAAGGAAAAAAATCAATAAAACAACAAAGGATTAATGCAGGAGAGGACTCTTCTGACTACAGCTCATGTGCATGTGGCTTGCTCCATGAGTATTGGCTGATAACAACTCAAGTCTTACCCCAGCTTTACAAAATTGTCCTCAACCAAAGAGGAATCACTTACTCTAGTACTTGATCTAAGACTTATAGTAGAAAATAAAATATTAGTGCCTTTCTATCAACATATGACTATGATAGAAACAGATACAAATATACATTCACAGCTGTAGTTTTAGCCCAACAAGTAATTCACTTTGCTAGCCAATCTACTTTGAATTACACACTTTAAAAACTTTTAAACAGAAATTTCATTTTTCTTTTTGAGCGTCTTCCTTCCTCCAGATCTCCCAACTGAAGGAACTCAAGAATATCTTTTTGGCTCGTGGCAAGGTCATCTGGCTCCTCTCCTTATTTCCCTGACTACAGGAAAAGAAGAAATGAATTAGGAAATCGAGAGATACAATTCCTGAGACTAACTCAGTACTGAGGGAAATGAACAGGTCCAAGGCCATTAGCTTGCTCAAAGTCATGCTTCTTAACTCCTAATCTCCTGGGTTTTTAAGACATATTTTTAAATATTCTTTTTAAAATATATTTTAATTTTATTTAGGTAGTTGTTCAAAAGAGTTGCCACTCAACAGAGCAGTTTATGAATGTAAGGTCTTCACAGGGACACTTCCCTCCTTTTTGGCCAAGTTTCTGCCCAGTATCTGTTACCTAGGTAACTGGCACACCTGGAAGCAGTCACCTTCCCTTCCTACTAGGTCACATCGTAGGCCATCTCTGGTCACATGCCTCCCATCTGACCCTAGGAGGGTCCCAGACCCTGAGGTCACATCCAGATCCAGTGTGGCCACACCTTTCCCCCACCTGGCCACACCTCTTCCTGTCCCTGGCCTAGATAAGTCCTGGCCCAAAGGTGGGTCACCCCTCTTCCTCCCCCCCCTTTTCCTTTTCAGCCATGCTTCTCCACAATGCATGAGGGGGGGCAGCAGTTCGGTAAATAAACTTCTTTTCCTGGGGCTGGGAAGGTGGCTCAGTGGTAGAGCGCTTGCTTTGCATGCATGAGGCCCTGGGTTTGATTCTTCAGCACCACAAGAGCAAAAAGAAAAAAGCCAGAAGTGGTGCTGTGGCTCAAGTGGTAGAGCACTAGCCTTGAGCTGAAGAGCTGAGGGACAGCGACCAGGCCCAGAGTTCAGGCCTCATGACCGGACCCAAACAAAAAAACAAAACTTCTTTTCCTGCCTGAATAGCGCATGGTGTTCTCGTCTTCGGCTACCTAATCTACTTAGTTAATATAGCTTACAATGAACATAGCGCCTCTTCATCAATGTCATCCCTATCCATTTTCATTTTCTCATCCACTACTCCCAACTCCACCCCTTGCCTCACTATTCTTAATTTTTAGGTTATATATTTAATTTTTGTCATTTAACAATGCAATTTATGTACAAAATGTACCTTTGTCACTTAACAATGCAATTTATGTATAAAATGTACCTTGATTGTGTCATCCCTTCAACATCTTCACTCCCCCTTCCACTTACCCCTTCCCTTATTTTTCTCAGATTGGTGGCATATACAACGCATTCTGCCTGTATTCTATTCATATCCCCCATTCATTCTTCTACCCCCTCTCCTCTTGATTCTTCACCCCCTTGAAGTAATGCCACTAGCACAACCATATTTGTTGCATCATTATTTACCATAGTCAAGATATGGAATCAGCCCAGATGCACCTCAGTGGACGAATGGTTCAAGAAAAAGTGAGATATATGTATGTGTATATATATATATATATATATATATATATATATATATATACACACACACAATGAAATTCCACGCATCCATCAGAAAGAATGACATTGAACCTTTCATAAGGAAGTGGAAAGACTTGGAGTGAAGTAAACCAGACCCAGAGAAACATAGGTTACATGGTTCCTCTCATTTGTGGGAACTAAAATGTGCCTGTAAATCTAGAAGTAAACACACTGAGTGGCACCCAAGTGCTTATTAAGTGAATTAACTGGGGCAAGGGGGGGGGGAGGAGGAGGGGGAAATGGGAAGGGATGGGAAGAGGAAACAAAGGAGGAGGCAACAATGCTTAATAAGAAATGTACTCATTATCTTGCTCATGTAATTGTAACTCCTCTGTACAGTATTTTCACAATAAAAAAAGAACGGAAAAAAATAAACGAATTAACTGAAGTATAATAGAATCTATGAAGAATGCAAATAGAAAAATTCTTTAGGAAGACTAAGTCAAAACCTAACAAAATGAGTACTGGGTATATTCTTAATTATCTGTTCTCCCCTCTTGAGAGAAAAACAGAAGCCTTTGAGATAGAAACTCACTACAGTCCTCATTCTACCTGGCAAATCAACAAAGCTTTACTTCTTTTACCTCCAAACACCTTCCTCTCCTTATTTGTATATTCAAACTCCAAGGACCAATTTTTCAGCTTAAAGATCACTGTCCCCAGAGTCTTGAGAGTGGATTAAGCAAAGTTAACCTGATACTCCTTGTCTTGATGACTACTTACACCTTTTAAGGTGAGAACATCATCTCAAGACACTACTTCTGTCGGATTTCTCTTCCAGAATCTGTATTATGTGTCTCTTTATAGAAATATTCTTCTTAAGATCACAAAAAGAGGAAACAGAAAATAGATAATACTTGTGATCTTTTTAACAAATAAAAAATCAAGAGTGGAAGGGCATCTCTTAAAAGAACCTGAGGCTGAGCCTAAATTAAATAAAGCTTTTGTAGAATTAATTACCATTTCACTGGAAACACAGAATAAAGGAGCATATGTTAATGATGACACCAACAAGATTCAGACTGTGGGAAAATGTAGAACACATGACTGCTTCATCAATAATTAAATTGAAATTTTATAAGTGTGAATCTATAGGTTAAAGAAATTTAGGAGATTAACAGCCAAACCAAATGCACTGTTCTTCCTGGGATAATGACTCAAACAACTAAAAAGCTGTTACAGTTAGGACTGTAAACATAGCTTGGTCATAAAATAATATTAAGGAATTGTGAAATGTTAAATTTTGCACAGTAGTGTGCTTTATATATGCAAATACACAACTCAATTCATACATGCATATATACACATATTGATATACATATTCACATATAGAGTCCTTATCTTATAGATCAACATTTTACTTTGAAATATTTAAGCCTAACGTGTTTTTATGTCTAGAATCAGTTTCAAAAGTAATGTCCAAGTGCTGGAAATGGGTAAGGTTGAAGATTAAATAAAATGGCTATGACTTAACTGGTAGATCATAAGGATATTGGTTTATATTATTCTTTTCTATTTTTACATGTTTGAAATTTTCTATAGTATGAAATCAAAATAAAGTTAATGGAAAACATAGAATTTTCAGTAAAGAGGGAACAAAATGCAAAGGGATTACATTTTATTTATATATTTTTCTGCTTATGTGGTGCTGAGGAATTGAACCTAAGGCCTCATGCATGCAAGTCGAGCACTCTACCACTGAGCCACTTCTGAGCCCTGGGGATTAAATTTTATAAGGAAAAAAATCTATAGTCCTTGATCATTTCCTGACACACCTTGCATTTTTGTATAGATAAAATAGTGGGCATTGGTAGCAGTAAGGAGCATAATTTGGGAATGGGATAGGTGGAGCAGATACTGTATTTAAAATGCTGACATGTTCATTATAGATATTCTTGCACTCATTTTATACTAACTTCTGAGATTTTCATGCATTCTTCTTAAATGCTGAGATTATGTCCTAGTAGTGGTGGTAGAGGCATAGAGCAGGTGTATCCTAGGAGCAGACAAGAGAAGAAAGATAAGCAATTCCTCACAGAAGAGAGAATGATCAACAGCCTTCTGAGCAGACACTGCCCCTCCATGGCCGGCAGAGAAAGGCCAGGAATACACAAAGAGCAACAGGATCCAGTCCTCAGACAATGATCAGGACTTGGTGCAAGGGGCCAGGCCGTCCCGCCCCCGACCCCCTTACGGACAGCCAGAGGAGGCTGGACGCGGAGGCGGAGCCTCTAGCAAGGGGGGGGGGGGGGCGGCAATGCAGGCCTCACGTGACCGTTCACTGTAGATAAAACGCTCCCAGTTCTTTCGCCAGCCGCTACAGGCGCTCGCACAGCTGCTAGCTCTCTAGCTCCCTCCCAGGCCGCCCGGAGGCGGAGGAGAGAAGGTGAGGGATTCGGCGGGGACCCCGGGGGTGGGATCAAATGTGAGAACGGACCCCGCCTGCCGACCCCCACGTCAGGTCCTGCCGCTTCTGGCGGAGAAACAGCGGGTAAGGCTGCAGCCCGCGTGTCCTGGCGCGGCCGTTGGCCGGAGCAGACGGTGGTGGGCCCGGACTATGCGGATTTGCGGTCCTGAGGCTGCGATCCTGTGAAGACACCTGCCTGCGCCATGAACGCCAGCTTTTCCCACGGCCCCGCCCCGCCCCCTCCTGGTCTTCTTGGTGCAGAAAATGGTGGTCAGCGCGGAGGGTGGGGGCCAGAGGGGGACCGCGCTGGGTCGGGGGGCGAGGGGACAGTGCTGGGCCAGATGGGGAGGGGCGGTGCCAGTTGGGGAGCTGCGGACCAAGGAATGGGGATGGGGAGTGGGAGGTGGGGAGCGGTACCAGGGTTTTAAGCTGCAGCAGCTCAGACTCTCACCACCCGTCTGTCTGCAGGTCTGTGTGTTGTAGCGACCCACCTCGAAACGAGATTCCGGCAGAGGAGGCAAGGATAGGCCCAGGTGTGTGTGAGGGGTACTGCTGAAGGGGTGACAGCGGCATATGTTGGGTTTGGGAGGAGAGCCGGGAGCGGACTTGGAGCCTCCTCTGTGATGCACTAGGCTTGTGAATGTTGAGAGTTGCATAGTGGGGCCTCTGTCCGTGGTCCTGAACAACCCACTAAGAATTCAGTCTTTCTCTTATGTCTTAGGAGTAATGGCGTCCAAAGAGATACAAGTGGTAAAAAACATCAACGTGGAAAGTGCTCAACAGGAAAACGAAGGAAAGGAGCAAGCTTCCATGAAGAATGAGGAAGAACCCAGCAACCTGGGCGGAGGTGAAACCCAGAAGCCCGGAGGAAATGTCAAACGGGGGCGAGTCAGGCGATTTGTTCCTAATTTTCGATGGGCCATATCTAATAAGAATGTTGATCGCAATGAATTGGGAGGAAAAGATGTAGAAAGATGTGTAGGGCAAATGGTGGAAGTTAAGAAAAAAGCTAAGGAGAGGCAGGTGAGAAATCACATGCGCTTCCAAACTCCTGAACCTGACAATCATTATGACTTTTGCCTCATACCTTGAAACCTAAGGTTTTCCCCTCCTCCCCGAAGCTTATAATATGGTCACTGCTTTACAAGCTTACATATTTTTAGGTCCAAGATTCTGTAGCATAGTTCACTTTACAAGCTTGCATTTTTATGATTTACGTTGCCTGTAAAACTACTAGTGTTTCTAATAACTAATTTCTAGTTGAATATTGTTTCCCCTTAATGTAAGAGCTTCTGTCAGCATGGCAGTTTCACGTGTTTTCAAAAAAAATGTTCTTTTCATAATTTGAAATTAATAAAGCATTTTCAAAAGCAATTTGTGTTTCATCATGTTCCTCTTTGACCACAGTCCGTATTTTTTGTTAATCCTCTTTCCTGTCCCAGCTACTCTGAACTCAAACGTATTAGTCTGAAAATTGTTTTCTTATTGTCCCCAACCAATCAATAAGGAAGAATCACACATAATTCAACATCTGATAACATTTTTAAAATGTGCGTCTTAGTTTTTCAAAGAATGTGAGCCTACCATTTTTATGAATACCGCATGGGGAATAGAAGTTTGTGAGTTTAAGACCCCTGGCTCCTGTCAACCCCACCTACAGAGTGGAATTCCAGAATCTCCATTTTAACAAGCTCCCTAGATAATTCTGATATATTCTAAAGTGATATGGGGATGATGAATTATATAGGTATGTATATGTCATATATTAAGTATAATAGAAACATGATGAATATGTAATTTTGATGGGAAAACTTTTAAAAGATAGTGGACTATAAAACTTATCTGTACACCTGTGGCTCATGTCTAATCTTCTAACTATATGGGAGACTGAAAAAAGAAAGATCATAGTTTCAGGCCAGTCTGGGGGGAAAAAGTCTGTGAGACTCCATCTCACAGAGGGAAGTTGGACATAATGGTGTGTGACTCTCAACAATTACGGGAAACCTAATACAGATACATCATTTTTCAGACATGCTTGAGCTGGAGGCAAGATCCTATCTCAAAAGTAGCCAGCAAAAAGTGAGGCTTGATGCCTAGCTTATCAGGAAAGCCCCTGCTTAGCGAGCTGGAAATCCTGATTTCAAACCCTAATACCACACAGGCACACACACACACACACACAACTATTGCCAGTTGTCCATACTTCATGCCTGTAATCCTAGTTTCTCAGGAGGCTGAGATTGGAGGATTACAGTTTGAATCCAGACTGGACAGGAAAATCCATGAGACTTTTATCTCCAATTAACCACCAAAAAGTCAGAAATGGAGCTGTGGCTCAATTGGTAGAGCCAATGGGATAGCACTTAGGCCCCGGGTCCAAATTCCAAGACTCCCTCCCCTACCACACACTAAACCATCTCATTCAGAAGAGGTAGGGACAATGGCAACCTGAAGGGTGTTCACATGTAAAATCACAAAGCATGACTATAGGTTACATAGAACTTGAAGACCCATAGTTCATCCCTACCAGCATGTTAATCAGCATGAGGATCCCCTAAAATCCTCACCTCTACCTATAAATTCTGTTGTCATGTCTTCTATAGATGAGGGCATTGAAGTTGAGAGATGCCAAGTACTAGGACCATCCAAAGATATGACCTGGGACATTTTCTATGGGACTTTGTCATAAGGATGCTAAATATTAACTTTCTGTCAGCTAAATATTTACCTTATATTTATCTTGTATCAACAAAAATGAGACTTATTTTTCTGTACATCCAATACAAATAATTTGATGTTTAGGATATTGGGGCATAAAAACATCTTAATATCTCTCCAGTCCAGTGTTATTCAAAGTAAGGATTACCCTCCATTATAGCTCTTGAAATAAAGTTTTGTGGGTCACATCAGAAAAAAATGTTCAGAAGTTGGGGTGTAGGTCAGTGGTAGAATACTTGGCCAGCATTACAAGGTCCTGGGTTCCATCTCCAGTTCCAGTCCCAAGAGAGTCCGTCTCCCAACACTAATGTCAAGAGCTAGAATTATTTTCACAAACTTAGTCTTATGTGTAGGAAATGCCACCTTTAAGTTGTATTTCTAAGGGCTCAACTGTAGCTCCGTAGTGCACTGTCTGTGCATGTGTGTGTATTTATGTGTATATGTGTATATACAAAGAGAGAGAGGGGGGAGGGATGGAGGGAGGGAGGGAAAGAGAGGAAGGGAGGGAGAGAGAGAGAGAGCACAGAAAACTTTCAGCAACACCTATCTGACTTCACAAATAAGGAGAAACTAGGTAGGAAAGTGATTTACCTGAAGTCATACAATTAGTGAAAGAGGTCACTCAGCCCTGAATTTCCCAATTCTCTGTTCAAGAGGTTTGTTTTTTCACTCCAGTGACACTGTAATGACAATACTTCCACATGGAGCTTAGTAACTTAGAGCCAACTTAATAGACTGATTTCAAAATCAGTATAATGTTGAATGATATAATTTATTAGATAGAACAGCTCTTGTTCTGATACACCATCTTCATTACATATTAAAATCTTTTAAAAGAGGAAGCATTTCTTCTCAAATATCTCTCTGTATATTGAGAGGATGTAGTTAATGAATCCCCACCTGTGCATGACAGTGCGTGGATCTCACATAATAAAATTTTGTCAGCCAGCTGTGGTGGCTTAAGTATGAAATGCTAAGTACTTGCAAGACAGAAGTCAGGAAATTATGATTAGAGGACATTCCCAGGTATAAAAGTTTCCAAGACTCCGTCTCAGAGGGTAATACACATACTGTCTACCATATTATCATATCAGTTAGCTACTGACAAAAATTGTTCAAATTTAGGCTATTCTGTCTACTATGATGTTCCTGATTCAGATTAATGTAATTGACCCTTCCTTTGTAAAATATATTATTCAAAGGCCTTGAGGTATGGTATCACTATTGAAAGCAAGGACCCAAATCAAGTTTATGATTTAATCTGAGCATTGTCAGCCTAAGGAGAATAACTATTATAAGATTAAAATAAACTTTCCATTTGATTGCTCAATTCTTGTTAAAAGTAGTGTGTTCCTCCAGACATAGTTGGGAAGTAGATAAATACCAAATATATGACAACACTTCAAAATTTCCTTTTCCATATCTCCTTAGATTCTTACCTGTACATTATATTAAACAATATTTTATATTGCAACTTTTTAGTGTATGCATGAAGAGGCTGTATTCATTCAATTCGTTCAACAAACCCACTAGTGTCCACTGCATGAGATAGCACATTGAATTTATAATCCCTATTGCCCACACAAATATGCATAAATTCAGCAGGGGTTTTATCTTAACACATATTAGTAAACATCAGTTTTGTGCCTGAGGTGTCTTAAGAATCAGAAATTACAGTGCTGAAGAAAAAAAAAAAGGCCTGGGAAGGTGGTTCAGTGGTAGAGCGCTTGCCTTGCATGCATGAGGCCCTGGGTTCGATTCCTCAGCACCACATATAGCAAAAAAAAAAAAACCAGAAGTGGCGCTGTGGCTCAAGTGGTAGAGCGCTAGCCTTGAGGTGAAGAGCTGAGGGACATTGCCCAGGCCCAGAGTTCAGGCCCCACGATTGGACCTCCTCCCCCCAAAAAAAAACAAAATAAAAAAACAAAATCTCATATTATGGAACTTATATGCTTAATGAAGAAATAACAAAAAAAGCTCAGAGGAATGACTGAGGGAGATGAGGGAATAAATCAACATGTAGGGGAAGAGTTCTCCAACAAAAGGGACAAGCAAATGTAATAGCACAGGAAAGGAGTTGAAAGCTCCAAATACAGCTAGCATTCGGTCCTTCCTACTTTAATCTTTCCAGAAACTTCTGTCAAGCATATTCTTGAAAATTTTGGAAGTTATAGCAAACACATTGAATGTTCAGGATTTGTGGGAAATAATAATGTAACAACCATAATTTTTATTCCTCCTGCTTATGCAAACCTGCTCTTTAGATTTCATTCTTTCCCCTGTCCATTAGTGAAATCCTGGCTGTGATCCATGGCTTTTTTTTTTTTTTTTTTTGTCCGTCATGGGGCCTGAACTCTGGACCTGTGCACTCTCCCTCAGCTCTTCAGCTCAAGGCTAGAGCGCTACTACTTGAGCCACAGCTCCATTTCGGGTTTTTTCTGCTTATGTGGTGCTGAGGAATCGAACCCAGGACCTCATGCATGCAAGGTAAGCACTCTACCACTGAGCCACCTTCCCAGCCTGATCCATGGCTTTTTTGCTTACTCTTGTAAAGTGAAAGTCCTGCTGTCAATTCATGTAACAGTTTCTATTCAATGAGTAAATAAAGGGATTCAAATCTTACATAATCTAGTATTGCCACTTTCTAGCCTAGGAAAATATTTAAAGTTGACTTTCTCTTATGTGATATGATTAAGGATTCTATATTGAATTTCTCATTGCTGAGGAGCTCTCCTATGCGGTTCTCCTAAAATTGGCAACTACATATTCTTAAATTAGTCACTTTTGACTTGGTTAGCCTTTGTGCTTCCATTAGTATATTTCCAGATATTTCCTGGTTAGATTTTCAGAAGAACATCTCAATCTAGATACATGGCATCCCGAAACTAGTTTTGTCTCCCTTATAATTCTTGCTTGTGTCTGTGGGAACCATTAGCACGCTGTTTCCCCTAACTCCTGAATTCCCACAACTCCTAAATTCAGAGTGTAGGCTCTTCTTTAAACTCTCTTCTTTCTAATGTCAAAGTAACTTACCAATCTGATTTCATAGGGGTGATTCAGATTTCTACTATGATAGCATGTTCTAAGGCTATTGAAGATCTTTGTCCTTCATGTGGAAGCTATATTGACTGTTAGGTTTAGATGGTACTAATGTGTTAATGTTAATTTTCTGATCTTGATCATCGTACTTATGTAGGAAAATGTCTGTGGGCTTTATATCCTAGAGATGTTTGAGACTATATTTCTTTTCTATTGATTCATTTTCTAACCAATTATCACAAACGTAGTTGACAACAACTGTTCGTTAGCTCCTAGTTCTGTAACTATTATTCTGGATTGCCTTAATTGGTGCTTTATTTTAGATTGTCACAAGACAAAGATCGAGGCATTGGCTTTCCTGGGCTTTTATTTAGAAGATCAGGGGAAGAACCACCTGGCAAACTCAGTAAGGTTGCTGCCCTTGTAGCAAGGATGGCTTTATTTGCTGAGGAGGTGGCTCTCTGGTCCCCTAACTTTCTCTCTAGTCCTTACACATGCCCCCACCTTCATCTTCAAGACAGGTAGTGATTATTTGCAATAATTAGTATATCTCTGGGATAATTTTATCAGATGAGCAGAAAAACTCAAAAGATATGTACATATGCCCATATAAGATGATGCTAAACAAAACAAACCCCAAGATATGGACACAAGCAGTCTGCTTTGTTATATTGGTTTTTTAATGTATGTTCTTCCTCCTATGGTATATCTCCTGTTGCCACTGTACTTGGTAGTGGTCCCCTGCATCTTGTATATACATTTGTTCAATTGAGGGAGGGAAAGGGGGTAACAAAACGCTGAAACAAGGACACAGGATGACCCATTGCAACAATGATACCCACAAGACAGTGTACTGGAAATGAACTTTACAACTTCAGGGGTGAGGGTGGAGAGGAGTGAGGGAGGTGGGGGAGGGAAGGGATAGTGGGAGAAAAACAAAGGAAGGAGTAACAATTCTCGACAAGAAATGTACTCATTAACTTACTCATGTAACTGTAATCCCTCTGTACAGCATCTTTACAATAAAATTTAAAAAAGGATAAGGAATCACTTCGTCCTAGAAATGTAAACTCAAACTAGTTTTCAAGTCCTTTGTTTCTTTCTGAAGTTTCTATTTTAAAATGTATAATGGCTAGAAATGTGAAAGGAATAATGCTAAAGATGAATCTGAAGCTAATGGAATGCTAAAGACCTAAAAAAAAAAAAAAAAAACCCTTTTTCTCCTCTCACATAAAAATAACTTCCTTGCTACTTACCAACTAGGGCCATTTCTAGTTTTCAGAAGCCACCCATATTTCTTGGCTAATGATCTTCTTTCTCCATTAAAAAAATAAGCAATGGAGATGGCGGCGCTCTCACAGCCCCACTACATTTCTCTGAAGATCTAGGGGCACAGCCACACTTTACCTCAAGCGATCCACTCCAATCAGACTCTAAATACCTAAAGACTTTTTCTATTACAAGAGAACTATCCTAGCAGGCAAACAAGGAAAGAGAAAAGAGAAAAAGTGAACGGGACCGCTGTGGAGCAGGTGCACCATGAGACTCAGTGCCAGGAGTCTTGGCAGACTTTAAGCAGAGGAGCACCCAAAACCTGAAGAAAGCGCTCATCACTAGACCCACCCAACCCCTCCCCCGCAGGGCGGCTACAGGGAAGGAGTGAACTCAGCAATACCACCATTACAATCGCCAGAAATTGGCACCACTAGGTAAGCTCCCAAAGTCAGCCCTTGCCTGCAGCATTGGCCGGATCCCCGTGGGCCCTTGCACAAGGCTCCCAGGAAACCACAGCCACAGCCAATCCATTGCTCTAAGCTCTAAGGGCCAACTGCCCTGCCAACTGGGCACTCTGCTGGGACCTGCTCCCTCCCTGCTGCCACCCCAGTCTCTCACAGCCTTGGCACCACCAAGCTTCTATAGGCATCTCCGCAGACACACCTAGCAGCTTCAGGCAGCCACCTCCAAGGCTGCCTGCAGCCAGCCGGCAATTCTCCACCTCCTTGCTGCAGACCAGCGTGGTCCACCACAGCCCACACCAGCCTGCTGCAGCAACCTCCACTTGGCCCCTGCAGAGCCAGGACTCCCCATGCTGCCACAGAGGAGATCCTTCAGCATCAACAGAGCCACCCACCTGCCAACATCCAGACCCTCTGACTGAGAACCTGCCAACTCCATCTTACCTGCCAGAGCACAGGCTCTGTGGTCCAGCACACCACCAGCTACAGACCTTGTGAGTAACCCAACTGGGTCCACTCCCTGAGGGGAGGGGCAATTCCCTGTGGGACCCCAAAGCCCTCTGACCCAAACCCTCTTCCAAAAGGGAGGGATCATACCAGAACAGAACACGGACATAAGCTCTGCTCCTAAGGCTCCTGTAGCTATCTGGGAAAGCCTGGGAACACAGCTCCAGGCCTATGATAGCAGTCAACAAACCTGAAACCCCCAAAACTCCCTGCCACCAGGCCTGAGAGTGGGACTCTAAATAGCAGGCAGCCTCCCCCATCAAAAGGACATCTGCTCCCAACCAAGCCACAAGAAAAGTGGACTATAGCAAGGCATACAATATTCTATCAGGAATCTGCTCTGAGGACTACAGGGAGACTAAAGCTCCCCCAAAGAACCCCAAAAAACCATTTTTTAGTTTTTTTATTCTTGTTTTGTTTTGTTAGTTTTTATGTCTGATCATTTGTACTTTGTTTTTATTTCTTTTTTTCCCCCTAAGTAGTACCTATTTTTTTTTATTGTGAGAATACCGTACAGAGGAGTTACAATTACATGGGCAAGATAATGAGTAAATTTTTTATCAAGCATTGTTGCTTCCTCTTTGTTTCCCCTTCCCATCCCTTCCCATATTCCTCCCACCTCCCCCCACCCGATCCTCCCCCCCACCAAAGTTGTAAAGTTCGTTTTTCTGCAGAGCGACTTGTACATCTCATTGTCGCAATGGGTCCACTTGTATCCTTAGTTAAACGGTTTGTTTTTGCCCTTTTCCTCCACAAATATACCAACATCAAATACAGTGAAAGTAGGTGTTATACCGTGAGGAGGCGGACATACAAGGCAACATAGAAATCACCTTATAAATATGTTACAAACAATTGCATGAAAGAAAAAAAAACATTTGAATACTTACCTTGGGGTTCATTCCCCTAACATCAACTTATCTGACCTTTTCTGCTTGACTCGGACATATACTAGTTATTGCAAATAAGGGAAACTATGGGACCTATGTTTCTTTGGGCCTGGCTTACTTCACTTAATATACTTTCTTCCAAGTCTTTCCAGTTCCTAACAAAAGAGCCAATGTCATTCTTTCTGATGGAGACATAGAATTCCATTGTGTATATATACCACATTTTCTTGATCCATTCATCTACTGAGGGGCATCTGGACTGGTTCCATGTCTTAGCTATAGTAAATAATGCTGCAATAAACATAGTTGTGCTGGTAGCTTTAGTATGGTCTTGTTTGTGATCATTTGGGTAAATGCCCAAAAGTGGGATTGCTGGGTCATAAGGGAGCTCTATGTGGAGTCTTTTGAGGAACCTCCATACTGCTTTCCAAAGTGGTTGAACAAGTTTACACTCCCACCAACAATGCAGTAAGGTTCCCTTCTGTCCACATCCCCTCCAGCATCTGTTGTTATTAGAGTTCTTGATTATAGCCATTCTAACTGAGGTGAGGTGATATCTTAATGTTTTGATTTGCATTTCTTTTATGGCTAGGGAGGTTGAGCATTTCTTCATGTGTCTATTGGCCATCCTTCTTTCTTCTTCAGAGAAGTTTCTCTTTAAGTCTTTAGCTCACTTATTTATTGGGCAGTTGTTTCTTTGAAGATTTGTTTTTGGGGGATTTAATTTTTTGAGTTCCCTTTGTTTTTATTTCTATGTGTTACTTATGTGTATTATGATTTAGGATTTGCTATTCCACTTAAAGCTTCTATTTTTCATTATTATTTTTTCTTCCACTTTGCAATTTCCTAATTTGTAAGGTTTTTTATGTTTTTTTTTGGGGGGGTTGGCTTGTTTTTTTGCTTTTTTTTGTTTTCTTCTTTCTTTTCCTTTCACTCTCCCCTTCTCCTTTCTCTCCACATTATACTACTCCTCCATCAGAGCTACCTTGCCTAATTTTATACACAAAGTAAGGCCTCCTTCTAGGTGTGTAAACAATAATTACAGAAGTTAACTTAGATTAAGCGACTCTACAATAATATCTGAATAATCTTTCTCTAATCTCAGAATGCCCTCCAAATACACTTATATATAAGTTCTTTTTCTTACCTTCATCTCGATCTCTAAGCTACTCCCTATGTAACCTTTCTTCGCATTCTTTTCCACCTCTTACACTCGGTAACAAGGTCTTTATTCTACTACTACATATACCCCTCCCCTAAGCTGTTCTTACCCCTCTACTATCATTATACACAAGTTCTCCTCTGAACTTGAATTCACATCACTCCAAACCTAACCCTTCACTTCTCCATCTGCTCCAGCTCATTGATTCTTAACGGTTTATATCTGACCCAATTTACAGTTGGTTCTATATTTGACCACAAAATTGGATCTATTTGACTATATTGAGTACAAGGGACCCATCTTGTTAACTCTAAGCAGCAGACTACTTATCAGACAAACTCAGATTGTCTCAAAAGTTACAAGTATACATAATCTCAACTCCGAAGCCACAATATTCCTCTCCAAGCAAAGAAAAAGAGAGCTAAATAGGAAAACACCTACACATACCTTTGAAACCCTAAGATCTATACATCTACATGACACTGGGTTGGCTCGTGTCCAAAAAAAAACACTGCCCTACTGTCGAACCAGTGTGATTCTTGTCTCCAAATGGGTAGAACTAACCACAGAAACACAAGGACCATGACCAATCAACAAACACCAACACCATCTCCACATAAACAAGCTACAGAGCAGTTCTAGAATGACCTAGAGGATAATGCTCAAGATAGATTAAAAGCATGGCTGGTAAAACTGCTGAATGAAAAATTGGACACCTTGCATAGGGTTATCAGAGAATGCGATGAGGCCAACCAGAAGCTAATAGATGACCTCATGGCCTCCACAAATAAAAAGTCAAAGGAACTCCAGCAGAGGGAGAAAGAAGCTAATGAAAAGATAGGAACCCAGATGAAAGAGTGGAAAGAAAAGTCTGAGGACCAACTCCAGCAGATAAGGCAATCTGTTCAAGACTTAAAAGAAAACCTTAATAAGGAGCTGGCCACCATTAAGAAAGACCAGCAAGAAGCAAAGGCAATAGACACCGAAGTAAAAAGTCTTCAAAATAGAATGGAGGAGGCCAAAGAAAGAATATCAGAGGCTGAAGAAAGTTTAGACTCCATAGAGAAAGAGCACACAGAAGTTAAGAAGCATGACAGGTAACTGCAGGAAATACAAGATACATTCAGAAAGCCTAATTTGAGAATAATAGGTATACAAGAGGGCCTGGAGAGGGAAGCCAATGGATTAGGAAATATATTCAGCAGAATCCTAGCAGAGAATTTCCCAAGTATACGAAAGGACAGGTCCATCCAGGTACAAGAAGCTTTTAGAACCCCAAATAGACCAGACCAGAACAGGTCATCCCACTGCCACACTTTAATCCATACCGGCTCAATAGCCACTAAAGAAAGAATTCTTAAAGCTGCCAGGGAGAAGAGAAAAATCACATATAAAGGTAACCAATCAGAATTACCTCAGACTTCTCAGCAGACACCATAAAAGCAAGGATGGCCTGAAAAGAGGTATACCATGCCCTAAAGTCAAATAACTACCAACCAAGAATAATCTACCCAGCTAAGCTCTCATTCATAGCAGAAGGACTAATAAAAACGTTCCACAGCAAGGAAAATCTGAAGCAATATATCACTACCAAACCAGCTCTTCAAAAATTCCTCAAAGACATTCTACGTATAGAAAACCAACAAGAACAGAATAGGCAATGGCCACAATGTCCACATACAGAGAAATACGTAATCACAACAAGAACAGCCAATGCCAGTTGTCCCCCAAAATATGGATAAAAATGTAGGGGTAGACAAACACCTCTCAGTCCTAACCCTTAATATGAATGGTCATAACTCTCCAATTAAGCGACATAGATTGTCCAGTTGGATCAAAAATCAAGATCCTTCTATCTTCTGTCTTCAAGAGACACACCTTGCCAACAAAAATAAACATATTCTGAAAGTGAAAGGCTGGAATAAAATCTATCAAGCAAATGGTCCCCATAAACAGGAGGGAGATGCAATGTAATATCAGATACAATAGACTTCAATTTAAAATCAATGAGAACTGATAAAGAAGGTCACTTCATACTAATTAAGTGATCTCTCCTTTAGGAGAATATTACAATTCTAAACATCTACTCATCCAATAACGGAGCACCGAAATTTATCCAAGAAACACTACTTACCCTCAAATCTCACATAGATCCAATGATATTAATTGTGGGGGACGTTAATACACCACTATCCCCACTAGATAGATCAACCTGGCAAAAACTCAACAGAGACACCTCGGATCTTGAAATCTGCATAGATCAACTAGACTTAACGGACAGCTACCGAATATTTCACCCAGCAGCATCAGAGTACACCTTCTTCTCAGCAGCACATGACACATTCTCCAAAATAGACCACTTTCTAGATTACAAAGCAAATCTGTCCAAATTCAGAAATATTGAAATTATACCCTGCATTCTCTCAGACCACAAGGGAATAAAATTAGAATTCAACACCAAAAGCCACCAAAGAAATTACTGTAACACACAGAGGCTGAACAACACACTGTTGGACCACCAGTGCATCATGGAAGAGATTAGAAAGGAAATTCAAATGTTAATGATATTTAACAAAAATGAACATACAAACTATCACCTCCTTTGGGACACAGCAAAGGAAGTACTCAGAGGCAAGTTTATATTTCTGAAGCAAGTTTAGAACTCTGAGTTCCTACATCAACAAATTGGAAATATCTGAAACCAACAATTTAATGAGGCACCTAAAGCTCCTTGAAAAAGAACAAGCTAAACCCCAATCCAGTAGACAGAAACAAATAATTAAAATTAAATCAGAATTAAATGAATTAGAGTCCAAAAAACCTATAGAAAGAATTAACAAAACAGAGTTGGTTCTTCGAAAAATTAATAAAATTGACAGACCCTTAGCAATTCTTATGAGAAAAAAAGAGAACACACCCAAATAAACAAACTCAGAGATGAGAATGGAAACATTACTACAGAATCAGCCAAGAGTCAGAATATAATAAGGGGATACTACTCAAAACTTTATGCTAATGTTTGAGAATCTGAAAGATATGGACAAATTTCTACCAAATATTGACATGTACAAACTAAACCAGGATGATTAAAAACAACTTAACAGACCCATATCAAGCACTGAAATAGAAGCAATAATAAAAGACCTCCCACCCAAGAAAAGTCCAAGACTGGATGGATTTACGGCTGAATTCTACAAGGCCTTCAAAGCAGAACTCACACCAGTACTCCTCCATCTCTTTAATGAAATTGAAAGCAAAAATTCACTACCACATTCTTTTTATGAAGTCAACATAACCCTCATCCCAAAACCAGGCAGGAACTCATCAAAGAAGGAATTATAGACACATTTCTTTGATGAACATCAACTCAAAACTTCTCAACAAAATCTTGGCCAATCAACTTCAACAACTCATCAAAAGAATCATAGACTATGATCAAACGGGATTTTCATTTCAGGGATGCAAAGCTGGTTCAATATATGCAAAACAATTAATATAATTCATCACATCAACAAGAGCAAGGATAAGAACCACATGGTTATCTCAATAGATACAGAAAAAGCATTTGACAAGATCCAACACCCCTTTATGATGAAGGCTCTGGAAAAAATAGGAGTCCATGGAACATTCCTTAATATAATAAAGGCTATTTATGACAAACCTACTGCCAGCATTATACTTAATGGCAAAAAATTAAAGCCATTTCCTCTAAATTCAGGAACGAGACAAGGGTGTCCATTCTCCCCACTCTTCTTCAACCTAGTATTAGAATGCCTAGCTACAGCAATAAGACAAGATGCAGAGATAAAGGGGATCCAAATAGGGAAGGATGGAGTAAAACTCTCCATCTTTGCTGATGACATGATCTTGTATTTAAACAGCCCCATGGACTCCACTCCCAAATTACTTGAGCTGATCAGAAACTTCGGCAATGTAGCAGCGTATAAAATTAACCCTCGGAAATCAATGGCTCTCCTGTATGCCAATAATGAGAAGAGTGCCGCTGAAATTAAGAAAGCAACCCCTTTTCTAATAGCCCCACAAAAAATAAAATACTTAGGAGTTAACAAAGAGTTGAAAGACCTCTATGACGAAAACTTTAAAAACCTGAAAAAGGAAATTAAAGCAGAGCTAAGCAAGTGGAAAAACCTCCCATGCTCCTAGATGGGGAGGATTAACATCGTGAAAATGGCAATACTGCCAAAGACTATCTAAAAATTCAATGCGATACCTATCAACATTCCAACCTCATTCTTCAATGAAATAGAAGAAGCAATCAAAAAATTCATATGGAACAATAAAAGTCCCCAAATAACAAAAACGATCCTTAACAGAACAGTGCTGGAAGAATATCAGTATCAAATTTCAAACCTTACTACAAAGCCACAGTAATCAAAACAGCTTGGTATTGGCACAAGAATAGACATGAGGACCAGCACAATAGGACTGAAAACCCAGAAATGAACCCACACACCTATAGCCTCCTAATCTTTGACAAGGGAGCCAAAGGAATAGAATGGAAGAAAGACAGCCTCTTCAGTACATGGTGCTGGCAAAATTGGTTAAACACTTGTAGAAAAATAAAACTAGATCCTTATATGTCACCCTGCACCAGAATCAACTCCAAATGGATTAGAGACATCGAAATCAAAGCAGACTCCATGAAAACATTACAGGAAGGAATAGGAGAAACTCTAGGGCTCCTTGGTTCAGGCCGAAATTTTCTTAATAAAGAGTCAGAAACACAACAAATCAAAGAAAGGTTGGATAAATGGGATTGTATGATACTGCAGAGCTTCTGCACAGCAAAAGAAATAGCTTGCAAGGTCAACAGAAAGCCCACAGACTGGGAGAAGATCTTCACTAGCCATACAACGAACAAGGGTCGCATATCTAAAATATACTTAGAACTCAAAAAACTAAATTCTCCAACAACAAATCCTCAAAGAAACAACTGCCTGATTAACAAATGGGCTACAGACTTAAGAGAGATTTCTCTGAAGAGGAAATAAGAATGGCCAATAGGCACATAAAGAAATGTTCAACCTCTCTAGCTGTAAAAGAAATGCAAATCAAGACAACACTAAGATTCCACCTCGCCCCAACTAGAATGGCTATAATCAAGAAATCTAATAATAACAGATGCTGGACGGGATGTGGCCAAAAGGGAACCCTACTGCATCGTTGGGGAGAGTGTAAACTTGCTCAACCACTCTGGAAAGCAGTATGGAGGTTCCTCAAAAGACTCCACATAGAGCTCCCTTATGACCCAGCAATCCCATTTTTGGGCATTTACCCAAATGACCACAAACAAGACCACACTAAAGCTACCAGCACAGCTATGTTTGTCGCAGCTAAGACATGGAACAAACCCAGATGCCCCTCAGTAGAAGAATGGATCAAGAAAATGTGGGATATATATACAATGGAATTCTATGCCTCTGTCACAAAGAAAGACAGTGGTTCTTTTGTTAGGAACTGGAAAGACTTGGAAGAAATTATAAGTGAAATAAGCCAGGCCCAAAGAAACTAGGTCCCATGGTTTCCCTTGTTTGCAGTGAGTAGTAATGTCTAGGAAAAGGTCAAAGGCCATATACATATGACCACATGAGATAATGTTAAGCAGAATGTACCCCAAGACAGGGACACAAGAAGTTTCTTTTTTCTTTCTGGCTAGTGTTTTTAATGTATTTACAATGCACTATGTGTTTATTTGTTTCTATTGTAGGTTCTTCCCCCATGGTATAACCCCTGTTTTCACTGGATTTGATGCCTGTGTTCTGCATCTTGTGTATACATTTTTGTAATTTGGGGAGGGGAAGGGATATTGCAGAACACTTAAATGAAGATGCAGGCTGACCCATTGTGACGACAAGATGTACAGGACACTATGCTGAAAACGAATGTTACAATGTTGTGGTGGAGAGGGACGGGACGAGTTGGGAAGGCAGGGAGGGAAGTGATGGTAGGGGGAAAATAAAGGAGGAGGTAACAATAAAAAAAAAAGAAATTGTCAAATTACTCTAAAAGTGTTCATTTTATTTCACTAAGAGTGTATGTGACTTTCAATTTTATATCATTCATATTGTTATCAATACCTTCATGATCTTTTAAAATTTAGCAATTCTATTAAGTATTTTTACTTATGTATCTATTGCTGTATATTTTATATTGTTCTACTCATCTGTTTAACTTTTCATGTTTTGGTTATAATGGGGTTTGAGCTCAAAGCTTCATGCTTGCTTGATTTGCTTGCTCAGTTGGTGCCCTACCACTTGAATTATGCATCCATCCATGCTTTTTGCTTGTCATTTTGGAGCCAGAGTTTGAGGTTGGCCTCAATCTTTAATACTCTGGATTTTAGCTTAGTGAGTAGCTTGGATTACAGGGGTAATCTCTTTGACTTATCTGGCATAGGTTTTGCCATTGCTTAACTTCAATCTAATTATTCATTGGACACTAAAAAAAAGAATGATAAGGGAAGAGGTGGGTCAAAGGAGGGTAAGATGTTGAAATGATGACACACCTCAAGATATATTGTACACATGAAATCCATAATCTACAATTAAGATAAGAGAAGAGGAGGTTGGGAAGGGTGAGAATGAAAAAGGGATGACAGTGATCAAGATACACTGTGTTCCTAAACTACTTTAGTAAATGGTGACTCCTTTATACAACGACTTAAAAATAATAAAAGTACTTTTTTAAGAAATAAAAAAATAAGCAATGCCTGGTCACGTCCTTTCCTCATTTTGAATTTCTTATCCTTTTTCCATCTCATCTAGTTGGAAAACATGGTGGACTTTTTTGGATTAGGTTGTATCCACCTGCATAATCCAGGAAAATCTCATATCAAGGTTTAAATTTTTAATTAGATCAGCCTCTTTTGCCATATAATGTAACAAGAATTAGATATGGATTTTGAGGGTCATTATTCTACCATCCAGAAAAAAATGTGTACAAGTGATACTATTTCTTTTTCAAATGTTTGGTAAACTTTTCCAGTGAAATAATTAGGACCTAAAGGCTTGCTTGAGGATAGTTTTTTTAACTGTGAACACAATTATTAAAAGCTTATCAGGGTAGGAGAGACCCTTGAAATTATAGGCATAGGCAGGAACTTCCTGAACAGAGTCCCAGGGTCACAACCAATTGGAGAGACACGACAAATGGGACTACCTTAAAGTAAAAAGTTTATGCACAGACAAGAATTAGCAACCAAACTAGAAAGACAGCCAACTAATTGGGAAAAAATATTTACCAGCAAAATATCAAACAAGGGGCTAATATCCATTATATACAGGGAACTCAAGAAACTAACCCTCACAAATCTAACAAACCCATCATGAAATGGGCAAGGGAACTAAAGAGAGACCTCTCAGAAGAAGAGATAAAAATGGCACAGAAACACATGAGGAAACGTTCATCACCCCTGGCTGTAAAGGAAATGCAAATAAAAACAACACTGAGATGCCACCTTACCCCAGTCAGAATGGCCCACATCCTAAAGTCAGCCAATGACAAATGCTGGAGGGGATGCGGAGAAAGAGGAACCCTACTGCATTGCCAAAGGGAATGTATACTAATACAACCACTTTGGAAAACAGTCTGGAGATACCTAAATATAGCTAAATATAGACCTCTCCTATGACCCAGCCATACCACTCCTAGGCATCTATCCTGAGCAACAGGAACCAGTGTACAAAGACACATGCACCTCCATGTTTATTGTAGCACTGTTCACAATAGCCAAGATTTGGTAACAACCCAGATTCCCCACTACTGATGAGTGGATCCAAAAATTGTGGTATCTATATGGAATATTATGTAGCCATTAGAAAGGACAAAATAATGGCATTTGCAGGGAAATGGATGGAACTAGAGCAGATTATTTTGAGCAAAGTAAACCAAGAACAAAGAGTCAAACAGCACATGGTCTCCCTGATATGTGGCTGCTAAAGCCAAAATACAAGAAGATATGGCAAAGTAACAGGACTCAAGAAACAAAGGACAGCCACTCATTTTGTCATATCATCACTAAATGACTCCATGTTCTAGACCACATATATGGTAGATATATGTATCAGAGGGAAGACAGGATGAGGAACAGAATAAGTGGGAACAACCTACAAAAAGCAAAAGGAAAGAAATGTAAACATCACCTGATGTGGAAAAATTAACTTGTATTGTCAAAGCTCATATAATTCACAAACTGTATAGAACATGATAATGACAATTTGCCTTGTGAATGTCAAAATGTGTTTGTGACTCTAAACTAAGTATCACTACTCCACAATACTGTGAAATATGTGAAATTTATGTGATCTCCTAATCTCAATTAAAGAAAAAAAGTGAGAGAAGGGATGGGTTAAGAGAGATGGGTAACAACGTTGTCAGACACTTTGTACTCATATACTGCTTTGTAGAATGGGAACTTCTTTATACAGCTACTTAAAGATAATAATAAAAAAGAAACACAAAAATGTTTATCAGGCTATTTTTATTATTTATTTATTTCTATTTACTTTTTGGTTGGCCATGGGGCTTGAACTCTGAGCCTGGGGGCTGTCCTTCAGGTCTTCAACTCAAGGCTAGTGCTCTACTACTTGAGCCACAGCACCACTTCTGGTTTTCTGGTGGTCAATTGAAGATAAGAGTCTCACATACTTTACTTCCCAGGCTGGCTTTGAACCGTGATTCTCAAATCTCAGTCTCTTTAGTAGTTAGGATTATAAGTGTAAGCCAATGACTTCTGGCTTTTTTTTAATTTTATTTTATTGTAAAGATGCTGTACAGAGGGATTACAGTTACATGAGTAAGTTAATGAGTACATTTCTTGTCAAAAATTGTTACTCCCTCCTTTGTTTTTCTCCCACTATCCCTTCCCCCTCCCCACCTCCTTCACTCCTCCCCACCCTCACCCCTGAAGTTGTAAAGTTCATTTCCAGTACACTGTCTTGTGGGTATCATTGTTGCAATGGGTCATCCTGTGTCCTTGTTTCAGCGTTTTGTTACCCCCTTCCCCTCCCTCAATTGGACAAACGTATATACAAGATGCAGAGGACCACTATCAAGTACAGTGACAACAGGAGATATACCATAGGAGGAAGAACATACAAAGGAAACAAAAAAATCACATAGTACATTAAAAACAACTACAACAAAGAAGAACTGCTTGTGTCCATATCTTGAGGTTGTTTCACTTAGCATCATAGTCATATGTGCACAGCATTTGGACTTAGCATATATAGTCATATGTGCATAGCTTTTGGGCTTTTCTGTTCATCTGATAAAATTATCCTAGACATATACTAATTATTGCAAATGAGGGAAACCATGGGGGAGGTGGAAACAAAATAGAGAAAAAGAACGAACTGTATAGAGGGTCTAATGAGAGCCTCTTTTTTCCAAAAGTTGCACTTACATGCTTCATTGTATATTGCCCTGTGCACTAAACATTTGGGATCTTGAGATCCCCTGTGTAGGGTAACTTCTACATATTCTAGTTCTTACAGATGAGGGAGATCATGTGATCTGCTTTTCTTTGGGTCTGGCTTACTTCATTTAATATAATTTTTTCCAAGTCTTTCCATTTCCTTATGAGTGGAACAATGTTATTCTTTCTGATGGAAGCATTTAACCAAAGTGGAAGACCTCTACAATGAAAACTTCAAAAATCTGTAAAAGGAAATTAAAGCAGACCTCAGGAAGTGAAATAATCTTCCATGTTCCTGAATTGCCAGGATTAACATTGTGAAAATGGCAATATTGCCAAAGGCTATATACAATTCAATGCAATATCCATCAATATACCAACTTCTTTATTTTTTATTGTGAAAATACTGTACAGAGGGGTTACAATTACATGGACAAGATAATGAGTACATTTCTTATCAAGCATTATAGCCTCCTCCTTTGTTTCCCGTTCCCATTCCTTCCCATCCTCCCCCCGCCCCTCCCACCCAATCTTCCCCAACTTCTTTCTTCAATGAAATAGAAGAAGCAATCCAAAAATTCGCATGGAACAACAAAAGACCCCAAATAGCAAAAACAATTCTTAGCAGGAAGAGCAATGCTGGAGGAATTTCAATACCAAGCCTCAAACTTTATCACAAAGCCATATTAATCAAAACAATTTGGTACTGGCACAAGAACAGGCCTGAGGACCAATGGAATAGATTTGAAGACTCAGAAATGAACCCACAGACCTATGGCCAACTAATCTTTGACAAGAGAGCCAAAAAAATAGGATGGAAGAAAGACTGCCTCTTCAATAAATGGTGTTGGTAGAATTGGCTACACATGTGTGGAAAACTATAGATCCCTATATATCACCCTGCACCAGAATCAACTTCAAATGGGTCAAAGACCTTGAGGTAAAAGCAAATACCTGGAAAATATTACAAGAAGAAATAGGAGAAACATTAGTGCTCCTGGTTGATTTCTTATTCTTGTAACCAGGCAAGCACTTCAATGTGAATGCTACCTGAAAATTCTAAGGAAGGCTGTATGAGGTTCGGAGCTTAATCCTCAGTGCTGGAAAAAAGCTGTGGTGGTCTTGGGGCTAGAACACAGACTGGAAGTTGTCCCTAAACTTTTTTGTCCAAGGCTAACACTCTACCACTTGAGCCACAGATCCACTTCCAGCTTTTTGGTGGTTGATACAGATAATGAGTCCCACAGACTTTCCTGTCCAAACTGGCTTTGAACTGTGATCTTCAGATCTCAACCTCCTGAGTAGCTAGGATTACAGACATGAGCCAGCAGAAAAAAAATTTTTGAAGAGATGTGAATGGAGAGAGATCTTAATAGGAAATGTGATATTGTTGTTGCAGTCATTAAGTAATCTTTTAACATAATAAAACATTTTACTGTTGCAAACCCTCAACAAAATGCATCATGGCATATTTTGTTCCATAAATATATGTACAATACACACACACACACATCTATCCTGAAAGATCACTCTTTCAACACTCTGTTAGCCCAGTGAGCTCCCTTCCCATAGCTTAGCATGCTCCTTCCCCCTTCCACGGCTTGGCATACCTCCCTTCTTAGGCAACACTAGGCCCATTTAGTAAAGGCAGTACATAATCAGCCTCCAGCCCCTTTGCCTTGAGATGGCACTCCTCTGGAGCAGCTACCACCATACAAGGCAGCAAGATCCCCTTAGAGTGACCTTCAGGTCTGGGCAGCTTCAGAGACCCTTGTTTACTACTTTTGCAGTAGCCATAAATCCTAGTCCACCATGATGAAGCCTCTGGTCCACACATCCCACAGCTGAGTCTCCACCTCTTAGCCCCTCCTAGCCCCTCCTAGCCTCAGTAGGTTATACGGGTCACCTCAGACAATAGCCAATCTGCTTCTCACTTCTCCCTGGTGAGAAAGGGTCTTGCCATCCCCTTTCCCAGCAATAAACCTTTCTTTGTTCTCTGTACCTGGATGTCTGCGTGATTTTCTGCAAAAGTCTAATAATCTAACACACCTATAACAAATTGAAGATTAACAAGAGGAAAACCTAACAAATGTATTGGATGTTAATTTTACATGATTGAGTCTTCAGCAAACAGCCAAGGTAAACTATCAATTTTAGGTTCAACGAAGCAAGAAGAATTGTGTAAAGATACGGTTGGACAGAAATGGAATGATACTGGGGAAATCTGGAAAGGCCTATCTGTTCAGATTCTTTTCTTGGGTAGTCCATCCAGCATTCCTTAGGAGGAAGGAATCTTCATGACATGAACATCTCATGATCTACTATTAGACAAGAAAGGTCAGAATCTTTATGGTTATCTAGATGCAGGGCAGAAAGGAAAGGGAAAATAAGAGTAATATTTTAAGCTTCTAATATGTCTGTTTTGAGTAAAAAGGATTCTGGTTTCTATGACTTGCCTTACAGAAGGAAAGTTCTAGTTTTCTTGCCCTGCTTTGGAGATAGAAAACAAAGCAAGTGACAAGATAGAAGAAATCAACTTCTTCTGAGGCCATCATTTTAGGGTATCATTTTTTAAAATTCTACCATCTTCTTATAGTGTTTTGCATTAATTAACTGAGCTAGATAATCCAATGTAACTATGTGGAAAGAATAACATTAAATATTGGTTTAAAAACATTTATTCAACTGGGCACCAGTGTCTCACATCTGTAATCCTAGCTACTCAGGAGGCTAAGATCTGAGGGTCGTGGTTCAAAGTCAGCCCAGGCAGGAAAGTCCTTGAGAATCTTATCTCCAATAAACCACCAGAAAACTGGAAGTGGCACTGTGGCTCATATGGTAGAGCTCTAGCCTTGAGCTGAAGAGCTGAGGGACAACGCTCAGGCCCAGAGTTCAAGCCCCACAATCGATCATCCCCCAAAATTTTGTTCATCTGCAAATCATTCTAATATACGTAGATATCAAAAGTCCCTTTTATGTAGTACTTGCTATGGACCAGGTGTACCAGCTCTAATAATAGCTTTAACCCCACAAAAGTCCTTTGAGGGGCTGGGAAGGTGGCTCAGTGGTAGAATGCTTGTCTTGCATGCATGAGGCCCTTGGTTTGATTCCTCACCACCACATAAGCAGAAAAGGCCAGAAGTGGCACTGTGCTCAAGTGGTAGAGCTCTAGCCTTGAGCTGAAGAGCTGAGGGACTCACCCAGGCCCAGAGTTCAGGCCCCATGACCAAAAAAAATCCTTTGAGTCATATGTTACTATAACAGTATTTTTACCTACAGAAAAACTCAGATGGGAGTTAGGTATGGGGGCTCACACCTATAATACTGGAATTTGGGAGGCTGAGGTAAGAGGATTGTGAGCTTGAGGCCAACTTGAGCTCTTAGAGTAAACCCTGTCTCAATAAACAAAATGTAGCCCCACTAAATTCCAAATAGTTTCAATAACTTTCCACAAATCACATAGGTAGTAATTGTAAAGCTGAATTTTATGTGTGACACCACCACTGGTATCCTTCAGAGTTCTTTCCTACATCTGTTCTTTATCTGTTTGTATTAGCTTTCTGTTTTTACTCTAAGAAATGATTATAAGCTTAGTGACTTCGATTATAGAAATTTATTATTTTACAGTTCTGGCCCCCGTAAGTTTAAATTGAGTTTGACAAAGCTACACTCAAGGTGTTGTCAGGGCTTGATCCTTCTGGAGGCTCCAGGGAAGAGTCTGTTCTTTCTTCAGCTTTAATTTCTTGGCTGGTGATTCTATCACTACAATTTTTGTTTCTTTTATCACCTTTTTTTGTCCTCTGACATGAAATCTCCCTCTACCTTCCCCAGAAAAACATTTGTAATTACATTTAGGAACCACCTAGATAATATGTCCATCTCAAGATCCTTCTTAATCATATCTTCCAAGTCCCTTTTTACCATGTGAGCTACAAATTCACTTATTCCAGGAATTATGACTTAGATGTGTTGAGAAGACATTATTCATGCTTCCACAACATTCTAATGATAATATGCCTTTTAGTTTCATATAAACATTGACTCTGAAATTTATGACTACAGCAAATATCTCTTTTAAACTCCATGCTAATTTTGGGAATGTACTGGGGATTGAACTCAGGGCCTTCCACCTTCCAAGTATTTTGCCCAATTTATTTTGGACTTTTCCACCTAAATATCTCATGTTTCCTTCCCCAGTCTCTGAAGACATTTTCTGAGGATTTAATTTCTGTTTTCATTCTTATTAAACGGTAGTTGAATGAACTAGAAGAGTTAGTTTCTAGGACTCTTCTTTTAGATTCTTTCAGCTGCTGACTAAGCAGCTCACACAATGTCTTTCTACATCAAGTTCTGTCACAATTGATAACAGAAAAATTCTGAGATGTCCTAAACAAGTTACTGGCCAGAAAAAGGAAGGAAGGAGGGAAGAAAAGAAGCAGGGAAGGAAGGAAGCAGGGAGGGAAGGAAGGAAGGAAGGAAGGAAGGAAGGAAGGAAGGAAGGAAGGAAGGAAGGAAGGAAGGAAGGAAGGAAGGAAGGAAGGAAGGAAGGAAGGAAGAGATAAGATAAGGTCATTTTAACTAACAACTACAAACCAAATCAACAAAGATAATTATGCTCCACATTTTTTTCCTGTGTGTCCATGATTACTTAGCAAAGCTAAGTTGCTTTTAGAATCAACCAAACAAGAAGCAGAAAACAAACAAAAACTGAACAAAAGCAGACCTTTATGGACTATATCCTATAATCTCAAGATTTTATGTACTTTGTGTTGTCCTGATACTCTTTATCTACAGCCAATGAAGGATCATTACATATATATATATATATATATATATATATAATTTATATTTCTTCTCTTCAGGACTAATGCAGGATGACCACAAGTTTGAGGTGAAATTTTTCTCACAAACTAAACAAAATATGTACAATTCTTATATCCATATAATATATAGAGATATATAACAGACATATATCTATATATAGATACTAATATAGACATAATCACAGATATATATCTAAATGAATAAACAAATGGTTCTGCAGTTACACTATGAAATATAACACAATGATACTTTAAAAAGTATAAAATATTGACAGATATTACCTTTATATTAATTATGAGATATTACCTTTTTCTTTACAAATCTTCAGGTAAATGCAACATATGCTATGTACTGTACTCTTTTGTGTCAACCCTCTTTCACTCAATACAATGCTTTTTAGATTTTTTTTAATGGTTAAACATGGTAGTGCACACAATAATTTCAGCAATCAGGGGGCCCTTTTATCTTTAGTTGTTTTCCAGATAAGGTCTCACTACTTTTGCTCAGGTCATTCTCACACCATTATCCTCCTATGCCTCCCACATAGCTGATATTACAGTGTGTGCTACCACATTCGACTAGTTTGTTAAGATGAGGAACTTGCTGACTTTCTGTTGCTTGAGGTGACTCAAAAACCTTGATCCTGTCAATCTCCACCTCCAGAGTAGCTGGAATTACAGTGTGAGCTACTGAATTCGGCTTTATTTTTTTCTAGATTTCATATATAAAAGAACACAAATGATACTTATCTTTCTGAGTGGCTTATATTGCTTGACATGATGAATTACAGTTGCACCAAAATGAATATTTTCCTGTATGTTTTGTCTTTTCCATACAATCTCTCACTATATAGCCCAATATGTCCTGGAAATTGCTACATATCCCAGGTTGGGCTGGAGCATGCGATCCCTCTGTCTTTGGTTCCTGAGTGCTAGGATTAAAGTTGTGCACCACCACATACTTAGCTGAACTTCTGTAAAAGATGAAGGTAATATAAACTCGTAGAACCAAGTAGAGTGGTTATGAGGAGGACAGTGTCTGAAAAAGAAAACTCCACAGAGATCAAAATGTTCTATCTTGTCATTTTTTTGTGTTAAAGTGCACACTTGATCTGCACATTTCCCTCTTCATAAATTTTACCTCATTTTTTAAAAGAATGTAAATCAGAATATCAGCATCTTAAAGACAAACTTTGTTTTGGGAAGTGGAGCTGTACCTCAAGTGATGGAGCTGCATCCTTGAGTGAAAAAGCCAACTGAGAGCACATTCCATTCCCAGTCCTGGCACAAAAACAAACAAAAAAAGCCTTTGTTTTGTATGCTGTTATGTCTCATGACTTAGCCAAAAGAACAAGGTGGTTGATATATTAATATCAATATATATTTGATAAATACTGATATAAAAGATATGAATATCAACCCTTCCTAATGAAATACATTTTATATTGGAAACTTGATGCTATTTATCCACTTCTGGGTTACTAAGAATTCTATTAACCAATGACAAAAATTCTGAAATAAGCAAATACTATGACTCAAAAATCTGTACTTTCCCTGTTTGTTTGTTTGTGTAACACAGTATGTCCATTTTACATAGTGAGCCATTAGTCTTAAGGAATGGATTGGGTAGAATGATGAATATGGGTCCATGCAGTTATTCTCGTATTGTTGAATGAAAATTTATCTTGATCCAAGTTTCAGCCAGTTGTTGAATATAGAGTCACAGAAGAAAAATTTGGGGTATCAAGTTTGGGATAGATAGCTTTGTATTTGAAACTTGATATCATTTGACTATCATAGTCTATCTATAATTGCCTTCTGGTAAATATTTATTGGATGAGGAAATAAATTAAATATGAATTTAGGAGTCTTTAGAAGGCATGCATATACTCTTCTAGTGTTTTTCTATCTTAAGTATAATTAAGAACCAATATAATTTCCTTTTTAAATTTTTTTGCAGTGCTGAAGTTGGAAACCAGGTTCTTATGCATGCTAGGCAAGTGCTCTACCACTGAGCTATATCCCCTCCACCACACCACTACCCCCAGCCACCTTGTAATGTGCTGTAAAAGTCATGTTTATTTCTCTTTTATTTTGAGAAATGAATGAGCCTTTATTAGAAAATACTTAGAAAGTAGCTATGAACTGCCATCATGTGGCCAAAGCCAGAACTACAGCATAAATTTGGTTGAGAAACTCAGGTCACAAGAAAGTAACAGAAGGAAGCTTGGCAGCAGGAGAACTTAAAGAAGAGATCCAGCACTTGGAAACAAATGAGTAATTGAACTAATAGTCCCTATAGAAACTAAAAAGACAGGAGAGATGATATTATACTTTTTTACTTCTTTTATTTTAATTGTACAGAGGGAATTCAATTCAACATGTCAATTTATGAGAACAAGGCATCTTGACCACTGTCACCACTTCCATCATTCTCATCTTTTTCCAACTTTTTCTTAGTTTCCTTTTCACATATATACATTTTTTGGCCAGTCTTGGGGTTGAACTCAGGACCTGGGAACTGGCCCCGAGCTTCTTTTACTCAAGGCTAGCACTCTACCACTTGAGCCACAGCACATTTCCAGCTTTTTCTGTGTACGTAGTACTGAGGAATCAAACCCAGGGCTTCATGCATGCAAGGCAAGCACTCTACCACTAAGCCACATTCCTAACCCACATATATACATTGCATATTATGACTGTGCTTGTCCACTCTACCTCCCTTCATTTGTTTAGTCTTCTCTCCTTGATGTCATCCTCCTTAACAACTCAAGTTCCAGATTTATGGTATTAATTTTGTTAGACTATAAGTTAGTTGTTCAAATGAGCTACACCACTGGAATCTTTCCCTGAATACACATTAATATGTTTATGTATATATGCATATGACCCTGTATATCTTTACATAAATATTTATAAATTAGATTTAAGTTCCACATTTTCTCATATGCGGAAACATGAATCATTTGCCTCTCTGAACCTCACTTACTTCACTTAACATAATATTTTGGGTACATACATTTCTCTGAAAATGATGTAATATTATTCTTCCTTATGAATGAGTAAAATCCATATATACATACATATGTAAAATTTTCTTGATTCATTCATCCATTGAAGAACATCTGAAATGTTTTCATGACTTAGCTATAGTGAATGTTTTCATTTTTATCATATAAAATATTCATTGAAAAATTAAAATGATACATACAGAAGATAATGAATATGCTATAATTGTTCAATAATAGTATAATCTAGAAATATTCACTTTACATATTTTTATATTTGTTCTTGAGTGTGTGAGGATCACAGCAGGATTTTTCATAAAACAGTATGTTAGATGTAAGAATCAGCTTTTTGTATTGGTAATATATTTTTAAATCATATTTTATAATTCATAAAGCTAAGATTTTCTTCCTGATTTCAAATGTTCTGATACAAAACAAAATGAAATTATGAAAGTTTTCTTTTTTCTTCCTGCAATACAGAAACAGCTCCAAAGCACATACATAATGTAAATATATGTATAACTCTAAAGTTATTTCTTTTATAATTTCAAAAGAATGACAGCTATTCTATTAGGTTATACTATTAGCTTGTGTAAAAATTGCTTATTTAATGCAAGGCCAATCTCTGAAGGCCTACAGTGAGCCTGGTATTTCATACAGTGACTTGTGTTTACTTTCTGCAAATCAGTCTCATTTTATATAGGAATAAATTCATTTTATACATGAATGAACCAATTTGACCTCACATACTTTTGGGGGGAGCAGTATTGAGGCTTAAAGTAAGAGTATTAAGCCTTCTAAGTAGGCTCTTTACTGCTGAATCACTTCTCCACCCTTTTTTGCAGTGGTTATTTTAAGATAGGGTTTTGTTTTTTGCCAGGCCCACATCTGGAACACAATCCTTTGATTTTATGCTTCCCATCATACCTGGGATGACAGCTACATGCCACTACATCCAGCTTCTTCCACTGACTTCTTTTTTTTGTTTGTTTTTTACCTAGGCTTACCTCAAACTGCAATCCTGATTTTAGCTTCCTCAGGTGTAGGGATGATAAGTGTGCAGCTATTGGCTAAGAAGAAATCTCAGAAACTTTTTATCCAGGCTGGTCTTAAACCATCACCTTCCCTATCAGAGCCTCCAAAGTAGATAGGGCTACAGGTATGAACCAGTGTGTTTGTCCTCACAATTGTTATAAGCAATAAAATTCAGTCCTAACCAGTGTTTTACCATAATACTGGGTCCACTCTTAAAGATGATGAATTTTTAAGACTTCATTTATGATCAGTTAAAAATTATTATATGCCCAATGAGAACCATGAGAGCATTCACTCAACACTAGCCACCAATGGTGAGGATCACTCAAAACTAGTCACCAATGGAGGAGGAGGAGGAGGAGGAGAAGAGCAATGGTGATGGTAGAGAGGAAAATTTTTGACTTAAGAATCTTGTATCTGAGGACACTATAGATGATAGCCTGGTTTCTAAAAAAAGTGAGTATCCTCCAATTAAGAGGGTAAACATTTTAGAGAAAGTCACAAACTCGTAGGGAAAATAACCCAGACTGGTACCTAGGTTGATATGGCTCTGAGTATATCCCTATATGGATACTTTTTTGTGTTCCTGAACTCAAATATTTAAATTTTATCTCCATCCTATTTCCCAAACAATCCTTTAGTCTGTCAGAAATGTGATAGTGTTCCCTCAGATGATAAATTTGAAGAACAAGGCTTCATTGCATTGTCTTCTCTACCAGTAATCCTTTAAAAAGCCTCTTTACACCCAGTTCACAATCTGACTTCTTTGGTATGCAAGTCAAGCAAGTTCTGGGTTTGCAGTGCATGAAGTTGTTCAAACAAGAGGTAACATCTCTTTCCTCCTGTAGGATCACATACCTTTGTAAGTCCCTTTACCTGATGTTTCTTCTCATTCTAGATTGGGTTGACTCTGACATGAGATGCCCTGTATCAGACAGAGAGCTAAGTCACCTTGGGCTACTCTGGGAATCTCAACATGATGAGTGCAAGAGCAGTTGATAACCTAATGTCTGCTGGCTAACATCATCTTTGGCCCCCAAAGTATTCTGAAAGTTACTTCACTGGGTTCCGAGGGAAGAGTCAGCCCCTTCTGCTTCAACTCCAAGGGAACTGGTCAGACTGAGTGCAGACATTTGTTGTTCAAACGATTCTGGCTAATGTTCCCAGGGAGGAAGCTCTGGGGCTTTATCTCCTCTCTATGAACTATCTCCAGAAGAGAAAAAGAAATGGAGGGAAAGGCGATGTGGGTTTTTTTTTTTTAATTGTGAAAATACCGTTCAGAAGGGTTACAATTACATGGGCAAGGTAATGAGCACATTTCCTATCAAGCATTGTTGCCTCCTCCTTTGTTTTCCCTTCCCAGTACAAGTGTTATGTCAAAAAACGAACTTTACAACTTTGGCCAGGGGTGGAGGGTGGGGGTGGAAGGTGATGTATTTTGATTTGTGAAGGGGGCAGTGCTTTCTCTCCAGGTGAGTCTGTCCACACCAGATGAGCCATCATCGCTTGGAGGATCTAGTGTCTCCAAGGTCCAAAGATAGAACCACTTGAGAGGAGTGTGGCATGCTGAGCATTTCTCCATGTCACCTGAGTTTCCGAGTGCATAAGGGGTGGATTTAGCATGCTTTTTCAAAACCAGCACAATGAGCCCCTGGAACCTTATCTCACTCCAGCTGCAATTTCATATGTCAGGCTGCCACAATCCTAAAGAATGGTCTGGAGACAGGGAGTTGTCAGAATGACATCACTCAGAGAAAAACAAAAGAAAATAACAACCAAGACTACAAAGGTATTAACTGAGATCACTGCACAAAGAGCACTTATAGTTTATTTCTGATGTAGTTTACTCATTTGGAAAAAGAGAATGAATGTCTCAACAAAGTGTTTAATTCATTTTGCTGGGTACTGGTGGCTTACACTTGCAATCCTAGCTACTCAGGAGGCTGGAATTTGAGGATCAAGGTTCAAAGCCAGCCTGGGTAGGAAAGTCCACAAGACTTTTATCTCCAATTGAGCACCAAAAGGCCAGAAGTGGCGCTGTGGCTTAAGTGGCAGAGCTCTATCCTTGAGCACAAAAACTCAAGCAAAGTGCCCAGGTTCTGTGTTCAAGCTCCAGAACTGGCATAAAAAAATGGTAACTTCATTTTATTGTGAGGCCGTTTGAGAGGAATTAAAGAAGGAAGAGAATGTTACAGGGTGAACAATACAGACAAAATACTACATCTTTGAATGAAGAGGGCCTAATGAAACTTACTGAAAGCTGCTGAGTAATAGAGGATAGTGGGGATGGGGAAAGTGAGAATAAGAGAGCGATCAATTTCACTCAAGTATTATATATGGATGTATTTAACACAGTGAAACCCCTTTGAACAAGTAACATACACTTAAAATTCATTAGAAAAAATATAAAATAGGGTCCTGTCAGGGTATGAGGACTACAGAAGGGGAGAGGGTGAATGGAGACAGTGAACAAGGGTGACTATGTTCCAAATACTTTTTGTATGTATGTGAAAATGGAATAGTAAAGCTTATTGAGATTAGTTTGGTAAGGCAAGAGAGATGTGGGGAAAGGTACAGAGCAGGTGAGTCTAATCATGGCACAATGATGCATCTAGGGACCCACTTGGTACAACTTGACGTTAATTTTTTTTGGGGGGGGGGGTCCGGTCGTGGGGCCTGAAGTCTGGGCCTGGGCGCTGTCCCTCAGCTCTTCAGCTCAAGGCTAGCGCTCTACCACTTGAGCCACAGTGCCACTTCCGGCTTTTTTCTTTTTGCTTATATGGTGCTGAGGAATCGAACCCAGGGCCTCGAACATGCAAGGCAAGCGCTCTACCACTGAGCCACCTTCCCAGCCCCTGATACTAATTTTTTAAGTGGGTAAAAATCAAAATTCCTTTTATGATGCATCCCATACATTGTTTTCTCACATTGTGTTTCTTAACATGAATTCTTAAGCTTTTATGTATAGAATTTCTAATCTTTTCCTTGAAAAAAATCAACACTTAATGGGCTGGGAAGGTGGCTCAGTGGTAGAGTGCTTGTCTCGCATGCATGAGGCCCTGGGTTTGATTCCTCAGCACAGAAAAAGCCGGAAGTGGCATTGTGGCTCAATTGGTAGGGTGCTAGCCTTGAGCTGAAGAGCTGAGGGACAGCACCTAGGCCTAGAGTTCAAGCCCCACAACCTACAACAACAACAAAAAATCAACACTTAAAATACACTTTTACATCATTACCTTAACTCATTTGTACAACTCTTTAATAAAAAACAAAAAGAAATAAATTAAAAATATGCTTGTACAAGCCTTTTACTTACTAAATTTCAGTGAGCATTGACCAGTATTTTCTGGTCCTCAATTATAATACTGGAAAGCACATTGTATATGCTGGTGCTCATGCTTTACTCTGTGTGTATCATGAGCTCAAGGAGTTTCTTAGCTAATTTTACAGCCCATCTCCAGACTGGGGAATCAAGCAAGTCTGAGGTAGCACCCAGATATCAGCATCTTCAATATGCTCCAAAGTTGACTGATACAGAGAGTGATACTAGACACTTTGCCATCCTTCTTTTTGGAATTGGGTGTCCTAACTCTAGAAAAAATAAGCCTTATAAGAGTATTCAGGGGCTGGGAATGTGGCTTAGTGGTAGAGTGCTTGCCTAGCATGCATGAAGCCCTGGGTTCGATTCCTCAGTACCACATAAACAGAAAAAGCTGGAAGTGTCCCTGCAGCTCATGTGATAGAGTGCTAGCTTTGAGCAAAAGCAGCTCAGGGACAGTGCTAGGCCCTGAGTTCAAGCCCCAGGACTGGCAAAAAAAGAGTATTCAGCAACTATTTGAATATTTCTACTCACTCTTTACTAACAATGTTAACATATGGCTCCTTAGCAATAATCACTAAAAATCAACTAAATATTGACATATTTCAGTTAAATACGTACAGGTTATGAGGGAGATACAGAAGAAAAAGATTGTCTTTGTTCTATGAGAGAATATAATCCCTAACATTTATATAGTAGCCCTAATACTTTCAAGTACATTTATCTTGTTCTTTGCCTTTGAAATTTTTTTCTGGGTTTTCCTACATTTTAACAGGGAATGGAATGGAGGGAGGGAGCCGTTTTGCACACACAGACACACAGATACACATACACAAAGAGCATTTTAACCTAAGTTTCTGGTTGAGGGAGGAGGAATGGAAAGCTGAACATGGTTCCCTTAGATGTGCTCCCAGCATCACTATACAGTTGTGTCCTGAACTAATAGAACAGACATGCAGGAACTTTCAGGAAGAGATCATCTCAAAAGAGGACAAGCTTACTCCTTAGATTCAGGATCAGCAACTCGGAAATGTAGCACCGTGTCTTCCACTGAGACACAAGCACAATTCGTAAGTGCACTCATCACTCTATGGTGATGAAGGGTCCCATGATTGGAAAGAGTAGGGGTTATTTGACTAAGAACTGTGTAAGATTTTGTGGTCCCAACAATACTAGAACAGTCTCTCACCTGTTAAATGTTACTATAAAGCAATGTAAGACTTAAAACTTTGGGAGTTCAACCTACCAGAGCCTCAAGAAAATGCAATGTGGTTTGATACTTAAGGTTCCAAATATACTAGCAGCAGTAGTGATGGGAGAGGAACAGAGAAATACAGGACCAAACAGAAGAGGCAGCTGTCGCTAGCAGGCCTGGCAGGACTCAAGGGAGACAAGGCTGGAGATCAACAGCAAAGGTTTGGCAGAGAAGCCCCCACCTCTGCCTACTGGATTTGTTCTGGAGCACAGATTCAATGACATCAGTTCCTCCCTCAAATAAATAACTGGTAGTTCTACAGCATTGTGGCTTCTGTATGCACAGGTAGCACAAGGTCTTACCAAGCATAGCTCAGTCACAGTATGATTTTTTTCCTCACAGCAGTTCTGTGAGGCAAATTATTTTCCCATGAAATGACTGAGTCTTAAGCAAATTATATGTAATGATTGCCAGTTTTATTCTTCAGGCTAAGAGATCCAGAGGTAATTAGAGGTTTACATTTCTTTTTAATAGCTCATTCATCAAGAGTTTAGTTGCCCCCATTGCCCTTACAAGCTGGTTGCAAATTAATTTTTAACTCTTGCTTATAAAAAAAAATTCTCCATTCTTTGTGTGCAAGACACAGGTGTTCATTTAAAAAAATACACATAAGCAGAAGGCAAAACAAAAACTTCACACCACACAGAACTAAGCACGGTTAAGTTTCTGAGATACATATGTATGTATGCACGTGCTCATGCACGCACAAACACACACACAATTTGGAATTTTATCTTGCATATGTATGCGGACACTAAATACGCTGCATTGTAACCTGTTAGATTTTACTATACAATATGGAGTGGAGATTTCCATGCATATATGTGAAACTTCCAAAGCAAAATCAACCTGGAAAATGGGTCAAAATCCCAAATCCAATGAGATGCTTGTAACAAGAAAACTACTTAAAATATCATCAGGTAATTAAATGTAAAATGAAAGTCAAAGATACATCAAAGAATGCTAACAGAAAGAAAGCAGCCAAGTTTCAATATCAGACCAGAAAAAAAAAATTAAGGCCTAAAGCACACAGGATACGGACGGCTGCGGGAATGTCTTTGCTTCCAATGCATCATCACAAACTTGTTTCTTACTCTTCTTATCTCTTCCCTAAGCCTTTCCAACTCATCTACTCCTCTTATCATTTCTTCAGGGTCCAAATGCCTAACAGGAGTGTCTTCTTTAAATTCCTGGCTAGGCTGAGCCGGCCCTCCATTAAGGTTTCCTTGTGCCTCTTGGTTTACACCTTCTTCCAGAGGTTGAGGATTTCCTTCTGCCTCCTGTGGTACATGTTCAGAAGGACGGTCTTCCTCTGCCTTTGGCATGTTCTGTGGTCTTCCTTCACTTGTTTCACAAGGCCTTTGCATGGTGAGTATTGTTATTTTTTTCAACAAATAAATTCTAGAAAAACAAGAAAACAATAATAACTAGGTGCCAAGCAAACGGACTTCTAGCCTAACTAGTTCCCATAGCTACTGGCTTTGCACATTTAGGTCCCAGGGAAAAGTTTTCCAACTAGACAAAGCAAGTTTCTCAGGCTCAAAACTCTTCCTACTCCACCCCTCCCTTCAGCTCCCAGCCCTCCCCTTCGGGCTCCACCTCCATCTTCCCTCCCCCCTGCTCCAGCCCACCATTTTCCCAGCAGGCCCTGCTACAAGCCTCTCAAAGCACTGAAATGGGAGCAGCGTGGAAAACAATTAACCCTTCCCGCCCCTCAGGTTTCTAGCACTCCTGCCCAACAGTGCTTTTCCTAGCCATCCCTAACTCCAGTCTCTCAATCGCGAGTGTCAGGTGTCTATCCCTCCCCTTCTCCTCAGTGTCCTCCCCACCCACCCCATTATCACTCCACTCATGGCACTGGCGTCCGGCTGGCTCTTAATCCACATGAGGAGGGGACGGGGGCTGCAGAGACCCGGGGCAGTGTTTTGGTGTCTCCTTCACTTCCACTACCTCCCAAAGAGACCGGAAGCAATTGTACCCTAGCACTGACCGGTACAGATCCGGGGGTTTTCCACTCTCCCTCTTCACTTGGATCTTGTCGCGCCCAAAATACCGAGTCCTGCAGACAGACAGGAGTACTTGGTGAGCACATTACTACAAGGACCAACGGGCCCCTTTTATCATTACAGGCCTTATTGGTTTAAAGTTTCCCAACTCCTCATCCCCCCCCCCCCCCACTCCGCTTTTGTGGCAACCCCGCCCTTCTCCTGTGTCCACCGTTTCCCAGCCAGCAAGCACTGAATGAAAGTCAAGTTTTTTTCCCCACATTGTTTCTCTCTCTCCCTCCTTCCCTCCTTCCTTTCTCACCGTCCCTCTTGCCCTTTCTCCCCTTCTTCCCCCTCTCTTTCTGAGTCAGGACCCTCAATTCGCTACCTTTCTTCCTCTCAAACCCAGACAAAACAGTCCAAAATATTCTGCACAAAATAGGGAGTTTGGCAAAACACTGGTGTAGCAAAAGCGAGCCCCTACCCGGAGCTAGGTTTCAGTTCTCCACGTCCACCCCACCTTGTCGAAGTCAGTGCTCACCTTTCACTGCCTGAAAAGATCCCGAGCACTTTTCTCCTCCTGAAAAAGGAACTGCCACTGGGAAACGGGGCCTGGACTGTAAGGACTTCTGCACACGTCGACTCCTGGTCACGTGAGGGGCACGTCATCAATGAGCTTAAGTCCTCTCTTGCCCCTCCCAATAACACTGTAACCCGCCGATACATTTCCTCCACTTGATACCGTCGATCTTTTCCTATTTGCCAATCAGAGACAATAAAAATGGCATCTTCACCCTGTATATCTATTTGCTGATCTCCGATTGCCAGGAAAGATCAGCTTCTTAGAGTTAATCGATCAAGTTTTCTAATTTGGAGAATCATCTCATTCTCCCCCTCCCCCCCTCCCCCCCCCCCCCCCCCCGCAACCAATATGTCCCTCTTTTCTCTTCCAAGACCCTACACTCCACTATTTCCTCTGGAAGCCTATCCAGCATTATTAAAATGGATGAGGACAGTAGGTGAGAGAGAGGGGAGCTGGGAAACAATCAAAGGTGAGACTGTGATACTTTAGTAGATTTCTTATATTATAAACAGTTTATTTTTTAATTTATACATCATATTTAAAAGGTGATGCCTTGATCTATATTTAAACCTTAGCATGAAAGGCTAACTTGATTAAATCCGTTTTTAAGACTTGAAAAAAAAGTTTTCTAGTGGTTAAAAATAAAATGATAGTATTTGCAGCATATTAATTCTAGAATTTTTTCTTACCTTTCCTTTTTCTTTTTTGATGTTAGATTTTTAAAAAAATCTTACTAAAACAGTATCTTTAATTTTTGCTGCTCAAATTAATATTTGGGAAGAGATTCCGATTAGCTGTTCTCCACTACTCTCTGGGGGAACTCAAGTTACCAAGTATTAGATATCTGAGCAAAATCATTGATGACTGCTGTTTCAAATGCAGGCTTCTGACAGATCTTCCTTTCTTTATAGGATCCAGTGCCTTTTTAAATCAGATGAATTTGTGGAAAAGCCCAGTTTCCAATGAATGATCCTTTTTAACTGAAATTTTGTTGTTGAGAAATATATTTATAGGAAGACAAGCCTCCTAATAAAACACTCAGGGGAAAAGGGGGAAATCCCTGTATGTTACAACTGATGGTGAGGCTTTTAAGCAAGTGGAATTTTTCATTCACTCTTCAACCATTCCTAACACATTTGAGAAACTCTGTTATCATTTGATGTGATCCATTAAGAAACAGCACTATCAACATGTGCAATCAGAAAATAAAACATCATGTCACACATGCACACACATGTGCACATACACACTATAAAAGAAACTCATCTTCCTGAAACACAGAATCCATTGGTACCTGCAGGTGTGGTGGTGACTAGACTGTTAATCTGGCTAATGGAGCCAGCTGGGGAGTGATTAAAAGGAAGGGGGTTGTTGCTTATGTAGATGATCATAGCAAGATGCCTAAGCCAACAACAGCTCAGGAGACAGAAGAAAGAAAACATTGCAAGAATAAATATTTATTTTAGACTAATGCTTTATAATATATACATGAATAATTTATTCTACAATTCATTGATAAACTTTCAATTATTTGAGAAGAGTTTTAAAGCAAAATATAATTTTTAGCCAGGCACTGGTGGCTCCTGCCTGTGATCCTACCTTCTCCAGAGGCTGAGATTTGAGGATTGGAGTTACTTTTGAAGCTAGTACAGGCAGTAAAGTCCATAAGAGTTAGTGCTACTTTGCCACCAAAAAGCCAAAAGTGGAGCTGTGGTTCAGGTGGTAGAGCATGAGCCTTGAGTGGAAGATACTAAAGGACAGTGCCCAGGTCCTGAGTTCATACTCCAGTACAAAAACAAAAATCAAGATAAAATTAAACAAATACTTTCACTTTTTAAGATGCTACCATTTATTGGGGAGTGGGCTAGACACCTGGCTCAAGTGGTAGAGTATCAGATGAGCAAGCAAGCCAATACAGCTCAAAGATCTGAGTTCAAACCTTGGTACCAGAAAAAAATCCATAAACATTTAATGGGAAACAATGCTGAAAAGTGTGTGAAGATTGTGAACCAATGTATGCATTTGTTTAACAACCACTACAATCAGAACATAGGTCAATTCAGTTCCTCAAATTATTTCATATTACCCTTTGTAGCCATATTTAACCCCATTTCCTAAACTTTGCAAACCACTGATTTGTCCCTCAGTATAGTTGTATATTCAGAATATTATGTGTGTGTATGCGTGTGTGTTATCATATGATTTTTTTGAGACTGGCTTTCTACAGTTCATCATCAATGCTGTTGTCAATCAGAAAAGTAAAATAACTATTCTAAACAGAAAGTGGCTTGTTCTGAGCCATCTCAAAAGACTACACCCCAGAAAAAAAAAACACTTAGCAACATCAGCTGCTGAAGGATATGGTTCCCTATAAAGTGATGGCACAAGTTTTTTCCGTTCCAATAATAAAAATAGGTGGGTCATCAGTTAGGTAAGTGATAGACAATTGTAGAAATCCCATAAAAATCAATACTAGCTCCTTCCCATCTTCAGGATTTAATTGAGGCTACAAGGCCTTCAGTCTAACACTCATTAAAAATTGCATCCAGCAGAATGCCAAACTGGACAAAGGCTGATGATACTTGGCTGTTAAATGGGCCTAAGTACCCCCAAACCACTTAGGCTTCTTAATTTATAATTCATGTCCCCATAAGGTAACACTGCTCTAATCAGTGAAATGTAAACAATCTGGATATTCAAGGGTATCCTTTTTTAAGGAACTTCAGTTCACAATTCCCTGAACATATATTTAAATTGTTAGATATATCAATAGTTTATTTACATTTTATTAGCATTTGAATATTCCATAGCTTATCTATTCACCAGTGCTGAGCAACTATGAAGAAAGCTAGTACAAATATTCATGTACTGAATTTATTCTCTCATAGGTTCTTATCTAGACCACCTGTCTCAGCATCTCCTTTTATACCCCAAATTCACCTCTTACGTTGCCATCAAATTCAATTTCACCTCTCTCTTCTTTCAACTGTCAATCTCTTGCTGAGAGATCCTGGATGGCAAACCTACCACGCACAGAGTGAATCCTATACTCTTCAACCTCACATTAAGCATGTATCAGAATTGATCCTCAGGACACACAATCTTATCCTAATCATGTACTTCTTTGCCGCACTAACTGTGTCTCACATTTTCCATCCCTCTCATTTTTCTTTGTCGGTCATGGGGTTTGAACTCTGGGCTTGGGCGCTGACCCTGCACTCTTCAGCTCGAGGCAAGCACTCTATCACTTGAGCCACAGCACCACTTCTAATTTTCTGGTGGTTAATTGGAGTTAAGAGTCTCACAGACTTTCCTGCCAGGACTGGCTCTGAACCATGATCCTCAGACCTCAGCCTCCTGAGTAGCTAGGATTACAGGCTGCATGAGCCACTGATGCCCACCTCCTCTCATTCTTTTTGCATGATATTTCTTTCTACCAACAACTGCTCTCCTCTTCCTTCTAGATCCTGGTCCTGTTCATTTTTTGAAATCTCTGACGTTACCTCAACTGGAAGTGATCCTATCCTTTTCTGTCATTGATGCTCATAGGGTGTGGAACCCTATTGTGGCTCTTAGCTAAGATCATTCCCTCTTACTCTTCGTGTGTGTGAGTGGGGGGTGGGAGGCACACATGTGTGGTGTGTGTTGGGAGAATACCTAACCAAGAAGATGGTCAGCTGAGGAATGGAAGTAGGCATCTGGGATCTGCCTTCAATTCTTCTGCTTCTGAAGTAACTGTTAAAAGGGTAGCTATCTGGCGTATCTCGAAAAAAATTCAGCATTTTAGAAAGAGTTGCTGGGATTGCAGATGTAGCTCCATGGTAGAGCCCTTCTGAGCATGCATGAAGCTTTATGCTCAATACTAGAACATGAAACAAAGCAAAACAAAACAGAACACTTTGCCAATCAGCACACAGAGGAATAATCTCTGCCTGCATAAAAATTATAGGAAAATGTTGTTGTCCTCTCCTCTGTTTTGTTTGCATATAGTCACTGCAGCCCTATCCATATTTTATGGTGTTATTTGTAGAGGGCTCTGTTTTTCTAAATACTTAACCAAACAATGCAGACATTCATCTTCATTCTCATTCATGCATGGGCCATGTATGTATCTGTGTCACTTAGCTTTGCAATCAGATTAGTCACAGTAGATTTTAATATAAGTAGATTTTAAGGTACTAACATTCTTTGAGGGTAAAACCTATTTCTTTAAAAGGAAAGAAAGCATGCACGTATTAATTTTAATGAGCACTGGAGAGTAGGCACCCTGGGTCCTGAACCAATCAGTGCCTATTTTTGTGTTTCAGAGACACTGGAGATGGTTCTAAAACCCAAAGTCCTCCAAGGGAGAAGCAAGGAGGCTGTTTTTTTTTTTTTTTTCCATTCAGAAGTATTGTGAAAGCTCTTAATCAAGGCTACAATGTCCAGAGAGTGCTTTCTGTATTCCTTTCTAAGTCATTTCTGTAATCTTTCATTCTGGTACACTGTATAGAGTATCAGTTATATACTGTATAGAGTATCTGATAACTGTATATATTATATACTCTATACACTATACAACAACTTTTCTTGCATATTTCATCATGGCTGTTTTATGTTTTAATCAACGCATACTTGTCGAACATACTTGTTGCTACAATGTAATGTTTCAATACATGTATATGTATACATTATGTATTGACTACCTCAGGGTAATAATCATAATCATCGTTTCAAACATTTCTCATTTCTCATTTCTCTATTCTTCCAGATATTTTGAAATATATAGTTAAGTTACAATCACCATTCTATACTAGAGAATGTCAACCTCATTCCTCCAAATTATAACTTTCTATCTATTGACTAGCCTCTCTTCATCCTCCCTTCAGCCTTGATTTTTCTTTCAAAGCTCATCCCATATACGTTGAAAGACTATTCCCTTCTGTTGCTTCTCTAGCATTCTCTACCAGGCTGGAAGAATATCTAACCCAGTATAACAAAATCTGCCCCAGATCCAGAGATTTATTACATAGTGTATACTCAAGCAGCTTGCATTTAAAATGTTTTCAAAGTGGAAGCAGATTCAGGAAATTCTTGCACTCTACACACCTGAGGGTAGTGGTAGCCCACCTATGTTTTGGGGCAAGTAGCACACAGAGCCTGGTCCGATTTACTCAGAAATTGTTTGTATTCTACAAAGAAAACATTTCCACCATCCTTTTCTGACCACATTTCTTGACAAAATGATGTTTGGTCATGCATGGATACATTTCACAAATTCAGCAGGGTATTCACAGTAGCCATTGACCATAACCAGGGAATAAAATTAACTTGAAGGATCACTTTATAATATTTAATATTTCTTCCCACATAATTTTTTAGCTCACTGACTAAACTCGCAACTGAATGCTCCACATATTTGTGGATGATAGTGGCAAGGGATTTCTAATGATCCAAGTTGTAATACTTATAGATTTCCACACACTTAAAGTGCTGTGTCATAACCACTGCCATTTCAAACATCCACAAGTCAGCCTGCTTAGACTTTTAATATGTAACATTATGCTCAATGTCTACCCTATTAAGATTCTTAATATTGATTGCTTATAGTTGAGAACTGCATCTAGGTAGAGTATCCTGCTAGGTTGATAAGGAGACACACTAAAGCCATGTCATAGCTTGAGCCAGGAAACTTTTTTGGTTTCTGTTTCTGTTGTTATAGGAGAGAGAATGTGGTTGGTATTCACTGAGTGCTTTAAAAATTAAATTTATAATGGAAAGAAAGCCTTTACTGACCTTTTGAGTCTATATCAACTCTTCATGCTACATGATCCTTTAGACCCTGTGTTGACCATATCCTAATATGTTTATCTTTTTTTTGGTTTACTGCTTGTCCAGAAGTGCCATAAAAATGAAAAATGTATCTAGTTTAATGTTATGATCTATCCAAGGTAGAAATATCAGATTGATGGAAATAATCTCCATCACTATAGGAATGGCTGAATAAATTATTTATATGGTTAAAATTTTCAGATAAAAAAGAGCATCAGATAATGAACATGAAATAAAATAAGATTATGTTAAAGCTGTATTTTGAGTGAAAATGGCAGAACAAAGAAGAATGGCCCTGTGTCTGTGTGTGTGTGTGCATGCACACACACATACATATTCAAGTTGTTTGTTAAATAGCTCCACTTTTGTTATAAACGTGAAGTTTTTACTAGCAACTACTATATGCTGTGGCCTGTCAAATTTCCCCTTTGTAGTTGAATAATGAATTACTTTAGTAACACTTCAGTGTTACTTTCTTTTGCCAGTCTTGGAGCTTGAACCCAGGGCCTGGACACTATCCCTGAGCTTCTTTTGCTCAAGGCTAGCACTCTACCACTTGAGCCACAGAGCCACTTCTAGCTTTTCGTTTATGTGGTACTGAAGAATTGAACCCAGAGCTTCACGCATAAAAGTCATGCACTCTACCACTAAGCCACATTCTGAGTCCTTCTGTGTGTTTTTTTAACTAGTCAGTTATTCATTTATTGAGAGTTTTATTTTAGGATCATTAAGACTTAGTCTCGGGGCTGGGAAGGTGGCTCAGTGGTAGAGCGCTTGCCTTGCATGCATGAGGCCCTGGGTTCGATTCCTCAGCACCACATAAGCAAAAAGAAAAAAGCCAGAAGTGGCACTGTGGCTCAAGTGGTAGAGCGCTAGCCTTGAGCTGAAGACCTGAGGGACAGCGCCCAGCCCAGAGTTCAGGCCCCACGACCGGAACCACCCCCCCCCCCCCGCCCCACCCTCCACCCCCCCCCACCCCCCCGGCAAAAAAAAAAAAGAAAGACTTAGTCTCCTCCAGTTTTTTTAAGTTTTTTAATAGCTTAGCCTTACTATGGACTCTACATCCAACTTCGTCTAATGATTATATAAAAACTAAGAAGAAACTTTTGTGCCATGCTACTAAAGACTTTAGTCAGATTTCACTAGGTTTTTTACTAGTGGGCATTTTCTGTTTCAAGTCTGAATCAAGGAGACAGCACTGCTCCATTCGATGTTTTCCTTGTTTCCCATGACCTTGACACATTTTAAAAAGTTGTCTTTTGTAAAATTAAAGATTTTCAGAAAACCTTAAGTTTTTCTCATTATTAGATTGGGGTTATTGATTTGGAAGAATATCAGAGACTTGAAGTATCTTTTTATAATAATGTCAGAATCACATGATAGCAACATGACTTTACTACTGGTGATGTTAATTTTGGCAAAATTGGGTTTGAACTCAGCACCTCTCACTTGAGAGGTAGGCACCCTTTCCAAACTTCCAGCAGAATATTAACCTTGATTATGTGGTTAAGATTTCTTGTTGGATTTCTGTACTTGTAAAATCACTGAGGATTTTTTTGTACTATTTTTAGTTTTTGTGGGTGTTTGTTGTTCTTGTTGTTTTGGTTGGTCCTGGGGCTTGTACTTGGGGCCTATGTACTATATCTGGGCTTCTTTTGCTCAAAGGTAGTGCCCTACCACTGTTTGTGTGATTAATTGGAGATAAGAGTCTCATAGACTTTCCTACCCAGGCTGGCTTCAAACTGCCTCCTGGGTTTACAGGTGTGAACCACCAGTGCCTGGTTTCTTTCTTCTTTTCTTTTCTTTCTTTTTGTGGTACTGAGAGATTGAACCTAGGATTTTGAGCATGCTAGGCAAGCATTCTACTACTGAACTACAACCCTAACAAGAAGGAAGTTTCTAAATCTGGCCAGAGCAAATCAGGAGAATTAAAATCTACCTCCTGAAAAGAAGAATATCATGGAACTGTGGTTGTATGTTTAAAAACAAGTATAATAGCTAATACATATTTGGGGATATATCATTTGAGACTATACAAATATCCTGTAGATTTTGCATGTAGTAATTGCTATTGTGGTGTCTTAAAAAAATAGCCTGGTCTCAACCATATTTTAGTAATTAGGATCTCAGTGCTGGATGTGCTGGTTGTTACTTGGATGTCTTTGATTCCAGGTTTTCTCCAGAGTTAGAGAAAGCAGGTACACAGATATGGCTCTTATTATATATGTATACTTACATACATACATACATAACTTTATAATGGCACACTGATTCTAATCTATTACATTAAGTATACATGTAGCTTTCTTTCCCCTTATTTTAACTCCTATTGCCTTTAGTAAGAAAATGAGTTCTCCTTATCTAAAATTATTTACTTACTTGTTTAACACTAATATGTAAGTAAAGTTATTTAAGAATGGATATCATGTACACCTGTGAAAAACATATTTCCCATATTTAGGATGTAGCATTTATATGTAGTTCTGTCTTTATCCTTATAGTAATTAGTTATAACAGTGTGTTTCCTCCAAGAAATGGAAACAGGTTTTTATTTTACTTTTTTGTTTTTTCCATGCTTTTCTCTTTTAGTCACTGTTTTTGATTTATGTACCCTTTGTCTTGTATGCAAGTTCATCTGATTTGGGGAAGGGAACCTCAAAAACAGTGGAACAAATGGTGAGCTAATTCAGCAGTGATACTCACTAGACACTATGTTGGAAATGAATTATACAACTTGGGGGGAGGTCAGGGGAAAAACTGGGAGAAAATGAGGGAGGGAGTGACACCGTTCAAAAGCGAATACACTCAATACCTGACATATAACTGCCACGCCTCTGTACATTACCTTTACAATAATTTTTTTAAAAACCTGTGTCACAATATAACATAGATCCCCTTTGCTTTTCCCCACCCTGATCAGTGAGGTTATGTCATATACCCATAATAGATTAATTTAGCACAATATGTTTTCCACTTTGGGCTTATCCTACAACCTCATTCGTATGTATTTTAGTTGACATAGGTCAAAAGTTATCCTTATTGTGTAGTTATATGGAATGTAAAACATTCATATGGTCATTTATCTGCTTACCACGGTGCCATACTGAAACATTCTGTCAGCCTAAAATGTCCCTTGTGTGTCCCTTTTGTCACCATAGCTGACTTCTTCAATCACAGTATTTTTTATCTTTGAACTTTTTTTGGGGGTGGGGCGGGTCCGGTTGTGGGACCTGAACTCTGGGCCTGGGCGCTGTCCCTCAGCTCTTCAGCTCAAGGCTAGCACTCTACCACTTGAGCCACAGCGCCACTTCTGGCTTTTTTTTCCTGTTTATGTGGTGCTGAGGAATCGAACCCAGGGCCTCAAGCATGCAAGGCAAGTGCTCTACCACTGAGCCATCTTCCCAGACCTTATCTTTGAACTTTTTATCTTTTTTGATGATAGTAGGGCTTGAACACAGAAGGAAATATGAATACTTATGTGAATATTTTGTATTTTTATATTGGATACTTTGAAGGCTGTGTTAAGTTCAATACCTAGTCACTTTTGCTGGCAGTTTCTGTTGTCTGCTTGTTTCTTAATACATTGACTATCTCTCTCCTGTTTCTCTGTATTTATTTGAAAGAGAAATTTTTAGATAATGTACTTCAGCACTCAGCATTGTTTTCCCCTCTCTGGGACTTATTGTTATTTAGTAATATTTATTATGCACACTCTTCTTCTATAGGAAACATCTTATGTTGCTTTTTATAGGACACAGTCTTGGGCATGCCCACAGTTAGTGTTTTTGCAACCCTATATTTGTTATTGAGCTCTGAAAACAGCTGGCTGATAAGTGCCACTAATTTCTGGTTGATTATTGTTTGTAACTGTGAACTTGGACATAAGAATGTCCTGTAGATTTTCAGATTCATGTAATGAAAATTGGGCTCCTTTTCAGAGATCATTTTTAAGGTCAGAATTCGAGATTTATTTTGGCCTCAGGAAGTCTCAGCCTTTTCTTTTTGGTTCTCTCTGGTAAAGTAGTGGGCCTAACATTTAGCATAGATCTCTAATAAAGCTACTAATGCCTTCTTAACTCATTCTTTGTTTTGTGAGAAGTGTGGCTGAATTCAGGACTTCATACTTGCTAAACAGCTATTTTCCCACTTGAGTCATGCTTCCAGTCCTAACCTCCATTCTTATAGCACCTCAGCCTTTAACTCTGTAAGACAAATAATGTCAATTCATTTGTAAAGAGATTTGAAGGTCTGTGTTGGAAAAATCTGCATCTCTTCCAGAAAATATTCTGATCGAAGGATCTGATAATAGGGACAGCAGCATGATTTTTCTATGAATGAACCCATGTAATACAAACAAAAAGAATTGACATGGAAGCCAGGTGCTGGTGGTTCAATTTGGTAGCATTAAATTCACATGTATTTATCCTTTTCTTCCATATGCAATGCTGAGCCTAGCAAACATGCCTGCCCCATCCCCCATAGAGTTTCATAGAATTATTCCACAGTTATTTTAGAATATCAGTAGATAGGAACTAAAATTAGCAAAGAAATAACTCAAACTCAAAAATTAACTCTTACAGCTCAACAATTTAAAAAAATTAATTCAATTTAAATTGGGCAAAAGAATAAATTTGAGGCTGAAGGAGTGGCTCAAAGGTAAAGCACCTGCATCATAAGCATAGGGCCTCAAGTTCAAACCCATGTAATACAAACAAAAAGAATTGATTATAGAAGCCGGGTACTGGTGACTCACACCTGTAATCCTAGCTACTCAGGAGGCTGAGATCTGAGGATCAGTATTCAAAGGAAACTCTGTAGGATTCTAATCTCCAATAAACCACTCAAAACCAGAACTGACCCTGTGGCTCAAAGTGCTATGTAGAGCACTAGCCTTGAGGAAAAGAGCTCAGGGACAGTGCCCATGCCCTGAGTTCAAGCCCCATGACCAACAACAACAAAAAAATGAACTGATTGTAGAAAATATGCCCAACATCATTAGCGATTAGAAAAATGCAAACCAAAACCATGAAATACTACTTTATATCCACTAATACTACTGTAAGACTACAGTCAATAGTTAATTGTTGATAAAGATAAGGAAAATTTGAAATTGTCATATACTGCAGATGAGATTGTCAAACATCACAGTTACTTTAGAAAACAATTTGCCAATTTCTCAAATTTTAAACAGTTATCACTCAACTCAGTATTCCACTCCTAAGTATAAACCCAAGAAAACTGAAAACACACACAAAAATGTACATAAGTATTTAGTATATATTTTATAACATGGATGAACCTTGAAGACATGATGGCAAGTAAAAGAAGCCATAATGTGGCCACAAGAGGTCACATATTGCATGATTCTGTTTACATAAAATATCCAAATGGGAAAACCCATAGAGATCAAAAAGAGATTTGTGCTGGAGGTGTGGTTCAACAATAGAGCACCCCTGTCTAGCAAGTATAAAGTCCAGAGTTCAAACCCTAGTACAGAGGTAGGGGGGAGTAAGGCGGAGAGGGAGAATCAGTGCTTGCCAGGTGCTAGAGACAAGATGAAATGGTCATATGTGCTTATTACTGAGAAGAGGATTTCTTTTTAGGGTGATGGAAATGTTAATTTGGAAACTAGATAATATTATTTGAGAACTCTGGCAATATACTAAAAACTACTGAACTGTGTACTTTAAAGGGATCAATTTTATGACATGAGTTATATGCTTCAATACTGCTGTTAAAATAGCAACATAAACACATTCAGAAATATAAAGACAAGAACCAGAATAAACTAAACATGCTTATGGCAGTAGCCTCTGGGTAGTGAGACTTAAATAGCAAGGTGGATTGCAAGTTTTAACAATAAACTTTTTTACACTACGAGATTTTAAAATTTCATGCATAATGTCATTTGCTGCAAATAGAAATGAACTAAAAGCAGAAGACACATGTTTGACAAATCAAGAGATTCTGATGCATTGACTCTGATGTGGAAGCCAGGACTTTGCATTTTCAACAAGATAGCTAGTACTTTGATATAGGTAGTCTGCTAGTACCAAGCAAACCTTGAAATACACTACTATATACAATGTCAAAATCATTTAGTAATGGATTCTAGTATGTTCCCTCTCCTGATGTGTTCCTTTTGAACTGGTTAGTTTCACTTGCTATAGAATGAAATTACATGCTCCAGGCTATGTATTCAATCAGGTAGAACTGGGCCAAGAATTATGCCTTTTTCTCAATGGTTAATGTATTCAATTTTTTAACTTCTATTATGTACTATGGGGTAGCAAAATGATTAACATAAATTCTTTACTTTGGAAAGGGCAAATCTACTGGGGTAATTAAAATGTCTGACACATATCAGTTAAGACTTTACAAATAATTTTTTACACATTTTATGTCAGGATGAACACAACTCTAAATTGAGAAGAGACATTCTCCAGAATTTAGAAGGCCACATAAACTGGTTCATGAGTTTAAGCCCATTTGTACATCTACTTAAAATAATAAAATAAATAAACATACAAGAAAGCAACATAATGGATATTTAACTTATCAGGAACTCCTGGAAAATCAAAGGCATTAACTTGAGGACTATAGCCTATCAACCAAAGGGTATAAGACCCAAGACAGTGCCCAGCAGGTATGATATTAGCCTGAGGATGTTGCCACTCACCTCTCAGCTTCTGGGCACAGGTGGGGCTTCCTCTATCTGTTCTCCCCTGCATGGCTGATCACAAACTGCCAGTGAAGGGGAGAATATAGGAGCCAACACAAGAGTTGTGAGGTAAGTTTTAGTCTCATTTTTACAGATGACAAGGTTGTTCCATACAGCAATGAATCTATAAGGATTGTCAGGTTAATTCCTTCAATTTTAAGTCCTAGTAATATGTTTTACTTATCACTTCGTGTTCTGATAAGAATTTTATGTGTCTTCACAAGCTAAAGGAATTTTAATTGCCTGCTAAATATTGTTCTCCAAATTATTTTATCTTTTATTCCTTCCTTTATGACAAGAGTAATTTTTTGTAGTGCACTCTACTCAAGGTCACTGTACCATGACACCATACTCCCAGCCTACTCTTTAGTGTGTGAAAAAAGAATAATCACCCCTAGTCCCACCACACCAGGAAAACCATTATTTCTCTTTGATCTGCTCAGTTGCAGAGTTTTCCTGTGTATGGATATGTTATGTAACTTTTCCCCCAAAAAATGGGCTGATACTGAATCTGTGGTTCTGCAAACTGTATTCTTTATTGTTATTTTACAGTATACCATGAACATATTTTCATGCACATGGGTGAAAAGTTTGCTGGAGGACAGTGACACCTAAAGGAGAGTTATCAGGATAGGTGAAAGCACATAGCCTGGCAAATGCCTGCCAGGGAAAGCAGGGCTGGGAATATTCCCATCAGAGAAATCAGAATTAAAGGCCAAGGTCATCAAACAAATGGGACGTCTTCTAAGTCCTTCTGGCCCCTCCCTCCGCCCCTTACTCCCTTGACACCCCGTTGGCCCCTTGGGGAGAAAGCATCCTGCACATCTCTTTGCATCCAGTGACATCCTCCCATTTTCTGTTTTTTCCTTAGCTCTTCCTGAGCCCTGGACATATCAGCACACTCTCTCATCATCTCCTCACTGCTCAGATGCCTGTCCTGTAAGTCCTCCCGAGAGTTCTTGGGAGAGTCATCCGTGGTCCCGCGGTCGGTTTTTCTTTTTGCTTTCCGGGGCACGTAATCTTCAGCCGGACGCTTTTCTGTGGCACGCGTCTCGCTGCCTGCCTTGCCCTGGGGCTCTGCCTTGCCCTCACCTGGTGGCTGGCCCTCATCTTCTGACGACTTTCCCTGCTTCCCTGACTTGTCCTCATCCCGGGGGTGGCCCTCCTCCTTTGGCCCTCCCTCACCCTCCAGCTGGCCCTCGCATGCTGCCTTCCCCTTTGCATTAGACTTTTCATCTGCATTTCCTTCATCTTCTGTACTCGCTTCATCTTCATCAGTTCCTTCGTTTTCTGGTTTTCCTTCCTTTTCTTTGTAGAACTTTTCCATGTTAAGATTGTCCTTTTTTACCTGTTCTAGGAGACAAAGAGGAGACATAGAACACTGAGGGCCTGAGGGTGAAATATGGGCCTGAGTAGTGCTTGCCTTTCTTAACAATGGGCTCTCTTGGCCCTGTCCCACCTTCCAGTTGCACTCCCCTCTTACATTCCTTCTTTTCCTTCCCACTTCACAACATAGTTGTTTTTGAACCAACTTTGTGGAAGCTTCCACAGTGGAAAGAGCGTGTTCAGAAATTTATAGGAGCAGATAGGTTTCTCAACTTGGCTCTGGCTTTGGCTATGCAGATAGCAATTTTAAAGGGGTAGTCCTGAGTTACACACAACTAAAGGAATTCTGGGATATTTTATTTGTTTCCCTTTTCTACAGTTCTAAGGCTCAACAGGAAGAGAACTATGGCCAGTTATCAGTCTTAAGAGCTACTATGATCTCCTCAAAGGGCATAACAGAGGCCACACCTACTTTTTCTCACTTTCCTTCCCCCCCCCCCCTCCATTCTCACCAGCCATAAAGTACCATAGACACTGATGATGGTCACATCTGAAATGCAACAAGGAGGACTGGGGAAGTGATGGCATGCTGTCACCTCCCCAAGCTCTGCTCTGGCTCAGGGATTGTGATCAGATCCCTTCTCCCACTGACCTGCACTGACACTGCAGGCCTTTCTTTTTCCTGTCTGGGTTGATGATCACAACCACCGATCTGAACACCTGGAGAGAGAAGAGAGACAGATGGTAAAAGAATTCAGAAAGCAAATGATGGGCCAGAGGGACACATTCTCTTCAGACTCTTTGTCAAAATTTCCCAGTTCTTACCACCCCCCTTACCCTTTGCCTTGATCTCTCTAATTCCCCTTGACGATTCTAAGAAACTCATTTTTTCCTGTCACTGATGAATGGAAAAGAAATATTTCCAAAGTGTACCTATATTTCTGAATACTCCTCCCAAATTATCTCTCACTTTTCTATCTCATTTTAGAGCACTGAAATGAATGGACTTCAGGTCTGTGATGTTCAGAAGGCAGATCCTGCTGAACTTAGTTCTCTGCAATCTAACCTCCTCCCCACCTCCCACACTCCAGGGTACCCAAGTAGAAAAAAAGTCCAGCTTGTCTCTGAAAATGAAGATGATAGAGGCAGAAATTGCCAAAGCGCTTCTGACACCTCTCCCCCCTCACATATACAGAAAGACCACATTTTCCTGCAATGAAAGAAGCAAAGTATTTCCTAACTCAGTAATATTTTTGGTTCATGATACCTCCTTACAGCCCTCCCTAGTTTGTAAGCCATTCTTACCTAGTAGGATGCTGGTCCCTAGGCTAAACCTGTTCCCCTCTTTGCAATATCCTCATCCTTAACTCTTTTATCCCATTTTTTACACCAAAATGGATGGAGAGTGGAGAACACATTTAGAAATTTCAGGCAGAGACCACCTGCAGAATCTGTCTTCCACGTCCAGGGGTCACCCTCCCACACACCCCGCTCCAGCCCTGCACCTCCTTTCCACAGCTCTGCAGGGAAGGGATTAGCTCTTTCTCAGCCCCCTCTCAAGCTCTCCTCCTCCAACAGATGACAAGTAGCTCAATCACCAGCTTTCTAGGAGATCCCTAGCGGTACTTATCCTCTATCCCTGACCCCTCTCAATCTTCCCACCACAAACAAGCCCTCTATTTCTTGCACCAACGGGGGTGAGCATCTGGAAAGAAATAGAGAGAATCTAGTCTTGAATCTGCTTCGGTCTTTGCTTTCTGTCATTCCTCCCCCAGGAATGTGCAGGCAGTCATGGATCTGCAGCTATCCTTTTCACATTTCCTTCTGCCAAAAAGCCCACATTTCCCCAGGGAAATAAGATCTCTCCCCCAATGCTCACACAAAATTTTCTGCACCAAAACGAATCAGGAGAGGAAAGGCAATGGGATCTTGAAAACAGACACGATCCTTGGTTGCCTCTGTCCTTTACCATTCCTACCTCACAGATCCCCGGTTCTTACCGACCTGCAGTTGCCCCTCTGTCTGTCAGTCTCAAGTCTGCTATCTTCCACAGCATTAAGAAGCTGGTACCTGGAAGAGAGGGACATCTGCACACATCGGCTCCTGATCACGTGAGGAAAACGTCACCAGTGGACTCGGGTCTCTCGCTCCCCTCCCACAGGCAGAAAGTGCGTCAGGAGCCAGCCTACTTCTTTGCTTCACTACCTTAAACCCCTTCCCCTGTCCTTACCCTCCCCCACAACGTGAGGTACTGTCACTCATTTTGGTCTTTGCTAATTTTGGAGGTTAAATGTAGTCCCTTCACCCTATGGTATGTCTTTATTCTTCTGTGGCTTCATCTTCTCCTAGGACTACTAGCCACTAATACATCCCTGGATATTTTACTTTATTTTTTGTCATTCTCATTTTATCCCAAGGACCCTGCTCCTTCAATCTATTCTGAGCCTCTGCTGTTCTTTCTGCCTTCATGTAATGAGTACAGGTGAATTTCTAAGAAGGGAAGCAAGTAGTTAAAATGGATATGTTTTCTGTTTTCTTGTTTATTAACATACAAGGCACAGGTTTCATTATGACATTTCCACACACGTATACACATATCCTGATCAAACCCACTCTCCCTATTACTCTCCCTTTTCCTCTGCCTCCTTCTTAAGCAATTTCAACACCTTTCACTGTTCTCTTTTCACATATGCAAACTATTTCATCATATTCATTCTCATTCACTTCCCCTTAATAACCCAAACTCGACCGCTAGTACTCCCCTCAGAGTCGGTTTCACCTTGTCATTCTTTGTATGTGTGTATTAATTATGCCGATGGTTTTCACCATGGAATTTTTTATTTTTATTTTTTATTTTTTATTTTTTTTTGGGTCCAGTCGTGGGGCCTGAACTCTGGGCCTGGGCGCTGTCCCTCAGCTCTTTAGCTCAAGGCTAGCCCAATACCACTTGAGCCACAGCACCACTTCCGGCTTTTTTTTCTTTTTGCTTATGTGGTGCTGAGGAATCGAACCCAGGGCCTCATGCATGCAAGGCAAGCGCTCTACCACTGAGCCACCTTCCCAGCCCATGGAATTTTTTAAAATATTTTTTTCAGTTTTATTATTTGCTCCCCTGAGCATGAGTCATTATTAATGAACACAAAACTAAGCTAATTCACTTGGAAGAGAATTTTTTAACACAGGGAAAATAATCTCACAAAATTCCAAGTTTCTACACAGAAGAGAGATCAAGTTCATAACAGTATCCTATATCAGATAGAAAATAAATCCAACTAGGCACATACAAACTGTACATTTAATGCTTATATGAATCACTTCTTTTATAATGTTTCTAATTAAGTGGTTGTACAAAAAGATTTCAATTCTAGAAGCCAAGTATGAGTACAATGCCTCTTAATCAATGTAACACATTCCATCGTTCTTCCTCATTTACCATCTCCCATCCCTACTCTCAAGTTATGCAGTTCAGTTTTTACAATATGTACATTGAATATAAGAATTGCATTTGCTCACCCTTTCTCCATCCACTCATGTGCAACTCCTTTGCCCTTCTCCCCAAAACTTGTTTCTGCGTCCTGATATTCATTTTGATACACAGGTCGTTAGCTGTTCAGAAGTATTCACCATTGGGCTCCTCCCCTAAGTATACCATTCTTTCATCTGTTTGTGTGTATATGCATAAAACCCTGTTTATGGTATCATGTATGTTTTAATTTTAGATCAAACTTCCATATATGAGAGAAAACATGTACTGTTTGTCTCTTTGAGCCTGATTTGCTTTACTTAGCATTTTTCCCAAGGTCCATTCATTTTCCTGAAGATAAAATAATATTTATTCTTCCTGATAGATGAGTAAAATTCCATTGTACATATATACCACATTTACTTGATCCATTCATCTGTTGTAGGGCATCTGGGCTCGTTACATAATTTGACTATCATGAATAGTGCAGCAATGAGCATGGATCTGCAAGTGTCTTTACTGTATCCTAACTTGCGGTCTTCTGGATAAATATCCAAGGGTAGTATTGCTGGATCATAAAGTAGTTAGTTCTATGTTTAGTTTTTTGATGAAACTCCAAACCACCATTCAGAGTGGTTGTACTAGTTTACATTTCCGCTATTAGTGCAACAGGGCTCCCTTCCCCAGAAATCCCCATCAGCATTTGTTATTTTTGTTGTTGGTGGTGGTGGTTATGGGGCTTGAACTCTGGACCTGAGCGTTGTCCCTCAGCTCTTCAGCTCAAGGCTAGCACTCTACCACTTGAGCCACAGCGCCACTTTTGGTTTTCTGGTGGTTTATTGGAGATTAAAGTCTCACAGACTTTGCTGCCTGGGCTGGCATTGAACAGGAGTCCTCAGATCTCAGCCTCCTGAGTTGCTAGGATTACAGGCATGAGGAACCAGTGCCTGGCAGCATTTGTTATTGTGTTCTTAATGATGGTCAGTCTTACTGAGGTGAGATGGGATTGCAACATTGTTTTGATTTTCATTTCCTTTATGGTCAGGGATGTTGAGCATTTCCTTTGTTTATTTATTGTCCATTCTTACTTTACAGAAGTCTCTCTTTGGTTTCTTTGCCTATTTATTAATTGAGTTATTGATTTGGGGGAGGGTTAGCTGGTAATGATCTGTAGGCTGTTTAGCTTAGCAACTAACTCCTTTGCTGTACAGAAACTTCTTAGTTTAATGCAATCCCATTTATCAAATGTCTACAATGCCTAGGCCAATAAGTTCTAATATTTCTCCTACTCTTTCCTGTAGTAGTTTAAGGTTACAAGTCTGGCATTTTGGTCTTTCATCCATTTTGAGTTGATATTAGTGCAAGGTGAAAGACAGGGATCCAATTTCAGTCTTCTACATGTGAATGTCCAGTTTGACCAACACTATTTTTTGAAGAGGCTGTCCTTATTCCAAAATATGTGTTTGGCTCCCTTGTCAAATGTCAGATGACTCTAAGTAAATGGGTGTATTTCTGAGTCTTCCAGTTTATTCCATTGGCCTGTGGGCCTATTTTTAGGCCAGAACCAAGCTCCTTTGTTCATTATAGCTTGGTAGTAAAGTTTGATATTTGTGATTGGTGATAGCTCCAGCACTGCTTTTTTTAACCCAGATTTACTTTGGCTATTCAGGGTCTTTGTGATTACGTAAGAATTTTTGGAATTTTTATCTTGGTTTAAGCATGACATTGAGATTTTGTCTATCATATTGCTTTAAAATGCACATTTATTTAATATTCCCAAACAATGGTGCAATGCTAGGTAGACTTAATGAAATATGATTGTTGGCGTAATGTCAGTTTTGAAAATTTTGGGCAATGGTAGTGTTCATTCAGAAGTTTAGCTTTGTTAGAGGAGAGAGCTATGGGACGCAGGCAGTCCACAGTATGGGGAAGACGACAAAGAGACACACTCATAAGGTGCTGCCCTTGACCAAATTTCAGAGCCTGTCGTTTTTTTTTCAGGTAGCTGACTCCTGTTGCTCACTTCAGAAACATACGTGGGCAGGTGACCAAGGTGGTAGGTAACCTAAGTACATGTCTTTGTGTTCTTTGCTTCTGCCCTCTAAAATTCTACTCAGATAATTCATCCTTAGCAGAAAGGGGAGGGAACACTATTCTTGCTATGGTAATTAAATCCCTTCTGGACCCCTGCATCTGATGGTTTCCATGGAGCTTGAAGAAGTAAGTGCTGAAAGAAATTCTTCCACCTTTTAAGTATTGTGAATAATGTTGCAGTAAATATTCATGTATGTGTTTTTGTGTGGTTGCATGTTTTGTTTTTATTTCTTTTATTTATTTTTTTGAGGAACTACAAAACTGTGTTCTTCTGTTTTAACATATGTATTTAGTACTATAAAATTGCCCTATGTATTTCTTTTGTCATATCCCACAAGTTATAAGTTGAGCTTTTCATTTTCACTCAAAGTACCTTCTAATTCTCTTTCAACCTTTTTTTGGCCGTTCTGGGATTGAGCCCAGAACTTCATAAATGCTACACAAAGTTCTCTACCACTGAACCATACCTCCAGCCTGATTCCCATTTGGTTTCTTTTTTGGACTTGTTTTTCCCTAATGTAAAATGGAATTTTCCAGACATCTTTCTCTTGTTGATTTCTTATTCAACACTATTATGTTCACAGAAGATAGGTTTTAAATATAATATGAATCATTAACATGATTACAACTTATTGTATAGACATGAATATGGACTATATTAATAAATGTTCCAAGTACATGTGAAATAGGTATATACTCTATTGTCTTTGGTAGCAAGTTCTACAAATGTCAACTAGATCATATTGTTCATGCTGTTCTTGAATTCTGATGGGATCTGCTTGATTTATCATTTTTACAGAGACAATGATGAAACTCTGACTTTAGTTGCAGATTTGTCTATTTCTCCTTGCAGTTCTATGAATTTCTTGCTTCATATATTTTGAAGCACTATAATATATGAATGTTTAGGCTTGTTCTGTCTTATTTATACATTTACCACTTAAAATTATGATAATCTATGATGTTCTTTGCTTTTCAATGTATTATGCTTAGTTATTAATATAGTTATTTGAGTTTTTATTAGTGTTAAAATTGTTCATCTTGATGTTAGGCGAAATGAACCCCAAGATAAGGACCCAAATGTTTTTTCTTTCTTGCTATTGTTTTTAACATATTTATAAGATATTTCTTGGTTGCTTTGTATGTCCCTCCCCCATGGTATAGCCCCTGTTTTCACTGTATTTAATGTTGGTATAATTTGTTGGAGGGGAAGGGAAAAAACCCCAATTGTTTAAATAGGGATACAGGTGGACCCATTGCAACAATGAGATATACAAGATGTCATGTCGAAAAATGAACTTTACAACTTTGGCCTAGGTGGGGGGGAGAGTGGAGATGGGAAGGAATGGGAAGGAGAAACAAAGGAGGAGGCAACAAAGCTTGATAAGAAATGTACTCATCACCTTGCTCATGAAATTGTGACCCCTCTGTATGCTATTTTCACAATAAAAAATATTGTTCATCTTTAAAATCCTCTTACAAGTAATCAATTGTATCTTTAAAAATTAAGTATGATCCTTACAGGTAACATATAATTGTGCTGTCCTTTTCTATCCAATAAGACAACCTCTAGAAGTGTTTAAAGCATTTAGATTAATGTTTGGGTTTAAATCAACTATCTTGTGATGTTTCCATTGGTTCCATATATTCTTTGTTCTCTTTTTAAAATATCCCTTAGGCTAAATGAATATTTTACAATCTCTATTTTATCTCACAAATTTCTTTTTAGGTGTGTGTCAGTACTCAGATTTGAACTCTGTACTTCACGCTCTCACTTGGCTGTTTTGTGCAAGGCTGTGCTCTACCACTTGAGTCACACCTCCAGTTGCAACACTATCTTCTTAGCTATAAGTTTTTTAGTGCTTGTTTAAAAGGTTACATTCGCGACAGCGGGCACCAGTGGCTCATGCCTGTAATCCTAGCTACTCAGGAAGCTGAGATCTGAGGATCATGGTTCAAAGCCAGCCCAGGCAGGATAGTCTGTGAAACTCTTATATCCAATAAACCACCAGAAAACCAGAAGTGGCGCTGTAGTTCAGGTGGTAGAGTGCTAGCCTTGAGCTGAAGAGCTTAGGGACAGCGCCCAGGCCCAGAATTTAAGCCCCATGACAAAAAAAAAAAAAAAAAAAGATTATGGGACAGATCCTTAATGTATAAGAATCTACCTTTGAATTATATTAACAAATAGAATAAGATCCTCAAAACTGTGCACTTTCATTTCACCTCTGGTTTTTGTGGCTTTATTGTCATACATTTAACTGCCATGTATTATAAATCCAATAATATACAGTACATTGTGAACAATCACAAAGATTGTGTTATTTATTGTCTCTCTCAGATAACTTTGTTCTCCCCTATCTGATGTTCAATGATGAAAAATTAATGTATTTTGTCCAGGTTTTAGATATTTTAGTTAGTGAAATAAATCTAGTCTTTGTTACTCCATTAGCACAGGAAGCATAAATGAGGCTTAATGTTTTAAGTGATGTTTAATCATTAAGACTTTATTTTACTTCAAACTGGAGTACACTTTTGATGCTGCCTGTGACTCCTGTTACTGAACTGGCAAATTCAAACCCCACCACTCTCTCAGGTCACACAATGACCATTTCATTTGTGTTTTTTTTTTTTAATTCCTTCAGTGATTTGAATATTTCAAGAAAAAGGTAATTGTTTTTTTAAATATGTTTTCGTTACAGTTACATGAGCAAGGTAATGAGTACATTTTCTATCAAGCAGTGTTACCTCCTCCTTTGTTTTTCCCCTACCATCTCTTCCCTCCCACCTCCACAACTATACTCCCTCCTCCCCCCTCCCCCCCCTAAATTGTAAAGTTCGTTTTTCAACATAGTGTCTTGTACATCTCATTGTTACAATGGACCAACCTGTATCACTATTTAAGCATTTAAAGCCCACGGATTGGGAGAAGATCTTCGATAGCCATGCAACAAACAAGGATCTCATATCTAAAATATACTTGAAACTCAAAAAATTGAATCCCTCCCAACAACAAATCCTCAAAGTTACAACTGCCCAATAAATGAGTGAGCTAAAGACTTAAAGAGAAACTTCCTGAAGAGGAAATAAGAATGGCCAATAGATATATGAAGAAATGCTCAACCTCTCTAGCCATAAAAGAAATGCAAATCAAAACAACACTGAGATTCCTCACCTCAGTTAGAATGGCTATAATCAAGAAATCTAATAATAACAGATGCTGGAGGGGATGTGGACAGAAGGGAACCCTACTGCATTGTTGGTGAGAGTGTAAACTTGTTCAGCCACTCTGGAAAGCAGTATGGAGGATCCTCAAAAGACTCCACATAGAGCTCCCCTATGACCCAGCAATCCCACTTTTGGGCGTATACTGGAATGATCACAAACAAGACCATACTAAAGGTACCAGCACAACTATGTTTACCTCAGCATTATTTACCATAGCTAAGATATGGAACCAACCCAGATGCCCCTCAGTAGATGAATGGATCAAGAAAATGTGATAGATATATATATATGTATATATGTACATATATACATATATATATATAAATTCTATGCCTCCATCAGAAAGAATGACATGTCCCCATTTGTGAGGAAATGGAAAGACTTGGGAAAAATATATTAAGTGTAGTAAACCAGGTCCAAAGAAACATAGGTTCTATGATTTCCCTTATTTGCAAGGAAAAGGTAATTGTTTTAAAACGTGAGATACTATCTGTATTGTTTCAATTTTGTTAGATTTCTACAAATCTACAAAGATCCAAAATGCATGCTAGTTATCATTTCTGGAATACCATTACATGTGTTATTTCTCTTGTACAGTTTCTTTTATTCATTCTACAAGTGTTTACTGAGCGTGCATCATGCGCTTAATGCCAGTGGCCAAATTCACATCTACAACTCAAACCTCTTTTTGTAAACTTATTTTCTTTTTGTGAACTAGGGTATATCCCTAATCTCTCTGCCTTAATTTTTCCTGAATCTTTAGCATATTATGGAATGAATTTATCTGCTACTTTTGTGAAGAATTGGCACATTAAAGGAAAAGAGGGAAGCTCACCACATAACATAGACAAATCCATACAGATCCTTCGATATGGTTGCTATCTCAATGAAAACTTATGCCTGTTTTATTATTGTCTTTTGCTTACTTTCTGATGATTATTGCTTGAGTATTTTACACGGAGCTTGACCACTCATGTGGTATTCATTTAGATGCCCCTTTAAAACTAAGCACCATTAAAAGCTAAGGGGAACTGTTTAGCAGAGTCTTTTTTCATAAACTAGAATCTTAAAATTGACCTTTTCTGGGGTAAACCTGTACATTTTTCTTATATATATATATATATATATATATATACATATATATAATCGTCTTCTGTCATGGGCATGCTATCAGTTGACATATGAGCTTCATTTCTACTGGTGAAGGAATTGCTGACTACCTTCTATGAGATACAGGCAGAATTCTTTTGTATTCCAATGAAACTTGAGCTAACCCTGACAATCAATAGTAAAAATTCTTTAATTATAACTTTCTCTGCCTTTTGAAGCTCTAGCCTTTCTATAAACTTCTGCCTTGCATCATTGTGGCTCATATCTTCAAGGCCTGAAAGAGGAGTAATTACTTAGGCTGAGTGTGCATGTGATTGTTTGCTATATTTCTTGCATCACCAAAAAAGCAAGATATGACTGTAATCCTAAGGACTTGAGAGGAGGAGGATTATGAATACAAGGCCAACCTAAACAGTTATTGAGATCCTATCTGAAAACCAAAATAAAACCAAAGGAGTGGGATGATAGAATACAGCATTGGATTCAATTTCCAATACTGCAAAAAAAAAAAAAACTCTCTTCATACATAAAATATGGGTTTTCTTCACTTGATAAGTAAACTCTAAGATGGTCATTGTGTCCCAAGATCTATTAGAATATAACTCCAATAGTCTCCTCATGAGACCTTTATAAAGATCCCTATATTTAAGTAGCACTCATACACTGACTTGATCTCCTGGTGTCTCAACTGAATCTATAATAAAAATGTTACATTCATAGGTTTCAGGTGGAAGTGGGCTGGTATGAGAATTGACTGACTCAGATTAAAAGGAAACTGCTAGCCAGAAGTTCACACCACTATTCCTAGCTACTCAGACTGAGATTTGAGGATCATAGTTCAAAGCCAACCTGAGCAAGAAAGTCCATGAGAGTCTTACCTTCAATAAAGTACCAAAAAGCCAGAAGTGGACCTGTGGCCCAAGTGGTAGAGCACTAGCCTTGAGAAATAAAGCTAAGGCACAGCTACCAGGTCCTGAGTTCAGGTCCCAGGACAGCACACAAAAGAAGCTGTTCACTCATTTATCATATATACTCTGCTGAAATGGTCAAGAGGTTTCCTGGAAGAAAACTACCCTTAAGGAAAGAACTAGATAAAATCTTTCCAAATTGCTGAGCAGAGAAACAATCTTTAATAGTACAGTGAGTATTCATTGGATTTTCCCCCTAAAAAAATCAGTGAGGGGGCTAAGTGTGTGGCTTAAGTGGCAGAGTACCTGTGTGAGGCCTTGAATTCAAACTCCATGATCACACAAACATACTCAAAAAGCACCAAATCAAACGAACATTACATTCAAAGAAATCAGTGAAATTTTCTCACCTTGAAGAGTTGTAATCATTTATAGTGGTCCTGGGCCAGTATAGGAAGCAAGACCTAGTATAGAACAACACCCATGAGAGGAAATGAATGGGACACAACAGCAAAGAAGTGAAGTACTTACCCTTTATCCCACAGTACTTGATTACATAAAAAGGCTCACCTTAGGAACATCCCTTGAGTGAAATGAACTTATAAATGGGTGGATTATGAAAAGTTGAGAAAGCTCATAAACTATCTGGTTCATACAGCTGCCTTGGGAGGTGATTATTTTACCTTATGGGTGAGCATCATGATCTTTAAAGACACATATAGTTTCTAAACAGCTCAGAGGTAAACTAATATTGAAATTCTGTCACAATTTTAGTAAATGCTGACAATTTCTTTAATAAAGTGGCTCAATTCTTTTAATATGTATTTCATAGTATTTTTTTAGGTCTAGAGACTTCTTACAAGGTATCCTCTAATCATCTTATTTTATTTTTTATTATCTTCAAGTAGTTGTATATGGCGGTTTCAATTTAATATGTCTATTATATGTGCAATGCCTCTTGATCAGTCATCTTTTTATCATTCTCCCCATCTCCCACTTGTTTCAAGTTTCATTACTCTATTTCACATATATATATTCAATATTATGGCTGTATTCGTCCAAATTACTCTCTCCATTTTCTGCCCCCTCCTGTACTGTTTTGAAAAATGAAATTTTATCAACAAGAAAACAAAAATCTATTAATTCCACCACAGAGATTGACACTATTTGCTTTCATATTCATATTCTTGTATTTGTATATAAATAAAAGGTTTTAAGTAAAAAAGAGTACAGATTGCTTTTTTAAATTGCTTTATTAACTTCACAATATATGATGAGCATCTCTCCATGCAATAGATAAATTCTCCTGCTAACAAAATTCTTACAGACGGGGTCAAAAACACAACATTCAATTAGAAGCTGGTAATAGGAGATCCACAAGGAACATCAAAAGATTTACAAGAGTACATCACAAACATGTAGTTTTAGGAAGCAGGGGTCTCTCGCAATTAACTTGAGGGAACACATCAGGATTCAGGATTTAGGGCATAAGGCAAAACTCATCATGGTGGTCATGGTGGGGGGGGTCGGTGCTAACTGCCCGCAGACTATGGCTCAACTGCTTCTCCCTCAGCTTTTCCATGAGCTGTCTCACCTCCTCCCCAAACCTTTCCATGTTCTCTTCTCTCATCCTTGCCTGGGGCTCTCCAAGCCTATGCATCAGATCCCATCTATAGTGCAGGACGGGCTGCCTAACACGGAATCGCCTGCGATTCCCTCTAGGAACCCCGGCTTCTGAAGGCTGAGCCAAGGGCTCCTTTTTAGTAGCAACTTGCTCCTTTTCTTCCTTGTTTTCATTTTCCTGGTGAGTATTTTCCACATTGAGGTTCTGTATTGGTTTTTCCTGTTTGGACTCCATTGCTCCTAGGAGAAAAGGGACAAGAAAAGGATCTAAATTCTTGGTGGGTTGATCAGCACCGAGGACAGGGGCCCTACTATGCACCTTTCAACATTCAGACGACTGGATTTCAAAGGCCTTTGGTAAATTTTATTCTCGCATCTGAGTCCCTTAGCATCCTCTAGACGGCCCCCCAGACCATGCCCCTCCCTACCCAAAGCCCACCATTTTCCCTGCGGATCCATTTCCAGGCCTCTGCAGGAATCAAAATGGAGGACGGGGATGAGCTAGAAGGATGTGCTGGAATTGGGGGTGGGGACGACCTCAGGAGAGAACTCGCTACATGTTCCTTTCCTCTCCTGCCGCCATCTCCCCCGCCCCCCTCCTCGCCAGAAGAGCCCTTCGCACCGACCTGGGCCTATCCTTGCTGTTTCCTCCTCCTCAGGATTATCGCTGCGAGATGCTTCGCCAAACTGCCCTGCAGACCTGCAGAGAGCCAGATGGTGTAAAGTAGCCCGAGGAGCTGCAACCCTTCACTCCTGGTCTGCCTACCCTCGCCCCCATCCAGGCCCCTTCTCCACCTCCCCCGCCTGGCCCCCACCCTCCGCGCTGACCACCATTTTCTGCACCAAGAAGACCAGGAGGGGGCGGGGCGGGGCCGTGGGAAAAGCTGGCGTTCATGGCGCAGGCAGGTGTCTTCACAGGATCGCAGCCTCAGGACCGCAAATCCGCATAGTCCGGGCCCACCACCGTCTGCTCCGGCGAACGGCCGCGCCAGGACACGCTGGCTGCAGCCTTACCCTCTGTTTCTCCGCCAGAAGCGGCAGGACCTGACGTGGGGGTCGGCAGGCGGGGTCCGTTCTCACATTCGATCCCACCCCCGGGGTCCCCGCCGAATCCCTCACCTTCTCTCCTCCGCCTCCGGGACTCTATGACTTGCGCGTCCTCGGGACCCTCGGAGCAGGTACCACCGCTGAAGAGCGAGAGGCTGAGCCAATGCGAGTCGCGGCTGGCGTTGCAGCCGAGTGCGCGCGTTCGTGCAGAGCGGTCACGTGGGGCCTGCATCCCAGCCAGAGGCTCCGCCTCCGCATCCTGCCTTCTCCAGCCGCCCCGAGCGCGGGCGGGGGGAAGGCGGGGCGGGGGGGTAGGGGAGGGCGGGCAGGGCGGAGAGGCTGGACTGCCTGACCCATTGCACCAAGTCCTGGTCAGTGTCTGTCTGAGCGCTGGGACCTGTAGCTCTGCTTCTTTGTGTATTCCTGGCCTTTCTCTGCTGGCCAGGGAGGGGCAGTATCTGCTCAGAGGGCTGTTGATCATTCTCTCTTCTGTGAGCAATTGCTTATTCCTTCTCTGCTCCTAGGATACAACCTATTCCTCTTGCTGTCCTCTCAGCAACGAAAGCTCTCCATTTTCCACTCCATAAAACGTATGAGAGATGTGCACTAAGAAAAGGGTCTGAGTGCATTTATCTCATTCTTGTTGCTTCCCTCTATTTTTATTTTTGCATGAAACAAAAAGGATATTTCTTAAGAAAAGAACAAAATAGTTATTTTTATTTGAAGAACAGGATTAAAGTTGGAATAAAATCCCAACCATCTGTCTTTTCTGCTGTCATTATATAAATATAGACTCTACAGGCAGCTGCTTTTTTAGAACTCGGAAAAAAGCAAGACAGCTGATGGCTCCTCTTGTGAGAGGCCCCTAGACATGTGATGCTCTTCTAGGAGGTGAGCCAAAGAATGTAGTCCAACAAAACCTTGTCAGATTTCTCAGATGGAAAAACAAACTCCCTCACAAATTTCTGGTTAAAATGACAATAAGTATGTCTGTATTTGCAAATTAAATTATCATGTATTTAGAAAACCCTAAGGAATTGACAATAAACTTATTGGACAATAAAACTAATAGGACTATTAATTGAATGTTAGAAGGTTGCATTTATATGACACATATACAAAACAATTGTATTCTTATATGCTAGAAATGACAGTAAATTAAAAAGTATCACTTATGCTTTTATAGCTTATCACATACATATTATGCCTTCAAAAATGTGAAATACTTAGAAATAAAATGTATACACTTAGAATAGCTGTACACAAAAACTGTAAAACTGCTGAAAGAAATTAAGACTGAAATTACTATAAAAATATCCATAATACTCTCTAAGGATAAGTATTCCAAATTAACCTATAAATAAGGTATGATCAAAATCAAATTCTCAGCAGACATCTTTACAAAAATGGACAGACTTACATCAACAAAACCAAGGACACAGAATACAAAAAAGTTGAAAAAAACTCCACAAACCTTGAGGATTAAATTATAGTTCAAGACGATAAGTTATAAATGATCAGTAGCACAGAATAAACTCTGACACTCTGTGTGTGTGTGTGTGTGTGTGTGTGTGTGTGTGTGTGTGTGTGTGTGTGTGCTGGTAGGGGAACTTGAACTCAGGACTTAGAGCTCTCACTTGGCTTTTGCCACTTACAGCTGGCCCTCTAACCACTTGAGCACAGCTTCACTTCCAGCTTTTTGTTGGTAAAAAGGAGATAGGAATTTCATGGAGTTTTCTGCTCCAGGCTTGCTTTGAACCAGGATTCTCAGATCTCAGAGTCCTCAGTAGCTAAGATTACAGGTCTGAGCCATTGGTGCCTGGCCAGTATAGAATTTTGAAGTTGATATCTATCTATCTATCTATCTATCTATCTATCTATCTATCTATCTATCTATCTATCTATCTATCTATCTATCTATCTATCTATCTGTCCATCTATCTATCTAGTTAAATTAATTTTTGGGGGGGTCCTGTCGTGGGGCCTGAACTCTGGGCCTGGGTGCTATCCCTCAGCTCTTCAGCTCAAGGCTAGCGCTCTACTACTTGATCCACAGTGCCACTTCGGGCTTTTTCTTTTTGCTTATGTGGTGCTGGGGAATCGAACCCAGGGCCTCATGCATGCAAGGCAAGCGCTCTACCACTGAGCCACCTTCCCAGCCCTAGTTAAATTAATTTTTAAATGATGCCAAGATAACCAGTGGGAAAAGTATTCTCTTCATAACAAATCACGCTGAAACAATTGGAAATTATACATGGTAATAAAAATAACCTTGCCTTTGGGATCATAGTCCTAAATATAAAATCGCAAATTCTAAAATTTCTAGAATAAAACATAGAGAAAGCAAAATCTACTATCTTAGGGAGCACAAAGATTCCTTACAATACAAAAAAAGGCTCACAAAAGAACAAATGTAAAATTGGGTCTTATAAGAATAAATTTTACCCCTCTGTACAGTATTTTCACAATAAAAAATAAAAAAGAATAAATTTTAAACTGCCCTTTAAAAATTTGGTTAAGAGCCAGGTGCCAGTAGCTCACATCTGTAACCCTGGCCACTCAGAAGGCTGAGCTCTGAGGACAGTGGTTCAAAGTCAGCCCAGGCAGGAATATCTATGAAATTCTTTTTTTTTTTTTTTTGGGTCCGGTTGTAGGGCCTGAACTCTGGGCCTGGGTGCTGTCCTTCAGCTCTTCAGCTCAAGGCTAGCACTCTTCCACTTGAGCCACAGTGCCTCTTCTGGCTTTTTTCATTTTGCTTATGTGGTGCTGAGGAATGGAACCCAGGGCCTCATGCATTGCAAGGCAAGCGCTCTACCACTGAGCCACCTTCCCAGCCCCCAAATCTATGAAATTCTTATCTGCAATTAAGCACCACACACACACAAAAGCTGTAAGTAGAGCTGTGTCTCAAATGGTAAAATGCTAGCCTTCAGCTCAAGCCTTAGGACCAGCACACAAAAAAATTCCATATATAAAAATAATATATATATATATATATTAGAAAGACAGAGGATTTCATGTCATGTAGTCAATACTACTTGGAAAGCTGGACAGGAGAACAACTTGAGCCCTGAAATTTGAGGCGATTCTCATCTGTGAGACCCAATCCTTCCAATAAAAATAGGACACTAGGGGAAGGTGGCTCAGTGGTAGAGCACTTGCCTTGCATGCTCGAGGCCCTGGGTTCGATTCCTCAGCACCACATAAGCAAAAAGAAAAAAGCCGGAAGTGGTGCTGTGGCTCAAGTGGTAGAGTGCTAGCCTTGAGCTGAAGAACTTAGGGACAGCGCTCAGGCCCAGAGTTCAGGCCCCATGACCGGACCCCCCAAAAAAATAGGACACTAGAAAATATTCATAATATATACATCTGACAAAGGGTTATGATACATATCATAACATATAAAAAGAACTATTAAGACACAAAAGAACAATGTAACAAAAATCAGAAGATTGCAATTATCAAAAACACGTACAAATTGCCAATTAGCTCATTAAAATAGTTACAGTTATACAATCTGATAATCTCAAATTCTTTTTTTGTTGGTCCTGGAGCTTGAACTCAGGATCTGGGTACTGTGCCTGAGCTTTTTTTGCTCAATACTACTACTCTTCCACTTGAGCCTCAGCTCAACTTCTGGGTTTCTTTTAGTGGTTGATTAGAAATAAAAGTCTCAGGGACTTTCCTACAAGGGCTGGCTTTGAACTGTGTTCCTCAGATCACAGCCTCCCGAGTCGCTATGAATACAGGAATGAACCACCAGTGCCTGGTGATGTAAAGTACTTTTGAGGATACAGAACAACTACAACTCACATTCATCGCTAGTGAGAAGTTCAACCACTTTGAAAACTTTGGGACAATTTCTTTAAAAGTTCAGCTTTATCTGATTTAAACTTCTGGGTATGCTTGTATAAAACACCACAGTGAGATCCCTGTGATCCACTAACACACACTGACAAAAATAAATGACAGGAATAAAGACGTGGACCTGTTCAGGATGTGAACACTAGTGGGAGGAAGAAGGGAAAATGGAAAGGGTGAAGAAGGATGAATATCATCAAGATACTTTATGTACATGTGTGAAAATGGAGCAATGAAGCTTGCTGAGACTGGCTTGGGGATGGAAGAGGGCATGAAGGAGAGTGAATGTACAGGTCAAAATTTAACCCCATTATACAACTAATTTATGAAAATGTGATCAAAGCTCAACTTACACATCATATTTCCTAGAAATTCTACTGTTAGGAATTTTCCCATCACAAATATTGACACAAAAATGTTCATGGCAATATCATCTATGATTTCCTCAAAGTAATAAAATCTAAATATCTACCAAGTAAATGGATAAAGAAATCTTACATGTTGATACATTTGAACACAACTAAACAATAAAAAGGAACACACAATTAATGCAAGCAATAACCACTGTTCTCCCCACTTGTCTGAGGATTGTCTATTTTAGATTCCACATACAGCTGAGACCATGCCTTACCTGTCTTTCTGTACCTCATTAATCTCCAGTTCCATCCCTGTTATCACAGTTTCATTCACAGGATTTCACTCTTCTGCATGGCAGAAGAGTATTCCTCTGTGTGCATGTACTATATTTTATTTATCTAATTGTAAGTTGGTGGACATTTAGGTTGTTTCCATTCCTTGTTTATTTTGAATAGTGCTGTAATAAAAATGGAAGTGCAGGTGTTTGATTTCATTTCCTTTAGACATATACCAATATTGGGATTGCTTCATCATAAGGTGATTTTATTTTTAATTTTTTGAAGTACTCCCATACTGTTCCCTACAATAGCTATACCAGTTTGTATTCCAACCGACAGTGTGAAAGGGCTGAATTTCCCTCGCATCTTTGTCAGAACCTGTTAGCTTTTGTCTTTTTGTCTTTTGTGTATGAATTTTTTTACTGGTATAAGATAATCTCATTTTGTTATTTTAGGGTGCTTTTCTTGGTGATTAGTGATGCTGAGATTTTTTTCATATACCTGATGGCCATTTGTATATCTTTTATAAAAGAAATGCTATTTAGGGGCCAGGTGCCGGTGGCTCACGCCTGTAATCCTAGATACTCAGGAAGCTGAGATCTGAGGATCACAGTTCAAAGCCAGCCCAAGCAGGAAAGACCATGAGACTCTTATCTCCAATAAACCACTCAGAAAACCGAAAGTGGTGCTGTAGCTCAAGTGGTAGAGCACTAGCGTTGAGCTGAAGAGCTGAGGGATAGCACCCAGGCCCAGAGTTCAAGCCCCATGACCAACAAAAAAAAAAAGAAATGCTATTTAGTTCTACTGCCTATTTTAAATCATGATATTTAATTTTTGCTGTTGACTTATTTGAGTTCTTTGCATTTTATAGATACTATTGTCTTGTTAAATAGTTTGAAAATATTTTCCCATTCTATATTGATATCTGTAGACATTCTATCCTACTCCCAACAAATGTGGTCCTGTTCCATGTTGTGATGTATGAGTTTGACGTAGTGTTGCTGAAGACACAGGCCCCTGGCAGATGCTAAGCTGGGTCATCTGAACCTTATAGCTAGAAGAACCTGCAGAGTTGCAATGGTGTTCTGAGGCCTATGCTAAAACTAGCAATGATGCAGAGTGACACATGATTCTATCTTGTTGGAGCATTTGCCTCTACTGATATCATTCTTCTCAGAGAAAACTGCTAAAGCTAAAATATTCTCATAATTTTGGTGGTGGGGGGGTAGATGTAATTTGATACTACAGAATAACTTGATGGTAGCACTTTAAATTCTTATATATGTTCATACCATTTTAGTAGCTATTTTACTGTTTGTGTTGCTTCACAGAAAAAAATTTCAATGCCTGGAAAAATTCATACACAAAAATACTCATTGTAACAATAAAAATGGAAGAGTAAAACAATGAGAAAAATATGCAAATATCAATTATTGGATTTGAACTATTGTTTATAATATAGTTTGTTTCTATAAAACAGTTACAATGTACTTTAAAAGGGCATCTAAAGAAAATTTTTATGATTTGTACAGCATACTAATTAGGATTCAAATATATATGAATATACATGTATAAATAAAGAATATAAAAAATAAAATATAGCCAACTCTTTTTAAATTTTTGTGATACTGGTGATCATACTAGAAAAACACTCTACCACTGAGCCACATCTCCAGTCTAATATGATTAAATGTTTTAATTATATGCATAAAGCCACTAGAAATAAAAATACAAGCAAATACAAACTAGAATTCTAATTTTATTTTTCCATGCCATAAAAAATGATAGCCACTTTGTATCACTTCTGTCACAGTTATATCTAGGATGCAAAATAAGCTACCAAGACATAAAGAGACCCCAAACACTACTGGTCAAACAACACTGAATTTCTTCTCTCAGAAAAATGTGATTTTTCTCATACAAAATAGTCTAGAAGAATGAATATTAGCCACTTGACTTGTCTACAGTATTAAGTGAAGTTTCCAATACATTTTTGCTTTGCCACCTCCTAAATTGTGATTCTTTGTGTTGTGTGTATGCTGGTCCTGGGGCTTGAACTCAGGGCCTAGGTGCTGTCCCTGAGCTTTTCATGTTGAAGACTAGCGCTCTACCACTTTGAGCCACAGATCAACTTGCAGTTTTCTGGTTGTTAACTGGAGATAAGAGTCTCACAGCTTTCCTGCCAAGGCTGGATTTGAATCATGATTCTTAGATCTCAGCCTCTGAATAGCTAGGATTACAGGCATGAGCCACTAGTACCTGGTATATATATGTGATGTTGTACAGAGGGGTTACAGTTACATGAGTAGGGTAACGAGTACATTTCGTAGCGAGCATTGTTACCCCCTCCTCTGTTTTCCCCTACCATCACTTCCCTCCCCACCTCCCCAACTCCTCCCGCACCCCGCCACCCTGACATTGTAAAGTTCGTTTTCAACATAGTATCCTGTTAAATTATGGTTCTTATACTTCACCTAAATTCAAAAAGACAGGAAAGAGGAGGGAAGAATGTAGGCAAACAATTTCCTTTTGAAGAGGACAGGAAGGAGGAAGGAAAAAATGTAAGCAAACAATTTCCTTTTGAAGAAGTGATACAGAATTTGTATGCTTTACATCTGCTCATATTCCACTGCAACAAATATGGACATGAATACACACTTGGCTAAAAGGGAGGCTGGGGGATGTTAGTCTCACTCGTTGGTAATCAGGAACTCTTCTAAAACTTTGTGGAGGGCAGTCTGATTACTTAGAGGAAGATGAGAGAAATTGTCAGTGGGAAGAATTATAATTATAATTATAATGTTACAATCAGTACCCATACTTTGGCACAACTAATTAACTAGAATGCATTGACATACAATTGAATATAGAGAAAATACAAAGTTTTCTCTCTGTCAAAGAAAAGAATCAACCAGGTGCATATCAGCATGGTAAAAAGTGAAAATTATCACCTTATATTTAATATCTGATACAGTTAAATTTATGCAACATTGATTATGTCTTTAGAATGAATGCTTAAGGATTTATAGGCTGAAGGGAGATGTATATTGTAATACAATTCCGTATTTTTAAATGTTGACAAATTCAGATTCAATGACTTGGCAAAATATGGAACACTTACTTAGGAAAAGTAGAGCAGATTTCCTGACTTCATTACATAAAGTACTTATACCAAACCACCTTAAGGTAAAAATCATCATAAATACATACTTGTAAAGAAGGAGCCTGCAAAGTAGGCAAAGTAATTGTAAGACATCACAGTTAAGGTTACTTAGACATGTCTGTTCATTCCTCTATGCTAACTTTAGGTCCTGATCATCCTTTGAGACTCAGATCAATGCATGTTTTGTCCTTCAACCTTTTTTTTTTTATCTTGGGTCAACTTGACCGTGGCCTTCTAGATACTACCTTCCTGACAGTCTGTCAACCTCTCACTTTAGTCCTTTCTCCAAATGATCTCATGTGAAGGCATGTTCGACCAACCTAGAGAGCATAAATTTCTCAGATATGTAGAGTTCACTGTTGAATGGGTATTTCTGTGCATCTATAGTCCCTCAAAAGTAATTACTGACTCATGAGTGAATAAAGGAAAGGAGGATGAATGGAGAACATGGAAGATAACACAGGGTATATTGACACATCCTAGTTTTATAATCTGAGTTTGTTGCAGGCTTGATAATAACCAAAGATGTGGCCTTGGACATCAGTATCTCTGAAGGGGAAGGGGAGCATGTGGAGGGAGGATCATCAGAGAAGGAGCTTCACTAATAGTTCATATGTAAGATGATAAGCTCTGAACCAGAACAGTAAAAGATTCAGTTGTCATAGTGAAGAAAGGAAAGGCTTGCTGATTGTGGAGATGTGACAATCAGACAAGACTCTGAGAATTCAAGAAAAAATAATAAGTTTGTTTGGTTAATCAATGCAAACAAAATAGTAACTTACTCAGAGATAACTGGCAAATTATCAACAGAGAAATAAAGTGTAAGGTTTGCCTTTAAAACATTAGTCATGAAATGGAACATGTAGACAAGAGCAAACTCTTGTAATCAATATTTAAAGCCCTATATTAAATACCTATGTGTCTTAATTGAAAGATATATATATATAATGCACATATGTATCTTATACACATTACCATGTACAACACACATATACATATATACAGGACTTTTTTATCTTTCCTGGTTATAAAAACTGAATTGCAGGAAGGATCAAGAGGAGAACTCATATATGCACACACACTGAGTCATAGATAAATTATATACGACTCTAAACATTCACGTACTGAGGCCAAAGGAGGATATGCATAGGAGTGTTGACAAAGACTCAATAACTATGTGCAGATAGTCCTATAAAATTATATTCTATGAAATGAACTCCAAGAAAAGGAAACAGACATTTTTAGTTGCCATTGTTGCTGTTTTGGTTTTCTTTTCCTTTGTCTTATTTGTTGTTAGTTTGTATTTGTGAGGGTAAGAGAGAGCACACTAAAGGCAGAACAAGGGTAAACACAACAGTGATACTCACTAGACACTATGTGAAAAATGAACTGGATATCTTGTGGGTGGGGACCAGAGAGGAAAACCTGGTAAGAGGGAAGGAAAGGGAAACATGGTTCAAAAAGAATTGTATTCATTACCAATTACTTTATTCATGTAACTATAACCCCTATCAACCCTATATCAGCCCCTATAACCCCAATATCAACTCTACAATAACAATAAAGTAAAAGAGATGGGAACTCAATAGCTACTTGCTGGATACCATGGTAACATGTTTCCTTAAGCTTTCAGTAACATTAAGTATCAGCCTGAATCCTAAAAGAGAAAAAAAAAAAACAGGCATTATGTACCTCTTTTTTAAAAAGCCTATACCATCTATTGATACAACAGGATGAAACCCAAGTAAACAAAAACCCCTGGACATATTTGCCAATTTTCAGAAACTAGAGGAAAGAAGATCAGATGGACACACACAATAAGTAGGCAATAAGAAAAATCCAGAGTTTCTCTGGGAAATCAAGTAGCACAAGTCCATCTAAGGACTTTGTAAGGAAAACTGTGATAGAAGAAAATCCATCAGATTAGTAGAGTCTTTAAATATATGTAAAAAGTTTAAGTGGGAAACAATGTATATTGTTCAATATAAAAGTATTCACGTGTTTTTATTTCACTAACTACATTTCTAATGTTTCTGGGTTGTATTTTTTATTTTCTTTTTTTTTGGGGGGGGGGTCCGGTCATGGGGCCTGAACTCTGGGCCTGGGCGCTGTCCCTCAGCTCTTCAGCTCAAGGCTAGCTCTCTACCACTTGAGCCACAGCACCACTTCCAGCTTTTTTCTTTTTGCTTATGTAGTGCTGAGGAATCGAACCCAGGGCCTCAGGCATGCAAGGCAAGCGCTCTACCACTGAGCCACCTTCCCAGACCCTCTGGGTTGTATTTTTATAAGAAAACTTTGAAACTTGCCATCATTTTTCAGAATATGATATATAAGACACATTTTGAAAGCAAGGGTATTGATGTTCAGACCTCAGGATCTCTAATGACTTTATGATGTACAACATTGGGATTAGTAAAGTCATACCACTTGGATGATCTCTGTGATTTTGCATTTGATACTAGTAGGTTTTACACTGTACATAGGGCTTTACATTATATATAATAAATATGAATAGAATTTACATTGTACATGGCTTTTCGTTTTCTCATATTACCACAAGTGAAAAATCAACAAGGGGAAAAAAATACAACCCCACCTCACAAAACACCAGATAAAAACACCTAGAAAGTTCATCCTAAACTTGGTTTATTACACAAAATTAAAACAATAAATAAAAACAATAAAGCTGATTCTATTTACAGGTAGAATAATAAGCCTAGGAATCAAGTTAATGAAGGGAAAACAATCTCAAAATAAACATAGCTTATTACCTGAATAAACTAAGCCAGACACAGAAAGACAAAGGTCAAATATTTTCTCTCATATATGGATCTTAGACCCAAAATACAGCCTTCCATGTAAACATAAACAGAAGTATATTAGTATATTATATGCAAGCTCCAGTACTTAAATGCAAGCGTGGGTGCGGCACGTGCGCATGCACACACATGCACACACACATGCACACACACATACACACACATACACAGAAGATGTAAGGACTTTTTTTTTTTTTAGTTTTTTTAAACATTTACTGAACACAAACACCATTTTTCCTTTTACATAGCAAGATTGTTAGTTTCAAATTAGCTGAGCTATTACGACTGTCAATTGCTATAAAATTAAAAGTGATTCTACATGTCAAACTGAAATGGAAAATATCATGCAAATATATAAATCACTAGCAGACCTCTGGTGCAGCCAGCAAATTTACTAAGTTTATTAAAGTCACGTAAAAGGTTTGACAAAGTGCACAATAGAATGACACCACTGGTTTATTATAAATCACAGTGAATTACTAGAATACAACAATGTGGCTCCTCTACGGGGAGACTGCACGTAGCTGGGGAGTCACAGCTGACCCGCCTAAACTATTGAAAAGATCCTGTCCTTTATAATATTCACCCCGTCCTGTAAGGACATTTTTATTCTTACTTCCCTGCCACAGAAACATAAATTTGAACAATTAAACATTCACAAAAAAGATTTCTTTCATAACCCAGTCACCGGTGGCTTCTACCTAAAATCCTACCTACTAAGGAGGCTGAGATCTGAGAATCGTGGTTTGAAGCCTGGCCAGACAGACAAATCCAGAAGAGTCTTATCTTCAATTAACCAGCAAAGATCCAGAAGTGGAGGCATGACTCAAGTGGTAGAGTGACAGCTGGGAACAATAAAAGTCTGAGCAAGATGGGGCTGGGAAGATGGCTCAGTGGTAGACAGCTTGCCTTGCATGCATGAGGCCCTGGGTTCAATTCCTCAGCACCACATAAGCAGAAAAAAGCCGGAAGTGGCACTGTGGCTCAAGTGGTAGAGTGCTAGCCTTGAGCTGAAGAGCTGAGGGACAGCCCCCAGGCCCAGAGATCAGGCCCAAGACTGGACTGCCCCCCCCCCCCAAAAAAATCTGAGCAAGAGCATGAGAACCTTAGTTCAAGTCTCGGTATATTTGCCAAAAAATACAAAGCCTTCACAAGAGGTAAGGAAGTCAATCAAGATAACAGAATCTGGGTGTACAGAAATGAGGGGAAAATGTTGAAGACCATAGGAAGAACAGTTTTATTTCATGAACATCACTCTTTCTTCAGTTCCAGAATATATTGCTCAGAAATAAATCTGTGTGTCTATGGTCAGTCCATTTTCGGAAGGCTGCCAAGAACACACACTGGAGAAAGATAGTCACTTCAATGACTAGTATTTGGAAAACTGAGAATTCATATGCAAAGGAATGACATTAGACCCTTGCTTACAACATACAATAAAATGAATTAAATTAATAATTAAAAATTAAAGCATAAGATCTAGAATTATAAAGCTTCTAAAAACCAGCATAGTGGAAAATCTCCATGCCATGAGGTTGAGAAATGACTGTCTTACTTTTGAACAGAATGTACATATAACCAAAACAAGAACAGACAAATGGGATTACATCAAACTAAAATATTTCTGCACAGCAAAAGAAACAACCAAATGAAAAAACAACCTAAATAATAGGGGAAAATATTTTCAAGCTGTATGTGTTTTTTTATATATATATATTTTTGTGTGTGTGAACACACAATACAGAGGGGTTACAATTACATGGGCAGGATAATGCGTACATTTCTTATCAAGCATTGCAGCCTCCTCCTTTGTTTACCCTTCACATCCCTTCCCAGCCTCCCCACCCACCCAATCCTCCCCACCGCCTGCCCCTCCCCCACCCCGCACCAACATTGTAAAGCTCATTTTCGACATGACAACTTGTACTTCTCATTGTTGCAACAGGTCCACCTGTATCCTTAAACCAATTGTTTTTCCCCATCTCCTCTACAAGTTATACTGACATCAAATATAGTGAAAGCAGGGGTTATACTGTGAGGGAGGGACATACAAAGCAACAAAGAGATAATCTTATAAATGCGTTAGAAACAAATGCATGAATGAAAATAACATTTAAATACATATCTAAGAGTTCATTTTCCTAACATCACATTATCTGACCTTTTCCGCTTGACTCATACATATACTAGATATTGCAAATAAGGGAAACCATGGGACCTATGTTTCTTTGGGCCTGGCTTACTTCACTTAATATAATTTTTTCCAAGGTTTTCCATTTCCTAACAAATGGGGAAATGTCATTCTTTCTGATGGAGGCATAGAATTCCATTGTGTATATATACCACATTTTCTTGATCCATTCATCTGCTGAGGGGCATCTGGGCTGGTTCCATATCTTAGCTATGGTAAATAATGCTGCAATAAACAGTTGTGCTGGTAGCTTTAGTGTGGTCTTGTTTGTAAACATTTGGGTAAATGCCCAAAAGTGGGATTGCTGGGTCATAGGGGAGCTCTATGTGGAGTCTTTTGAGGAACCTCCATACTGCTTTCCAAAGTGGTTGAACAAGTTTACATTCCCACCAACAATGAAGTAAGGTTCCCTTCTGTCCACATCCCCTCCAGCATCTGTTGTTGTTAGAGTTCTTGATTTTTGCCGTTCTAACTGGAGTGAGGTGGTATCTCAATGTTGTTTTGATTTGCATTTCTTTTATGGCTAGGGATGTTGAACATTTCTTCATGTGTCTATTGGCCATCCTTCTTTCTTCTTCAGAGAAGTTTCTCTTTAAGTCTTTCGCCCACTTATTTATTGGGCAGTTGTTTCTTTGAGGATTTGTTGTTGGGGGGTTTAATTTTTTGAGTTCCAAGTATATTTTAGATGTGAGACCCTTGTCTGTTGTATGGCTAGTGAAGATCTTCTCCCAATCCGTGGGCTTTCTATTGATCTTGCTAGCTATGTCCTTTGCCATGCAGAAGCTTTGCAACTTCATGCAATCCCATTTGTCCAACCTTTCTTTGATTTGTTGTGTTTCCGGGTCTCTATTCAGAAAATTTTGGCCTGAGCCAAGGAGACCTAGGGTTTCTCCTATTCCATCCTGTAATGTTTTCAGAGTGTCTGATTTGACTTCGAGGTCTTTGATCCATTTGGAGTTGATTCTGGTGCAGGGTGATATATAAGGATCTAGCTTTAGTTTTCTACAAGTAGTTAACCAATTTTGCCAGCACCATTTACTGAAGAGGCTGTCTTTCTTCCATTCTATTGTTTTAGCTCCCTTATCGAAGATTAGATGGCTATAGGTCTGTGGGTTCATTTCTGGGTTTTCAATTCTATTCCATTGGTCCTGAGGTCTGTTCTTATGCCAATATCAAGCTGTTTTGATTACTATGGCTTTATAGTAGAGTTTGAAATTTGGTATTGATATTCCTCCAGCAGTGTTCTTTCCATTGAGGAGCGTTTTTGCTATTCGGGGTCTTTTATTGTTCCATATGAATTTTTGGATTGCCTCTTCTATTTCCTTGAAGAATGAGGTTGGAATTTTGATAGGTATCGCGTTGAATTTGTAGATAGCCTTGGGAAGTATTGCCATTTTCACGATGTTAATCTTTCCAATCCAGGAGCATGGGAGGTTTTGCCATTTTCTAAGTTCTGTTTTAATTTCCTTTTTCAAGATTTTAAAGTTTTCATCATAGAGGTCCTTCACTTTTTGGTTAAGTTAATTCCTAGGTATTTTATTTTTTGTGGGGCTATTACAAATGGAGTTGCTTTCCTAATATCAGCCACACTTTTCTCATTGTTGGCATACAGAAAAGCCATTGATTTTTGGGGGTTAATTTTATACCCTGCTACTTTGCTAAAGTTTTGAATCAGCTTGAGTAATTTGGGAGTGGAGTCTATGGGATTCTTTAAATACAAGATCATGTCATCTGCAAAGAGGGAGAGTTTTATTTCTTCTTTCCCTATTTGGATCCCCTTTATGTCTGCATCTTGTCTTATTGCTGTAGCTAGGCATTCTAATACTAGATTGAAGAGAAGTGGAGAGAGTGGACATCCTTGTCTTGTTCCTGAGTTAAGAGGAAATGGCTTTAGTTTTTCACCATTAAGTATAATGCTGGCTGTAGGTTTGTCATATACAGCCTTTATTGTATTGAGGAATGTTCCATGGATTCCTAATTTTTCCAAAACCTTCATCATAAAGGGGTGTTGGATCTTGTCGAATGCTTTTTCTGCATCTATTGAGATAACCATGTGGTTCTTATTCTTGCTCCCGTTGATGTGATGAATAATATTAATTGATTTGCATATATTAAACCAGCTTTGCATCCCTGAAATGAATCCTGTTTGAGTCAAGCTGTATGTGTTTTATGTGTGTGTGTTTTATGTATCCAAAATATATAAAGAGGGGCTGCGAAGGTGGCTCAGTGGTAGAGTGCTTGCCTCACATGCATGAGGCACTGGGTTCGATTCCTCAGCCCCACGTAAACAAAAAGGCCAGAAGTGGCACTGTGGCTCAAGTGGTAGAGCACTAGCCCTGAGCTGAAGAGATGAGGGACAGCGCCCAGGCCCAGAGTTCAAGCCCCATGACTGACAAAATATATAAAGAAATCAAACTCACTAGCAAAAACAACTTAATAAGTCAAGGAACAAACATTTCTCAAAAGTAGACATAAAATGGCCTCCTAATATATGGAAAATATCCTCAGAATCACTTATCGTCAGAAAAATGCAAATTAAGGGCTGAGAAGGTGGCTCAGTGGTAGAGCACTTGCCTTGCATGCATGAGGCCCTGGGTTCGATTCCTTGGCACCGCATAAGCAGAAAATAAAAAAGCCAGAAGTGGCGCTGTGGCTCAAGTGGTAGAGCGCTAGCCTTGAGATGAAGAGCTGAGGGACAGCGCCCAGGCCCAGAGTTCAGGCCCCACGACCGGACCACCCCCCCAAAAAAAGAAAAAGAAAAATGCAAATTAAAATTCCAGTAAGGTATTGCCTATCCCCAGTAACAATGACTATTATTAAAAAGTTAAAACATAGCAAATACTATATTGTGTTTCCCACTATTGATGGGAATAAACATTAGTACAGTTACTATGGAAAACAGTATAGACGCAACTCAAAAAATGAAAAATAGAACTAGTATACAAATGAGCACTTCCACTCCTAGGTATTTGTTCCCAGGAAATGAAGTCAAGATTTCAAGACATATCTGCATTCTTGTGTTTATTGTAGCACGATTCACAAGTCAGATCATCATAATTGACCATCAGCTGATGACTTGATAAACTGTGATATATATATATATATATGTGTGTGTGTGTGTGTGTGTGATCTATAAATATGATATATACACATGATTAAATATTATTCAACCTTAGGAAAAGGGGAAATTCTGTCATTTCAACAGCATGAAATTACTTGGAAGGAATTACGTTATATTGTGTGAGATAATCCAGGAGCAGAAAGGCAAATGCCACATGTTCTCCTTTATATGTGAAATCTAAAAAATAGTTGAACTCATAGAAGCAGAGAAGAGGCTAGACATGAGATATCATGGACATGAAGGATATAAAATTCCAGTTAGGAAAAATACATGGAAACTATGATAAAATTTCTTAAAGATAGCAAAGTAGATTTTTTTAGTGTTCTCACTGTGAGAAAGAAGTAATAAATTTCATTTACTTAATTTAGACATTATACATGATATAGACACTTCAAAATGTAATGGTGCACACAAGAAATATATTCAAGTTTCATTTTCCAATTAAAAAGAAATTTTTGTCTATACTGTGAGTATACAAGCTATTAAATTTCTGTACTCTTTAGTTTCCTAATAATAGTATTAGGAATACCTCTAAGTATTAATTCAGTTCATATATACAATGTACTTAAAAGAAATTTTGTTACATAAAAAGCAATATAGAAGCTGGGTGCTAGTGACTCATGCCTATAATCCTAACTACTCAGGGAACTGAGATTTGAATGCTGGGGTTCGAAGCCAGCCTGGGCAGGAAATCTATGAGACTTGGATATCCAATTAGCCACCCAAAAATCAGAAATGGAGCTATGGCTTAAAGTGGTAGAGCACTAACCTTGAGCAAAAGAGCTCAGGGACAGTGCCCAGGCCCTGTGTTAGAGCTGTACAAATGACAGTGTTACTATGACAATACTGAACTCCTACCAGGAGTCCTGGTAGGAGTCCTTCCACAAATTTAAGGAGGAAAAGTTTTAAATGAGTATTTTGTGAATCAGAGCTGCCTAACGCATCTTGTTGTTAGCTTCTTATGATGGTATTTGGCTACAATTGGAAGATGTCTCTTTGTCTTAATCTATGAGTACCCTCAATCAATACTTGGGAAATAAGTCCAATGTAACTCAATATTTGATTTTGCTTATATTTCCATACCAAAGCTTATACTTAGAAAAGTTAAGGTGCTGTAAAATGACCTGAAGGTCAATCAAAGGTGTTCCTATAAAAGAAGTAAGTTCTAAGAGCATGAATTTTGAAAGATGAAGGAAAATAAAAACAGTATGTTATATTATCATAACTGTTGTTGGAATCATCACTCTGTTGGAAGATGGCAAAGCAAAAAGTAAGATCCAGTACATGTTGTCATAGTGGGCCACAAGTTGAAACTATATTTATTACATAATGGCAGTTAAGCCAGAGTTGGAATTGTAAGGATCTCTAAAATCCTTAGCAGGCAATCGCTGGGACTTGGTCTATTGAAGTAGTTAGTACTTGTCAATCATGTGTTAAATGCCTTCCATAAAGTATGCCATTTAGTCCTGACAACTGTGTGAGGTATCCAAATCTATTATCCTAATTTATAGTTGAAGCACGGAGAAATTTCGATATTCAAGTTTTAAATCCAAGATTATCCAACAGGCAATTAAATGCATTTAATGCAAAGTGGTATCTGTTCAATGTCATGCTTCTTACTTAGGCATAATATCTTCTTACTAAGATATAACATCTCAAGGATCATCTGGTGATTCTCCACCTACCAATAAGTTTTTGCCTCGATTACAATTTAATAATTCCTTAAAAATTGTGATAATTCTCTATTCTTATAAAAAGCTTCTGACTATTAGACTTTGGAGCCTTTTGCAGGTTCTCTACCACTTGAGCTATACCCCTACCCCAAACCATTAATAGTTTTTCTGGGATCATTTTTTTAACTAGTGCCAGTTGCATTCATGATAAGCCATAATTTTTCTAAAAGTATGTGCTTATTTTTAAATGAAAAAGATCAATAACAAATACATTTAGATTAAGTATTAAAATCTTTATAAAGAAATATTTGTGATATTATAGTTGACTGGTTTCTATTAATGGTCAGCTTCTTTAGTATGGCTCTATAAGGTTTATGAAACATAAAGAGGAAACACAAACATATCTGGGAGAAATAAAAAACCAAGTCTGAATGAGGATGATGTAGAAAAGTGGGATATTAATCAAAACAGCTTGGTATTGGCATAAGAACAGACCTCAGGACCAATGGAATAGAATTGAAAACCCAGAAATGAACCTACAGACCTATAGCCATCTAATCTTCGATAAGGGAGCTAAAACAATAGAATGGAAGAAAGACAACCTCTTCAGTAAATGGTGCTGGCAAAATTGGTTAACTACATGTAGAAAACTTAAGCTAGATCCTTATATATCACCCTGCACCAGAATCAACTCCAAATGGATCAAAGACCTTGAACTCAAAGCAGACACTCTGAAAACATTACAGGATGGAATAGGAGAAACCCTAGGTCTCCTTGGCTCAGGCCAAAATTTTCTGAATAGAGACCCGGAAACACAACAAATCAAAGAAAGGTTGGACAAATGGGATTGCATAAAGTTGCAGAGCTTCTGCAGGGCAAATGACATAGCTAGCAAGATCAATAGAAAGCCCACGGATTGGGAGAAGATCTTCACTAGCCATACAACGGACAAGGGTCTCATATCTAAAATATACTTGGAACTCAAAAAATTAAACCCCCCAACAACAAATCCTCAAAGAAACAACTGCCCAATAAATAAGTGGGCGAAAGACTTAAAGAGAAACTTCTCTGAAGAAGAAAGAAGGATGGCCAATAGACACATGAAGAAATGTTCAACATCCCTAGCCATAAAAGAAATGCAAATCAAAACAACATTGAGATATCACCTCACTCCTGTTAGAACGGCAAAAATCAAGAACTCTAACAACAACAGATGCTGGAGGGGATGTGGACAGAAGGGAACCTTACTTCATTGTTGGTGGGAATGTAAACTTGTTCAACCACTTTGGAAAGCAGTATGGAGGTTCCTCAAAAGACTTCACATAGAGCTCCCCTATGACCCAGCAATCCCACTTTTGGGCATTTACCCTAATGTTTACAAACAAGACCACACTAAAGCTACCAGCACAACTATGTTTATTGCAGCATTATTTACCATAGCTAAGATATGGAACCAACCCAGATGCCCCTCAGTAGATGAATGGATCAAGAAAATATGGTATATATACACAATGGAATTCTATGCCTCCATCAGAAAGAATGACATTTCCCCATTTGTTAGGAAATGGAAAACCTTGGAAAAAATTATATTAAGTGAAGTAAGCCAGGCCCAAAGAAACATAGGTCCCATGGTTTCCCTTATTTGCAATATCTAGTATATGTATGAGTCAAGCGGAAACGGTCAGATAATGTGATGTCAGGAAAATGAACCCTTAGATGTGTATTTTAATGTTTTTTTTTCTTTCATGCATGTGTTTCTAACACATTTATAAGATTATCTCTTTGTTGCTTTGTATGTCCCTCCCTCACAGTATAACCCCTGCTTTCACTATATTTGATGTCAGTATAACTTGTGGAGGAGATGGGGAAAAACCAGTTGTTTAAGGATACAGGTGGACCTGTTGCAACAATGAGAAGTACAAGTTGTCATGTCGAAAATGAGCTTTACAACGTTGGTGCGGGGGTGGGGGGGGGGGATGGGAAGGAGAAGGATTGGGTTTAGGGGGGGAGGGGGGAGGCTGGGAAGGGATGTGAAGGATAAACAAAGGAGGAGGCTGCAATGCTTGGTAAGAAATGTACGCATTATCCTGCCCATGTAACTGTAACTCCTCTGTACAGTATGTTCACAAATAAAATTAAATTAAATTAAAAAAAAAAAGAAAAGTGGGATATTTCAGCCACAGTAGTGAAGGGAATAAAGGATAATAGAGGGTGGGAAGATAGGGGAAGCAGTAGTAACTGAAATGGGGCAGTTTGTTTAAAGTACAATATATGTATGTGTAAATGTCACAAGGAAACCCCTTTGAACAACTGTCATATGCTTAAAGAATGAATATTACGAATCTAAAACAAAGCCTATCTGGTGATGGGTACTAGTAGGAGGGAGAAGGTGAACAGAGACAGTTCTTTATGTATTATGTTTTTGTAAATTTTGAAGTTCATTTGTGTGAAAATGTAACAATGAAGCTTGTTGAGATTGGTTTTGGAAAGAGGAAGAGGGAATTAGGGAGATTGATGGAGGAGTTGAGTCTGATTAAGGTATATATGGACATGTCAAAATGAAATCTTCTTACTAATTGGTGTTAGTAAAAATGTGGGGGGGAGGAAGGTGTAGGCATGGCACTAACTAGGAGGTAGGGCATGATGCCAAAATCAAACTAGTAAAGATTTGTGACAAACTTTGAGATCTGGAAAATCTGAAGGTGAGGAGCTATGGAATTATGGCTCCAGTGATCTAACTAGTAGAATGATTTTGCATGCTCAAGAGTCCCCTAAAAAGGTAGGCTCAAATTGTCCTGTACATTTTGATCTTCTAAAAATGTGTCCGCCTGCAGGGTCTATATTTACATTATGACTTCAGCAGTGGAAACAGGTGGCTGAGACTTTTAACTTCCCATCTTGAATCTTTTTTTCCAGATGTACATATTTTTATCATATTTCTAATTATAAAAAATCATGCTCATGGAAAAATTGAAAAAAGAAAATTATCTGGACAAAAATAAAAAAAATCAATACCTTAATTCCTAACTTACCTCAGCCCCTCCAATTTGGTTTCAAGAATTGAATAAATAGTAAGGTAACTATTAATGGCTGGGTGGAGTGTGAGGAAGGAGAAACTACTTCTTTTCTGTCCTGGCAGCCTAGAAAAGGGTGAGTAACGCTTTCACAACATAACCACTAAAAAAGCAGCAATAGTTAATGTAAGTATAGAAAGATGCAGCTCCCTGGTAATTGGAGAAGGGTAAATTCCAACCTTAAGGAGAGGGGGCCACTTTTGACCTCTGGAATTAGCAAAGACAAAAATGAGTGACAGGGCCTGGTGTGATGGGGGGTTGGAGGTTGGTAGATCGGACCACTTCCATAGAACTACTGGTGGGAGGGGGAAGTGGGATCAGAGTTGGAGGATGACATAATCCTCACATGACCAAAAGCTGACAAGAGCACAAGTCCTTATATTCCCGGGCTTCTTTCTTCTCTGGGTACCAGCCCTTGCCGCCCTGCAGACTTGTGTCCTGTGGCCAAGGAGAGGAAGAGGTAAATTCCTTACAGGCCAACAAGCTTGTGTGAAGAAAGTGCTTGGATCCCTGGTTGGTAGTGGCTGAATGTAGTGACTGGAAAGATCCAGGCTTGCTTTCCCAAAATGCCTGCAAGTTGGTGGGAGATAATTGTATATTTTGAAGGGGGAGTAAAAGGGCCAAATGGAAGTCTTTAGAGACACACAAATACTTAATAACAGGATTTAACTTCTCTTATCTTGGAAAACTGTCTCTTTCCTTCTCCTTTCCCCAATTCGTTGGAGAAAATGGTAGGCCTGGAGTTGGGATTGACGGATGAAGAAAAGACTAAAATCCTGGGATGGAATCAGAGAAATTAAAGAAAATCTGAAACTAATTTGCCTTCCTCAATGCAGGCATGCTACAGTGGTGGTGTAGGGAAGTGCAGGGGTGGGGGGATTGTACCAGGACCAGGCTTGAGTGGGAGATGGCAGGGTGGATACAGAAATATTAGAGGAAGGGAAAGGAACCAAAAGGGAACCTGGCAGTGGGTGATTTGGAGTTGCCTGAGTGATGAGAAAACCAGATTCCAGATGTCTGGTTTCTGAAACAGGTTGATCTACAGAGAATTCCATCTTCTCCGCCCCCTTCCTTTAGTTTGCAGGTCCAAAGGGCTGTATTTGCAGACACTTTGAGGCAAAGAAAAAGAGCAGAAAACAATCTCGCCTCTGCACAGGTCAGTGTGAGGGAGGCCCTTGAAACGAAATTTCTGAGAGCGAGAGTTGAGAAAGGCAAAAGCCGGGTAAATTTATGGCCTCACAGTGCACCTCTACATCTTAACCCTTCTCCCGCCTGGTGAACAAGCTGTTAGCCTTGTCTGCTAGGGAAATGGTATGTTGGGGGTGGGGATGAGGCGAGTAGAGTGGGAATGGAGCCCAGAAACATTTCCAACTCTGTGGGCTGGACTTGAGGGGAGGGTGTGAGGGATTGGGTGAGTATTCTGCCTCAAAGAGAGACTGAGAACCCTGATTCCAAAGTGCAGAAGCAATCGATGTCTATTATTTTCTCCCTAAAGAAAGCAGAAGACGACATCATGCAGAAATCCTGCAAAGAAAATGAAGGGAAGCCCAAGTGCACCATGCCAAAAAGGGAAGATGAACATCCTTGTGGAGGATTTGAACGCCAGCAAACGGAAGGGAATTTTAGGCAGAGGCTGCTTCAGTCTCTCGAAGAATTTAAAGAGGACATGGACTACAGGCATTTTAAGGATGAGGAAGTGGCAGGAGAGGAAGATGAGATGGAAAGGTGCTTAGAAGAGATAAGAGGTCTGAGAAAAAAATTTAGGGCTCTGCATTCTAACCACAGGCATTCTGGAGACCTTCCTTTTCCCATTTAAAGCATCTCTCACTAAATCATTTATGTTCTGTTATTAATATTGCCCCTGCTTTCTTTGTATCTTCACTTTCTTGCTAAATAGTTGCTATCTTTATACTCTAATTCTTGAGTGGTTACATCTGCACACAACTTTTATTGCTAACATCTCATCTTTTAATTCAGTCTCATCCATTTACAGGAAATCATGCTCATCTAATCATGTATTATAAAGTAAAAACAACACGCTACCAATGTATATGTACATTTATATATGACATCATGTAACATGACACGTCTCAATTGTTGTACACCAAAAGTTAACAGGGAATCTCTATGTGATCTGCATTTTCTTTCTGTATTGCCTGTCTACATCTTCTCATTTCCAAAAATGAATATTTGTATGTGTATTGCACACACACACACACACACACACACACATACACACAAACTAGGCACAATGAAAAAGCCTGTCAGTCACTTTTGAAAGGCAGTAAAACGTTTAATAACAGAAATATAAAAAATGTAAACTGTAAATTACCTCTGGCTCTCTTCACCAGAGAAATAAACTGGCAACTATTATAAGAAACATATGTTTAAGGCTTGATCTTTTCATGGGGAAAATATTTGCCTCACAGTGCTGCTGTGGGAAAGAACTGTCAGACAGTGCTTCTGAACTGTATTTGATGGGACCTTGCTTTTGCCTGTGCAATAGAGAAGCCCAACCTGCTATAAAACCATCAATTATTTGAGGGAGGACATGGTGTGATTCCAACTGCTCAGGAACATATCTCATAGGCAAAAGTGGGAGCTTCCATTCCAATCCTGTGCTTTTGATCTCTATTCCTATTTCCTTGGGTCCTTGGCTCTGGGATGTCAACATCTCCACTCGCTACTAGTGCATTTGGGACTTTTGAGTGTCAAGAATCTCACTAAATTTCCTGGAGTTCCCAGTGGGTTTAACTCATACTCTTTTCAAACCTCTCTGCTGTATAATGACACTTAAACAGATAGGATGGCTCTATGGGTACTGGGGCCACAAGGTTTTCACAGTCCTTACCAAAATGGCAAATGTTTTCAATCACAGGACCTTTCACCTCCTTAGGTATCCTATGTGATGAATCCATTTAGAAGTGGAACAAGGTACCAGTTTGATGAAATATATCATACTATACTCAATATTGCTGCTCTTAAGTTCAGGGACTAAAGGTTTCATGTTCATCCTGTGAGAAAAATCTCCAAGAACACTGATGGAAGGTCTAACATTGTTTCATCAGATTCTCAGGGGACATTTATACTGCAGAATGTGATGCAGGGAATAGATTTAAGAGAACAGATTCTTGCTTGCCATCCCATCTCTTCTTGAAACATGTAAAACTGCTTTGTGGAACTAAGATTATATGTACATACATATTTTTGTAAGACATAGATACTAACATAGTAGAACTAATATATTAGACTACAAAGCACACACATATTTAAGAGCACTATTTTCTAACTGAACTTTTTACATTCTACATGATAAAACAAATACAATATATTTTCACTATAGTCTCATTTATTGATTCTGTGATTAACATATAGTGGATATTTGATAAATACTTATTTAATTAGAATTCTAGTACATAGTTTTACTTCTACTTATATGAAATTGGGGAAAATAACTACTTCACTTAGAAACTACCTTACACTTTCAAAAGGAACTCAACAGGAATTTCCCACATTCAGTCTATGAAATGATTGTATTATTTTGTTACTGGTATCTCTTTTAAAAGTCACGTCTACATTGCTAAGGGTCATTATAATCATCTAGAGTATGTATTACTTAATAAAATGCAAAATGCCAATATATCTTACTCACTTAATCATACTGTTACAAACACATTGAGTCTGAATCTCTGTGCAGTTGGCCTGGGAATCTTCCATGGTGATGCTCCTCTGAAATGATAGCCTCTTTCCTGCCTTATAAACCCTCACCATAGACTCTCAGCTAAGCTGTAGAAAAGGAACCTCTTTCTTATCACAGATGCCCTGGATTTAAAATTCATAATTAGAGGCTCCTAACAGTGAAACCATAGTTACTATAACTTGAAAATTCTGAAAAGAAGATAGAGTATCTATCAAATAGACTTATGTGAAAACAAACATTTACTCTTAATAGGATGCAAAAAGACAATAAAAATAGCAAAGTATTAGTCTCTATACAAGAGGCAAATGTATGTTTACTTGCAACATTCAATTTTATTGAGGATACAGGCATTCTCATATTCAGTGAGACATGTGATTGCTAAATATATTTATATACTTCAATTCACAGTAGCATGCAAAAGTTATATATTTTACATACTCCTTTACCCAACATTCTTTTTGATTGGAATTTTTTCTAAGAAAATAATCATAAAAATTTTACAAAGAAAATAATCATGAGGAGGAAACATCTATTTATAAGTGTATTTGTTTGAAGATTTAGCACATTTGAAAACAATTATTTTTATTTTAACCTAAGAATCAAGAAACTTAGACAACTGAATCAAAAGAAAATGAATAAAGATATCTGCTTACCATATTCATAAAAATGTATCCTAGGAAGATTAAATACAAAAATGTGGAAAAATAAGCCAGGCACCCATGGCTCATGCCTATAATCTTAGCTATTCAGGAGGCTGAAATATGAAGATCATGGTTCAAAGCCAACCTGGGCAGGAAAGTTCATGAGACTCTTATCTCTAAATAAGCACCAAAACAGCCAAAAGTGGAGTTGTGGTTCAAGTGGTAGAGTACTTTCTTTAAGTAAAAACAAAACTCAGGGATGGAACCCAGGCCCAAGTTCAAGCCCCAGGACCAACACAAAAAATGTGAAAATAATTATTAAAATTTGCAATGAAAATAAAGAATTACATAAGAATTTTTTGCTAGTCTCGGAGCTTGAACTTAGAGCCTGGGTACTGTCTCTGAACTTCTTTTCATTCAAGGCTAGCACTCTACCACTTAAGCCACAGTTCCCCTTCTGGCTTTTCTTTTTTGGTAGGTTAATGGAGATAGTCTCATAGATTTTCCTGCCCATGCTGGCTTTCAACTGTAATTCTCAGATCTTAGCCTTATGAGTATCTAGGAGTACAGGTATGAACCACGATCACCCAACGGTATAAGATTTTTTTGAAATAGGGAATCACTATGTAGTTCAAGCTGGTCCCAAACTTGATCCTCCTGTCTCGGCCTTCTGAGATTACAGGAATGTAACATCAAGTCTGACAAAAAATTGTATAACCTTGTAATAGTGATTATATGCTTAAGCAAGCAAGAAATCCCAAAAGTTATAAAAGAAAAAAATACCAACAATACAAAGACAATATATATTCTGGGAAAAAGACATTCACAATGAGCCAAAAATTGTATGAACTTGTAATAGTGGTTATATGCTTAAGCGAGCAAGAAATCCCAAAAGTGGGGAGGGGAAGGGGAATAACAAAATGCTGAAACAAGGACACAGGATGACCCATTGCAACAATAAAGCTCACAAAAAATATATTCATACTGTATAATTCAACCTTTGCTTTGAATTCATATTTATACAAACTCATTAGAAACTGTAGATGAATGTTTTTGGCATTGTATATGGGTGCCAAAATATTGAAAACAGACTAAATCATCAATAAGGAACTAAGCTGTTGTCCATCTGTACTAAAAACACAAAACATACGCTATAGTTCAATAGAAAGAAATTCATACATCGACTTTGGACTGGGATGTGGCACAAGTCATAGATCATTTCCTAGCAAGTATGAGAATCTGGTATTAATACACAATACTTCTCCAATATATCACTAATTTGGAGGATGTGCAGCTGAACAATGTATATTATTTGTCTCCTACTAGCTTTGCTGTAAATGACATCTCTGATTTGTGAATTATGATGATACCAGTTGCTTAGGTTGCTTTTCAGTAATTTGAAGTCTGCTGTTGCTGACTTTAAATGAGCCTAGAAGTCCAATGAGTGACTAAATGAGATGGAAAACCTTAGTATTCATGCTTTCATGTTGTATCTCTCTCCTTTGCTACCTTAAAATTTGCATCATATTTTTGCTCAGTTCTACCTGTAGACATGTTGTTTATGCTTTTATATTGTATCTCTCTCCTTTGCTACCTTAAAATTTGCATCATATTTCTGCTCAGTTCTACCTGTAGACATGTTGTTTGGGAAATGTTTTGTCTGGAACTTTAAAGCAAAATTGTTTTGACCTAACTTGCCTAGACTTTTTTAAATAAAAATGTTAAAATAGCATTCTCTATGATTGTCATATCTTAGAGAAAACAATAAATATAAAATAAAAGCAAAAAACATAAAAGTATAATAAAAGCACAAAAACTATACTCTATAATACAAAGATACCTTATATTCTGTTGTATGTCCTCTTGATTCTTATTCTAAGTATATGTAAAACACCTTAAATGAGATAATGTTGTATATGTTTCTTTGTGAAATTCCTTTTACCTGTTTCATAGTTGTTAGGCTTGTCTAGTCTATTTCTTGACCCTTTAAGCCTGAAGACAACAGGATAAAAATGGGGTAGGGATAAAGTCCTATCTTAGACTAATGGAAAGATTTCTACTTATTAATTCTACCTACCTAGACCAGTGGCTCCTGTTTCTTCTTCCCCTCCCTATAATGCCCTTTCATATATCTGAGTCCTCTGAAACGATCAGCTCACAAATGAAAAAGGTGCTCACATCTGAGTTATTTACTATCTCTAGAAATAAGCTAACCCTCAGCAAGGCCTCAGATGTCAAATTTACCAAATACAGAAAGTAAAAAGTGAAGTTGTAATATTAAACTCTCCAATTAAAAGACAAACAGGCATAAGATCTGAGGATTGAAGTTTGGAGCCAGCCTAGGCAAATTCAAGACACTTTTATTTCCAAATAACCAGCAAGAATCCAGAAGTGGAGGTGTGGCTCAAGTGGTAGAGCACCAGCCTTATATGACAAAGTCAAGCCAGAGTGTGATGCCCTGAGTTCAAGCCCCAGCCTCAATACTGGCACAAAAAAAAAAGAAAGAAAGAAAAAAAGGCAAACAACCAGAATAGATTTTGAAAAGGCACACTCCAACTCTAAGCTATCTCATTTCATATTCAAAGACAAATATAGACTGAAGTGAAAGGATGAGAAAAGATATCCTATGTCCCAAACAAGAGTGCTGATGTAACTATAATAATGAGCAAAATGGACTTTTAGTCAAAACTCTTTATAAAGACCTTATATATTCATAAAATATTGATCATGATGGTGGTATTACAATTCTAAACATATATTAAGAGAGATAACGTATGTGAAGGCAAGCTGCCAAATTGAAGGGGAGATGGACAGCTATGTAACAGTCAGAAATTTCTATACCCTATTCTCAATAAGACAGAAGACCAATGACTAACACTATGTCAAATAGTTCAAGCAGACATATATAAACCATATCCTATGACCACAAAGCAATGTACATTGAATGAATGTACAATGAATATATATGGAAAATTATTTAGTTACACCATGTTCAGTTCATAAAATAATCCTCAATAAATGTAAAAATAATGACATAATAGAAAATATTTCTCCAACTATAATGTAAAGAAGGTTGAAACCAATGAAAACCTAAAAACTGAAAATTTTAAACTGAATATTAAAATTTTAAACTGAATATTAATCCTGATGCTCTTTGAAAACTAGTGACCCAAGTAACAAATTACAATTACATTTGTTTTTATTAGTTAAGAATGTAAATAAAAGGATAAAGAAGGATTTTAGTATTTGCTGCCTAAATTGTCTTTTTTTTCCATGGGTGAATATCGAACTCAGTCCTTTAAACAGGTTAGGAAAGTACACTATCACTGAAGCTGCATCTCTAACCCTTTGACCACTTTATCACTTTTTAAATATATGTCATTATCTCGAGTAGTGTTTCTTTTCTTAAGATTTACCTCATTACATTTTCATGACCTCGACAGTTTTCCTTTGGTTACTGCAGACAAATATTTATTTTTCAACATTTTGACTTTCAACGATTCTCTATCCTTACATTAAGGTGTGTTTCTTATAAGCAACATTTCATTTATGTATTTATTTAATATTTTGGTGGTGCTTGAATTTGAATTCAAAGTCTTCTACTTGATGGACAGGTATTATAGTGCTCAGTCACATTTCTATTCCTTTTTTGTTCTTTTTTATGCAGTTAATTAGTTAGTTAGTTAGCATAAGGGTGATGCACAGAGGAGTTACAGTTACATAAGTCAGGTAATGAGTACATTTCTCTTTTAACAGTGTCACCCCTTCCTCACTCTCTCCCATTTTTCCCTCTCTCTCCAACCCACAAGTTGTGTAGCTCATTTTCAACATAGTGTTTAGTGAGTAGCACTGCAGCATTTGTTCACCCTTTGTCCCACCCTTTCTGTGTTTCTGTTATTCTTGAGATAGGATTATGCTACCACCAGCACACACCTAGGCTATGATCTGCTTATTTTAGGTTTGCTACAATAACTACAATAACAGGTGTGTGCGACTGTGTCAAGCTCTAAGTTCAAAAGGGGTCTCACAAGTTTGTCTGCTCAAGCTGGCCTCAAACTGCAATCCTCCCAATCTCAGAGTCTGAGTAGGTAGGATTGTAAGTGTGAGACACTGGCACGTAGAAAGATGTATTATTTTATCCAGCATCATAAGGAGTATTCAGTTCATTTGTATTTCCTGTACTTATTGATTTTATTTATGTCTGTGCCTCTCACTACTTGTTTTCTATTTGATCCTTTTGTTCTATGTTATCACTGATTAGATTAGTCCACTAGGCCTTAAGAGAGGAAACTTGTGAATTCCTTAAACTAGTGTTCATTATTGTGTGCCCATAACTGTGTTAATGAGTATACCTGCTTGTTCAAGTTACATGTGTATTTTAAGGAGAGAGTCTATCTTATTAGTTTCTGAAAGGGGATTGCAATGTATAAAAAACAGGCGAAAGGTCTTATAGCTATAATCCAGGAGTGTGGATTTTGTTCCAATGCCTGGATTCACAAAAAGTGAGTATTTCACCAACTATATCACTTCTCTATATACTGTAAGTCCCCTCTCAACCTCCTTGGATTAACTCATCCACTGTAGTTGTCACTGTATTCCTAGAAATGATGGCATCAAATTCCATGTCTTTAGCCTAGAACTCTCTCTGGCTCTACAGGTTTTCAGCTAATTCTTTAGCAAAACTCTTCTCCTAGATGTCCCCAGAGTACCTTGATATAAACACATCCAAACTACTACTGTTCCACTATCAATCAAAGTATATCCTATTTCTGTACCCCAGTCACCCAACTCAGGGATGATCAGACTTCAGTGCTGGCTCTGGCCCTTTACCTTTAAGTTTCTCCAATAGATAGTCAAAGTGTGTTCAAGAAGGAAAGTAAATCCAATGTGATATTGTAAAATAAGTTTGAGGATATTGTTTATAGCACAATACTTACTCAGTTTTGAAAACATATATGGGTCAAAACAATTTAGTGTTTTGCTGTGTGAATGCTTGACACATTTGTCTCCCATGCATATGCATCTATAAAATAAAATTTGAAATTTCCCATTGCTGAGAAGTGTCTTAATTTTGAACTGGATAGCTTTTTTCTGTGGCCTAGCTTCTGCCTCTTCAATTTCTGTTCTTTCTGTTCTTCCTTTCTTTCTGTTCTTCCTTTCTGTTCTTTCTTTCTGTCCTTTATTTCCTTTCTTTCTTTCTTTCCTTTCTTTCTTTCTCTTTCTTTCTTTCTTTCTTTCTTTCTTTCTTTCTTTCTTTCTTTCTTTCTTTCTTTCTTTCTTTCTTTCTTTCTTTCTTTCTTTCTTTCTTTCTTTCTTTCTTTCTTTCTTTCTTTCTTTCTTTCTTTCTTTCTCTCCTGGGTTTTAATTTAGGGCTCAAGCACTGGGCTTGAGCTTTTTTGCTCATCTGGTACTTAACTCTACATGAGCCATAGTTCCATTTCCAGCTTTTTTAAATTTTCAGTTGTAGGGTCTGAACTCTTGGCCTGGGCACCATCCCTGAGCTCTTCAGTTTAAGGCTAGCACTCTACCACTTGAGTCATAGCTCCACTTCCAACTTTTGCTGCTTATGTGGTGCTGAAGAATCAAACCCAGGGTGTCATGCATGCTAGGCAAGCACTCTACCACTGAGCCATCTTCCCAACCCCCATTTCCAGCTTTTCGTAGCTAAATGGAGATAAACATTTCACAGACACTTCTGCCTTGACTGGTTTTGAACAATGATCCTCAGATATCAGTTTCCAGAGAACATAGAATTGCAGATGTGAGCCACTGATGCCTGGCCTCTGTATAATCTTAAATTAATCTTTCTCATAAGGAGGATTTACTGTGATGACTTCTCAAATCCTCAATATCACAGATTTTGATTTTCCTTCAGGTTCTGGAGCTAGTTGCTTGATTATCTCCATTACTACCAGTTTTATTCAATGTTAGAAAAAATAAAAGAAAGTAAAAGAAATAGTGGGATTGTAACTTGCTGCTTCAAAAATATTAGAAAAATAATACAACATAAAAATGTGTTTAAGAAAACAGATGGGGCCAGATGCACCGGTAGGTACCTATAATCCTAATTAATCAGGAGGATGATAATGAGAAGAATATGGTTGAAGTCCAGCCCAAGCAAAAAGTTAATGAGGCCCGATCTCATCCAATAAAAACATTGACATGGTAGTACACAACTGTCATTCCAGCTAAGCAGAAATGGGAGGATCTCAGCTCAGGACAGCCTGGGAAAACTGTATGAACTTATTTGAAAAGTAATGAAAGTATACAAGGTTGGGGATATGACTCAAATGGTAGAGCAACTACTTACCAAGTGTGAAGCCCTGAGTTCAAATCCTAGTACCACAAAAAAGAAAACAGATGGTTGTTTTTACCTGTCCTAATCATCATTTTACCATCTTAATATGTTATTTACCCTGTTGAGAGTCCAAGAGCACATATTCTAGAGACCAGTAGCTTTGTCTGTGTAACCTGTTTGTTGAACAATCTTAGGTAATGTGGCTCTAATGTGCCTCATTTTCCTTCTATGTGAATTGGGGATACCCACTGCATAGTTTCCACAAATTTTTTCTGAAGAATAGGTTAATTTTATCTGTAAATCATTTAGAACACCATCTTCAACAATACTTACACTAAAAGGTTATTATAAATATTGTTATTCATTACTATTCTCCATACTACAAATTAAAATGATGGTACATGTGTGTATGAGTGTATATGTACACACATATAATTCGCTAAGGATAATAGTATTGGAACTGAAGAACATTTTAAAAATTAACAACTTAGGAGCTAGAGGCATGGCTCAACTGGTAAAATGACTTCCTAGGAAGTGTGAGGCTCTAAATTCAATCCCCAGTTACCACCAAAATAAGCAAACAAATAAACAAAAAATAAACTGGAATCAGGGTGACACTGATAAAGATATATCATACTCATAAATTGATATATTGAATTGAAATAACTTTGTATAACTACTCAAAGATAATAAAAAATTGTAATTAATTTCATCCACAAAAACAGTACCAAAGGAAAAAGAGCATCACCATTTACCACACATATATGTTGAAATATTATCTGCAGAAGCTAACAGCAATAAAATATGAAACAATTAGTCAACTGGACCATAAATAAAAAGTTAAGAAACAGAGGTAAACTTGAAAAATATTAATGTAAGAACAAACTTCAATTTTTAGGATATAAGGCAAGGCATGGTGATGATGAATGTGGAGGATTTCCATGAGAGCCATGGACTCTCCCTTTATTTCAGTCCCCTAGGCTTTTGTCCTATCATTTTTTCCATGAACAATTCCATATCATCTGCATCTTTATCATATCAATATTTTTGTGCCAGTCCTAGGGCTTAACTCAGGCCTGAGATTTTTTTTTTTGCTCAAGGCTATTGCTTCACTTGAGCCACAGCTCCAGTTCTGGCTTTTTGCTAGTTAATTGAAAGTGGCTGGCTTCCAACCATTATCCTCAGAGCTCAACCACCTGATTAGTTAGTATTACAGGCATGAACAACTGGTGCCCTACCATATTAATATTTTCACAAGACTATTAATAATTGTTTCCCATTTACAATCTTTGAAAGGTGGACTCCAGATTCCTATAAAATTTTCTTCGGTCTTTTGGCCTTTGTGCTCTCTTCATTTTAATTCTCTACATTCTTGCTAGAGAATATTTCTCCCACTTATTGTACTTTGTACCCTATCACTCCTAGAAGATAAAAGGCAGCCAAAAAGATGGAACTCTTGGTGAAAACACCACAGAGGACAGAAGCTCTATTATGAAACTTTCAAGACTTAAAGCTCTGGCTATCAACAGTTTCAGATGTTCATAGTTCCCACCAGAGATGCCTCAAGCACCCTGTAGGAGGCTTCCACGAGAAGCCTATCTCTCCTCTAAAGCCTATCATTTTTTTCCTGTAAAACTTTTTCCAGGCTTTCACCAAAATACAGGACTTGAATTTCTACTTAGGAAGTAACTAAGTTTATGTGCAAGTTTATGTTGAAGGTGGGTACAATCCTAGAGGCATCTTAAATATTAAATGAGAGTATATTTGCCAGGAGTGGTATAGTAAGCTAGAGTCCTAGTTACTCAGGAAGCAGAAACCTAGAAAATCATAGTTCAAAGAACTGTGGGAGAAAGAACAACAAAGAACCTGGGAGACGTAGTGCATATATATAATCTCAGCTATGTGGGAGGCAGATCTGAAAAAAAGGAAAATTCTACCTAAAAATTAACTAAAACCAAAAAGGGCTCGGGCTGTCGCTCAAGTGGTATTGTACATGCCTAGTAAATGTGAGGCCCTGAACTCAAACCTTAGTACCTCCAAGAAGAAAAAAAAGAGGATTGAGTGGAGTATCATTAATTTTAACATGATAAAATAGATTTACTGGAATAGAGATATTTATACTGCTTTGTAAATATATCACCCACATGGGAATGTGGGTGATATATTGTCCCAATGTAGTAAATAAAAATTATGGTTATAGAATGAAATTGCTAAATGTAGAAATCTGAAAACAAATCTTATTTTAATACATATAGCCAAAAATGCATGCAAGATAAGACAATTTATACTTGTACTAATGATCTATTTCAATGACTCATGTAACAGAAATGGTGTGATTTTAATATACATATATATATATATATATATATATATTCACCAATTTGACAGGTGAGCATTAGTACCTTAAAATTCTATCTACTCACAAGCAGAACAATGGAACTGTTGCCCTTCTTTTCCTCTTCACCTTCAATCTCAAATACAGAAATTTTATAGTTTGCAGGTGGGGATAGGAGTAGTAACTGGGAGAGAGCAAGGGAAGGGGTGGCATTGTTAAAAAAGAAATGCACTTTTTATCTGACTTATGTAATTATACCCCCTCTGTACATCACCTTTATAATAATCATAAAAATTTAAAGAAATTTTAATATATAGTCATACATATGTAGATGTGTATTATTTATGTTATTTGTACATATATAATTAAGTGCACATACTAAACAGTCAATGAAGTATAGGTTTCCTTAGTATTATGCATTTCATTATGCTATGTATGTAATTCAGATAAACTAGAAAATCTGGGAAACAGAAGTATAGAAATGCAATGTTCCTATAAAATAATTATGTACTTTCAGCTTAAATTATTTTGTATGATTTCTCCCCCTACTATCACAACTCATGTTCACATGAGTTGTATTAAGCAAGTTGTACAAACAAGTTTGATTCACTTTGAGTGCTGACTTAAAAATCTAGCCTCAGTTTTCATTGCAATGCAGCTATACTATCATGTCAATGACTACTGCAAACAGGAGTCTAGCAGAGACATGTGAATTTGGGTTGATACTAGCTGGTAAGCAGTGAATTAATATTTACTGAACATATAAGTGGATAGAATGTATGTTTGGCAGCCATCAGATGAAATTAAGTTTAAATAAATATCAAAATATGTACTTAGTGAGGTTTTGTGATCCTCTCCTAAGAATATCCTTCTTTGGTCTCCCTATGCGAATGTTTAGAGTCCGGTTTAATTTATCATGGAAACAAGAGGTATTTTTGTTATTTTCTCCTTTATCACTCTTTTTTATTTCTGTACATTTTGTCTTGCATATGTTTGTTTTGGAGAGGGTAAGGAGGAGTACCAAAATGGTGGGTCAAAGGGTGAATAAATGCAGCAGTGATACTCACTAGACACTATGCTGAAAATGAACTATATAATTTGTGGGGGAGAAGGGGTCGGGAGGGGAAAAACTGGGAGAAATGAAGGAAGAAGGGACATTGTCCAAAAGAAATGTACTCATTATGTAGCTGTAACCCCTCTGTACATTACCTTTACAATAACAATTTTTTAAAAAGAAATTAAGTATAGATTCTTCAGGTTTTTTTTTGCTTTTATGTGTATTTTTAATATAGATAATATAGTTATTCTCTCTTTTTTTTTGGCCAGTTGTGGGGTCTGAACTCTGGGCCTGGGGGCTGTCCCTCAGCTCTTCAGCTCAAGGTTAGTGTTCTAACACTTGAGCCACAGCACCACTTCCAGCTTTTTCTGCTTATGTGGTGCTGAAGAATCGAACTCAGGGCCTCATGCATGCTAGGCAAGCCCTCTACCACTGAGCCATCTTCCCAGCCCATATAGTTACTTTTATTTCATCGTTTTATTACCTACTTTTAAATAATTATGGTCTTTATTTTTAAAAATAAAACATTTTTGCTGGGCAAAAAAAGTGAGGGAATGATGGATAAATCAAACCAGAAATATAATCTTTTTCTTTCTTTTCTAGTCATTGTATTTTTTTCTGGCAGTATGGAATTTGAAATCAGGTCCTTCCACTTCCTAGGCACTTTTGCTTTAGTGTATTTTCCAGATAGGGACCCATGTCTTTGCCCCAGCCAACTGTTATCCTCCCACTTCACTCACATACAATCTTACTGAGTAGTCCAGGCTGGCATCAAGCTCTTGATCCTCCTATCACAGCCTCCCCTTGGTTGCTAGGATTACAAGCATGCACCACCGCATCTGGTCTGGCTTTTTCTGAGTCCATTTTTGTCTCAAAATGGTTAGTAAAATTGGTGCTAGTGGCTCACTGCTAAAAATCCAAGCTATTCAGGAGGCATGATGGTTTGAAGCCAGCATGGGCATATAAATCCAACAGACTCTTATCTCTAAACACAAGTGACAGAGCATCAGTTTTGAGAGAAAAAGCTGAGTGAGAGCTAGAGACCCTGAGTTCTAGCCCCAGTACTCCTTCCCACCACCTCATTCCCAGGCCATTGACTTGAGGACAAGTTGTTGGGGCAAGGAAATACATTCATTTGGAAAGCAGCCAGTGATGGGAATCTATCATCAGCAGACCAACTTAGGAGACTCAGGAGTGCAAAAGAGGGAAAGAGGAACAGGAGGAATATATAGGAAAGAACTGATAAATGGAAATTTCTGGGAACCAATCCACTGTCCTGGAAAGGGACATTTTTTTTAGTCACTCTTCATGTCTGCATCCTTGAATGGGAGAGAGCAATTAGATAAATTTAGATCAGCCTTGTGTTAAGTAGTTCTCAGCAAACTATTTTTTAAATGAGTACTGGATCTACATGAAGAATTAAACAGATATCTTACCCAAAGGATAACATAGCAAAAATGACAGATGTAACATAAAGAAAACATGACATCTCAAGCCTTTTCATTCTTCTTTAGTAGGCCCAAGTAAAGAGTCAATGTGTTCAGAAAAGCTGTTTCAAGTCACTGAAAAGTAACCTAGGCAACTGCTATCACCATAGCTCACACATCAGAGGTATTATCTACAGTAAAGGTGGTGGGTGGATAATAATATATTGTTTGGCTCTGTAACATTTAGTTGACAAAGTCAAAGGCAGGTGAAGCTATAGGGCTTATTTAGATTGCTCTTCCTTATAATTAAGGTATATGTTAACTATAGCAGAGACTAACAGTTCTAGTCTTGCACTTAGTATGCTATTCAGCAGGCCTGAGCCATTAAATACTGAGCTGGGAGAGGGACTCCAATGCACATTCTTTCCAGCAGTTACACTAATCTGCTAGAAAAACAAGAGAAATAAAATGAGAAGGGGTGCGTTTTAAAGACTTATTATGGGTCAAATGGTTTACATTCATGTTATCATTAAGACTTCTTAACAATTCTATGAGTTGTATGAGTTATTATTATGTCTTTTCAGATGAGCAAATGGGCTCTCATATTACCTGAGAATTAATTGATCGATACAATGAACAGGGCTCTGGAGTCAAAACATCACTTTTTTCATTAAATATCATTTCCCATCATAAAATCATAATATCAGAGCATATCGTTTTAAAGCACTTACTGGATCCCAGGATCTAGACTAAGCATTATACATGTATGAATTCATCTAGCTAAAATTATTTTATCCTTGCCTTTTCAAACTGTAAAAACGTAGAAGCTATTTTTTGTAAAGACTAGACATATTAAGAAAAAATTAATTTCCTTTAAAAATCATACTCCTTTTCTAGGCTGGTTTTACTTTTACAATTGCTGCCCTTCCCACTCCACTCCACACAGCTAAGAAAAAGATTGCAGATGAAATGGAGGCTGGAGGAAGGACGATGGATGGAGGAGTTAGGACCTGGGAGAGAAAGACTTGAGACAATTCTGAAAAGAAGTAGAAAAGTTCAGTAGCTCCATAGGATATATGCAGCTGCAGTCCCTCCCAAATAATCAGAAAAGAGCAAATAACATTTTTCACTCTGGGATCTGCACGAACAGAAAAGACTGACGGAGCCAAACGTGTGAGTGTGGGGGTGAGAGACAGAAGAGGGCGGACCCACATCTGCCGCGCTTTTGGTGGGAGTGGAAACTGGGGACCAGACCTCACTGGTGACGTAGATCCCATGTGATCAGGAGTCGACGTGTGCAGAAGTCCTGCTAGTCTGGTCCTTGTTCCCGTCTGGGTACCAGCTTCCTTCAGCTGGGCAGGCAGAGGTGCAGAAGGCCAGCGGAAGGAAGAGTCAGCTTGCTGGGATTTTGCAGGTTGGTGTACATCCAAGTGTAGCCCCCCGCGCGGGAGGGGGGAGTTTCTAGTGTAGGGGTCGTCAAAGGTAGAGACTTGGAAGAATCCCAGTCAAGTCTCTCAACCCCCTTGACTCTACAGGAAATAATGAAGGTAACTGAGGGTCCGAGGGAAAGAAAAGGAGACCTATAATATTTATGCAAAAAGTGATCCTCTAAGCTCTTGGACTTCTTTTCTGACACCCACTCTGGCCCCAAACCCCACCCCAGTCTGAAAGATGGTTGGAAATTGAACGGTTTTTACCACTCTCTGCCTGATGGGAAAGAGGAGAGAAGCGAATTGGGGGGAACAAAAGATGGGAGATTTTCCGTAAAAGAGATCTTAAGGGAGGAAAGAGACGTGTGCCTGGTCTCCTGTGCAGATCCTCCGAGCACCAAACGCTCGCCCCACCCCCACCCCCTCCCTTCTTCATGTGTCTGCAGGTCTGTTCTTAGCACCGCCCAAGGTTAGAAAAGTAAGAGAAAGAAACGGACCGGATCAGACCCGGGTAAGTGGAAGGAACTTTATAAGGACTCCTGGGTGGAGGATACACAGAGGTGGTGGCTTTTCTCTTCCCCCCTCCTTCCTCTCCTTCAGCCAACCTACTGTTCTGAGAGGGCCTTGATTTCGGCCTTGTGAGGGAGAAAGGGTTGGGGTGGGCTGAGATGGGAGGCAGGAAGGAAGGCCTTGGAAAAGGCTGGAGGGAGGGACAAAAGAGGGGAGGCGGTGGAAAGTGGAGGTAAGAGGGGCGGTGTCAGGGAAACGGTAATTGCTGACTGGATTTGTCAGGTGGAATATATTTGATGACGACACTGAATTTTTTTAGAAAACCAGGACTTCTGTGTGGAGCCCCTATACAACTACCTAGCCTTTGATCATTGTCTCTTTGCTTCCTAGAAGTAATTGCAAAGATTAGACAGGAAAAAGGACGAGAAGCAGACCCAGGCAAAATGAAACCCTGTCAGAAAATCGAAGGAAATCCAGAAAATGAGAATGAACCCAAGCCTGAGGAAGAGCCAAAGCCTGAGGAGAAGCCAGAAGAGGAGGAAGAAACAGAGGAGGAGAATGCAGAGGAAACCTTTAGAGAAAGGCTTATTCAGTCTCTCCAGGAATTTAAAGAAGACATACACAACAGGCATTTAAGCAATGAAGATATGTTTAGAGAAGTGGATGAGATAGATGAGATAAGGAGAGTGAGAAACAAACTTATTGTGATGCGTTGGAAGGTTAATCGAAACCATCCTCACCCCTATTTAATGTAGCTTACCTTGATTTCTATTTTATCCGGTATTAGCATTGCCATAGAGCTTTTCTATTAGCATTTTCCTGATATATCTTTGCCCATCTTTCTACCTTTAACCTATTACTGTTAGTGGTTTTAGATGTATCTCTTGTTATCTACAGTTCATTGTTTATTGTAGTTGGAACCAATCTACAAATCTTCTTTTAAAAGGAGAGCTTTACTGACTTGTAAAAAAAAATGGGGTTCCTGATAGGATTTAAAATGAAAAGAAGTTACTATGAAATATGCAAATACCATATTTTTGAAATCTAATAGTACATTTGTATAAATATTACATATATACACGTAAAACTTTGTGAAGAATGAAAGATGAAAAGTACAATCTCGGTGATGGGATTATTAATGATTTTTTTCTTCTACTTGTTTGTATTTTCCACACTCCTACAATGGAGACACATTATGGTTGCTAAAATAATAAAAGTTTTATAACTAAAAGAAGCAGCCAATAGCACTTGTCAGTTTACTTTTTTTAGTTACTCAGAGACTTAATATTTGTTGACAAAATATTAGAAGCAAATGTGAACTTCGAATTGGATCTGCCCACTTATCTAGAAGATTAAATTTTGCATCTCTTCTCGTCTGTAAAATAAACATAATCTCAGGAATTTTGTGGGTTCAAATAAGGTAAAACCTCAGAGTAATTTCTCAGGATTTTGTCCCCATCTGCTTACTCAGAAAACAAGCTCCTTAGAGATTGCTTCAGATCTTGGAAAGGATGGACTTAAGTAGATCTCATTTGTGCTTGACAACAAACTCAAACAATTGTTAGCAATTGTTCTCTACTCTGTGTCTGTCCAGCTTCCCATCCACTTGTCCTTGATACTAAAATGTATAATTCCAGCTGCTTCTGCCCAAATACCAAAATACCCACAGAGGCCAAATCCCCACATTAACTTCTACAAAAGTGTGTAGATTGCCCATCTTCAATTTTGATAAGCCACTGGAGCCATGATGTTTTACAGACACTTTAGCAAATTTTAAACTCATCCCAATACTAAGACTATAGGTCCATCTGAGAAGTGGAACAAAGTCTGAGTAACAGACATTATACTTTAGTTAGAATTGTATCCCTGGAGCTGGATGCCAGGGCTCATACCTGTAATCTTTTTACACGGGAGGTTGAAATCCAAAGGAAAATAGTTTGCAGCCATTCTTGGCTGCAAAACTTATGAGATTTTCTAATAACTAGCAAAACAGGGAAGGAGGCATGGCTTAAGTGGTACAGTGCCAGCCAAAAAAGAAATGGGAAGAAATAAAATGCCCTGTATTTGAAGATGCTGTTTTACTTTCCAGACTCCTATTTCCTTAGAGTGCATGATCATTCCCTGTTCAACAGGTACCCAAGACTTGTGTTCATTTTTAAGGGGAGATTTAAGCTGGATCCGAGAATACCCCAGTCCCTAGTTTCAAACATGAAATTTCTATGTAAAGATGTGCCAATTGAGTGTTATTTACCTCTGTGATTCCAGTTATGAAAACTCTTTGGGTCTCCACACCACACTTTAAGGTTTCAACAGCCTGAAAGATGTCAGTGGGGCTGGAATTCCAGCTGGAGTTGTAGTTTTATAAAAGCAAAACAAATTTTTTTAAAAAAGTTTAAATCCATCTCCTTATTCTTTGAGGGAGGTGTTCAGGCAGGATGTAGAAGGACTCACCTAAGCCACACTCTTCTAGAGGGGGTCTGCCCTTTGGTTTCTCTCCCTTTAGTCTCATAGCTGGGCTGTCCTGAACAGACATATCTAGAGGACAACTGTCCCCTTTGCGGATCAAAACACTAGACCTCCTCTTTTTTTCCTTCTAAACAGAGATTGAATAGAACTTCTCGCAAGGACCAAAATAGGACCTCAGATATAACTAACTCAAAACATCAGTTGTGATAGTGTTTATTCCACACATGATGGCTTTGGATATAATCAGATAGCTTATAGTGAAAGTAGAAGGACTTGATGGTAGACAGGTAATTTTAGATAGTATACACATAATATCAAAGGTAATGTCCTTGTATTTATTTGAGCATGTATTAATAAATACTATAAGTTTAAAGCTCAGGAGGATAAAAGTTTTAGAGTGGTATAATAAAATTTGCTTTTAAAAAACTATTCTAATTATATAACAGACTCTGAAGAAGAAAATTCAGTAGAACACAATATTAACAGCATGAGTAGCACACAAATATGGTAAAAATTGTAGTAGAAGGCATTTCCCTAACACAATTGCTTTAGGTATACTATCTGCAAACATCTGTTAAGAACTGTGCAGAGTCTGAGATTTTACTCTATTTATAAGCTACTAAGTTAGTCTGCTATTTAATGGGCACTGGTAGAAGTTACTAAATTGTTGGATCAGAAACTAAAGGCATTTTTACAACAAAAGCCAGAGCTTCATGTTGGTTTCTACTAGTTCCCTTAGATTTCCCAGGAGACATGGGGCCCAGATGGATGCCTGAACATGGCATGTTTTACATTCAAGGAAAGGAAAACTGTGTTCGTGGTATTCACTATTTTCATAGCAAGCAGAAGCCAACCTGCTCCGTGTCCAGGAATGTTACCCCATCCCCCAAGGTTGCTTGCTGTAAACACAAGTGAAATAAGATCTGCCTGGGTAAAGAGTGGTCAGGACCTTACATTCTTTGCATACTCAAACAGAACATGCAGAGACTCTTGGGACCTTTGGCAGATTGCCTCTCCTAGTTTCTAAACAAAACTTTTTAATATCAATTCCAAGCCTTTAAGGTAAAGAACCTTTGAGAATCTCTAAAACCTCGCTAAATGCCAATATGTATGATGGTGCATACTTGTAATAGCAGGACTTGGGAGGTTAAGGAAAGAAGAAGCTGCTCTATATACTTATCAAGATTTCAAGGCCACCTTGACCTATGTAGAGATTCAGTCTAAAATAATTGTGTACAAAGATTGCAATAAAGCAGATTTAGGAAGTATAAAGTTTGATTTATCATTGGTAGGTAGAAAAACTAAAATAACAATCATATATTTCCCCCCAAAATGTGTTAGACATTGCAACTATGCCATCACAAAGCAAAAGAGATATTAAGTACAAAACCATTGGATTTTTCAGAACTAACGAAAATTTTTTCACTATAAAACTGACAGAAGGGTATGTTTGAAAATAATCCCTGGATTCCATACATATCTATTCACCATAGGCTCTTTTAAAAAAGCTAAATATGAGAAAAAGTCAGCTCTGTTTTCTCTCCAAGTAAACTTAATATAGAGTAAAGGCTGGAAATGGGAGCGCCTAACTCAAGTAATAGTATAGAACAGTCTTTGACTGGGGCATTACTGTGAGTTTGTACATAGGGCCTTTTGCCTGCTAACCATGTGCTCTACAATTTTAACCACAACCAGGTCATTTTTTCTTTAGTTACTTTTTTGGATAGGGTCCCATGTTTTTGCCTAGGAGAACCTGGACTGTGAACCTGCTATTTACATATCCCATATAGCTGGAATTTCAGGGGTGCAACAATATATCCAGCTTATTGGTTGAGATAGGATCTTGCTAACTTTTTCTCAAGGCTGGTCTTGAAACTATCCTAATGTCTACCTCTCATTATTACAAGAAATATTATAAAAAATATTACAGGGCTGAGAAGGTGGCTCAGTGGTAGAGCGCTTGCCTTGCATGCATGAGGCCTTGGGTTCGATTCCTCAGCACCACATAAGCAAAAAGAAAAAAGCCGGAAGTAGCGCTCTGGCTCAAGTGGTAGAGCGCTAGCCTTGAACTGAAGAGCTGAGGGACAGCACCCAGGCCTAGAGTTTAGGCTCCACGATCAGACCCAAAAAAAATATTACAGTATTACAAAAATACTATAGTATTTGAAAAAATGATTCCATCTTGGGATCTAGTATAGGAGTGAGCTACCATCCCAATCAACAGTATTGATATTCTTAAGCCAGCATCTTTCAAGAGCCTTAACAAAAACGTTTATATCACTGATGGATACCTTAATTGCTCATGGAAAATCTTTCCATGTGCTTATTGGCCATTTGTATGTCCTTACTTTGAAAAATATATATTAAATCTTTTGTCTACATCCTCCTCTCATTGTTTTCAGTATAATGTGGTAAAGTAGCCATTTAAAAGAATGAGGTAGATTTGTATTTACTGCATGTTTGCCATGCACTGTGAAGAGAAAAATGGACAAAAGATACAGCATCTCTCTCCTTTCTCTCTGTCTCTCTGTCTCTGTCTCTCTGTCTCTGTCTCTCTCTCTCCCTCTCTCTCTCTCTCTCTCACACACACACACACATACACACACAAGTAACATAATGAAGACATTTAGTTGGTAAAAAGAGAGGTTATGTCTTATTTTTCCAGTCCTGAGGCTTGAACTCCAGGCCTTGGCACTATCCCTGAACACCATTTGCTCAAGGCTAGCACTCTACCACTTGAGCCACAGTGCTACTTCTGTACTTTTTGTGATTAATTGGAGATAAAAGAATCTCATGGACTTTCCTGCCCAGGCTGGCTTTGAGCTGTGATCCCCAGATCTCAGCATCCTGAGTAGTTAGGATTACAGATGTGACCCAACAAAGTCATTTCTTTTTAAGAGGCAGTTCGGTATCTCAACTGCACTTTGCTTTCCCTCTGATTGTTTAAGAAATAATTATTTTAAAATTTTTCTAAAAGGTAAACCTTACCATTACATGGGACCATTTAATTAGGTCTTGGACTTACACAGAGAATTTCTCTTAAATGAACTCAGACCTATCCCAGATGTTACATCATTAAACCATTTTTTATATAGAAAAAGAATGAGAGACTTAGCTAATGCCTGCCTAAGGTCAAATACCTCACTTTTAATCATGGCTCTGGAACAGTTAATTGTAAATAGTTCCAATACTGCTTTACTGAATAAATTTAAGTTCCTCAGAACTCTATGTTCTTTGAAAACATGGTTTTAGTTTCTACATTTCTCCCTGCCTTAAAGTAAAATTAAGTCCTGAGTGGGAAGGCCTCAATCCTCTTTGGACAGTTACTGAAGAAGGATTTGCAGATATAAATACACATCCTATGTAGATATTTAGTATCTTTTAGAGACCCAAGATCATCGGAAGAGTTAAGACTTCTCTCCAATATGCCATGGGAGGACTAAGTGTTGACTTTGTGTCTTAGCAGCCACAAATTACAACTGGCCTGGTCTTATTTATACTCCAATCCTTTGTACATGTTACTACTTTGACTTTACTGAGCCCCTGTGCTTTACTCTTAGATATTTGCTTTCAGCTGGTTTTAAAAATCACTGATTCTAGTTAGGTGCTGGTGGCCCATGCCTGTAATCCTAGCTACTCAGGAGGCTGACATCTGAGGTTTGAAGGCATCCTGACCAGGAATATGTGTCCCTGACTTTTTTGCTCATGACTAGAGCTCTACCACCTGAGCCACAGCTCTGCTTCTGGATTTTGGTGGTTATTTGGAGATAAGAGTCTTACAAAGTGTTACTGAAGAAGGGTGTGCAGGTATAAATATGTATCTTTTGTAGATAGTATCTTTCAGAGACCTGAGATCATCAAAAGAATAAGACTTGGTTCCAAGATGCCATGAGAGGACAGTCTTGACTTTGCTGATTAACAAAACTCACTACTACTGTGATTACTATATTATGTGGCAGGCCAAACAGTCCCAGTTCAGTAATGAAACACACTCTTAATCCCTTATACATTTAGCATTGATAACCTCTTCTTATCCATCCCAGAATAGATATTCTGTCTTTTTTAATTTAACATCCTTGAGATATAATTTGCATACATAAAATTTCACTCACTTAAAGTATATAATCCTATTATTTTCATTATATGTATAGATATGGTCAATCACCACCAAAATCAATTTTAGTATATTTTCATTGGGTCATAAAGAAATCTCCTATGATCATCCTACATCTCATTCCCCACCCCTAAGGAAACACTAATGTAACTTCAGTCTCTTTAGTTTTCCCTGTCCTAAACATATAAAATATGGTCTCTTATGACTAGCTTGTTTTATTAATGTAATATTTTCAAAGTCCTTCCATGTTGTAGTAACTCAATCTTATTTTTGGCAAATATTTTTCTAGTATATTATTGATTTATATTTTAAAAATTGATGCTGGCAAGAATATGAAACAATATGTTCTCTCACTCATAGATGACAGGGATATAAAATGGTATAGACACGGGGTTTTGTATTTATTTCTTGCTACTGAAGCTTGAACTCAGGGCTTCACATACTTGCTCACAGCTGATGCTCTGCTTAAGTCTACTCTTGAAATCATACCTTCACTTCCCAATTTTTGCTGGTTAATTGGAGATAAGAGTCTCTTGGATTTGTTTTTTTGGGCTGGCTTTGAACTGTGATCCTCAGGTCTCAGCCTCCTAAGTAGTTAGTATTTCAAGCCACTGTTACCCAGTGGCTATGTAAGTCAATTTGGCAAGGTCTTACAAAGCTGAACATACTCTACATGATCTATAGAAGTCTTTTCTGTGATATTCTGCATATGCTCACTGTCACGGTAGTTTCTGTTATTTTTTTGGTATAGATATAAATGAATTGAAATTGCAAGACACATAAGGAAGCAGTGGTGGGGCACTAACTAGTATATGCAAAACCCTGTGTTCTAACCTCAGCACTGGAGAAAAAAATGAGAAAAACGATTTGAATTGGGAGAAGCCAGAGAAACTACTCGTGATAGTGACCTGATGGATGATATCAAAGAAAATTTTTCAAAGTAGCCATTATAAATATGTTTGAAAATCTAGAAGGAAGAATCATTATGGAAGTAAAAAACAAAGATATAATGAAAATATCTCATCAAAGTGAAATAACCAGGAATAAGCATGAGGTTCACTTGAGCCCATGTATTTGAGACCAGCCTGAGTAACAATCACAGAAATTCTACATTTGAAAACTATAAATATCTAAAGTAAAAACTTCACTACAAGAACTCAAAAGTGTACTTAAAGTGACAGAAGAAAGAAGTAATAAATGTAAGGACAGATTGATGGAATATATAAAATAAAAAGATAATAAAAAGAGTTGAAAATTGAGCTTTAGATAAATACAGAACACTATGAAGTACACTATCATACATACAAAGCATGTAGCAAAGTGAGAGACTAGAAAGGTGAAAAAATGTATTCAAATAAAGGCTGAAATTTGCTCCTCATTTATTGAAAAACTAAGTACTGAAGCATACCCCAGGTTTCCTGTTCTTTTGTATGTCTTCAAAATTATTACTGGAAGCTAGCCATTTTGGATAATAACTAAAATAACAAATGTGATTACTGCCCCCCATTTTACTCTCCAGGGTTTATAATTCTTATTTACCTATTTGTTTAGTAATTGATTAGCTGATTTTAGTGACATCTATTTCTTACCACTTTAGCATTAAGCTTCTGATGTCGTGCCTCACGCAGGAAAATGATTTGATATACTCATACTAACTCTCGAAGTCCCCTAACCACATTCAACTATTAAGTTGATCTGCCTAGCTATCAATTTCTGTGTGGACTAGCTCAACTAAATTTTTCCACTTGTGAAAGAACGGTTCCCAAGGTCAGTTTTTTGTTTGTTATAGTTTGTTTATCTGTTTTTGTTTGTTTTGCCAGTTAGTATCCTTAGCCCAGGCTGGCCTAGAACTGGCAATCTTTCTGCATCTACCTCCCAGGAATTCCAGGCCCACAACACCACAGCCAGGTCACGATCTGTTTGATATTTGCTCTGACCCCAGAAGTGTTTCCCCTAGCCATTTCTCTTCTTCCTCAGTATAACAACCCAGACAGACAACAGTAAAAGTTGACCTTCACCAAATCAATCACTTCCAAATTGCCTCCACCATCATTTCTACTGTTTTTGTTGTATGCTTGGCTTAACCTGTCGGTGCTCTGTTGCAAATAAAGTAAATTCTACTGGGAAAATATTCAAAGATATATACTTTCTCAATCTCTTATCTCCCAGACAAAATCTGTCTAAATCAAAGCTATGGACCCCATAAACTCATGAAGTGGAACAATTGAAGGTAATACTTCTCTTTACTTCTCTCTCCTCTTTGGAGAGATCCACACAGACATCCAGTTCATTCTGCATGACTATTAGTCCGTGTCTGAGACCACATTGCCTTCTAAATTCATGGTAGTAATTCTACATCTCTAAACATTAATTCAGGAAGGTGCTGGTGGCACCAGCAATATCACTCTTCTTTCTGAATGACTCTCCTCTTTAGGAGCTAATCTCTTGGGGGAAACTACATACTGGTGTCCTCTCAGCTTACTTCTGTCAACACAAAAGTGTAACTTTGGGCTAGCTTTCAATTGCAGTCCTCAGATCTCAGCCTCCCAAGCAGCTGGGATTACAGATGTGAGCCACCAGCACCTGCCTGGAGTAGTAACGTTTAGATATCTAGATATATAACATGAATTTAGTAGGCAATGTTGCCTTAGAAATGGACTAAACATCATGCGAAATGAACTGGATGTTTGTGCGGACATCTCCATGGAAGAGACAAGGAGGTCCAGGCCTGAAGAGGAGAGAGAGGTGAAGAGAAGAAGCAATATCTTCCATTGTTTTACTGTGTTTATTGGCTTACATTTGCTTTCCATCTTTGTACTTTTCATTTAAACAAATCTGTCAAAAAATAATTTGCTGGGAGCTAGTGATTCACGCCTGTAATCCTAGCTACCCAGGAGGCTGAGATCTGAGGATCACAGTTCCAAACCAGCCCAGGCAGGAAAGACTGTGAGACTCTTATCTCAATTAAGCACCAAAAAAATAGAAAGTGGCACTGTGGCTCAAGCGGTAGAGCGCTTGCCTTGAGCTGAAGAGCACAGGGACAGCCCCCAGGCCGAGAGTTCAAGCCCCATGACCGATCAAAAAAATTAAATAAATAAAAATAACTTCAATATAAAGGAAATAAGAAAATAGTTTTTTGAGCCATATTTGAATGAACATAGCCTGAGAACATGGATTTAAGTTTCCTTAAATGACATGTTACACTATGGTAGAGGTTACATAAACTTTTATAGTCATGGAACAAAAAAGTTCATAAATCAAATTCATTCATCATATCTATTTGGGGAGCCTTTAGGTAGGTTACTATAGCAAAGTCAGGAGATGTTTTCTATTGGCTTCTGATGTTATCTTTTAGCATTCTTAGCTTTAGGATTAACAGGGCCAGAGGTCTGCTAAGCTTAGTGATACATTCCAAGGGTTTTACCTAATAGTCATGGGAATGTTAGGTCAAATTAAAGTTGAAAGTAAATGGCTATTATATGGACTAAGATAACCCAAGATAACTTTAACTCTGGACTTACAGCATTCCATTTATTCACAGTCAGACTATTCTATTCAGCCAAGGGTGAACAGTTTGCTAAATATTTAATATATATTAAGCTTCTTCACAAAATTTCAGTTTCACACTTCTATTGTTGAACTATGCCTCACAAGCCTGGGCAAGAGTAAGCAGGGGCCTTGCAAATGACAGTGTCCCCACATCCAAGAGACAGCTTCTATCCATCCATCAGTAGTGCCCTGGTGGAATTTAGCCTCTGTAACAGATTGCAGGAGTCAAGATGAGAATTGCTGATATCCTGCTTTTCTGAGGAAGAAAGCCCCTGATAGGGAGCTGAAGAGAGAGAATGTCCTTTTTATTGGGGCCCAGTTTTGAGTGGTTTATGCTCCTTCAGTGCTGGTAACGGTAATCTTTTAATCAAATACCACAGATTCTTTTCCTTCTTATCGAGTTTTTAATAAATGTTCTCAAATTCATGCTTCTTCTTTAGTATATACTATTAATAGCATGTAAAAAGTCTTATTGGTTTGTTTTATTTTACTTGGGTTTGTAATTTTTATACCTGGGTTTATAATTTCTATAAGGTTCACTATACAGCATTCAAAACTCCTCACATTGCCATGGTCAAAATCATTCTTCTGATATTTGTTCCTAGAGGACCTAAATTCAAGCTGGGCCAGCATGCGCTCATTCTGTGATCCAAATGCCTCTACAGCACTTACCATGCTCCATTTCTGGTTTCTTTTTTTTTTTTTTTAGGTCCAGTCGTGGGGCCTGAACTCTGGGCCTGGGCACTGTCCCTCAGCTCTTCAGCTCAAGGCTAGTGCTTTACCACTTGAGCCACAGTGCCACTTCTGGCTTTTTTCTTTTTGCTTATGTGGTGCTGAGGAATCGAACCCAGGGCCTCACGCATACAAGGCAAGCACTCTACCACTGAGCCACCTTCCCAGCCCCTCCATTTCTGGTTTCTTTCCAGCTCATTTTCATGAATTCTATGAAAATGTGAATGCCACATCTACATGGTCCTTTTTTATATCTCCAGGGTGTTGCCTGGCACATAGTAGACAATAAATAGTGATTTTATTGACTGCTTGTTTCTTATATTTTCATTAACTAGAAAGAGCTATGTCTACGGAATAAGAACTCCTGAAGATGGTACTGAAATATGGATGTGGGCAGGCAATGTTAAGCACTAAAATGTGCTCAAATAACACAAAATAATAAATGTTGAATATATACAAGAGTGAATAATATCTGGACTTGCAACTTAAAAATTATTATCTTTAAGTAGTTATTCAAAGGGATTTCAACATGTAAGTTTATGAGTACAATGCATCTTGATCAATGTCACCTCTTCTATCATTTCCCTCCCTCTATCCCAACTTTACCCATCCTCTGAAGTTACCTGGTTCCATTTTCGAATATGTACATTGAATATTATGACTACATTCTCCCACTCTTCTTCTCCATTCAGAACTTGGGAATTTTTGATAAATGAAACCAAGTAGTGGCTTTAAAAACACAGATTTGGGAAGTAAAACTACAGTATTTTGAATCCCTGCTCTGCCATTTCTTACCTGTTGTTTAACCTCTCTGTCATGCAATTCTCTTATTAGTAAAGTGGAGGATAATGATAACATCTACCTGATAGAATGGGTGAAAGAATAATATACAGTCATTAATGTCATTAATGTAAATATATAATAATGCCTTCCATATATCAGCATTTGAGCATTTTTTATTTTCATTACTATATATGAATAAGAAAACCAAAGTAATTCTGAATGTTCTATTTCATAACTTGTACTTAGGGCCTATGCACTGTCCTTTAGGTTTTTTTTTTTCCCCAAAAGACTGGTGCTTCAGAACTTGAGCCACACTCTTACTTCTGGATTTTGGGTGGTTAATTGGAGAGATAAGAGGTCTCATGAACTTTCCTGGCGTAGAACTGTGATCTTCAAATCTCAGCTTCTTGAGTAGCTAGGATTACAGGCATGAGCCACTGTTACCCAGATTTTAACCTGAAATTGTAATGCAGTGATGAAGATCTAACCCACAGTCTTGCACATGCTAAGAAAGTACTCTAAATTAATTGATTTTTCTTATTCCTTGCAAAGAAAGATTTTTTCCCTTGGAGAAAAAATAGAACATCACCTACTTAATGACTAGCAATAAAAATAAACATTTATTATCAAAGATGGAACTGGGCACTAGTGGCTCAAGCTTGTAATCCTAGCTCTTCAGGAGATCTGAGGATTGTGGTTCAAAGAAGCCAGCCTGGGCAAGAAAATACATGAGACTCTTATCTCATGGACAGCTGGAAGTGAAGCTGTGGCTCAAGTTACAGAGTGCTAGCAATGAGCACAAAAGCTCAACGACAGCACTCAAGCCCTGAGTTCAAGCACCAGGAGCAGAGCGCACACGTGCACGTACACATACACACACACACACACACACACACACACACACACACACACACACACAGATGGGACCAACAAAACGAGGGAATAATGAAGGTGAGTCAGAAATAGCAAGTATCCAAGTGGAGATTTTGAAATGTAAAATATGACACAAGAGGGTTTCAAAGGTGGCTAGTAGTAGAGTGCTTGCCTTGCATGCATGAGGCCCAGGATTCAATTCCTCAGCACCACATAAACAGAAAATGCCGTAAGTGGTGCTGTGGCTCAAGTGGTAGAGCGCTAGCCTTGAGCTGAAGAGTTGAGGGATAGCACCCAGGCCCAGAGATCAAGCCCCATGACTGACCAAAAAAATAAAATGTGACACAAGAAATGTAACACAGTATAGTATAAAGTTATCAATGCCTGGTGATCCTGTGTTTCATAACAAGAAATGTGTTACTTTACTCAGGAATTGGAGCAGATGTGTATTGGAGAAAGGAGGAAGCAAGAAATACATGAAAGCAGACATGTGTGTCTATGTATGTGTGTACCTGTTCATGTATGTGTATTGTATGTATGGGGTGAAGAATAAATGAACATTTAGAAATAGATAAAATAATCTGTACGTCTATCCTCTAAAACATTATCAACTTTGCTAGGTCTTAAAATAATTTCTTGCTTAATCTGGCATGTAACAATATATTGAAGAATGTCTGAAAACACAGAAAAGTCATAAAGTAAATTTGTGACCCATGATCCATCACCCATAAGAGCTAAAGACAATAAAAATATAATGTTAGTATGTACCTATGAATTTACATACAATATTTATAAAACTGGAAGGTAACAAGAATAAATAATGGAATGTAGCTCACTGGTACAGTACTTGCCTGGTGTATTTTAGACCCTAGGTTCAGTCCTCATCATCAAAAGAGCAAAGACGAAAAGACTGAAAGCAAGGGCTGGGAAGGTGGCTCAGTGGTAGAGAGCTTGCCTTGCATGCATGAGGCCCTGGGTTCGATTCCTCAGCACCAAATAAGAAAAAAGAAAAAAGCCAGAAGTGGCGCTGTGGCTCAACTGGTAGAGCACTAGCCTTGAGCTGAAGAGCTGAGGGACAGCACCCAGGCCCAGAGTTCAGGCCCCACGACCAGACCCCCCCCCCCAAAAAAAAAAGAAAAAAAAAGAAAAGACTGAAAGTAAATTGTCAAAGCTCTATAGACTAAGTCATCATGCCTCTCCAAATTTCGTATGTTGAAAACTAATCCCCAAAGTAATGATATCTGGAAATGAGGCCTTTGGGAGTAATTAAGTCATGAGAGGAAAGACCTCACAAATGAACTGTGTTTTTAAGAGAAAAACGTGTTTCCTTATTTTCTACTTTTGATCATATCAGGATATAGCAAGATAGCCATCTGTAAGCTAAGATGTAGGCTCTCATCAGACATTGGAGCTGCTAGTATTTTTATTCTTGGACTTTCTAGCCACTAAAACTGTGAAAAATAAAAGTTCATTATTGCAGCCACCCAGTTTATGGCATTTATGTTATAACAATTTGAACTGAGTAAGACATCAAGAAAACAGTGAAGAAAAAAATATTTCCTGTAAGTCAATAGACCTCATAAAGGTGTCTAGACTTCTAGTACTACCACTATTTTGTTCAGTGAACCAAAGAATCTTTTTAATTTGTCTGAGTCTCAGTCTCTCAATTTATCAAGTAAGGCTGTTGGACTAAAATGTTTAAGACTAGGTCATTTTTAACAGTGTATGATCTGTGAAGGCTTATCTATCTTATAATTCCAAAATTAGTCAAAGGCACAGAAGCCTATTAATCCATTCTTTTGGTCTCAAAATTTCTTTTATTCTCCTATTTTCAACCATTTCTAATTACTCACAGTAGCTTCCAATTAGTACTCAGGCAAATATTTGTGAACAAATATGCTAAAGATTTTTCCTAGTAAACCTATTTTATTAGAAATACTACAGTAGTTAGGCTATAGTGACTCAAGTCTGTAATCCTAGCAACTTAAGAAGCTGAGATTGAGAATTGTGGTTCAAAGCCACAACTCCACAATTAATCACAGAAAAAGCAAGAAGTGGAGCTGTGGCTCAAGTGGTAGAACACTAGCCTAGAGCACAAAAGCTCAGTGGAAGTGCCTAGGCTCTGAGTTCAAGCTTTCTTTTCTTTCTTTCTTTCTTTTTTTTTGTGGGGGGGTCCAGTCGTGGGGCCTGAACTCTGGGCCTGGGCGCTGTCCCTCAGCTCTTCAGCTCAAGGCTAGCGCTCTACTACTTGAGCCACAGTGCCATTTCCGGCTTTTTTTGTTTTGCTTATGTGGTACTGAGGAATTGAACCCAGGGCCTCAGGCATACAAAGCAAGCGCTCTACCACTGAGCCACCTTCCCAGCCCCAGAGTTCAAGCTTTCTGTCCATCAATTTTTTAAAAAAAGAAATGCTGAAGGCAAGAATAATATAAATGGAGCAATGTTGTGAAAATTTGTCTTAGGTAATAGTCTAAGTTATTTCAAACCTAAATTTTTATTCAAACAAGTATCATTAATTTATTGAGGTAGTAAGAGCTACATATCAGAAAAGGAGTGTTATGATTTTTAATATGACCGCAAATTCACCTTTGATAAGTGAATGTCACATAAATGTCTATGTTTTCTGATCTCTTGAAAAAAGGAGTATTTGACAAGTTTGGGCTTGAATTGCTTTAGGACAACAATTAGCATGAGGAGAGCAGACAGTGTACTATTTCAATAGGGAATGTGGTCTCCGGTTCAACCACAATCTTGCTCTTCATTTACATGTGCTTTTCTTTCTAGCATATAGCATAGCATGTTCTAGTATTTAATCTGATTATGAATATACTCAATGAAAAAAATACCTAATAGAAAGGCCTCTGGGTATCTCACAATAAGGGGTTAGGTAATCCAGAATATCAAATATAAGATAACAAGAAGGACTAGTCTAAGAGGAAGAAGGAAAATGGAAACTGTAATCACCAGAATCATTTTACTCAGTCATTGGTGTTCAAAATACTGATTAATAAAAAGGGCTGGGAAATGGTCACCTGAAAGAATAATTTTCTGCTCTTACTTAGCTCATGGGTTCTCCAGACTCCATGATTGGTTTTCTTTTTCCAGAAAGTTTTGAACTTACTCTGAAAGCTCTTCGACACTCCTGGTATCCATAAGATTTCTTTCCAGTATGAATTTGCTAATGTCCAATTTACATACAGATTGAAGGATGCACTCTACTCATTGCATGTACATAGTTCCTCACCTGTGTGACTTATTTTTGCTGCCTCAAAACTAGGCAACTTACATTTGTCAAATTTCTCTCTAGTGTGAATTCTTTGATGGATGGCCATAAGTACCAATCCTGGCATTTCCATAAGTACCAAGGTCTATATAGAGAAGGCTTCTCCCAGTGTGTTCTCATGAGCCCTCATGCAGGGCTTTCCCTCATTCTTCACACTTTGGAACTTTCTATTCTCTGTTGATATTTCTTTTTTGGGGGGGGTGCGGTCCTGTCGTGGGGCCTGAAGTCTTGGCTTGGGCACTGTCCCTCAGCTCTTTAGCTCAAGGCTAGCCCTCTACCACTTGAGCCACAGTGCCACTTCGGCTTTTTTTCTTTTTGCTTATGTGGTGCTGAGGAATCGAACCCAGGGCCTCAGGCATGCAAGGCAAGCACTCTACCACTGAGCCACCTTCCCAGCCCCTCTGTTTATATTTCTGTTTGCTGAGCTTTGCTTTGATACTGAAGGCTTTTCCACACTAAGGGTACCCAGAATGTTTTTCTCTGGTGTGGACTGTTCTGTTTGCTTAGGACTGAGCTCTGGTGGAGGACATCCACACACACTTGTTAAACTTGAAAGGTTGCTCACCCATGTGGACTCGTGTGTTTCATGAGATCGGAATTCCCACTGAAAGCGTTCCCACATTCCTTACATTCATATGGTTTCTCCCCAGTGTGGATTCTGCCCTAAGTGGAAGGAAATGCTTAAACTGGAAGGCCTTCCCAGAGTTATTACATTTGTAAAGTTTCTCCTTGGTGTGGATTGTCTTGATGTATACTGAACTAGTTCCTAATCTTGAAGGCCTTTCCATACTCTTGATACTTGTTAAGAATCACAAGTATCTCCCTAGTGTGCATTATCTTATGTCAGCAAAGACTTGACCTACTGTTAAAGGCCTTCCCATTTCTTTTTTGTTGTCTTTCTTTCTTGCGATTGTTTCTAACATATTTATAAGATGATTTCTTTGTTGCTTTGTATGTCCCTCCTCCACGGTATAACCCCTGTTTTCACTGTATTAGATGTTGGTATAATTTGTGGAGGGGAAGAGAAAAAACAAATTGTTTAAATAGGGATACAGGTGGATCCATTGCAACAATGAGATGTACAAGACATTATGTCAAAAAACGAACTTTACAACTTTGGAGGAGACAGGGATGGAGGGGAGGGGAAGGAGGGACGGGGGGGGGGGGGGAGATGGGAAGGGATGGGAAGGGGAAACAAAGGAGGAGACAACAATGCTTGATAAGAAATGTACTCATTACCTTGCCCATGTAATTGTAACCCCTCTGTACAGTATTTTCACAATAAAAAAATAAATACATAAATAAATAGTATACAGTTTGTCTGTTTGTTTTTTAAAAAAAGGGCTTCCCACACTAACTGCAATTAAAGATTTCTTCCTGTATGGATTGTCTAGTGCCTAAAAGGCAGATTTTTAATCTTGAGTATTTTTCTATACTCATTACACACATTGTCTTTCTCACCAGAACAAATTCACTCTTGAAGAATTCAATCTGAGGCTGGGCGCTGGAAGCTCACACCTGTAACCCTAGCTATTCAGGAGGCTGAGATCTGAGGATTGCAGTTTAAAGCCAGCTGGGGTAGGAAATTCTGTGAGACTCCAATCTGCCACCAAGAAACAGGAAGCAGAGCTGTGGCTCAAAGTGGCAGAGTGCTAGCCTTGGGACAGTGCCCAGACCCAGAGTTCAAGCCCTACCACAAACAAAAAATAGAATTATATCTAAATGCCAACTAGAGTTTTTGCTGCATTTTGGTACCTTCATGGAGCTTTTCTTTTGTATGAATTTGACCATACAAATTATACTTTGAGTTTAGACTAAAGTTTTTCTAAGTAGCTTCTTATTCTTTCCATTCTTGAAGGTCAATTCCTCAGAGCCTTTTCTCTCTTATCTGTTTCACTCAATGAATATTGATTCTCTACTTTCATATTTTGTACATAAACTTCTCTAGTTTCAGGACCTTGAGAACAATTTTTAGGAGACTGTCACCATTCACCCAGAAGGCTCCCTGTTTTCAAAAACCTCTTGGTCTAAACCTGCCTTCTCATTCTCAGCCCATGTAATATCAGTTGACACTGGGTATAAGCACCTCAGGGACTTCTTGTCCTGAGGATTCTGAACACAAGGCTCTGTTCCTTGTTCCAGATGGAAGATCAAAGTAAATAGAAGTCCATATTGCCATACTTTTCCAAAATCATATCTTTGTGGAGATCTTGTTGAGAGTAAGTCAGAATCTGCCATAAATTTCTTTCTCCTCAAAAGTGTTATTTTATTCTATACTTCTAGTCTGTTATTTCTGCTAATCCTTCTGCCTGGAATACTATTTCCCAAGACTTAGATGCCTTCTCTTTTTCATCAGTAGACTCTTCATTTAAAATGCATTTCCAAATCTGTGTGTGTTGGTGACTCATGTCTGTATTCCTATCTATTCAGGATGCTGAGACTTGTGTGATCAATATTCAAAGTCAGCCCAGGCAGAAGTCTGTAGGGGAATTCCATCTGTAATTAACCATCAAAAACCCCAAGATAAGGATTCAAATGGTTTTTTTCTTGCGATTGTTTCCAACATATTTATAAGATAATTTCTTCGTTGCTTTGTATGTCCTTCCCCCAGGGTATAAGGCTTCCTTTCACTGTATTTGATGCTGATATAATTTGTGGAGGGGTAGGAAAAAACAAACTGCTTAAATAGGGATATAGGTGGACTCATTACAACAATGAGATGTACAAGATGTTATGTTGGAAAATGAACTTTACAACTTTGGCAGGGTGTGGGGGTGGGGGTGGAGAGGGGAAAGGATGGTATGGGGAAACAAAGGAGGAGGCAACAATGCTTGATAAGAAATGTACTCACTATCTTGCCCATGTAATTGTAACCCCTCTGTATGGTATTTTCAAATAGCCAACTGGAGGCATGGTTTAAGTGATAGAACATCAGCTATAAACAAAAAAAATGGATACAAGCCCAGACTTAAACAAAATTTTTTGTCATTTCCAGTGGTAGAGTACCTGCCTAGTTTTGATTTTTACTTCAAACCACAGGTTTGAATAACACTAATTACCAAAAAACAAAAGTTATTTTTGGAAACTGTCCTAGGCTGCTGTAAATAAAGTAGAATACAAGAACTTAGCTGTTTTTTTCAAGTCACTCTTTATCACATCCCTTCACTTTATTTCCTACTTTGCCCTTTTAAATTGCCTACCTTGTTTGGTTATCTATTTTCTGTTTGTACCCAATATGGAAGTTCTTTGAGTTTAGGGCCCTATCTATGATGCTTCCTGCTCTAACCCTAGTGTAAACAGTGATTGGCACATGGTAGATCCTCAACTATTATTCATTAAAGTTCATTTAAAAGTCTGAGAGAAAATAAGGATGGTGTTACCATGGGCCTAAAGTTAGAAAGGTGAAAGAAGTTCTCTTTCCACATTCATTGCTCAGCTCAGGTGATCAGATTTGGAGACTACAGGAATAAGTTTTTCCAATTGGAAACAGTCACTGTATTTTCTGCAGTCCCTAAAATAAATTAAAAAAAAAATCTCTCAATTGTCTAATAGATAATTAGATACTGAATATATACTCACATTCTGTCATTTTAGCCTAAGTGATATTTTTTTACTATTTCAAACTGCATCTCTTGAACTTTTCAAATGGTTCCAACTCTTTCAGTGATAGTCTCACATTTTCCTAAGGTCCATTCCTCATTCTGCAAATAATGGCATCAAATTTATAATGGTATAGCTTATGGAAAAGCTAAAGTAAGCATAACTTCTTAGAATCTTAATACACAGCTTCAGTTTGTTATAGATGCTTAAATTTAGAGAAATAGACGAAATCACAATAGAAGTACCGCAGTCAAATACTGGGAAACACAAATAGAAGCATCTAGGAAAGAACAATGAATGTCACCCATGGCCCAGATTACTTTTTCCCAGGCCTAACATTTTACCAGGCCAAGAGAATGTAATTGTCACCATGCTCTGGTAGGGTTCTGAAGACTTGCTCAAAGGGAGTGGAATTCAACTTGTGGCCCTGAAAGAATTGCTGATCAAAATATGAGACAAAGGAAAAGACAAAGCTTTCTTTAGCAAGTAAATTAAAGCACAATTTGAGCAAAGGCATATTTCTTAGATGAAGTATAGTATGTGAAATGACCACAGCCAGTGGCTTTTACAACAGAGATCCTTATGCTGGGTAAAGCAGGGCAGATGTTTCTGTTTACACAATCCTCAAATACTTTTTTTTGTTGTGAGCATTTGTTGTATTTATTTTTGCTCTGTGACATTATTTTGACATTAATTGGGCCCAGAAATGTCATTGTCAGTGTTTTTATATCAAAGTCTTTGCAACATAGACATTATACATATATTTGCTGTAAATTTCAATAAGTCCCTAGATTAAAGCAGGGGATTGCTCCTAGCAATTTTCACAACATGTATTCTTGGAGGTAAGTTACCTTAGTTCTTGTGGTGCTAATCAGTGGGCCAAGGAAGAAGGGGAAAATGTTGCTTTTCTATTATATGTTGCTGAGACTGAAGCAAAGAAAATAGACCCTGTGTGCTTTTAATCAGTCTATTTATTGATACAATGTTTGCTTCTAAATTCTTGACTTCAGATTACTATGCCTATTGTTTCTAATGTATCCTGCTCCATAATGAGAAAATAGGGCAATAACCATAGTCCAACTAAGGCTTTTCAGCCAAGTACATGTGAGCTATATAATATCAACTTATATAAAGATTTCAAGCTGGATGTGGTGGCACATGACTTTAATACTAGCCACTCAAAAGGCTGGGCAGGAAAACCAAAAGTCTAAGGCCACCTTGGTAAACCTAGAGTGTTTTTTTTCTTAAAATAAGATAGAAAGTTAATGAGTACATTTCTTATCAAGCATTGTTGCCTCCTCCTTTTCTTGCTCATGTGATTGTAACCCCTCTGTACAGTATTTTCACAATAAAAACTTAAATAAATAAAACATAAAAATAAGATAGAAAAGGGGTTGAAGAATAATAATTGAATGGGAAAGCACTTGCTTAGCATACGCAAAGGCCTGGGTTCAATATCTACTAGTATAAGAAAAATTTAAAGTTTACCATTGGCTCACACCTGTAATCCTAGCTACTCAGAAAGGTTGAGATGTGAGAATTGTGGTTCTAAGGCAGCCCAGGCAGGCAACTCTGTGAGACACTTATCTCCAATTAGCAAAAAGCTACAAGTAGAGCTGTGGCTCAAGTGATAAAACTCTAGCCTTGAGAAACAAAATACTAAGGGTCAGTGGCCCTGAAGCCCCATGGCATACATACACACACAAACACAGAGAGAGAGAGAGAGAGAGAGAGAGAGAGAGAGAGAGAGAGAGAGAGAGAGAGAGAGAGAGAGAGAGAGAGAGAGAGAGAGAGAGAACAAGCTTCTTCTTATGGAATAATAACCATATTCTTCCAGTTTGATTTAGGGATCTCAACTAGTTGAGGTAAAAATCATGAAAACAGTTTACTTTTTTAAAAACAACATTCCTCTCTTGTACTCTTTTCAGTCATTATTACTAATATAGTTTCAGACTGTTAAAGGTTTGATTCTATTTGTCTTAAGTCGAACTCACTTTTATATTTTGTAGTACTGGGTACTAAACCTTGAGCTACAAACTCAGCCCCTGAAACATACTTTGGATTCAGAGTGCTCCTTAGTCCCTCCAGGGCAGATTTAGAACTGTGGGTCCTGAGTGTGTGTCAGGGGAAAGAGATGTTATGTTGTCTAACATACCCCATTCCCTCCCTATGTCTGGTTGGATGGTTTGAGAGTTTGTTGGGAGGGGGTGGATAAAGATATCTCTTTACCTATATATGTAATGTGAGATTGCTACTCTCATAATTAATAACCATTGTGGTTCAAGCTTAATTCCTATAGTTCCTAATGATAAGGGCTGCCAACTAAGCAATCTCTTTGAATTTTGGTAGCATCTATGAAGATAAGGTCATATTGTGCATATGACTTTTAGACTATGACTCTCACATGCCATTGTGTTTTACATAACCCTCTTTACCTTACTCTGGATCAGACTCTGGTAAGCATGTATCAGAAAAGCTTTATTCTCTCAAGCTTTGGAGCCTATAGTCATGATGTTTTTTACATATCTCTTGAGATGTGAGGACTTTGGAGAAAGATAATCTTGGCCCTTTCTACACATGGCTACCCCACCACACGGTAGTTCAAAATTCTCAGCAAAAAAGCATATCCACCAGAGGAATGAGAAGTTAACCATACCACATAACAAATACCACTACACTTTACGCACAATTCATTAAGGATCTTCCTTGTCTTTGGAGAAGATAGCCAAACACTGCCATCCACCATCACAACAGGAGACAAAAATAGGATTTTTTTCACAGACACTACATTTCCCTCAAATGTAAACTCAAATTCTTTCCATAGGATTACACTATACTCTGTGTGTGTGTGTGTGTGTGTGTGTGTGTGTGTGTGTGTGAGAGAGAGTGTGTGAGAGAGATAGCATTCATGCGGGGGTGCATGTGTGTGCATGCTGGTCCTGGAGATAAACCTCAGGTCTTGAGCACTGCCCCTGAACTATTTTGCTCAAGGCCTAGCACTCTACACTTAAGCCACAACTCTAATTTTGGAATTTTGGTTATTAATTGGAGATAAGAGTCTCAGAGACTTCCCTACCTGGGCTGGCTTCCAATCACAATTCTCAGATCTTAGCCCTCTTGAATATTAACTAAGATACAGGCTTGAGCTAACGGCATTGGGTTTCTTGCCCTACACTTCTATTACTAAAGGATAAGGGCCATCAAATCAGTTTTTCTTTTCTTTTTCCCCTGAGACACATGAATCCCATACTCAAATCTGGTGCCTTTCTAACTTGGCCTTAGGAAAAAATTCAATTCTGTTCTCAGTGTGTCTTCAGAACTCCACAGAAAACTCCAAGGCCAGGAAAAAAATTTTCAATCAACTCCTCACACTATTTTAGGAAATTCAATAGTATTCTAGAACAATTTCATCTAGTATTAAATTTATTACAATCAATTTTTTATGTAAAATAACATCTGATCTGACTATATTATATATTATATTATTATATTTTCATTGGTGTTTTTAAACAAAAGATGAGCCAAAAGGATAAGAGCAAAGCACATACCTACTAAAATGAGCATCCACTTGCAAAACATCATTTCTAATGGTTATCTCAAAATAGTTTTTCTACTTTCAGGAGATTTGCTCAAGGTAATTCCTAATTTTTGTTAAAGGATTTTTAGATTGTTGTAAGTACAGTCCTTGGAATTAAAAACAACCACTTAATCTCATTACTAGATTATTCATTCAACAAATATTCACTAATCACCTACTTAACACTAGAAACTATATCACAAACTATGGAAACTAGAACAAAACAGATGTGTTTGTGACCCTCATAGATTTTAGTGGAGCTAACTAAGGAAAGACTCATACTCTACTACTCTTCAAATCTTGTTAGAAACCATTCAATGAGTCAACTTTTACTGACAGTTTTCTAGGCTCAGTGGTAGTCTTGATCAAGTCCCTAGCAATTCCTGTCTCACAAAAGAATATAGAAACCTTGATAAGATATGGAGCAGGCTGAATTTAAACCTATACTTGGCTTGATACACAGTTCGTGCTTCTAATCTGCATCCTTCCAACTATATCATTAATATAGCAGTTTGTATAATGTCAATCTTAATTAAATTTGATCTAAAGATGCTTCTGTTTATGAGCCCTTACATAAGAAATGACAATCTAACAGTATAATAGAACAAAATGGAAACCTAATTCAATATACTTCTGTAACAAATAATTGAATCTGAGTTACCCATGCTAATACATCATTCCAGGTTCTGTCATTTACTTAAATGTACTTTGACCTTTCACAGGGACAAATCTCCTATTTATTTTTTAATTTTAATTATGTTTTATAAATTATCTTTAAGTACAATACAACAGAATACATTCTTTGTCTCAAGGATTAGCATCTGTTTTATGGCTGGATGAATTATTTCCTGGAAGGAATGCCCAAACAACAGCCAGGAACTCAGAAAGTAATATCAAGAGTGATTAAGAGCAAAGAAAAACACCTGTCTTTGCATAACTTTAAGACAGACCCCCAGCCTTTATCATATAAGTACCCTGATGTCAAAGAGCTCTGTATCTCCCTTTGGGAGCACCCATACTCTGTTAATGTGTCTCTCTGACTTTACATTTGTTCATACCATTAGGACGTGTCCAGGAATTCTTATTCTGTGATCGGAAGTCAAGAACCCTAACTGGAGAGTCCCTATTCCTAAAGGGAAACATCACAAACCCTCACCTCTACAGGGTAACAGAATAAAAAAATGTCACATATGATTGTGAACAATGGTAAGGATTTGATAATTGGACTTCTCCCAGAAGATTTACTACACATCATTTTCAAAACATTAACTGGGTTTAAAATAAAAGATTGACAGAGACTACTATGGTGTTTAAAAAAATGATGCTGTACCTGTGATGTTACATAAAACCTAGAGAAACTGGTACATACAAGTCAACATAAACATGGGGGTGTTTTCATGCTGGAGAACAAAGCATTTATTTCAAGTGTAAACTCGCAATTTGTAATTTTTCAAAGTATGATGACTAAGGAAGGAAGGAAAAGGAAAGAAAGAAGGAAGAAAAGAAACGAAAGAAAGAAAGAAAGGAAAGGAAAGGAAAGGAAAGGAAAAGAAAAAAAAAAAGGAAAAATAGGGGAAATGTACAGCCCAAGGAACCTCCAGGCATCTGTGGGAGGGATACAGGGAAAAACAGGAAACCAAGGAGGAGAAAAGGCCTCAAAGGCCTAAGCCAAAACCTAGGGTGGGAGGTAGGGTGGAGGATGGAGCAGATCCTTCCTGGTAACAGAGAAAAGCCAGAAAAGCCAGGTCCAACCGCAAGACGGTGATGCCACTTGTGTGCCCTCAGATTGGAGAGGCCCCAGATGAGTGACGGCTGGTGCGCGCACCCCGGGAGCACGCACGGCGAGGTGGAGGGGGGGGGATGTGCAGTGCGTCAGCCTGGGGCGGCGAGGTGGGGGGGCTCTTGCCGCACTGGCCGCCCGAGGTGGGGGGCGAGCTCGGCGGTGACGCGCGGCCCTCACGTGACCCGGAGCTGCAGAGCGACGCAGCCTTGGGTGCAGTCGTCACTCGCGTCTGGCTAGCAGCTCCCCGCCGCCCAGCGCACGGCGGGCTGGCATCGGGCCCGGGGAAAGCGGAGCAGGTAAGGCCCGGGGGCCCGCGCGCCAAGGCCCGGCCCGCAGCCGCTTGCCGCCCGCAGCCGTTTGCGGATCGCAGCGAGGCAGGTGCAGACAAGCGCGGCGGGCGCCCGTCTCCTCCACACCCTGGCTTTCGGGGAACACAAGTGGGGCCCCCTTGGAGTGGGGATGCGGGGCGGTTGGGGTTTCGGGGGAGGCGCAGCGGGGCACCTGAGAGCCACAGGAAATCACCCTCTAGTCCCTGCAATGGGAGCACCTCTGGGAGGGGGTGGAGTGGGATGGGGGGGGGTGGCGAGGAAGAAAGGCCTGAACACAGGGCGAGGGACGGCGCCGGGTTCTGCAGCTTCCCTCCACCCCCACCTCCCCTCCCTCACCCTGCCCTGTTGTGTGCAGGTCTACAGGGCCAAGTGAATCTGTGAAGACGCGGGTCGCGTCAAGAACCCGGAGGAGACCTCAAGGATAGGCCCAGGTCTGTTAAACGGGCATTGCTGGAGGGCGGGGACAAGAATGTGCGGAAAGTCCAGCCCGAGACCCAGACCCCAACTCTTTCCTCCATGCACCTCCCCTAACCATTCCCATCCTCCATTTTGATGCCTGCATAGCTCTGGGAAAGAATCCTGGGAAAGAAAAAATGGAGGGCTTTGAATGAGGGAGGGAAAAGGAGAGGACTGGAAGGAGGGGCTCAAATTGGAGGCCCCCTAGAGGGCGCAAGGAGTGTCGAAGGTGGGAAAAACGAAATAAAAAATCAAAACAAAACAAATAAAAACCCTTTGCTATTAGGTCCCTGAATCCTGCTGCACAGTGCCCCAGGCATTCAGTTTGCGTCCTTGCCCTTGTCTTACTTGTGTTCAAAGAAAAACAGCCAGAAAAAAAAATCTCATCATGGCAAATATCCGCCAGGAAAACGGAGAAATGGAGCAGCCCCTGCAGAATGGAGAGGAAGATCGCCCCCTGGGAGGAGGTGATGGCCACCAGCCTGCAGGAAATAACAGAAGAGGACAGGCTCGGCGACTTGCCCCTAATTTTCGATGGGCCATACCCAATAGGCAGATCAATGATGGGATGGGTGGAGATGGAGATGATATGGAAATGTTCATGGAGGAGATGAGAGAAATCAGGAGAAAACTTAGGGAGTTGCAGTTGAGGAATTCTCTGCGTAATCTTATGGGCGAGCTCTCTAATCACCATGACCATCATGATGAATTTTGCCTTATGCCTTGATTTCTGCAATTTTCCATGAGATTAATACTGTGATTCCTGCTGTTTTCCTTTTCCTGCATTTTCCTTTTAATGCCTTTACTAATCTATGTGCTGTGAACCTGGTGTTATTTCCATGTGTCGGGTGGGTCTTGTGTTGCCAGCTTCTAATTGGACATTGACTTTGTGCCCAGTGTTTCTGTCAACGTAGAGTTTTACCCATTTGCATGGAAAAAATGTAAAGTTAATAAAGCAATTAAAAAGCATTCTATACGTTATTGTTTTACTGAAAGCCACATGTATGTATATATGAACATCCCCTCCCTCAGCCTGAAACAGCAGAGTTAACTGGAGCACCTTCTTGTGTGGTAAACAATGAAAATAAGTTCCAATGTCTTTATGAATGTAACAAGGGTATATAATAATTACTAGGTCAACAAACCTTAATAGTAAATCTCCTTTGTTATAGATATAATCATTTAGTATATTTTCTTTTGTGAAATAGGGGAAATACTTGTTTTCCAGAGCTGTTGAGTGGAGCCTATCAGATGTGGAACTGTTCACTGGATCTTGTCCATTTCCCCAGCATTTCACAGACCACAGGGCCCCATCAAGTAATTGGGGGAGAACTGGAGGGAGGTCTTTCCACATGCTTACATGTCCATACAGAAAATAAAATAGGTTTCTCCATGTTACTCCTCTGTTATCTGCAGTCTTGCTACCCTGAATCAGTCCTGTTAATTAGAGATACTGTTCCTTTTGACGTCCTAACTTACAGAACATAAATAGACTTGAACCTTTTACTTGTGTTCACTCCTTGGGGTGGATTTACTTGGGAGACTCAGCAGGCCTGTCCACTCAGTTAAACAGACTTAATTCAGACATACAAATAACATTGGGGTGTGGCATATTCTTCATAAAGCTGAGGCTCTCATCTCCATCTTATCCATTCCTGGAATACGAAAATAAGCCTTTGAGAAGTATTTAAATATTTGGCATTGTGATTTCTGTGTAAATGTGAACCTCTTCTCCAGTGATTTTGAGTGAATTATCCTTGGGCTCAGTTTCCACAACAGTATCTAAGTTATTGTTTTCATTGGTTAACTAATACAGTCAGAGATCCTGCTTAATACTATTTCTGACCCTAAGTGATGGCAAGGAAGTAACTTTACCTGGAAATTAGTACATTTAACTAACAAGCAGCCTCAAAACAAAATATTTACCTAGACAAAATGTTAAGAATGGTAATATTTGAGTGCCCTGTCCACCTACCTTCACCCTCACTTTTAGCACCATCTGAATCAGGAATTGTTTTAATAGTTGCTCAGCGATTTTCACTTATCTAAGTAACATTGGAAGAGTGAACACTGATGGAAATTAAACCCGTTTTGCTGGTTATGAGCTTAATTGTGTCTTACTTTCATAATTAACAAATGCTTCCAAGTTGGACTACATTGAATAATCAAAGTATGGCACTATGTAAACTCACTACATTTTGTTTCTAAATTTCCTATTAAATCGGTGCATTAATATGGATGTGTTTGGGGGAACCGATTCTGTTTATTCAGAATTTTGATAATTTGTCTCTAGGATACACTCCTGATTTCTGTGTACTATTAACATTCCTCCATCGCTTTTGTTTGCTGAGTAAGGTCTTACTTTGCAGTCCAGAGTTGATCCTCCTGTCTCCTAAGTACTGAGATTGCAGACCTGTGGCACCACAATAGGCCCAATGGTAACTTTTTTCGTTCTAGATATACCTTTCTTTTTTGTTATTATGTATTAATTATACAGAACAATGAGTTTTATGTGACATTTATGTATATCTGCACAACATTTTGATAATCACTCCTATTACCATCTTTTCCCTTCTCTCACTTTCTTCATCTTTCCTAATAGAGTCCCTTGTACTTTTATGTCTTTTCGCTCTTTCCACATATGAGAGAAAATGTGTGATACTTGCCACTGTCACTTACAAAGTAAAAACAAAATTACTGACTAAAGAGGTTTGTTTCATCAATCTGGGCAGTTCCACTGCCCAAATTCCAGTCTAATCTCCCTCATTCTCCCCCGAATGAGTATGTTTCCTCATTTGATAGCTCAAGTGGCTTTTAGGGAAAAGCAAGGGCATAGAGAGCTGTGTGGTATGATTTCCAGTGTGTGCGTGTTCAAGGTTTCACGGTTGCTATAGAAACCTGACGTCAACGTGGCGACTGTGGCTACCTTGACGACTTTCTAATGGAAATCAACGTGACCAGGTTCTAAAAGAGGGGTCTTGTTTCCAATTGTTTGGATTTGGCTAAGGGCTTTGAGTGTCTGCGAGGGGTGGGGGTGGGGTGGGGAGGACGGAGGAGGAGGTCCGAGGACACAAGAGATTCCAAACCCTAGTCTGCTATTTTCCCAGCTTCAGTACTTGTTCTGTCTCGTGATGCAGAGAGATGGGGAATGCTTCTTGCATATCGGAGTGTGATTTCCTTCTCTGCTGAGTTCTGGGAATGAGCAGGAATAGAAAATGCTGTGGGAAGTGAGTCCAGCGGCCATGTCTGTGAGGTGGGAAAGAGAATGTCTACTCATAGGGACTTTGAGAGACGACCTACAACTGCACAAAGTCATCTCCCTGGGGTCACTGTTTTATCACCAGGATCTATGAGTACAGAAGTAGGTCATGAGAGAACAGGAAGATTGAGGCAGAGGAGGAGGATCTGAGTTCAAGTTCTGGTACAGGAAAGAAAAAAAATCAGACAAAATAGGTTTAAACAAGCACACACACACACAAAGCACGCTTGTAACATACATGAAAAATACTGAATGTCATAAATTATGTTAAAGAGGGAGGAGAGTTAGGAAACTTACGTAGATCTTAGGCCAAAAAAGTCCGTGCCTGCTGTTGCCGTGGAAACATGACATCATCACAGCGACTCAGGACACGATTTTTAATGGAGACGGAAGTGATCTGCTAAGAAGGAGGAAATAAGCTATTGCCTTCTTCTAAGGGTTTGAGTTCCCAAAGTAGGGTCTGAATCGACCTGGGAAGCCGGGACACACGCCAGGATCCCAGACTCAAATCGGCTGTTTCCGCTTGGGGAGTCGCTGTTGGAATGTCTTGTGACGGAGAGAGAGGTGAGACCCTCCGGCTCTTGTGAGTACTGTGCCCTGCCCTGGAGTGTCCTGGAGCTATTTTTTTTTTTTTTTTTTGAGCGAGGGAGGGAAATGCTGAGGAATTACTGAGTTTGCGTTACCGTCTAAAGTGGATCTCTGATGTGTAAACAAAAATGCAGTTGGTTAGACAAACTTGCTAGGCATTTGAGATTGTAATATATATTCTGTAATAGGAATTTTTTTTTAAAAAAGTCTACAAATCTATTGAATTGCCTTTCCACCGTCATTTTTTTTTTTTAAAGAATCAGCTTTTTATGTATGTGCGTGAGGGGATCTGTTTTTTATTATTTGTTCCTTATTTATTTATTTATTTATTTACTGGGGCTTGAACTCGAGGCTTGGGTGCTGTACCTTAGCTTTTCCCCCAAAGGTTAGCTCTCAACCACTTCATTCTCAGCTCAACTTCGGACTTTTTTGATGATTATTCAGAGATAAGAGTCTCCTAGACTTTATACTGCCCTGGAAGGCTGTGAACCACAATCCTTAAATCTCAGCCTGCTGAGTAGCTAGGATTGCAGGCTAGAGATCCTTGCTGTGGGCTATTCTATACCTTTTATATACCTTTCTGTTTTGTTGCCATTTTCACACTTTCTTGAGTTTATCCTCTGACATTGTTATTTTTCAAAATTATTTTTGTAGTCCACTCTATTTTTTTTGTGGATTTTAGAATTAATTTCTGTCTGGAAAAATCTATTATAAAGTTTGTTGGGATTGCACTGAGTCTATAAATCAGTTTGAGGAAAATAGACATCTTAATAATAATGAATCTTCTATTTCAAAAAATTATGCATTTAGGTCTTTAATCTCTTTCACCAATATTTTGTAATGTTCAGTGGGCCAGTATTGCATAACTAAGGAAGACTTCTTTAATTATTTTATAGTTCCTTATTCTAATATAAATGATGAGTATTTTAAATTACATTCCACATATCTATTTTTTATTTAACTATTCAATTGTTAGCAGGCAAATGTTTAAAGTAGCTATTGAAGAGTCTTCTAGGTTGAAATCTCAGGTTACTTACTCTATGATGAAAAGGTAGCGGCTGCTTAACATGTATTTGCCCATGGTTCTATGCCAGCTTTTAGAATTACTGGTCATGTACTGAAATTTTTTTTTGAGAGGGGGGTCTGGTTGTGGGGCCTGAACTCTGGGCCTGGGCACTTCAGCTCTTCAAATCAAGGCTAGCATTCTACCACTTGAGCCACAGCGCCACTTCTGGCTTTTTTTTTCTGCTTATGTGGTGCTGAGGAATCGAACCCAGGGCCTCATGCATGCAAGGCAAGCGCTCTACCACTGAGCCACCTTCCCAGCCCTGAAATTTTGCATAAAAATGACCTAGACTCAATTTTAGGAATGAGTCCTCAAAAACCTCAGCACTAAAATATGTGGTCAAAATTGAATCTGTAACCTCATGGATGTTTTTCTTCTTTATCTCTCAGCAAAAGTTCCTAAACAAATTGTTAGGGTCATTCGCATCATGGCTGAAGAGAATGAGATGGAGAATGGGGGGAGGGGACAGAAAGAGAAAGAGAGCTCTTTGTTTCTCTTTTCACAGCCTTCCTAAGCCAGCATGGTTACCATAGTGACTTGGGGACCACTGTGGGATTTGATAGAGGCTGTGTCCATTTACAATTAGTGATGGAATCACTTATTACCATGATAGACAGGTGTCAGTAGTTGCTTTTTCAATGCTTTTATTCCTCCTAAAATTATTACTTGTCTTTGAAAATAGAGCTTCCACTTCTCCCTTACTTGCTTGTTAATGTATTCATTCTCATATTTCCATTTTTCTTAAAAATTTGCATTTTATGTATTTTAGTGCTTAAATTTCCCACAATTGGCCAGTGGAAATTAATTTGAAACTAATTAATGTCTCCTTAGAATTCCTTGAGCATGTACTTTGCTTTTTGAGCAAAGTAGAAAGAAAGTAATGATGTCCATCTCACAGCAACCCTTTGAGAATTTGAAGAGAAAATGTCTGAAAGTAAAAACCTCAAGAAGGTCATCAGCAAATGTTAGCTCCCCAATGCAACTTTTTCTTTATTCTGTCAGTGCATGCTTCTTGTATTAGTATAATATAATGCAATACAATACTTAGAAATGTAACAGAAAGTAGGGATAAGCCCACATTTCCATCATGTAAGTCTCAATGTCACTGGTATATGGGGAGAGTTGTGGGATGGAAAAGGTAAGAAGAAATGAGGTCTCTGCACAGTTTTACCTAACTGAGTGATGATAAGCAACATCATCCACCCATTCTCTTCATTTAATGTGCTTTCCCAGCCTCATTTCCTCTTTATTTCATGTATTGTTTTTAAATTTTCCTTTCTCTGCCTTCTAGTGTAACATCAGAGAAAGTTGTGAAGTCTATACTACTGAACCAAAAGCTGTTAAAGAAAAAATAAAGTGTGCTATCAAGCCTTCTAGACAGGTTATATGAAGAGATCATGAGGACTTTGTAAGTCACTTCCCTTCCACCATCTTTGTCTATACAGCAGGATAATGTAACAATTCTCAATCCTTCTAATGACTAGGAATACTCTGGGGGTAGACTGTGATCCCTTGTGTGAAATCATGTATGGTCTCAGTAGGAGGGAAGGAGCAGGTCATTTTGGATAAATTACAATATCAGAGATCTTATAAATGTCCCAGAACACTGCATGGATAGCATTAAATTAGTCATACTTAAATGTGGGCTGCTGAAATCAGGATATTTTCATGTGGTACATGAATTGCTTCACCAAATTACTGAGTAGTGCTTATTAAAATAACAGACATCTGTGTTATGCCTAGAATTCTGCTGATATAATTTGTTTTACCAGGGAAGACCTATGGTCATGCCTTTTTATATTATTTTTCAGATAAAAAATCTCTTGGAACAGATTCTTAGAAGAGTGAGGGCTGGTCCCAAGAGAAGATACTTAAATCCCGTAAAAGAGAAGATTTTGAAATGGAACATCTGGAATATAGCAACAAGTAGTGGATGTGACTCTTACCTCATTCCTTTGATTCATTCCACATTCATTTTTTCCCTAGTGTGACATGGCTGAAAAAATTTCTTATTGATCCCTCAAAACAACTAATACAAAGAGCAAAAATACTAATGAGTCATCTAGACTGACACAGGGGATGAGGGTACTGGGCAAGGATAACATACCCTTCTACAGAATCAGGACCTTGTGTGACTCCTTTCCCTTTCTTGGCCTCTGATCTAATATAGATGGACACTGGTACAGAAGGGGTTAGGGGTGTGGGCTTTGGAGTGAGAGGAACCATTAATTGCTGATTGTATGATCTATGGCAACTTATTTGTCACGTCCTGATAATTAAAGGTGTCTTTTTTTCCCTCATCTTCCTCCTCTCCCACCTGCTCCTCCTCCTTCTTTTTTCCTATTATTCTACTGTACATCTAAAATTTGAATGATAGAAAAGTGGGTATTACATTGCCCACTTTTATTTTCATTGCATGTTCCACAAACCTTTGATTTTATAACTTTTCAACTGACAAACATGAGAAGAGTGAGACATATAACATTACTTTTATATTACAGATATAGCATCTCTAATCAGATATATTATTCAAACAGTGGACTTCATTAGTTAGAAGACTGTCATTAAAAGGTAAAATTAAATCATTTTATAAATTTTGTCATTAATCAGAATGTTTCATCCACTTATTAGTACTTAGTTTAAAAAATTAGAAGAGCCAAGCGCTGGTGGCTCACGCCTGTAATCCTAGCTACTCAGGAGGCTGAGATCTGAGGATCGAGGTTCAAAGCCAGCCTGGGCAGGAAAGTCTGTGAGACTCTTATCTCCAATAAAACCACTAGAAAACCGGAAGTGGCACTGTGGCTCAAGCAGTAGAGTGCTCACCTTGAGCTGAAGAGCTGACGGACAGCGCCCAGGCCCAGAGTTCAAGCCCCACGACGGACCATAAAAAAAATTAGAAGAAATTCAAAACACAAATAACAAAGTTAAAATTCTAACCTACATATACTGGATATATGAAATATAATATGTATATATGTATTATATTTGCACATATGCATACAAAGGAAAAATCAGTGGAATGAATACCATAAGTGAATTTCAGTGATGACAGAAATGCTTAGTATTATTATTTTTAATTGCTGTACATTACTGAGCATTAAACATTTTCAAAAAGAGATGTTCTAATATCCATGTAGTTTATTCTTTCTTTTCTGTCAGTCATGAGGCTTGAACTTGGGGCCTGGGCTCTTTGCTCAAAGCTAGTGCTCTATACCATTGTGACCCACAGCACCACTTCCAGTTGTTGGTGATTAATGGAGATAAAATCTCCTTGACTTTCCTGCCTGGGTTGTCTTTGAACTGTGATCCTCAGATCTCAGCCTTCTGAATAGCTAAGATTACAGGAGTGAGCCAGTACTCAGCATAACATGTTTCTTGAATATCTACTTCTTATATTTCATTTCAGGAATAAATACACAAAATTACAAAATTACTCCAAGTGGAGAAATATGTTATTCCTTCAGGATCTTACCTTTTCTTATCTCTTACAGGTAATCACTATCTGTTATAAGATGATTTTTCTTTTTTCTTACTTTTTTTTTTTCGGTCAGTCATGGAGCCTGAACTCTGGGCCTGGGCGCTGTCCCTGAGCTCTTCAGCTCAAGGCTAGCGCTCTACCACTTGAGCCACAGCACCACGTCTGCCTTTTTATACTTTTTTTTTTTTTTGGTCCAGTCATGGGGCCTGAACTCTGGGCCTGGGCGCTGTCCCTCAGCTCTTCAGCTCAAGGCTAGCGCTCTACCACTTGAGCCACAGCGCCACTTCTGGCTTTTTTCTTTTTGCTTATGTGGTGCTGAGGAATCGAACCCAGGGCCTCAGGCATGCAAGGCAAGCGCTCTACCACTGAGCCACCTTCCCAGCCCCACGTCTGCCTTTTTATATACTGAGGAATCCAACCCAGAGCCTCATGCATGCGAGGTGAGCACTCCACCACTGAGCCACCTTCCCAGCCCTTGATTTTCATTTTCTTTATTGTAAGGATGTTCTTCTTGTATTTATTTTCCATTTGCACTTCTTTTGAGAACTGTTTATTCATTTGTGCATTTATTATTTGTTTTTGTTGTTCAATTTTTTAAAATTTTATTTTATTGTAAAGATGCTCTCTGAATTAGTCCTTTGTCTGGTGAATAGCTTCTCTGCTCTGTGAATTGTCTCTTCATTCTGGTAATTGTTTGTTTGTGAAGAAACTTTTTTTTTTTTTTTTTTTTGCGGTCATGGGGCTTGAACTCTGGGCCTGGGCGCTGTCCCTCAGTTCTTCAGCTCAAGGCGAGCATTCTACAACTTGAGCTACAGTGCCACTTCCGGTTTTCTGGTGGTTTATTGGAGATAGGAACCTCACGGTCTCTCCCGCCCGGGCTGGCTTTGAACCGTGATCCTCAGATCTCAGCCTCCTGAGTAGCTAGGATTACAGGCGTGAGCCACTAGCGCCCGGCTGTGAAGAAACTTTTTTAAATTTGATGCAATCCCGTTAGTTAATTCTTGCATTTATTTCTGGAGTAATTGGAGTGCTGTTCAGAAGGTAACTTTACCTATGTCTATATCTTCACATTTTTTTTCTGTTCTCCTGCAGTAGTCTCAAAGTTTCTAGTTTTACTACAGATATTTGATTCATTTTTTTCTTTCTCTTTTTTCTTTTAATTTTATTGTCAAGGTGATGTACAGTGGGGTTACAGTAATATAAGTAAGGTAGTGATTACATTTCTTGTCTAACTTGTTACCCCCCTTCCCTCATTTTTCTCCCTCTTTCCCTTCCACCCCAACCCCCCCCCCCCCCCAAGTTGTACAGATAATTTCCAACATTACAATAGTATTGCTGTTATAGATTCCCCCTTTGTCCTTTGTCTCACTATTTTGTTGCTCCCCTTCCCTTCCCTTCCCTAGTTCAGATAAACATATATACAATACCCAGGACACCAGAATCAAATACAGTTACCACAGGGGATAAACCATAGGGGGGAAAACACAAAAGAAGAAAGAAATCACATAGTACATTGAGAACAACAAGAAAGAAAAACCTCTTGTGTCCATGTCTTGGAGTTCATTTTGCTTAACATCATCTTATATGGTCATATGTACATAGCTATTGAGCTGTTCTGCTCATCTGCTAAGTTTATCCTAGATATATACTAATTATTACAAATATGAGAGACCATGGGACCTATGTTTCTTTGGGTTTGGCTTATTTCACTTAATATTTTTTTTCCAAGTCCTTACATTCCTTGCAAATGGGTCCCTGTCATTCTTTCTAATGGAAGAATAGAATTCCATTATATATATATATATTTTTTTTTCTCGATTCATTCATCTACTGAGAGACATCTGGGTTGGTTCCATATCTTAGGGTAAATAATGCTGCGATGAACATAGTTGTGCTGGCAGATTTAGTGTGGCATTGTTTGTGTACATTTGGGTAAATGCCCAGAAGTGGGATTGCTGGGTCATAGGGAAGCTCTATGTGTAGTCTTTTGAGGAACTTCCATACTGCTTTCCAGAGTGGCTGATCAAGTTTATACTCCCACCAACAGTGTAGTAGCGTTCCCTTTTGGCCACATTCCCTTCAGCATTTGTTGTTATTTGGTTTCTTGATTATAGACATTCTAACTGGAGTGAGGTGGAATCTCAATGTTGTTTTGATTTGCATTTCTTTTATGGTCAGAGATGTTAGCATTTCTTCATGTATCTACTGGCCATTCTTATTTCCTCTTCAGAGAAATCTCTCTTTAAGTCTTTAGCCCACTTATTAATGATGCCATTGTTTCTTTGGGAATTTGTTTTTGGGGGATTTAATTTTTTTAGTTCTAACTGTGTTTTAGATATGAGACCTTTGTCTGTTTTATGACTAGTGAAGATCTTTTCCCAATCTGTGGGCTTTCTACTAATCTTGCTAGCAGAAGCTCTGCAGTTTGATGCAATCCCATTTGTTCAACCTTTCTTTGACTGGTTGTATTTCTGGGACTTTATTAAGAAAATGTGTCCTGTGCCAAAGAACCCTAGAGTTTCTCTGATTTCTTCCTGCAATGTTTTCAGGATGTCTACTTTCACCTCGAGGTCTTTGATCTATTTGGAATTGATTCTGGTGCAAGGTGATACATAAGTATCTGACTTTATTTTTCTACAGGTGTTTAACCAATTTTGCCAGCATCTTTTACTGAAGAGGCTGTCTTCCACACTATTTTTGGCTCCTTTATGGAAGATTAGGTGGCCATAGCTCTGCAGGTTCATTTCTGGGTCTTCAGTTCTATTCCATTGTTCTTCATGTCTGTTCTTGTGCCAGTACTAAGCTGTTCTGATTATTATACCTTTGTAGTAGAGTTTGAAGTTTGGTATTGATATTCCTCCAGCACTGTACTTTCTGCTAAGGATTGTTTTTGCTATTCGGGGTCTTTTATTGTTCCATATTAGTTTCTGGATTGCTTCCTATTTCATTAAACAATTTGGTTGGGGTATCGATGGATATTCCATTGAATTTGTAGATAGCCTTTGGCAGTATTGCCATTTTCATGACATTAATCCTCCCAGTCCAGGAGCATAGGAGGTTTTCCCACTTCCTGAGTTCTGCTTTAATTTCCTTTTACAGGTTTTTAAATTTTTCATCATAGAAGTCTTTCACTTCTTTGGTTAATTCCTAGGTATTTTATTTGGGGGGGAGGCTATTACAAAAGGAGTTGCTTTCCTGAATTCAGCTTCTCTCTTCTTGCCATTGGCATACAGAAAAGCTATAGATTTTTGAGAGTTAATTTTATACCTTCCTACTTTGCCAAACTTTCAGATCAGGCTGAGTAATTTGGCAGTGGAGTTTATGGGAGTCTTTTAATACAGAATTATGTCATCTGCAAAGGGGAAGAGTTTTACTTCATTTTTCCCCATTTGGATTCCCTTTATGTTTTCATCTTGCTTTAGCTAGGCCTTCTAATTCTATATTGAAGAGGAGTGGAGAGAGCAGACATCCTTGTCTTGTTCTTGAATTTAGAGGAAATGGCTTTAGCTTTTCATAATTAAGTATAATGCTAGCTGAAGGTTTGTCATACACATCCTTTATTATATTGAGGAATGTTCCAGGGATTCCTAGCTTCTTCAGAGCTTTCATCATAAAGGGTGTTGGATCTTGTCAAATGCTTTTTCTGTATCTATTGAGATAATCATGTAGTTCTTGTCCTTGCTCCTGTTGATGTAATAAATTACATTAATTGACTTGTGAATATTGAACCAGCTTTGCATCCCTGGAATGAATCCTGTTTAATCATAGTGTATGATTGGCCAGAATTTTGTTGAGAAGTATTACGTCGATGTTCATCAAAGAAATGAGGTCCGTACTTTTTCCTTTGATGACTCCTTGTCTGCTTTTGGGTTTCTTTTATTTTTTGCTTGTACTGGAGGTTAAACTCAGGGCTTTGTACCCTCACTTGGCTTTTTACTCATAATTAGTGCTCTACCATTTGAGCCAAATCTCTAGTTCTGCATACTTGCTGGTTAGTTGGAGATAAGTATCTCTTGGATTTGTCTGCTGGAGCTGGCTTCTAACTGCACTACCCAGGTATTAGCGTCCTAAGTACCTGTACTAGTTTAAATTTATCTTTGTACAAGTTGAAAGATAGGGATCTAGTTTTCATCTTTTAAACATGGATATCCAGTTTTCCTAATACCATTGGCTGAAGAGACTCTAAGGATATATGGCTATAACTGGGTTTATTTCTGGGATCTTCTGTTCTATACCATGTTTCTGTTTCTATGGCTCTATAGTATGATTTGAAGTCTGGTATTGTGATGCCTCCAACATGCCCTTTTTGCATAGGATGTCTTTGTGTATTTGCGATATTGTATAGTTTTGTACGAATTTTGGAATTGTGTGTGTGTGTGTGTGTGTGTGTGTGTGTGTGTGTGTGTGTGTGTGTTGATCCTGGGACTTGAACTCAAGGACTGGGGTGCCATCCTTGAGCTGCTTTTGCTCAAGCCTGGTGCTCTACCACTTCAGCCACAACTCCACTTCTGGCTTTGTCTGTTTATGTGGTACTGAGGAATAGAACCTAGGGCTTCATGCATGTTAGGCAAGCCACTAAGCCCCATTCCCAGCCCAATTTCTGGCCTTTTTTGGGGTAGTAGACTCTTATGGACTTTCCTGCCTAGTATGGTTTCAAGTTATGATTCTTATATCTTAGCCTCTTGCATAGGTAGGAATACAGATGTAAGCCACCAGCACTGGGCTTTAAAGTAATTTTTATATTTCTGAGAAAAATGACATTGGGATGTTGATGGACAATGCATTAAAACTACTTTCAGTAGTATAGCCATTTTTACAATATCAATTTAGCTAAACCATAATCATGGAAGATCCTCCTTCCATCTTCTAGTGTCTTCAATTTCTTTTGTCAGTTTTTTATAATTTTCATTATTGAGGTCTTTTGGGTCCTTAGTTATGTTTATTCCGTGGGGGGGAGGGGGCGCCTGTGTACTGATACTGGGGTTTGAACTCAGGGCCTGAATGCTGTCCCTTAGCTTTTGTGCTCAATGCTGGTACTCTACCCTGTCAGCAACAGCTACATTTCTAGCTTTACTGAAAATAAGAATATCATAGACTTTACTGCCCAGAATGGACTTGAACTTCAATCCTCAGATCTCAGCCTGCTGAGTAGCTAGGATTATAGGCATGAGCCACCAGTGCCCAACTCATTCCTGAATATCTTTTTAAGCTATTATGAATATTTTTTTATTTCTGCCTATTTATTTGGGGTTTGGCTTGTATCTGTTTTTCTTAGAGCTTGAGGTATTGTATTAGCTGCCTCCCTTCTTTATGTACTCTAAACTGCTGCTGGCTTCATGGAGCTTTATAAATCTATGGGGCTAGGAAGACTCCTACTTGCTGTAAAAGGCCCCAGGGAAAACACAACATGCAACCCCCTAATGCATCTAATGGGGGAAAGGGTCAGCACTACATTCTGCACTTGTGTTGGCAAACTCAAGGATTCAGATACTCTGCTTGCAGTTGACCTATAATGTTTTTAAGTCACATACTGTGATTGAAATAGAAAACAATCTAAATTAGAAAACAACAGTAAGACATGCATGAAAACTTTGGGGAACGTATTTGCAGACTAGATCAAGATTAATCTAGTATAGGCATGGTTTTGACATACAACATGAAAGAGGTTATGATATAATTTTAACTGGTTTCAAATAAAGCTGTATATCAACAATAGATATGTTATAATATGCTGACACCACAATGAATTAACTGATGCAAATGTACTTATTTCTTTAGAAATCCTGAGCATATGAACTGGAAAATCTAAGATGCACATGCAGATGTTTCTGAGCATGTATTTTTTGAAACATCTGTGTGTAAGGTACATGGTCACATACAGCTCACTGTAATATCACGTCTATAGAATGTATACCATCCTACTGACAACTCCCTAAGGGTCAGGTAAGACTAAGGCCAGTGAGAAATGCAAATTTATTTCAAGTCATAAAGGTCCTTCTTTGTATTGTTTGAGTTTTTGTATCTATCATACAAGGTAGATTTTCAAAATATAAAACAAAATACTTGTGTAGAAATTAATTTAAAAAGAAAGGTACACACATGTTCTTTTCTTTGTAAAAGTAGTCATTACATTAGTTTGATGAAATGAATTATGTGGACAAATGGAATCAAATTTGTGTGTGTGTATGTGTGTGTTTCTAGCTTCTTTAGAATATGGCTTGTAACTGTAGCTGTATCATCAGTCTAGACTATGACTTGTTTCTAGTCTCAGGTTTAGATATCTCATAAAATGTGCATTTGTACATTCCAGGAAAATGGCTTTACATTTTACAATGAACAAATACCATAAAGTGGGCGAATGTGATAAAAAGTTATGTTTGGGAACTGCACACATAAAGTTTAAGCCATTCCATTTGCCTGTTCATGCAAAATGTTCCTGGTATTCAATGATAAATCTTGTGCATCTGCAGTAGGTTGAGATGGGCACGTTGTAAAAGGTTCCCAGAGATCAAGGTTCTCACCTTCATTACTATTTGTCATATGTTACCTTACACATGTACAGGTTCCCCAAATTTTCTCTAACTTCTTTCCATAACTCCCTAGGTTACTGAAGACATCTGCCAGATCATGCCCTGTTTCCTACATCCTTTCTGTCACCTTCTACTGTACAGTGGCTCCTTATATCTGCTGCTGACTGGCAAGGTGCACTAGAGCAACGTGGTGTGATGGTATGATTTTACAATACTCTTTTATGCCTGTTATACTTTTCAGACAAAATTTTTCTAATTGCTCAAGCATCTTTGTGGAAATATTTGACAATGGCGGTACTGTGGTGCCACCTACTGACAAAATAGAGAATTGCAGCCTGTACATTTGCCACCACGCCCACCCTTCACAGCTCTCCAGAAGTCTGGGAAGAAGGGTGGACAATTCCAGTGTTCAGGGATACTGAAGATCACCAGACATAAAGCACAGCTTATCATTTTCATAAAGGGAAGTCTCATGTGGGATGATAAAAATATATTTTTTTAATCTCATTTTTATGGTTTGAAATCTCTAGATAGAGATATACAAGCAAAAAGTAGATCCATGCCAGTTAATTTTTGGATTACCATCTTTCCAGGAATCAATCAATAAATCAATATACCTATAAATTTATTAAGTATGTAATAAAGTTTATAAGTAAGCTTGTAATACATTAAAATCTGTGGTTGATTAATTGCAAGATATCACTATATAGCTGTTAACAGCCTTTCTGTGACAATTATATTTCCAACACCCTGGCTTTACATATGTATGTATCTGGACACATACGTACACATGCATGCAAATATGTATATAAATTTTTCTGTTAACATGTGAATTCAAAATACTCTTACTAATTTTCAGGCTCTCCAGCATGCAGATTTCCATGGTTGAAGTAGCTAGACTCCGATTGTGTTGTCTGTTAGTGGATATCAGCCAAAGCTGGAAGTTGAGACCAATAGGATAGAGGTTCCAGGCCATCCCGGGGAAGAAAATTACAAGAGACTTCATGTTGACTGAAGAAGCTTTGGTATGGAGGCCAGCACTCAGCTACAATGGGATGCCCAAGATGTGAGGATCAAGTCCTGGTATAGCATGGGCAAAAAGTGAGATCCTATCCCAAAAGAGCTGGAGGCTTGGCTAAAAGGTTCATCACCTGCTTGGCATTTGTGAGTCCCCAAGTTCAAACGCCAGTACTGCCAAAGAAAAATGTTAAGAAAGCAGCCCTGTCAGTGTGCAAATCCATTAGAAATGTGTAAGGCACTTACAGTAGTTAGAATCCTGTCTTCTCACAGAGGCTGGACATCTTATCTTGTCTTGTTTGCTGGTTACATTTCAAGGGAATGACTTTCAGTCTTTGAGGAAGACACTTCTGAGGTGGTGTAGATTCATATATGAGAGAACCTGGGGCATGGCTAGGGTGGTAGCTTAAGGCCCCGAGTTCAAACCCCAACACATTAAAAAATGGAAAAAAAGAAATGGAAAAAGACAGTGTGTTGTAAGCTATTTTTAGTAAGTGTACTAAGACAGGGAGTCAGCTGTTCATGTCAGGTACTGGACAGAACAAACTGAATTTATCAGGAAACCCTGAGCTTTCTCAGGTAGGCTTTTTGATAGAGAACCTTGGTCATCCTAGGACCTGCAGGTAGGAGCTTTTCTGGAGTTTGTGTCTGAGTACAGATATTTGGTAGGGTTCTTATATGCTCAGGGTTCTGCATTTCTCATGGGCATGAGCAAAAGTTTGTATTTCTTTCAGTCTTGGTATTCTCTGGAGTCCCACCCTAGCAGTGTCCTCCAGTAATTCTTTAACATTATGTCTAAACTGCATGTTTATTTCCTGTAGGTAACATAGGAAATACCCTGTCATTTCCTAGAATCAAAATGACAACTTTGTTTTTCAAATTTTGTATTTGAAAAAGGTTCAAACATTCAAAAGGGTAGAAAAGAATAAAAAGAAGACATCTTAGAATGACATTGCTTCTAGGCCCTTTCCTTAGGCAGAGCTAGGAAGTAGTTGAAAAACAATAAACACTTTTTGGGTGTACTGGAATTTGAACTTGGCCTAACACTTGCAAAGCAAGGGATCTACTACTTAGCCCTTTTCATTTTTTCTTTGTTTGATTGTTTTTGTGTCCGTACTGTGGCTTGAACTCAGGGCTTGGACACTGTCCCTGAGCTCTTTTTCTCAAGGCTAGCCCTCTGTCATTTGAGCCATAGATCCATTTCTAGCTTTCCATTAGTTAATTGGAGATAAGAGTCTCACAGACTTTCCTGCCTGGGCTGGCTTCAAACTGCAATTCTCATATCTCAGACTCCTGAGTACCTAAGATTACAGGCATGAGCTACTGGTGCCTGGCCTTTTACTTTTGTTAATTTTGAGATAGGATTTCCAGTTTATGACTGGACTAGCCTATACCACAGTCCACATATTTAGACTTTCTTGTAGCTGTGGTTGAAATATGAACATCACCATACCCAGCTTTTGGACCAGACTAGCCTCAAACCGCAATCTTCCCAATGTCAACTTTCTAAGAAGCTAAGAATACAGACATGAGCCACTGACTGCCAATCAATGATGTTTTTTTTTTTTTTGGTCGGTCGTGGGGCTTGAACTCTGGGCCTGGGCGCTGTCCCTCAGCTCTTCAGCTCAAGGCGAGCACTCTACCACTTGAGCTACAGCGCCACTTCCGGTTTTCTGGTGGTTTATTGGAGATAGGAGTCTCATGGTCTCTCCTGCCCGGGCTGGCTTTGAACCGCTATCCTCAGATCTCAGCCTCCTGAGTAGCTAGGATTACAGGTGTGAGCCACCAGCGCTCGGCTCAATGATGTTTTTTAAATTGGTATTTTCAATTCAAATTTGACTTTTTATGTTTCCAAATTATCTGCAAAGAAGAGGATCTTGGTTTAACAACAACATATAGCAAGGTATATTCAGGGAGCACTGATTTTGGTTCTGCTCTTCCTATTTCATTCTTTCCTTTTTTTATTGTGAAAATACTGTACAGAGGGGTTACAATTACATGGGCAAGACAATGAGTACATTTCTTATCAAGCATTGTAGCCTACTCCTTTGTTTCTTTTCTATAGGCAATAGTTTGTGTATGTTTTGGTTTGTCATTTCTTTTTTAATAAAAGCTGATTATACACATATTCTTATTTCTCATAGAAGCATTGTTGTAGATATTATTATATATATATTTTCACATTACAGGAGATCAAGGACATGTGTTTTTTGAGTAATAATACAGACTAGAGAATATCTTATCAATACCTTTATGCTTTGAATTTTTTATTTTGGTCTGACAAATTATGCCAAAGATACTTTGAGTTTTATTATTTTATTTCTCCTAATTTTCAATCATACCTCATTTTGTGTTTCTTGAACTATTTATATATTGAAGATCCAGGTTTCTTCTGGGTTATTATAAAAGAAAGTAATCCCTTTTTATCTTGTGAAGTCAACTATCAGGAATTAAATAGTACCATGAATGACTTCTATAACAGCATATGTAAAGACAAAAAGAAATAAAACTATTCATCTTGAAAGACAGACAGGTATGTAGCTGAATGTTTATTAATAATTGTGTCATGAAAGCTTATAATAGGTGTCCCTTCAGCTGTCCAACAGGCAGATGTGAATCTTTTAGGTGTACACTTCATTGATTTATTCATTTTTGTGCCAGTACCAGGACTTGATATCAAGGTCTAGGATTCTCACTGGCCTCTTTCACTCACAGCTGATGCGCTAGTATTTGAACCATAACTGCAGTCTGGCATTTACTTTGTCAGAAATAGAGTATTGTAGATCTTTGCTACCCAGGCGGACTTCAACCCTGATCCGTGGGTCTCAGTCTCTTGAGTAGCTAGGTTCACAGTTGTAAACCACTGGTGCCAGTTGAACTCCTGTAAAATAGACTCAACGGGTACTCCTGGCAATACAAAATGAATCCATGATAAGTTAAACATTCTGTGGATATACCTTTAATTTATTTTCAGTTTAAAATTTTGCAAAATCTGGCCAGGCCCTGATGGCTCAAAACCATTACTGTCATCAGGCACTCAAGAAAGCCTGTCTATGGACTGAGTGCTAGGGGAAGGGTTTGGCACTAGTTATGTGGACTGATGGAAAAGACCATCTTCCCTGCACTGCACAGGGTCACCTTGAATCCTTTCCCTGGGAAGGCTGTCCCCTAGAAGCCAGAGGACCACTGAGTACCCTTGCCTGCCTGCCAGAGGATGTTTGGGCAGTGTGTGTGTGTGTGTGTGTGTGTGTGTGTGTGTCCCCAAATTGGCACCAATTTGTTCTGCACACCCTACAAGAGTGACATTTGTGTGTGTGTGTGTGTGTGTGTGTGTGTGTGTACTGTTGCTTAATACCATCTTATCCAATAAAGCAATCACTTGAGGGGAGGACATGGTAGCTTCTGCCTATAACTCCTTTGGAGGCATAGATTGAGGGGATAAACTGGGGCAAATTTTGCAAGAGTCCATCTCAAGTAATAAACCAGACATGATGGCGTGGACCTGTAATCCCAGGTACACAGAAGACACAGGTGGGACAATTGTGGACTGTTGTCTGTCCTATGTAACAGTATAAGACCAGGCCATCTGGTGCATATAAAAAGTCTCTCAAAAATACCCAGTACAATCCAGGTACCTGTGGCTTGTGGTTATAGCCCTAGATAATTAGGATTGTAGTTCGGAGCTATTAGAGGCAGATAAATCTGTGAAACCCTTATCTTCAATAACTACCAAAAAGTCAGAACAAGATGTGTAGTTCAAGTGGAAGAGTGTCAGCAGTGTGCAAAAAAAAAGGTTGAGGCCCAGTGTGCAAGCTGTGATACTGCCACAAAGCAAACAAAACAAAATAAAATGTCCAACACAAAAGGAGGCAAGAGGGCTGGATCAACTAATAGGTCACTGGCCAAACAAATGCCAGTCTCTGAGTTCAAATTACGTTATAAAATTAGAAATGAGCTGGATACTCATGCCTCACACCTGTAATCCTAGCTACTCAGGAGGCTGAGATCTGAGGATCTCAGTTCAAATCAACCCAGGCAGGAAAGTGTGAGATTCTTATCTCCAAGTAACCACTAGAAAACCAGAAGTGGCAGCATAGATCAAAGTGGTAGAGTGCTAACCTTGAGCAGAAATGCTTAGAGACATAGTCCAGGCCTCAAGTTCAAGCCCCACAGCCGGAAATGCATACACACACACACACACACACACACACACACACACACACACACAGACATATAAAAACAAAACTGGAATATTTGAGTGTGACAAGTTTAGAGATATGTGTTATCAGCTACAAACATGCAGATTTCATGTTCTTTTATTTTAAAAAAAGAACAAAAGGCAAATGTGGTTTGGATATGGGGTTATCCCAAAGGCTCGTATAAAAATATTGGTTCTCAGTGTAGGAATGTTCATTATGCTTTGAGTTATAAGTGCTCTGACCTCATCACCTGATGGATTCAGGATTTGATGGTTTTACTGAGAGGGGATAGAAATTAGGAGGTAAGGCACGGTTAGAAAAAGCAAGTTTGGGGGAGGACATACTTTTGAAGGACACATCTTTTCCACAGCTGCTTCTGTTTTTCTGCTTCCTGTCCACCATGACATAATCAGCCACCCCTTTCACCTGTGTGATTTTCTGCCTCAGCATAGGCCAAAGCAATGAAGTCAACCAACCAAAAATTGGAGACTCTGAAACCATGATCCAATGTAAGTCTTTCTTCCATCTGAATTATTTCTCTGAGGAATATGTCCCACCTATGACAAACTGACATTTGTTGAAATGGTAATTTTTAAAATTAAGGCATTGAATAAAATATTAAAATGAACTTCTTCTATGTACTTTTATTTGTGTCTGTGTGCTCATCCTGAGGCTTGAACTCAGGGTCTAGGCACTGTCCCTGAGTTTTGTGCTCAAGGCTAGCACTCTACCACTTGAACCAAAGCTCTACTTCCATCTTTTTGGTGGTTAACTGGAGATAAGAGTCTCATGGATTTTCTTACCTTGGCTGGTTTCAAACTACAGATCTCAGATGTCAGCTTCCTGAGTAGCTAGGATTAGAGATGTGAGCCACCAGTGCCTAACCTCTAAGTATTTTTTAAAAAATATTTATTGTGATTAAGTGATTACATAAATTTTACAAAGTTCACAGTATTGTGAGATAGTGATAAAGTTACAAACATAGTAAGCTTCATAAGGAAAATTGTCATTATTGTGGTCTGTAAAGTTTGTGAATTCTGAGCTTTGATAGTACAGCTCTTTCTTCCATATCAGGTGATATGTACCTTTCTTTCTTTTTGCTTAGTGTTAGCTGTTCCCTCTTTCCCTCTCTTTCCCTCCCTCCCAACGCTGCCCTTGAGTTGCTTAGTTTGTTTTCATCAATGTCCAGTGCAGCTGATGGGCCCCTCTGCTGTATGTTTTCCCCTGTTTCCCTCTGATTCTGTGTCCTTCTCCTAGCTTCCCTCAGATGTATGCAGATATACCATATATGTGATCAACAGCATGGGGTCATTTAGTAATGATACGACAAGATGAGTGGAGGTCCTTTGTTTCTCGAGTACTGTTTCCTTTGTCATATCTCCTTACATTTTGTATTTAACATCCACATCTCAGGGAGACCATGGGCCATTTGTCTCTTTGCTCTTGGCTTACCTCACTCAAAATGACTTTTTTTCTAGTTCCATCCATTTTCCTGAGAATGCCATTATTTTGTCCTTTCTAATGGCTGCATAATATTTCATTGTATATAGGTACCACAATTTTTGGGTCCATTCATCTGTAGTGGGGCATCTGGGTTGTTTCCATATCTTGGCTATTGTGAACAGTGCTGCAATGAATATATGCATGTGTCCTTGTGTCCTGGTTCCTGTTGCTAGATGCATAGAAGTGGTATGGCTGGGTCATAGGGGAGGTCTATATTTAGCTTTCTGAGGTATCTCCAGACTGCTTTCCAAAGTGGTTGTATTAATGTACATTCCCACCAGCAGCGCAATAAGGTTCCTCTTTCTCTGCATCCCCTCCAGCATTTGTCCTTGGCTGAATTTAGGATTTGGGCCATTCTGACTGGGGTAAGTTGGTATTTCAGGGTTGTTTTTATTTGCATTTCCTTTACAGCCAGGAATGATGAACATTTCCTCATGTGTTTCTTTTCCATTTTTATCTCTTCTTCTGAAAAGTCTCTCTTTAGTTCCCTTGCCCTGCCCATTTAATAATTGGTGTGTTAGGTTTGGGAGGGATTAGTTTCTTGAGTTCCCTGTATATAATGGATAGTAAGCCGTCGTCTGATATATTCCTGGTAAATATTTTTTTCCCAATTAGTTGGTCTAAGTACTTTTGGTAAATATTTTTTCCCAATTAGTTGGTCTAAGTACTTTTTAAAATATGCCTACTGGAAAATTGGAAGTGATTGTGTTTTGGGTTGTACTATCTTGACTATTAGCAATGCTACCTTCAACGGAGCTGTGAGGCCTGTTTGCCTCAAGCAGAGTGGACAAACAGGACCTGTGCAGAGCATTCCTCACCACCACCACCACCACCCCCCCCACACACATCCTCAGCCTTCTCCTCTTATCTTCTCCATCTTCTTTTTGATGAGGTTTGGCATGTCAAGAGAAGCTTCAAGCTTGCCTAGGTTTGGCAGAGGCTTTTCATCAGTTCTCCCCTCTCTTCACTCAGCAAGACTCTACAGTTATTCAGGATGCAATGAGCTCCAATAAAAGACTCTCACGTCTAGATTCTGCTGGTTTGCGATGTTGTAACTTGAAACTTTTTGAAGAAATTTCCTTAAAGATTGGGGCATGCTGCATTCTGCCTCTTTACCCTTCCTCCTACTGGAATATGGATATGAGACTAGAGTTTTAGCAGCCTTTCTGACAGTTTCCCTGGACCACAGAGGCAATTTGGTCTTCACTCAATAAAAATTACAAAACTATTTAAAGGAATTAACATAGAAAGGTATATCATATTCATGGATTAGCAGACAATATTGCTAAATTATCTCTGCTGTCTAGTTATCTGGCTCAAAGAAATTCCTATCAAAATTCCAAGGCCTTTTTTGTCAGATAAAGGAAAATCCATTTTCTATATATATTCACATTTCATTACTACTATATATAAAACATAATTTCTTTAGCTTTAATGAGGCTTGAAGATGCAAGTAACAGTAACAAGGTGCAGGTTTTAGTGCAGATTTTCTGATCTTATGTTCTTGATGAGCCATTTATGAATGCCTTCACCCACATAAAACCAGATTAAAAATGTCTTTTAGTAATCTTATTTTTTAGACAAGCATAACTATGATTATGTCATAGCATTTTGCTAAATTTGCTAAACACATGAGGTAAAAACTTCTAAAGTTCTTACATTATCAGCTATTTTCTTATAGTTGGGTAACACCTTAAAATTTTAACCAAAATAAAATTTCATACTTTCAGTCCTAAAAAGGTAGTTGGTATATGAGGTAAATGAAATAATAAAACTAGCTAGAATAATAAACCTACTCATGTTCTCATTCAGTTACATTGAGAAATAATGATAAACATGTAGAAGAATTTTATGTTTGTTTTTATATTATTTTAGCCTAGAAATTCTTGCCCACATTGATAGATCATATGACATCAGCCACCATACCAAGCTACTAGAATAGTCATATCCATAGTCTTGGTCACACAGATTTGGGCAACGCTACTATGATCTGTCAGTTCATTAGCCACATTGACCAAATCATTGTTGTAGCTTCTCCTATATGTGAGGCTCACAGATGAAAAGCCAGCTACAGCAAACCAAGGCTACCTCACATGTGTGTCAAAGCCATCAATATCTAGATTATTTTCACTTACACCATACAGCAGAGAAACACTAATGTTACCTGTGGTTGTTAGTGTTTCACCAACACACTTTATAAAGTGGAACATTCTTTTATGGTCTGAGCTCTTTACACACCTGGGCACAGAAGCTCATCAGAGCATTCTCACCTGTAAGGCACCCAGATAGGAGTTGTTTTTCTTACATTTTCTACCTCAGAAGCCTGAGGCGAGATTTAAACTCCTGCAAAGGGTCCAGTTGGGATCATTCAGGGGCCTGCATGGCCACCTAGGGCCAAGAGACAAGAGCTGGGCATCCCACCCCACACAGTGGTTGAAGACCTGGATGAAAATTGCTCAGCAGCTGGCTAGCTTTTGGCCACGAGGCTGCCCATGTGTCCACAGAGGACCTCCCCCACCCAGGAACTTCACATACACACACACACATACACACACTATGTCCCTGTGGAGACCAAAACCTTGTTTGGGGAACTAAGTACCAAGTACTAAGTCAGGGTAGTACTAAGGTTTGATCTCTGAGCTTCTGCTTGTTAGGCAGGTTGTCTACCACTTGGGCCACACATCCATCTCTGTGTTAATTTAGTTATTTTTCAGGAAGGGTCAAGTTTTTGCCCAGGCTTGCCTCAGACCCTAATCTTACCATCTATGACCTCCCTCCCATGTATCACAGGTGAAACACTCCACCCCTAGCTACACCAGAGGCTCAAGCAGAAGTTAAAACAGGAGTGATCATGCTTTATTTAGTAAGGAATCAGTCGTTAAGAATGGGAAGAATGCCCTAAATAACTACTCACTGCCAGTAGCTCAAGTCTTTCAGTGCAAATATGTGGTGTCTCTGAAAAGAGCCTTTGGGTTTCAGTGGTGAGGGCATACCAGATGGTTCACTTAATCTCAGTGAACCTGAGCAGGGCTTTGGTGGCCTGGTTCACAGCGAGCTTGCTGATGTTCCCGGGCAGCAGAAGGAGTACAGCTATCTGGATATCTCTGGTAGATATGGTCGATGGTTGGTGGTGTGAGCCAGATGTCTGGCCTCACTAGCGATGCGTTCAAACACGTCCTTTACAAAGGAATCCATGGTGTACATCATCTCCTGGGAAAGTTTGAGCCTATGGTGAACCTTGTTCAGCGATGGAGGAAAATACTTGGCAAAGCTTTCATGGCAGCAGCAGCGGTGGTGGTGGTGGCGATGATGACACTTCACTTTCTTCCACTGGGCAATCATGTCAGTGTTCTCCAAATACATCTGGAAGTTTTCAGTCGTTCTGAATGGCATGCAGTGACAACTTCTGAGCATGCCTGATGCTTAAATAGGCCACTTTGAGGCCTGATTGGAATTCCATGCATGTTAGGGAGCCTATTAAAAAGCCTCACATGGTGTGGTGTGTACTATGACTCAGTGTGATAAGATAGTAATTCTGCTTGTTCTTCTTAACAACAGGTTGACCAATCACAATCGCTCTTGCCATCTGGTACCCCAGAATCCAGTTGCCTCCACTAGTGAAACTTATGAAGAGATTCCAGAAAGCCAAATGTCTGGTTACCACATTTACTGATATCACATGGATAATGTTTTTAAAATATATTAGATATTTATGTGTACAAAGTCCTAACTGGCTCCTAGACATAAAAGATGTTGAGTAATATAAGTGCATGATCCCTCAGGCATGGGTTGTCTTGCTATTTCAAACTACAATTCACAGAACTCCTGGGAATCAGAAGACATGGTGGCCCAGCTTCTCTTTTAAGTTCCCAACAAACCCTCTTTTATCAGAAAAGGAGAAATTCCAAAACTAGAATCTTCAAAAAGAAATGACAAAGACCTGTATAACAAATTTCAACACTGATATAGATTAAAGATGTATTCTAAGGGTAGTCCCTTGCCTGGTGCATTACTATATAAAGCTGTGGGAAAACCTCACAATGTAAAGAATTCATTATAATACATACAAAGGGTTTTTTCCTAAATATAATCATGCAAGTAAATAACATAAATGCACCCAAAAGCAGAACTTCTGAAATTGGATATTAAATAAAACACTGTAATTCCTGCCTTAACCAGTTTTCTAGCCAGGGATGGGGTACCTGTCTATGATCCCAGGAGGAAATAGATGCATCAGGGTCTGAGGCCAGCCTGAGAAAAAACTTGAGTCCCTTGCTGAAAAATAAAGCAAAAAAAAAAAAAAAAAAAAAAAGGCTGGCAGCATGGCTCAAGTGATAACTTGCCTAGCAATAGACGACAACGCAGAGCTACTTTTGCAAACTGTCATGGGTTCTAATGTGTTACCTGTTAAATAGCTGAAGAAAAGTTTATCCTGTCTATAAAATTTACAAAGAAAAGAAACAGATAAATAGTCCCGATCATATTGGGATTTTTTTCCTTTTTATTTATGAAAGCATAATGAAAACAACTGTGAATTAACAATGCTGAATAGAATTGTGGAAAGTTGCTTTATGAATAAGGATTTTAAATCCAACTTGAAATATTAGCAAGAAATTTCTCCACAAACGTAGTTTCACTCCTATGAGAAAATTGTGTCCTAGACGTTTATCCAAGAGCCACCTTGTGGACACAGAGTGCCAATACAGGAATGGGTGGAGGGCAGTAGCTTCAGTGAGGGAAGATTTGCTGCCAGAGGCCAGAACCGGTTTGCTAAGTGGAGTCAAACCTCTCCACCCGGGAGTCCATTTCTCAGCCGACCGGCAGTTTCTCCCCAGGTGCTAGTGGCTCATGCCTGTATTCCTCACTAATCAGGAGGCTGAGATATGAGGATCGCAGTTCAAAGCCAGCCCAGGCAGGAAAGTCCTTGAGACTCATCTCCAATAAACCTCTAGAAAACCGGAAGTGGCGCTGTGGCTCAAGTGGTAGAGCACTAGCCTTGAGCTGAAGACCTGAGGGACAGCGCCCAGGCCCAGAGTTCAAGCCCCACAACTCCCCGCCCCGTCTCCCCCCCCCCCCCCCCCCCACACACACACATTAGCTCTCCCGGGCACTGGTGGTACACGCTTGGAATACTAGCTATTCAGGAGGCTGAGATCTGAGCATTGCAGTTCAGTTTCCCAGCCCATACCATCCTCTGTGGAAAGAGTCCTCACAGTCGCCAAGCGATGCTGTCACGTTTCCATAGTAACCCGATTCACGGTCTGGCTTCGCCCTGGCTATTTTTTTTCTCTCTTTACCCATTTCCTATGTGCCTCTGTTCTTTCTGGTTTGCATGGGTTTCACCATAGCGCTATTACACATGGAACATTCATGAAAACATGACTGCACTGCCGATTCCATGGCAACCATAAGGGATCCAATGCCTTCCCAGTGTGCACCATTGACAAAGGTCCCACATCTCCTGTGGAGAGCTTTCTCTCCCTGACCTCACATTAGGGGAGGTGGTATTTAGAGATATCTCCCCTCTTATTCGGCCTACACCATTTGTGCACAGAAAGTGGCTTCAAGAAACCCCACAACGTGTCTCCCCATTCTCTGCGTTGTAAGACATTCCTGCACTGAGCCCCGAAGCGAAAGACCTCAGTCTCCCCACTTCCAGGGAGGTTGACCATTCCCAATACTGAGAGTACCCTCAGCACTGTGCTCGTTTGTCTGATGACGTGGCCATTATGATGTCAAGTTTCTATGGCAACTTCTACAGACTGGAAATGCACTTTGCATAGCCCTTCCTTGTGTGCCATACCCTGTCCTGAAAGCAAAATGGCTTCACCCTTCAATCCACCTAATATACATTAGAGAAACTCAGCCTACTACGTGAGCACATTGTTTTAGACCTCAGTTCCTGAAATAACTGTGAGCCTGCTCAAATGACATATTTTATTACCATAGATCAGTAAGTCAGGTGATTATGGGTAGTCTTTTATCTACCACAGATGGATGACTGCATAGAGTGATGTATGTTTCCATGTTCCCTGTCAGAGGATTAAATCACCTCCAAGAGCTTTAAGAAATATCCCTGCTTCTCTGTATATTGATTTAACCCAACAAAGGTTATTTTTATAGACAACACAATTTCTGACAGCAGAGTTATTTTGGGTTCACAACCTAGGCAGACTTCAGCCAGGTGCTGGCACATTTCCCTCTTTCCTCCACACCCACAATTCTCCACCAGGAATGATGTAATCAGTTTAGATGGAGAAGGAGAAACTGCACATCCCAGTCCCTCACACTTCAAAGATCCTAGTTGTAAGTTGCCTTGTAGGTGCACTTACAGTGCTCTTCACTTTGGGAATGAAACATGTAGCTCAGTAGTGTGTCCAGAGCCTATCGATGATGTTTAAATGCTTTGAACATAGAAAACTGTATTCTGGTGGATGTGGGAAATGCTTGCCTAGTGATTGTGATAAATACCTGGAAAACATAAGACAGTGTTAGCACCTGGAAGATAGAGTTTTGATATTTATAAGCTTATATACTCTTGCTTGAGTGCTGTATTAATAGCTTATGCTTTGCTTGTTTTAAAAGACCTCCCCTAAAAAATCATATCTTGGAAAAAAATCATATCTTGGTTTTAGTAAAATAAAATGTTGCATCTGTAACCACAGATTTATTATCCTGTGAAATCAATCATGAATATACTAACATAAAAGGTATGAAAGGAGCTAAACACATAAATTACCTGACATATGTTAAGTATAAACCCCCTGTACATGACCTATATAATAAAAACTTTAGAAAAATTTAAAAAAAACTACTCAGAAAAAGCCAGAAGGGACACTGTGGCTCAAGTGGTGGAGTGCCTACCTTGAGGAAAAAAAATTTCAGGTACAGCTCCAGGCCCTGAGTTCAAGCACCAGAACAACCCCTTCATCAAAAAAATATGACTTTCCTAAACTGACACAAGATAGAAAAGTCTGAATAACCTTATGAAAGAAATTTAAGAAAAAGTTATATTAAACTGTACAACAAAGTTTTGAACTTTAATATTACCAAATTCCTTTCTCAATCTTGTCTCCTTGCCTAGAAATCCATTCTTACTTCTCCAGTAAAGATTCACCCCGTCTGGTCTTAGCCCTACTCAGATATATATATAGAGAGAGATATATCTATAGATAGATAGATAGATATACTGAGTCTTGTTTAAATTCTGGAATCATGACAACTCCATATATAATGTGAAGAGAACAAGTTGGCATAATGTTGAAAGGAGTGACAGTGATCAAGATATATTGTATTCATAGACTGCATTGTTAAATGGAAACTCTTTTGTAGAAGTACCAATAGATAAATTTTTAAAAGAAAAAAAAAGAGAACAAGTTGGCATGTTTTGTGAGACACTTACATCTAAAGGAAGATCACAAGTAAGTTCCCATCTTTTGCTGCACTCCTAAGTCTACAATGAAGATTCTCAGATAAATGTGCTAGCATACTAACCCAGTAGGGCTAAAATATGAAAATCCCAAAGTTTCTTTATTAGAGAGATCTCTGAAACACTTTTTTTATTGTGATTAAGTGATTACATAAATTTCACAGAGTTCACAGTATTGTGAGATAGTGATACTTAAAGTCACAAACATATTCTAACCTTCATGGGCAAATTGTCTTTATTGTAGTCTATAAAGCTTGTGAATTCTATGAGCTTTGACAATGCAGTTATTTCTTCCACATTGGGTGATATGTACATTTCTTTCCTTTTGCTTAGTGTTAGCTGTTCCCTCTTTCCCTGTCATTCCCTCCCTCCCATCGCTGCCCTTGAGTTGCTTAGTCCGTTTTGATCAATGTCCAGTGCAGCTGATGGGTCCCACTGTTGTATGTTTTCCCCTGTTTCTCTCTGTGTCTGTCCTCATCCTGTTTCCCTCTGATGTGCACATATATCCCATATATGTGGTCAGCAGCGTGGGGTCATTTAGTAATGATATGACAAGATAAGTGAAGGTCCTTTGTTTCTTGTCTTATTTAGTTTCTTGTATCTCCTTACGTTTTGGATTTAACAACCACATATCAGGAAGACCATGTGCCATTTGTCTCTGAAACACTTTTTAATGAAGAAAATACAATAATGGTGACACAAATATATAATATACATAATTAGATATTAAAATAAGCAAAGTAAGCTTTATTTAGAGTTACATTAAGAAGTAGTAACATGTGGAAGAAATCATGAGAACCTTAAAAAAATTTTGGATAGTGGTTCCCTCTGGAGCTGAGGCAATCAAAAGTTACTAAAGGGCATCTGGTCTGTAAGGTCTTACTCTATAACCAGAGTAGTGTACATATATACTTAGTAAATTACTATTAACTTTGCCTTTTAAAATGTCTGAAATCTAATATCTGGCTCTATTGATTAATGAGTGTCCAAGATGGATATAGAAAATATGGATATTCATTCAAAAGCCACTATGAACATATTCATAAGCTTCAGGCCCATCATCCATGAGTAAAAGTTTTATCATTGGTATATTATCTCTAATTATCCTGCAAATGTGTGTGTGTTTTCAGTATGGATTTCACCTAACCAGAATGTATTGATTTTCTAGGTGTTAAATCGTAAGTGTGGTAACTGACAGCTACCCTTCTTTAGCTCACAAGGCTGTAGGCCAGGAGTCTGCCAAGGCATGATCTCATTCTCTGCTTAGGGTCTCACAAGGCTGGAGTCAAGGAATCAGTATTGGCTCAGTGAGGTGTCATCATAGACTTTAGGCAAAAGTCTAGTTCCAATACCATTCGTGTTGCCATAGAAATCATTCCTGATGACTCTTGGACTGAAGTCTCCTTTCCCTTGATGTCTGTCATCCAGGAGTGCTCTCAGTGCCTACAGACTATCCAGGTCTCTGCCATGTGCCCTCCCCACCATCTCCCATCTAGCAATGCTGCATTAAATGTTTCATGTGCTTTAAATCTCTGACTTCCTCTCCTCTGAATGCCCAGTGAATATTCTCTGCTTTCAAAGAGTTTATGTTAGATCAACCCAGAAACTCTCCTTTTTGCTGAACAAGAAAACATACAGAAGTGATATCTCATACCATTCCCCAGTTATGCCCATACTCAATGGGGAAGAAATTATTCAAAGATGGGTATCGCTGGACATCATCTGAGGTTCTACCTACATAATAGACTTTTAAAATCAATGGCTCCGGCCTTTAATCCTAGGTAGTCATGAGACTGAGATCTGGATTATGGGCAGAAAAGTATATAAAACCCCTTATCCAGAATAATCATCAAAAAGCAGTGCAGAGAGACAAAAAGCACATCTTTTCTCTGATAGGACTCTAGACACTCACAGTGAAACCAGAAGGGTATACTCTTAGGGGAGTAATATAAAGGTCCAATGCCCATGTGTCTTTTATATTTACATAAATATATATTTATATATAAATATATTTATACATAAGAGCTCCAAAATATGCAAATAAGAGATTCTCTTTTTCATTATTTTGTTGAAGATTCTATCTTCTTTTTGTTATGTTTGGCTTATTGGAGTGCATATCTTTGGGAGAGTTGGGGGAGGCACAGAACTCAAAGGGAAAAGGGTGAAAAAGTACAACAGTGGAGCTCACTGGACACTGATGAAATTCTACAACTCATAAGTAGAGACAGAAGGGAGGGATGGAAAGAGAGTGAAGTGGAAGAGAGTAGAAGACACTATATGAAAGGAAATGAATCATGTCATTGTAATCCACAATAAAAGTAAATAAAGTAATTCTTTTTAAATCAAGAGGACAGAGACAGAGAGAGTGAGCAGGACTGGAGGCATGGATCAAGTGGTAGGGTATCAGCCATGAACAAAAAGCTGAGGAAGCACAAGGTCCTGAGCTCTTCACTCACTTTAAACCCCAGTACTGGGGGGAAAAAACTAGTCAGACTTCTACAATTGCTGAGATTTAATTGAGTTTTCTGAGTTGAAGAATGATAATTCGAAAAGAATACAAAGCAGATTCTTTTGATCCTAGTATATACTGATATCTGTTCATGTTAGCGATACTGGTAACTTTATGTGTGGAAGCCCTCAATGTCTCTGTACATCTGAACTGTCCACCTTTCCATCCAGACTTGCAGAAAGCTTTGTTTGATGGAGGCTTGGCCACCGCCCCTCCCTCCACCTTCCTGCTCATGTCCAAGATACAGTTCTATATTTGGTCACAAGAGGGCGCAAAGAGAGTTTCTACAATGAAAGAAAAATACACCACCCTAAAAACAAGCCATACAGAGTCATTCTAAATCTTTTTCAGGAGGGAAATCATGTTAGATGCAAGAGAATACTGAAAGAGCATATACCATTAAGTAGTAGGTAATCTACTGCACCTTGTTAGTCATCAGCAGGCACAGGAAGGCAGTGCAGGGTCATAGGAGGTGACTGAATGGGGGCACCTGAACTGGGTGTGTGCAGTGTATCATAGTGTACTAGTGGGAGTGGAGTGATGGAGGGAGGTTGTTGAAAATCTGGGAAAGGTGTACAAGTATGGGGTAATGGACAGTGAATGGCATTCTGTCTGAGGGACCCTTCTATATTGTGGACACCCCAATCCACACTGAGGAGGAAAGAGATATATCAGTGAATACCAGGTAGATTTGCAGCCAACAGAAAATGGAACTGCAAACACTGAACAGATCATTCTGTCTTGTGCCAGTCCTGGGGCTTGAACTGAGGGGTGAGCTTTTGTGCTCAAGGATAATGCTCTACCACTTGAGCCTACAGCTTCACTTTTGGATTTTTGGTGGTTTGGGTGATAAGACCCTCACAGACTTTCCTGCCTGCACTGACTGTGAAACACAATCCTCAGATCTCAGCCTCCTGAGTAGCTAGGAATGCAGGTATGAACCACTGGCACCTGGCCCAGACCATTTTGTATTTTTCTCAAACATAATCCTTTTTTTTTTTCACTAAAAAATGATACAAGCATGGTAACAACTGTGATGTCACTTGGTATTCAGAGCCACAATTGCAGCTTTCAGAATCACCCTGGGGGGTTAGCATTAGGAGTGGAGCAATAGATGTTTGAAACTTGAATTCTTGGAGCCAGCAGAATTTTGTGGAAGTCTCCTTTACATGTAGTAATCCTTATGTGTCCATCATTTTTCCAGGCTATTTAAAAATCCATTTTTCCCAAAATATTGGAAACCAGTAAGGCTGCTGTATCAGTCAGCCATATTGAAAATGATAGAGGTAGAAGAGCTGGAAAGACATACTCAAAGAGACAATTTGTTTTTAAAAATATAATTGTGGGGCTAGGAGGGTGGCTCAGTGGTAGAGTGTTTGCCTAGCATGCATGAGGCCCTGGGTTCAATTCCTCAGCACCACATACGCAGAAAAAACCAGAAGTGGTGCAGTGGCCTAAGTGGTAAAACACTCACCTTGAGCTGAAGAGCTCAGGAGCTTAGGGACAATGCCCAGGCCCAGAGTTCTGAAAATAGAATAGAAATTGTGTTTCCAAAATCAGTAGCATATGGGTCTCTTAATTTTATCAGTAATCTTTCTTTTTTTTATAAACACATGCCAACATTTTTCAAATTATGCATCATTTCACTGGTGCAACAGCTCAGTCTCTAAGCATACATTTGGCCAGTCAATAAGAGCTGCATCTCTGTGCATCAGTCATTGTGTCAATGCGTGGGACAGTGATTGGGACTGAACCAATAAACATATTATTCAGCCTATTCATGGGGCAATGCATATGTGACACATATTTCTTGCTTTGGTTAAGTGTTTTCTATTGCAGTGATTCATATATAAAAACCCGGTGTTGGGAGTGAGCTATATATCTTGTCCCTTGCAGTAAGTTATGCAGTGTAGAGCAGCCATTAGGCAAATTAAGATTCCTTTTTGCTCCAATAATTTGAATGTTTATATATTAATGTTGTTTAATATTCATTGTATTCTATTCTCTCAATGATGTTTTTGTTTCAGTTGTTCTATTAATATCTTATGAATTTCAAAACAACAGACCTTATTCTAATGCTTTCTTTTAGTGAGAGATTGAACCCAGGGCCTTGTGCCTGTTAAGCATGTACTCTATCATTCAGCTTCATATGCATCCCTTAAGTGCCTTTAAACATTTATTTCTAAAAATTTATTTCTAGCTTTCTACATCTAAAGACAGTTCTCTGAAAAGTCAGTGCTTTTAGTTGTATGCCCTAAAGCTCAATATTTTCCCATTCTTGTTTAGTTTTCTATATGAACAATTGAAACAACTTGTAAATAACCCTTCTGATTGTCACCTTGAGATTAGTGTAGGCTACAAATGGAGTTCCACGCTAACTTGGGCTACATAGTAAAACCCTGTCTCAAATCCCACTGCCTAACAATTCCCAAGGTTTAGTGATTTTCCTCTAACTATAGGATGAGAAATTAGACTGGGACCTGAATACCATATCTAATGGTAATTTGAAATCCACATATTTGTTTTGTCAAAGGTAGTTTTTAAGAACCTTTATGAACTCACTGAAAATGTCTTGAACTTTATCTGCTAATTTTTCTTTTTTGCACAATTATTGATTTAGGAAAATATGCAGCTTGTTATAAATTAAAAATCATGCAATGTCTCCCAAAATAGTTACTTTTAATTTGTTTTGGCCATCATGAGGCTTGAACTCAGGGCCTGGGTGCTGTCCCTGAGTACTTTTGCTCAAGGCTAGCATCCTTATCACTTTGAGCCACAGCACTACTTCTGGTTTTCTGGTAGTTAATTGGAGATAGAAGTCTCATGGACTTTCCTGCCCAAGCTGGCTTTGAACCATGATTCTCAGACCTCAACCTCCTGAGCATTTAGGATTACAGGTGTGAGCCATAAGTGCCTGGCTCTAACTTTAAATTTTTATGTAGCAAATCTGGAGATTTAATGTTTTCATCCATTGCATTTTAATGCTTTTCTTAACTGAAGTAAAATACTCATCTTTGCAAAAATTTGAACCCAGGCCCTTGTACCTGTTAAGCACAAGTTGTAGTTATTATAGTTCCTATGTGAGAACTAAGATAATAGATATATATTGGTAGCACTTTAGACATTATTATGTACCAGAATCATTAGGGAAACTTGATGAAAATTAAAGTTCTGGAACTTCATTTTGTAGATGCCCCAACTTAATAAAGTTCCCAAGTGACTCTTTCATAGGCAGCAGATTAGCATGCTTTTAGAAACATCAGGGTATTAGTAAATGAACTCAATGTTTTAGGAACTGCAAGCAATCTTTTCTACAGAGTAAAGTTACAGGTTCAAGGTTATTTACTTTGTCTGGAACTGAACTAAGGCAGTAATTGTGAATTCCTGGCTTAGTCACTATTATACTTTTTAGGAAGTGTCTACTTATATCAGACAGTAATCAAGCATGAGAAACACATGCTGTTTGGAATAGATAATCCTGAAGAGAACAGGATGTGTACTGAACTAATGTCACCCATCTTTGGCACTGAAACAACTGAAATTATAAGATATAATATCGTTTGCCCTTTTAAGTTTTTTGTGTATTTTATTTTAAATTATATTTTGTGTTTTGTATTTAAGGTATTTTATACAGACTACAAAATGTCTGACTAATATATTGATTTACAGAAACGAGTCCCTGTATTAATCCTTTTGTATATTTAATTTCACTAGTATTATATAAGAAGTAGGTAAATATAAAATTGTAAATAAAAAACAAGATTGCTTTTTAAAATTGCTTTATTAACTTCACAATATATAATGAGCATCTTTCCATGCAATAGATAAATTCTCCTGCTAACAAAATTCTTACAGACGGGGTCAAAAACACAACATTCAATTAGAAGCTGGTAATAGGAGATCCACAAGGAACATCAAAAGATTTACAAGAGTACATCACAAACATGTAGTTTTAGGAAGCAGGGGTCTCTCGCAATTAACTTGAGGGAACACATCAGGATTCAGGATTTAGGGCATAAGGCAAAACTCATCATGGTGGTCATGGTGGGGGGGGTCGGTGCTAACTGCCCGCAGACTATGGCTCAACTGCTTCTCCCTCAGCTTTTCCATGAGCTGTCTCACCTCCTCCCCAAACCTTTCCATGTTCTCTTCTCTCATCCTTGCCTGGGGCTCTCCAAGCCTATGCATCAGATCCCATCTATAGTGCAGGACGGGCTGCCTAACACGGAATCGCCTGCGATTCCCTCTAGGAACCCCGGCTTCTGAAGGCTGAGCCAAGGGCTCCTTTTTAGTAGCAACTTGCTCCTTTTCTTCCTTGTTTTCATTTTCCTGGTGAGTATTTTCCACATCAAGGTTTTTCGTTGCTTGTTCCTCTTTGGACGCCATTATTCCTAGGAGACAAAAAAAAAAAAAAAAAAAAAAAAGGAAAAGAAAAAAGGGACTAAATTCCTCGCGGTTGTTTCAGCACCAAGGACAGAGGTATTCACACAAGTCACTATTCAGAATGCACTAGTCCTTTTTTTTCCTTCAAAATTTCATTTTCCCACCTGAAAGCCCCTGTGCGCCCTCTAGGGGGCCCCTGATCCTAGCCCCTCCCCCAAACCACCATTTTCCCTGAGGATCCATTTTCAGACCTCCCCAGATACCAAAATGGAGGACAAGGATAGAATGGGAGAGCTGGAATTAAGGGGGTCTCATATTGGGCTTTTATACATTCCTACCCCCCCCCCCACTCCCGCTGCCGCCCCCAGCAATGCCCCTTGCACCAACCTGGGCCTATCCTTGCTGGCTCCTCCTCCCGATTCTGGGAAGGTGCGTTGCTGCGACACTCAGACCTGCAGACAGATGGACCAAGTGAGGAAGCCTGAGCTGCTACTTCCCAGAACCCAGCGCCTTCAGTCCCTTCCTCCCCACACTCTCTCCATCCCCACCCCACCCCCTCCCAGAGGTGCTCCCATTGCTGGGACTAGAGGGTGATTTCCCGTGGCTCTCAGGTGCCCCGCTGCGCCTCCCCCGAAACCCCAACCGCCCTGCATCCCCACTCCAAGGGGGCCCCACTTGTGTTCCCAGAAAGCCAGGGTGTGGAGGAGACGGGCGCCCGCCGCGCTTGTCTGCACCTGCCTCGCTGCGATCCGCAAACGGCTGCGGGCGGCAAGCGGCTGCGGGCCGGGCCTTGGCGCGCGGGCCCCGGGGCCTTACCTGCTCCGCTTTCCCCGGGCCCGATGCCAGCCCGCCGTGCGCTGGGCGGCGGGGAGCTGCTAGCCAGACGCGAGTGACGACTGCACCCAAGGCTGCGTCGCTCTGCAGCTCCGGGTCACGTGAGGGCCGCGCGTCACCGCCGAGCTCGCCCCCCACCTCGGGCGGCCAGTGCGGCAAGAGCCCCCCCCCTCCCCGCCCCCTCCCACCCTCGCCGCCCCAGGCTGACGCACTGCACATCCCCCCCCCTCCACCTCGCCGTGCGTGCTCCCGGGGTGCGCGCACCAGCCGTCACTCATCTGGGGCCTCTCCAATCTGAGGGCACACAAATGGCATCACCGTCTTGCGGTTGGACCTGGCTTTTCTCTGTTACCAGGAAGGATCTGCTCCATCCTCCACCCTCCCTCAACATCTCCCACCCTTGGCCATGGCGTCTTCTGCTTTATTTCTTCTCCATGGCTGTATATGTTTCATAATAATTTTAATGCCATTTTGAAAATCAGCGTGACTTAAAATTTTAAAGAAATTTTCAGAAGAAATAAATCAAAAAGCATTTTCTTGCACCATAAAGAAAATACTGATTTTGAGCACAACACACCATTTGTGTGTGTGTGTGTGTGTGTGTTGAACTCGGGGCCTGGGAGCTGTCCCTGAGCTTTTATGCTCATTGCTAGTTACTCTTTTTTTTTTTTTTTTTGCTCTTTTTTTGATCATTGCTCATTGCTCTACCACTTGTGCCACAATTTCATTTCCACCTTTTGGGTGGTTAATTTGAGTCTCGGGGACTTTCCTGCCTGAGTGGCTTCAAACCTTGATCCTTAGATCTCAACTTCTGCATAGCTAGGATTACAGGAGTGAGCCATAGGCACCTAGCACACACACACCATCATTTTTGGAACATTCTAGATTGTTTGAAATATTTTTTGAAATAAAAAAAAACACAACGAAACTTCTTGGATAATTTTTTTCTGAAATGTAAGTTAAATATTCAGGGAGAATTGGAAATGTCAGATCTTGTCCATTTATACAAATAATATTACTGGTCCTCCCACCATGAGACAAAATGCAAATGATAATAAACGTCTTTTATTCTCTTAGAACAAACATTTCTCAAATGTAGGGAAAATATTTCCTGGCAACTAACATACTTAGTTTTTTCTGAGAATTACTTGGTATTATTATTAATGTTTTTAAAGTCATAAGGAGAAAAGCTGTGAGGTTAGTCTGGATAAGGATGCGGAGCTATACAGATGATCCTGGTGCTGACAAGGTTTCTGGTGCTGGTTTTCCCATATTCCAGAGCCACTCATTTTCTATGTTCAGGCTCTTGACTCTGCTGTTTACTCTAAAAATATTAATGAAGAAATGATCTTATAAATACTTTTGGATCCTTTCCTTTATTTATTCCCCCTAATTCCTATCTAATGAGAGGTGTGCTCCTCTGTTGCAAACCAGACTATCTATACTTCTTGGCTAAGAATCCAAGAAGAATGTACAAGTGTCGTTTGGCCAGGGGAAAGGACTCCCATGCTTGCTCAATTTCTTCTGTTTTTCACAGCCCAAGTGGAATCATATTTGGGATCTTGCTCCTACATTTTATGTGGCTTTGGAGGTGTATTCTGTTTGGCCCCATATTCTTTACCTCCAGATTACTAAGAAAGAGACTAATCTCACTGTGATGTCATTGTATACAAGTCCACACCTGCCTTGATACCCCTTTGTTTATTCACACAACCAAGGAATATTTCCCACTGATCAATCTGGGGAACCATGGTGTTCTCAACTCAGAAATCTGTAGAAATCCTTAAATGTTACTCAAAAAAGATATGTTTGAAGGCAGCGGTGGTGTATTTACATTTTTGGTAGGGAGAGCGGCCATAATCTCAGCAGATTTTTCAAAAGATGCTGAGATTTTTGCCTCCTCAAAAAGATTTAACGTTCTTATCCTCATTGCACCCCCCCCCACTTTCCAACCTGTACTTGTTTTCCTTTCTTTTCCATATTTCAACCTCAGAAACTACCCAATGGTCAGCATAGAAACAGTCATTCATCTTTAAATCCTCTGTTTTCCCTCTCATATTCCTTTCATAAACAATTATGGTTAAGTTGCTTCTATAATTTGAACTTGAATTGCCTCTCAAATGTCTATATATTAAAGGCTTGGTCACCAGTGTGACCATATTGGCAGGTTGTAAAACCCTAAAAGATGGGCCTTTATAGGAAAGTTTCATGTATAGGAGTTATGCCCTTGAAAGGAATTATATAGTACTCTGGTCCTTCCTCTTTACCTCTTTTGCTTCCTGCACATGAAGTAAGCACAATTGCCCTGTCACACCTCTTGACATGATATGTTGTGCCCCTCACAAAGTTATAAAAAGCATAGGTCCACTCAAACATTAACTAGAATCTGCAAAATTGGGAGACTAAATAAAGTGTATCTTCATAACTTTGTTATCTTATGTATTTGTTATAGGGGCAGACAGCTGACTGAAAGTTTCAAATTATTTCTTTTTTTGGGGGGGTCCAGTCATGGGGCCTGAACTCTGGGCCTGGGCGCTGTCCCTCAGCTCTTCAGCTCAAGGCTAGCGCTCTACCACTTGAGCCACAGCGCCACTTCCGGCTTTTTCCTTATGTGGTGCTGAGGAATCGAACCGAGGGCTTCAGGCATGCAAGGCAAGCACTCTACCACTGAGCCATCTTCCCAGCCCCTCAAATTATTTCTTTTTAAATTATTTCTTAAGAATTTTGAAGATATAATTCAGATGTACCAAAATCCATCTACTAAAATGGATAATTGATTTTTGGAATGTCCATAGATATGTGCAATCTTCACTACAGTCAATTTCACAAGTTTCTTCATCTTAAAACTAGCTTTCATACAGTAATTTTCATGAAATACTTTTCATATAAACCGTGAATGAAAAAATAGAATTTGAGATAAAATACTGAAAGACATAACAGGGAAAAAGTCTAGATTTTTTTGATCATGATGATGTTTTAAACAGAACAGCAAAGGCTTAATCCATGAGAAAAGGAATTGATAAACAGGACTTCATTAAAATTCACATTTTCTCTTCTTGAAAGACACTGTCAAGAGAATGAAAACATAAGCCACAGAATAGGAAAATATTTGAGAAAAAAGCATATATAATAAAGGACAACTATTCAAAATATTTGAAGAACTCTTAAGCCACATTAAATTAACAAAAAGAAAACAACCACATTAAAAAATGTAAAAGATCTAAAGAAGTATTTCACCAAAGATGATGTACAGAGGGCAAATAAACATGACAGATGCTCCTCACAACAAGTGAACAGGAAAATACAAATTAAAACTGAGATACCACTGCACATCTATTAGAAAGGCCAAAATCTAGAACACTGATAGCACTGAATGCTGGAAGGATGTAGCGTAAATTCAAGACTGCACTCTCTCATAAGAATCCAGAAATAGAGAGGAGATTATCCAGGAAGGACTTAAGGAATAACCTCTTTTGGAATGTCATGAAGCTCCTTGACAGGCATTAGAATAGCGGAAGAATTTTGAAAATAATTTTATACTATCAAAAGCACTGCCAGTCTGGCCTGTAGAAGACAAAAGAAAGACAAAAGGAAAGACAGTTATCAGACTTCTGCGACTGTACAAGCATCAAATAGGATAATGGAGCTACTTGGCTGCTAACATATGCCATATTTGAGAAATATGAAGAATAGGCTGCCAGCAGTGGCTCATACCCTTCAACCTTCCTACTGAAAAAAAAGAGAGACTTGGAAAATTGTGGTTTGAGACAAGCATGGGCAAAAAGTTCACAAGATATGGTGACACATGCTTGACAAGTATGGTGGCATATGCTTGTCATCCTGTTTATGATAGAATGATCATAGGGTAGGCCAGTCTGTACAAAGAGTGAGACCTTATCTCAAAAATAATCAGAGCAACAAGGGCTGGAGGTATGGCTCAAGCAATAGAATGTCTGTCTTGCAAGTATATGACCTCTGGGTTCAAAACCCCATACAAATACAAAGAAGAATGACTCCTACTTCAGAGCCACAGATACAGAGGTAAAGCTGGAGAAGGCCACCTATATGAGCACAGAATCTTATGAAACCAATGTGGATTCTATTAGTAATGGGTATTTGAAAGGGAGAGGAAAAAAGAAAACACAGGTCATGTGAAAATGCAGGCAGAAATACAAGTTATGCTGCCAAAAGCTATAAAATAATTATTAGGAACAACCAGGAACTGGAAGATGCAAGGATTTTCCTCTAGAGTCTTTAAAAGAAATGTAGCCCTGATAGCACTTTAAGTTTGGATTTCTAATTTCCAGAATCATGAGAAAACAAATTCTCACAGCCTTAAGCCATCTAGGTTATGGTACTTTATTATGGCAACTTTAGGAAGCCAAAACATCAATATAGAGATGCATGCTTGTACATATACAGAATTCAGTGCATATTTCTAAAAATAAGTATCATTAGCTTCCTATTCTAAATTAGTAACTCAACATTTGCAGTTATGATTTGGAGTATTTAAGAGTTTGACAGACCTTTATAGATTTCTTTGACATTAATATTGTTCCAAAGGTTGTATGTTTTCCCCTTCTCTACAGATTTCTTTATATATCAAGGATATTAACAGTATGTCAATCATATGTGGGAGCATTTTTTCTCCCCAGGTCTTCATATATCTTTTAGTACATTTTCTCACAAAAGAACTTTTTAACTTGGAATAATTTGGGTGGCTCAGAATCTAAAATTATTCTCTGCATAAAAATATTTGAAAAAAATATTTGGCTAATGCACTGAGGACATGTTTAACAAGGGTAGAGAACAACCTCAACCTAGGAAGTGATAAAGCCCTTTGGCACAGCTCTGGCCTAAATATGGGTCCAAGACATGAGTCTATACTCCACTCCTTCCCAAAGGTTACTCACTGAGTATCCTTTTCCTCTTCTCAAGGACAGGGATCATAATACCTGCCTCAAACAGACTTTTCAAAGATTTACTGTAGTAAGCACCATTACTCTCTGTCAAACAAGGCAGAGGGGGGTATCCTGGGAACAAATCCACAGAACAACTTGCCTTTTGGATGGATGAGAGTCAACACTACATAGCTGCACCCAGACTTCCCAATTCAATAACAGCAAAACACTCATACTTGAACAAAAATACAACAAAGGTAATGAGGGTGAAGATGGTAACACCCAAGGGTTTCCTCTCAGAGTGTCACACTCAGGATTGTGTACCATTCTATGTGAAGGTCTCTCAGATCTTTCCATTTTTCTGGAGAAGCAAAGAAGGTAATTGGGAGATCAGCAGAGCAAAGAACCCTGGCCTCATGCCCAGACCACCTGGCCTTGTCTCACTTTATCTGGATTCTAAAAGCTTACCTTAGGATGTGGCAGAGCTTGTACAACTCTACTGTAGTCTAAGTAGTTGGTCTGACAGTCCCTAGGGTAGAGAAAGGACAGGAGACATTCATTAGTATCCAAGAGGAGATATGCTGACAGCACAATGACATTTCTTATTCTTTGTGACAGAAACATGCCTCTATGTATGCTCCAAGGTATACATCAGAATGACTCCAGCATCACAGTATGTCATGAGAAAAATGTCCTGAAAATCCAAAAGCCTTCCAATAAAGAAACAGGGCCCATGGAATTTGGAGAAAAGACATACACTGTTTAAAATAAGTAGATATCTATACACAAAGAAGAAAATGTTTCAATTACCTAGTAGCTACCTTAATTTACTCCCCTGATTGTTCTAGCTCATACCTAACCAACTTGTACACCAACACTTACTTCTCAGACCACTTCATCCTAGACTTGGTGAAGAATGCCTGCATCATTTGCTGCTCCTGGGAAATCGCCATCTCAGAGCCTGAGGGCAATAGCATGGGAATGGAGCAAGCATTTTCCATCTCTTGGGGCCTGGCACTCAAAAATAGCTTGTCATTGACGATGCATAAGCTGAAGGGAAAAATGAGATCTAGAATAGCTGGACAAAAAGACAACCTGCTACCCCAAAGCTATCATTGCTCAGCAGCTAAATTCCTTTTATCCCCTACTTTGTTCAACTTTCCTGGTTGGTATCCTTTGATACTTCCCACAGAGCCCATCTTTGGAGTCTGAGTACATAACTCACTAAATTTATAGGGTTAAGTATAACCCAGGAATGGGTTTACATTCCCATTTTCCCTTTACAACAGCTCAAGGGAGTAAGCAGTATAATCACTATTTCAGAGGAAGAAAGTGATAGGTCATATTACTTGGCATACAGCAAATAAGTAAATCACAGTGAAAGTGTTACATCAGGACTTTAGAGCCCACACTGTGTGTGTGTGCGTGTGTGTGTGTGTGTGTGTGTGCGGGCGTGCACGCACGCGTGCGCATGCACACATACACACCTATACTGGGGCTTGATTCTGGGCCTTGTGTTCTCACTCAGAGTTTTCACTCACTGCTGACATTCTACCACTTGAACCACCCCTCTAGTTTGGGGTTTTTGCTGGTGAATTGAAGATAAGGTGGATTTGTCTGCCCAGGGGCTTCTCAGATCTTGTCTCCTGAATAAGCTGCAATTATAGATGTGAACAATCAGCACCTAGTCAGAGTCCATGCTCTTAACCACTTGGGTAGATTGTGGGTTTAAAAAAATACCTCAGGGACTCACTATTGCATATCAACACTGTCTCCAAGCTTGGATGGATACACCTACCCACAACACAGTACTTACCTTGAACTGCTGCTATGGGTAGTGATGAAGGTCCGAGTGAAGACATGAACACATCCCTGAGAATTTCCTTCCACTTCAATGACAACAAACAACAATACCCCTTTAGAGTTTCATATGTTTCACATGTTCATACAGTGTTTCCCAGTAAAAAGTCTTACACTAAAGGGAGCAACACCTAACAGTTACCACTGTTAACTTGGATTCAGGATGGCAGGGGAAATTGGGGAAAAACACTAAGAATAACTCACTCACACTGATAGGTCCCCTATCAAAAATTGAGACTTGTGAAAATCATTTCAAATGTACTGCATCCCTGTTATTTTCATTTCCAGGTTTTTTCAAATGAAGGAAGAGATTAAGTGGTCCCAAATCACCTAACTAACACAAGAACCATCAAAATCTTACAGTCTGTATCCCCAGTACTTGAGCTCTGGTTTAGACAAGATCAAGATGCTTGTAAGCAGGATATAAGAAGAGAAAAGCAAGGAAAGAATGGGAAGGGTTCTACAGCTGGTTTCCCAGGAAGGTGGGCAGGAGGGAATCTGGAAAGGGGATTTTATATACACTCACCTTCCTTGAACAGGCCACTGACAGAGAAGCAGAGCATCTTTTCCTAAAAGGGCAGAACACAGGAGCTCAGGATTCTGCTTAACTTCCTACTCAACTCCAGCTCTCTGGGACTGTCAGAAAGGAAACATGTGCTCACCGTCTGGAACCAAGTATCCACCACAAATGAATTGAGATCATGTTGGGTTTTGGGCAACACTTTGAGAGAGTTTACAATGTCACATTTCCTGTGCTTTAGCAGCTGCCTCTGCACATCTGTTGGAAACCAGAGAAACAAAAATGGAGGAGGCTACCACCACACCTGGCCCTTGTCTCCTCCTCCTCCTGTCTAATTCATACTTTCTCTCTGCCCAGTATTCTCTATCGCATACTTACATGGATCCTTGAGATTCTTCATATTCCTGCTGTACTTCAAATAGTCACAGAGATTGCTTCTAGGAGAGAAAGCAGCATGTGGTAATAGTCCAGCCAGTGTCTGGACTGCACACAGTATGAGTCTGCTGGGAGGCAAGGGAGTCTCACACTGCCTCCAGTCTGAGCAGTGATACTCACGGAGCTTGTTCCTTGAAGTTGTGGGTAATGGTTAGGGAGAAACAGGCCTCTTCATGGTAAACATCAAGAAGACCCTGTCGATCTCCATAGTCATAGATCGTGTAGTATCTGTGGGAAGGTAATAGGGTATATCTATGATCTGAGCCTCAAATGAGACAGTTTTACCAAGCAGACCTGTGACTGTGAGGTCTTACCTGTCTTGTCCCATCCCTCCCATTACTCAGAGTTCCGGGGATACATACTGTTGCAGAAATTGTAGGATCAGATCCTTTAGCATTTCAGATCCAAAGTAACTTCCCTAAAATAAAAAAGTGTTCAGGATATTGTTATCCTTTCTTTATGCATAACTAAAAATCTTATGCAATCCTCTCTTTACCTTGCAAGTTGGTAACTTCTTGTGAGTTTCAGTGTTAAAGACAGGTGGTCTAGATGATGCCTGGCCATCCTGGAGAACACAAGAGGAAGTCACCAGTGCAAACCAGGTAGGTAATATTGGAAGATCAGGGAAAGGGATGGACTCAGGAATGGGAAAGGTCAGAAATTAGGTCTAATAGAACAACAGTTGGGATCATAGCCAGATATCCTGGTGTGTAGAAAGGCCAAATACTCTCTGTCAAGTTCCCACATGACCCTGTATCGTCTCCCATCCCTTTGAAGTTGAAGGGCTAGATCCAAAAGTTTAACTTGAGCAATACCTAAGGGGGTTGAGAATAGGTTGTGGGCAGCTTTATTTTCAATTAGAGATGTCAATGGTGAAAGACTGTACCTACCAGGCATAATAACTTGGGAAACAATTCCAGGATGGAGCTGCCAAAAATTCAAGACCACCTATAAAAATCATGCAATGTATATATATGCACAAACATTACCCGGTACCCCATTCATATGTAGGTATATTATCATATCTAGGTAATATGTAAATTCTTAACATTTTTTCCTTGAACTCTGGGTCTGAGCACGGTCCTTCAGCTCTTCATCTCAAGTCTAGCACTCTACCACTTGAGCCACAGCACCACTTCTGGCTTTTTAGTGGTTTACTAGAGATAAGAGTCTCACAGCCTTTCCTGCCTGGGCTGGCTTTGAACCATGATCCTCAGATTTCAGCCTCCTGAGTAGGTAGCATTACAGGCGTGAGCCACTGGGACCTGGAAAATTCTTAATATTTTTATGCCTCAGTTGAAAATACAGAAACTTAAGAGGAAAAGAAGTTGAAACTGTGGAACTGACCTTGAGGGAGAATTGTCTCCCTCTTGCTCTCTTCTCTCATCTTCTCCCTGGGTATCCCTTATGTTAACTGCCCAACAGGACCACAAGAAATACAGTGGGAGCCCAAGCTTGAGGGCTTTCTTCTCCATTTTCTTCCCTTTTCCTCTTCTGAGCTCTCATACAAGTCTCAGAAGGGAACAGTATATGATGTGGGAGCCCAGAGGTCTGCCCCCTCGTTGGACACTCAACATCATGCACAACATGGCCTGCCCAGACCAGGTGAGTGAGGGCTCAGGAGGTAGCGGGGAGGAGATATAGGGCATGGAACAGAAAGAGAGGAAACATAGAAGGTGCAATGGGACAGAGTACAACAGGCTGACTACAAAGGAAAAAGAAAAAAGAAAATCAAAAAGATAGAGAAGACATTCATTCGGCCCTGGTTCTTGGTGTGAAGGGAGAAGAAAAAGAGAATGATTTCCCTGCTACAGCCATCTCTTTTACTTGCCTCTGGTAGACCCTGTTGCCCTAGGCAGATCTTCCAATATGAACCTGCTGAATGCAGGCTGAATATGGCATGGGAAATGAACCTCCCTCAGGGCAGCAGTAATTCCCTAGAGCCAGCTCATCATGAGATGGACAATCTTTGGACCATCTTATAGTCTTGAATTCTCTCTCACACACCCATGCTTGTGAGTCTATGCCTCGCCCATGAACCATACTTGTTTGTTCTGCAGGAGCAAGTAGGATGATGTGACATGGAGTGGGGGGTGGGTGGACAACGATCCTGAAAGGCCTGCCCTTCTGTTCTCAAGATCCTCTGCCTTCCACTCCTGCTTCAGGAAGCTGCCTGCTTGCCCACTTCTGGATCCTTGATCAAGGAAGCAGGGTGCTCCCCAAGGAAGACATAGCTCCCAACGATGGCCCAAAGGAACAGATTTCACCATGGCAGCCACTTTTGTGGCTGAGGACCTCCGTCCTCACCATGGGGCAGCACAAGCCTCCATGCTGGCCTGGGACAGGCAAGGGACCTGTCAGGATAGGGATGGAAGGCTAGCTACATGTGGTCGAAGCATGGGGGGGAGAGACCAGAGTTGAGGACCCAGACAGGAAAGGGGACTGGGCTTGTGGTCACAAATGACCATGGCAACCTCCTGCAGAAAGGCATGCCAGGGGCAGACTAGGCTCCAAAAGAATAATAGCGAGTGCAACTGACTTCATGCTGGTGGAATTATCCGGGAAGGTGGTGCAGAAAGAGTCTGATTCTGCATGCATCTCTTCTGGTGTTTGGCCTTTCCCCTTCTCAATCTCTACTGAAGTCTCCATCTGAAATTATGAGGGGGAAACATATGAACTGAAAAAAATCAAGGCAGGATGACCCTGAACTTCTAACCCTCCCCCTTGCCCCAAAGTCCAGGTCTCTACCTCTTGTCATCATCTAATAAGCCCTTCCCCTTTCCTTTCAAACAACAATCTGAAAATTGATTTTGATACTGGAGGACATTGGCATAGCAACAAGCAGTCCAACCAGCTGGCTTTTGTGGCACAAGTTCAAGGACAAAATCTATAATGAGGGAAGAATTAGAGTGAGGAATCCAAAATGAGATTAATAAGACCAAGTTGAACTTTTGCAACCTTCATCATTCATACCAGAATCTGGATGAAAGTCTCACCTTGGATATGTTCTCTTCATGAGTAGTTAAGGTAGTAGTCACATACTTTCCAGGATTCAGTGATATCATTTTTGTATTATAAGTTGCCATGTCTTCAGGAAGCAAGAGAGAATCAGAAGGCTGATATAGTGCTAGCATCAACCCCTCCCCAAATTACAGTCATTAAATCTCCATCCCAGACAGATCTTTCTGCCTTCGTTTTCCTTAGAATTACTACTGTCAATCATACCTCGGTTAAATGAGTTACTGTAGATGTTAAGATCTTGCTGGGACACATCATATCCTTTGTTCATTCTTGGCTGCAGGATTAGTTCTCTGATTATTCGAGGCTGAAGTGGTAAAGGTGGCAATAGAAGGGGGTATAGATGGGTCTGGTTGTAGGTGCTAGCTTATCTGGAGTCTAAATTACATTTACCTGTTCCATCTTTTCTGACTTTACCTCCTTCTGCAGAGAGTGAGGTACATCAGAGGCGCTGATAAAGATTGAGATCTGCAGACAGCATAAGGGGCTGAGTCAGCACCAACATCTCTGACCCCCAAGATTATATAAGATCTTGCTCCTGGTTTGCCCACTTTCTCTTAACTAGACCAGGTTATGACATTGACACACACCCTTTCATTATTGTTGTCCAAAAGCTTGTCACTGATCTTCTTCAGTTCAAAGGCAGTGCTGGCATTATTGACAAAGAACTGGGCTTGCATTTTCTCATAGCGAAACTAGATATAAGGGTGAAAGAAATAGAATGTGAGGCTAGAACCATTTCTCATCTATCCCTTCTACTGTCTTGATTCTTCTCATCCTCCTTACTATCCTCTCTTACCTCGACTGGAGTGAAAGGGACACTGCATTGGCTCTGAATCAAATTTAGCAGCCACTCCTCATCATATTTTATGCCAAATGGAATCTAGGAGCAAATAAAAGGTTGAGAGAAGAGACTGACATAATGGAATTTAAAGGTAAGCTCAAGCATCTTTTTTTTGGACTTTTTTTTTTGGTCAAGCATTACAATTTAAATTTCTAAAACTAGGACACATTCCAATGCAGTATTTCTAGCTTTTACACTAGACATAGATTTTCTAGTTACCTTTTCTCTTGACTGAAATTATTTTCTTCAAATAATCAATTTCAAATATTTAACATGAGCTATAAACTTCCATTTATTAGTTTCCAAAGATCTTAAGCTTCTATTATAAAAGACCCACACTGCCCCCTTTCCTGGAACTTTTGTATTTCCCAGGTTGGCTTTGAATTTATGATCCTCCTGCCTCTGCCTCCAAAGTTCTGGGATTATAGAAAGGCAATCACTATAACCAGCTGACAGGGACTCCAGAGACTCAACTCTAACAAGTCAGACTTAAGAAAAACTGAAGTATCCAGTATGGAGTTACTCCATTTTCTTATAATTAATTTCTTTAAATACACAATCTCTTCTATTCTTCATGCAGTTGGCTTGCTCCCTCTATATTGCCCCTCTGAATTTGCTCTTACACAATCTAAGATATTAACTACTGGAAAAAGAACACATTATCAACTTTCCATACCCAGAAAAGCTCTGGCATTTCTACATCAGCCCAGTACAATTCGGTTTTCTTACAACTGGATATTAGATCTATTTTGTTAGGACACTCACTGTGACCTTAAACCAGCTCTCAAAGTTCACATCCTGTTCTGTCTTCTGAATTCTTCTCTCTGGAGGGTTTTGGCCTTCCACCATGTTAATTTGGGTTTGGTTTTGTTTGTTTGAATAGATTCTCTGACGATAGGATGGGATGGCATAAGGAATGCTGTGAGAAAAATAGAGAAAGTGAAGTAATCTCTATATACTCAGAAATTCTCCTATTTGTGTTTTTTGTCCCACTGGAACCAGGGCCACAAAATGTTTGTTCAGTCATTAATCTCATCCTATTATCTTCACTCTCAGGTTAGGAAAAAGAGTAACATATTTAACTAGCAGGTTAAATTCCTAAGTATTTCACTGACTAGTACATTCCAGCCATGCTGACTGGTCACTTACTATCTTCTTCCACGGGCTTCCATGTGGGCAATACTTGTTGGATCTCTGTCTTGCTGTTGCAGGAATAGAGTATGCAGGCCAGTAGTGACTTTTTCAGAGCAACTGGGAAGTCTCCTTTGAAAATGCGAGCATTTTTCTCTTTTTTGACTGTATTTAGTTTTGGAATTGTGCCCTTAAATTGAGAAACAACATTAATGTGGAATAACAGAAAAAGTCCTGGGCAAATATAACCACTAATGAAGAAGAGATATCACTGCTTGGTAACTGAGAAAGAAATCTATGATAGTGCCAAAAAGGTTGAGAGGACTTCTCTGCAGTTCCACTTCCTGGGAGATGGGAAGATGGGAGATAGGAAGCATTCATACCCAAGAAAAAAAATAAGCACAGTGCGATTAAGGATCTGATCTGATGTTAGCACCTGCTTTGCCATTTTCATGCTAGATGACCTGAGACATGTGATTTACCATTTCTAAACCTCACCTCCCTCCCCTGAGGGGTAATAAAAGTTCACCTTGAAATTTTGCTGTTATGGTTCAAGGATCAAAGACAATGCCTTCTTTCCCTTCCTGAATGAAGAACTAGACAAATGAAAAGTAAAGCTGAAAAATATACAGTATATAACTTAAATGCATAAAATTATGGGGAGTAGCAAAAGGAAAGGGAAAGAATGAAAGGAAATATAGTGAACACATCTAACACACACTCAATTTGAGTCTCAGAAATAAAGAAAGAAAATGGTAAGGCAATATTACTTCCCCTTAGTTGAGAAGTTTCCAAAATTATCAAGACACCTAGTCAGTATAAAAATTCCAATGGGAGAAAAAGTGTACTTTAAGGGGAAAAAAATCCCACACAAAAAAACAGACGTTTCATAATAATATTCATGCTACAAAACCTGGGAGGAAATCTGGCCAGAAGACTTAAACCAACATAATATTAAAGGTCCTTCCTCAAATAGAAAAATATCACCATATATGCAAAAAAGATTAATGATATTTACAAATATATAGGTAAATCTAAGTGAATATGAACTATTATAACACTATTATAATTTCTTTTAGGGTGTTACTATACAATTAAAATACATGACAGTCAATTGAGAGAGGATAACCAGTTTCACAGTTTTCCAACATTCCTGAAAAATGTTACGAGACTCAAATGAACAAATGAAATTGTGATAGGCAAAGATACACACACACACACACACACACACACACACACACACACACACATGCATATATAGTAATCTTAAGAGTAAACACTACAAGAATTGTGAAAGTTTACTGTAATAATAGTAATATTAATCATTTTTATTCATTTCAAAGGAAAGGAGAATACAAGAAATTTGGAACAGGAAAAATAAATATACAAAGCCGAGCACAGACAGCTCACACCTGTAATCTTAGCTACTCAGGAAGCTGAGATCTGAGGATCATGGTTTGAAGCCAGCCTGAGAAGAAAAGTCCATGAGACTCTTGTCTCCAGTAAACTACTAAAAAAAACTAGAAGTGGAGTTGTGGCTCAAGTGGTAGAGCTTCAGCCTTGAGCAAAAGAAACTCAAGGATAGTACCCAAGCCCTGAGTTCAAGCCTGAGAACCGATACAAAAATAAAATAAAATAACTAAAATAAATAAGTAAATAAACAATAATAATATGTTCTATTTGAATCACTTGTTATCTACAATTAAGAATATGCTCAATTAAATATTCCTAATTGAAGGGCAGACAGAATCAGATTGCATAAAAATGTCTCCATTAAATTTTCCTTTAAAAATACATGTAAAGTCTGGATCTGGTGGTTCAAACCTGTAATCCTAGCTAATCAGGAGGCTGAAATCTAGGGACTGGGGTTTAAAGACAGTCTGGGCAAGAAAGTCCATTAGACTCTTAAATTAAACACCAAGAAGCTTGAAGTAGAGCTGTGACTCAAGCAATAGTGCACTAGCCTTGATCATAAAAGCTCAGGGAGAGTGCCCAGGCCCTGAGTTCAAGCTCCAAGACTAGCACACAAAAAAGGTAATAAATAAAATTAAAATACAATAATATAGAAAAATATAAATAAACAATATAGCAAAATATCTGATCTCAGAAGCAGAGAGAATAATAATTAGCAGAGACTAGGAAATGTAAGGAGGTATTGGCAAGGGGAATGGATAAAGAAGAGTTAATCAGTATAGGCATACAGCTGGATAGAAGGAATAACTTCTAATGTTCTATAGCATGGAATAATAATGGCTGACAATTAATTGTGTATTTCAAAATAGCTACTAGATAGAATTATGTATGCTCATAACATGAAGAAATGAAAAAATATTTGACAATGGATATTGCCTCAAAGTCTGATCTGAACATCATACATTGTATACATGCATTGAAATATCACACTTTACTCCATGAAAATAATTAATACATGACAATTAAAACTTACCTCAAAAATAGCAAACCATACAAAATTTGTGCACTAAATTTTTAGAATCTTATTAGTAAGAGAGAAGTATACATTAAAGAAAGAAATACTATGGCAAAAAGTGACATTTCATAGTAATAATTCAAAAGAACATATTTTTAAAATTCTAATATTTTTTTGTCAGTCACAGGGCTTGAACTCAGGGCCCCGGCACTGTCCCTGAGCTTTTTTTCATACTTTGAGCCACAGCTCCACTTCCAGTTTTTGAGTGGTTAATTGGAGATAAGAGTCTCACAAGTCTCCCAGACTTTCTGCCTGGGCTGGCTTTGAACCTTAATCCTTAGACCTCAGCATTCTGAGTAGCTAGGATTACAGACATGAGCCACCAGCGTCCGAGTAAAATTCTAAATGTTTATGCATGTTTTTATATAGAACAAAACATATAAAAAGCAAAAGCTGACTAAAGAAAAATAGAGAAATATAAGCTGAACACTGGTGGCTCAGACCCGTAATCCTAGCTACTCAGGAGGCTGAGATCTGAGGATTGTGGTTCAAAGCCAGCCCAGGCAAGAAAGTCTGTGTGACTCATATCAAATTAACCACCAGAAAACCGGAAGTGGCGCTGTGGCTCAAGTGGTAGAGAGTTTTCCTTGAGCTAAAGAGCTCAGGGACAGTGCCCATGCTCAGAGTTCAAACCCCATGACCTACAAAAAAAGAGGGAGAGACATTTCAATAAATCTTTCTATATAACAGATGAATCTGGAAGAAAATGCAGCTATATGAGGAAGATTTAAACATGAGTAACAAGCTTAGTATGGTGCTGCATGTCTATAGTCTCAGATATAGATTTAGACACTTGTGACACTTGAAATAGGAGAGTCACTTTAGCTCCAGAATTCATGAGTAAGATTCCCCCTCTCAAAATGTATTTAATTAATATGGAAAACTCCACATAAAACTACATAGAACATTTCAGAAGAGGTTTTATGACAGATAAGTAAGTTTCTAGAACCTTCTAAGCGATAATTCAGTCTACCCTAAATGGTTGTTGCCGTGATCGCAGGGTTACTGGTAGATTCCCTGCCCTCTTTTACAACTAGTAATAGGCAAAGACTATTAATTTCCACCGCCCCTGCTGTAGGTGGTGGAAATTAATCATTTCTGAAAATCCTGGATTGGAGAAGACCACACTCTGAGCCTTTTCCCTCCAACAGGAAAAAAAAAAAACTCACTCTAGCTAAGCCACAAGAAGAGACGTTTTTCCAAGTGGACATGCAAGTATCTTACGACGTGCTTGGCCCTTGTCTTCTGGAAAATGCAAAACAAACAGCCTATGCCCTTGCCACCCCATCCCTATCTCCATCTAGTGGGAGATTCGGCTGCATCCTGCAGGAAGAGGGGGCACCAAAATCCCGTCTGCCTCATGTTGACCAACTCACCCATGGTACGTCCCAAAAGCAGTATCTTGTCACCAGTGTCCTCACAGGTTTCTCGGAGGAATCTGTGTGGTCTAGAGCTGAGTTTGGGAAAGATTAAGAAAGGCTGCTCAGGAAGATACCAGCAGGTTCCCCGCCACTGCTCTGCCAGAGCCACACTAAGATGGAGTCCTTACAGGAAGTTTCAACCCCTGGAGCATAGAGAGGAGAGCCCTTGGCGATAGAGAAAACTTAACTTCTTGTTCTGTCCTGTGAGTTTCCCACCAGTTAAACATCTAGGAAGATGTTTCCAATTTATCCACCTCTTCTGATTCAGCCAATAAGAAAGCTTGAGATGCAAGAAAATGTTGCTACAAATTCAGAGGGAACTCAGCATTGCAGACTGGGTGTTGGTTACACTACATTGTATTTTTTCATACTGCAAGAGCACAGAACTCTGAGTATCTACTTAGGCTTGGAATTGTTCTCTGTAGTTGCAAAGGGAATCTGATCTTAGAATTACCAGCTTTCTGGAGTTGCTAAAGCTCATTGAGATGCAGGTACTTATTTGGAATCATCCAGATGCTACCTGGACAAACATATGGAATTGAGAACTGTGGAATGGGGTGATGATCTCTCCATGCACAGCTTTACTAAAGCCATGCAATATGTGAGGCCTCCTTGAGCTAGGACAAAGTCACAGAATATTCTACAAAAAAAACTCTAGCTCATCACAAAGAGACTACAAAAGGAGAGAGAGAGGAGGAAGTAGGAATAAAAGAGAAAGAGGAGGAGGAAGAAAGCTAAAAGGAAAGCTAAAAGGAGGGAAAGAAGAAAGAAAGAGGGGAGGAGGGAGGGAGGAAGAAATCAAGGAGACCGCAAATAAAGTTTATTATATCTCTATAGTGAGACTATAGAAAAAAAGGTGATTTTGTAGCTACCCATACAGGTTATAGAAAGAAATTTAGTGCAGAAAATTTCAGGCTTGGAGATTTTGCAAGAAGGAGATTCAAGAAGAAAGGCCGGGACCAGCCAGAACTTTGTGGAATTTTCCACTCCTTGTTGGCAATTCCTTCCTCGATCTCTCTAACCTGAGAGACAAAATCAGCCTCTGAGTAAGCTACAAAGAATATATGTATGAGAGTATATAAATATTTTGGGTGAAGGAAGTATAAGACCAAAAAGTGCATACCTACAAATAAATTGTCAGGTCTGTTTTTATTATCTCCACCCTAGGAAGACCTAGCAAGAGGAGTCATCTATGAAGCAAAGTCTGAGCCACTGCTAGATACAGAATCTGCTGGCATGTTGGTTGTGAAGTACCAGCCTCCAGGACTGTGAGAAATATATTTCTCTTCTTTTTGTGCCAGATCTGGGGCTTGAACTCAGGCCTGGGAGCTGTTCCTGAGCTTCTTTTGCTCAAGTCTAGTCCACAGAGCCATGTTCAGCCTTTTCTGAGTAGTTTATGGGAGCCAAGAGTCTCACAGACTTTCCTGCCTGGGCCGACTTCAAACCACGATCCCCAGATGTCAGCCATCTGAGTAGCTAGGATTACAATCATGAGCCACCAGTTTGTAAAATGTATTTCTTTTATTCAGAAATTACCAACTCTAAGGCATTTTCTTATAGAAAACCAAAGAAAGACAATATGCTAACAAAGAAAAAAATATATAAACTGTCAATTATTCATTAGGAGGTGGTGAGAACTCTAGCAGACTCGATCTAGTGGAAGATTCATTGGGAGCTTGTCTTTGAAGAGGATTCTCTTCATCTCTTTGCTTTCTGACTCATGAGATGATCACTTTGCTTTACCACATGCTCACCATGTGTCCATATGAATTCTAGAACTGATTTTGCTATATCTGCAAAGTATTATTTTGGGCTTTTGATGTATATTGCATTGAAGCTTAAATTGATTTTGGTTATTTGGGCATTTTCACAGCATGAACTCTGCAAATCCATGAATATGGAAGGTTTTATTTTCATTTTCTGGCATCTTCAACTTTTCTTCACTGTCTTACTGTTTTCACTATTGAAGTCTTTTTCTTCCTTAATTGTGATCACTCCTAGGTATAAAGCTATTGTAAATGGAATTGTTTGATTGATTTCTTTCCCAACCTGCTCATTGTTGCCATAGAGAAGAGCTACTGGTTTTGCATGGTAATTTTATACTGGCTAGAACAATAACACAAGAGAAAAAATAGAAAGGCTTTAAATAGTGAAGAAAGAAGTCAAATTATTCCAATTTGTAAGACAATTTGATTGTACACTTAAACGACAATAATGATTCCATCAAAAAAATCTATTCAGCAGATCATTCAATGTCTGAATATTTCATAATTAACAAGCACCACATACATGAACATTATTTCTAAAGTAATCATTATTAATTTTAGAAATATGAGAAAATTCAGACATAAGAGATTTATAAAAACATATTTGGAATCTTAACAAGTGTCCTATTCTTTAGGAAGGGAAGACAGCATATTGGTACTGTATGGATTTGCTGGTCTCCTAGTAGGTGAGCAGGGTCCAGTTGCTGCTGTCTTAAAGACAACCTTTTTATAGCCAAGCCACTGGTGGTTCATACCTATAATCCTAGCTACTCAGAAAGCTGAGATCTGAGGGGCACAGTTCAAAGACAGCCCAAGCAGGAAGGCTTGTGAGACTCTCCTCTCTAACTAATCACTAAAAATCAGGATGTGGAGCTGTAGCTCAAGTGGTATAGTGCTAGCCTTGAGCAAAAGAGCTCAAGGACAACACTCAAGCCCTAAGTTCAAGCATTAGGGCCAGCACAAAGGAAAGAAAAAAATGGTAACCTTTTATAAAATAATATTATAGAATTACTATAAATAACATCTTGGTTACATTTTGTCTCCGTTAGCCCAGAAGCTATATTTTCTACATGTTATTAACTTCAATAACCAGATTAATACCCAGACATAATTGACAAAACAGCTTTGAAAAGCCTTCTGAGTAATAAAGTCTATGATTACTCTAAAACTTTTCCATTTTGTCCTATAACCTTTAGGACTCTGGTTCTTCTAATCTCCTGGGTCCTGCCACTTGATGTTCCCCCAGAATACTGCCCAATTTCCATGACAATGAACTATACATTTTAAATAAGCATGTTTTTGAAGTTTAAAACACTTTCTCAGCTATATGTGATGGCACATGTCTGTAACTTCAAGGTCCAAGAGGATGAGGCAGAAGGATGGTGAGTTTCAGGCCTGCAACCATAATTGTGATAAATAACATTAATTAGGAAAGCAGGCTAGGTCTGGGATGTAGTTCAGTGGCAAAGTGCTTGCCTATTGCAAGCACAATGTCCTGAGTTCAATCCCCAGTACAAAAGAAGAAAAGACAAAGAATACTGTTGAAAAAAAGAAAGTAAGCTAAAGATAAGCACACAAAATGTGATTGCCATTTTGCATATGGAATATGAATGAATATTTCCATACATAAATACGTTAATGTTCAACCCACAGATATATACATTTATAAAACATGTACCAATGTATTGACAGAGGCTCCGTTTGGATCAGGATATGAGGGTCAGGAAGGTAGGAGATATAAGATAGTGTCACTTTATAAATATGCATTTCCTTACTTTTTCAGATTGTTACACTTTTTTGGCGCAGCCAGGCTTCCTAATATATGCCAGACTTTCGGTAAGAAGTGTGAAAAACATAACCCTCATGAAGTAACACAGTACAAAAAGGCAAGGATTCTCTGTATGCCCAGAGACAGTATTGTGACAGGAAGCAGAGTGGCTATGATAGTCAGAGTAAGCCAATTTTCCAGAAAAAAGCTAAGACTACAAAGAAGATTAATGTGTTGACCCCAACTGCACTTTTAAGGGAATGCTGCCTGTTGAGAGATGCAAGTATTTTGAATTGGGCAGATAGAAAAAGAGAAAGGGGCAACTGATTCAGTTCTAAGCTTCAGCTCTTGTTATGAAGACAAAAGCACAAGGTCTACGCTCCAACTTCTGTTATGAAGACAGTAAAAGCACAAGGTCAAAATAAAAAAGCCCCAAACCAGAAAAATCATTAAGATAAGTTATTTGATGAGAGTAACTTTATAATTGGATTAACAGAAAAAGATGTGCAGTCGGAAAGAAGAAGAACTGAACAATAACTAAAAGTGGTAAAGACTTTCAGTATCATTGCAGTAGGAGAGACTTCAGTATAGAACTGAGCTTAGTTTCACATACACCATGTACAAGTGTGGGCAGTTAGCCAAGGAGCAAGGGAGCAGTATAGGATCCTTGCTAAACTGATTTGCTAGGATTCCTGCTAAAGACAGGTCAACGTGATCAGGTATATCAAGGGTAGGAGATGAAAAACTGGGTCATATATTGAGAATGATCAGATGTCATGAAGAGGTGATAATAAACAATGTTGTATGGTAAGACTTGCTTTAGCAGACCAAGCTTCAAGTTAAAAAGGAGGTTCAGAAGAACCTGATTGGTCAAGAGACATTATTTTGTAATAGATATATACTTACTGCTTTTGAAATAGACACAAAATATAGTTTGTGTGAGAGAAGAAACAAAAATAATTGGCTTGACATAGTAGATGTATATGTGAACTTGTATGTGCATGTATGCATGTATATATATATATGTGTGTGTGTGTGTGTGTGTGTGTATATATATATATATATATATATGAATGTATGCTGAAAAACACCGAAGGTATATATTCTGTGCTCTTAAGTCTCAAACTCCATCACCCATATATGTATGTACTCACTAGTAGCTTCCTCTCCCTCCTACTGGGAGATTTGACTTCTTATCTTGGGGCTTGGAGAGGCTGAATAGGGATAAATATAGACGGATTGCTGCCACTAGATGGAAAAATTGCACGAGGCCATGTCCATGTCTGGTATCATGGAACCCAGCACCCTGTCCCTTTCCTGTCACTCTTACTGAGTGCCCATGTCAGAATTCTAAAGCTTCAGTTCTGAAGGGTCCCATGACTCCATTTTGTTTTGGTTCTCCTTTCTTAAATTTCAAGCCCTTGATTCTGAAATGAGAAAGCTGACATTATATTTCTTTGAATAATTATTGAAACAGTATGAAGAACATGTTGTCAATTCTTTCTGTAAATGCTGTTGTATAGTAAAGGAGTAAACAAGTTTCATTTGATGTAGAATACATATCTATATTTTGTTCACTGACCATCTCTTCTACCTATTCTGTGCACTCTTAGTGTCAGATGACATGTCCACACTGCAGAGATGGTCCCTACCAGGAAGCAAGGCTTTAAGACAAAAACCAAAAAGACTCCACCCACATAAAGGCTGCCCATATTTTCTCCCCATCCCCCATTCAGTCATCCCCTCTGTAGGATGCTATGGACACAGCTGCCCAGACCAGCTGAATCATGGTCTGAGCTCAGAGGCAGGCTGTTGCTATGCAACAGAGGCTCAGAGCCAAATATAACCCCTGGAAGAAACAGCCATCTCAGGTAACAGTGGTGCCATTAGAGAAGTGGATACAAATCATACCTCCAAAATGCCCTCAAAAGCAGTGTGCCTCATCTTGTTAAGGACCCCAACCCAGGTACCCAGCCTTCTATGGCAAGTACTCTGTGCTCTAGGCAAACATTATTTGGCAACATTGTCTGATCCCTATTTCCGAGCATTCTAGTGTTTTGTTAACAGGAAAGGGTTATTTTATTTTCTCATAAGGGTTGTTTTCTGTCCACACAGGACAGGATTCTACCTTCAGAGCCACCCAGAATCTAGTTAAATGAGTATCATTTTTGGAGATCCGGAAATTGTGTCTCCAAGACAGTGAGAAATAGACCTACCTTTTATCAAAAGGCAGCTTTCAGGAATTGAAGAAAACACAGAGCTGGGGCTCAACAGGCCTATGTTCTAAATGCAGCTTTGAAAAATTAGAAAAACTTGTAAAAATGCTCTAAAGAACCCAATGTTGTTGGCTCACACCTATAATCCTAGCTACTCAAGGGGCTGAGATCTGAAGATCTTGGTTCAAAGCTAGCCTGGGGAAGTAAAGTCCAAAATACTCTTATCTCCATTGAACTACCAAAAAGCTGGAAGTGGTGCTGTTGCTCAAAGCACTTGCCTTGAACAAAACACTTCAGAGACAGTGTCAAGGGCCAAGTTCAATCCCATGACCAGCACACAAAAAAGTGTTCTAAAGTACTCAAGCCAGGTCTTGAAAGCAACCCTGACAATCTGTGCCTTTCAAAGGAGTCATCCTTCCCCTATGACTCACTCTTCCTCTGACCCACCTAAACGTGGGCAACAATAACACCTTCATTGCTCACAAGGCATGTATGCCACAGAAACAGAACCTACATATGCTCACCACTGAAGCTTTAGTCTAATAACCAATTCACTTTACTAGCCAGCCTGCTTTTTCTTATAAAAATTGTTTCCAACAAAGTTTTAAATGGGCATCCTTTTTCTTTCTCTTTTTCTCTCTCCTATTCCCCTACGTGAAGGAACTCAAGAGCATTCTTTGAGCTCCAGGCAAGGTCACCATGCTCTTCTCTTTATCTTACTGATCATAGGAGTGAAGGAACACTCAGAACAGCAAGAGATAGAACTCCCGAGACCAACACCAGTACACCAGCCAATAAACATCCCCAAGGCCACCATCTGGCCCCAAGTCATGCTTCAGCACCTACACCTGGAAGCCCCAAGGCTTCCTTTAAAGTGCTGTCCTCCTCACTTGGGAGGTAGGGGCTGCTTTCAGTCCTTGTTCCTGGCTAAACAGATAAACCTTTGTTAGCTTTTCTCTAAAACCATGCTCTTATTATTTGTATGTTGGAATTGAATCGAGGGGGACTGAATTTCTGGTATCACACAGAGATGGCAGTGCCATCTTTAGACAGAGATTCCAGGTAGATCTTAGGAGGAGAAATGTGCCGCCTTTATTATCGTCACAAATGACTTGTCTAGTTTAAGGCCACGGTCTACACTCATTTCTTAAATCAGTGTCAATATCAGTTGACATCCTAGCATTCTGCGAATTCCCACACACTCTGAGAGCCAGAGTTGGAGCACGTCTTAGTCCACAGAAAATGATCTAAAGAATAGAACAGTTTTGGAGCTGGGCCCTGGTGGCTCACACCGGTAATCTTAGCTATTTAGAAGGCTGAGATCTGAGAATCAGTGTTCAAAGCCAACCAGACAGGAAAGTTCATAAGACTTTGCACCAAACAAAAGCTAAGGGATGGTGCCCAGACTTTGGGTTCAAGCCACAGAACTAACACATTAAAAAAGACACTTCCTGGAGCTCACAATTGGGCTTCCATTCCAGAAAAATGGAGTCATAGTGTCTCTGCTTTTGCTGTTGTTTTTGGTAGTAATGGTGTTTGACATTGCTTTGGACTTTTTTTTGCTTTTGGGAGCAGGAGAAGAAGAGGCACAGAAAGGGAAGGGTGAAGGACGAAAAAAAATGCAATCATACTATTCATTATACAGTACTAAGTAGAAAATGACCTCTGTAATTTCTGGGCAGGAATGGGAAAGGAAACCAAGTAAAGTGAAGGAAGGAGGTGACATTGTCCAAAAATGAAGTATACTCATTACCTGACTAAGGAAATGTTGTACCTCTGTACAACACCTCAATAATAACAATCAAATTATATATTTTTAAAGAGTAAACGATCATCAATCACTTGCTATTTCACAACTAGACTCATGAAATGATATATCAGGAACAAAAATCAACTGTCCAACTCCATTTAATAAGTTATTTTGTATACTTTCAATTTACATTCAGGTCAATGACAGAAATCTATTTTCCCCTTTGAGATCTTAAAATGGAAGGCACTAGGGAGGGAAAAACTGGGAGAGAGCAAGGGAAGGGGTGACATTGTCCAGAAAGAAATCTACTCATTACCTGACATGTTAAAACCCCTTTGTACAAAAAGTAATGTATAATAGTAATAAAATAAATCATAGAAGGCACTGTAGAGGAATAAGAACTTGGAATGTGTAACTTGATTACCATTGGAGAGGATTCTTCCAAGGAGACAGGTGAGGAAATAAGCAATCACATTGACAGTAAAGGCAAAAGTCAGTGTTAGTTACTTGATGTTGAGGCAAATGTAAGGAAAAACAAACTTTGACATGTACTCAAAAATGCCAAATGTCTATTCATACTTTCTGAAGCCTATATTAATTAGTACAGCTTAATAACTTTAATTGGAGTTGATATAGAAGTTCTATTTCCAACAACAAAGGAATTTTATGTGAGCATTTAGAAAACAACCCCAAGGTGATTATGATGAGCATGTTGATTAAGGACCCCTGGCTAAAGAGACAGAGAAAGTTGATATTTGAGTTTTTTATTCCAGATAGGAAACCCAAATAATACTCATGGAACAGGAGCACAGCCCAATCTCATTTCATGATGTGTGTAACTACATAGCATGTGCCCCTAAGTGCAGAACTGGATGACAAGGAGAGAAACTACCAACCTGGGTACCACATGCAAGAATGGACAATGTTCCTAGCATCAAAACAGCTTCCAAACTTGCCTTATTAGACAAATTCCAAAAACATTATTTTTAGGGGAATAAGTACAAAGGGTCACTTAGTCTATGTCAATTATTATAGTTAATGTGCAATGGAGGGGGCAACGGAGGTGTTGGGGAGGTGGAGAGGGAAGGGATGGTAGGCAAAAAATAAAGGAGGGAGTAACAATGCTCGATAGGAAATGCACTCATTACCTTACTCATGGAACTGTAACCCCTCTGCACAATATCTTTACAATAAAAATATATAATAAAAAAGAAAAAATGTGCAATTGAATATTTTAGAGAATTTACAACAATGTAAAGAATGCATTATTATTCCATTTTTACAGATGGCAAAAGAATATTCACTGAGAGACAATTAATTTTACATAAAGAAAAAAGAATAAAATTTTAAATCATATAGTAAGAGTCAGAAATGAGATTTTAACTGTGATACTCCCTCCCCCGTGTGTGTGTGTGTGTGTGTGTGTGTGTGTGTGTGTGTGTGTGTGTGTGTGTGTGTGTGTTTGTGTACTGAGGCTTGAATGCAGTGCGTTGTTTCTTGCTCCACTTTTTTTACTCCCCGCTGGCACTCTGCCATTTGAGCCACTCCTCCACTACTAGATTTTTGCTGGTTAATTGGAGATCAAAGTTTCAAAATTTTGTATACCTGAGCTGGTTTGAACCACTATTCTCAGGATATTGAACAGTGTCTTTTATAAGTGGTAACTTTATGAGACTTAAAAACTTGTAGTTCCACATAATCCTACTAGTATCATTCCCATGTGAGTGCTCTGTTTAGAGAAGCTGATGGTGCAGCAAAACTGTCAGTGAAGGAGGTCATGTGTCTGGCATGAAGGTGAAGGGGTTATGATTTCTGTCTCCTCTATGTCGTTACTCCCTTTCATTTGGGGTTCAGTGGGGAAACTGCTTTTCTAATATCAAACTAGAGGATAAAACATGGGACCATAAAATGACAGAATTAAAAGAACTCTTTGATCTTATTCCTCAGTTCCTTGCGCAAATTCTTCCTGCTGATCTCTCTGGTGGTTATGGTGGTGTGTGCAAAGAAGAGTTATTGATTCAGTGGAAGGGACAAGAAATGTTTAGAAGCCACATGAAACGCCATCTACTCTATACAGAATCTCTCATTTACCCTCCATGTAAGAGTAAAGACAAAGTCAGGAAAACTTTACAATAATTTCAGTTTTTTTATAATAAGACATTAAAATGTTCTCCTTGGTTTAAAGAAACTACCCTAATACCAATACTCTAGGATCTGCCATTGGTTACCAAAATACATAACCTCAACAACTGTTAGAATTAAGAAAAGTTAAATACAAAGTGCATTGGCTTAAAGTAGTCTTTCTCTCATGCTCATATGTCCCAAGAATCAGCAAACTCATGTGGCTCTACAATCAGGTCACTTGGCAGAAAGGGCTAGATTTCCTCTCCTCTACCATGTTCATCACCAAGAAGGGTGGTAATCAGGTCTCATGGGGCCACAATAGCAGTGGAATGTAATGTGACCTTGTCTCAGACCTGGAAAGCCATCTTCAAAATGGGAGCTGCTCATGTCTTCCAGGACATTAAGATCCTTCCATTTACCTAGAGAGGTTACCTCAGCTCTTATAAGCCTGAGTGTCACCATCTGTGGAATGGAACTCAAAGTATCATTGTTAAGGAGCAAACTGGAGGATAAGTGAGAAAACTTGTAATTGTGTTTTGCATGGAATGGAATTCCATTGACTCTTTAAATGTTTAGACACAGCAGTAGTGGCTGAATGAGTATTGAGGTTAAGGCAGGTATCATGAAAATAACTGCTTATTTTTCTCCTCATGAGAGCACAGACATGTAGACAAAGGAAGTAAATATATCCCTCACTTGGCCTGAGATCAAAGGTTTAGAGGTAGCTATTTGTTAACTTTGGGGGTATTTCATCATCTCATAAGAGCTCTTTAACTTTATATCTCTGAGCAGACCCAAATCCAATTCCTCACAATGGAAGACAGGTGTGACTTGTTTGTACCAGGAAGTTTGTACCAGGGAAGACAGGAGTAGTGTTTGTCTAATGGAAGTCTTTGCACTACTTGGAATGCTAATGTATTTACAGAGAAATTCTAGACCTGTCCAGATCATGAGTGATGCCACTCATTATGCAGCCACATTGTAACAGGGTTTCAGCCACCCTTTATGTCGGAGTAAGTGATAAAAATGCAATGATTTCTAGCATTTTTGCTATTCAATTATGCTTTTTGCATTAACTAATGAATAAATATGAACTGAGCTCAAAATCTGTAACTAGGTCTGGGAAGGTGGCTCAGTGGTAGAGTGCTTGCCTTGCATGCATGAGGCCCTGGGTTCGATTCCTCAGCACCACATAAGCAGAAAAAGCTGGAAATGGCGTTGTGGCTCAAGTGGTAGAGCACTAGCCTTGAGCGGAAGAGCTGAGCTGAGGGAGAGTGCCCAGGCCCAGAGTTCAGGCTCCACGACTGGCAAAAATATAAATAAAAAAAATCTATTACTATTCCATTGGAGATGTCTCATGAGCTGTAAAGTGGAAACAAGAGCATAAGAAGAGAATGAATATTGGGTAATTTTGAGGTTAACTGTGAAATGAGCCAGATCCTTCACAATAACTTTCAATCTTGTTCAAGTTGTAAGCTTGAAGCTCTTTGAAAATCCTTCTTTGGATCTCTCCTCCACCATTCTCCACAGGATTGAAATTCTTTTTATATTTCCCTCCTTCCCTCTCTCTCCTCTCATTTTTTTTCTCCTCCCCTTTAAAGACAAAGATCCCAAGGAAGATTTCTAAATTCCCTGATAACATTCTCCAACTTCCCCCTTTAATCTCACAGAAAACTGTTACATCTTCTTTCCCTAGGATTTCCATGATTGTGCTACCACCAAGATCATGTTTTAGCTATATTCACAATATCCTTCAACTCATAAAATATACTTGTTTTGCATACTGATATTCAACATAAACCTAAAATGTCTAAATTCATCTCCAAAGATGTAAGTATAGAAATCCCTGCCCTGGAAAACTGTAAGAATCTAATACAGATGAAAATATTAGCAGGGTTTATCTTTTGGGGGATCTATGTTTGAGACAGTGTTTTTTATCTTTTCTATATTTTCTATTTTAGCTGAAATAAATGTACATTGATCTTGTAAATATACAAAATAATAAAATTACCAAGAGCATAAGTATTTCTACTCCAACTACGGGAAAGACACTTCAGAATATGAACATCTCAGAGATGCAAGGAAGAAGACAAAATGCTAGGACTCCACATCCACAGCATTACAGGACAGTTTTCCTTAAATTTGAAACCATAATGAGTTTTTAGAATATCTTACATTTTGCTCAATTAACTGATGAAAAAATACATGATCCCTCCATTTGATTTATTTTGCTTTGTTCTGAAGAGCAGTCAAGTTAAAGGCATCCTATGAGAGGCAATATCATACACTAGTCAAATACATTTACTGAGGAGCCACTTGATCTATGTTCAAACCTAAGATTAAGTTTCCTTAAGTAAAGTAGGGCAATAATAGCTCCTCTTATAAGATACAGTGTAGATTAAGGATAGGAAGAATACTGACAACAGCAGACTCCTCTTTTCATCCCATTTAGTACAGCAGTGATTGCTGTAGGGGAGGGAGAATTAGAGACTGTGAAATTATACAGTGCTCAGCTTCTCAGTTTCTAGGAGTACTCAACACATGGGAATTAAAACAACTCTATCTTCCTTGTGCAACTGAAAACTAAATAGGAAAAACTAAAACTAATGGAAAAAAGGGAAGCACACACACATACCTCAAATGTCATCACAAACTAGAACAAGTTTTATATGGATTGCATCTTTAAGCCAGTCTAGGGTTTTGAATTTGTACACAAACTAACTCCTGGGAAATACTATCATATTTCAAAGCCATGGCCCAGATTAGGCTAGGAATAGAGGGATCACAGTGTGAATAACAGATTTAAGAAAACAGGACAAGATAGACAGGAAAATTCTGAATGTTCCCAATATACTGATACACTGTTTTGAGCTAGTTGGCCTAAAAAGGCAAAGATTTGGAACACATCAGATAGAAATGACTGGCAGTATATCTTTTGTGCTGTACTGCTTCCTATAGAATATTTACCAAGATAGAATCTCTGAAAGAAAATATGCATGGCAAAGGAGACTTATACAGAATATCTAAAGGCCTTGTGCTTGGTTGGAAGGTGCGCTACCCCTTGAGCCACCCTTCTAGACAAATATTGAGGTGCTGAAATATATTTGCTCTCTGTTTCTCATATCCTCCTTTCCATCAGATATCTAAATATCAATAGTATATTTCACTTTAAGGAGATAGATAGATAGATAGATAGATAGATAGATAGATAGATAGATAGATAGATAGATAGATAGATGATAGATATTTACAACGATGGATATAGGTTGAGGAATAAAGATTATATAATAAAACTATCAAAAATGACTTGAAGAATTAAAAATCCTAATTCTAAATATCAGTAACTTTGGTGGGAGAAAGAAGCTAATGTAAGCAGAAGTGGGGGAAAATGCAGTCAAAAATTCATTATATATACTATAAAATTAAAAAAAGTAAGGGAAAGGGTAGGTAGAGAAGTGAAAATGTTGAAATGGATGACATTGATCCAAGATGCATTATATTCACAAACTGCTTTGTTAAATAGCAAATCCTTTCCACAACTAAAGAAAATAATAAAAAGTAATTCAAAATTATTTTCAACTGTATTTGTAATGTTTTATTTCTTAATATGGCTACTCGGAATTCTGTTATATTATTTTTACACCCTTTACATTTTATATTATTTTATTTTTAACAATAGACATCACTTATGCCACACTTTTAATTTTCCAGAAAAATTGTTCAAGTGCAAAGTTTTGCCATATCCACTGCTATTCATTTTTCTTGATTATTTACACCTCAGGTTGAAGTCTTTGACAACTGTTGAACCAATATTGATATATTATTGTTAAGTAAGGTCCATAGTTGACCATAAATTTTACCCTTTATGTTACATATTATATAGGTATTGATAATTGTAAAGTGGCATATTCCCATCACTACTAAAGCACATACAATATATTTACTGGTCTGAAAATCCTCTATGTTCCTTTTATTCATTCATCCCTGCTCCTGAGCCAATGGTGAAGTTGATCAGATTGTGATACCTCAAAATATACAACATGGAAATAAGGATCATTGTAAGATGAAAATAATTGGGAAACCACAGGCATAGAAGGAGCTCTCTGTCTAAACTAGGACATAATTTTCCTTCTTTAAAATTGTCAATATATCCATTTCTAAATGCATCTTTCTTTTCTATGTCTGGAAAAGAAAACCCGACTCTATAGAGGCATCTTACCATGAAAAATGACTGACAAGTCTACATTGAAAACCTTTCTAAGGCCAGGTGCCAGTGGCTCATGCTTGTAATCCTAGCTACTCAGAAGGCCAAGATAATTAACCACCAAAAAGCCAGAAGTAGAGCTATGGTGCAAGTGTTAGAGCAGTAGCTTTGAGCAAAAAAGCTAAGGAACAGCGCCCAGGGCCCAGAATTCATGCCTCAGTACTAGCACAAAATTTAAAATAAATAAATAAATAAACAAAAACACGTATCAAATATATAAATATCTATGCAATTACATTCTAAAAGAAAAACAAACTAAACAAGCTCACTGCTCAACTTCAAAGGTTCTTAGGAAAATAACTGATATTGAAAAATGGAAATACTTCAAAGTAATTATTCATCATACCTTCTGTGCATACCATTCTCAGTATAACCTACCTGATGAGTCTTAATCTCACAGGAGGAGAGATAACCTCACACTCTAGCCTCCTAGTGCAACTCTATAGGAAGCACAAGTTCACTGTCAGTGGGCTAACTTGTCTACAAGGGCCATAGGAGACATCCCTATGTCTCTTTATGATAATATTTTGTCCCTTCAATATTATTTTTTTTTTTGGGTCCGGTCGTGGAGCCTGAGCTTTGGGCCTGGGAGCTGTCCCTCAGCAATTCAGCTCAAGGCTAGCGCTCTACCACTTGAGCCACAGTGCCACTTCTGGCTTTTTTTTTCTGCTTATGTGGAGCTGAGGAATCGAACCCAGGGCCTCATGCATGCAAGGCAAGCGCTCTACCACTGAGCCACCTTCCCAGCCCCAGTCCCTTCAATATTAAAGCCAAGAAACTAACAACAGAAACAGGCTTGGTTTCCACAACCTGGCAGAATTCTGCCAATTGTTTGCATCCTTGCTGAGTTTCTCTAATTGCAAATGCTGCCTCAGGTAGACTGAAGGCTGAAGGTGTTTTGCTTTTAGGGAAAAGCAAGGACACCGAAGGGAGGACTGTGGGGAGGTATTTCCAGTTTGCCGAACAGCCTGAATACCATTGTTGCCATAGAAACCTGAGGTCACTGTGGCAACCATGCTGATTTTTAATGGAGATTCACATGATCTGGTGAGAAGAGTGAGGTCCCATTTCCTGGTTTTTCAATAGAAATTTTGCTCTGCAAATGTAACCATATTTTAGATAGAAGATAATATCTCACTTTCAGCTTTGCAAACCACATTTTATGACAAAGACTGTATCTTGAAAATTAATCTCTGCCAAGCATAAAAAATTCATATAGTAATAACAATGAGAGTAAAAACATTAAGGGCTAATTTAGGTATTATAATTACAATGACAATGTTAAGACCTGGACAAGGTACCTAGCTCAGTGGTGGAGCAATTGCCGAGCATGAGTGAGGTCCTGGGTTAATCCCCACCACTGCAGAAAAGAAAAAAATTAAGCCAGGCATGGGTAGCTCATGCCTGTAATCCTAGCTATTCAGGAGGCTGAAATCTGAAGATCACAGTTCAAAGCAAGCCCTGATGGAAAGTCCCTAAGATTCGCCTCCAGTTAACCAGCAAATAACTAGACCACTAGCTTTGAACAAAAAAGCTCAGGGATAGCACCTAGGCCCTGCCCTGAGTTCAAGCCCCAGTACACACACACACACACACACACACACACACACACACACACACACACACTCTGCTTAATTTCCCAGAGCCCCACAATGCTTCAAACTAGCTCATTCTATCTTTGCCAAACTTAAGGAGGAAAAGCTATTATTCTACTTTAACATAAGGAAACAGAGGCACAGCGAAGGAAGGTTTAGTGCTTAGCAGTCAGGTCGGCTCAACTTTGAACTCAGGTTGTGAGATCCCAGGTAAATACACATAAGCAGCTTGTGTTACTGATGCTTGAAGATAAGACTCTTTGTTACTATTGATCAGGATGCAGTAAAATTGAGATAAAGCCAGGCGCTGGTGGTTCAGGCCTGTAATCCTAGCTACTCAGGAGGCTGAGATCTGAGGATCACTGTTCAAAGCCAGCCCCGGCAGGAAAGTCTGTGAGACTCTTATCTCCAATAAACCACTAGAAAACCAGAAGTGGCGCTGTGGCTCAAGCGGTAGAGCGCTCACCTTGAGCTGAAGAGCGCAGGGTCAGCGCCCAAGCCCAGAGTTCAAGTCCCACGATCGACCAAAAAAAAAAAATTGAGATAACATGTTTCTCATGACTGGATGAGAAAGAGACTGAAAACATTCTTGAGATGTAGGTTGAAATTTATTATTATGTGTTCTGTATACTATAGGTGGCATTTCTGATATCTTTGTTCCCTACCTATGTCTCAAGGATGTTTCCACTCAGATGGGAGTGTCTTTCCATTGGCAGAGTAGCTAATATTTGTTTCTTAGTGACTTTAAAATTTTGTATATTTACAAAAGCAATAGGTGAGTCAGGCACCGGTGCCTCACGGCTGTAATCCTACCTACACAGGAGGCTGAGAGCTAAGTATCATGGGCAAAGCTAGCTCCGGTAGAAAAATCTACGAGATTCATTTCCAACTAACTACCAAAAAGTCAGAAGTGGAGTTGTGGTTTAAGTGGTATAGCAATAGCTTTGCGCACATTAGCTTAGGGACAATGTCCAGGTCCTGACTTCAAGCCCTAAGATACACACACTCTCTCTCTCTCACACACAAACACACACTTTCTCTCCCACATACACTCTCTCTCACACACATACACACAGAGCAATATAGAATATATTGCAAGTAGGAAGAAACCACATTTTTCATATATAATACCTAAGTTGAACACTGTTAATGACTTCATCTTCTATCATTTCACAATTTCATGTATATGTGTTTCATCTGCATTTAGATATATTTTTATTATGCACAAAATATAGCATTTTTGAGTGTTTATTCTACTTTTAGCACCATGGTATATTGAATAACACCCCCAAGTTGGCTACATCCAAGAGTTAGTCCTCAGCACTAATGAATACAATCTTATTTGGAAACGGGTCTGCACACATGTAATTTAGGATCCTGATATACCAAAAACTTTTGTCCTTGTAACAGAAATAATAGAAATTTGCTGAGCACAAGAGAGAAAGTCATGTGAAGGACACAGGGATTAGAATTGGGCTTTCACAAACCAAGGAAAGCTTTAATCAGGAGACACTGAAAGAGCCAAAGGAGGAATCTCCTTTCTAAGATATCACCTTATGGACACATTGATTTTGGACTTGAAGTCTCCAGAACTATGAGAGAATAAATTCCTATTGTTTATACCATTGAGTTTGGGTAATTTGTTAAAGCACCTTTAGGAAACTAATATGATCCCTAGTAATGGATCTCAAATGCCACTGATTGTAAATAAGTATTAATCAGCATCCTACAAGGACTGAAGACTTGTAAAAATCAAATGCATGGAAGGAAAGCACACTACCACTAAGCTATATTGCTGGTCCACTTTCAATTTTATTTTAGAAAGGGTTTTACTAAGTTTCCTAGGCTAACTTTCAGCTTGAGGTCCTCCTGCCTCAGCCTCCGTAGAACCTAGGATTTCAGGCTTGTGTCACTATGTCTGGCTAAAAACTTGACTAAACTTTATGTATGAAGTGCTTTTATTTATTTATTTTTACTTATTTTTGTGTCCGTCTTGGGGTTTGAACTCAGTGTCTGGGTGTTGTACCTAAGCTTCTTTTGTTCAAGGCTAGCACTCTACCACTTGAGCCACAGGTCCATGAAGTGCTTTTAAATGTATTTGGACCATTTATATTCACAAGAAGGTAAATACTAGGACAATCTTCATACTGAGAATAAATAATGAAGGGAAAGAATAAGGAGTTTGCCAAAGACCACACAAGTAGGGAGTGGAAGAAAATTTACTCCCCAGTATATCAAGATCCAGAGCCTGGCAAACTGCCAACCACCTGTTAAGTGAAAGAAAGCAGCTTCTATAATCATGTATATTTTAAAAGGTCATTCCATGTAAAATTTAGTATGTTTGTTTTCAGATTTGTTCAAAATCTGGAGAGTAAAAAAATATGAGCAGGGAATGCAGGAACCTTCATTTGGAACTTTGGATTGGAATGGCTGGGGGTGGAATAGGGGGAGTGAAAAGAAAAAAGTGAGAGGGAAGTTACAGAGAGGACAGAGAAATCCTGTGGCCCAAAAGGTGATGTGGGAGTCCAAGGAGAGGCTTTCAAAAGTCTCCAGTTTTTCTGAAATTTGAGCAACATAACAAAGTTAAAATAGAAGAGTTAGCTCACATATAAACTGTGAAGCTGCACACACGTTCATTCCTTCTTGCCCTCTCATTCCCACTGAGCACTCTTGAGACTTTTCTTGTCCTAATGACTGTGGACAGGTCCGGAATTCCCCTATAAATATATGTGTGCTGAGCAGTTCAGGAGGAACCATTAGGCACACGTCCCACCATCCCTCTTTGCTGTGATCTCTCAAGGAGTTTTCTCCAGGGGTTTTGTAAACATACCTGTCTTCCCAGGTTGCTCAGAGGTCAATGCCAACAGCTTTTATCAGATTATGAAAGACTCAAGAATAAAAAGAACAGTTTGTCTCTAAGACTTTGAACTGAAAGCGTATCAAAGAGCTCTATTTGCTTCTTTAGAATCAGTGTTTGAGTTCTTATCAGCAAGAACAAGACAAAAAGAAATGATTTTCACAATGCCTGACCATCCCAAGAGGCGCAGGCAGTTCAGTTCTACTATGTCCCAACATGTCAAGGGCCATTGAAATCTCACTCCAGGCCATGAACACTGGGCATGGTTCAAAGTTACCCTCTGGTCAGCTTTGCAAAGGAGCTATCGTGAGACCCATTTTACAGATGACTAAACTGAGGCTCACAAAGCCAACATCACAGTGGCAAGGTTGGAAGGAGGGTCTATCCCTCACGGTCCCTGAGCTGCCTCTCCTTTAGAAGATGAGCTTCCAGGTCTGACACATGGTCACATTACATTCTTCTGCCTTTGCATCAGTAGCCCTTCTTGGTGATAAGTGTTACAGCGGTGACAAAAATTTGCCCTGGGGTGTAGAGCCAGGTGAGAAAGCTGATCCCTGCAGTGCTAAGTGGGGTCTCACAGCAGCCCAGGTGTTGAGATAGAGGATCAAGAGGGTGGGAAACTGCTAAGTGTAATGCTACTTGCTACTTTAAGCCAAGACTCTCTATATCTCAATGCCTTTAACTCGTGTAGCAATTCAGGGATCCTATTATTCGAATTATTTTTCAGAAAACAGTGCTATCTTCAGGGGAATTTATGCAATAGGGAGTCACATTTGTCACTTCCCAATGAGCAACACACATTCCATTGCCATAATATGTTCCCTATTTTGCCCTTGTGCCTCTTGGCCTATAAATGATCTAAATCAGTGGGACTGCCCTTCTAAACTCAAAGTATTCATTTAAAAATTATATTTCTGACCAGTAAAGGGGTTAAGTCACAGTACTGTGATTAATTTTAAAAACACCTTCTAAATTTATTTGTTGTAGGTCCTGGGGCTTGAACTCAGGTCCTGAGTTCTGTCCCTGAGCCTCTCTGTGCACTACTTGTGGCTTTTTTATTTTTGAGTGGTTTATTGGAGATAAGAGTCTCACAGACTTTCCTGCCAGGCTGGCTGAGAACCGTGATCCTCAGATCCCAGACTCCTGAGTAGCTAAGATTATAAATGTGAGCCACTAGAGCCTGTCTACACTCTAATTTTTTAAAAAGCAGTTAGAATAGCATAAAAACTTAAGAGGAAATAGTTGCAGATACGTCAGAAATCTTGGGCTTATATGGTTTCTGAAACACAGAAACAAAGACATTAGGATGTAATTTTAACAGAAATTCATATAAGCCACATATCAATAATAAATATTAGCATTCCCCAAAAGACAAGAAATAAGTAATGTAAATATACTTACTGTTTCTTTGGAAATTCTAAGCATATAAACTGGAAAAGATAAGCTGAAAATGTAGATGTTTCTGAGCTTGTGTTTTCGGAAATGCCTGTGTGTAAAGTACATGGTCACCTACAGTTCACTATGGTGTCATGTCTACAGAATGTGCACAATCCTACTGACAACTCCCTAAGGGTTAGGGATAGGACTAAGGCCATTGAGAAATACAGATTTATTTGAAGTCATAAATGTTCTTCTTTGTATTGTTTGAACTTTTATATCTAGAAAAAAGGTATATTTTTAAAATGTAGAGCCTGGTGCTGGTGGCTCATACCTGCAATCCTAGCTACACAAAAGGCTGAGTTCTGAGGATCCTGTTACAAAGCCAACGTGGTCAGGAAAGTCTTATCTTCATTTATCCACTAAAACGCCAGAAGTGGAACTGTGGCTCAACTGGTAAAGCTCTAGCCTTGAGGTTAAAAAGCTCAGAGACAATGCTCAGACCCTGAGTTCAAGCCCCATGACAGATGCACACACATACAAAGTGTTAAATAAAATAACTGCATACAAATTGATAAAAGAAAGTTTCATATGTGTTTCATACTTTGGAAAGATGTAATTATATTCAGTTTCATGGGGAAAATGAAGCAGACAGACAAATGAAATTGGCTATGAATAGATATCTGTGTTGTGTCTGTGTATGTGCACATGCACATGCGTGCATGCACATGCATATGTACATGAGGGATTTTTAGCTCCCCTAACTCTAACCATCTCGTTCTGGCCCACCAGTGAAGCTTTATCACCAGTTTAGACCACACTGTTTTCAATCACAGGTTTAGTTATTCAATAAAATGTACCTTATGTATATATCACAGAACAATGTTGGATACAGAGGTGAAAAACCAAAAACACTGTATGTTCCCATTAATTAAAGCTCATATACAACATTTCTTCCTCCATACAATGAGATCAGGTACTGTGATTCGCATCTGCAGTCATCAATCTGTAGAAGAGATAGCCTCTACACAGAGAGGGGGGGAGGAAGAAAGGGGAGAAGAGAAAGGGAGAGAGAGAGGGGGTGGGGAAAGGAGGGAGAGAGGGAGAGAGAGAGAGAGAGAGAGGCTATATATACATTGAAAAATCCAATTTTTTGTGCTGGTCTTGGGCATTAGGCTCAGAGACTGGGCTCTGTCCCTTAACTGTTATTCTCTAGTCTAACTCTATCAATTAAGCCATGTCTCCACTTCTGGCTTTTTGGTGGTTACTGGGAGATAAAGGGTCTCATAGACTTCCCTGCCTTGTCTGGCTTTGAACTGTGATCCTCTGATCTCAGCCTCCTGAGTAGCTAGGATTATGAGCCATCAACACCTCACGAGGCCTACATTTTATTATTTTTTGTTTTGTTTTGTTTTTTGGGGTCCGGTCGTGGGGCCTGAACTCTTGAGCCTGGGCGCTGTCCCTCAGCTCTTCAGCTCAAGGCTAGCGTGCTACCACTTGAACCAAAGCGCCACTTCCAGCTTTTTTCTTTTTGCTTATGTGGTGCTGAGGAATCGAATCCAGGGCCTCAGGCATGCAAGGCAAGCGCTCTACCACTGAGCCACCTTCCCAGTCCAATGAGGCCTACATTTTAAAGAGTAACCAATATCATGAAATAATTTAATGTGATACAAGTTATGTTTGGAAATTCCTCGTGTATGTTTAAGCAGTTCTATTTGTTGACTCAAAAACTATCTAGCATTCACTGATTTAGCTCTCACCTCCTTACTGTACAATGTGTGAGAGGGGACATCCAAGAGAACAAGGAGTTCACACTCCATGACTACACCTGCACAGGTTTCTCCACAGTTCTCCCATTCGTTACCAGGTCATAGAAGTACAACTGTACAGATCCTGCCCTGGTTCCCACAGCCTCTCTCAGTATCTCCTGCCTCTACAGTGCTTCCCTATGGCAGCTGGTGACTGATAAGTTACTCTAGAGCTACCTGGTGTTTCAATATTTTTAAACATACTACTTTTTTGCATATAGAACTATCATCATTCTGCATGAGCTAGTCTTAATGGCAGTATCATATTTTTCTGGCCAAAAGACAGCCATTATGTTTCTTTGTAAAGACTTTGATAATGGCAGTCTTTTGTGCCCTCTTGTGACCACAGACCGAACTGCACCTTGAACATGGCTGAACAGAAGGGTGGGAGGGAAGAGTAATAAAAAGTCTTCACCCTCCAGAGCTTTCTGGAAGTCTGGGTGGAAGAAAGGACAGTCCAGGTGTACAGGGATATTGAAGGGCTCTACACAAAAAGTACTGCCTATCCAAAAAAAAAATCTTTCTTTTTTTACTTTGAAAATTCTAGAGAAATAGAGCCTTATGAGCAAAAATGAATCTACAACAGTAACGATCTTTCATAATTGCTTCTAAATCATCCCAGGCTGGCCCTAAACCTGTCTTCCTACCTCAGCCTCTGAGATTAAAGGGTGTACCATCACACCCAGCTAGAAAAATACATTTTTATGATTACATTTTTAATTATTTTTGACACAATTTCAGGCTTCTTATCCTGGACTGCGTGTTTCAGTATATATATATATATATATATATATATATACATATATAAATATAAATATATATGTATATGGGTTGTGTGTGGGGGTGGGTGGGTGGGTGGGTGTGTATGTGAGTGTGTGTGTATATATGACATATATAGGTTCAGTATATATATGTGTGTGTATATATGACATATATATAGGTTCAGTATGTATATATGTGTATATATATATATATATGGCACAAAATGTATTCATTAGTGTTCTGGAGATGAAAATGTGGAGCCTTTACCAAGTTTTCTGTAGCAAATTGTGGTATACTCAAACAACATCCTGCTTTTACATATGTATCAAGACACATGCATTCACACACATATGCAAATATGTATTCAAGTGCTTCTGGTGACATGTTGAATTCAAAATACTTTTACTAATTTACATTCTTAACATCACAGTGTGAAAGCACCTGTTTCCTCACACATTAGAAATAATAGGAATCATTGCAAATTACTGAACAAATCTTACACCATTGTATTTATTGTAACTAATTTGTCACTTCTACTATTCTTCCCCGTAAGCAAATTTCACAACCATGTTATATGGGATACTCTGATGCTGTTCCCTGTTAAAGACCTCTCTTCCTCCTCTTCTTCCTCTTTTTCTTTCTTCTCCTTCCCTTCTGTCATATCCACATGTGCTCCTCAAGAAATGGTTCTACCATAGTTCTTTCCCTTCCAGAGAGCAAAGAGATTTCCCTCTATTACTTCACACTGTATAAGCTTCCCAGAGTTTCTCCCACTCCCCCTAGACACTGGTGGACAGCTGCTTAAACCCTGCCCTGCCTCCTGTTTCTTCTCCCAATCATCTGACTGCACCATGCTTCCTTGTTACTACTGCCTAGTATATCATTATATATGTGTGCACAGTATTTATTACTTATAATTATTGTTTTCAGACAAAGCTAGCATTATCTTCTGTAAGTGAATCTAAAGGTCCAAATGTTTTTCTGCTCAAATGAATCCTTTGTAGGGACTTTGATAACTGAGGACCTTGGGTTCCACCTTGTGGCGTTAGCCAGAACTACACCGCAAACACTGCTGCCCACTACTGCAGACAAGTCTGAATGGAAGACAGTCCAGTAGTACAGGATATTGGCGGCCTCCACACAGAGAGTACCACAGATAAAAAAAAAATTCTGTATTTTATAATTTGAAAACTCTGGAGAAATATAGACCTATAAGCAAAAGTGAATCCAAACTTTTTCTTATCATGGCCATCATTCAAATCATCCCAGGCTAGCCTCAAATCCGTAGTTCTCCTACCTCAGACTCCTCAGTGTTTGGGATTTCAGGGGTGTACTACTATGAACAGCTAGAAAAATACCTTTATATTATTACATGTTTAAATAACTTTCAATAAACTGATCAAGTATCTGATAAGAATACAGCTTCACTGGGGCTGGGAAGGTGGCTCAGTGGTAGAGCGCTTGCCTTGCATGCATGAGGCCCTGGGTTCAATTCCCCAGCACCACATAAGCAAAAAGTAAAAAAGCCAGAAGTGGCGCTGTGGCTCAAGTGGTAGCGCGCTCGCCTTGAGCTGAAGAGCTGAGGAACAGCGCCCAGGCCCAGAGTTCAAGCCCCACGACCGGACCCCCCCCCAAATAAAAGTTTCACTGTATACATGGCAAAAAAGCATTCATATGCATCCTAGAGATGAAAATGTAGAGCCTTTCCCAGTATTTCTGTTGCAAACAGCAGTATACTAAACAGCCTTCTTGTACATATATGCATATGTATACAAATGTATACATATATCAACATATGCAAGTGTGTATACAAGTGATTCTGTTAATGTGTTAAATTTACGAATTTAGATTCCTAACATTACAGTATGAAAGCACCTATTTCCCCATACATAAAGAAAAAACAAGAACCATTGCAAATCAGTGAAGAAATCTTCTATTGTTTTCATTAGGACTTATTTACTGTTTCTAGAATTCTGTCCCATAATCAAATTTCCAAAGTGATATGAAGAGTGAGATTTCCCCAGCTTGGCTGCCCAGCCACCATAAGGCCTGGCCCATGAGCTTCTCTATCCCAGTATCTGGTCAGGTGTCAGGGCCTATACCTCCAGACAAGTTCCATGGAACCCCATAGGTTGTAGGGCACACTTAGCACTGGGACACTGGTGGAACCTACTGCCCCACCCACTCAGGTCCACACCTGACACCTGATTTCCTCGGGTTGAACACTGACCTTCATGGTTCAAAACAACAAATGTTCTTCATAGAAGGATTGAGGTGCAAGCTAACTCGGTGTTCCTACCTGCTTTGGATGAGTCGCTTCCAGTAGAAAAATAGCAACAAAGGACAGGGCAAGAAATGCCTGAACATCTCAGTGCAGAAAAGTCTCTCTCAGTCTGACCCATTGTGCAGTTGAACTTGAGCAGGCACAGCTTGGGTCTTGGAATGGATTGTTCAAACCATATACTTGGAAATCCTGGTGAGATCTAGCATTTGTGGGGTCCCTGAATCTAGAAAGAGTCTAGTCTGAGAGCCTGAAGAGCCTAGGGACTCACTGGACAGCCTCTGGCCAGTTTCACATTCTTGGGGTCACAGAATTGTTTCACAACTCTGATGTTGTCCCCACCAGGACAGGCTGACAGCAGAAGATCTTGACACAAACCTCTGTCCTTGCCTCTGCTCTCTTCCCACATAAAGGATAAACTCAGGGCCTAGGTAGGAGCCCATACCCTCCTAGAAAGAAGTCAAAGGCTGGCAGCCAGAGAGCCTAGGTTGGTTTCAAGTACTGGGGCTTAAACCTTCCATATTAGACAAATGCCCTATTCTCAAGGTGTAGCCTCAGTCTCCACCACCAAACAGAGATATATTATATAGAAGACAAATAAACAGAAGATAGATGATAGATGGGGTGTATATCATTTTTTATGCCTAGACTGGCCATGAACTCTTGACTCTCCTGACTTGACCCCCTGAACGGAACACCACATCTTCCTTAATTTAGAAAGCATACAGAGTTGCCACATTAAGAAATAAGGTCCAGAGCTAGGAAGGTGGCTCAGTGATAGAGTGCTTGCTTTGCATGCATGAGGCCCTGGGTTCGATTCCTTAGCACCATATAAGCAAAAAAAAGCCAAAAGTGGTGCTATAGCTCAAGTGGTAGAGCGCTAGCCTTGAGCTGAAGAGCTGAGGGACAAAAGTCCAGAGTTCAGGCCCCACAACCACCCCCCCCCAAAAAAAGAAATAAGGTCTAATCATTTAAGAATCTACATGTCTGGTTGCTCTTGAAAAGTCAGGCTCTGTAGCCACAGTGGAGCCAGATGTCAGCCACAAATGTGGTAAAGGCAGGGGGTCTGTAGTGCACCCCAGACATCCCTACCAGCCATCAACCTCTTTGCTTTGCTTTTTTTTTTTTTGAGACAGGGAACCCAAAGCTGCCCTGGACTATTTATCCTCCTGCCTTCCCCTCCAAAGTGCTGAGATTACAGATATGTACCGAAATGCCTAGCTTCCTCCCACTTTATGATTCCTGATAGAATCTGGAGGTTTGGAGGTTTTTTTTTTTGGTCAGTCATGGAGCGCTGTCCCAGCGCTCTTCAGCTCAAGGTGAGCACTCTACTGCTTGAGCCACAGTGCCACTTCTGGTTCTCTAGTGGTTTTATTGGAGATAAGAGTCTCATGGACTTTCCTGCCCGGGCTGGCTTTGAACAGTGATTCTCAGATCTCAGCCTCCTTGAGTAGCTAGGATTACAGGCGTGAGCCACTGGCGCCTGGCTTGCTTTGCTTTGCTTTTTAAGGCAAGGTTTCCAAAAGCAGCCCTGAACTATTCGTCCATTAGCCTTCAACTCCAACTTGCTACAGTTACAGGTATCTGCCACAATGCCTGGTTCCCATCCTCTTTATGCTCCTTGATGGAACCTGGTGGATTTCAAAACAAATTTATAGCTCAAGCGCCCCCAATGACTGCTCACAAGCTGTTCATAGAACTGAAATGTAAACTTCAGCAGAATATAAAAATAATGTCTCTCTCGAGGACTCCTAATTTCTACCAACATCTTCTCTTGTGGAAGTCACTACCAAATGAGACTCTGCTTCTTTTCAGCTGACTTTAGGGACAAGGCAAGTACCAAGCAAGTACTGTTGCAGGCAGCGGGCCACACCTCCCTTGGCCCTCAGACTAGGGAGGTGGGCACTGTGGGTTTGTGTTCTGAGAACGGGCTGCCTCTTAGGCCATGGTGCACAATGTCCAGTCTCTGTTCTGAGGACACAGAATATGGGGCATCCAGGACTCCTTGTGTATTTCCCTAGCTGAGCTAGTCACCAAATGAGCTCAGGTGTGACTGGATGACCTGCTGAACAGGTACATGTACAAGGGACACAGCATGTTGAATAGATGCTATTGGAAAGGTTTCTTCAATGGCAGACAGAAGTCAGTCTGAAGGTGAAGCTAGACATAGCAGAGTCCAAACATTATGGTAGGGGAGAATTGGTAGGACAAGTGGCTTGAAGGAAAGGGATGGATGGTCTGAGGGAGGCTTCAGTACCTTTTAGGATATTGGTCACTTACTTCATCCCCTAAGTCACAGGAATTCAGCTTCTTGAGATCCATGAAGGTGATGTAGCATGGCACATACCCAGAAGCCCAAATTTATCCTCTTGCACAGAGTTATGCAGCCAAGTTGCCTGTGGCCTTCAATTACCTCCAATTCTTGCTGCATGCTACAGACTCCCTCTACTTCAAAGAGTTACTTAAGTAGGTACAAAAACAAATGAGTCCTTCCTTAGCCATGGCTGCCGTACCTTGGTTGTTAGCACAAATGACAGTTAACTGGAGTTTGATAAAAGTTTTATAGGTCTATATGCTGTATATATTACGATATGTATAGTGTGTATGTATTACATATATATATATTATATAGTATACTGCTAAAAATACTCCATGACATAAACATCCTACACTGCCTATCATCCATTGAAGGACCTTTGTGCACCAATGGGTTTCTTTGAAGCTTTTTATATACATAGGTTTGTGAGGACATTATTTTCTCTTTGGGATAAGTATCTAAGGGTGTGTATGTGTATTTGTTTTTTTTTTTTTTGTTATTAAAGAAGCAACTTTATTGAGAGAGTTCCTACACTGACTGGCCAGAGCCGAAGCACAGGCTCAGGAGTTGATACTGTGTATTTGTTTTTAGCAATTAAGTTATCACTTGTAGCCAAGATATTGCACCTAAAATATATCTCCTCCATATTCAGAAGAACTGTCAAGGCAGCTTCATGATCCTAAAGGACCTGAGAATTCTAATGGACTGAACAGCAGTCCCAAAACCCCTCATGCCCCACCTGGGATCTTTGGTTTCTTTATCTGCCTTAAAAGAGGTACTTCCAGTTGGTCCCTTCAATGAATATAGATGAACACATGTCTGGGATTTCCAGGTACCCCAATGAGTCTAACCCCTGCCCCCTAAAACAAACCATGGGACTTTTTGATGGAAGAAGGGATGACAGGGAATTATCTTCAGAGCCCAAAGGCCCAACAGAAGGAATGTGTGTTAGAAGGCATTTGCCCGCAGTGATGATGAAGTGAGGAGAATGTGCTGTCACTATGAAACATTTTTCCCCTTGAGTAAGATGTGGTGGTTTAGGTCAGCGTTAGAGTTCTTGCTTGGCACGTCCAAGGCCTTGAGTCTGATTTCCACAGCAGCAATAATAAGGGGAGGAATGTATGAACAAGAACAAAGGAGACTTTGTGCATATGCCCTCTGTGCTTTCTCTTCTATACGTGTCCCTCTTTGAAGCTGGTTATATAGAAGTTTGCTCCATTGATGCTCACAGTGTACAGAAACCTTGAAGGTCCAAAACTTGCAGAGACCGCCACTGTTGCAGTCCAGCACGTACTAATGCCACTTACAGTTCATGCTCAGCATCTGGGCAATGCTCACTTTGGGTGGCATCTTTGCAAATGAGGATGGGACTGCCCAGAAATCAGAGAAGACCTGTTGAGTTACTGTGACTCTGCATACCTGAAATTGTCTCTCCTGTTCCTCAAGCCCACATCCTAGCAAAGATTGAGGAATGAGACAGGAAGAAACTGGGGGGATTTTTTGAAATAGTCTTGCCTTTTTCATAATCAAGTCTAAGATCACAAGACCAGCAATGCCTTCTGCTGCATCATGATCGCCAGGGGCCCTGGGACCGGCCTAATCTATGTTTTTAGCTTTTAAACTAAAAGAACACTTTGACCTGGAACTCACGGAAATTCCTCTGCCATAGCCCCTGGTTCCAGACAGGAAAGACATTCATTGCCTCTTGCAGTTCTATGATCTGCGGGCAAATGCCTTCTAACACACATTCCTTGCTGTTGGGCCTTTGGGCTCTGAAGATAATTCCCTGTCATTCCTTCTTCCGTCAAAAAGTCCCATGGTTTGTTTTAGGGGACAGGGGTTAGACTCATTGGGGTACCTGGAAATCCCAGACATGTGTTCATCTATATTCATTGAAGGGACCACCTTCTACCAGAAGCCCTCCTCCATACTCATTGTGATTCTATGTATCTTATAAGCAATAAATCAGTGCACATTTCCTGTTTGTCTTACACCAGGAGATCTGAGGCACCCTCATCCTGCCTCTTGCCTGACTTCCACTAGGCTGGACCTTCCTGCAGGCGAGCATGGATAGGTTAAAGACCCTGAGAAGCACATGTACTTGCTCACTCCCCTTCTTCATGCACTCCACACAAACAACTCTATGCACATGGGACAAAACAGGCTCAATCTCATCTTTTCCACTTCTGTGTGCAAATGAATTCATGATGTTGTATTGTTTTTCCTTTCTTTTTCTTTTCTTTGATTTTACAAGTCCTGGGGCTTGAACTGGCGACCTGGGCACTGAATATGCTTTTTTTTTTTTGCTGAAAGTTAACACTCAACCACAATGCCACTTCTAGCTTTTTCTGTTTATGTGGTACTGAGGAATGGAACCCAGGGCTTCATGCATGTTAGGCAAGCATTACCACTAAGCCACATTAACAGCCGTGATGATGTATTTTCTTTCTGGGGAGGGGGGGAAGCAGAGCGTGCACTGATGGGCAGAGTTGACACCCTAAATCTGTCCTTACAGCTAACTCCCTTAAGGTAGAGGGTATAGCACAGAGAATGTGGACTCATATATCAGAGCATTCCTTTGTTCCTGCACCGAATTTGGGTTATTTCATCAGATTCTTCCCGGAAAATGAGAATCTTAATATCTCCATTGCATGGTGGTGAAGAGTTAACTGGATGTGCAGAACACAGGTCTAACTCCAGGGTTTGTAACTTCCAGGACTTATATGACAAATAGGTCACAAAAGTGTGAGTATTGGTGAAAGAGAGAAACCAGATTTATTAACAAGGCACTGACATACCATGGGAAGAGGCAAAGTAAACACTTCAGCCTACAGTTGGTGTATAAACATGAGTTTTTGGTTTTAATGCAGCAAAAATCGAGGCAATTATTAATCCTGGTTGCAGTATGGACTAGAGAATTTGTCATTGTTAACACTTGAGGGGAGGAGTCTGATTACTCAGGTTCCTGAGATGTCCAATACAGACAGAAGCCATAAAAGTGTGGCTGTTGGAAAACACATACTTGGATACATATTCTCCTTCTTTGTCATGCTCTCTCTTACCTCCCAGACAGCACTCCTCCACTTCTTTCTATTCCTCATCTTCCTCCTCCTATTGGTGCTTTTTCCCTCCTTCATATCTATGTATGTTCCTCAACAAATGGTTCTATCACAGTTCTCTGTCTTCTAGAGAGCAATCTGCTATTACCCAACACTGTACAGATTTCCCAGACTTTCTCCTACACCTCACCAGGACACTGAGTTACAGCTGCTTAAAAGCTGCACTGGCTCCTGTATCTTCTCCCAATCATTTGCCGATACCATGCGTCCCTATGTCACAGGGGACTCTTTTTTAAATTATATATGCTTTCACAATATTCCTTACACACATTTTTTTCTGCACAGAATTAGTCTCATTTCATATAAGTGAATCTTAAGGATAATATGCTTTTCTTATCGTATTAATCCTTCTTTGTAGGGGTTTTGATAATGTGAGTTCTTGGGTTCACCCTTGTGGCCACAGGCAGAACTACATGCTGAACACTTGCACAGGAAGGTGGGAGGAAGGGGCTCAGTCCAAGCTCCACAGAGCTACCTGGAAATCTGAATGGAAGACAGTCCAGTAAGTAGTACAGGATGTTGAGGGTCTCCACACAGAAAGTATTGCCCATCAAAACATCTTTTGTACTTTATATTTTGAAAACCCTGGAGAAATTCAGACATATAAACAAAAGTGAATCCAGAGCAATTGTGCTTATTCCATTATTATGGCCATCATTCAAACCATCTTGCATATCATTCCAGGTTGTGCACAGATCCACAGTTCTCTTATCTCAGCCTCCTGGGTGTTTGGGAATTCACGGATGTGCCACCACACACAGCTAGGAAAATACTTCTCTATGATTATATTTTAGATTATTTTTCAATAAACTTATCGTGTATTGATGGCACAACTATAAGCATTTTAGAGTTGAAAATGTAGAGCCGTTAGCAGTCTTTCTGTGGTAAATAGTTTACCCAATAGCCAGCTTATACATAATACATATATCTGGACATATGCATAAAAATATACATGTATACAAGTATGTATAAAAGTGATTCTGTTAACATGTAGAATTCAAAATATGCTTATGAATTTACATTCCCAACTTTGCAGAATAAAATCACCTGTTTCCCTACACAGTAGAAATAATGAGAAGCGCCGGGCGCTGGTGGCTCACGCCTATAATCCTAGCTACTCAGGAGGCTGAGATCTGAGGATCGCGGTTCAAAGCCAGCCCGGGCAGGAGAGACCGTGAGACTCCTATCTCCAATAAACCACCAGAAAACCGGAAGTGGCGCTGTAGCTCAAGTGGTAGAGCGCTCGCCTTGAGCTGAAGAGCTGAGGGACAGCACCCAGGCCCAGAGTTCACACCCCATGACTGACAAAAAAAAAAAAAAAAGAAATAATGAGAAGCATTGTAAATCAGATAATGACGATATTTTGTGGCATTATTTTCATTAAGACTTGTGTCCTGCTTCTAGAATTCAGTCTTATAAACAAATTTCAAGTCTGATAGGAAGAAGGCTTCCCCAGCCTGGCTGCCCAGCCACCAAAAGGCCTGGCCTGTGTCTGACCAGGTGTTAGGGCCTCTACCTCCAGTCAGACTCTCAAACCCCACAAATTGCATGGTACAATTAAAACTGGGACATATCTAGAACTTCTTGCCCGATCCATTTAGGTCCACTTTTGCCACCTGATTTCCTAGGGTTGTAAACCGACCCCCAGGGTTCAAAGCAAGTGAAGTTCTCAGAGACGGATTGTGGTGCAAACCAATTCAAGAGTCTCTGTCTGCTTTGAATGAGTCACTTGCACCAAAAAAACAGAGTGACACACAACAGAAGTGCAAGAAGCACTTGAACTTCACAGTTCAAGTAAAGCCTCCCTCAAGCCTAATCATTTCCTCAGGTAAAAGTGAGCAGGCACATCCTGGGCCTTGGTAGAGGCTGTTCTATCCATAGACTTGGAGATCCTGTTGACCTCCAGCAGCTGGGGCAGCTCTATAAAGCTTAAGTCTAGTCAGAGAGCCTGGAAGGTCATTGGACAGGCTATGGCCACTATGGCATTCTAGAAATTCAGAATTCATTGGCATCTTTGACGTTGTCACCATCAGGGTAAGCTGACAGCAATACAACCTGACACAACCCTCTGTTCTATCCTCTGACGTGCTCCCACCTGAAGAATAAACTCAGAGCCTTGGCCCCAAGCCATATTCCATATCCTCCCATAAATAGGTCACAGGCCAGCAACCAGTGAACCCACTTTGGCATGTAGGAACAGAGGCTTGAACCCAAGGACTCCTACATGTTAGCCTAGTGTCTTATTAATAAGTTATAATCCCTGTCTCCCTCACCACAACATCGATAAATACATTATGATAGACAGATGATAGGAAGATCTGTTTCACTATTTTTTGCCTGGTCTGGCCTTGAATTCATCGTCCTGACTTCACCCTCTAGTGGACCAGCACGTCTAGCTGACTTTAGAAAGCTTACAGAGTTGTCACATTAAGAAATCAAGTCATAGCATTTAAGAATCTGCATGTCCAGTTGATCTTGGAAAGCCAAATGCTCTGGCCATGCAGGGCCCACTGTGAAGCTGCATGGAAGCCACTGATATGGGAAAGGCAGGGGTTCTGTAGGGCACCACAGACACACCCACTAGCCATCAGCCTTCTTGTTTTGCTTTTTAAATATTTTCATAATCTTTAAGTAGTTGCACAAAGCATTGCTATTCAACAAAGCAGATTATGAATGTGTGCATCTTGATCAGTGTCACTCTCTTGTTTTGCTTTTGGAGGCAGGGAACCCAAAGCTGCCTTGGATTATTTATCCTCCTGCCTCCCCCTCCAAAGTGCTGAGATTACAGATGTGTACCGAAATGCCTAGCTTCCTCCCACTTTATGATTCCTGATAGAATCTGGAGATTTGTGTGTGTGTGTGTGTGTGTGTTTGTGTCATGGAGCTTGAACTCTGGGCTTGTCCTTGCACTCTTCAGCTCAAGGTGAGTGCTCTACTGCTTGAGCCACAGCACCACTTCCAGTTTTCTAGTGGTTTTATTGGAGATAAGAGTCTCACGGACTTTCCTGTCCGGGCTGGCTTTGAACAGTGATTCTCAGATCTCAGCCTCCTGAGTAGCTAGAATTACAGGCATGAGCCACCAGCGCCCGGCTGAATCTGGAATATTTTGAAACCAGGTTGTAGCTCAAGAGTTCTCAACAACTCTTCACCAGCTGTCCATGGAACTGAAATGTAAAATTTAGCAGAATATAAAAGTACTTCCTCATGAGCACTAACAGCCGTTCCTCTCTTGAGGTCTCCTGATTTCTACCAGCAAGATGTCCAACAACATCTTCTCTTGTGAAACTTGCTACCAAGTGAACCTCGGCTTCTTTTCTGTTAACTTTAGGAACAAGGCAAGTCCCAGGCCCTGCTGCAGGCAGTCGGCCACACCTCTCTTAGCCTCCAGAGTAGGGCAGGTGGACATGGCTGGCTTGGGAGTGTTCTGAGAATGGCTGCCTCTCAGACCATACTGTCCAATGTCCAGGTCTCTGTTCTGAGGACACAGAATATGGGACACCCGGGACTCCCTGTATTTCCCTAGCTGCAGCTAGTCACCACGTGAGCTCAGGTGTGGCAGGAGTATCTGCCAAACAGGTACCTGCACAAGGGACATATCAAGTTGAATAGCCTCTATTGGAAAGATCTTTTGGACAGCAGAGGCACAAAGCATTCAGAGGTAGGAGAGACTGAAGCTTATGGTGGGGATGAGGATGGGTAGGACAGGCTGCTCAAAGGAAGGGATGGACAATTTGAGGGAGGCCTTCAGTACCTTTTAGGACATTGGTCACTTGTTCCATTCCCTATGTTACAGGAACTGAGCTTCTTGAGACTCATGAAGGTGGTGTAGCATTACAAGCACTCACAGGCCTGATATTTTTTTCTGACACTGGGTGATACAGCTGAGTTGCCTGTGATCATCAGTTTGCATAAATGCAGCTTCCTCTATTCCCTGCCCCACAATACTGACTCCATCTACTGCAAAGGGTTACTTAACATGAACAAGAATAAAAATGGGTCCCTCTTTAGCTTTAGCTGGCTAACCTTCATGGTTACCACTATTCATAGTTCCCTGGATTTGATTATTGTTGTTGCATATGCCAATATATTGCATAAGTTATATATAATATTACACATATTACAATTAATGTTTGTGTATAGTGCATGTATTATATAATGTACTACTAAAAAGACTCCATGGCATAAAGATCCTACACTGCCTATCCTCCATTGAAGGACTTTTGTGCATCAATGGGTTTCTTTGAAGCTTTTTATATACATAGGTTTGTGAGGACATTATTTCCTCTTTGGGATAAATATCTAAGGGTGTATATGTGTATTTGTTTTTAGCAATTTAGTTATCACTTGTAGCCAAGATATTGCACCTAAAATATATCTCCTCCATATTCAGAAGAACTGTCAAGGCAGCTTCATGATCCTAAAGGACCTGAGAATTCTAATGGACTGAACAGCAGTCCCAAGACCCCTCATGCCCCACCTGGGATCTTTGGTTTCTTTAACTGCCTTAAAACAGGTACTTCCATACATCCAGTTGGTCCCTTCAATGAATATAGATGAACACATGTCTGGGATTTCCAGGTACCCCAATGAGTCTAACCCCTGCCCCCTAAAACAAACCATGGGACTTTTTGACGGAAGAAGGGATGACAGGGAATTATCTTCAGAGCCCAAAGGCCCAACAGCAAGGAATGTGTGTTACTAAGCATTTGCCCGCAGATCATAGAACTGCAAGAGGCAATGAATGTCTTTCCTGTCTGGAACCAGGGGCTATGGCAGAGGAATTTTCGTGAGTTCCAGGTCAAAGTGTTCTTTTAGTTTAAAAGCTAAAAACATAGATTAGGCCGGTCCCAGGGCCCCTGGCGATCATGATGCAGCAGAAGGCATTGCTGGTCTTGTGATCTTAGACTTGATTATGAAAAAGGCAAGACTATTTCAAAAAATCCCCCCAGTTTCTTCCTGTCTCATTCCTCAATCTTTGCTAGGATGTGGGCTTGAGGAACAGGAGAGACAATTTCAGGTATGCAGAGTCACAGTAACTCAACAGGTCTTCTCTGATTTCTGGGCAGTCCCATCCTCATTTGCAAAGATGCCACCCAAAGTGAGCATTGCCCAGATGCTGAGCATGAACTGTAAGTGGCATTAGTACGTGCTGGACTGCAACAGTGGCGGTCTCTGCAAGTTTTGGACCTTCAAGGTTTCTGTACACTGTGAGCATCAATGGAGCAAACTTCTATATAACCAGCTTCAAAGAGGGACACGTATAGAAGAGAAAGCACAGAGGGCATATGCACAAAGTCTCCTTTGTTCTTGTTCATACATTCCTCCCCTTATTATTGCTGCTGTGGAAATCAGACTCAAGGCCTTGGACGTGCCAAGCAAGAACTCTAACGCTGACCTAAACCACCACATCTTACTCAAGGGGAAAAATGTTTCATAGTGACAGCACATTCTCCTCACTTCATCATCACTGCGGGCAAATGCCTTCTAACACACATTCCTTCTGTTGGGCCTTTGGGCTCTGAAGATAATTCCCTGTCATCCCTTCTTCCATCAAAAAGTCCCATGGTTTGTTTTAGGGGGCAGGGGTTAGACTCATTGGGGTACCTGGAAATCCCAGACATGTGTTCATCTATATTCATTGAAGGGACCACCTTCTACCAGAAGCCCTCCTCCAAACTCATTGTGATCCTATGTGTCTAATAAGCAATAAGTCAGTGCACATTTCCTGTTTGTTTTACACCAGGAGGGCTGAGGCACCCTCATCCTGCCTCTTGCCTGACCTCCACGAGGCTGGACCTTCCTGCAGGCGAGCATGGGTAGGTTAAATGTCCTGAGAAGCACATGTACTTGCTCACTCCCCTTCTTCATGCACTCCACACAAACAATTTTATGCACATGGGACAAAACAGGCTCAATCTCATCTTTTCCATTTCTGTATGCAAATGAATTCATGATGTTGTATTGTCTTTCCTTTCCTTTCCTTTCTTTTTCTCTCTTTCTTTCTTTTCCTGTCTTTCTTTCTTTCTTTCCCTCCCTCCCTCCCTCCCTCTCTCCCTCTCTCTCTCTCTCTCTCTCTCTCTCTCTCTCTCTCTTTCTTTCTTTCTTTCTTTCTTCCCTGTCGTGGGGCTTGAACTCTGGGCCTGGGCGCTGTCCCTCAGCCCTTCAGGTCAAGGTGGGTGCTCTGCCACTTGAGGCACAGCACCATTTCCGGTTTTCTGTTGGTTTATTGGAGAGGAGAGTCTCACAGACTTCCCTTCCCTGGTTGGCTTTGAATTGCAATCCTCAGATCTCAGCCTCCTGAGTAACTAGGATTACAGGCATGAGCCATTGGCGCCCGGCTTTTACTTTCCTTTTCTTTTCTTTGTTTTTACAAGTCCTGAGGCTTGAACTCAGGACCTGGGCACTGTCTCTGTTCTTTTTTTGCTCAAGGTTAGAACTCTACCATTTGAGCCACGGTGTCACTTCCAGCTTTTTATGTGGTACTGAGGAAGGAACGCAGGGCTTCATGCATGCTAGGCAAGCACTCTACCACTAAGTCACATTCCACATCCCGATGCTGTATTTTCTTTCAGGGGAGTGCAGGAAGCAGAGTGTGCTCTGATGGGCAAAGTTGACACCCTTCTTCTGACCTTTGGGCTAGCTCCCTTAGGGTAGAGGGTATAGCATAGAGAGTGTGGACTCATCGATCAGAGCATTCCCTTGGTGTTGCACTGAATTTGGCTATTTCATCAGATTCCTCTCAGAAAATGAGAATCTTAATATCTCCATTGAATTGTTGTGAAGGGTTAATCAGAAGTGCAGACCACAAGACTGTCTCCAGGTTTTCTCCTGTCAGGTCTTATATGACCAGTAGGTCACAGAAGTATGCGAGTAGTGATGAAGGAGAGAAAGTAGGTGTATTAACAAGACATGGACATACCATGGGAAGAGGCAATGTAAACACTTCAGCCCATATTTGGGATATAAGCATGTGTTTTTGGTTTCAAAAGAGCAAACGTGCAGTCAAGGGTGAAAGAATACATGATTATAAAAGTTCTTGAGTACATGGTGAATTGGAGTTGTCTTTGCTTCCAGCACTTGTGGGGAGGAATCTGATTATTCACATTCCTGAGAGGTCCAATATAGACAAAAACCATGAAATTTTGGTACATATTCTTCTTCCTCCTTCTTCCCGCACCCTCCCACACTCCACCACTTCTTTCTACTCCTCATCTTTCTCCTCCTATCAACAATTTCTCCTTCCTTCACATCTATGTGTGTTCCTCTACAAATGGTTCCATTACAGTTCTTTGCCTTCCAGAGAGCAGTTTGCTCCTATTACCCCCACACTGTACAGGTTTCCCAGAATTTCTCCCATTCTTCCTCAGGAGGGTGGAGTACAGCTACCCAGACCTTGTCCTGGCTCCTGTGTCTTCTACAAATCATTTGCCTGTACCATGTTTCCCTGTGTCACAGGGAACTATTTTTTCATGATATATGTGTATACCTATTTTTTCACACTGAATTAGCATCATTTTGTATGTGAGTCTTAATGGTAATACATTTTTCTGATAAATCCTTCCTTGAAGGGACTTTGATAATGGAGTCCTTGGGTTCCTCAGGGTGGCCGCAGGTAGAACTAAACACTGCACATTTCTGCACAAGGAGGTGGGAGGGAGGAGTTGAGGCCAAGCTCCTACTCCACAGTGATATCTGGAAGTCTGAATGGAAGACAGTCCAGTAGTGCAGGATATATGATCTCCACACAGAAAGTATTGCTGATCAAAAAATTGTTCTGTACTTTATACTTTGAAAGCCCTGGAGAAATTCAGACATATGAACAAAAGTGAATCCAGAGCATTTGTGCTCATTTCCTTTTTATGGCTATCATTCAAATCATCTTTCAAATCATTCTATGCTGGCTCAGATCCACGGTGCTCCTACCTCAGCCTCCTGAGTGTTTGGGATTGCAAGTTTGGGCCACCATACTCAACTAGATAAATACTATTCTATCATTACATTTTTAATTTTCAATAAACTTACAGGCTTTGCACTGTATAGATGGTATAACGTTATGAGCATTCTAGAGATGAAAATAGAGCTGTTACCAGTCTTTCTGTGGCAAATAGTAGTTTACTCAATATCCACCTTATACAGATATACATATACCTGGACATATGCATACAAATATACATGTATGCAAGTATGTATAAAAGTGATTCTGTTAACATATAGAATTCAAAATACTCATAAATTTACATAGGTGATAGAAGGATCTGTTTCACTATTTTTTTGCCTAGTCTGGCCTTGAATTCATCCTCCTGACTTCACCCTCTAGTGGACCACCACGTCTAGCTGACTTTAGAAAGCTTACAGAGTTGCCACATTAAGAAATCAGGTCATAGCATTTAAGAATCTGCATGTCAGTTGGTCTGGGAAAGCCAAGTGCTCTGGCCATGCAGGGCCCACTGTGAAGCTGCATAGCAGCCACTGATATGGGAAAGGCACTGATACGGGAAAGGTTCTGTAGTGCACCTCAGATATCCCCACCAGCCATCAACCTGCTTGTTTTGCTTTTTAAAATATTTTTATTATCTTTAAGTAGTTGCACAAAAGCCATTCAGCAAAGTTGCCATTCAGCAAAGCAGAATATGAATGTGTGCATCTTGATCAGTGTCACTCTCTCATTTTGCTTTTGGAGGCAGGTAACCTAAAGCTGCCATGGATTATTTATCCTCCTGCCTTCCCTCCAAAGTAACTGAGATTACAGATGTGTACAGAAATGCCTAGTTTCCACCCACTCTATGATTCCTGATAGAATCTGGAGTATTATGAAACCAGGTTGTAGCCCAAGAGTTCCCAACAACTCTTCACCAGCTGTCCACGGAACTGAAATGTAAACTTTAGCAGAATATAAAAATAGTGCCTCATGAGAAACAACAGCAGTTCCTCCCTTGAGGTCTGATTTCTACCAGTATGGTGTCCAACAACATCTTCTCTTGTGGAACTTACTCCCAAGTGAGCCTGTGCTTCTTTTCTGTTGATTTAGGAACAAGGCAAGTCCCAGGCGTCCCAGGCTCTGCTGTAGGCTACAGGGACACATCATGTTGAATAGCCACTATTGGAAAGATCTTTTGGACAGCAGAGGCACAAGGCAGTCAGGGGCTGAACCCAGAGGTAGGACAGACTGAAGCTTATGGACAGTTGGCTTTAAGGAAAGAGATGGATTGTCCAAGGGAGGCCTTCAGTGCCTTTTTGAACATTGATCACTTGTCTCATTCCCCATGTCACAGAAATCCAGCTTCTCGAGGCCCAAGAAGGTGATGTAGAAATACAAGCACTCACAGGCCCACTAAATTTTTTTCTGACCCAGGTTGATATAGTTGAGTTGCCTGTAGTCTTCAATAAGCATAAATACAATTCCCTTCATTACCTGTCCCAGAATACTGACTCTCTCTACTGCAAAACATCAATTATCAGGCACAAGAGTAAAAATGGGTCCTTCCTTAGCCTTAGCTGGCTTACCTAGGCGGTTACCACGCATCATGGTTCCCTGGTGTTTGAATATAGTTGTTGTATATTACAATATATTTCATAGGTTTTATATATGTATATATAGTATTACACGTATTACATATAAAGTTTATATATAGTAGATGTATTATATAATATACTGGTAAAAATACTCTATCATCCTGCGTATGACCCATTGAAGGACCTTTGTGCATCAGTGAGTCTTCTTATTTACTTGGGTTGTCCAGGACATTATTTTCTCTTCTCTGGGATAAGTATCAAAGGATATGTATGTGTATTTGGTTTTTTTTTATCAATTTAGTTATCATTTGTAACCAAGATGTTGTAGCTATATTGTACGTTTCTGATTTCTCTTCCATATTCAGAAGATCTGTCAGGGCAACAATTCATGATCCTAAAGTATCTGAGACTTCTAATGGACTGGACTAAGTCCTAAGACCCCTCATGCCCCACCTGGGATCTTTTATTTCTTTATCTGCCTTGAAAGATGTACCTCTGTACATATTTGTGTGTATAGGCAAGAAATTACTCCCTTTGTTGCTTCAAATGTATACTCCTTGGAAAACATTGGTTGCTAACAGGGAAAGGGACTGGATGATGAAGTGAAGAGAATGTCCTGTCACTATGAAGGATTTTTCCCCTTGAGTAAGGAGTGGTTTAGGTCAGTGGTAGAGCACTTGCTTAGCAGGCCAAAGGCTTTGTGTTAGATTTCTAAGATCAGAAAAGGGGGCCGGGGCTGGTGGCTCACGCCTGTAATCCTATCTACTCATGAGGCTGAGATCTGAGGGATCGAGGTTCAAAGCCAGCCGGGGCAGGAAAGTCCATGAGACTTATCTCCAATAAAGCACCAGAAAACCAAAAGTGGCACTGTGGCTCAACTGGTAAAGCGCTACCCTTGAGCTGAAGAGCTGAGGCCCAGACTTCAAGCCCTATGACCAACAAAAACAAAATAAAATAAAATAAAGGAGAAAATGTATGAACAAGAACACAAGAGACTTTTCTGCATATGCCCTCTGTGCGTTCTCTTCTACATATGTCTCCCTTTAAAGCTGGCTATACAGAATGTTTTTTCTATTGTTACTTACTATACAGAATCCTTGTAACTCCAAAGCTGGCAGAGAACGCTACTGTAACAGTTTGGCTAGCGGCAATGCCGCCTAATGTTGCAGCTGCTGGGTAAGACACAATGCCCACCTAGTATTGCAGCACAGCAGGAACAACCTGAAAGCAGGCAATGCCTGTGTAGTACTTTGGCCCCATAGCGGGCAATGCCCTCTTAGTATGGCAACTCTACTACCACTTCTGCCAATATGGTCAGTGAATTGTCATATCTTGAGTGCAAAGAACACAAAACATGGAACAATGAAGGATGGATACTAACAGCAGCCTCCACATAAGGATCTTTGATTAAGATACTGTGTGTGTTTTCTATTCCTCCCTCTGGGTCACTGAGTCCAGGGAATTTTTATATCTTTGTGTGTGCTCAACTGGGATGCCCCTATGCAAATAAGGCGTAGGACAGCCCAGCAATCAGAGAAGACCTGTTGAGTCATTGTGACTTTGCAGACCTGAAACTGTAGTTCTCAATTAGGTCCGTCTCCTGTACCTCACACCCCCACACAAATCCCAGCAGAAATTAAATCATTAGAAGGAAAGAAGGTGGGAGGCTTTTAGAAACAATTTTGCATTTTCCATAGTCAGGTCTCAGCTTTCCAGACCAGCAATGCCTTCTGCTGCAACACAGTCTCCAGCGGGCCTGGGAGCAACCTAATCTACCTAGTTTTTTAGCTTTTTTTTATTTTTTGTTTCATGGGGCTGGAACTCGGGGCCTGGGCATTGCACCTCAGCTCTTCAGCTCAAGGCTAATACTCTACCACTTGAGCCACAGCTCCACTTCCCGGTTTTTGGTGGTTTATTGGAGATAAAAGTGTCACAGAATTTCCTGCCTGGGCTAGCTTTGAGCTGTGATCCTCAGAGCTCAGCCTCCTGGATAACTAGGATTATAGGTGTGTTACCGGCACCTGGTTCCTTTTTAGCTTTTAAAATAAGTTAAAACTTGCACCTGGAACCCATGAAAACTTCCTCTACAATAGCCCCTGGTTCCATAAGGTAAAGATATTCATTCCCTTTTTATTTCTGGGATCTGCAGACAAATGCCTTCCAACATATATTCCTTGTGTTGGGACTTCAGGCTCGGAAGGTGACCTCCAGTTACCCCTTCTTCCATCAATAAGTCCCATGGCAGAACTTCTTTGTACAACTACTTAACAATAATAAAAAAAAAAAGTCCCATGGGTTTTATGGGGGATGGGAAGATATCAGTTGTCAGACCCATCTGAGTGCCTGAAAATCCCAGAAAGGTATTAGCTATCATTGAAGAAACCCACCTTCTCCCAGAAGCCCTCTTCCTTAGTGTGATACGTGGGCCTTATAAACAATAAGTCTGTGCATATTTCCTGTTTGCCTTACACTAGCAAGGGCCTGGGCATCCTCACTCTGCCTCTTGCCTGCCCTCCACTAGGCTGGACCTTCCTAATGGACTGCATGGATAGTTTGAAGGCCCTGAGAAACACATGTACCTGCTCACTCCCCTTCTTCATGCACTCCATATAAACAACTCTATCTACATGGGACAAAACAGGCACAATCTCACCTTTTCAGTTTCTTTCTGCAAATGAATTCATGATGCTGTATTTTCTTTCAGAGGAGTTAGGAAACAGGATGTGCTGTGACTGGCAATGTTGACACTCTAAATCTGACCTTCAGCATAAATACCTTAGAGTAGAGGGTATAGTACAGAGAGTGTGGGCTGGAAGATCATAGCACTACCCTGGTGTTGCACTGAATTGGTGGCTATTTTACCATTTTCCTCCTGGAAAATGGGGATATTATCACCTCCCATTCATGGTTGTGAAGAGTGAATTGGAAGTGCAGACCTTAGACCTAACTCCAGGGGTTCTACCTGTAAGGTGTGGCCAGATACCTCAGTAGTCTTTTTTTTTTTTTTTTGGTCTGGCCGTGGGCCTGAACTCTGGGCCTGGGTGCTGTCCCTCAGCTCTTCAGCTCAAGGCTAGCGCTCTACCACTTGAGCCACAGCACCACTTCCGGCTTTTTCTTTTTGCTTATGTGGTGCTGAGGAATTGAACCCAGGGCCCCATGCATGCAAGGCAAGCGCTCTACCACTGAGCCACCTTCCCAATCCCACCTCAGTAGTCTTATAAGTAGGCAAATAGTGGTGAAAGAGAAAGAGAGCATATTTATTAACAAAGCCTGGACATCACATGGGAAGGAGCAAAGTTAGCACTTCAGCCTATTTTTGAGATATAGACATGAAATTTAGGTTTAAATATTTAGAGCAAAAATTGTGCCCAGGGTGAAAGATATGCACAATTATTAAAGGTCCTGGTTGCAGTGTGGACCAGAGAAGTTGTCAATGCTGTCATCACTTGAGAAGAGGAGTCTGATTACTCAGGTTCCTGAGAGATACAATTTAATCAAAAGCCTTGAAAGGGGTTTTTGACAAACACATATCTCAGCACATATGTATTCCCTCCTCCTCCTTCCTTGTCCTGTTCCCTGTCACCCTTCCCCTACCTCCTTCCCATAGATGTGTGTTCCTCAACAAATGGTTTTATCACAGTTCTTTGCATTCCACAGAGCAATTTGCTCCCAAATACCCCACACTGTACAGGCTTCCCAGAATTTCTCACACTCTTCCCCAGATCACTGGAGTACAGCTGCTTAAACCCTGCTCTGGCTCCTGCATCTTCTCCTGATCATCTACCTGCACTATGCTTCCCTGTGTCACTAGTGCTTCATGATACATTTTCACAATATTTCTTACACCAAATTATATTTTCAGACAAAAATAGTTTCATTTTGTATAGGTAAGCCTTAAGGGTAATATCATATTTTTCTGCTCATATTAATACTTGGTAGGGACCTTAATAATAGAGGTCCTTTGGTTCCCCCTTGTGGCTGCATGGAGAATGCTGCTTAACAGGAAGGTGGGAGGAGGGGCTGAGGCCAAGCTCCTACACCACAGAGCTATCTGGAAACCTGAATGAAAGACAAGCCCAGTAGCACAAGATATTGAGGGCCTCCACACAGAAAATATTGCCGATCAAAGCATCTTTCTGTGTTTTATACTTTGAAAACTCTGGAGAAATATATTCCTATAACCAAAAATCAATCCATAGAAGTTATATCTTTCCCTTTATGGCCATTATTCAAATCATTTTTCAAATCATCCTAGGCTGGCCTGAAATCTAGTTCTCCTACCAATTTCCTGTGTGTTTGGGATTGCAGGCATGTGCCACCACACCCATCTAGAAAAATGTATTTTTATTATTACATTTTAACTAATATTCAATAAACTTATCAGGCTTGAAATACGTCTGGTTCACTGTATAGATGGCAAGAATATCATTCATAAGCATTCCAGAAATGACAATGTAGAGATTTTACCAGTCTTTCTGTGGCAAATAGTGGTACACCCAACAGCCTGCTTCTACACACATATAGACATATATATAAATATATATATATATATATATTTGTACGTATGTATATACCTGGACACATGCATGTTCTCAGAGAAAGAGGTACAAGCCAAATCACTGTCTCTGCCTGCTTTGTGTTATAATACACCACGATCAAGAAAATACAACACAGAGGCACTTTAAAGGAGAAAAAGGAGTTGTTATTACTCAGTCTGCAACCCTATCCTGGGTTACCTCAGAACTAGGAGCAGCTCCAAGGGGGCAAGTTTTTTTTTTTTCCATTTTTCCTCCTTCCCACAGGCCTCTCCGCCCTCTGCAGGCCTCTCTGCTCTTCTGGCCCCTCTGCAGGCCTCTCTACCTCTCCATCGGCCTCTCAGCTCTCTGCCAGCCTCTCCAATCTCCGCAGGCCTCTTTGTTCATCACAGGCTTTTCCACCTCCTCACTGGCCTGTCCAGCTCTCTACTGGCCTCTCCGCTTTTCTGCCGGCCTTGCCACTTCTCCATCAGGCCTCTCTGATCTCTGTGGGACACTGTGTGGGCCTCCTTGGGCCTCTCTGCTCTATGCAGGCTTCCTGGCCCTGCATGTGCATCCACGGCACTATCTGCCTGCCTGGGCCTGTCTTCTGGTCCAGGTCTCCCTCAAGCCAGCCCGTGGTTTCCTGGGCCTCTCTACCCCTCTATCCGCGGAGGCATTCCCTCAGGCCGACCCGGGTCTCTTTGGGCCTCTCTTCCGGTCTGGGTGTCCGCGAGGGCCTGCCCAGGTCTCTCCGCCAGCCTGAGTCTCTTCAGGCTGGCCTGGCCTTCCCCGGGCCTCTCTGCTGGCCTAGGTCTCCACTCAGCGTGAGCACTACTCCACTCCAGAGCCACGTCCCTTGCTGTGTGGCTCTTACCGCATGGCTCTCTCTTCTCTCTCCTCCAGCCGGAACCTCCCCCTTCCTATATCCGGTGGCCCGCCCCCCAAGCCACCCTTTGACGACCCGCCCCCCCAGCGTCCTGGCATGCGTGGTGGTGACATCAGCATGGGGTGGGACTTTCCACTCTCCCCTCCCCAGGTTCTCACAGTATGAGTCCCTTCCACCAGAAGAATGGAGCGACAAAAGGACAGGACAAGAAATACACGAGGGGCTGGGAAGGCGGCTTAGTGGTAGAGCGCTTGCCTTGCATGCCTGAGGCCCTGGGTTCGATTCCTCAGCACCACATAAGCAAAAAAGAAAAAAGCCGAAAGTGGCGCTGTGCCTCAAGTGGTAGAGCGCTAGCCTTGAGCTGAAGAGCTGAGGGACAGCGCCCAGGCCCAGAGCTCAAGCCCCAAGACCCGACTCAAAAAAAAAAAAAAATACACGAACATCTCAGTCAGTATAGAAAAGTCTCCCTCATACCCATTGTGCAGGTGACCTTGAGCAGGCATAGCTAGGGGCTTTTCCGCCCATAGCATTGGAGATCCTGTTGATCTCTAGCAATTATAGGGGTAGAAATTGTAGGGGCTCTGAGTCAGTGTTAAGTGGACAGCCTATGGACAATCTGGAAGTCTGGGGACACAGACAGGAGATTTTTCTGCATAAACCTTCCCTGCTTTCTCTTCTATACATGTTTCCCTTTAAAGCTGGTTAGAATTTTATTGTATTGGTGCTCACGATGCGCACAAACCTAGCTCTAGAACCAGCAGAGACCGCTAGTGTTACAGCTCGGCAAGCGACAATGCCGCCTAGCCTTGCCACCCTGCCACAGTCAATGCCACTTAGTGTTTCTGCCCTGCCCTACCCTTGCCGCTCTGCCACAGGCAATACTTGCCTAGTGTTGCCACTAGGGAGTGAGCAATACCTATCTAGCGTTGCTTTTCAGCAGTGAGCAATACCCGCCTAGCATTACCGCTCAGACATGGGCCAATGCCTGCTTAGCGTTGCCTCTTGGCAGTGGGCAATGCCGCTGTCACTGTGGTGTGGTTATACAGCAGACCACGTCTCCTATATGTTGTGTCTTGGCAGCAGGAAATTCCCACTTAGCATGGGGGCTCCACTACCAGCACTGCTGCTGTATTCAATGAATTCTTTTCTTCAGTAATTGAAGGAAGACAAAATCTGGAACAATGAAGGATGAGTACTTAAAACATCATCCAAAGAAGTTTCTGGATCAAGACGCTTTGTCTGTAGTGTGTTTGCTTTGTCTACTTTGGGTCTCTAAAAGTAGGGTCTTTTGTACCCTGGAATATGCTCAGAATGGTTGCCTCTATGCAAATGAGGTGTAAGACAGCTCAGCAATCAGAGAAGACCAGCTGAGTCTTCGTGAGTTTGCATTCCTGAAACTGCAGTTCTCAATTAGGTCGGTCTCTTGTACTCTACACTCCCACCCCAACACACATTGAGGAACTAGAGAGCAAGAAAGTGAAAGGATTTTTGAAAACAGTTTGCATTTTCTATAATCAGGTCTCAGCTGGCTAGACCAATAATGCCTTCTGCTGCAGCAGAAGCCTGATTGAGATTCAGCTTTACCCTCTCATTACTCAATATGGTCATGTGTGACTTACAAGCTATAAGTTAGCACATATTGTGCAGTAACCAGCTCCTGGGTTCCACCCCAGCACATATGCTTCTCCCCTCCCTATGGGACCAGGCTTTGAACTCAGGGTGTCATGCATGATAGGCTTATACTCACTACGTGGGCCCCTTATCCTTGCTTTTTGCTGCTTATTTTGGAAACAGAATCCATCAAAAAAATTTTCCCCTGGCTGGCCTCAAAATATGAACCTCTGAATCTCAGCCTCTTGAATTAGTGCTATATGTGAGATGAGGGCACAATTTGTTAAGTGTCAGTTATCCACTTTTTGCTATGCTTCCAACTTGGAAGCTTCCTCTTTTTGTGCACTGGAATTCACTGCTAGTCACACAGCCCTTTTTAGACTGTAGGTCAGTCAAACCCAACTTGCTGCACAAATTGAACAGGTCCCTCTTGTTTCAGCACCCTGGGGTAACAGATGGGCTACCTACAGAAATTAGCTGTACCATACTGATAATTTAAAGTTAAACCTAAAAGCCACAGGAAGTCTACGATCCCAAATATTCAAGTAGACCTTCTTCTCATCCACAGTGTAGGAGATAGGATAAAATTTCTTTGACAGATCCCTTAACAGGTAGGAAAAAGCCCACTCACATGCTAAAAATATGGACATTTACAAGTCCATATTGACACCCAGGCCTTTGCAAATCATGTTCTTTGTGTACAAGTTACTACCTTGACTAAGGCTGCTGAGATAGACCACCCAAATATTGCAGCAAGTGATAAGTGGATTTCTGACTAACAGACAAAACACAATTGAGGTTTAGGTACGGATTTTCTAATTAGTCATATAGGCTAGGAGAAGCCATTAATACCTTTATCTTCACTCACACTAAACAGGGGTAAAATACCTTTCTATAACCCATTTTTTAATATATATTCAGGGGTAATATTTTGCTCAAGTCATTAACACACATAAGTAAAATATATAACATTGTGATATAAGCTGTTTTCTAATACTTGGAAGATGCATTTATAATTAGCCAAAATAAAAATTGCTTAATTGCTACAAAAGCTATACAAGGTTTATTAAAATAGTAAAGCTAGTAAGAATAATAATCTACTCATTCTCACTCAATTATATTGAAAAATAGGGCAATATATGAAAAATACTATTTTTATTCTTCTCCTTCTCAGTCCAAGATAAGAGCTCCCTCTCCCTTTGAGGCCCAACCAGGAGCTCCCTCTCCCTCTCCTGAGACCTTGACCTGTTTCGGGGAACTGGGTACTGAGAGTATTGTATTACTGAGTCAGGGTAGTACTAAGGTTTGAACTCTAGGCTTCTGCTTGCTAGGCAATGAAGCCAATCCCCAGCCATGTTTTCCTATATTTTTCAGGTAGCTTCTTGAGATTTTGCCCAGACTGGCGTCAGACCCTCATCCTATGTACCTGGAATCACAAGTGAACTTCCTACCACTACCCTTCCCACAACACAGATGAAAGCACAAGTTAAAGCAGAAGTGTTCCTGCTTTAGTAAAGAACTGAATATGAATGAGAAAAATGCACTAAATGTCTACTCTTTGCCAGTGACTCAGGTCTTTTAGTGCAAATATGTGGTGGCTCTGAAAAGAGCCTTTGGGTTTCAATGCTTACAGGATGCAAAAAATGGTTTATTCGTTCTCAAAATACCGAAGCAAGGCTTTGGTGGCCTGCATCATGGCTTCCTTGCCGAGTTTCTCAGGCAGCAAGAGGCAAACAGCCGTCTGGATATCTCTGGAGGTGATAGACGACCGGTTGGTCTTCTGGATCAGCTGGCTGGCCTCACTGGCAATGCGCTCAAACATGTCATTTACAAATGAATCCAAGAGGCAAACTACTCTCTTGGATAGTTCGAGCTCATGGGTACACTTCTTCAGCAAATGGGGGAAATAGCGCGCATAGCTTGTTTCGCACCCCGTTTCGCTGTAGCGGTAGCGGCGGCGACACACTGGCTTCTGTTTTTCAGTAGTCAAGTTGGCCTTCTTATGCTTCTGAGGACCCGGGTTCTCTGAAAACCCCATGTGAGACCTTCGCTTGGACATCGCGAGGAACTTGTTACTGGAGAACCGGAAAACCGCGCCTTTTCAAGGGTGGCATTGTCCCGCCTCATGACCAAACTTAACATCTGATTGGATGACATGTCAAGAAGCGATCCTATTACTTAAACTAAACATGGATGCTTAGTGTGATTGGTCAGCTCTACTGCTTGACAAAAGATCCACCAATCATATCTGCAATTCGATGTGATTGGGCCACTTTCCTGATTGGCATCTCAGCTACCAATGATAGTGGATACTCGATGTGATTGGCCGGTCCTATATCACTTGGCATCAAGCAATAGCCGAGCACCCCAGAAACTACTCCCTTTACTAGAGAATTTTTTTTTTGTCGGTCCTGGGGCTTGAACTCTGGAACTGGGCTCTGTCCCGGAGCTCTTCAGCTCAATGCAAGCGCTCTGCCACTTGAGCCACAGCACCACTTCTGGTTTTCTGGTGGTTAATTGGAAATAAGAGTCACTTTCCTGCCTGGTCTGGCTTTGAACCGCGATCCTCAGATCTCAGCCTCCTGAGTAGCTAGAATTGCAGGTGTGAGCCACAGGCACCCAGCTTTTACTGGAGAATTTTAAGAAGATGCTCCATACTATAAAAGGTCTTCCCCCGTGGTATAACCCCTATTCTCATTTTATTTGATTCCAGTGCCCTGCATCTTGTATATATATTTTTCTAATTTGGGGAGGGGAAAGGAACAAAATGCTGAAATAAGGATATAAGTTGACCCATTGCAACAACGAGATGTACAAGACACTATGTTGAAAACTAACTTTAAAACTTTGTGGGGGGAGAGGGAGGAGTTGGGGAGGTGGAGAAGGAAGGGATGGTAGGAGGAGGTAACAAGGTTAGATAGAATATGTACTCATTACCTTACTCATATAACTGTAACCCCTATGTACAGTACTTTTACGATAGAAATATATACAAAAAAATTCATAAGATCATATCAACACCAGTTCATGATACCATGCTGTGAACATTTTGAAAATATGTGAGCAAGGGGGCTGGGTAGGGGCTCAGTGGTAGAGAGCTTGCCTTGCATGCATGAGGACCTCGGTTCAATTCTCCAGCACCACATAAGCAAAAAGAAAAAAAGCCAGACGTGGCGCTGTGGCTCAAGTGGTAGAGCGCTAGCCTTGAGCTGAAGAGCTGAGGGACAACACCCAGGCCCAGAGTTCAGGCCCCACGACCAGCCCCCCACCCCAAAAAAAAGAAAAAAGAAAATATGTGAGCAAAATATCCTAAAGTGCACTAGTTTTAGCATCAGCTACCTGATAAGTCTGACATCAAGTAATCAAAGTTCATGATCCCAGAGAAGTGACCATACACATAGGTTAAGCTGACATTCTACCACTTGCACTCCACTTCCCAGCTTTTTGCTGATTGATTGCAGAGTCAGGCAGACTTTTCTGCCTCAGCTGGCTTTAAACAGCGATCCTCTCATCTCAGCCTCATGAATAGCTAAGATCACAGGCAAAAGCCACCAGAGCCTGGTTGAGCTCCTCTTTTCTTCTTTTTTTTTGAGGTCCGGTAGTGGGGCCTGAACTCTGGGCCTGGGCCCCGTCCCTCAGTTCTTCAGCTCAAGGCTAGTACCACTTGAGCCACAGCACCACTTCCGGCTTTTTTCTTTTTGCTTATGTGGTGCTGAGAATCGAACCCAGGGCCTCAGGCGTGCAAGGCAAGCACTCTACCACTGAGCCACCTTCCCAGACCTGAGCTCCTCTTTTCAATTCCCACCAAAGCCTCAGTTTATCAGGGAAAGGAGAAATTCCAAAAGCACATTCTCAAAAATAACATAAAAATAAGGAGCTATTCGGTATAAAAATATAAAACATTTATTGAGGTTAAAGGCAGATAAGGCAGTTTCTGAGCAGTCTCTGCACTTAAATAGACCACCTTGTGTCCTGATTGGATGATACGTGTGGCAAAGAGCCTATCAAAAAGTTACAAATGGCTCCGCTTAAGAACAGATTGACCGGGGCTGGGAAGGTGGCTCAGTGGTAGAGCGATTGCCTTGCATGCCTGAGGCCCTGGGTTCGATTCTTCAGCACCACATAAGAAAAAAGCCAGAAGTGGTGCTGTGGCTCAAGTGGTAGAGTGCTAGCCTTGAGCTGAAGAATTGAGGGACAGCGCCCAGGCCCAGAGTTCAGGCCCCACAACCGGACCCACAAAAAAAAAAATAAATTAATTAAAAAAAAAAATAGATAATGACAGAAATCCACCCAAAGGCAGAACTTCGGAAATTGGATATTAAATAAAATGATGACATTCATACTTTACCAGTTTTATAGCCAGAAGTGGGGTCCTTGCCTGTGATTTTAGGCATACAGGAGGCAATAAGTGATAGCATCAGGGTCTGAGGTTAGCCTGGGGAAAAATACTTGAGACCCTTGTTGAAAAACAAGCAAAACAGGGCTGGCAAGATGGCTCAAGTGGTAGAGAGCCTGCCAACCAATTGAAGACAACACAGATACTTTTGCAATCTGTCAAGTGTTCTGTTAAATAGCTGAAGAAAAATTTGTCCTGCCTATAAAATTTACAAAGAAAACAAACAATGATAAATAGGATTTCTTTTTTCCTTTTTATTTTTGAAAGTATAATGAGAACGGATGTGAAGTAAGGATACTGAATATAATTGTGGAAAGTTCCCTTATGAATAAGGATTTTAAATCCTACTTGAGCTATTATCAAGTAATTCCCTCTACAAAGATAATTTCACTCCCATGAGAAAATTGTGTCCTAGACGTTTATCCAAGAGCCACCTTGTGGACACAGAGTGCCAATACAGGAATGGGTGGAGGGCAGTAGCTTTAGTGAGGGAAGATTTGCTGCCAGAGGCCAGAACCGGTTTGCTAAGTGGAGTCAAACCTCCTCCCCTGGAGTCCATTTCTCAGCCGACCGAGTTTCTCCCCAGGTGCTAGTGGCTCATGCCTGTATTCCTTCCTAATCAGGAGGCTGAGATCTGATGGTCACAGTTCAAAGCCAGCCCAGGTGGGGAAGTCCATGAGACTCATTTCCAATTAAGTACCCAAAACCCCCATGTGGGGCTGTAGTTCAAGTGGTAGAGTGCTAGATGTGAGCAAAAAAGCTGAGGGACAGCGCCCAGGCCCTGAGTTCTGGCACAGAAACATTGTCTTGGTCACCAGGTGATGACGTCCAGTTTCCATGGTAACCCGATTTTTTTTCCTTAACTTTCTTATTCCCCATTTCGCCTGCCCCAATGTTCCTTCTGCTTTTCATGGCCCTCAGCAGGCAGTTTTCAGCCGTGCATGGAGTGTTCAGGAGCATGCAGCTGCACTGCTGATCCCCGTGATGAACTGGTGGCCATGTGGAGACAAGCTTCTCCCTGGAGTCTGCACATCCACCTTCGAAAGCAAAGCAGCTCTAGGACACCCGGGGAAGAACAGGGCCCTCTCTGGGCGGCGAGGGAGCTGTCCTGTTTGTCTGTATAGGGAAGTCTTACACACACCCTGACACACCTGTGCTTCTCCCTCAGTGGCCTTTTTGCACGTAGCGCTGTAGACATACCACACCTCACTTGACTGCAAACACCAACAGTGGGAATTTGCTACCCCACCTTTGTTCTCCATTAAAAATTAGCCCTCCAGCTGGGGGCTCACAGTTGCCAAGAGGTGCTGTCACGTTTCCATAATAACCTGATTCATGGCCCGGCCCCACCCCGGCTACTCTTGTCTCTCATTCCCCATTTACACATGCAATGTTCATGAGCAAAGGCTGCACTGCTGATTCCACAGCAACCACACGGGATCCAAAGCCTTCCCGGTGTGAGCCATTGCTGTAGGTCCCGCGCCTCCTGTGGAGAACTTTCTCCCCTTGACCTTACGTTAGGAGAGGTGGTATTTAGAGAGTTCTCCCCTCTTATTTTTTTTTGTCGGTCGTGGGGCTTGAACTCTGGGCCTGGATGCTGTCCCTCAGCTCTTCGCCTCAAGGCGAGCGGCTCTACCGCTTGAGCCAGAGCGCCACTTCCGGTTTTCTAGTGGTTTATTGGAGATAAGAGTCTCACAGAGTTTCCTGCCGGGGCTGGCTTTGAACCGCGATCCTCAGATCTCAGCCTCCTGAGTAGCTAGGATTACAGGCCTGAGCCACCAGCGCCCGGCATTCTTCCCATTCTTAACAACTGATTCCTTACTAAATAAATCATGATTACCTCTGCTTTAACTTGTGCTTGAGCCAGTGGTGTAGCCAGGTGTGGAGTTGTCACCTATGATCCCAGATACTTGAAAGGTCACAGGTGGTAGAATCAAAGACTGAAGCCAGCCTGGGCAAAAACTTCAGGCCCTTCTTACAAAAATAACTAAAGCAAAACAGGGGTGTGTATGTGGATCAAGTAGTAGAGAACATGCCTAAAAGCAGAAGCCCAGAGTTCATATCCTAGTATTACTCTGACTCAGTACACAGTACCCAGTTCCCCAAATCAGGTCTTAGTCTCCACAGGGGCATAGGACGTGTGTGTGTGTGTGTGTGTGTGTGTGTGTGTGTGTAGTTAAAGCTCCTGGATGGGCGTTTGTGGCCCAGTTTGTCCTATCTGGGCAGCCTTGTAACTGAGAGCCAGCCAGCTTCTGAGCAATTTTCCTCCAGGCACTTAGCCATGGTGTGTATGTGCGGGGGAGGGGTGCTACCCAGCTCCTGCCTCCTTGTCCCTGAAGTATCCTAACTGGACCCATCACAAGAGTTGGAAGCTGGCCTTAGGCCAGAAGCCAGAGGCCATGTGTAAAAAAGTAAGAAAGGCAGGCTCTGCCCAGGCTCCTCACATCTGGGAGTAGGCTGCTGATCTTGACTTCCCAGGCGCAAAATTAGCTCAGACCATAAAGAACAGTCCACTTTCTAAATTGTAATGGCGAATCACTAAAAATCAGAGGCAAATTTGGCATTTCTCTGCTAGATGGTGTAAGTGGAAAATAATCTAGATATTGATGACTTTGACGCACATGAGGGGGCCTTGGCTTGCTGTAGGTGGCTTCTCATTTGTGAGGCTCACATATAGAAGGTAAGACAATCACTTGGTTGGTGTGGTTAATAGACTAATAGATTATAATTGACTTGCCTTAATCTGTGTGACCAAGTCTGTGGACAATATGACCGTTCTAGTACCTGATATGTTGGCTCATGCCAGGATATCTACTAGAATGGGCAAGAATTCCTAAGCTAAAATAGAAACAAATACAATTTATCACTCAATTTATCATTATTTCTCAATATAATTGAATGACTACATGAGTTTTATTATTCTAGCTAGCTTTACTATTTAATTTACATTGCATAGCAACTATATTTTGTAGGACTGAAAGTACATACTATAATTTTTCTTAAATTTTGAATGTTTTATCCAGGCATCAGAAAATACCTGATAGGATAAGAACTTTACATATATTATCACCTGTTTGTTCTGTGACTTTAGCCATGAAATCTATTTACCTAGAAATGCAGATTATAAAAGGGAATTTTAAGCTGATTTTAGGTAAGCTGGTTTAGGCCAGCCAGCATCACTTCCTTCCCAAGCAAATACTAACTAAAAGGAGAAAATAGTTTGGGAATTAAATATCCTGTTTGTATACAGAATTTTATTTTTATTTCTTAAAAGCATTAGATGGCTCAAACTTCTAATCTTAGCTTCTCAGGAACTCAGAAGGCTAAGATCTGAGGATTGTAGTTCAAAGCCAGCCAGGGCAATAAAGTTTGTGAAATTTTTATCTCCAATTAATCACAGTAAAAGCAGGAAGTTGAGGTGCGGCTCAAGTGGTACAGCACTAGCCTTGAGCAAAAAAGAAAAAAACCTCAGAGATAGTGCCCAGGCCCTGAGTTGTAGCCCCAGGGCTAGAACAAAAATGTTTTTTCTTTGTTTCCCAAGTGAGTGTGGTAAACAATGTTTGCTCCTAGTTCTGCAGTGGCAGAGATAAGGGGATATTCGCACCCTTCTAGGCTATGCCTCAAAAATAAATTTAAACCACTTATGCTCCCATGCAGCAGGGTTCCATATATGTGTCAATCATCACAACCAGGCCTCAGAAGCAGTAGAGCTGATAGTGGCTCTCTTGTGCTCACACAAAGCCCAAACACCAGCCTTGGCACTCAGCAGACAATGGGATCTACCTTCCTCAACCTCTACACACTTAGATGTGCCAGGTCAATGTTCCCCACTTGCTCTCTGGCAAAGGCATCTCTTTGGCTAACCCTGATTTGGCCTTTATAGCCTTGTGCTCCCCAGACATAGTTTATGCCCTGTAGCAGTTGCTGGACATTGAGAGACCAGGTGACCCTGGGGAAGCCACCTGTAACTTCTCAATGCACACTCTGAACCTGGTATACTGTGCAATTCACAGCTATCCCAGGCTCTTCCCTACCCCCAGGCTTTACTTCCAACTAGACTCCCAGAAACATGACAATGAAGGGTAGACTGAATCACAATGCAAGATCTAAGAGTTCCTTGCACACTAAGGAAAAGAAACTAGTAGCAGTCACAAGTTTGTCCCCTCAGACTTGGTTGTCATCATTGATACATATGAGGGACTCAGCAATTTGGAGACATTGAGTTTTCCTTAATTTTAATTTTTGTTGTTTTGAGACATGGTCTTGGTATATATCTCAGGCTAGCCTGGGGCTCAGGAATCTCCTCCCTCTGTTTATTGACCCTAGGGCAACAGGATGGAGGCTGAGGCAAGCCCAGGCCTGGCTACTTAGGCTACTAAAGCTTCTCAGGCTGCTGCAGCTATTAAGGCTACAGAATCCAGAATGCAGTATTGAGATGTGCTGTATTCTGCCCCTGCCTTAGGAAATAAATTGCACTGGGATGAATCTGAGAAAATAAAATGTGATTGGGCAGTAAAAAATTCCCCTGATGGTCCCAGCAGACATGATATCCAAGTGATACAGGTGTGGGCAGGGTCAGCATATAAGCATGGCCAAGATATGATTGAAATTTCCTTCTGTCCAGTCCTGCTTCATTCTGAATGCATAAGTAATACAATGAAGCATGTGAAGTCTATTCACAGACTAACGGTTGGGGTGAGTATGAAGTTTGGGGAACCTTTTATACAAGGAACCATTCTACCTTCTTCTTGGCTGTGTGCTTCCCACATCCAGCATTGTGATAAAGACAACAGCTTTAGCACGGACCATTCTTCCATGACATCCAAGGACAAATACGGTTCTCCACTTCCTAAGTAACTTACCAGGCTGTCCCTCCATGCAGATTCAGCAGTCTAAAGTGAAAGTCTGCTAAGTATCCCCTTTATTCCAGACCTAATGCGGGAAGAAGGCGCATGAACTTCTTGCCCTCAGTTATCCTTGAGTCTAGAGTGAGATGGATATGTGAGGTGATAAACCACAGAGGACATCAGTGGTAAAGAGTGGACACAGTGGACACAGAGATAAAGGTGTTGTGCTGCTAAGGCCCAGCACAACAATACTAAGTGGAAACAACCTGAGAGGACCAAATTCCTGTGTGGCACAGAAAAGCACAGAAAGCCAGAAGGCAAGGAAGCCATGTGGGCGCAATGAATTCACTGTCAGCAGAAGCTCAGGCTACATTCTTGCTTCCCTTTTCTTAAAATGGCCTCTTGTTTTCAAAAAAGCTGCCCAGCCAGGTGCCAGTAGCTCGTGCCTGTAATTCTAGCTACTCAGGAGGCAGAGATCTGAGGACTGTGGTTCAAAGCCAGCCCAGGCAGGAAAGTCCAGGAGACTCATCTCCAATTAACCCCCAGAAAACTGAAAGTGGTGCTGTGGCTCAAAATGGTAGAGTGCTAGCCTTAAGTGATAAAGCTCAGGGACAGTGCCCAGACCCTGAGTTTAAGCCCCACGACTGACCAAAAAAAGGCTTCCCAAACTCCAGCCTCATATCCATATTTCAACAGTAGAAATGGTAAATAGGGAGACTAGAGCATGTCTTAATCTTTAAGGAAAGATTCAAAGTTACAATTTGGCCAGTACACAAAGATTCAAGTTACAATTTGGCCAGTAACTCAGTAAAATCACAGATATGAGAGGTTAGAAAACAATATTTTATCTGAGCTCATTGCCTCCTGAATAACTGTCCTGAATAATAGTCCTGACTAAGGAGAGGGGCAAACAGGCGAAAGGCCTCTAATTGATCTGAGCAAACACAGAACTGAAGCTTCTCCCAATATGCAGAACTTCATTAAAAAGAAAAGGGGACAATAGGAGGAGAAGGTACAAAGGTGGTGGTCAATAATGCTCTGCACAGGCCTTGTCTGTCTACTCTGTCAGAGGCAAACATGCCCTGCAGCTCAGTTGAAGGCAACATTGCTAATTGTCAAAGTAGTACAACAAAGAACATGAGCAGCCTCACCTCCAATTATCCAGTCGACCCATTTTTAAAAGTACATAGTGGAAATTAATTTTAGTATTTTTAATGTTGTTATATTTATATAAATATTATTAATATATCTTTAAAATTATTTTACCAAGTCAACATAAAAAATTTACAAGATACCTTTCTTGTATATCAGTTTGTCATAACTGAGACAAATTCCTCAGAGAAATAATTCAAAAAGAGGAAAGACTTATTTTGGATCATGGTTTCACTTCAGTCTTTGGTTGGTTGGCTCCATTAGCTTTTGTCTGTGCTGAGGCAGAAAATCACACAGGTAAATAGCACAAAGCAGAGACAGTTTATCATGGTGGACAAGAAGCAGAAAGCTGATCATGTCATGGTAGACAAGAAGCATAAAGCTAATCATGTCATGGGGCACAGGATGCATAAAAACAGAAGAAGCTGTGGACATGATATGACCTTCAAATCATGTGTCCCCCACTACCAAATCTGCGTCCTCTAACCAGGCTCCACCCTCTAGTTTCTATCCCCTCCCAATGACACCATCCAATCCTGAATCCATCAAGGGATAAGATCAGAACACTCATAATTCAAAGCCATAGTGAACATTTCTACCCTGAAAACCAAGACTTTGAAAGTGGCACTGTGGCTCAAGTGGTAAAGCACTGCCTTGAGCTGAATAGTTCAAGGACAACACCCAGACCCAGAGTTCAAGCCCCATGACCAACAAAAAAAATATGAGAAATTGACCTATATATATAAAAAAACCCAAGACTTCCATACAAAAGCCTTTGGGGAACACTCCATACCAAACCACAACATTTACTTTTTGCTCTTTATTTGTCCTTATTTATAGGTTTATAGTGTATCTGTCCCTGAACTGGCCACACTCAAAAGCTTCATCCTTGTTTTTATTTCTACTTCTGTTTTTGTTTGTTTTTTGTCAGTCATGGAGCTTGAACTCTGGGCCTGGGTACTGTCCCTGAGCTCTTCACCTCAAAGCTAGTGCTCTACCACTTGAGCCACAATGTCACTTCTGGTTTTCTGAGTGGTTTATTGGAAATAAGAGTCTCATGGCCTTTCCTGCCCACGCCGGCTTTGAACCACAATCCTCAGATCTCAGCCTCCTTAGTAGCTAAGATTACAAGCATGAGCTACCACGCCCAGCTTATTTCGACTTTTATAATGTAGTTTGAACTCAGGTACTGGCACTTGTTAGGCCAGTGCTCTACCACTTGAGACAGGCCTCTAGCCCCCTTTTGCATTGAATGTTTTATTTTGTGGCAGTACCAGAGCTTAAACTTTGGGCCTCAGTCTCTCATTAGGCTTTTATGTTTACTGCTGACATTCTTCCACTTGAACTATACCCCTGTTCTGGCCTTTTGTTACTAAAGATTCTCACAGATTTGTCTGCCTGGGCTAGCTACAAACTTCAATCCTCAGATGTCAGACTCCTGAGTATCTAGGACTATAGCAATAAGCCACTGGCACCTGGCTTGCATTGGATATTTTGTGTATGTGGTCCTAGGACTTGAACTCAGGGCCTGCAGTCTGTCCCTGAGCTTCTGTGCTCAAAGCCAGCACTCTACCACTTGAGCTATAGCTCAACTTATGAGTTTCTGATGTTTAATAGATTTCAGTCTCATGGACTTTCCTGCCTGGGCTGGCTTCTAACTGTGATCCTCAGATCTCAGCATCCTGAGTAGCTATGATTACAGGCATCAGCCAGTGGTGTCCAACTGCATTGGACACTTTTGAGGAAGGGTATCATCTTATGTCCAGTTGGCTTGGGTTTACATTTTTGCCCAGAATTTACTCAGTCTACAATTCTCCTACCTAGTCTCCTGTATAATAGTGATTACAGGCCCATACCACCATGTCTGGCTAATTAGTTAAGATGGAATCTTGCTAACTTTCACCCCAAGCTATCTTCCCAATATGCACTTATTAAGAAGCTGGAATTGGGGGCTGGGAAAGTGGCTCAGTGGTAGAGCGCTTGCCTTGCATGCCTGAGGCCCTGGGTTCAATTTCTCAGCACCACATAAGCAAAAAGAAAAAAGCCAGAAGTGGCACTGTGGCTCAAGTGGTAGAGCGCTAGCCTTGAGCTGAAGAGCTGAGGGACAGCGCCCAGGCCCAGAGTTCAGGCCCCATGACTGGACCCCCCCCCCAAAAAAAAAGAAGAAACTGGAATTGTAGTTGCAAGCCACCATGCCCACCTGAAGTGATTGCTTTATTAAGATGGTGCTATGCCACCAAAAATACCAAAGTCTGGGTATCTCACTAGAGTTCAATCATCAAGGAATGGGCACTAAGTCACCTAAAAGGATGTTTTGTAAACAGTTATGTAGGCTTGTTTCACACACATATAGAAAGAGGAAGATAGAGACAGACAGACACACACACAGACAGACAGATGCCACTCTGCTATGAGGACTTTGTTAGCAGAAAATTAAGTTGACATCAATTTAGGGAAAGAAATGTTTCATGTTCCCAGGGTGCCTCAACTGTCCCCTTGATTCTACAAGACAGCCTTTTCAGGAAAGAGATGCAGAGTGACCTTGTGCAGTACAGGGAAGATGGTCTTTTCCATCCATCCACACACCTGGTGTCAAGCACCTGCTCTGGCCTTTAGTCAGCAGACAGGCTTTCTAAGTACCTGCTGGCAGAGTGGTTTTGAATGGTCTACCTGACTGGACCATGATTCAGTTAGATAACCAGAAATGGCACGTATTCACAGAACTTCAGCCCATGTCACAGGTATTAGGAAGTCACTCAGCTGTAGTCTGCTGACTTTCATAGGCAATTGCACCTAGCCACAGGTTCATCTTTGATATTCTTTCCTACCTTCCAGTAGTGACACACAGTGGATGCTATCAGTGAACCTAAACTTTCCCATCTCTCTGATGATCCTTGACCTATCTCTGCTGACTTAAGCAGCTTCTTGGCTGGATACTAAGGAAGGACTCCCCAGGGACTGCTCCTGTCCTGTTCTAATGCACAATGGGAAACAGAACATGCTGCCTCAGATCCACCAATAAGGCATCATCTTCAATGCCCCTCCCCCATTTAGAACAACAGCAGTGATGCAACATAAGACCATATTCTTTTTTTTTCTTTTTTTTTTTTTTTGTCGGCCGTGGGGCTTGAACTCTGGGCCTGGGCGCTGTCCCTCAGCTCTTCAGCTCAAGGCGAGCGCTCTACCACTTGAGCTACAGCACCACTTCCGGTTTTCTGGTGGTTTATTAGAGATAGGAGTCTCACAGTCTCTCCTGCCCGGGCTGGCTTTGAACCGCGATCCTCAGATCTCAGCCTCCTGAGTAGCTAGGATTACAGGCGTGAGCCACCAGCGCCCGGCAACATAGACCATATTCTAAGACAGGCTTCTCCAAGGAAAAACAATGTACTATGTTCATAGATTGCAAGAAGATAGATAGATAGATAGATAGATAGATAGATAGATAGATAGATAGATAGATAGATGTATATATACATATATGTATATATCTCTATAAATGTGTGTGTGTATATATATATATATATATATATATATATATATGTATGCACACATGCATATAGGTCCCTTTTCTCCAGAACTATTAATATAACCATTACAATCCTAATCAAATATAATTTTTGGTGGACCTGCAGGCCAAAATAAAACAAACCAGGTTGGAAATAGCAAATGCCTTCCCACTTACCCAGTACTGGGCATCAATCCAAGATGCTGCTGCCACTATCTGCGTTTCCCAGCACAGCATGTACATTCTCGAAGAATAAGTTTGAAGCACTCTTTCTAAGCCTTATTATCTATTATGAAATTGTAGAAATTTAGACAGTCTTGGAAGACTGTGTTTATTCTTTCTCAATAGATGGCAGAAAAACTAGACAGGGGCTGGGAAGGTGGCTCAGTGGTAGAACGCTTGTCTTGTATGCCTGAGGCCCTGGGTTCGATTCCTCAGCACCACATAAGCAAAAAAGAAAAAAGCCGGAAGTGGCACTGTGGCTCAAGTGGTAGAGCATTAGCCTTGAGCTGAAGAGCTGAGGGACAGTGCCCATGCCCAGAGTTCAGGCCCCACGACCGGACCCAAAAAAAAAAAGAAAAACTAGACAGAAGTTAGTAAAGACACAAACCTTACTGCAATACTATCAGCAAATTTACCTTAATCAACATTCTACCATAAAACTGGATAATAAACATACTTTTATTCACATACAGCATTTACCAAGATAAAATCTATTTAAGGGCATTAAACATCAACAATTTGAGGGGATTCATCTTTATGACATATGTTCTTGAGTTTACCTTAAAAATTGGTAACATAAAGATATCTGGAAAATCCAAAAGTATTGGGAACCCAAATAAGAAATATTCAAGTGTCCCATGGGGCAGAGAAATTAGAAAGCATTTTTAAATAAGTAAGAAATAAAAGTACAACATATAAGAATTTGTAGAACACAGTAACATATTTTAAATGAATTATCCCACTTTCTATTATAAGTAAAGTAAGTAGGTAGATGAAAAGAACATGATAAAGATCAAAATACTTGCCAATGAAACAAGGAGCAGAATAACAATAGAAAATATCAATGACAACACTTGTATGAAATGGATAAAAGTGATAAAATTTCTATTAATAATGATTAAGAAAAGAAATATAATTTATTAATACCAGAAATGAGGGCAGTAATTAGTAAATAGTAAAATAAGAAAATAGTACAAACAATACAATGTCTATAAATTCAACAACTTAGATTAAATGTATCATTACCCTAAATACTACAAAAGATCATTATTCAGTCACAAAAACAACTAAGGACAATCAGAGTGACACAATTAAGTGACAGTAGACTATAATATGAAGGATAATCACTCATATACCAATTCTGACATACCAAGTGCTGAAATAAATAAATTAGCAAGCAAGCCAGCAGGGGAGAAGACACTCATCTTCTTTGAAGAAGAATGTCAATTTCAGGTTTGCTCTGCTGCTGATAGGGCCACCTCACACTTTGTGTCAGAACAGATGTGCATTGTCCTCACTGTTTACAATTGAACATACAACACCAGTAGTCAGCTCATTCCTGAAACACAAGCTGAATCTACAAGGACAGCCATTAGAATGCATGGCCAAACCACCTGCATCACCTGCTCTACTCTGTGCCTTCTGAACCAATTTGAGCTGCTGGTTATGTAAGAATAGTGATTTTTTTCCCCTAACAAGTCTGGCTTTCAGGTGGTTTGTGACCTACAGGGACCAGAGAATCATAACAACAGACTCCCATTAATGACAAGAGGGTAAAGGAAGTCTATGCACTTCCATCTCATTGTCTCTCAGGACACTAGGAGAAGATAGCCCTGAAAGCAAAGAGAAAATGTGCCCTCAATTCATCGCTAAATTTCTTGGGTATCCAGAGGCATCTTTATTGGCATAAGTGTAAGGTTTGTCTTATATGGGTTTCCCAGGGCCACAAATGCACTGTGTACTGACCTGAGCAGGGTTCTGTGCATAAAGCCTTCCTCATCTTTATTGCTTTCTGAAATAGAGACATTCTCCCAGGCCATACAGCCTCTTCCTCTAGAAATACTCCTTGCCCTGCGACACTCTCTCTAGTAGTCATATTCTGGCAGTCTGTCCAACTCAAGCCAAGAGGCACCTCTTCTACCAGGTGCCAGAGACTTAAGCCTATAATCCTAACAATTTATGAGGTAGAGACATGAAGACTGCAGTTTGATTCCAGCCAAGGTAAACAAATCTGAGAAAAATTAACTGTTAATTAACAAGAACAAGGCAGAAAAGGAAGTGTGCTCAAATGGTAGAGCACCAGCCAGGAGCAAAACCCCTGTTAGGAGGCCAAGGCCCTGAGTTCAAGTCCTGGCATCAGCATAAAACAAAATAAGGAAGCACCTCCTCAGAGACTTCTGGATATCTGGAGGATCAAGCATAGCTTTTGACTCCTAGGTTCAAAAGTGGTTGCACTCCCTAGAGCCATGGAGGAACATTCTGAAGCGACTTCCCTGAGGCTCAAGCCTTGGAGCAACATTTGGAATAAAACAAAATAGGCGCAGGCCCCACACTTACACAATGCTGAGAGATTTAACTTGGAAAAACTTAACACATCAAATTTCTGGGAAGACTTGCACTTAAGAGAACTTGCTTCAATTTCTGATTTTACAAATTAATTGAAAATAAATTAAATTTATATTCTCAGAATGTCTAATCTTTAGCATGGATCCATTTCTTCATTGCTAAGAATGTCCACTCCATTTGTAATTTGAAAGGGAGTTCAGCTGGCACTAATGGCTCACAACTGTAAACCTACTTATTCAGGGAGCTGAGAACTGAGGATTAGAGGTGAAGGCAGCCTAGGCAGAAAAGCTCTATGAGACGCCAGGGCCTGGTTATTCACCTATTTTGAGGTTCTGGTAATGAAGTTTTACCTCAGGACCTCACATTCTCACTCAGATTAGCTTTTTAACCAATATTATATGCTCTAGACCATTTGACTTTTATTTTATTTATTTTTTTCTTTTCTATTTTTTTGCTGCCCTGGGGTTTGTACTTAGGGCTTTTGTTTTTCCAGGTTACCTAACTTCTTTAGGGGAATGCTTAGTTCATTTACCTTCATTCTCTTCTGCTTTTCAGTATAAGCATGGAGTTATACATTTTCTCCTGATTTTCTATGTTTGCATTTGTTCTTTCACAGTCTGAAATAAATTTAATTATTCTTCTAGTATTAATGACTTTGGTTCATTTCCCCCTATATTTCCTTGGTACTTTATAATGGATACAGTGAACATAGTACTTGGAATTGCTGACTGCTTCCAGTGATACCACTAGAGGTATAATACCACACTTGAAATTACATTAAAGAGCCACATAATAAAACCAAAGACCAACTTGATACTGGCACAAAATTTTGGACTTGAAGATCAATAGAACACAATAGAAAGCAAAGGAATAAAACCACACAGCTACATCAATCTAATCTTTGGCAAGGGCATTAAAAATATATACTAGAAAAAAGAGCATACTGGGAAAAGTGGTTATCTACTCTTAGGAGACAGGTATGTGACCCTTTCCTCTCATTTATACAAAATCAGCTACAGCTAGGAACTGGTAGTTCATGCCTCTAATCCTAGCTAAGTCCGGAGAATGAGATCTAAAAATTGTGGTTCAAAGCAAGCTCAGGCAGGAAAGTTCATGAAATTCTTTTTTGTTTGTTTGTTTATGTGGTACTGAGGAATCAAACTCAGGGTCTCATGCATTCTAGGCAGGTACTTTACCACAAAGCCACATTCCCAGCCCCATGGTGAGACTCTTACCTACAATTAAGCACTGAAGAAAGCTGGAAGTAGAGCGGTAGCTCAAGTAGTAGAATGCTAGCCTTGAGCAAGAAGGCTCAGGGCTGCTGCCCTAAGTTCAAGCTCCAGGACGGGCACAAAAAGAAACAGATAACCACCACATAAAAGCTCAGGGACTATGCTCCTGCCCTGAGTTCAAGCCCAGGACCAGCAAAAAAAAAAAAAAACAAGAAAGAATATTCTATGACACCTAGACCTTTTTACTCTAGCTTTAAATTATAAAATGCTATAAAGTTTTCTGTATTCCAGTTAATGGCCAAAATAAAATACAAAAAATTGCAAGGAAATATAGTTAAGCCGCTAAGCAAATTTTGTTTTTGTGCTAGTTCTGGGGCTTGAACTTAAGGCCTGGACACTCTCTCATAGCATTTGTGTTCAAAGCTAGCACTCTGTCACTTGAGTCACAGAGCTGGAAGCTCCACTTCCAGCCTTTTGGTGATTAACTGGAGATAAGAATCTCATGGACTTTCCATGCCTGGACTAGCTTTGATCCACAATCATCAGATCTCAGCCACCTGAGTAGCTAAGATTAAAAGAATAAGCTACTGGTGCTGGGACGACTAAGGAAATTTTACTTGCACTGATGACTTATTAATGGCTTTCTTTTAAAAAAATCATTTAGAAAACCAACGCTTATATCAGGAACTATAAACAATTAATTATTTTTATCACAAAAATAGTTTAAAAATAAAAGACCAAAGTATGGCCGGGCTCATGCCTGTAATACTAGCTACTCAGGAGACTGAGATCTGACCATCGTGGTTCAAAGCCAGCCCAGGCAGGAAAAGCTGTGAAACTCTAATATCCAATAAACTACCAGATAACAGGAAGTGGTGCTGTGGCTCAAGTGACCTGAAGAGCTGAGGGACAGTGCTCAGGCCCAGAGTTCAAGCCCTATGACCAACAACAACAACAAAAAATCCAATGTACACATATGAATACTAGCAAAAATCAAATGTAGTTTAAAACAAACTTTATCATCTGAAAAATAGTGAAACTCAATTTTCCTTTTGTTTGCACTGAAGTCGAGAAAAAATATTATAAACAAATGTTTTCACCAAGTTCACATTCAAAGTAAATAATGAGTCCCTTTGAGTTCAATCTTAAGCAAGCTTTGAGTTCCCAATAAGCAATTAGTGGCAATGACAGGTAGTTGCTCACTGGGCAGCTTTTGGCAGAGCTTTACCTAGTATGTTCCTCAGGAGCTTCATGTTGTGTGTGTCCCTTATATATGTTGATGAAGAAGTCCTCCATGTGCTTGGTCCTCCAGAGGAAGTTGAATATTCAGTGGCTCATGCAGTCTATGGCAAATACCTAGAAGGGATGGCAGAAGACAGACTATGGCACTGAGGCAAACAGTCCTCCTGTCCCTGACCAATCAGTCTTCAGAAAGAAGACAGTAAATATACAACCCCTGTGCATCTAAACAGCACATTTTAGGAGAAGTATCACATTCTGTAACAACTACACTGAATATTTATATGCCAAGCAGACTCACAACAGCACAAGGCAGATATGTATTTTAAATTGACCTTATTGCTAGAGAAACAAGACTACAAATGACACAGTTAGTAGATAGCTCATTAGGCAAGACATTAAACCCAGTCTAAATGTGGCTACATGAAAAATGTATATAATTATCATTACTATGGTACTTTTGGAGACTAGAAATTAAATCTAGGGCCTCATTCCTTCATGGTAGGCAAAAGCTCTATCATTTAGCCATACCACCAGTTCTGCCATGGTATCTTTTACACGAAACAGACAGAAAGACAACAGATGTGTGGAAAGAGACAGAAAGACAGAGTACAGACAGAAAGGTAAACTGAATATAGGCAGAAAAACAAAAAGGCAGTAAGACTGACAAGAAAGCAGAAAGACTGGAAAGATCAACAGATAGACTGATGGAAATAGTTTCCGGAAGAAAGATAAAAAGACAGACAGACATGGCATTGGAGGTATGGCTCAGGTCACAGAGTGCTACTCAGTGAGCAAAATTAAGTATCATACACTAGGTTTATATCTCCAGAAAAAAAAAAGACAGGTGCCAGTGGTTCATGCCTATAGTCCTAGCTAAATCAGGAGGTTGAGATCTGAGGATCCTGGTTTGAAGCCAGCCTGGTTAGGAAAGTCTGTGAGACTCTTATCTCCAATTAATTAATTGGATATTAATTAACCAAAAAACCTGGAAGAAGAGCTGTAGCTCAAGCAAAACATTACAAAAACTCAGGTTTAGGCCCTAAGAACAAGGCCCAAGACCTGCAAACACACACATACATACACACACACAACAGAAAGACAGCAGAAAAGACAAAAACATTAAAAGACAGAATACAGTAGACCGGTATAGACAGAAGAACATTAAGCCGGACAAACAGAATGACTGCTGGAGAGATGGATGGAAAGCTGGACAGACAGAAAGAGAGAAAGACAGATAGCTAGAAAATATGCAGAGACAGACGCCAGACAGAAAGATGCATTATAGAAAAACAAAAAGACTGATGGAAATACAGAAACAGTAAAGGGAAAGACAGAAAGACAGCATGAAAGGAAGACAGAGGGAAAATAGAAACTGATAGAAAAAAAAAAAAAAACATAGGCTGATAAAAAGCCTAACAGATAAAGATGGACAGAGGTTCCAGAATAGGACGAGGTTCTGCTGGCTCTGTACGGGAAGTGGGGGTGGAGGCTCTGAGGGGGCGCTCTTCGCTTCCTTTCCTCCCCCACCCCCACACTGTAGTGAGCCCACTGCCCAGCCCACGCGGCTTTCCTCAGCTCTTTACCTCGCCCCCCAGCAAAACTTTTGGTCCCTCCCCATTCCTTGCCCCTCATTCGTTGTGGCTCGAGCTCAGCCGCGCCTCCCTGACGGCTCCTCCCAACCTTCCAGACTCGGCTGCTCCACCAACCATTACCGGACACCGAAACATGTCGACCACAAGACTGTCGCCCTGCGAGATTGGCTTCTGGTGCAACACAGAAAAATCTGTGACGGACTCAAATCTGGACAAAGTAGTAGACAAGAAGGTGGTGAGTACACCTTGGGCTAGTAGCCACAACTCAAGTCTCATGTCGGGCTTCCTCCAACAACAGCACTCGGACAGTAACCTGCACACGCCGGTTCATCATGCTTTCGGCCCCAGCATCTGGTCACCCAATTTCCCCGGGGCTGTTAACGGCAGCAGCCGCTTCGCGGCAAGCAGCCTGACCTCCAACAGCCCCCTGAAGGAACCGTCGGAGATCGGCTGCGGTACTTCACTGTTCAACAAGAACAAATTCCGAAACCGCTCGTCCAGCGACAATGACCAACATCTCCTGGAGCAAAACGGCCGTGGGGGCTTCTCAATGAATGCTTTGCGCTACAAGACCGAGCTGTGCCGCCCCTTCCAAGAATACGGCAAGTGCAAGTACGGCGAGAAGTGCCAATTCGCACATGGTTTCCACGAGCTGCGCAACTTGAGCCGGCACCCCAAGTACAAGACGGAGCCGTGCCGCACCTTCCACAGCATTGGCTTCTGCCCCTACGGGCCCCGCTGCCACTTCATCCATGATATGCCTTTCGAGGGCCCGTTGGGGAACCGGCGCTCCTTCAGTGGCCGTGGCCGCGGCCTTGACTTCCACCCCGGTGTTTCCCAGGAGCCACGACAGAAGGTGAACCCTAACTTAAATTTCTTAGGCTTCCCGTTGGACAACGAGCAGCCGACAAAGCTGCTCGACAGCCCCATTTGGCGCTTGCCCTCCCCACTCTCCTGCTTCAGGGATGAGGCGGCCTCCACACCCTCAGGCACCTCAATGAGCTCTGCCTCAGGGGAAGTGGCCCCCGCCACACCGCAGAGCAGCTCCATGGACAAACTGTTCCCGCCAGGGACCTCGTTTGCAAACAATGCCTTTGACTTTGGCCTCGAGCTGAGCAGCCTGATCTCGCCTGTGGCCACGAAGACCCATAATTTTGCCGGGGTGACCACCCATTGCAATAGCAACCATCAGCAGCAGGACCCAGTGTCCCTCGCGCAGACACTGGCAGAGCCCAGCGGGCCTATCCCCTCCAGCGCCGCCGCAGCCGCTGCCGCCGCGGCCACCACAACACACACGCCGCTCTTCAGCTTCCAGCAGCTGCACCGACTGTCCAAGTCCATGTTTGACGTGCCTTCCAGCTCTCCAGACTTGCTGTCGGACCGCGACAAATACCAGAGCAGCTCTCTGAGCTCAGGCATCTTCAATGGATCCGAGGACCCCAGCCTTGAACCTAACCACCGCCTGCCAATCTTCAGCCGCCTGTCCATCTCAGACAATTGAAGTAAGGAGGTACAGTGAAGAGGAGGGAGGAAAAGGAAGGGAGTAGGGAGAGCCATGAGGATGGGAGTTGTCCCTGTCCATCTCACCCTACAGGGGGTGGCACAGAGTTTGGGGGAGGGGTGACTAAGTCCCTAGCAAACTTGCAAAGCCTCTGGCAAACTTGCAGAGCCTCACCTCTTATTTACACTTGAAGTCAGTAATATTAACAGTCCCCACCCCTCCCTTATTCTCATTTGGTCTATTATTATTTTTGTTACTATTGCTAGGAAGGTTCTTGTTAAGCAAAAAAAAAAGCCAATAAACTTGTATTCATGAACAAAATACAGCAGAGCAGCTGTGATGCAAATAGAATAAATAACAACCATTTAAAACTTTTTTTTAGGTCTCTTGACTTTGAGAATCTAGAAAAAACCAGCCAAGCACCAGCAGCTACCAACCACCATCACATCTCTTCACTTGAAAAAGCATTAGTGACAGCCCAGATGTGTGCCCTTGGACCCTGAAAGAAGTTCCAAATTGTTCGTCTCAAATCAGTGTAAACAAATTAGCCAGCTACCACCTTGCTAAACTGCTTAAGCTTTTAGAATCCAATACTCTGCCAAGAATATGCCTTGATAGCAATACTTCTCAGATGCTTAGGTTTGAGGTTTTCTTTTTCTTTTCTCTTTTGTACGAAGTTATATATGTCTTGGGAGGGGGGAATCCTTGTATTCCAAAGTTTAATACTGATTACTGGTTTCATTGCCACTACTTGGGAGAGTTTAGTTTAGAAACATGTCTGTTCTCTCCTTGGGCAGAGCTTAGTTTATTCTTGTTGGGGAATAACTGCTCAAATTTTAGCTGTTTTGAGTTGTTTCGCACCACTGCACCACAACTCAATACGAAAAAAAAAAGCCTATTTAACTTACCTTATGAAAAGTATACGTTCAAATTTTTGTTCATACTGTATTTATCACGTGATGGAATGCAATAAATATATATCCTTTTATTATGTTAAATTATGATTGCCATTAATCATTAATCAGTAGAGTGCATGCTCTTTTCTTTCCGCAGTATTGTATATCTTTTATAACTTCACTTGGTTTTATTAAAATGAATATAAAAAAACCTTAATGTAAGAAGTTGTATGCAATATTTATTCCATTAATTTCATTCCCGGGGCTAGGAAGGTGGCTCAGTGGTAAAGCGCTTGCCTTGCATGCCTGAGGCCCTGGGTTCGATTCCTCAGCACCACAAAAGCAAAAAGAAAAAAAGCCAGAAGTGGCGCTGTAGCTCAAGTGGTAGAGCGCTAGCCTTGAGCTGAAGAGCTGAGGGACAGCGCCCAGGCCCAGAGTTCAGGCCCCACGACCGGTCCCAAAAAAAAAAAAAAACAAAAAAAAAAAAACTCCATTAATTTCATTCCTTGTTTACATAAATTTCAAAAGATTGCATGATTTCTTGACCGAAATCTACCTGATGCAGTGGAAATCGTTCAAGGAATATTTTGAGTTTTCTTAGAATATATAATGGTTGTAGCCCATCCAGCTTTAAAAAAAAAAAAGCACATAGTTTGCACTCAAACTCACATGTTGCATGCTTTTCGATTTATAACTTTCTTAACTACCAAACTATCATGTTCTGTTTGCTGAGTCCAGCAGTTCAACTATGATATGATTGAGTATAAAGACATAGCAATAATGGGGGGTAGTCTCACAGTGCCTTGAGAAGACACAAACATGCCTTAAATCCTCAATAAAATGAGTATTGTGTTTGTTAGTGCTTGACAGAATCTGAATGTAGGATGGGTTCAACTGCAGAAAAGGGTATTTTTTTTTATCAGTTTTTATATAACTATAAAGTGAAGAAGCCATCTCTTGGTGCTGGGATGATATATGTAGAATATGAACTAGCCTTGTTTCATAACAAAATTCCAAAACTTGAAGTTTTTGTTTCCAAGTAGAAAGGCAAGATTAATAAGCAGTAGATTAGATCTCTACATCCAGAAAGCTTCTGGTCACTGGCTATTCAGGAGGCTGAGACCTCATGATTATAGTTCAAAGCCAGCCCAGGCAAGAAAGTCCATGAGTTTATTATTTCTAATAAACTACCAATAAAAGCCAAAAGTGGAGCTGTATTTCAAGTGGTAGAGCACTAGCCTTGAACACAAACTTTTAGGGATAGCGCCCAGGCCTTGAGGACAAGCCTCAGGACTGCTACCCCTCATCCTCCCACCCCACATCTCCCACCCCCACTAAAAAAAGACAGAAGAAATAGTCTGAATGATAGATATAAAGACCAATAGATACCAATAGATACATTAATAGACAGAAAAGCCGGGCGCTGATGGCTCACACCTGTAATCCTAGCTACTCAGGAGACAGATCTGAGGATCATGGTTCAAAGCCAGCCCGGGCAGGAAACTCGGCGACACTCTTAATCTCCAATTAACAACCAGAAAACCAAAAGTGGTTCTGTGGCTCAAGTGGTAGAGCACTCACCTTGAGCTGAAGAGCTGAAGGACATCACTCAGACCAGAGTTCAAGCCCAATGTCCAACAAAAAAAAAAAAAAGAAAAAAAAGAAAGGAGCCAGGCACTGGTGGCTCACGCCTGTAATCCTAGCTACTCATGAGGCTGAGATCTGAGGATTGTGGTTCAAAGCCAGCAAGTCTGTGAGACTCTTATTTCCAGTTAACCACCAGAAAACCAGAAGTGGTGCTATGGCTCAAGTGGTACAGCACTCGCCTTGAGCTGAAAAGCTGAGGGACAGAGCCCAGTCCCAGAGTTCAAGCCCCATGACCGACAAAAATAAAAGACAGAAAGTCCAACAAACAAAAACCAACAGAAAGACAGGAGGGCAGAAATGCAAAGGAAAAGACTGACAGAGTACAGAAAGGACAGATAAGGTAAGTGGAACCTATAGCTCAAGTGATAGAGCATTAGGCTGAGTTTAAGCCCTAGGACCAGCACACCCAACAAAAGCAAGGACAGACAAATAAAACAAGACAGACACAGACTGATGACTAAAAAGAAATATACAGACATAGGAAAAATAGGCAGAAATAAAGAGACAGAGAGACAGACTGAAATGATATAGGCTGAGGTAAGGTCATCCCCAATCTAAGAACAGTATGGTCTACATAGGAGGCCTTGTCTCAAATTTTTAAAAAATACTCTCAAGCCACAGTGATTAATACATTCAGATACATACCTCCCCTTCTTCCAAGATGAATGGTTTCATTTCTTTCTGTCTTCACATATGCTGTTATAGTCATTCATCAAACTATTTAATTTCTGACCATTGACTTCATGAGCTAAGAAGTGATTCCATCTTTTTATAATAATCCAGAAGAAAACAGAGTATTCAGTCTGTAAACAGTAAAAGAAAAAAAACAAGGTATGATTAAACATCAGAAGACATACCTGGGCACTAATGGTTCATGCCTGTAATCCTAGCTACTAAGGAGGCTGAGATGTGAGGATCATGGTTCAAAGCCAACCCCAGATGGAAAGTCTGTGAGACTCTTATCTCCAATAAAAGCAGAAAAACAGAAGTAGGCTCATATGGTAGAACGCTAGCCTTGAGTTAAAGAGCTGAGGGACAGTGCCCAGGCCCAGAGTTCAAGCCCCAAGACGGACAAAAAAAAAATTAGAGGACATAAAATAATAAAACTTAGCATCACAATAACTGTGTAACTTACATGATATAACAAATTATTTGTGTAAATATACTTTGTCTTAAATGGTCAGACCAAAGTTAAAATTCTAAACAGTATGTAAGTATTGATAAGGAATTCTCTTATAAATCATGTTTCAAAAAGCAGAAGCCCTTGATCTTCTGTATTATGAAAATATAGAAAATATACAGATGTAAAATTATGTTTCTATTTAAGGGTAAAATATAAAAATATACAGACATTCTGCTCATATTAACAATGAAATGACAGATAAACCAAAGCACATGTAAACTACTGCCTATAGGGGAGAAGGAATGGTCTAGAAAGAACAGAGCCAATGTCAGAACTCCCTGAATGTATTTTTATATTATTCTTATAAACCAAGATCCTATTTGTTAGAGATGAGTTGAAAATATAAAAAGTTAAATTTGAATTGAAAGCATTAATTTTTAAAAAATCATTAATTGCCAGGCAGTGGTCCATGTTGGTAATACTAGCTACTTGGGAAGTTCAGATTGGGAGGACTGGTTTGAGGGTAGTCCGTGCAATAAGTTAAAATGACCCCATGTTAATGAATAAAAAGCTGGGTGTGGTGGTGCACACCTCACAACTACAAGGAAATCTAAAAACATGGATTGAGATCCAGGCAAGACAAGACATAAACTTAAGATCTTGTCTCAAATATAACGAAAGCTAAAGGGCTAAAGGGCTAAATGGCTTGAGTAGCAGAGCCCCTGTCTAGCAAGCGCTATGCCCTGAGTTCAAATTCCAGTACATCCAAAAAATTATCAGGTTTGCAACTATTTCCTAGCTCTGCAAAGGAAATGGCCTAGAAACAATGACATTTACAATGTCTTCTTGCTGAGCACCAGTGGCTCACACCTATAATCCTAGCTACTCAGGAAGCTGAGATCTGAGGATTATGATTCAAAGCCAGAACAGGCAGGAAAGTTTGTAAGACTCTTATCTTCAAGTAACCACCAGAAAACTGGAAGTGGTGCTGTGGCTCAATTGGAAGAGCACTCGCCTTGAGCTAAAGAGCTCAGGGACAGTGCCCAGGCCCAGAGTTCCAGGCCCAGAGTTCCAGTCTTATGACTGACAAAAAAAATACCTTTATTATTCTTGTTTAACATTCTGAATTTTTGAATATTTTTAAATAAATTGGAAAAAATGTCATTCTGATTCTAGGAAATGACAAAATATTTCCTATATCACCTGCAAGTAATAAACATGCAGTTTAGACATAATGTTAAAGAATTACTGGAGGACACTGCTAGGGTGGGACTCCAGAGAATACCAAGACTGAAAGAAATACAAACTTTTGCTCATGCCCATGAGAAATGCAGAACCCTGAGCATATAAGAACCCTACCAAATATCTGTACTCAGACACAAACTCCAGAAAAGCTCCTACCTGCAGGTCCTAGGATGACCAAGGTTCTCTATCAAAAAGCCTACCTGAGAAAGCTCAGGGTTTCCTGATAAATTCAGTTTGTTCTGTCCAGTACCTGACATGAACAGCTGACTCCCTGTCTTAGTGCATTTACTAAAAATAGCTTACAACACACTGTCTTTTTCCATTTCTTTTTTTCCATTTTTTAATGTGTTAGGGTTTGAACTCAGGGCCTTAAGCTACCACCCTAGCCATGCCCCAGGTTCTCTCATATATGAATCTATACCACCTCAGAAGTGTCTTCCTCAAAGACTGAAAGTCATTCCCTTGAAATATAACCAGCAAACAAGACAAGATGATGTCCAGCCCCTGTGAGAAGACAGGATTCTAACTTCTGTAAGTTCCTTACACATTTCTAATGGATTTGCACACTGACAGGACTGCTTTCTTCACATTTTTCTTTGGCAGTACTGGCTTTTGAACTTGGGGACTCTCAAATGCCAAGCAGGTGATGAACCTTTGAGCCAAGCCTCCAACTCTTTTGTGTGTTGGTCAATTTTTGGATAGGGTCTCACTTTTTGCTTGATCCTCCTATCTTGGGCATCCTGTAGTATTTGAGATGATAGATGCAGGCCTCCATACCAAAGCTTCTTCAGTTGACATAAAGTTTCTTGCAAATTTCTTCTCCAGGCCAGCCTGGAACCTCCATCCTATTGCTCTCCACTTCCAGCTCGGGCTGACATCCGCTGACAGACATCAGCAGATAACCAGATGGCTCTAAAGCTGATAAAATCTCAGGGAAAAAAACAGCCATGTGATCAGCTTCAGTTGTTTGTGGACCTCCCTTCAGCAATATTACCTAAGATATAGGAGAGAAGTTATAGTTTTACAGTTCCTGCTAGCTTCCATATCTGTCTCGTGTCTACTAACGCATGTTTTTTTAAAGTGATTCACAATTCCCTTTCCCAGTCACCCAGGCCCAGTTCTTTGCTGTGATCCCTAAACTCCTTCCAAGTAACAGGCTTTTGGGGTCTTGAATGACTAGGGAGCAGCACCTAACCTGGAGGTGGGATGTGCGAATCGGTCAGAGACCTGGGGGTGGGGAGGGGAGGAAGTTGAGCCCAGACGTCAGGTTTGTGTGTTGGTGAGAAGGACCCAGGTGACCCATGTCCAGTTTCAGGAAGTAATCGCAAAGGGCTCCAGTGGGGGAAGGAAACAGGTGCCCAGTGCGGGGACACAGACGGGTTGTGTTCAAAACCCACACTTCGGTTACACAGTTAAGAACTACAGTCAGCCCGCCATGGGCATCAGATGCGAGTTTCCTCTGAATTTCGGAGAAACAACCAGGGATTAACTATGAAATGGCCCTGAATTGTGCTCGAACAACAAGCTAAATTTACGTTGCTTTTCTGAAACGGAGGCGAGTCTGTGCCTCAGTTGACAATCCCTGCTCCACCAGAGGCTTTGCTGCGGTGGTGGCTGTCCCCCTCAGCGCCTCAGGCCAGTCTCAGACCTGCAGCCCTGTGCCCTGGGGGCTCCCCACATCCCTTCCCCGGACTGCCGCATTCCCGGGCTAAAATCCCGGCTTCCTCCATCTGGGGTTGCTACCTAAGTACCCACGTTCCCGCCAAGAATCCCCAAGTCACTGACGTGTAACCTGCAGGCGCTGTGGTCATGCTCCCAGAACCAGCCCCTCAGCCCTCCAGTTTTATGCCGCCAAGGGGCTACGGCACTGGCCTGCTTGCCCCCAATTCTCCCTCATCCAATCACATCCCTGTGGCAGCCCACCCGCTAGGGCCCGCGCCAAACCCCACGCAGGCATCGAAGGCTCCAGACCCAAAGTCGATGCTTAATTACCAGGACAATTGTAGGCAGAGCAGAAGACGATTACACGGAGAGACTGAACTGGAGGAATGGGAGGCGCACTAAGAAGGGAGGAAAATACCCGGCAGTCTGAGGAGAGAGGGGTTGTTAGAGGAAGGGACTAAAGGACAGGATCAAAGTCTTGGAACAAAGGGGTGCAGTTGAGGGCGTGACTCGATGGGGATGGGTTTGGTATATGTGGGCGAGGTCAAAGCGTGATTTGCTACCCAGTCCAAAGAGCCACAAAGATAGATGATCTGGTCGGAATCATGTCTGTGCAGTTTAAACTTTTTGTTTTGGGGTTTCTTTTTTGTCTTTTTTAGTACTGGGGATCAAACTCAGATTATTGTACTTGCTTGGCAAGCGCTTTGCCACTGAGCTACATCCCAGCCCTGTGTGTTTTTTTCCTTCATGTCTGTGAACTGGAGTTGTCTGCCAGTGGGTCCAGTTATGTGGCAAATTTTCTGTTGAGGCACCACATTTTTGGTCCCCCTCCATTCCTCACCACACCATTGGTCCTTAATAAATCCCAAATTCAGGCTCTTAGCTGGGTGAAGCCACTAGCTTGAGAAGCCACTAGCTCAGGGCCTCCTGCAAATAGTCCCATATGGTCGATACCTGAAAAAGGCCCCAACTAGTGGCTAGGTTCTGCCCACACCTGTAATCTCATTGTTATTGCTGGGGCAGCAAATAATTCTCTAAACTTAGGCCTGCTGTAATCCTGTTTACTCATCTTAAAATTAAGACTCACAGTGGTTTGATCTCTGTTAGAAGAGATCTCAGGGTAAATTGAAGAACACTCAAGAAGCACAGGGGAAAGTGCTATCAGGAATGTAGGTAATAAAGATGAGGAAGTGCAATGGGAGATGCTGGATGGATGCTTCGAGGAGATGGTCTCCAAAATGGATGCTTCTGCCTGACCCTTGGGTACCAAATTCATGACACCAATGCAAAACATAACTTTAAGACACATTGCAGCAGAGAACAAGAAAGTTTATTAGTAAATATTGGCAGTCATAGTGTGAGGGCTTAGTATACCTGGCATCTGGAAGGAAGAAGGGATGCTATTGAATTTTCCACAATGTAAATGCGTGGGAGTTCATGAGCGTGGCCTAATGAACAGTCCTAAGCAATAGATCAATAGTTTGTGCCTGGGACAGGAGATGAGGGAGCTGTAATCTAGAATACTGACAGGAGAGGTAAACACTTGGGCTGTGGAGGCTCTACCTAGAAGAAGAATCTGACAAAGAACTAATGTCTGGAAGGGAGGGATGGGATAAGGGGAGAGGCGAACACACAAGCCCTAGATAGAAGCCAGTCCAAGACTCAAGGACAGCTAACGTAGCAGGTCTAGGGAACAAAAATCACCTATGAATGAATGGACTAGCGTCAGAATAGAAGACGAGGGAAAAACAGGATCCAGGGAACTGAAGATCACTGAGAAGCTTTTTGTGTTTCATACAGTGAGATAGAAGCCATATGTAGGTTTTAAGCAGGGAATACCATGAAAAACATATTCTTACCAGCAACTGAGTACACAAATAAAAACATTCTTATACTTAGGTATCAGTGGTTCATGCTTATAATTCTAGCCATTCAGGAAGCTGAGACTTGGGGGATCGAGGTTCAAAGCCAACCTGGGCAGTAAAAAGCTGGGCTGGAGGCTTTGCTCAAGTGGCACAGCACTAGCAAGCAAGCAAGCTGAGCCAGAGCAGAAGGCACTGAATTCAAGCCCTAGTCCTACTTTAAAAAATCATTTAATTAGTATTTAAAGTAGCAAATAAGTAAAATAAAAAACAATTATAAACTATGGAGTGAAGGGCTATGTCACAAACATTTGTCCAGAAACTGACTAGCTAGGCCAGCCAATCCAGTGAAAGAGAGTGCTTTATCTTTAACTTTCTATTTCGTCTTAGCAACTGTGGAGTCTACTTCTAAGTATGAACCTAAGACTAGCTTCATATAGTAACTGCTGTTTTCACCAGTTAGAGCTTAACAAATCCAAGCACCAAAAATGCCAATAAACTTTCTTTCCTAATATCTTGCATAGATTTTTCTGTCTTAACAAAGCTTCTGATCTTCCTTTGTTCTGTGGCTATATCAGAGGCCATCCTAGCCTATGTATTTGTGTCCTACAATGTAAACTTAAGCTTTATTTTAAACTTAAGCTTTGTACTAGAGCTTGAACTCTGGACCTGGATGCTGTCCCTGAAATTTTGTACTCAAGGCAACCACTCTACCACTTGAGCTACCGCTCCACTTCCAGAGTTTTTGGTAGTTTTAGTGGAGATAAGAATCTTATAGGGGCTGGGAAGGTGGCTCAGTGGTAGAGCGCTTGCCTTGCATGCCTGAGGCCCTGGTTTCGATTCCTCAGCACCACATAAGAAAAAAGCCGGAAGTGGTGTTGTGGCTCAAGTGGTAGAGCGCTAGCCTTGAGCTGAAGAGCAGAGGGACAGCGCCCAGGCCCAGAGTTCAGGCCCCACGACCAGACCAAAAAAAAAAAAATCTGATAGACATTCCACCCAAGCTGGCTTTGAACCACAATCTTCAGATCTCAACCTCTTGGGTAGCTAGGATTACAGATGTGAGCCATCGGTGCCCAATTGTAAACTTACTCTTTATTATCAAATAAAAGTTCTTTTACTGGAATTCTCGGTATTTTCTTGACTTTGACAACTTTAATACACTTCTCTGCTAATAGTTATTTTCCATTTTATAAAATTTGAGCCACCGCTGGGACAGTGGCTTAGTGGTAGAGTGCTTGCCTTGGAATGTATGAGGCCCTGGGTTCGATTCCTCAGCATCACATAAACAGAAAAGGCCTAAAGTGGCGCTGTGGCTCAAGTGGTAGAGTGCTAGCCTTGAACTGAAAAGCTGAGGGACAGTACCTAGGCCCAGAGTTCAGGCCCCATGACCGACAAAATAAATAAATAAATAAATTTAAATGAATAAATAAAATTGGAGCCACCAACCTTGTAGGTATGAAACAATACCTCACTGTAGGATCTTTTATATTTTTCAGTACTGGGGTTTAATCTCAGGACTTCACACTTGCTACACAGGAGCTCTAGCACTTGCACTATACCTCTAGTCATTTTTGTCCTTCTTTTAAAGTTTATTTTTAGTTTACATTAGTTATAGAGAGGGCCTTCATTGTTATATTTCCACCCACGTTTATGATCTTTTTTAATCAATCTCACCACTTCTATCACTATCCTTCAATTTACTACATTTTGTTTGTTCTTGCCAGTCCTGGGCCTTGAAACTATTCTTCAATTTAAAAATAAGTAAAAGAAATACCCAGTACCAAGTGTCTCATACATGTAATCCTAGTTATGCAGGAGGCTGAGATCTGAGGGCTGCAATTTGAGACCAACTCAGACAGGAAAGCCCATAAGACTCTTATCTCCAACTAACTACCAAAAATTTGGAAATGGAGCTGTGCTCAAGTGATAGAGAGCCAGACTTGAGTGAAAAAGCTAAGCACCCAGACCTTGAGTTCAAGCTCCAGTACTGGCACATAAGTAAACAAACAAATAACACTAGGGGTTGGGATGTAGCTCAATAGATCTTCAGAGGCTTCCATCTCAAGTCTGAGTGATGAATATGCCTAAGAGAAGGGGGAACCCGACCACTGATCCATGCCAAAATAGCAGGAGGAAAAGCCAAACTCCAACAAGAAAGATGAATGCTGATTTGTCTCCAAAACCCAGATACTGCAGCTAGTCAGCTCCCTTCCTAGCTTAAAAGGGACAGGTTGCAATCAAAAGCAAGGCTGTGCTCTCTTACCCACAAGGGACCAACTACCCAGTGCCCTGTTCCACATCAGAAGAGACTATGGACATAGATGGTTTCCAACAGGCTCAATCAGGAGACCAGAGGAGCAGTTCTGACCTCCAGATGGCTCCAGAAATTGAGGCCCTTGGGGGTCGCTGAGGAGTGAATGTACTTGGAATGGATAGATCTTGAGTCTACCCTTAAACTCTACACCTTTGGGCCTCATGTGCACACCTGTGGTGGAGGCATATGGATCCTTGCCTTGAAGGTGGTACTAGTAAGAGGGACAAAAAGGCTGTAGGCTGAACATTTAAGTACAGAGAACTGCTCTAATCAGTGTGAACAAAAGGGATAACAGAGGCTGGAGTCTGGCCTCTGAGCCTTTGCTCAGGCTATTCTACCTTCATAGGTCCTTTGCTTGGCTCCATTTGGCTGCCATCTCCATCGGGTGTTCCTCCAAGGGGCATGTTCTTGAGCCACATTCTGTCTCCATTTCACCTCCTTCACAACACTTGCCACCTCCCTCCATCTTCTCTGTGGATCTCCTCTCTCCCTAGTGGCAGCACCTCAAATTCCTAATCACTGTATTTCAGAAGCTATTTGGTGCATGGCCCAAAGGAGCTGCTGCACAAGTATGTGTTGAATGAATAATGAGACAGCATTGCTAACATCGCTTTCCTGGGTTCTTGTGTGGAGAACTCAACAAATGAAGTCCATGGACAATGAAGACTAAATTGCTTAAGGAAGTTATACCATTGGAATCCACCCTTGCATATACTTTACTTTGGTCAATTTGATTGTTTATATATGCATATAGCCATAGATATATTTTCATATATATTTGTAATTCAGATCAAATTCCACATATGAAAGGATACATGCAACTTTTGTCTCTGAGCCTTATTTATTTCACTTGACACTGCCAGGAAAACTAGCCTCTATGCTGTTCTGCCATGTATATCCAGGCTCTGTCTTATGACACCATCCTTCCCTAGTTTTTGCCTGAGTCAGGTCCTCCAGCCACTTTCTGGGGCTCAGGGACACCCACGCATATGGCATAATAACATGCGACCCAGCTAGGCCTAAGAGTAACTAAGCTCCTTCTCTAGACATGAAAGTAGAGCATATGCATAACCCTAGCCATCACTCTTCAGTCCTTGTGAACCAGGCAGCAAATCCAGCCCTGCCCAGCCCCTAGTTCTAAAATATAAGCCCCTCCTCCCAGTCATTCTCTGCCCCTCTTCCTGCTCCTCTCTGTCCTGCAGAAGTGCTCCATACACTATTCATCTACCTGGTGCCCCATCTTGAGCTCTAGCCCCTACTGCCTCACATCTGCACAGCATTCAGGCTGGCTTGTTTTTCTGACAGTTAACAGTCTATATGGAGCCTGAAGGTTTTGAATGGTGTGAACCGTTGTGGGCAAGGGACAGGGTGTGTACGAGTATTAAAGGGAAGCAGGTGATAGCCTGCATGCCCCTGTGGCACAATTTGTCAGGGCATTGACAACTCTTTATTGACTGGAGGTGCATGTTAGTAATCTATCTGCATCACATCCCCTGGGATACCCACTCTGCCCTCCAGCTGGAGAGCACCACAGTGCCACCTGGGCTTTCACCTGCTCCCCTAGAGTATTTCTCACCCACACTTGGGACTGCAGCTTGAACCCACAGTTGACTCTGCCAAATCCTGTGCAGGTGTGCAGGGTTCCAACCTCCCATGTACAAGTCTTAACTTCTAGCCAGCACACTGTGCTGCCCCAGAGCATTGTGCCACTGCAGAGTGAAGCCATGAAGTCTGAGCTGGAGCCTGGGGCAGGACTGTCCACCGAGAGCTAAGTATGCAGGAAGGGGCCTAGGATCGAGGCAAGGCATAATTAGCTACCTGGTCTAACATGCAGCAAGAGAGACACCCTAGGCCAATCTTACACTCTCCCATTTGGAGGAGCAGGCTGCCCACCCCCGCCCCCAGTCAGGAACTAGAATGGTCACAAATTGCCTTTTAGGACACCCTGTATGCCAACAGCCTTCTGTCCTTCATCATACCTTTGATCCTTAATGAATCCCAGATTCAGTCTCTTAGCCTGGGTGAAGAGAAAGATCTTGGGAAGTCACTAGTTCCAGTGTCCTAAAACATTCCCACCTGATCCTGTCCTAAAAAAGTCCCTGGCTGTTCAGACAGGTTCTTCCCACACTTGTACTCTTGTTATTATGGTGGCAGCCATGGATTCGCTATATTTAAACCTGTTCTAAGCCTGTCTACTAATCTTACAATTGGGACACATGGAGTGGTTGGCTCCCAGTTAGGTGAAACCCCAGTATGAAATCAATGACACCCAAAAAGAACACGGAGCCAATGAGCATTTAGTGCTATCAGGGATTTCTGGATGGAAAGTAGAAAGGAGTGCTATAGTTACTGGATTGGTGATCCATCTATCTCTTCTACTATGTCTCTATCCACTACCATCTCCTTGAAATCCATGAAGGAGAGGAGTGACTTGTAGCATTTTTTACTAGGAAAGCTGGAAATTACCTTCAAGGGAGGAAACAGCACCATTGCCACAAGACAGACCAACAAACCAGGTAACAATGATTTACTCTAATCAAATTGATCCCCTCAAATGATGACAGCAATAACAACCTTTTTAGCTCACACAACATTGAGTTGTCAATGCCCTGACAAATTGTGCCACAGGGGCATGCAGGCTATCACCTGCTTCCCTTTAATACTCGTACACACCCTGTCCCTTGCCCACAACGGTTCACACCATTCAAAACCTTCAGGCTCCATATAGACTGTTAACTGTCAGAAAAACAAGCCAGCCTGAATGCTGTGCAGATGTGAGGCAGTAGGGGCTAGAGCTCAAGATGGGGCACCAGGTAGATGAATAGTGTATGGAGCACTTCTGCAGGACAGAGAGGAGCAGGAAGAGGGGCAGAGAATGACTGGGAGGAGGGGCTTATATTTTAGAACTAGGGGCTGGGCAGGGCTGGATTTGCTGCCTGGTTCACAAGGACTGAAGAGTGATGGCTAGGGTTATGCATATGCTCTACTTTCATGTCTAGAGAAGGAGCTTAGTTACTCTTAGGCCTAGCTGGGTCGCATGTTATTATGCCATATGCGTGGGTGTCCCTGAGCCCCAGAAAGTGGCTGGAGGACCTGACTCAGGCAAAAACTAGGGAAGGTAACCAGTGTGAGGTTAAAGGTAACCAGTACCTTTAATAATCATGCATAATTTTACCTCTGCCCAAGATTTGCTATATCTAAATCACATGTCAGTACCCCAAAGATGGACTGAAGTGCTCACTTTGCCTTTTCCCAAAGTATGCCTCTGCCTTATCCATAAATCTGTTTCTTGACCACCACTACTTGCCTATTTATATGATCTACTGAGGCACCTGGCCAGACCCGACAGGTAGAGCCCCTGTAGTTGGGCCTGTAGTCTGCACTTCGGAACCAGGCAAGGTTTTTTTTTTTTCCAGAGGGAAACAGGTTAAACATTCCCAGATTCAGTGTAACACCAGAGAAGTGCTATGGTCGGTCCCCCAGCCCAGTCTCTCTGTGCTATACTGTCTACCCTACAGGAGTTAACCCAAAGGTCAGATTTAGTGTTTGTCAACACTTCTAGTAAGAACACACCCTATCCTCCACTGAAAGAAAATAGAGCATCATGAATTCATTTGACCACAGAAATAGAAATGGTGAGATTGAGCCTGTTTTGTCCCATGTGAATAGAGTTGTTTGTGTGGAGTGCATGAAGAAGGGGAGTGAACAGGAACATGTGCTTCTCAGGGCCTTTAAACTATGTCCATGCATGCCTGCAGGAAAGTTAAGGCTAGTAGAGGTCAGGCTGGGAGAGGGTGCCCAGGCCCTGCTGGTGTAAGGCAAACATTAAATGTGTGCTGACTGAGTGCTTATGGGGTACATGTGATCACACTGAGTAAGGAGGAAGAATGCAGATGCTGCAATAAAAGTAGACAAAAACCTGTCTGAGATTCTCAGGCACTCATATGGATTTGAGCCCCCAACACCCCTCTCCTCCACAAAAAAATCATGAGACTTTTCAATGGAATAAGGGATAACTGGGCATCACCTGCAGAGCCTGAAGGCCTTACACAAGAAGTGTGGTAGAAGGCATTTGTCTGTTAATCCCAAATGTACAAAAGGGAATGAATATCTGGTATGAAACTAAAGGCTATTTCAGAAGTTTCCATGGGTTCCAGGTGAAAGGTTTAACTTAGTTTAAAAGCTAAAAAGTTAGATAGCTTGGGTAAGTCCCAGGTTCCCTGTCGATCATGCTGCAGCAGAAAACATTGTTGGTCTAGCAAGCTGAGACCTGACTATGGAAAACGCAAAACTGTTTCAAAAAGCCTCCCACCTTCTTCCCATCTAATGGTTTAATCTCTGGGGGCTTTGGGTGTGGGGTACAAGAGACATACCTAATTGAGAACTTCAGTTTCAGGTCTACAGAGTTAAAGTGACTCAGCAGGTCTTTTCTGATTGCCAGGCTGTCATATGACTCATTTGCATAGGGGTGTCCAAGTCAAGCACGCGCAAAGACACAAAAATGACTCAGAGACCCAGGGGAAGACAGTGAAAACAAACACACTTTATCTCCATCAAGATGTTTATGTGGAGGCTGTGTTTAGTAGTCATCCTTCATTGTTCCACGTTTCATGTTCCTTGTGTTCCCAAGATGCCAATTCACTAGCAGTGGTAATAGAGTTGCCACACTAAGTGGGCATTGCCCGCTGCTGAGCTGCAGCACTGTTCTGCAGTGCTAGGCGGGCATTGGAGCTGAACTGCAGCACTAAGCAGGCATAACCCATAGCCAAGCCACATCTTTGGATGGTTTGCCCTGTTGTCAAGCCACAACTCTTGGTAGTATTTCCTATTGCTGAACTGTAACATTTGCACTTTCTCCCTCCTTTGGAGCCTGAAGGGTTCTGCACACTGTGAGTACCCATAGAACAAAACTATATAAACCAGCTTTGAAGGGAGAAATTTACAGAAAACAAAGTGAAGAGGGAAAATGCACCAGTCTTCTGTGTTCATTTTCATACATTTTCCCCATTTATTATATCTGCTGTTGGGAATCAAACCAAAGGCCTCTGATGTGCCAAGCAAGTGCTCTAACAGTGAGGTAAACCACCACCTCTTACTGACTGAAGGTCAAAAACATTCATAGTGACAGGTCATTCTCCTCACTTCATCATCCAGTTCCCTTCCCTGTTAGCAATCAGTCTTACAAAGAGTATACATTTGAGGCAATTGGGAGAAAAATTTCATACACACATGTAGGTAGCTATCTCTTTCCAGACAGATAAAAAAAGTGGAGCCCATGTTGGGTATGAGGGGTCTTGGGGACTCCAGGGCAGTCCAATAGAAATCTTAGGTCTTTAGGATCATGAATCTCTGCATTCAGAGATCTGATGAATGAGAAATCAATATCATGGGTTTTAGGTGATAAATGTCTTGCTTGCAAATGATAACAAATGTATTAAAAAAGTACACATCTTTGACCCCAAGGAAGAGAAAATCATGTACTTACAAGCCCATATACATAAATCATTTAACCTAAACCCACTGATGCACAAAGGTCCTTCAATCAATGATGATTAAGTGGTGTAGGATGTTCATACTATGGAATATTTTTATCTATGTTATCTCTCTATATAATACTATATAATGCTATATAATATACGTATATTTGATATATGTATATATTACACACATTGTATATACTGTATAATACATAATATATATGATATATAAATATTATATATACATATATGTATAATATATAACAAATATATGTGCTATATAATATATGGACGTACATATCAATATTAGTCAAACACCAAGGAATTCTGATGAGTAGTAACAAACATGGAAAGCCAGCCAGGGCTAAGGAGGAAACCATTTTTATTCTTGAACTGGTTAACTGGCCCTTCACAGTAGAGGGAGTCTGTATTGTGCATCAAGGAATGGAGGAAGCTGTCCATATGCCTACTGACAGTCACAGGCAACATAGCTGCTTCACCCTGTGCCAGAGCAAAAAATTGTGATTCTGTGTACATGCTATGTTTTATTTCATCATCTTGAGCCTTGAGAAGCTGAATTCCTGTGACATGGGGAATGAGACAAGTGACCAATGTCCTAAAAGATACTGAAGGCCTCCCTCAGACCATTCATCCCTTTCCTTCAAGCCACCTGTCCTACCCATCCTCATGCCCACCATCAAATTCTTACCCTACTACCTCTAGCTTCAACTTCAGACTGCCTCCTGCCTCTGCCATTGAAACGATCTTTCCAATAGAGGCTATTCAACATGCTGTGCCCCTTGTGCGGGTACCTGCTCAGCAGGTCATCCAGTCACACGTGATCTCACCTGGTGACTAGCTGCATCTTGGGAAATACAAGAAGCCTGGATGTCCAATATTCAGTGTCCTCAGAACAAAGGCCTGGACATTGTCCACCATGGCCTGAGAAGCGGCCCACTCTCAGAACACCCATCACCCTAATCTGAGGGCTAAGAGAGTTCTGGCCTGCAGCCTGAAGCGGAGCCTGGACTTCAGTCAACAGAAAAGAAGCAGAGGCTCACTTGGTAGTGAGTTCCACAAGAGAAGATGTTGCTGGACACCACACTGGTAGAAATCAGGAGGTCTTGAGGGAGGAACTGCTGTTGATACTCATAGGGCTTTATTTATTTATTTATTGCCATTCTTATGGCTTAAATTTAGGGCCTAGGCTGTCTCTGAACCTCTTTGTACTCAAGGCTAGTGCTCTACAACTTGAGCCACAGCACCACTTCTTGTTTTTGAATGGTTAATTAGAGATAAGAGTCTCACAGGGACTTTTCTGCTTGGGCTGGCTTCAAACCATGATCCTCAGATCTCAGCCTCCTGAGTAGCTGAGATTACAGGCATGAGCCACCAGTGCCCAGCTAAGGCATTATTTTTATATTCTGCTGTTTACATTTCCGAAATCCCCCAGGTTCCACCAAGGAACAGAAAGAGGGTGGGAACTAGGCACCGTGGTACACACCTATAATCTTGGCACTTTGGAGGTGGACGCAGGAGGATGTACAGTTCAGGGCTGCTTAGGGATCTCTCAAAAAGCAAAACAAAGAGATTGATGGCAGGTGGGGATACCTGGGGTGCACAATAGAACCTCTATTTTTCTCATGCCAGTGGCTGTCATCTGGCTCCACTGTGGGCCTAGCATGGCTAGAGAACCTGACTTTTTGAGAGAAACCGGGTATGCAGATTCTTAAATGATATGACCTGATTTATTAATGTGGTAACTCTGTAAGCTTTCTAAAGTCAGCTAGATGTGCTGGTCCACTCAGGATGAAATCAGAAAGATCAAGTGTTCAAGGCTAGTCTAGGGAAAGAGCGAGACAGCCTATCTATCTGTCTGTCTATCTACCGTCACCAACATATTATCATCTGTTTAATCTATCTATCTAGGTTTTGGTGAGGGAGATTGAGACTATAAACCTAATATGGGTTTAAGCCCCAGTACCTGTTTGCCAAACAGGACAAACAGCAGCTGCTGGCCCGTGACATCTTTCTAAAAGGACATGGACACATAGATTCTGAGTTTATATGGGAGCAGAGCAAAGGGCACGACAAAGGTTTGTGTCAGAATCTGCTGCTGTCAGCTTGCTCTGATAGGAATAGTATAAGAGGTACCAAAGATTCTATGTCCCTAGATACAGTACTGACTAAAGCATGTCCCGTAAGTTTCCTGTCTTTCTGGCTAGGCAACCTTGATTAGAACCCCTACAACTGCTAAAAGTCAACAGGACCTCCAATGCTATGGGTGAAAAGCCCTGTTGAGAACCAGGCTGTGACTACTTAAGTTCATCTGTGGAATGGGTCAGACTGAGAGAGGCTTTTCTGCACTGACTGAGATGTTCAAGTATTTCTTGTCCTGTCCTTTGTCACTTGGTTGTTCTGGTGGAAGGGACTCATCCAAAGCAGGTAGGACACCAAGTTGGCTTGTTCCTCAATCTTTCTGTGAGAACATTTGTTGCTTTGAACCATGAAGGTCAGTGTTCAATCTTAGGAAATCAGGTGACAGGAGTGGACTTAAGTGAGTGGGGCAGTTGGTTCCACAAGTGTCCCAGTCTGAGTATGCCCTGAAAATCTGTGGGGTTCCACAGAGCCTGGCTGGAGGTAGAGATCCTGACACATGACCAGATCCTGGGATAGAGAAGCTCAAAGGCCAGGCATTTTGATGGCTGGGCAACAGGCTGGGGAAACCTCCCTCTTTATATCAGATTTGAAGTGACTATGAAATAGAAATCTATAGGCAGTACATGAGTCCTAACGAAAACAGTATGTTAAGATTTCTTCATATCTGCTTTGACATGCTTCCCATTATTTATAGTGTGTGGAGAAACAGGTGCTTTCATACTGCAATTTCAGGAATGTGAATTCATAAGAATATTTTCAACATAACAATCACTTATTTACATACTTATAGCTATGTACTCATGTGTCCAGGTACATAGGTATGTACAAGCAGGATGTTTGCAATGGAAAAACTAGTAAAGCTCTACATTTTCATTTCTAGAATGCTTATGAATAACTCTCTGCCATTTGTACATTGAAACAGGTTTCTCAGAAAACAGATAAGTTTATTGAAAAATTAATTTAAAATGTAATCATAGAAATGTATTTTTAGTGGGGCACCAGTGGCTCATGCCTGTAATCTTAGCTACTCAGGAGGCTGAGATCTGAGGATCGTGGTTCAAAGCCAGCCCAGGCAGGAAAGTCCTTGAGACTCTTATCTCCAATTAACCACCAGAAAACCAGAAGTGGCACTGTGGTTCAAGTGGTAGAGTGCTCACTTTGAGCTGAAGAGCTCAGGGACAGTGCCAGGCCCAGAGTTCAAGCCCCATGACTGACAAAAAAGAGAAGGAAAGAAAGAAAGAAAGGAACGAAGGAATGAAGGAAAAGAAAAGGAAGGAAAAGAAAAGAAAGGAAAGGAAAAGAAAAGAAAGGAAAGGATGGGGCTGGGAAGGTGGCTCAGTGGTAGAGTGCTTGCCTTGCATGCATGAGGCCCTGGCTTCAATTCCTCAGCACCACATAAGCAGAAAAAAAAGCCAGAAGTGGTGCTGTGGCTCAAGTGGTAGAGCACTAGCCTTGAGCTGAAGAGCTGAGGGACAGCGCCCAGGCCCAGAGTTCAGGCCCAGGACCGGACACACACACACAAAAAAAAAAAAAAAAAAAGGAAAGGAAAGGAAAAGAAAAGAAAAGAAATATATTTTTATAACTAAGTGTGCTGGCACATCCATGAATTCCCAAACACCCAGGAGGCTGAGGTAAGAGAACTGTGGATCTGAGGCCAGCCTGGAATGATTTGAAAGATGATTTGAATGATGTCCATAATAAGGGGAAAAAAGTACAACTGCTGTGGTTGCCCTTTTGTTTATAGGTCTATAACTCTCCAGGTTTCAAAGTATAGAGTACAGAAATATGTTTTGATGGGCAATACTTTCTGTATGGAGACCCTCAACATTCTGTACTACTGGACTGTCTTCCATTCAGATTTCCAGGTAGCTCTGTGGGGTAGCAACTTGGACTGAGCCCCTTCCTCCTAACTGCCTGTGCAGCAGTGTTCAGCATGTAGTTCTGCCTGTGGCTACAAGGGTAAAGCCAAGGACTCCATTATCAAAACCCCTACAAGGAAGGATTAATATGAGCAGAAATACATGATATTACCCTTAAGACTCACTTATACAAAATGATGCTAGTTCTGTCTGAAAAATATAATTAGGTGTAAGAATTTCTATGAAAGCCGATATCATGAAGCACTAGTCACCTGTAACACAGGAAAACATGGTGCAGGCAAATGATTTGGAGAAGTTGCAGGAGCCAGTGCAGGGTTTAAGCAACGGTACCCCGGTGTCCTGGAAGACGGAGAGAAATTCTGGGAAGCCTGTAGTGTGGGGTAATGGAGAGAAAACTGTTCTCTGGAAGGTAAAGAATGATGATAGAACCATTTGTTGAGGAGCACACATAGATGTGAAGGAGGGGGTAAAGGATGACAAGGGAACAGGACAAGGAAAGGGATGAGAAAGAGAGGGAGAAGAATGGGGAGGAGGAAAAGAAGGAACAGGAGAAAGAAGAAGGGATGTATATAATGGAATGTGTGTTTGTTTGCCAACAATCACTAGTCATGGCTTTTGTCTATATTGGATCTATCAGGAACCTGAATAATCAGATTACTCCCCTCAAGTGATGACAGTAATGACAACTTGTCCAGTCCACACTCCAATGAGGACCTTTAATAATTATGTATACCTTTCACCCTGGCCACAATTTTTGCTGTATTGGAAATGAAATCTCATGTCTATATCTCAAAGATGGGCTGAACGGCTCACTTTGCTCTTCCTGTAGTATGTCCAGGCCTTGTTACTAAATCTGCTTTCTCTTTCCTTCACTATGTCTTACCTACATATAACACCTATTGAGGTAGCTGGCTAGACCTGATAGGTAGAACCCTTGGAGTTAGGCCTAGGGGCTGTACTTGCGCCTCACTCTTCACAACTGTTCAAGGAAGAAGTTAAGATCCCCATTTTCCAGGAGAAAAATGGTGAAATAGCCCCCAATTCAGTGCAACACCAAGGCAGTATTATGATCCTCCATTCCACTCTGTGCTATACCCTCTACCCTAAACAGTTAATCCAAAGTCAGATTTAGGGTGTCAATACTGCTGGATTTCAAGCTCTACTATAGAGCCATAATAACAAAGACAGCTTGGTACTGGCACAAAAAGAGTCCCGAAGAGCAATGGAACAGATAATAGGACCCAGAAATAAAGCCTCATACACACAGTCAACCCAGATTTGGAAACAACACAGATGCCCCACTACTGATGAGTGGATCCAAAAATTGTGGTACCTATATACAATAGAACATTATGCAGCAATTAGAAATGACAAAATAATGGCATTTGCAGGAAAATGGATGGAACTAGAGCAAATTATTTTGAGCGAGGTAAGCCAAGAACAAGGAGACAAATGGCACATGGTCTCCCTGATATGTGGATGCTAAAGCCAAAATGCAAGAAGATATGACAAAGTAAACAGGACTCGAGAAACAAAGGACAGCAACTCATTTTGTTGTAAATGATTCCATGTTCTTGACCATATATATGGTAGATATATGCATGCAATGGAGGGAAGACAGGAGGAAGACACAAAATAAGTAGGAAATGGAACAACACACAATGAAGGGGCCCATCAGATGCACTGGATATAGAAGAAAAAGAACTAAGCAGCCCAAAAACAGCGATGGGAAGGGAGGAATGAGAGAGAAAGAGGGAACAGCCTACACTAAGCAAAAGGAAAGAAATGTAAACATCACCTGATGTGGAAAAAATAACTTGTATTGTCAAAGCTCATAAAATTCACAAACTGTATAGACCATGATAATGACAATGTGCCTTGTGAAAGTTAAAATGTGTTTGTGACTTTAACTAAGTATCACTATTCCACAATACTGTGAAATATGTAAAATTTATGTAATCACCTGATCAAAAATTTTTTAAAAAGAGAAGTGATGGGTTAGGAGCGATGGGTGACAATGTTGTCAGACACGTATTCATATACTGTTTTATAGAATGGGAACTTCTTTGTGCCACTACTTAAAAAAAAAAATAATAATAAAAGGAAAAACAAAAAAATACTGCTATTCAGAGCACACCCTGCTTCCTATACTCCCCTGAAAGAAAACAGCATCATGTATTCTTTTGCACACAAAAAAGGAAAAGGTGAGATTGAATCTGTTTTGTCCCATGTGGATAGAGTTGTTTATGGGGACTGAATGAAGAAGGGGAGTGAGCAGTTACATGTGCTTCTCGGGGCCTTTAACCTATCCGTGTGCTCCTTCAGGAAGGTCTAGGCTAGTGGAGGTCAGGCAAGAGGCAGGGTGAGGTGCCCAGCCCCTGCCGGTGTAAGGCAAACAGTAAATGTGTGCTGACTTATTGCTTATAAGGCACACATAATCTCACTGAGTAAGGAAGAGGGCTTCTGGGACAAGGTGGTCCTTTCAATGAATGTAGATAAATGCCTGTCCAGGATTACCAGGCACCCCAATGAGTCTAACCTCTGCCCCCTATAAACAACCATGGGACTTTTTGATGGAATAAAGGATAACTGGGACTTAACTTCAGAGCCTGAAGGCCCAACACAAGGAATGTGTGTTAGAAGGCATTTGCCTGAAGATCCCTGAACTGCAAAAAGCAATGAATGTCTTTCCTGTATAGAACCAGGGGCTATGGCAGAAGTTTTCATGGGTTGTATGTGAAAGGGTTAATTTAGTTTAAAAGCTAAAACATAGATTAGGTAAGGTCTAGGGTCCCTGGAGAACATGCTACAGCAGAAGCTCTTGCTGGTCTGGGGAACTGTGGGGAACTGCAAAATCATTTCCAAAAACCTCCCACCTTCTTCCTAATTTGTGCCTCAATCTTTGCTAGATTGTGGGTGTGGGGTACAGACAACAGATCTAATTGAGAACTACAGTTTCAGGTCTACAGAGTTATAGTGACTCAGCAGTTCTTCTCTGATTGCTGGGCTCTCCTATGCCTCATTTGCATAGGGGTGTCCAAGTTGAGCATGTGCAAAGACACAAAAATGCCATAGACTCAGAGACCCAGGGGTAGACAGTGAAAACAAACACACTTTATCTCCATCAAGATCCTTATGTGGAGGCTTTGTTTAGTAGTCATCCTTCATTGTTCCACGTTTCATGTTCCTTGTGTTCCCAAGATGCCAATTCACTAGCATATTGGCAGCAGTGGTAGTAGAGTCACCACACTAAGAGGACATTACCCACTGTTTGGCTGTTGCTGCTCTGGCAGAGAACTAGGCAGGGGTCATTGCCTGCTGCAGAGCTGCAAAGCTAGGCAGCATTTCTGCTTGCTGAATAGTAACATTAGTAGTCCGTGCTGGCTTTAGAGCTAGAAGCATTCTGCCCACTGTGAGCACCAATAGAACAAAATTTTATATAACCAGTGTTAAAGGGAAACATGTATAGAAAAGAAAGCACAGAGGGAATATGCAGAAAAGTCTCCTGTATTCTTGTTCATACATTTTCCCCTTTATTATTTCTGATGCTGGGAATCAAACCCAAGGCCTTGGACATGCCAAGCTAATGCTCTTTCACTCAGCTAAATCACGACTCCTTACTGACTGAAGGCCAAAAACATTCACAGTGACAGGACATTCTCCTCACTTCATCATCCAATTCCCTTCCCTGTTACCAACCAGTGTCTTCCAAGGAGTATATATATGAGACAACTGGTAGAGAAATTTCATGCCTATACATGCAAATATATATATGGAAGTACCACTTTCAAGGCTGATAAAGAAATAAAATATCCATTCCACTAGAAATTTCAGGTCCTTTAGGGTCATGAATCTATGCCTTCACAGATCTTCTCACTATTGAGGAGAAATATGTAGCATGGATTTTATTTTCAATTGATAACTTCTAAAAACAAGCATACATACCCACTCTTATACCAGAGAAGTGGAAATATTATCCTCAAAAGCTCAAGTACCTAAAATGGTTCAACTAAATCCATTGATGCACAAAGGTCCTTCAAGGGATGATGGTTAGGCAATGTAGGGTGTTCCTCAAATGGAATATTTTTCAGCTATATATTATATACATAAATTATACATAAAATGATGCTGGAGGGGATATGGACAGAAGGGAACCCTACTGCATTGTTGGTGGGAGTGTAAACTTGTTCAACCACTTTGGAAAGTAGTATGGAGGTTCCTCAAAAGACTCCACATAGGGGGCTGGGAAGGTGGCTCAGTGGTAGAGCACTTGCCTTGCATGCATGAGGCCCTGGGTTTGATTCCTCAGCACCATATAGGCAAAAAGAAAAAAGCTGGAAGTGGCGCTGTGGCTCAAGTGGTAGAGCACTAGCCTTGAGCTGAAGAGCTGAGGGACAGCACCCAGGCACAGAGTTCAGGCCCCACGACCGGACCCCAAAAAAAAAAAAGACTCCACATAGAGCTCCCCTATGGCCCAGCAATCCCACTTTTGGGCATTTATCCAAATGATCACAAACAAGACCATACTAAAGCTACCAGCACAACTATGTTTACCTCAGCATTATTTACCATAGCTAAGATATGGAACCAACCCAGATGCCCCTCAGTAGATGAATGGATCAAGAAAATATGGTATATATACACAATGGAATTCTATGCCTCCATCAGAAAGAATGACATTGCCCCGTTTGTTAGGAAATGGAAAGACTTGGAAAAAATTATATTAAGTGAAGTAAGCCAGGCCCAAAGAAACATAGGTCCCTTAATTTCCCTTATTTGCAATAACTAGTATATGTCTGAGACAAGCAGAAAAGGTCAGATAAGTTGATATTAAGTGAAATGAATCCCAAGGTAAGTATTCAAATGTTTTTTCTTTCATGCAATTGTTTCTAACATATTTATAAGATGATTTCTTTGTTGCTTTGTATGTCCCTCCCCAACGGTATGACCCCTGCTTTCACTGTATTTGATATTGGTATAATTTGTGGAGGGGAAGGGAAAAAACAAATTGTTTAAATAGGGATACATTGCAACAATGAGCAATGAGATGTACAAATTGTTATGTTGAAAAACGAACTTTCCAACTTTGGGAGGGGAGTGATAGGAAGGGATGGGAAGGGGAAACAAAGGAGGAGGCAACAATGCTTGATAAGAAATGTACTCATTATCTTGCCCATGTAATTGAAAACCCTCTGTATGGTATTTTCACAATAAAAAAATAAAAAATAAATTAAATTAAATTATGTATAAAATATAGGATGCATAGCATGTGCAATATATATAACTTTAGTCAAACACTAGGAAACTCTGATGAGTGGTAGCAAACATGGAAAGCCAGCCAGGGCTAAGGAGGAAACCATTTTTATTCTTGAACTGGTTAACTGGCCCTTCACGGTAGAGGGAGTCTGTATTGTGCATCAAGGAATGGAGGAAGCTGTCCATATGCCTACTGACAGTCACAGGCAACATAGCTGCTTCACCCTGTGCCAGAGCAAAAAATTGTGATTCTGTGTACATGCTATGTTTTATGTCATCATCTTGAGCCTTGAGAAGCTAAATTCCTGTGACATGGGGAATGAGAAGTGACCAATGTCCTAAAAGGTACTAAAGGCCTCCCTCAGACCATTCATCCCTTTCCTTCAAGCCACCTGTCCTACCCATCCTCATCTCTATCATAAGCTTCCGTCTCTCCTATCTCTGGTTTCAGCCCGACTGTCTTCTGCCTCTGCCATCAAAAAGATAGAATAGAGACTATACAACATGATGTGTCTTTTGTGCAAGTACCTACTTGGCAGGCTATCCAGTCACACCTGATCTCACCTGGTGACTAGCTTCACCTTGGGATACACAAGGAGTCCCAAGTGCCCCATATTCAGTGTCCTCAGAACAGAGGCCTGAACATTGTACACCATGGCCTGGGAGGTAGCCCATTCTCAGAACAACCACAAGCCAGCAGTGTCCTAGTCTGAGGGTTAAGGGAGGCCTGGCCTGCAGGCTACAACAGAGCCTGGGACTGCATCTGTTCCTAAAGTCAGCAGAAAAGAAGCAGGGGCTCACTTTGTAGTGAGTTCCAGAAGAGAAGATGATGTTGGACACCATGCTGGGAAAAAATCAGGAGGCCTCAAGGGAGGAACTGCTTCTCATGAGGCATTATTTTTATATTCTGAAGTTTATATTTCAGTTCCATGGACAGTTTGTGAAGAGTCGTTGAGGACTCTTGGGCTACAAACAGCCTGTCTTGTACCTCTTCCAGATTCTATCAGGGAATAAAGTGGGTGGCAGGCAGGTATTGTGGTACACACCTGTAATCTCAGCACTTAGGAGGTAGAGGCCGGAAGATGGATAGTTAAGGGCAGCTTTGGGATCCCTGCCTCTAAAAGCAAAACAGAGGTTGATACCAGATGAGGATTTCTGGAATGTACTACAGAACTCTTGTCTTTCCCACATGGGTAGTTGACATCTAGCTCTGCTGTGGGCCCATCATGGCTAGAGAACCTGACTTTTGAAGAGAAACCAGGTATGCAGATCCTTAAATAATATTTCCTGATTTCTTAATGTAGCAACTCTGTAAGCTTTCTAAATCCAGCTAGATATACTAGTCCACTCGGGGTGAAGTCAGGATGGTTAAAAGTTCAAGGCCAATCCAGGCAAAAAAGTGAGACAGATTCCATCTATCATCTATTTATCTATCTGCCATATATATGTAGATACATACATACATACATACATACATACATACATATATATGGTGAGAGAGACTAGGGCTATAGCTTAGAAACAGGGCAGTTGTTCAACATGTAAGAGTCCCTAGGTTTAAGACCCAGTACCTGCAAACCAACTGGGTTCTATTGCTGCTGGCCTGTGAACTCTTTCTAGGATGTGGGCTCTTAGGTTCTAAGTTTATCCTTTATATGAGAACAGAGTAGAGGTTAGGGCAGAGGCTTGTGTCAGAATCTTCTGCTGTCAGCCTGTCTTGGTGGGGCTAACATCAGAGTTGCCAATGACTCTCTTCTGTGACCCTAGAATGTGGTACTGGCTAAAGGCTGTCCAGAGAGGCTGACCTTCCTGGGATATGGCAGCAAAGGTGGCCTCCATTAGGAAGAGGTATAGGAAGAGCTGGGGGACACCCGCCAGAAATGGGGGTCCATGGTATGCACTACACAAACACTTCTTGTGTGCCAGGCTTTTTCTCTACAGGCTAGGCTTTTTGGGCCTTCTGACTAGACTCAAGGACCCCACAATACCCTATGCCACCAAGATTTCCAAGTCTTTAGGTAGAACAGCACCTTCCCAGACCCAAGCTGTGCCTGCTCAAGGTCAGACTGAGAGAGGCTTTTCTGCATTGATATGTTGAAGTATTGCTTGGCCCGTCCTTTGTTGTTCTGTTTTTCTGGTGGAAGGGATTCATCCAAAGCAGGTAGGGACAGAGTTGGCTTGCATCTCAATCCTCTGAGAACATTTGTTGTTTTGAACCATGAGGGTCAGTGTTCAAACCTAGAAATTAAGTGTCAGGAGTGGACCCGAATGCGTGGGGCAGCAAGTTCCACAAGTGTCCTAGTGCCAAGTGTGCCCTACAATCCATGGGGTACCACGGAGCCTGGCTGGAGGTTGAAGCTCAGACACCTGACCAGATGGTTTGATAGAGAAGCTCACAGGCCAGACCTTTTGGTGGTTGGGCAGCCAGGCTGGAGAAACCTCACTCTTACTGTCATTTCATTCATTCATTCAGTGCCATTTTAGGTCAAGCTCCTTAGAGCACTGGTTCTTACACTGGAACAAACATCAGAATCACCTTGGGGCTTGTTACCACCTGAATGACTGCTGCTCCTCCCTCAGTTTCTGGTTCAGGATGTCTGGGGTGGAGGCTGATGATCACACATTCTCAAGGCATGTAGGTCCTGCTAGTCCAGGAATCCCACTTGAGATGCCACAGCCCTAGAAGTGGAGACATGGGTGGCCCCAGCTAATAGTGATAAAGAGAAACCTGTGAGAGAGGGAAGCAGAGAGAAGAGAGCAGGAAGGGATTCTGGACACAGTGGGGCCATATATTGGTCCACAGGTAGCTTCTACTGTATGAAGGTAACCTCCACAATTACCCTGCTCAGATGCACAAGGTTTAGTAGCCCCTATCTATCAGTCATTGCTCAGACCTTCCTAGGAGATGGCAGCAAAGGTGGCCTCTATTAGGAAGAGGGTATAGGAAGAGCTAAGGGCATCTGCAAGAAATGGGAGTCCATGGTATGCACTGCAAGCACTTCTTGTGTGCCAGGCTTTTTCTATAAAGTGTCTGCACAGGACTGAGAAAAACTACATGCCTGCCCCATGGTGCTGACATCCTTTGGTGGTTGGGAAGAAGGGGGCACATACTAATGGAGACATCCTCTAGCCTTAGAAGTGAATGATTTATGGTAAGCTGAGGCAGGGACTGAGGTAGCCCAGCTGGAGGCACTTTAGTTTGGGCGGCATGGACAGGCCTCTGTGACAAATTTCCATGTCTAAATTCTCATTCAAGGCCCCATTTTTTTATCCAAGGAGATAGGGGTGGGGGAGGGCATAGGAAAAAAAAGCTTGTAATTCTAGCTACTCAGCAGGCTGAGATCTGAGGATTGTGATTTGAAGCTAGCCCATGCAGGAAAGTCTATAAGACTCTTATTTCCAATAAACTGCTCAGAAAAAGCTGAAGTGGTGCTGTGGCTCAAGTGGCAGAGAGCTAACTTTAAGCACAAAGAGGCTTAGGGACAGCGCCACAGGCCCTGGACAGGGGACTAGGTCCATGTTCATACCACCTGTGGCAGAACCCAGAGAGGATTTTTCCAGTCCTGATTCCTTCTGCCCATCCCTCAGAGGCCTTTCTGTCTCTTCTGTAAGATTAAGAGATGGGCTGCAGGGTAGGTCTCACCTGTGGATCTGGACATGTCAACCTGATGCACATTCCAGATAAAGTAACTATCTGCCTGCCCCATCCATGCTACTGGCCTTCTTAGCTGTCCCGGGAAGTGCCTTGTAGCCCTATTTGTCAATATGTTCTGTTGCTCACTCCTGTCCTTTATCAGAAAGTAAATCTCCAAAGGTCATCACTATACCCTGTGCCTCTCTATCTTCCTCATATGCCACTGGTAACTATCACCTCTCCTGACCCCACAAACCCCCTGGTCTTGTCTCCCTCCCTCTACTGCTCCAGGCACAAGCTGTCCCTATCCCTCACTTGTTTTTAACTCCACTGACGGAGGATTTTTTCTAAAACAGTTGTCAATTTTTTTCTGCCATGATGGAAATGTCCAGATCTGCTCTGCCAAGTCTAGTACCCACTGGGCACATGTGCCTATTAAGCTAGGGTAGCCAGTTGCTGGTGGCTTATACCTGTAATACTAGCTAATGAGGAGACTGAAATCTGAGGATCATGGTTCAAATCCAGCCCAGGAAGGAAAGTCCATGACACCTTTATCTCCAGTTAACCAGGTGGAAATGGGGCTTTGGATCAAGTGATAGGGCTCTAACCTAAGGGGCATGGCTGAGAAGTTGGCTCAGTGGTAGAGTGCTTGTCTCACATGCATGAGGCATCATATAAGCAGAAAAAAGCCGGAAGTGGCACTGTGGCTCAAGTGGTAGGGTGCTAGCCTTGAGCTGAAGAGCTGAGGGACAGTGCCCAGGCCCAGAGTTCAACCAACAACAACAACAACAACAAAAACTATGGGGCAGTACCCCAGCCCTGAGTTCAAGCCCAGGACTAACATATGAACACAAAAAGAATAAAACAAATGTAGCTAGAGTGATTAAGGTACAAGATCTTAATTTTTAAATTACAAAATAATTTTAAATTAAAAATTTAATAATTTATAATAATATTAATCTCAGATTTTTCATTCTAAAATTCAATCAACTGTGGAACCCTATCCTGAATACGTACAAACTTTTCTTCTCGAGTTATTCCCTAAACTATACAATATAAAAGTGATTTCTCAGAGTCATACCACAGTTTTAGATACTGTAAAAAATCTAGAGGTGAATTTTTTAGTAAGTTTTTTATTGTGAAAATACTGTACAGAGGGATCACAATTACACGAGCAAGGTAATGAGTACATTTCTTATCAAGCATTGTTGCCTCCTCTTTTGTTTTTCCCCTACCATCCCTTCCCTTCCATCTCCACAACTACACTCCTTTCCCCACCCCCACACTCCCACCTCCCTACCCCCGCCTAAATTGTAAAGTTCGTTTTTCAACATAGCATCTTGTACATCTCATTGTTGCAATGGGTCAACCTGTGTCCCTATTTAAACACTTTGTTTTTTTCCCTTCCACGTCCCAAATTATACCAACATCAAATACAGTAAAAACAGGGGAGGGACATACAAAGCAAAAGAAAAATCATGTGGTACCTTATAAATACGTTAGAAACAATAGCAAGTCCTTATCTTGGTGTTCATTTCACTTAATATCAACTTATCTGAACTTTTCTGCTTGTCTCAGACATATACTAGTTATTGCAAATAAGGGAAACCATGAGACCTATGTTTCTTTGGGCCTGGCTTACTTCACTTAATATAATTTTTTCCAAGTCTTTCTATTTCCTAACAAAAGGGACAATGTCATTCTTTCTGATGGAGGCATAAAACTCCATTGTGTATATATACCACATTTTCTTGATCCATTCATCTACTGAGGGGCATCTGGGTTGGTTCCATATCTTAGCTATGGTAAATAATGCTGAGGTAAACATAGTTGTGCTGGTAGCTTTAGTGTGGTCTTGTTTGTGATCATTTGGGTAAATGCCCAAAAGTGGGATTGCTGGGTCATAGGGGAGCTCTATGTGGAGTCTTTTGAGGAACCTCCATACTACTTTCCAAAGTGGTTGAACAAGTTTACACTCCCACCAACAATGCAGTAAGGTTCCCTTCTGGCCACATCCCCTCCAGCATCTGTTGTTATTAGAGTTCTTGATTATAGATTCTAACTGGGGTGATGTGGTATCTCAATGTGAATTTTTTCGTGTGTGCCAATACTGGGGCTTTTGCCCTCTGTCTCTTGGCTTTTTCACTCAGGGCTGACATTCTACCACTTGAACCACAGTTCCAATTCCAGCTTTTTGATGAGTATGTAAAGATAAGAGTCTCACAGTCTTTCCAGGATTCTAGATCTCCGGCTCCCAAGTAGCTAAGATTATAGGTGTGAGCCACCAGTGCCCTGATAGAGGTGATTTAAAGTACATGAAAAATTTCAGGTTACATGCAAATGCTCTACCATTTTGTATAAGAAACTTGACCATTCCCAGATATTGCTCTACAAAGGAGACCCTGGAGCCAGTCAATCCCACGAAGATATCAAGAGATGGCTGTATGTAAGTAGCTATTGTGTCTATACTTGCTGATTGGATAGCCAAATCTTGTCCATAAGCACATTGCATCATTTCCTGATGTGGAAACCACAGCTTGACCAGGGAGTCGCTGAAGTACACAGCCTCTTCTCACCCTCCAAGAGGAGGCAGACAAGATTTTTTTTTAGCAGGGGGTGGGGGTAGGGAAACACTGAGTAAGGCAAAATTAAAATTAAAGCATATTTGTTCCAAAACTTCTTAGAGCCTCCAGCACAAACAAGTGCACAATGAACTTTCAAGAAGCAGATGCCACACTTCTGGACATATCTTCCTGTAGAATTATTTTTAAGAGCTTGTTTGGAGATTCTAGTAAGTGAGCACAGTTACCTGTATACCCTATACACAGTTACCTGTCTATCCAACAATGACTCTCCTCTTGAAAGAGGAGGGATGCACATAGAGCGGTAAGAGAGGGAGGACAGGGGCAGCCATTTAGCTAGCCAGATCAGCAAAATCAATCCTGGTGTGACAAATGCTGCTGCCAGATTGCTCTTCTTGATAGAGAATGTTGATACAACCGTTTCTTGAGGAACAGATAAAGCACCTATTCTTCCTGCCTGTCCCACCATGCTACTGACCTTCTCAGCTGTCCCTGGAAGTACCTTTTGGTCCTATTTGTCAATGTATTCTGTCGTTCACTCCTCCCCTTTATCAGAAAGTAAATTTTGAGAGGTCATCATGATACAGAAGGAGGGAAGAGGCCCAGGGAGAAGGAAGAGTAGTAAGGAGAGGAGGAGGAGGAAGAAGAGGGAGGATATGTATCTGAGTGTACATATGCTAACAACCATACTTTCACAGCTCCATGTGTATACTGGACCTCTCAAGGATCTGGGCTTTGACTCCATTATCTTTCATTTGCTCCTCATGCTGTCTTGTGGTAGGAAGAAAATAGGGAAGCAATGACTTGGTGTGTTGCTCCAGTGAATCACATATATTTACTCAACATCATCCAACTGTACCTTTAAAATAGGTACATGGGCACATATTATCATCTGCCAAATTACAGTACAGGAAAGCTGTTAAAAATACGATAATAACCTGAGATTCTCTTGTATCACAATAATGCCCAAGGTTTGTTTTTTTTTTTAATGTGGTTGATGCATGTTTGTATTTTTTTTTTTTAAAAAAAAGCATGTCATGGCCCCAGCTCTACTGACTCTATGTTCTCCAAGTCCAACAATAACTGTCTCCTTACTCCCTATCTCCACCTATGCTACTTTGGGTTGCCCATTTACGCCAAGTTGGTTCACTTGCACATCTTCCAAATGCAGCAGTGACTTGAAAGAAAGGCTATGGCAGAAACCATGGTCTTCCCTCTATGACACGCTGTCAGTATTGTAACTTTCTATACACTTCTCTGGCCTTGGGGAATATTAACTCACACATGTGAATGTCAGGATGGCTATACTTACCAAAAGGCAAAACAGGTACATACTGTCTGCACTACCATATTATCTTGTTGATATCTATTTTAAGGATGGAGTGAAGGATACGTTTCAGGATTGCCAGCCTAAAAATTCCCTTCCTTCATTTCTGAGTCTAAATAAGGAAGGGAGGTCTAATAGTACACACAATCATGAAAGAAGCAGAGGAAAGTGGTTATTAGCATACACACACTTGGATATATATTTCCTCCTCCTAATTCTCCTCCTCCTTCTTGTCTCTTTCTTTTCCTTACCCCCCCCCCCCCGTCACACCTATATTTCTACATTACCATACTCTGTTATCATAATATTGCAATTCTTCAAGGAAGTTTTCTGGGCTCAAACAAAACACATTCACCTCACCTTGCAAATAGCCATGTGATCTCTGTACTAAGTTGGGCCATTTATCAATATACACCCTCTGGAAAGGTCAATTATGCAAGGGTCTTTAACAGGAAAAATCATCAGAGCACCCCAGTTAACATGGATTGTGAAATTTGATTGTGGGACAGAATAATAAAAGCAAATTAGTTAAATACAATAATGTTAGATATGATGTCTATTCAATTTGCAACAGTTCTCATTATTTTTAATGTGTGAGGAAACAGATGCTTTCATACTCTGATGTTGAGAATGTAAATTACATCCAGACACTGGTGGCTCATGTCTGTAATCCTAGCTACTCAGGAGGCTGAGATCAGAGCATTGCAGTTCAAAGCCAGCCTGGGCAGGAAAGTCTGTGAAACTCTTATTTTAATTAATCATCTTTTGATGATCTTTTTAGCTAGAAGTGGATCTGTGAACCAAATGGTAGAATGCTCGCTTTGAGCAAAAAAGCTCAGGGCTAGTGCCCAGGCCCTAAGTTTTACCTTAAGTTCAAGCTCTAAGACTGGCACCAAAAATAAATAAATAAGAATTTTGAATTCAAAAACTTACAAGAAACCAAGTATACATATTTGTCTGTATGTGGGAATGGATGTGTTCAGATACATATGTAAAAGCAGGATTTTGTCTGAGTAAATATTACTATTTGCCAAAGAAAGATTTTTAAAGGCTGCACATTTTCATCTTTAGGACACTAATGAATATATTTTGTGCCATATATACAGTGAAATATGCAGTCCAGGATAAGAAGCCTGAAAGTTTGTCAAAAATTAATTTAAAACATAATTATAAAAATATTTTTTTCTAGATGGATGTGGTGGTACACCCTGTGATCCCAACACTTAAGAGGCTGAAGTAGGAAGACAGTTTTGAAGCAGCCTTGGAAGATTTAGAAGCAATTATGAAAGATCATAGCAACTGTGGATTCAATTTTGCTCATATGGCTCTATTTCTCTGGAATTTTCAAAGCAAATAGTCAGAAAGATCTTTTGATAAGCAATACTTTCTGTGTGAATGACTTCAATGTCCTTGTATACCTGGACTGTCCTCTCTTCCACCCAGATTTCCAGAAAGCTCTGGAGGGTTAGGACTTAATTTTCACTCTTCCCTTCCACCCTTCTGTTCAGCCATGTTCAAGATGCAGTTCCTGCTGTGGTCACAAGAGGGCACAAAAGACTGCCATTATCAAAGACTTTACAAAGAAACTGATAATGGCGGTCTTTCAGCCAGAAAAATTGACACTGCCCTTAAGACTAGCTCATGCAGAATGATGCTAGTTCTATATGGAAAAAAACTGTATTCTTAAAAATATTGTAAATGCAAAGCTGGAAGTGGCGCTGTGGCTCACGTGGTAGAGCACTAGCCTTGAGCTGAAGAGCTGAGGGACAGTTCCCAGGCCCAGAGTTCAGGCCCCATGACCAGACCAAAAAAAAATATTGTAAATGCATCAGGTAGCTCTAGTGTACCTTAACAGTCACCAGTTGCCCTAGGGAAGCACTGTGGAGGCAGGAGATACTGAGAGAGGCTGTGGGAACCAGGGTAAGATGTGTACAGCTGTACTCCTGTGACCTGGTGACGAATGGGAGAACTGTGGAAAAACCTGTGCAGGTGTAGTCATGGAATGTGAACTCCTTGTTCTCTTGGATGTTCCCCTCTAACTCAACCTACACTAAGGAGGCGAGAATTAAATCAGTGAATGCTAGATAGTTTTGGAGTCAACAAATAGAACTGCTTAAACATACATGGGAAATTTCCAAATGTAACTTGTATCACATTAAATTACTTCACGACATTGGTTACTCTTAAAAATGTAGACCTCACGAGGTGCTGATGGCTCACACCTATAGTCAGGAGGATCGCAGTTCAAAGCCAGCCTAGGCAGGGAAGTCTAGACTCTTTATCTCCCAATAACTACCAAAAAGCCAGAAGTGGCTCAAGTGGTAGAGCACTAATGGTTTAAAAAAATCAATACCAAGAAGCTGAGACATGTTTTGTTTGGGGAGGGGGAGACAACTGGAAGGCAAGGAGAAGGGAAGCAGACAAATGGACAGAAGAAAGGTGGATAAATAGTCATTATTCATTGTACATGTGTGAAAATAGAACCTTCTAACTTGGGGATATGGATAGGATTGGGAAAGATGGGGGAGAGATCCATGGAAAGAGTGACACTGACCAAAATATACTGTACTAATAATCTGACTTGTTGAATTAAAATCCCTTTATACAACTGCTTAAAATGAAAAAAATTAAAAAGATCACATGGTGTGGACAATAAGAAATGAACACTTGAATATAATACTGTAAGCCTATGAGTGTACAAACACAGACTTGCCCGATCATAATGAGGTGTTAGGCCAACAAACAATTCTCTGTTTGGGGAAAGGTTATGGTGCCCAATTTAATGTTGCGCAAACAATAATTGCACAAAATTAAGTGCAAAAGATGCAGGTAGCACAGTTGTGTAAAGATGTCAGACCAGTGCCAAGTTAACAAAAGGAGCTCAGAGAATGGAGGAATAAAGGAAAGCATGAGAAATCTCTGGAGGAATATGGAAACAAAACAAGTCTAAATATGGAGAACTACCTAGGAGAGAGGTTTCTGAGGAAAGATGTGGCCTGGAAGAAGGTAGAAACTTGATGGCAGATGGGCTTGCCCACTGTCCATGAGACCCTGGGTTAGAGAGAAATTGAAGCAAGTGTAGATTTTCAGACTGTGTGAGAGAGCAGTAGTCCTCTTCTCCTGGGTGCCTGATTCTGGCTCAAGTGAAAACACTCTTGGTCCTCCCTTCCCCACGGACTATGAGTAGCATACAAGACATTCCTTCTACCAGTATCTATGCCAATTCAGCATCTTATCAAAGCAAATGCATCCTTCCACAATAGGTCACAAATTTGGATGACCTCAGATCCTGGAGCAGGTTACCTCAGGATCTGTTTTTCTACAAGCCCCCTACTCTTCAGTCAGATTGTACTTCCTCTCCCCTCTACATTCACTCCCATAGGTCTACCTCTACTACCAGGCCTAGCTCCTCTTTGGGGAGTCTCTGATAATTCCAATGAGGCCTTCCTCCTCTTCTGTATTAAAGTAAGTATAAAGGGGTCACCATAAACTAGCAAGAGGCTGTACCTGGTTCAATAATTCCTGTGACATCTCCACCAGCTGGGCCACTAAGGGTGTGAAGCTGAACACCTGAGAATGCTCAGTGAACACTTGGTAAAATGGTGCAGGTTAAGGCAGGAGAAGGACTCACCTTCTAGTTCTCAGGCACTGGGGTCCAGGAAGAGCTCCTCACTCCTGTTGCAATGCAGATTAACAGTCACCTCTATCTGGAATTCCATGAAGGTCCCAGAACCTTGGATCATAGATGTACCTGAAGAGAACACAGAAAACCCAGACAGAGTACCAGCTTAGAACCATGCTCATAAACTACTGTGTGACAATGACACATTGTTAGACTCGAACTCAAGATCTCTGAGCGGCCCCCAGAGACCACGACCAATGCAAACAGCAAAAGAGTCGTTTATTTGCAAGCTCGAGCCTGGACTCACAATCGTCACCGACACAGCGGGTCAGAGTTGTGAACCCCAACCCCTTGTCCAGCAGGGTTTTTATTGAGTATGTAGCAGGGGAAAGGATGTCAAGCTCATTGGTTAGGGGTTTGATCATTTCCAGTTAGGGCAGGAACTTTCTAGCTTAGCGGTTACAGGATAGGTTAAATCATCCATCATTGGTTGGATAAGTGGGGCTAACCACAGGAATGCTGAATTATGTCTTGTCCTAAATGTTTTTTCGACAGAGTTGGGGGAAGAGACTGCCCAAATTCCTGGACTGGTCAGGGCAGACTGATCCCTTAATAAATCTTACTGTTATCTCGCCTTGGTGCAGGATCTAACACTTACTTTCCAATAACAGATGACAAATGTTTTAGTTTTGTCTGAAATTACTGCTAAACTTATTTTGGTCTCTCAATATTACAATGATTTATTTACTAACAAGTGAATATGCAACAAGGTGAAGCATAGAATTCTTTGATAAATTTACATGTGTTTAAATATGAAAACTGTAGTATTTAAATGTACAAATTTTATTTTGAAAGGCTAAAATATATTGCAAACTTATTAAATTATGATGACTAAGCACTCATTTCTTCACAAACACGTTCACAGTAGTGTTCCATGTGCAAACAGAAGCAGATAAAATAATTTACTTGGTAGTCTTATCTGTCCAGGGTACAGCTGTCCCTGTGCTTCTAAATCCAAATCGTCACAGTAATTCCTCACACATCAAGCCAAGCAGCTTTCTATTTAGTTCACTTAGAAGCTAGAATTCCAGTCCTAAGAATAAGGACCCTAATAAGAACATGATATTATCTGAGTGGCCACCATTTTGTGGAAGATTGCAGAAATTTTTCACCTATACCACAGAATCCAAGCAACTTCCTCATTCTCCCAAATAGCCTACATTTTGCAAAATCCTTGGAGCTTTTCACCCATGTAATTGTGACTCTGACCACCAGGTGGCAAGATTCTCCATTTCCCACAGGTGGTTTTGATCACAATGAAAAAGCATAATTTTTATAAAGAGAAACAAAATTACTCCGCAAAGCTGATAACAGAAGGCACAGTGAAACTGTGGGGAAATTCCTATGTGTTTAACAATCACTGAAATGGATTCTTTTATGTGTCCTACACCTCTCGTATCTCTTTCTCTCTCTGTCTCTTTGTCTCTGTCTCTCTGTCTCTGTCTCTCTGTCTCTGTCTTTCTGTCTCTGTCTCTGTCTGCCTCTCTGTCTCTGTCTCTCTGTCTGCCTCTCTGTCTCTGTCTCTGTCTCTCTGTCTGTGTCTCTGTGTCTCTATCTCTGTCTCTGTCTCTGTCTCTCTCTCTCCCTGTGCAGAACTAGATATGTTCAAGAATAGCAACATGGATGCTGGAGCTCACCTAAGGGAGTATAGTCTCAGACAGACTCAACTCAAGGAAAGTTTATTCCAACAGCTACCCTGAGTAGCGTCAGTAATGCTGTGAGGACAGGTTGAACCTGAGGAAACTGAAGCACCTAAGGACAAATGGGCCCCCTTCTCATCACAGGCTCTCATTCTTAGTTAGAGTATAAAAAATGAGGAAACCTTGTGTGGTCTGGTCCTGGTTCCTCTCAGGGAACTACCTATAAGTTTCCTTTTTTTTTCTTTTTCCTCTCAAGTTAGTTGTTTGCTTTTTGGTGGTGCTGGGGATTGAGCCCAGATCCTAAATAGGCTAGGCAAGTGCCCTATCACTGGGCTATGCTGCAGCCCCCTAGGTTTCCCTTTTTCATTTAGTCATTTGGTAGAATAGAGTGGTAGATTCTGAACTGATTTGTATCTGTCTTTTCCCTAGGAGAGTAGCCCTTTCTATTTGGTCTTAGTAGGTGACATGGAGTTTCAGCTTCATGTAAGACCTAAATTCACAGAGACAGAAAAGGATAGAGACAGAATTCTCAAGGGCAAACACCTATCTGAACACCTAATTCCTCTGACTTAGTGCAAAGGTTTGCATAGATTTCTCACATGACATTCTCAGAGGAAACAGACATTTTTATGCATAGTTGCATATATGTTAACTGTTAGAGCCTCTGTGGATGGGATGCAATCCTATATAACAATATTACCTAAGAATTTACTCTTGGACTCAGCAATCTACTTTCTATCACAAAGAAGCAATACGAAAATTTTAAGTCTAGAAACATGACTCGTGTTGTCCATTGTTGACCCATTGTTGTTTGATGGGATAATATAAGGTACATGGACAATCTAGAGCCCTATGCAGATATAAATAGCAATGAAGCTCCATGGTCTGTAGTACAATGGAGGAATCTGCAAGATATATTGATAAGTGAAAAACAAGGTGCAGAATGAATAGCTGCAGCTAGCCAACAGAGTAGCTACTACACATATTTAGCTATTTACATTTGAAATTGAATTAGTAACTCAGTTCCTCAGTCATACTGGTTCCATGTGATCAACATATGTTGGTAGCTAACGGCTACTGTATTATCCGCTTTTAGTACAGAACATTTTCATATTGAATATTCTCATAGAAGAAACTACCTTTTATCTATGGGGGGGGCCTAGGTCCAGCTTATACAAACATATAAAAGAGCTCTACAGTATTCAGGCCAGCACCTCACTTAGCAGAGCTGATAGTCCAGGTCCTTATTTAACAATGTGTGAAAGCATTTTTGTCCCCTATCAGTAGGGTCTTGAAAGTAGACTTGACCATCTGTGCCTTTCAAAGGACTCATCCTTCCCCTATGTCTCATTCTCCTACCTATGCATAGGCAACAGTAACACTATCATTGCTCACATCAGAACCAGATTCCAAGGCACGCATGCCACAGAAACAGATGCCTACATATGCTCACTGCTGAAGCTTTAGTCTAATACCTAATTCACTTTACTAGCCAGCCTGCTTTTTCTTATAAAAGTTGTTTCCAACAAAGTTTTAAATGGGCATCCTTTTTCTTTCTCTTTTTCTCTCTCCTATTCCCCTACGTGAAGGAACTCAAGAGCATTCTTTGAGCTCCAGGCAAGGTCACCATGCTCCTCTCCTTATCTTACTGATCATAGGAGTGAAGGAACACTCAGAACAGGGAGAGATAGAACAGCGAGCGAGACCAACACCAGTACACCAGCCAATAAGCATCCCCAAGGCCACCATCGGGCCCCAAGTCATGCTTCAGCACCTACGCCTGGAAGCCCCAAGGCTTCCTTTAAAGTGCTGTCCTCCTCACTTGGGAGGTAGAGGCTGCTTTCAGTCCTTGTTCCTGGCTAAACAGATAAACCTTTGTTAGCTTTTCTCTAAAACCATGCTCTTATTATTTGTAAGTTGGAATTGAATCAAAGGGACTGAATTTCTGGTATCACAGAGATGGCAGTGCCATCTTCAGACAGGGATTCCAGGTAGATCTTAAGAGGAGAGATGAGCTGCTTTTATTATTGTCATAACTGACTTGTCTAGTTTAGACTTATCTAGTTTAAGGCCGCAGTTTACACTGATTTCTTGCACAAAGTCCCCTCCTCTCAGGGCTTCCCTAACAGTCAGCAATTTCCTAGCATTCATCCCATATCTAATTTTCACACCCCATTAGAGCTACAGATGGATAACACTTCAGTCCACAAAAAAGGATCCAGGGAGAGAAGTAGAGGCAGTTCCTAGGCCCCACACTAGACTCCTCCCAATACCAGTTAATGGTGTCATGTTGAGAAGAACAAACATGTTGATGCAAACCTGTAATCCTTGCACTTGGGAGGCTGAGGCAGGAGGCCCTTAGGTTCAAGGCCAGCATGAGCTACAGAGCAAGACCCTGTGTTAAACAAACAATAGTCAAAAAGCATTGGACATCACTTGGTATTGGAGTTCTCACCTGTAACTCTAGACTCTTACTAAGTTGCCCAAACTGGACTTAAACTAGTAATCTTCTAGTCTCAGTCCCTTGCAACAACATGAAAGTAAAAAAAGGACTGTGAACATAGCTTAGTAGTTAAAGCACTTGCCAAGCACATGCAAGCTCCTGGGTTCAGTACCTAGCATATTAAGAAATAGAGTATCATCCATCACTTGCCACCTCATCCCTTTACCACACAATTTGCCAGCAGCCAGATTTCATTTAATAAGCTATTTTATATCCTTTCCACTTCCCTTTGTGCTCGTAAAATGCAAGATACTATAGAAGAAAATAAACAGTTAATAAGCTTTAAAATCTCTTTTCCAATATGTACCAACAAAGTAAATCATAAGAGCAGTTGGATTTTTAACTCTGTATAAATAATGGGTTTTACAATATTAAAGAAAGTTAATAAATCTGTAATTACTAACATTTGCTAATGTGATATATTAATGTTAGAAGGTTAGATTATTTCTCATTTCTATACCTTATTTCCCTTATTATAAGTACAATGTTTCAGATAGCTGCTGGTGATCCTATCTACTCAGAAGGCCGAGATCTGAAGATTGCGGTTCAAAGACAGTCTGGGCAGGAAAGTCCGTGAACATCTTATATCCAATTATCCAGCAAAAAAAGCCAGAAGTGGAGCTGTGGCTCAAGTGGTATAGTCCTAGCCTTGAGCAAAAAAGCTCAGGGACAGGTCCTGGCACTAAACGAAGAAACTAACAAATAAATAAATGGAATGTTTTATATGTGCAATTTTTTCTTTTTTGTGCTGCTCCTGGGACTTGAGCTCAGGCTCTCTTACTCTTGCTGGCCTTTCTGCTCAAGGCTGGTGCTCTACCACATGAACTACACCTCTAATTCCAGCTTTTTGGTGGTTAATTAGAAATGAGTTTAATGCACTTTCTTCTCTTGGCTTCCCTCAAACCTCTTCCTGAGATTGCAGCCTTCTGAATAGCTAGAATTACATGGGCATCCTGGCTAAGAAAGTATCTGTTAAAATGAACCACAAGGGCTACTACCCAGCAGGTAGTAGCTAATGAAATTACACCTCTTTCCCAATGGTAAGTTCTAAGTAGCTTGTCTACTTTCCAACGATTTTGTGAACTACACAAATGTGATTCCACAAATGTGATTTCTTCTCCTTTTCTGAACTTGCTGGCAGAGATGATACTGCACAGAAATGTGGGGGGTTTTCTTCTCAGATATGGAGTACAGCTGGAGTTTCAGCATCATCAATACCCAGGTCCTCAGAACCGCCTTTCAGACACCTGATATAAACTGCCCAGGGAGAAAAAGAATAGAGCAATCCTGATGCCTACTGAGTGACTATATGTACTGCACCATGTGAGGGTGTGACCAATGGCCTTGATACAATTGAGTAGTAAATAATAAGTACAATAGGCTTCTCATTAGAGTCATGTTTTTTCTTTATCTATCATCTTCTAATAATGAATATGAAAAGGAATGAGAGCCCAGCCACTGGTGGCTCATGCCTATAATCCTAGCTACTCAGGAGCCTGAGATCAGAAGATTTCACTTCAAGGCCAGACCAGGCAGAAAAATCCATTAAGAGAAAAGGGGGTGGGGAAGACATCTGCTATGCATGTGCAGGAAACAGGACTAAAAGACTCACAAATGGCAGTTGTTATCAGCTGCCTTGATTATTATTATTATTATTATTTTGTTCCAGTTCTGAGGCTTGAACTCGGGGATTGGGTGCTATCCCTAAGCTTCTTTTGCTAAAAGCTAGCACTCTACCCCTTGAGGCACAGCTCCACTTCCAGCTTTTATTAGTAGTTTAGTAGAGGTAAGAGTCACAAGGGACTTTGCTGCCAGGTCTGGCTTCCAACCTTGTTCTTTAGATCTCAGCCTCTAGAGTAGTTTTGGAATAACACTTGATACACGACCCCCCGCCCCCCAACCCTCAGGCAAAGGTTTGAGGTAGCCAAGATGGGTGTTTATTATGTAAAATATGGAGATGGCTCTGTGCATAGGGACAACAGATAAGCTTCAGTGCTTGCTTTTTCTAGATAACTTCTCAACTTAATGTTTCTAACCTTCACAGAGAGTGCTCGGTTTTTTTTTTCTTTTTATTCTTTCCTTTCTTTTTTTTTTAACCATTTCAAAGAAGAGTTTTGGCTAGCAAGCTCATTTAAGGTCCCCCAGGCCTAGTAATTTAGAATTTAAGACCTAAGATTCTTATCTCCATTAACCACCAAAAATCAGGAAGTAGAGCTAAGGCTCAAGTGGTAGAGAGTTCAAGCCCCAGTAATGGCACAAAAAGTGGAGGGAAGAAGGGTGGAAGGAAAGGGAGAGGGGAGGGAGGAGAGAAGAGAGAGAACAAAGTGACCTGAATTTGCATAGACATTGATGATCCCATAATAACCACAGGGCTATGATTTTGCTACATTTATGTGGATCACTACTGAAGGTCCCAGTGATCCTGTGGGCAAACATTCTTACCCCCACTTCAAAGAGGGTGATGCTGGACTCACTATGTGGGCAGTAGCTCCTGGACATCCTGGAGCAGTACATCATACTCCCTGGGGCTGGAGGGTCCCTCATTTCTCAGCATCTCAAGACCTCCCAGTCCTGAAGCAGAAAAACAGCTGAGTTGAGTCCAGGATCTTCATCCCCTAGGGAAGTTCAGCCCCCAGCCTGGGCACCCAAACCCTTTGCCTACTTGGAAAACCTGGAGATAGGACCCTGCTCTTTTAATCTGATCATGTAGATCTGCATTGATGCATTGAAAACTCAGCAGGTCTGCCATGCTGACGTCAGGTTTCTATGGCAACAGTGATGTACACACAGTTCTACAGACTGGAAATGCCTCCCCCACAGTTCTCCCTGCAGTGTCCTCACATTTCCGGGAAGGCAAACACCTCCAGAATTCAGATCAGTTGAGAAAGCATACACAGTAAATATATTCATTAGAGAAATTATAATTAGAGATACTGATGGGGACAGTAGGCAGAATTCTCCCTAGGTTGTTGATCTGTGAACTTAATGATCATGTGGGATTGTTAGAACAAACAAAAGCTAATATTAACTAGTATTGGTGGGATGAAAGGGCAATGGACACTGACATACAGAGTTGATTTCAGGTGGGTTTATCCATTATTTGCAGCCTTTATTGTTATAACTTAATAACAAGAGTGGCCTTTGATGCATTTGTCCTATTTCTGCCAACAACAAAGCTTCAACTGAGGAGACTGAAGATGAAGCACAGTGGTAAAGATCTTGCCTAGTATCTGCAAATCCTTAGGTTCAATCTCTGGCACCACAAAAAAGTCTCAGCTGAGAATTTAGAAAAGGACAACTAACATAATCTCTTGATCTGTCCCCTGATAAAGGGGTCTATGAGGAATTAGGTAAAGGAGCCATATAAATTCCCTGCTTTGAGGGGGAAAGACAGCTAATATTTATTGCACTGTAGGAAGCACCAGATTATTCACATTATTGACTGGACATAACTTTCCTGACAATGCTAACAGTGAGGTATTTGCTAGTCTTTCTTCATGGATGTATGTGCCTACAAAACATGACATGCATGACAAAGAGGTTATTCACCATTGAGAATACCTGCCAGCCCAGGCATCTCGTGTGGCTGCTGACATATCTGAAATGAATGTATCAGAACACATACTGCTTTGTAATGGCTAATCTCTATCCTCGTGTTCACCTTAACTACATTTCCGGCAGTGATCAGGCTTGCGCTCTTTCTCTTGTATCATGGAAGGCTTATGGGAGACCAGGAAGTAGAAGCCATCTAAAACCAGTGTTTCTTCCTCCCTTTATGAAAATTTCAATTTGTGGGGGAAGCCAGGCACTGGTAGCTAAACCTGTAATCCTACCTACACAGAAGGCTAAGATCCAACGATCACGGTTCAAAGTCAGTCCAGGCAGGAAAGTCTGAGACTCTTATCTTCAATTAATCACCAAAAATTAAAAATAAAAAGCTAGAAGTGGAGCTGTGGCTCAAGTGGTAGAGCACTAACCTTGAGCAGAAAAGCTCAAGGACAGCGCCCAGGCTCTGAATTCAAGCTCCAAGACCAGCTCAAATAAAGCTGGGGAGGGGGGGCGGTTGCCAGGCACTGGTGGCTCATGCCTGTAATCCTAGCTACTCAGGAGGCTGAGATTTGAGGATCATAGTTCAAAGCCAGACCAGGCAGGAAAGTCCATGAAATTCTTATCTCCAAATAACCACCAGAAAACAGGAAGTGGCACTGTGGCTCAGTGATAGAGTGCTAGCCTTGAGCTGAAGAGCACAGGGACAACACCCAATCCTAGAGTTCAAGCCTCACCACTCACAAAAAAGCTAAGGGGGAGGGACAAAATATTGGGCTATTTGGCTGCTTGTATGTAGTTGGTAGAGGAAGGCCTCAAAATACAGAAGTGGAGGGAGATTTCTCTTAGGCAGGAATTGGGGGAGGTCTACGAGTCCTAAAGACTTGAACACTACTCTGTGTGAACACTAGGGGTAGCTCTATGAATAGACCAGTAAAGCTGGTCATTTAGTTATGATTTACATTTTCCTTTTGGATTGAAGGATGATGACTCAGGGTCAAGAAGCCTGAAGGCACTGAGCCAACCACAGAAATGCTCACCTCAGCTCTGAGCAGTGTGAAGGGATGAGTGATGGTGAGACAGGCTTTTCCAACTACATTGGGTGGTTAAAGTCTCACAAGTAACACTGCTTTGTCAAACAACATATATCTTTTACTATTTTAATGATTAATATTTAGCTAATTTTTAAAATTCTGTTATAATCCAACTACAAAGGCAAGTGCCTGTTTTTCTAAATACCTGCAAAGTTTTTCAGAGTTTTAAAGGATTTGTTGATCTGGTATCCTGTGATAGGATTCCTTTTTCCCTGTTGAATTTCCTTATTAATGGTTATATTTCACAATGGCATTTGTAAATGGTCAGCTAGTAGTCTTATTTGTGCCTCCATGATGTCCTGGAATAATTTTAGGGTCTAACAAGAAAACTTGATGCTTGTGTTTGTATTTACATTGTGTCCTGATTATAGTGAAATTGCAGGGTCATGAGAATTCCATATACTTCTGAAAGAGGGCACTTTGGTATCATTTCTTTGTAGACACACTTAGCAGCATCTGTGAGAGAGTAAAGTAGGGCCAGTCAGCTGTTGTTCTCTCTGATCTGCACTCAGAGAATCTCAAACATGTGTGCAAGTTTTGTAACTCACCATGGCTACACTGTGAAAATATCCCAAAGCCACATAACAAGACGGGTTTCAGAAACATAACTCAGAATAAAACATGTCAAGAATTGATAAATAGATGTTTTACATACAACAGAGCTAAAATATGTGAAACATATTACGTGATTTGTTTAGGGATGTATCCATAACTACACAGGAAATTCTCAGTAGAGCTTCCCTATGAGGGGAGAGGTAATCAAACAGTAGTTTTACCTCTAACTGCAGTTATATTCATACATTTGCCTATTATAAACAACGGCTTTTGAAAAGTCAGAAATTTAACGTATTCTACTTGAGTGAAGTTCTAATATGTTTGGCTCTGATTAACAAGGAATCCATTGCTTGTTTAGATATGTGAAAATGTACTGAAATATAAACTTATAAACTTTGGCCCCATTGTGTACTCGTAGAAGCTTTTTTTTTTTTTTTTTTTTTTTGGGTTGTGGGGCTTGAACTCTGGGCCTGAGCACTGTCCCTCAGCTCTTCAGCTCAAGGCTAGCACTCTACCACTTGAGCTACAGCACCACTTCTGGTTGTCTGGTGGTTTATTGGAGATTAGATTTTCACGGACTTTCCTGCCCAGGCTGACTTTGAACCGTGATCCTCAGATCTTAGCCTCCTGAGTAGCTAGGATTACAGGAGTGAGCTACCGGCACCCGGCACTGGTAGAAGCTTTTATCATGGGGTATATTCCTTCTAATTATCCTACATGCATACACATACCTATGAATTCTATATGGATTTGAGTCAACTGAAGGGCATTGGTTTTCAGGTGTTTAATCCTAAGTGCAGTGACTGGCATCTATCCCTTCTTTAGTTCACAGGCCTGTAGGTCAGAAGTCTGGCAGGGCATGACCTCATTCTCTGCTTAGGGTCTCACAAGGCTGGAGTCAAGACATCAGCATTGGCTCAGTGAGTTGTCACCTGAAGGTTTTAGGTAAAAATCTAGTTCCAATACCATTCTTGTTGCCATAGAAATCATTCTCCAATGACTGTTGGACCGATGTCTCCATTCCTTTGATGGCTATCCAGGAGTGCTCTCAGTGCCTACAGACAATCCAGTTCTCTGCCATGTTCCCCACCCTCCACATCTCCCATCCAGCAATGCTGATATTAAATGTTTCATGCACTTTAAATCTCTGACTTCCTCTCCTCTGAACACGGGAGAAAATTCCCTGCTTTCAAAGCGTTTAATTAGGTCAAACCCATCCAGAGAGTCTTCTTTTTGCTATATAAGAAAACATAATCAAGTGATATCTCATCCTCTTCCAGATTCTGCCTCCATCAGCGGGGAGGGGATTATACAAGGGTGAGCATCATCGGACATCATTTGTGATTCTGTCTAGAACATGGATATGCACATATTAAAATATCATCCCAACTTCAACAGTGGTGTCCAGACTTGTTTTCTAACTCAATGCTCAGACAACAGCTATAGGGTGTCATTGCATTAGGATGAGGTCAACACAGTAGAAGTGACTCACTGACATTCTTTTAGTGAGTGATATCTGATCTCCTGACTCCTCTTTGGTCCAACATTCATGTTGCCCTGCCCTTTCCTGTACTTTGCCCCTGGAGTAAATGGGAAACTGCTCCTCCAGTGTCAAACTAGATGATAAAATAAGATGACAAGAAAACAGAGCAGTAAAGAAAAGGTGTTGTGACTCTCCCCTTCCGCAACCCACACACGTACTTCAGTGCACTCTTTGGCCCCAGCCCAAAGTTCACACCTTCTGGGATATATCTCAGCACTTGTTGATCTCTTTCCATTGGTGCTCTAAGCGTTGATACTCGTGGTTCGGGGTCATGGTGTCTGCCCCTGGGAGATGGGTCAGGATGATATGTGATAAAGCCCTATGTAGCTCACGGACACTTTAGAGGTTTCCTCATTTCCCCTCAGGTGGCAGTGACAAAAGTACAGTGAGACCCATTTCACAGATAGCCAAGCTCAGTTCACAGAGACTAAGACCCTCTCCACACAAGTACCCACATGGAAACAAGCATTCATCTCTTGCTCTCACCCAGTATAACCAGCAATTTTCCATCTAAAAGATGCCTGTTTTCAGCTTCCCCTGTACAGTACCCCATGGGTACTTTCTTAACAGACTCCCCCCCTCAAGGTGAGGAAGATGGTGGTGGAGACGAAATCCTTTGGGCCATGAAACAAGAGTGTGGTCATGTGGATTGGTTGGCCCCCAAGTTTTACTGTAGATAGAAGTTGGGAAGGTGACAACGTAGAACAAGAAGAAACAGGGAGATGATTTTTGTCCTTTTCCCAGCTCTCCAGGGGAAGAAGGCAGAGAACAGCAGGTCCTCCAGGGGCCACCCTCTGGCTTTTTCTCTGCCCTGTCCCTTCCTCATTCCTTCTCCACATCCCTTTGTGACAGCAGGGGCCCTGAGTGGGAACAGAATGATGACACATGCCTGGCATGAGAACAGAATGAGGAAACCTAGGCCCAGGAGGCCAAGCACTGGGTACTGGCTAATCCACCAAGTACTCAGCATCCACTTGTGTTGGGCTTGTACCACTGTGCCACAAAGCAATGACACTCACACCCATCAGATTTATGTATTTCCATGGGAAGTTAAGAGTGAGGGGACTTACTGTGAGACAAGAACATTCCAGAGTCTCTAGGTCTCCCACTTGCTGAAGGAGATCTTCTGTCATTCCAGCATCCTGCCCAGCACATGGAGAATAAAGCTCAGCTCTCACTCTTCCAGGGATCAAAGGAAGCATGCGTCTCTCATGTAAAACAGAGGGTGAAATAAGACAAAAAGAAAGCATAAAAAAGAAGAAATTGTGTAGTGGTGGTGACTTCCATAGAATAGAAATGATGAAATGTGTTCATTCTCCAGCCCCAGGGGCCACTCACCTCACCACATAAACATGGCATGGACTTACTGTAAAAAGAGTAATATACAGTGTTTTCCTTAGTTTCTCCATGAGCCTTCTTGGGAAATGGAGGTTATTTACCATACACTGTCTTTTTTTTTTTTTTTTTTGGTCAGTCGTGGGACTTGAAATCTGGGCCTGAGCACTATCCCTCAGCTCTTCAGCTCAAGGTGAGCGCTCTACCACTTGAGCTACAGCTCCACTTCCAGTTTTTCTGGTGGTTTACTGGAGATAAGAGTCTCACGGAGTTTCCTGCCCGGGCTGGCTTTGAACCGTGATCCTCAGATCTCAGCCTCCGGAGTAGCTAGGATTACAGGCGTGAGCCACCGGCGCCCGGCACCATACACTGTCTTAACAGTGAACATTAATGTCAGCAGTGATGTCATGCATGTATCACATGTTCTCAGATATGGTGGGATAAGAAGGGTACTTGCACCCTGTAACATTCTTTCTTCAAACCCGTAACAAAGTAACAGGCTAATACTAAGAAAGAAAATCAACTAAGCCTGTGCTCCTCATGACTGTCCAGGCCATGAAAGCATTGCAGCAATTCCTCAAAAGGTTAATTGTGGAGCACTTGCATGACCAGCAATTCCACCCCTAGGACCCACTCAAAGAGAGATGAAAACATCTCTCTACATAAACTCAAAAGTTCATGCTGGGCGTTGATGGCTCCTGTCTGTAACCCAAGCTACTCAGGAGGCTGAGACCTGGGAAGCACAGTTTGAAGCCAGTCCAGGCCAAAAGTTGGTGAGACTCCATCTCTAATTAAAATCCCAAACTAGAGACATGGCTCAAGTAAGCAAGAAAGCCAGCTAAGTGTGAGGAGAGTTCAAGTGCTAGTACCAGCACACACACAAAAATGTAAAATGTGTGTGGTTAAGTGTGTAGTCTATCTTATAAAAGTCTATATTCAGGAATGTGAAGGCTGCTGGGCAGGGGGATCTGTTTATAAAGTCTGCTAGCTGCAGAATTTCCTTCCTTCATTTCTGGGATTGAATTTAGGAAGAGAGGGTAATAGAATACAGGACAATGAAGGAACAGAAGGGAACAGGAGTGAGGTAGGATATATTAGGGAACAGGAGGGAAAAAGCCAGAAACTACAAAAAAGAAACTCAAAACACACTTATCAATAAATAGCTTGATAAGGAGCATAAAGGCCTTTGTGCTCATACACCCTCACTGAGATGTAGCACACAGTGGAAAAAAATCTCCAATCTTGCCCAAATGATTATTAAACCCTGGGAACTGTACATATCTTGAAGAAAGATACATATATTGGAGAAAACATTTAGCAAAATGATTCTTTTGATCACAGAAGTGCTTGCAAAAGAAACAGTCTTACCTTAAGTAAGGAACAAATATTTTCTGTAGGGGGTCAGTACTGGGGTTGTACTCACAGTCTCCCTCAAAATTGCTAGGCATCACTTGAGCCATGATAGCCCAGCTCTTTTTCCTTTGTTATTTTTCAAATAGGGCTTTGCATCTATGTTCCAGTCAGCCTAGACTTGTGATGTTATTTATGTTTCTTGCATAGCTTAGATAATAGAGTCACATATCACTACATCGAGCTTTTAATTGACTGAGATGCCTTCACAAAAGGTTTCTGCCCAGGCTTCCCTTGAATTGAAATTCTCCTGATATCCACTTCCTCAGTAGCTAAGAGTAGATGTTGGGAGCCACTGGCCTGGCCTAGCAATACCTGTCTTGTGAGTTCCATCTGGTGAACCCCATCCTTTTCAAAGGATGTTCAAGGAAAATGCACATTTATGTCACCATGACCCAAATTTAGTAAGCTGATCAAATTTACTATCTCTGGGCCAATTGACAATGTCAAGACACTAAAACAGAAATGATTACTATATACCAAAGGCTCAAAATGAAACAGCACTGTCTCAAAAAGTATGAGCAGGTCCTGAGTTCAAAGTCTAGTATTGGCATGCCTGTGTGTCGCAGACACACACACACACACACACACAAACATCATATTCTAGCAACACCACAGTTCTCTCCACTCAAATAGGACATGTTCATCTCACCTTGTAGGCATTCACAGAGTGCTTCCCTCAAAGCCTGTAGTAGAGAATATCAGGGCATTCTAAATTACAACAGGTTATGAAAACTGATTATGTCACTTCCATAAAAAATAAATTCTGATGGAAACAATGAGAGGTAGTTTGTAGCCAGTCAGATTAGCATTTGATGACATTATATCCAGTATGTGGAGAACACATGCTTTCATATTGTTAGTAATATGCATTCATAATAATATTCAAAATATTCAGAATGCACTGTGTTAATTAAAACAATGTAGATTTAAATTTTTTAAAAAATATTTTTAGAAAGTTACTGTAAAGAAATGTTCACAAGTATACTTACATATACATAGGCAAAGGTACTAAATTAGCTTTTAAGTTAAAAATGGTAGAGTACGGAATTTTTATCATAACCACTTGATGTAAAATTAAAAGCTAAAATTATGCTATAAAAAGTTAAAGTGTTAACACAAAATGTATTTACATGCAAATATGTCCATAATAAAGACAAAGGCAGGTGACAAAGAACACAAGTGTCCTGGATTCAATTTTTTTGTCCATTTATGCCTCTAGCTATTTAGTAAGACTTTCAGTATAAAATAAATCTGCATTGTATTGCTCCAGTGTAGAGCTTTATCTTCATGATAGTAATGGGCTACACTTTCTGTCCGGAGGCCTTCAGTATCCATATACACTGGAAATGTTCTCTTGATCCACCCAGATTTCCAGAAAGCTCTGTGGGGTGGGCTTGCCACAGCCCCTCCCTTCTACCTTCTGGCGCAGCCGTATTCAAACTGCAGTTCAGGCTTCTGTCACCAGGTGGCAGGAGCTTACCAATATCAAATGTCTCTACAAAGAAGCTCTTAGAAGAAGCAGAAAAATATGATACTGCCCTTAAAACTAGCTTTCATAAAATGATTCTAATTTGTTTTGATTGTGCTTGGGCTTAAAGTCAAGGTCTTATGATTGCTACGTGGATATTCTACCACTCGAGTCATTCTGCTAGCCTCTTTTTGTGTTGGTTATATTCAAGGTAAGCTTTTATGCTCAGGCCAGCCTGGACAAGCAAACCTCATAATTTGTGCTTCCCCACAACAATGACGATAGATATGCGCCACTACTTGAAGCCATTGGTCAAGGTGGAGTGTTGAAAACTTTTTTGCCCAGGCTAAACTTAAACTGTAATCCTTCTTCTCTACCTCTCAATTAACTAGGATTACAGGTTGAGCCACTGACCAGCTCAGAATTATTCTAATCCTTTTGAAAAAGCACTGGTACAAAAGAATACTGTAAGCCAGGTACCAGTGGTTTATGCATGTAATCCTAGCTATTCAGGAGGCTGAGATCTGAGGATTTAAAAGCCAGCCTAATAGGAAAGCTCATGAGACTCTTATCTCCAATTAACTACCAAAAAGCCAGAAGTAGAGAAGTAGCTCGAGTGTTCACACAACACTAGCCTTGAGCAAAAAAAGCTCAGAAACATTGCTCAGGCCCTGAGACTGGCACACACACACACACACACACACACACACACACACACAGACACACACACACACACACAAATAGAATACTGTACAGTCATATGCCAATTAAACACTAGGTAGTTCTGCACCTTGGCATTCACCAGCAGACACAGAAGACTATGGAAGGTGACTAACAGAGAGAATGGGACACCTAAACAGGGTCTAGGTATCTGTATTATATTGTGCTGGAGTGGGGTGATCCAGTGAGATGGGAGAAGATCTGAGATGGGAAGGGATGGGAAGGGGAAACAAAGGAGGAGGCAACAATGCTTGATAAAAAAATGTATTCATTACCTTGCCCATGTAATTGTAACCCCTCTGTACGGTATTTTCACAATAAAAAAAAATTAAAAGTAAAGTGAAAATGAGTATCATTGGGTGGCCAGAGTAAAGACTGTAATTTTGAATGTCTCAGGCCAGGGGACTGAGGAAAGGAATATTGTAGTTTGGGAGTCTGACTTGAAGATAGCAGCCAGAATGTTCTGAACTGTGGGATTCAGCTGGAACAGCTAAATTTTCTTTATTATTTCCCCTGCATCTATCATTATCTGGGATATCTAAGATTGGGTCTAGCCCTCCCCTGCCACCTGACATAAAAGTGTAGCTGTGAGTGCAAGTCTGTAAGGAGAGTGAGGGATGGACTCTGCTCAAGCTTGCCACTTACCTAGAAGAGACCGTGAGCCTGACCTTACTCATCTGTGAAATAGGACTGACCATGCCATTCTTTCAGAGTTGACCTAAGGGTAACTTACGAAACATGTTCCAGTATCCATAGCGTGGAGTGAAATTTCAATGGCCCTTGAAATGTTGGGACACATAAGTATGAGCTGGCTAAGTGTCAGAACTCAGTCAGGCTTTGTAAAAAATCATTTCTTATTGTTTCTCCTAATGAGAACATAGGCAACTAACGAAGCAAATAGAACTCTCTGATATGCTTTGAGTTCAAAGTCTTGAGACAAAATGTTCTTTCCATTCTTGGGCTTTTCATAATCTGCTAAGAGCTGTTCATCATGTGTTCAAGCTAACCCAAAGGCATGTCCCTAAGTTGGGAAGTCAGGGCTTGATCGAGGGAGGTCAGTGATAGATCATACCAGGAAAGTGGGGCTCAATGGTTGCTCCTGGAATGCTTGGCATGTTAACATATTTACAGGAAAATTCTAGACCTGTCTTCAATCGCCAGTACCATGTTTTCAGAACCTACATTATCTAGCCATATCACACCAGGATTTCATTAATCTTCTGCCTCCTTGGAAAAAAATATCCAAGAGTTATTGGCATTTTTGACACACATTAGCCTATTCTTTCATTTTCCAATAACTATTTATTGAGCTTTAAAACCAACAATGTCCCATTAGAGGCATCTCATTAATGCTATAATGAAACAAAAATTAGTTTCATGTTAACTTATAAACTTGCACATGTTTCAAAAAAATCACAGATCTTCAAAAATCCCCCCTGGAAACCTCTTTACACAGGATTCATGCATTTGCATTCCTCTCTCCTTCAAATTCAAAGTTCAAAAAAGAAGTTTTCTATATTCACTGTTAATGTTTTTCTCTTTTCATCCTTATACAAGTGCACTTGGCTGCTATTCCCAAGACTGCACTGATCATGCTCTCACCAAGGTCATAAACCACTTTTCATCATTAGTATGGCTGTTTAAATAAATATACTAACATGCTGAGTATTATTTTTAATGATGTCTTAAAAACACACTTGTACAGATAGCTTCTCTCCCTTAACGATAAATCGTTGACAAATCCCAAGGCTCCAGAGCACACTGTCCTGGTACAAATGCAAGCTGTCCCATCCTTAACTGTGTAGTCCTGGTCACAGTGATTATCCTTCTCTAGCTTTTTACCTACAATATGGATTTACAACAAATTCCATTTTCTAAGAATAACTTAGTACATTTAAAAGATAGCATACATAGACTGAGGCTTGTGCCTCATGACTATAATCCTAGCAACTAAATGGGCTGAGATCTGAGAACTGCAGTTCAAAACCAGCTATGGCTGCAAAATCTTATCTCCAATTAACCACAAATAAGCCATATATGGAGCTGTGGATCAGGTGGTAGAATACTAGCCTTGAGCAAAAATCTGAGGGACAGCACCCAGGCCCTGAGTTCAAGTCTCAAGACTGGCATACAGAAACAAAAAAGAAATGGTACATAAACTTGTGCCAATACACTTCACTGTCCTACTGTCTTACTGTGTGGTATTGAGCAACATCCTTATTCTGTCCTTCAGCGTGGAGAACATCTGTCCCCTGGGCCATTTAAGGCCCCAAAAATCATTCAGGACAGGAGAGGCACATATGCTTCTTGTGTACTTCTCTGTGGCTGCCCATGGCCTTTTGCTAGTATTGATCATTTTCTATGGCTTGACAATGATGTTATAAATATCCAAATGGCCCTTGAAGGGCCATTTGCTCCTAAGTTAGCCAAAGTATCTACTTTGTAAGGATGTTGTGAATATAAACAGGTTAAAACATTTTAAAGCATTTCCTAAATAGGAAACTTTAGCCAATATTTAAGCCAGGCAGATGGCATATGGCTGCAATCTCAGGTTCAAAAGAAGCTGAAGCAGGGAACATCACAGATTCAAGGCCAGCCTGGGAAACCTAGAAAATCCTTATCTCAAAATTTTAAAAAGGTTGGTGATTGCCACCATGATAGAGGACTTTCCATTCTGCACATGTTTTACATATGAATGGGTATTCCTTTCCTTACAGCCATGATAAAGCAGGGATGTTTATTCATAAGCAGGGACATTTGGGATATATTGCTAATGCTGCATTAACAAATTACCATAAGTTCACGATAGAAAGCAACAGAAATGTATTCTCTCACAGTTCTGGAGACTGGAAATCCCAAATCAATGTATCCATAGGTCTCGCTTCCTCTGAAGGCTGAGAAGAGAGTGTCCCTTTGGCTGTTCCAGCTTCTGATAGTTCCAGCTTGCCTTGGTTTGTGGTAGCACATGTCAAATTCTCCTGTTATTTCTGTTACAAGGACAACAGTTGGTGGATTTAGGAATGATGTCATCTTAAAATCCTAAATTAGATGTGCATTTTTAAATAAGGTACTGGGGACTAACACTTAGACATATCTCATTACGGGATATAATTTAACCCACTATAGTAATAAAAGTAGATGGAAAACTAAAATGCAATCCTACACTTGCTACAGAAATATAAAAATTCACGCATACATGAGTACATGATCAAATACTTTAGAAAATTTGTAGAACAATATAATAAAATGAAAACATTAGCAGTACTTTCATTGAGTGTTATATTTGGGAAATTGCGTTGTGCCCATCCTGGAACTCGAACTCAGGACCTTGGTACTGTTTCTGAGATTTTTTTTCCCCTCAAAAATAGCACTCTCATTTGAGCCACAGCTCCACTTCTGGCTTTTTGGTAGTTAATTGGAAATAAAAGTCTCACAAACTTTACTGCCAGGGATGGCTTTGAATCATGAGCCTCACATCTCAGCCTCCTGAGTAGCTAGGATTACAGGTGTGAGTCACCAGGGCCTGGCTATGTTTGGGGAATTTTATGTTACTACTTAATTTTTATATTTTGATTCATAATAAGTACCAATTCTCTTGTACTTAAACAAAAAACTTAAGACCACAGGGAAACATAAGCATTTCCTGCCATACTTATCAAGAAGCTACTCACTTCAGAATAGGAACATCCTTGAGCACAGAAAAAAGAAACAACAGCCAGGCACAGATTGTTCACACCTGTAATCCTACTCACACCTGCAATCAGCTACTCAGGAGGCTGAGACCTGAGGATTGTGGTTTGAAGCCAACCTGGGCAGGAAAGTTCATGACATTCTTATCTCCAATAAACTACTAAAAAATGCCAGAAGTGAAGCTGTGGCTCAAGTGGTAGGGAGGTAGCCTTGAACAAAGAAGCTCAAGGATAGCACCCAGGGTCTGAGTTCCAGCCCCAGGACCTATACAAAAAAAAAAAAAAAAGGTGTTGGGCATATACCAAGCATCTTATACCATGCATCTTATTTACACTGTGGACATTTTCTCAAGTTTAAAACCACAGTCATTAAAAAAAATACTTTACATCTCTGCCTAGTCAACTAGAAGAAAAAAGAAAAACAGATTATGTCACTATCATTTATCTATGCCTTGATGAACATTAAAGCAAGTCTTATTTTGAAGAGGCACCTGCTGCTCTCCTGTATTTACCTGAGAGTCCATGACCTGTGTTCAAAACTCAGCCCCAACTACTTGTTCACCCTGTCCTCACAGTGCCACACTTCCCTTGGTTTTTTAATTTTTTTTTTTATTTTTGGCTGATCATGGGGCTTGAACTCGGGGACTGGGAGCTGTCCTTGCACCACTTGGCTCAAGGTTATCGCTCTACCACTTGAACCCTAGCTCCACTTCCAGGTTTTTTGGTGCTTAATTAGAGATAAGAGTCTCGCAGACTTTCTTGCCCAGGTTGGCTTTGAACCACAATCCTCAGATCTCAGCCTCCTGAGTAGCTAGGATTGCAGGCATGAGCCACAAGCACGGGCCCTTTGATTATTAGTTCTTGCTTACGGATTGTGAAGAGAATTGGCACTAGTGACAGTATCCCACGGTATCCTTCAGTGAAGAAATCAGCAACACATGCTAACCATTTGAATCAAGGTTTTCATTTGACCATTAAGGGTCCTAAAGGACCTTTTTACTGTTATGGGAATTTATTTTGATGGTCATCCACTCATATTATGCTTGTCACTTAAAAAACATTTACCAAAGAGAATAAGTAGTAGGCTATTTGACTCTGGATTTTAATTTTTGCATTAGCTTCTGAAGAGGGTTTGAGTTTATATTCAAAAAGTTCGTTGTTCTGTGGTTTGAACTCTGAGTCCTGGAGCTTTTTTTGTGCTCAAGGCTAGCACTCTATCTAGTGTGCCACAGTTCCACTTCTGGCTCCACTTCTGGCTTGTTTGGTGGTTAATTGGAGATTAGAGTATCTTGGACTTTCCTGCTCAGCCTGGCTTCCAACTATGATCTTCAGATCTCAGCTTCTTGATTAGCTAAGATTACAGGTGTGAGCCACAGGCACTTAGTTGGAAGACAAACTTTTTTGAATATATATTTAAATTTTTATCATGTTTATTCAAAGCAACAGAATTTTAAAGGTTTTTAGTGCTTTTTTGCCTTCAGTGTATTTTCTGGGGTTTTTTGGTTGGTCAGGAGGGTTGAACTCAGGGCCTGGGCGCTGTCCCTGAACTCTCTTGCTCAAGGCTAGTGCTCTACCACTTTGAGCCACAGTGCCACTTCTGTTTTTTGAGTGATTAAGAGTCTCACAGGGACTTTTCTGCCTGGGTTAGCTTTGAACCATGATCCTCAGATCTTAGCCTCCTGACCAGCTAGGATTTTAGGCGTGAGCCACCGGCACCAAGCTGTATTTTCTGTTTTTATTTACAACAAAAATGTCTTGGTATAGGATATGAAAAGTTCAAAGGTAAATAACTATCCTCAGCCTTTCCTACAGAAATATAGCACAACAACAGAATGAGAAAAGCCCTAAGCTAAGAAAATATAATAGGTTGGTCTTGGAACTAACGTATACGTGAATTTACATGACAACAGCAGTTGGTCAGATGCAGGAAAATTACCACACATCAGAAGAGCAGGAACATCTCTCAAATGAACCTCACATTTACCAGTCAACTATCTCCACTTCCTGGATTTCAGGGAAGTTCATGAGGCCAAAAGAGATTCACAGCATACTTTCCCATAAACTCTCCCAAATAAAAGCCCCCTGAACTGGCAGGAGGTTTCTTTTTACCTTTTATTTAGCCCAATATTGACTGCCACTGGTGAGGGAGGGTGAGGGACTGTGTGAAATTACCAGGCTTCTTGCTGAAGAATTTGGGGGTAAAAGCTGAATCTCAGTTTTATTGGTCCAGGGCCCCAAGAGTGGTGACATGAAAAATGAAATAACCTTGCAGCAATAGAGGAAGGGAAAACACACACAAGCCCAGCACTTGTCATGGAAAACCAAGTCAAGTTCTAGATGAGCTGCATCCCTAAACCAACCAAAGGATTTGGGTAGTAATCTAGTTAAATGCAAATCAACTACTGGAAAAACACTGTCTCCTTTCACTCTAAAATGGATGCTTTAGATGAGGTTCCAGGTGTTGAGGCACAGCAGTGCAATAAGTAACAATATGAATGAAAGATGGGAAATCAAGCTAAGAAAAATGGGAAGATGTACATCGTTTTAGGGTCATTTCTACCTGGCAAGCTCTTAAGATCTTGAAGCATTAGATTTTAAAAAGTGATTGAAAGTATGTATATGCCCCTAGAGCCAATAAATGATAGAAATGAGCATCCCTAGTTTAGTAAGTGTAAAAGGTTACACATGACAAGGAGACATACATTACAAGTCCCATTGTTGACAAGTAAATGTACATTTATTTTCCTTATGTTTCTTCCTTCCTGCTTTTTCATGAAGTAGTAGGGACTCTACTGTCCAACCATGTAATGAAATAATACAACATTTACTTAAGAAGAAACTATAAAAATGGTACACATCTGTAATCTTAAGTAGTCAGGAGGCTGAGATTTGAGACTTGTGGTTCAAAGCCAGCCCAGTAGGAGGGCTGGAGGCATAGCTCAAGTAATTTAGCAAGATGAGCAAGCATAAGGTCCTGAGTTCAAACCCCAGTACTGCCAAAAAGAGAGTGTTTATAGTGAAACCATGGAGCAAACCCCAGAAAATATTAATATGGAATGGGTCTCTGGTGAGATCAGCATACCTGAGAGGCCTAGAGGTGGCTAGGAGCAAAGAATAAAATTAGAAGTTATTGCTATCAGTCACACAGTAAAACCTTCATGGTCCCCAGAGGACGCTCCTCAGAGGAATCCAGCATCTCATGCCACTAACCATGAGCCATTATCACAAGGAAATTCCAGAGTAGAAGACACAGATACATACCCTATCTTCCCCATAAGTAATGGCTACTGTTGAGCTGCAATGTGCTGCATTGAGAAAGAAGCCAAGCATTCCCAGATCTACAGCTATAGCTATTCTGTTAGTGTCCACACTCCAGACCCATGTCTCAGGGCTACATTGTGCCCTTCCATACATAATCAAGCACCAGAGCCCTTCCCATAATGAGCTAGTCCTCATCCTAGAACCCAAATCCAAGCCCTTGCTACTGATACCTGTTCTCCAGGTACTCTTTTCAGCCACCACGGAGAGCTAGACCCTGCCCTAATGCTGCCACTCTAATTTTGCTCATAACTATATATTCATTCCTGATTTCACAAGCATCTGTATCTCTGATACTGCTAGAAAATAAGAGTAGAGATGCTTAAACTCCAGCTATGAGGTCCATTACCACCCTGGATCACAGAGATAGATCCCATCCATGAGTGTTGTTCTTTCAGGCCTCAGTTCCCATGGATACCACTCATCAAACTCCAGAGACACTGCCATTACAGGTGAATGTACAAGCTAGACTCAATACCAAGAGACAAGTCCAACAGCAGCAGAATATGTTTTTCTCAATTGCATGTAAAAAATGCTCCAGAGAAAATCATATCTAGGCCATAAGAAAAGTGTTAACAAAATTAGGAAGTTAGAAATCACATCACATATCTTTTCGGACCATAATGCCAAGCAAGAATACCATTAAAAATAAAATCATAGGACAGTATCATAAATAACCAAAATACTTCAACAAAATACTAGCAAACAATTGAACAGCATTTTAAAGGGTCATTCACAGCTGGGCATTGATGGCTCTTGTCTGTAATCTTAGCCAGTGGGAAGCTGAGATGTGAAAACATTGGTTTGAAGCTTGGGCATAAAAGTCCAAGAGACTAACCAGGAAAAAATGCTGGACTAGAGGCTTGGTTCAAGTGGTAAAGCACCAACTGTGAACAAAAAACTACTAGGCAAGAGCTGGAAGCACTGAGTTCAAGCCTTGATACTAGCATAAAAAAAAATAAATGAGACTGATGTCAGTCAGTAGGCATAGTGGAAGAAAATGAGACACAAATGGTTTGATGGAAAACAGAACAGGCTCTGGAATTACATCTGGATTTGAATTCCTGTTTTCCTTGTAATATATTTGTGACACTTTGGTTAAGTTATTTTAGTCTTTCTGAACTTTTGTATCTTTAGCTGTAAGGTGTTGATAATACAATTTGTTTGAGTTTTTTTGTGAATACTGAAATAATGTATGGAAAGTTCCTGTCCACTGGCATATAGCAGGGTCTAAGCAATTTATAACTATTATTTTAATTTTTTACAATGATTAGGTAGTATCTTTTGATAAAAAACAAAACTGTGGCTTTGAATAGCTTAAAGCTGGGTGTTGATGACTCACACTTATTTATAATCCTAGCTACTTGGGAGGCTGAGATCTGAAGATCACAGTTTGAAGCCAGCCTGGGCAGGAAAGTATGTGTAACTAGCAAAAAGCTGGAAATAGAGCTGTGGCTCAAGTGGTAGAGTTCTTTTTTTTTTTTTTTGGGTCCGGTCGTGGGGCCTGAACTCTGGGCCTGGGCACTGTCCCTCAGCTCTTCAGCTCAAGGCTAGTGCTCTACCACTTGAGCCACAGCGCCACTTTCGGCTTTTTTCTTTTTGCTTATGTGGTGCTGAGGAATTGAACCCAGGGCCTCAGGTATGCAAGGCAAGCGCTCTACCACTGAGCCAACTTCCCAGCCCTCAAGTGGTAGAGTTCTCACCCTGAGCAGAAAAATCTCAGGGCCAGCACCTCCCTGAGTTCAAGCTCCAGGACCAGAACACACACACACACAAAGGCTTAAAGAAATATACATTGATAGACTTTTACAAGTTGAAAGATCATCTTACTTTCATGTTCTGCTTCTATAAACTTTATACTTGTTTCTTTTTGCACTTATCAAATATAATAATGTATTTACATGGTTATCTTAGTTTTTAAATATAAGTGACTGGTATGTATTGGTAATCAGATATTGCAAAAATGAATTCAGCAAACAGTTACTAAAGTCAGATCTCTAAATAATGTTCTTTCTACTGTGCCTTAATATATGTGTGTGTGTGTGTGTGTGTGTGTGTGTGTGTGTGTGTGTGTATTACTTGAACAAATCTGTTCAAAATTTTTTTTTGGTCAGTCATGGGGCCTGAACGCTGAGCCTGGGCACTGTCCCTCAGCTCTTCAGCTGAAGGCTAGCACTCTACCACTTGAGCGTCAGCCCCACTTCCAGCTTTTTCTGCTTATATGGTGCTGAGGAATCGAACCCAGAGCCTCATGCATGTAAGACAAGCACTCCACCACTGTTCAAATTTTTAACAAAATGCTTTGCATACTAAGAAACAGTGCTTCTAGTATGTGTACCCAATAATATAGCTGTGTCTGTTTTGCAAGGAAACAGGACTAATAAATGTCATCTGAGATCCTCTGAAAAATAAATAAATAAATAAATACCCCATCACACTTATGAGTATGGCTGTTATGAAAATGAAAATACTGGGCTGGGAAGGTGGCTCAGTGGTAGAGCGCTTGCCTTGCATGCCTGAGGCCCTGGGTTCGATTCCTCACCACCACATAAGCAAAAAGAAAAAAGCCGGAAGTAGTGCTGTGGCTCAAGTGGTAGAGCGCTAGCCTTGAGCTGAAGAGCTGAGGGACAGCGCCCAGGCCCAGAGTTCAGGCCCCACGACCGGACCAAAAAAAAAAACAAACGAAAATGAAAATACTGTTGGCTATGACATGGTAAAAGGGAACTCCTTATATGCTGTCGATGAGAATTCACTTTGGCAAAAATTGGGTATGAAAGGTAAATATAGAACTACTATAGTCATCACAAAATTCAAAATAGAGCTACCATATGATCCAATCCCACTTCTGTGTATATATCCAAATAATTGATTTATTTACCGGTATTGCCAGGATATTATCTGAACTTCCAGGTTCACTGAAACATTATAAACAATAGAAAAGATATGGGGCTAAAGAGCTGAGGGACAGCGCCCAGGCCCAGAGTTCAAGCCCCACAACCGACAAAAAAAAAAAAAACAGAAAAGATATGGGGGAAATCAATAAATGAATGTATACACAAAATGTATATTATACACATAAGCATATATACATATACACACACATACAGGGATATTATTCAACCATAAAAAGGAAGGAAATTCTCCCATTTGCCACATAGATGAACCTGGAACACATAAACTAGATGAAATTAACCAGAGACACTTACATATGGTCCTTAAAAAGGTAAACTCAAACTGGGTGAAAGTGGTTCATGCCTGTAATCTTAGATACTCAAGAAACAGATCTGAGAATTGTGGTTTGAAGCCAGCCTGGAAAGGAAAGTTCATGAGACTGTTATCTCCCATTAACCACCAAAAAGCTGGAAGTAGAATTACGGCTCAGGGACAGTACCCAGGCCCTGGTACTTTACCACTTGAACAAAGCCTCTAGTCCAGTATTTTTGCTGGTTAGTCTCTTGGACTTTTCTGCCCAAGCTCTGAGTCAAGATTTTCACATTTCAGCTTCCCAAGTAGCTAAAATTACAGACAAGAGCCACCAACGCCCAGGCTTGAAACCAAACCAAACAAAAACAAAACAAACAACAAAAGGTAAACTTATAAGAAACAGTAGAAAAGGATTGCCAAGGGTTGAGGGAAGGAGTTAGGAAAACGAGGTGTTGAACAAAGGACATATACTTTCAGTTAAAAGATGAACAGGTTCTAGGGAATCTAAAGTACACTATGGGTAATTATGGACGTGCTCATTTATTCAATTGTGATAAAGATTATACAATGGAAACATATACCAAATCATCACATTATACATGATATTTGCCAATTAAATATACCTTTTAAAACATCTTTCAACAATTGCATCTTTATTTGATATTACATTTCTAAACATTCTCTCTGGTCAGCATGCTATTATGTTAACTCGGGGGGTATTGCAAACACATAATGAAGGAAGCAAAGTTGAGCTAGACAACTAATACCTATTCAGCTTTTACAAGATGTTAATTTTCAGACTTGTATTCAAAGACTAAACCTTTTTTTTCTTTTGTGGCACTTGAATTCAGAGGCTAGGCGCTGTGCCTGAGCCTTTTTTTGCTCAAGGCTAGAGCTCTACCAAGTTGAGCCACAGCTCCACTTCTTTAAATCTTTAAAGTAATGCTCTGAGGTAGTCATGATTATTTCCCTTCTACAAATGGGATAGACAATGAGGAGAGTTCTAGGGACATATCAAATAGATACGGAAGCCTAAATTTCAGTGGTAAAATCGATGGTGAAATCTGTGTACCAAGGATGATGGTGCATGCATGTAATTCCAGCCCTGGGGAGGCTAGGGTAGGAAGATCTCAAGTTTGAGGCAAAAGCCTTGGCCACACAGGAAACCTTATCCAAAAAGAAGAAAAATCAAAGCTGGATATGGTGACTCAAACCTGTAATGCCTTGTTACAGGAGTTTGAGAATGGGAGGATTGCAGTTCAAGGCCAGCTTGGACAGAAGAGTTTGTAAAACCCCTTCTTAAGCCATAGCTGGGTGCAATGGCATGTGCCTATAATTCAAAACTATGTGGGAGTCTAAGAATTGGAGGCCTATGGTTTCTGGGTGTCCCAGGAAGAAAAAGTCAACAAGACTTCTGTCCATGGAGGGAAACTGGACAATGACGCATGCCTGTGATCCTAGCAATGACAAGAAGCCTAAAAGAAGGGGATCTTGTCTCAGTCATGTGCAGGATAGAAAAGAAGACACTATCCTAAAATTAACCAGTGAAAGGCATGGCTGGAGGCATGGCTCAGTGGTATAGTGCCAGCCTATGAGGCATAAAACCTCGAGTTCACACAACCAGTACAGAAAAAAAAAAAAAATTTGGCGAGGCACTGGTGGCTCACACCTCTAATCCTAGCTACTCAGGAAGCTGATATCTGAGGATTGCAATTCAAAGCCAGCCCAGGCAGGAAAGTCTGTGAGATTTTCATCTCTAATTAACCACCAGAAAACCTCAAATGATGCTGTGGCTCAAACTGGTGGAGCACTAGCATTGAGCAAAAGAGCTCAGAGACGGTGCCCAGGCCCTGAGTTTGCCCTACAACTGACAAAAAAAATTAAAATGAACTCTAAAGTCAACTTGAAGGGACTTCCACTGACCAAAGCTAGGACAAATTGAGCATCAAATTAAGTAGCTGTAACTGAGCAAATCAGCACTCTTCTGAGTCATATCAATACAAATATAGCTCCATCCAACAGTCAAATGTCAATTAATGAATCCAGAAGGAAAGGCAAAATTATAAAAGCAATGCTTGACAACTATTATAATAAGAAAGAATTCAAGAAAGAATCATAAATGGATGATCAGTCTGTACTAAATCCCACGCAGTCACTCAGTCACCATGGTAACCATGCTGGCCAAGGAAAGCAGAGAAAAATGAAACAACTACCACTCTCCATTCATTTCCTAATATGTGCGAGGAACTGAATATGACTTACATAACTCACAGTAATTAACTGCAAATATTTCTCACTAAAAATACTCCTCACAGCTTCAACAATATACACAGATATGCACACTTTCTATGTCTCACTATACAAGAACCAAGGAGTTCATCAAGGCAGATTTGATTGAGAATAAAAAAGGAAAAACTACACAACTCAGTTCTGAGCATCAGAGCTACTATTTTATTTACTGACTGATTTTCCAGAAGTTGACACGTAAACTGTCCCATGAACATTTTTTTCTAGTTTGAATGATTGCCAATGACTCTGAAAAGTTAATAGGAATTCAAACAAATGAATGTTCTGATGCTTAATTGTGTGTGTTAACTAACTGAAGTAGTACGTCCAGATATTCAGTGAAACATTATTCTAGATGTTTCTGTGAAGGTATTTAAATCAATAGACTAAATAAAGAAGATTGTCTTCCAAGATGCCAAGGACATTATTTATCAGCTAGAGGTCTGAGTTGAATAAAATGCCCAATGAAGAAAGAATACTGTCAGCTCACTCATTGGATTTCATCTATATTATTGTTTCTTCTGGGGCTGGGAATGTGCCTTAGTGGTAGAGTGCTTGTCTAGCATGCATGAAGCCCTGGGTTTGATTCCTCAGTACAACATAAACAAAAAAAAAGCCAGAAGTGGCACTGTGGCTCTAATGGTAGAGTGCTAGCCATAAGCAAAAGAAGCCCTGAGTTCAAGACTCAAGAATGGCAAAAAAAAAAAAAAAAAAATATTGGTTCTTCCTAGTCACTACGAAACTGTGTCTGGACTCAAACTTCAACTCTTTCATGAGTCTGAATTTGGCTGGGTTCCACCATCAGAATTTGGGCTTGCCAGAGGGAAAAAATTACTTTACATGCTAAAATAAATTTATTTTTCTCTGTATGTACATAAATATTTTATATGTCTTATTGATTGTTTCTCTGGAAAATGCTAATATGGATTTTAAGTACTTTTTCTATCTTACAATAGCCTGTACTTTCAAAAAGATTCAGACATAAAGATACTGTTAAAAAGCCAGGCACAGGTGGCTCACGCTTATAATCCTAGCTACTCAGAAGGCTGAGATCTGAGGATCAAGATTCAAAGCCAGCCCAGGCAGGAAAGTCTGTGAGACTCTTATTTCCAATAAACCACCAGAAAACTGGAAGTGGCGCTGTGACTCAAGTGGTAAAGCACTGGCCTTGAACTGAAGAGCTGAGGAACAGCACCCAGGCCCAGAGTTCAAGCCCGGTGACCAACAACAACAACAAAAAGACCAAAAAAAAAAAAAAAGAATAGTAAATTCCCCAGCCCATAAGCATAGGTGAATGTCAAAAAGTAGGTGCCTAGACTGAGAAAAGCCATCTTTGTATTTTAAAAATGTTTTTTTTTTCTTTGTTGGTCATGGGTCCTGAACTCTGGGCCTGGGCACTGTCCCTCAGCTGTTCAGCTCAAGGCTAGCACTCGACTACTTGAACCATAGTGCCACTTCTGGCTTTTTCTGCTTATGTGGTGCTGAGGAATTGAACCCAGAGCCTCATGTGTGCAAAGGAAGCACTCTACCACTGAGCCACCTTCCCAGCCCCATGATTTTATTTTCTAGTCAACATGTCTAGGGCTACAAGCCAGATGCTGAAGGGAACTCATCTGCACTGGGAATGTACAGTTGGCTGAGACTTGATTATAGTGGGAAGCTTAAAAGTTACTGCTGAAAGTGATTTCAAAGGACCAAATGGGAACATGATAAGGAATGGGTCTGGGAGGAAGGTGGCATATACCACTTGAGCCACAGCACCACTTCCAGTTTTTGAGTGGTTAATTGGAGATGCGTCTCATAAGGACTTTTCTGCCCAGGCCTCCTGAGTAGGCATGAGCCATCTGTGTCCAGCTAACTTCTTGCTTTTTTGAATAGTTTATTAGAGATGAGAGTCTCTCATAGTTTCCTGCCCAAGCTGGCTTTGAAACACAATTCTTAGATTTCAGCCTCCTGACTAAGATTACACGCATAAGCCACTGGCACCTAGCTTTGAGATAGATATAGATATATAGATAGAGATACAGATACAGATATAGATTGTCAGTTGTGGGGCTTGAACTCAGGCCATGGGCACCTAGCTACAAATATATCAGATGTAAAGAGACATTGTACCTTTGTGTTGATATAATGCATCTTGATCAATGTCACCCCTTCCATCATTCTCACCCATTTCTCCCAACCCCACCCATGCCCTCAAGTTCCTTGTTCCATTTTCACATATGTACATTCAGGATTATGATTATTGCCCACCTTTCTTTACCTTTGTCTGTTTCTCTCCCCTGAGGCTCCAATCACCTCAGACAGTGTTTCAGCTTCCTGGTATTCAGTTTGTTCAACTGTTAATTGTTCAAAGGGGTTATGCATAACAACCCACCTATGCATATGCCATACTTTAGTCAGTATGATTGTGAATATATGCATAGTGCCAATGCACTCGTCATTTGTAAGCCGGAAGCCTGGTAGGGTGGTTGCTTCTGGGAAGAGCTGAGTAGGCCCTGGCAATGGCCAGCAAAGTAGACCACTGAAGTAAAGGTCTAGAGTAATAGAAGTGATAGCTTACAGAACATGGTATCAAGGACAGCCTGGATGACAACCATTGTGATATAAACAGTGGAAACCAGGGCCCTGTGCATGCTGAGCAAGCTTTCTATCACTGAACTTTGTCCTCAGCAATTGGTTTCTTGAGACAGCCCAAGTTGGCCTCTGACTCCCAATCCACCTGCCTTAGTCTCCAGAGTGCTAGGATTACAGGTATGTGCTACCATGCCTCTCTTTGTTATTATCATTTTACTTTTCAGAGGAGGAAGCTTGGAAACAAGTCCATAGCTCACATTAAGTGACAGAGGAAGTGTGGGAACCCAGAAGAGCCAGGCACCGGTGGCTCACATCTGTAATCCTACCTACTCAGGAGGCTGAGATCTGAGGGTCGTGGTTCAAAGCCAGCCTAGGCAGGAAAATCCGTGAGACTCTTATCTCCAATTAACCACAAGAAAACCAAGCACCACTTCTGCTTTTTTCCACTGGCTCAAGTGGAAGAGCACTTGCCTTGAGCTTAAGAGCTCAGGGATAGCACCCAGGCCCAGAGTTCAAGCCCCATGACTGACAAAGAAAAGAAAAGAAATTACTGTTAAATATCTGGCTTCTGATTGTTCATTGAAAACTTAACACAAAGTAATTGTTATTAAAAGTACTAGCATTAAAGGCTAGGAATGTAGCTTAGTGGTAGAATGCTTGCCTAACATGCATGAAGCCCTGGGTAAAATTCCTCAGTACCACATAAACGAAAAGCCAGAAGTAGTGCGGTGGTTCAAGTGGTGGAGTGTTAGTCTTGAGCAAAAGAAGCTCAGGGACATTGCCCAGGCCCTGAGTTTAAGCCCCAGGACTGGCAAAAAAATTACTACCATCAAAAAGGAAGAACTATAGCCAGGTGTTCATGGTTCACACCTGTAATCCTGGCTACTCAGGAGGCTGAGATTTGAGGATCATGGTTCAAAGCCAGCACAGACAGGAAAGTCCCTGAGACTCATCTTCAGTTAAACACCAGGAAACCAAAACAGTGGCTTAAAGTGGTAGAACTCTAGCCTTTAGCAAAAAAAGAGCTCAGGGACAGTGCCCAGGCCATGACTTCAAGCCCCATGACTGACCAAATTTTAAGAATAGGATAAACTACACTGGGATACTTTGTTCACATACGTGCAAGTTCTATACAGTAAGTACTGTAAGATATTCTTTTTATTCTTTTTTTTTCGGTCCGGTCGTGGGGCCTGAACTCTGGGCCCGGGAGCTGTCCCTCAGCTCTTCACCTCAAGGCTAGCACTCTACCACTTGAGCCACAGCGCCACTTCCAGTTTTTTTTTTCTTTTTGCTTATGTGGTGCTAAGGAATCGAACCCAGGGCCTCCGGCATGCAAGGCAAGTGCTCTACCTCTGAGCCACCTTCCCAGCCCCTTTTTATTCTTTTTGGTGCTAATACAGGTACTTGAACTCAGACTCTTGTACTCTGACTTGGCTTTTGTGCTTAATGCTGGTGCTCTACTACTTGAGCCACCCATCTACTGCTGACTTTTTCCTGTTTAACTGGAGATAAGAGTCAGTAGGATTTGTCTGATTTGTCTACCTTGGTTGGCTTTCCACCTGAATTGTCAGACCTCAGCCTCCTGAATAGCTAGGATTCCAGTCATGAGCCACTGGTGCCCAGCTATAAAACATTCTTGAGAGAAGTTAAAGATATAAATAAGTGAAGGGTCATATCTCATCACTTGACTCAGGACACTCTGTTCTATTAAGATATTTATTCAAACTGATTTATAGATTCAGAGCAACCCCTCAGCATGTACTTTTAAAAAAGTTAACAGGTTTAATCTAAAAATCATGTACAAATGCAAATAACCTAAACTATTAAAAACAATTTTGAAAGAGAACAAAGTTGTAGAGCAAACACTATTGAATTTCTTTTTTTCTGGTTATTGTTATTTCTTCCCACATTTTAATAAGCATCAACAAGTTGTACAAGTGGGTTTTATTTTGACATATCTATATATACATGTGATGTACTTTGATCAGACTCAGCCCCTCCACTACTCTCCCTTATCCTCCCACACTATTGAATTTCAGGAATAATTATAAACCTATAGTAATCAAAACAGTACCATATTGGCATCAAGATAAAAATGTATACCAAAAAGATAAAGAATGCAGAATGTATATAGACATACACAACTGATTTTGGAGAAAAAAAAACGGCAAAGGAAATTGAATGGAGAAAGGAGATAGCCTTTTCAACAAATGGTCCTGGAATAAGCTAATTTCTATATGCACAAACATAAGCCATGACCCAAACATCACAATATACACAAATGTGAACTCAAGATGAGCAAAGACTTAAATATAGAATCTAGAACTATAAAATTTATGAGAAAGCAAAGGAAAAATCCCAGTGACCTTGGATTAGGTTAAGATTTCTTACATATGACACCTTTAGCAACATCCAAAGCATGAATGAACAAATTAATAAATTGGAAATCCTCAACATTAAAAGACAAAACTTTTGTTCCTCCAAAGATGCCATTAAGAGAATGAAAAGAAAAGCTACTGAGAGAGAAAATATTTGCAAATTCAACAGGTATCAGTGGCTTCTACTTGTAATCCTAAATTCTAAGGAGGCTGAGATCTGAGGATAGCAGTTCAAAGTCAGCCTGGCAAGAAAGTCTGTGAGACTCTTATTACCAATTAACCACCAAAAGGCTGAAAATGGAGCTGTGGCTCAATTGGGAAGAGTGATAGCTTTGAGCAAAAAGCTCAAAGACAACACCCAGGCCCTGAGTTCAAACCCTAGGTCCAACACAAAAAAAATTAAAATTCAACACCTGATAGACTTGTATTCAGAAAGCAGAAAACCTCACATTCTGAATAAGAACACAAATCCTCAAACAAGAAAATGGACAAAATATTGTAACAGAAAATTCACCAACAAAAATGCCCTTAGAAGCACTATTTATTCATTAAGGAAATACAGATAAAAACTATGAGATAGCATTATTCCCCCCTATGAATGGCTAAAATTAAAAGAACTGAGTGTACTAAATTTCGGCTAGGTTGTGGAAGATGAAAGTCTCATACACTTTGAATGGAGAAAATGGTATGACCCCCCTTTGAAAAACAGTTTGGCATATTCCTTTTTTTTTTTTTTTTTTTTTTTGTTCAGTCGTACAGCTTGACCTCTGGGACTTGGTGCTGTCCCTCAGTTCTTCAGCTCAAGGCCAGTGCTCTACCACTAGAACCACAGCACCACTTCCGGTTTTCTGGTAGTTTATTGGAGTTAAGAGTCTTACAGACTTTCCTGCCAAGATTGGCTTTGAACCTTGATCCTCAGATCTCAGCCTCCTGAGTAGCTAGGATTGCAGGTATGAGCCACTGGCTCCTGGCATAGCACATTTTTATAATGCTAATCTTATATTTACCATATTTTCTGGCCATGGAGTATACTCCTAAGTATCTACCCTAGAAAACATATGCTCATGAAAACATAGACATAAATGTCCATAGCATCTTTTTATTTAAAAAAAGAGACCCATATTCTGGAGAGATAGTTCATTGTCGGCACACCTGTCTAGCATATGGGAGGCCCTAAATTCAATCTCCAGCACCACAAAAAGAAATATGAAAGGAATTTGCTAATTTAAAATAATCATATTGGGAAAAACTCCACTTTCCATTTAAAGGTGAATAGACTAGGTGTGGTGGAACACATACTTGTAATATCAAGAGTCAGGATTCTGAAGTAGGAGGACAGAAAGATAAAAGTCAGTCAGACCTCCACAGCAAGACCCTATCTCAAGAAAAAAAGAGAGAATGGATAAAACAAAATATAATATGTACATTTAATGGCATTTTATTCAGTAATAAAAAAGAAGGAAATATTCATACACATAACAATACGGATAAATTGAAAAATATTTAAGTCAAATGAAAGAAGCCAGACCAAAAAATACAAGCTGTATATTTCAACTTATATAAAACACTAGGAAATGAAAACTAATGTATAGTTGCAAGTGATCAGTGTTTGCTGAGCAATGGGGCAGGGTGGCATGGAGAAAGAATCTCCATGAATCACCAGGTAAGTGGAGGGGACTACAAAGAAGCATAAGAAAATAAGTTAATAGTTTAAAGTATGTATTTTTTATTGTTACTAAGGCTTGAAGTCATGGTTCAAGAGTTGTCTCTTAGCTGTTTCACTCAAGGCTAGCACTCTCCCACTTCACCACACCTCCACTTACGGCTTTTTTGGGTGCTTAATTGGAAATCACATAGACTTCCTGCCTGACTAACTAGGATTATAGGTGTGAGCTACCAGTGCCTAGCTTAAAGCATGTATTCTAATTAAGCATAATAGAGTGTATGTCAATTGTGTGCACCCCAATTAAATAAATCAGCTTAAAGATTCCCACTTTTATGCTCTTGTTGATCAATATACACTGTCATCAAATTGGTCACACTATACACAGCCACAATATAAATAGTAATTTACAATGTCTACATGCTTCGGGGAAGTTGATGCCCATTTTGTTTTGAAGTATAAAGATTTTAAAAATCAAACATGACATTCTAGGAAAATAGTCTTAATGTTGCACACGAGTTACTTAGGTGATGTGGCCTAGTACTAGTATTATTGAACTGAAACTAAGGTAATTCTTGTTTTTTAAATATTAATTTCTAGTAACAAACAACATTTGCTAAATTTGAGATACTTCTGGCTTAAAGAAAATTTTGTTCACAGAATGGGAGAAAAAGTACTTGCTAGGAACGAATTTATATTACAATCTAAATTGCCAGAATGACTTAATAAGTGAATATTTCCACTACCATCTAAATGATACATTATCTGTATGTTTAGAGGAGAGGAAAACCCTAAAATTCATTCCCTCCTACTGCCTTTGACAGCATGCTTCTGACTTCAGGTGTATAAAACTTTCACCAGCCACCAAGCAAGCACTGCTGAAACAATGGACACTAGCTGGGTGTCCTCTAGTTCAAATTAATTTTGACACTACCATAGGTTGAGAGTTCAATATCAAAGACTGCCTTTCCCTACTTCAGATGCAAATCACAATACCCAGGTTGTTTTACTTATAGTTCTAACCAATCAGTTATAAATCAGGGTTACCATAACCCCCTCCTCAGGCTTTATGAACTTACTTGAGCGGCTCATAGAACTCAGGAAAACATGTTAACCTGTTTATTTTAATGGATATTACAAAGGTGACAGAGAAAGAAATGTATAGGGCAAAGAATGGGGAAAGGGACCCAGAAATTCTATGCCCTCTTTGGGTGCTGTACTCTAGGAATCTTCATCTGTTCATCTATTCAGAAGCTTGTGAAACCCAGCCCTTTTGGATTTTTTTAATAGAGGCTTCACTACACCAATACAATTGAATACAAAGAAATGTGACTGGACAAAAAGACTAGAATCTAATCAGACTGGGTGGGGAAAACACAAAGGCCTGCTCAGATTTTGTGAGCTCTATACAGCATTCTTTCCTTTTTGATCTGGTTCAGGACACTTACTGAAATGACAGTCTTATGATAACATAGGTCAGATAATTTATTTGGGTTGTTTGTGGCCTTGAGCTCTTTTGCTGAAGGCTAGCGCTCAACTAGTAGTTAATTGGAGATTACAGTCTCATACTTTCCTCCCTGTGCTGGCTTTGAACCATGATCCTCAGATCTCAGCTTCATGAGTAGGTAGGATTATAGGTGTGAGCCACCAGTGCCCAGCTCAGAGAATTTCTTGATGGTCAGGTCCATGACAAAAAAAGGAAGGTAAAGATCAGAGATTCTATGGCCAGTCTCAGCAAAGAGAAATTCTAGCATCTGTAGCATACCTGAGTAAGGAATGATGTGCCAGGAACTCTGGTCAAAAACCAATATATAAAGCCAGCCCAGGCAGAAAAATCCTTGAGACTTTTATCTACAAGTAACCAGCAAAAAGCTAGAAGTGGAACTGTGGCTAAAATGGTAGAGCTCAAGCCTTCGATTAAAAAGGCAAGAGAGTATGAGGCCCTGAGTTCAACCTCTAGTACTGGTGTGCATGCATGCATGTGCGCACACGTGTGTGCACGCACACACACACATGCACGCTCTCTCTCTATATATACATGCACATATACATATATAATCATATCTATAACCACGTATATGTAACCATATTTATTTAATGAAACAGGGCCACTGAAAGTTATTTATACAGTAAGAAAATACATGTATTTATTACAAATCCGTGTAAAAACATTACTTTCCTTCCTCAAAATGTTCACTGCTTTGTGACAAAGGGGCTCAAGGGCTATTACATAGCATGTAGTTGCAGATGCACTCTACAATGATGAGATCAAAGAAACGTATCTTCTGTCAGGCCAAATTGTGAGTATCAAGGGAAGATTTCACAACATATCCTATTTTAAGCCTCATGACTTCACTGGAGGGAGGTGTCGTACCCTAACGGGAGATGGAAGTGGTGAAGGTCTCTCCTCAGTACTGCTGCTTCTCAGATCAGAAGCTTAAGTAGTCATCACCACCCAGGTCCTCAGAATCTGCCTTGTTAGGTCACCTGATGATCTCATTGACTGGATGAGGGCTGTCGGGAGAAACTAGGTTTCCTGCACCACGCTAGGCTCTAATAAGTGACCAATGATGTAGATACAGCTTAGTAACCAGAAGGTACAAAAGGCTTCTCATTAGGGTTGAGTTTTTTTTTGTCAGTCCCTGGAGCTTGAATTTCTGGGTCTTTGAACTCCTGGGGCTTGAACTCCTGGGCCTGGGGCCTGGGTGTTGTCCCTGAGTTTTTGTGCTCAAGGGTAGCACTCTACCACTTGAGCTACAGATCTACTTTTAGGGTTTGGGGGAGCTTAATTGGAGACAAGAGTCTCACAGGCTTTTCCTGTCTGGTCTGGCTTTGAACCATGATATTCAGATCTCAACCCACATTACAGGTGTGAGCCACCAGTGTCTGGCTTTCATGAGGGTCATTGTTTTTCATCATCTTATAACAACGAATATGAAAAGGAAGAAGAAGTGGCATGAATTTATACCATTAGTGATCTTTCTATCATAGCTGAAGGTCCAAGCCATCCTGTTGGTGAACAGTCTCACCGCCACCACACAGAATGGGCCGCTGTGCTCAGAGATGCTTTTCCAGCATTACCGTGCCCCGCCCCCCACCTCCCGCCATTCCTCCTATTCCCGGGTGCCAGGAGCGTCCCTCATTTGTCTTGGTCCCAAGACCTCCCACACAGCCGACTTCAGTATGTGATCCCCAAGTCTCCCCATGCCCCAGGGAATTTCTGTCCCCCACAAAGGCACCCAAACTCTCAGCCGAGTCCACACACTGGAAAGTGAGACCCTGCTATTCTCACCAGATCTCGTTGGTCTCCATATAAAAAGCCGATCGGGTCCTCGGGGTCGCCATGATGACGTCAAGTTTCCATGGCAACCTCAATGTGCTTTCCACCGGAAATGCCCTCGTACAGCCCTCCCCTTTCTTCCCTTCCTTTTCTTGGGAAGCAAAATCTTCTTTGCTCTGCCAGCTATGATCTGAGAAACCAAACTAGAGGGACTTAGGAGGAGGCATACGCAACTGGTGGAACGCTGTTCGGGTTCCTGGAACAAAGCATGTCTCTGTTGTCAAGAATTTTATTTGCTTGGGGCTGGGAAGGTGGCTCAGTGGTAGAATGCTTGCCTTGCATGCATGAGGCCCTGGGTTCGATTCCTCAGCACCACATAAGCAAAAAGTAAAAAAAGCCGGAAGTGGCGCTGTAGCTGAGGGACAGCGCCCAGGTCCAGGGTTCAGGCCCCACGACCAGACCCCCCCCAAAAAAAGAATTTTATTTGCTGTAAAATGACTTTAAGGGTATCTTATCAGTACAAAAAAAAAAGCATATGCTGAACCAACTAAAATTTACCACCAAAGTCTCAGGAGAACAATTGATGGATTTTATTCTTCATATATTAGAATGGAAATATAAATATATAGCAATATTTTCAACATAAATATATGACAATATTCGGGCTGGGAAGGTGGCTCAGTGGTAGAGCGCTTGCCTTGCATGCATGAGGCCCTGGGTTCAATTCCTCAGCACCACATAAGCAAAAAGAAAAAAGCCGGAAGTGGCGCTGTGGCTCAAGTGGTAGAGCGCTAGCCTTGAGCTGAAGAGCTGAGGGACAGTGCCCAGGCCCAGAGTTCAGGCCCCATGACCGGACCTAAAAAAAAAAAAAAAAAAAATATATATATATATATATATATATATATATATATATGTCAATATTCGACATGTGAAAACTTGACCTACGATTAGCTGGCAAATATCAATATTAAGTGAAGTAAACCAGTCCCAAGGAAACATAGATCCCATGGTTGCCCTTATTTGCAATAACTAGTATAGGTCTTGGATAATCTTATCAGATGAACAGAAGAGGTCAAAAGCTATGTACATATGACCATATAAGATGATGCTAAGCTGGGCGCTGGTGGCTCATGCCTGTAATCCTAGCTACTCAGGAGGCTGAAATGTGAGGATCACTGTTCAAAGCCAGCCAGGTCAGAAAAGTCTGTGAGACATTCATCTCCAATAAACCACTAGAAAACAGGAAATGGTGCTGTGGCTCAAGTGGTAGAGCGGTCGCTTTGAGCTGAAGAGCTAAGGGATAGCACCCAGGCCCAGAGTTCAAGCCCCACGACCGACCAGAAAAAAAAATAAAAAAGATGATGCTAAGAGAAATGAATCTCAAGACAGAGACACAAGAGGTTTTGTCTTTGTCTCTGTTGTTTTTTTAATGTATTAGGTGATTTTTTTTCTTTCATATGTTCTTCCCCCTATGGTATATCCCCTGTTGTCACTGTATTTGATTTTGGTGCCCTGGTATTGTATAGACATTTATTTGAATTAGGGAAGGGAAGGTGAATAACAGAATAGTGAGACAAAGGACGAGGGTGAAACAAATAGAACAGCGACATACACAAGGCAATATGTTGGAAATAAACTTGGGGGGGGAGGTTGGAGGGAGGGAAAGCAGGAGAAAAATGAGGGAAGGAGTAGCAAGCTTGACAAGAAATGTACTTATTACCTTACTTATGTAACTGTTACCCTTCTGTATATCACCTTGACAATAAAAAAAGGATTAGCTGGCAAATTGCTTCCTATTTTTTCTCCATATGTATTTTTTATTGTAAAAATACTGTATAGAGGGGTAACAGTTACATGAGTAGGGTAATGAGTACATTTCCTGTCGAGCATTGTTACCTCCTCCTTTGTTTTTCCCCTACCATCCTTTCCCTCCTCCTGCCCGCCCAAAAAACTGTAAAGTTCGTTTTCAACATAATGTCTTGTACATGAATGGAAGAAAGACAGCTTTTTCAGTAAATGGTCCTGGCAAAATTGATTAAATACCTGTAGAAAACAAAAGCTAGATTTCTATTTTTTTAAAAAATCAGATTTAGCCCCCACAGGTGGCTTGCTCCTGTAATCCTAGCTACTCAGGAGACAGATCTGAGGATCAGGGTTCAAAGCCAGGTAGGGCAGAAAAGTCCAAAAGACTCCAAATAGCATGTGTAGCTCAAGTGGAAGAGAACCAGGCATGAACCATGAAAGCGGAGAGTGAGAGACTATGAGTTCGAGACGCAGTACCACCCATGATTGACAGGAATAAAAAGCTTGTCCTGTCCATGGCCATGGGTATCAGTGGGTACCAGTGAGGGAGGGAAGGTGAGCAGAGAGGGTGAATATAATTGGAAATAGTTTACATTCATGTATGAAAATATAACAATGAAACCTGTTAAAATTGCTTTAAAAGCCAGTTTCCTGTGGCTCACACTTGGAATCCTTGCTACTCAGGAAGCTGAGATCTGACGATCATGGTTTGAAGACAGCCCAGGCAAGAGAGTCTGTGACACTCTTATCCAATTAACCACCAAAAAGATGGAGGAGGAGCTGTGGCTCAAGTGGTAGAGCACTAGCCTTAAGCACAAAAGCTCAAGGAAAGTACCCAAACCCTGAGTTCAAGCCCCAAAACTGGCACCAAAAGCAAAAGAGAGAAAGAGAAATTGTTTTAAAAAAAGAGGAGGAATATATGAGGACAATAATGAAAGAGTGAGTCTAATCAATATACTAAATGTCATAATTCTGTACAACGAATATATGCTAATAAAATGTTTCCAAGAAAAATACTTGTTTCTTGCAGTAAAGTTGTCATTCATTTACAAAGGTTTGAGACCCCTAAGTGGACTACAATACATATACAGTATGCACTAGATTTATGCCATTCAAATTTACATATGCTTCTGTCGAGGGTTGTGTTTAAGAAAAACTATCTAAAAGACATCCTTGGCGGTGAGAAGATAATGAAATAAGTAAAGCTTGACAGAAACTGCATACATTGATCTCTTCTTATATAGGTAATGGGCCACAAGGACTTGGGACTAGGAATTTTGCCCTTCTTCATGGGTACTCACTTAGCACAATTTTTTATTTTGGATTTGGTTGGTGGTGATGGTGAAGACAAATATGATAAAAATGAAATTCTGCATCTGAGGCCAAAAATGTTGAGTATGAAAGTTATATGAATTGTCTGTTTTTAACGTTGGTTATAGTAGAAAATGCTGTCAAGAAAAATAGATGTTTCCTTTGGAGAAAATTTGTCTGAAAGGTAGGAAATTGATGTTTATACAAGTAGTATTCTAAATTGCATCTCCTTAACTGAAATAAAATGAAAGAAAGATTACCTAAAAGTAAGAGAAATATATACTATTAGAGACTGGGAAGAAAGCCAGGAGGAGGAAGGTATAAGGGGAATAGAAACAAGGCAAAAAAAGAGTGAATGAAGATGATTGATGCACATATATGAATGAAATGTACTGATGTGCATGTATGAAAATGTCCCAGTGAATCCCATTGTTTTATATAATGAATATGCTAATAATTATAATGGCAAAGTTGTGTGTGTGTGTGTGTGTGTGTGTGCCAGTCCTGGGGCTTGAACTCAGGGTCTGGGTGCTGTCCTTGAGCTTTGTTGCTCAAGGCTAGTGCTCTACCACTTGAACCACAGATCTACTTTTGGCTTTTTTGATGGTTAATTGGAGATATGTCTCATGAACTTCCCTGTAAGAGCTGTCTTTGAATTCAATCCTCAAATCCCAGTGTCCCTGCATAGCTAGGATTACAGACAAGAACTACCTGCACCCAACCACTGATAAAGTTATTAAAACATCATCTTTCCAAACTAAAACCATTTTGTGACATGTTATTATACCTAAACTGGACTTGAATTCCTGAGCTCTTTGCTTTTTGGAAATTTATGGAATTATCTTTCAAAACTTACTCTTAATTTGTGATAGGATGAATTTGCCTGTGTGTGATCTGTGGATACTACTTTCAAAATCATAATAGATAACTACAGTGAGCCATTAAGAAGTGCTCAAATAAATCTAAGAAAGGCAAAAAAGAAAGAAGAAGAGGTAATGAAAACCTGTGGGGAAAATAAATACTAATAAAGTAGAAGACCTAAATTAAACATACCAATAAGTACATTAAAAGTAAATACACAAAAGAATGGTTGACATTATCAGAATAGAATAAAAGTAACAAAAAATAGTCAAATTAAGCCAGGCATCAGTGGCTCATACCTGCAATCCTACTTACTCAAGAGGCTAAGATATGAGATCACAGTTCAAAGCCAGATGAGCAGGAAAATCTGTGAGACTATGATCTCAAAGTAACCACCACAAAGCTGAAAGTAGAGCTGTGACTCAAGTGGTAGAGAGCTAGCTTTGAGCAGAAAAAAACCTGAGGGACAGCACACAGGCACTAAGTTGAAGCCCCATGACCAGAACAAAAGAAATAAACAAAGGTCTGATTATAAGGTGTCTACAAGAAGCTCATTTCTGGCTGTGGGGTATAACTCAGTAGTAGAGTACTAACCAGGCATGCACAAGGACCCAAGTTCAATCCCCAGCACTCACAAAAAATGAAACTCATTTAAAGTAAATAGAATTATATAGGTAACAGAATGGATGAAGATGTATCAAGCAAATATTGATTTAAAAAGAAGCTGGCATATTCATACTATCAGTGTAGATTTGAAAGTAAAAAACATTACCAGGGATAATAAGGGTCAGTATATATGTATATACATATAAATATTGTGTGTATAAGTTTATATAAAGCAGAAACTCACCTTAAAAGATGTGAATGAAAGCTGACAAAACTGAAAGGAAGCAAGGAAGTCCACAATTGCAATGAAGGGCTTCAACACTCCTTTCTTGATAATACATAGAGTTAGTAGACCAAAAGTCAAAAGGTTATGGATGACTGAATAACATCTCAACCACCCAGGTCTGATTGACACTTACAGAGCATTCTCCCTAAAACAAGCACAATATTCACTCTTCAACTGTACATGGTGTATTCATAAAAAAATATCCTGGGTTATAAAAAGATTATAACAAACAAAGAATTAAAACCATACAGAATGTGCTATTTGACAACAATTTGATGAATACAACTAGAAATTAATAACATCAGAAAGGGGTCTAAGGACTTAGAAAATTAATACATGTCTAATCAATTCATGCATCAAAGAGAATGTTTTAACAGAAATAAAAATATAGAGAACAGAACTAAAAGGAAAACCTAAAAGCCATTTGGGGAATGTTCAGAATACAAATATGTCCTGGGGCTGGGAATGTGTCTTAGGGATGGAGTGCTTGCCTAGCATGCATGAAGCCCTGGGGTTGATTCCTCAATACTACATAAACAGAAAAAGCCAGAAGTGGCGCTGTGGCTCAAGTGGTAGAGTACTAGCCTTGAGCTGAAGAGCTGAGGGACAGTACCCAGGCCCTGAGTTCAGGCCCCAAGACCAGCAAAAAAGAAAATGTCCTAACCATGATTGTTGTGAAGCAAATAGGAGTATTATACAGAGGCATAGGGGACTTTTTAGTGTCATGGAACTATTGCATACATTTTTTTCCTTTGGTGGCACTAAGGTTTGAACACAGGGCCTTCAACTTGCTAGGTCAGTGCTCTACTACATAACTCAGGCCCTTAGACCTTTCTTCTTTTGTTTTCAGATAGTATCTTGCTTTCTTTGGCCAGGCTATCCTAGACTGCAATTCTCCTACTTTACATCTCCTACATAGCTGAGAAGTCATAGTTGAGATGACAAGCATGATTCATCAAACTCATCTTTTTTTTGAGATTTTGCCTGAGCTAGTTTTGACAATCTCATAAGCATCTAAGATTACAGGCATGAGCTACCATGTCCAGCATGTTTTATACCTTGATTGTGGTGGTGATTACACAACTGTATGCACTTGACTAGACTCACAGACTCACTAAAAAAGAGTGAATTTTACTTTAATTGTAGCTTAATGACCATAATTTTTAAAGCTTGTCTCTTGTTATATGAAGAACATTATAAAAATTAATTATTCTATAATTCCAATTTGGTAACAAAAATAAATAAGCTGGGTGCCAGTGGCTTATACCTGTAATCCTAGCTACTCAAGAAGCTGAGATCTGAGAATCATGATTCAAAGCCATCCTGGGCAGAAAAGTCTGTGGGATTCTTAACTTCAATTAACTACCAAAAAGCTAGAAGTGAAGCTGTGGCTCAAGTGATAGAGCACTAGACTTGAGCAAAGAAAAACTCAGAAACAGTGCCCAGCCCCTGGGTTCAAGCCCTAAGACCTGCACAACTACACACACATGCACACACACACATGCACGCACGTGCACACATACACACATACACATTTATTTAACTCTTTGTTCTATTAAACATTGAGTTCTGAATGCTAATTAGCTCCATGTGGTTTATGATGCCAAAATGAAGAAAATAAAGTCTTGTAGCTAGAAATTTAAATAAATATGCTCTGTGTTACTTCTAAATTATAGCTTGTTAAGGGAAAATGTTAGGATTTAGTGAATAGTATATTTTAAGAATAGCAAAATAGCCAGGAACTTTGTCTTGGTATGATTACAATAAGGAAAAAGCCATGGGGCCATATGGACCTTTTGTCACAAGCAGAATAATTTCTTTTTTTGGGGGGAAGGGTCCGGTCATGGGGCCTGAACTCTGGGCCTGGGCGCTGTCCCTCAGCTCTTCAGCTCAAGGCTAGTGCTCTACCACTTGAGCCACAGCACCACTGTCTGCTTTTTTTTCTCTGCTTATGTGGTGCTGAAGAATCAAACCCAGGGCTTCATGCATGCAAGGCAAGCGCTCTACCACTGAGCCACCTTCCCAGCCCCAAGCAGAATAATTTCTAAGTGTAGTAGCTTGTTTCAGCCTCATGCAAGGGAACTGGAGCCATGTTTTGTAGTGACCTTTATCCTACCTTAGTAGAGCTGACAGCCGCCTGGCTTGAATTCTATGGTGGAGCACCTTTCCTTTGTTCTTTATTCACTTCAGCCAGCAGGTTAAATATCTTCATTACCACTATTGCCAGACCAATGATACGATTCCATAATGAAAAATCTAATGTTCTCTTACTTCAGTAGCACAGATTCCCCATCCAAGATGCCATATCACGTGCATGTTCACCATCTCTGTTCCATTCTGAAGTTGGCATTTTTGTTTTCCAAGTCCAACATCTTTCAGGCTGCCAAAAGCAAGTGGGATCACACCTATGTACTAACTCCCAGTGCCTTACCAGAATGTGCCACATGACCTTTGCCTGCTGGGCCCACAGTGCTCTGGACCATGCCTTCCTCCTTTCTCTCATGTGGAGCCACACCCCTTCCCACACTTATTCAACATCCCAAAAGGGCCAAGTTACTTCCCAGTGGTTGGCCTTTGAATATGCTGCTCTCCATGACTGGAAGTCTCTGCACCCCTAGCTTTTTCCTATTGTCATTTAAAAATATTTTCTCAAAGGATATTTCAGGATCCCCATCATATATACATTCATTCACAGAGTTGTTTTCTAGCATGCTTGACTCTGCTTCATAAAGACCACTTGAACAAAATGACATGGCAAAAAGGGAGAATAAAAGTAGCCTGGAGCTGGTGGCTTGTGTTTGCAATCCTAGCTATTCAGAAAACTAAGATCTAAGACTAGTGATTCAAAACCAGCCCAGGCTGGAAAAATCCGTATGACTGTTCTAATTAACCACCCCCAAACCAATAATTGGAGCTGTCGTTCAAAGTTGTAGAGGACTAACCTTGAGCAGAAAGGCTCAGGAACAGCACTCAGGCTCTGAATTCAAGCCTCGCGACCAAACAAAAACATTAAAGAAGTGAGTCACATGGCACAGAGTTTGGAGCATCGACATTCAATCCAGTACCATACTCCCATTAACTTGACTTCTTGATGTGAACTTTTTTAAATTATACATTTATTATCTTTAAGTAGTGTACAAAAGAGTTGGCATTCAACAAATCAATTTATAATTCATCTTGATTGATGTCACCTTTTCCCTCATGTGTCTGTTTTTGGCAGCCAAGAAGAGAGGAAAGGAAATGATTCATCCAGGATTTATTCATTCCATCAAAGTAAAGGCTCAGGCACTGCGATTAAGGCAAGTTCCTAACTCTTGTTCCCGTGTCTCTCCCTGTAACCATAATGAGTTGCTTCTTTTTCTTCAACTCCAAGAAGATCTTGGATTCCTACGTCATGACCATTCCTAAATTAAGCCTATTGAAGTGCAAAGGCTACAATGAGAATATAACCACCTTTTCCACTAGATGATTCACTCTAAATCATTATTTTTAAGATTTACTTTTATTTTACTTAATATATAATCATTGTGCATATTTGTGGAATACAGTATGACATTTCAGCACTTACTATGTGTAGTGGTAGGATCAGGGTATCAATCAATAATCAGATCAATATCATATCATTTCGTGCATTTATTATTTCTTTGTGAACATATAAAATCTTCTCATTCTATTTTGAAGTATACAACTTGTTGTTAACTATATAGTCATCCTACCATGCAATAGAATACCAGAACTTCTTGCTTCTATCTAACTGTGACATTAAACCCATTTTTGATAAATATGTCAATATTATTCAATGAATTAATGATTGTCTTATTTTTTAACAAATGTGTTAAGAAAAATGGATACTTGTCTCCCAAAGAATAAAGTTCAACCTTTCCTGATACAATATATAAAAATGAACTCAAGCCAGGCACCAGTGGCTCATTCCTGTAATCCTAGCTACTCAGGAGGCTGAGATTTGAGGATCGAGGTTCAAAGCCAGTCTGACCAGGAAAATCTGTGAGACTATTATCTCCAATATACTACTCAGAAAAAGCCGGACGTGGCCCTGTAGCTCAAGTGGTAGTGTTCTAGACTTGAGCAAAAGAAGCTTAGGGACAGCACCCAGGCCTAGAGTTCAAGCCTCAAGATCAGGAAAAATAACCCAGAATGGAGCAAAGACCAAAACATAAAAGTTAAAACAATAAAACTTAGAAGAAAACACAAGGTAAAGGCTTTATACTTTGAATGTGGAAATTAATTCTTGGATAAGATACCAAAAGGGTCCAGGCACCGGTGGCTCACGCCTGTAATCCAAGCTACTCAGGAGGCTGAGATCCGAGGATCACAGTTCAAAGCCAGCCCAGGCAGGAAAGTCCCTGAGACCTCTTGTCTCCAATAAACCACTAGAAAATGGAAAGTGGCGCTGTGGCTTAAGGGGTAGAGTGCTCACTTTGAGCTGAAGAGCACAGGAACAGCGCCCAAACCCAGAGTTCAAGCCCCACGACCAACAACAACAACAAAAAAGATACCAAAAGGGAAGCCACAAACAAATGAAAAAATAAAAAGATAAATAGAAGCCTACCAAAATGAAAAAAAAAATTTCATCAAAGGACACTATCAACCCAATGGAAAGGCAATCCATAGAACAGGAGAAAATATTTGCATGTCATATATTTCATAGGAGTTAAAATTGAGAATACATAAAGAACTTGTATGACTCAACTTCAAAAGTACAAACAATCCAGGGCTGGGAAGGTAGCTCAGTGGTAGAGTGTTTGCCTTGCATGCATGAGGCCCTGGGTTGAATTCCTCAGCACCACATAAATAGAAAAAGCCAGAAGTGGTGCTGTGCTCAAGCGGTAAAGCTCTAGCCTTGAGCTGAAGAACTGAGGGACAGTGCCCAGGCCCAGAGTTCAGGTCCCACAATGGACAAAAAAAAAAATACAAACAATCCAGTTTAAAAATAAGCAAAGGATTTGAATTGTTATTTCTCCAAAGAATATGTACAGATTGCCACCAAGCACATGAAAAGATGTTCAACATAATTCATCATTGAGGAAATGAAATACAATTTTACATCTGATAGATGTCTGTTATATTAATAAAACAAAGCAGCAAGACATCGGTAGCTCACAGCTGTAATCCTAACTAATCAGGAGGCTGAGATCTAAGGATCATGGTTCAATGCCAGCCAGGGGGGGAAAGTCTGTAATACTCTTATTTCCAATTAAGCACCAGAAAAAAAAGCTGGAAATGGAACTGTGGCTTTAGTGACAGAGAACTAGCCTTAAGCAAAAACAAACAAAAAATAGAAGCAAAAAAAAGCAAATAAGAAAACAATCTGGGACAGCACTCAGGCCCTGAACTCAAGCCCCAGGACTAGCGCAAATAATAAAAACCTACAGAATGGAGATATAGTGAATTAGAATTCCTGCTTCAGCCACGTAACTAATGACAGCAAATCTAATGAGTTTACCCTTACCTTTTGGTCAAGAATAATTATTTTTAGGTTAATGCTTACCAAAAAATACACAGATTATAGAGAAAAATGTTCTTGCAATAAAAGCATTGGTTGTGTCACAACTCTGACTTAGTTCTGATTCTCTATTGGGGAAGGGGATGTACTGGGGCTTGAATTTAGGTTCTAGGTGCTGTCCTTTAGCTTTTTCTCCCAAGGCTAGGGCTGTACCACTTGAGCCACAGTTATACTTCTGGTTTTTGTTTTTTTTTTAGCGGGGAGGGGGGATACAAGCATCACAGACATTCATACCCAGTCTGGCTCCAAAGTCAGTGAAACTCTACAGCAAAAATGAAGAAATATCTTGGAAAAAAGGAAAGATGGTAAATGAAGAAAAGCCGCAGGATGTGGAAAACCAGAAGGGGCTTGTATTCTGGAAGACAAATAAAGTAAAATGTTATGGGTGAGGAAATTCTAACGGATAAAAATAGCTACAAGTTAAGAGCAAAGCAAAAGAGAAAGAAAAGCCAATGAGGGAAGGAGAGTCAAAAGAGACGGGAAAGTCAGAGTGAAACTAGGGCTGCAAGAAAGCGCCCAGCTGAGGATGACATACCCAGGAAAGCCAAAAGGAAAACCAACAAGGGGCTGGTTCAGTATCTCAAGGACTATAAAGAGGCCATACACGATATGAATCTCAGCAATGAGGATATGATAAGAGAATTTGACAATATGGCAAAGGTAAAGGATGACAGGAGACAAATCAGGCTGAAATTAGGGGGCTTGTTTTGGATGCAAAGAAATCTAAAAACCCCTTCTAACTAAGGGGCCCAAGGGAATTCGGGGAGGGGGCTGCAGGGCACCCAGAAGGGGCACTGAAGACATTCCTTATGTATAGTGCCTCCAGCAGGTATTTGCCAAGCACCGTGCTTTAACCTTATTAAAATACTTTATCTTAGGCTTCTTTTATCAGCAGACTTTTGATCTCTAATTGCAACCTTGAAAGTTTCAATAGCATTTGTTCCATGGAAAATGTCAATAGTGCACTGTAAAATTTAAAACAACTTGCAGAATAGTATATATAGTACTTGTCTACTTCAAAATTGAAAACAATATTTATTCAGTTATATATGTAAAGAAAAGAACTCTGGAAATAATGTTCAATAAAAGATTAACAATAGTTTTTTTTTTTTTGGTCCGGTCGTGGGGCCTGGGCGCTGTCTCTCAGCTCTTCAGCTCAAGGCTAGCACTCTACCACTTGAGCCACAGTGCCACTTCCAGATTTTTTTCTTTTTTGCTTCTGTGGTGCTGAGGAATCGAACCCAGGGCCTCATGCATGCAAGGCAAGCGCTCTACCACTGAGCCACCTTCCCTGCCCTTAACAATAGTTATTGATAGATGACTTTTTCTTCTCTTTTATTTTTCCAGTCTCCTCAAAATGTTAATTTGGAAAAAAAAATGATGAAAGACAAATGCAAGAAAATACATAAGCAATAAAAGAACTGTCTGATGAGTTTATGGAGACAGTGGAGACACTTTAAAATGATTGCATTCAGGGTGTAAAACAATAGCTAAAAGTTACTTTATCTTTGGAGCTTCGTACTGGAGGAATCAAGCTAACAGTTACTATAGTTCCATGGCTGTAAGGGACAGACTTAGCTGTGGAATGGGGCTAAAACTTGCCTTCAAGGGCTATGGAGAAGACTAAGTGAAGCACTGAGTATGTGAGATATGTTGGACTGGCATATACCCTCTTCCCTCACTAGCATTACCAGTACCTAGACAGACACTTGGGAAAAGGCTGAGGGAGATCTGATCTGTGTGCAGAAATAATTCATGGGATTTGGGTGTCATTCTGTCCTTTGTAATGCCATGTCATCTGGGGACTATACCTCTTCTCATGGATCCTGTACCCCTCTAAGGTCCCTGCTACCGTTGCTGAGCTGGAGACTATGAAGAACAAAAGCAACACTGTGACCTAATAACCATGTCAAATAGCTCTTTAACTACAATAGTGCTTATCTGAGTTAAGGTAATACCCAGTCACTTGCATCTTAGTAATTTATAAAGTTTGTACAAAATACTCCTCTCCATGCTTTTAGTTGGGGTATCTCTCCCTCTCTTTCCCTCTCCCTCTCCCTCTCTGTCTCTCTATCTCATACAAACAACATTTACCTATTGTTTCACATCCTCTCATACACACACACACACACACACACACACACACACACACACACACACACACACACACACAGAGTTTGCATATAGTCAACTCTACAGAATTTAGATAATGAAAATGGAATCAGGGGAAAAAATCTGACCAGATATGCCCTTATCACTTGGTAATCTCTTGTTTCTACTTTTCTTCCTTAGGAATTGTCTCCAACACATTTCTCTTTTTTAATTTTATTATTTTTTGTTTGTTTTTGTGGTACTGAGGACTGAAACATAGGGCCTCAGGCATGCTAGGCAAACACTTTACTACTAAGCCACATTCTGTTTCCAAGACATCCCTGTTAAACCTTGTTTTACCTATTTCAACAGATTCATCTATGTACATGATTTCCCTGCTAGCTGTTCACTAGCCTTTTATGTGCTCAAAGTGCTTGAAAGATAAACTTTTATTTTAGTACGCTTATAGACTTAACAGAATTATTTTTTTGGCAGTCCTGGGGCTTGAACTCACGGCCTGGGCTCTGTCCTTGAGCTTCTTTTGCTCAAGGCTAGCACTCTATCACTGGAACCACAGCGCCACTTCTGGCTTTTTCTGTTTATGTGGTACTGAGGAATCAAACCCAGGGCATCATGCGTGCTAGGCAAACACTCTACCACTAAACCACATTCTCAGACCCCACAGAATTATTTTTAAAATAACAGTATCTATGTACTCCATACCAGGTATCCCCTATTATTAACATGTTATATTAGAATGGTGCATTGGTCACAATTAACCAATAGTGATGTCCTGCTATTTACTAAAGTACAGGCTTTATTCGGATTTCCTCCAATGTCCTTTGTCTATGCCAGGATACCATGCCCGTGTGGGTTACCACATCACATTTAGTCATCACTGTTCCATAGGCTCCTCCTCTTCTTTATGAAAGTTTCATAAACTTTTCTTGTTTTTGATGATCTTGACACTTTTAAGACATAATATCCAGGTATTCAATATTATTTATTGGAGTTTATATTTATCTTGTGCTTATTCAGGCATTATATATTTTTAGGATAAGACCATAGTGGTAAATGTCCTTATCACATCATGTGAAAGGTATATATTATCAATATTATTTGTCACTGTTGATTTTACCTGGTCACTTAGATGATGTAGAATTTGCTGGGGTTCTCCATGGTGAAGTTGCACATTCACTTTTCCCTTCCCAAATGGTATTCCTTGAAATAATCACTACTGACTGCCCATACTTGAAGAGTGGGACAAAGTGCTAATCCTCCCTGTAGAATATCCACAAAAGATATTGAAATTTTTCTGCATAGGATATTTGAAAATTGTCTCCATTTATTTATATATTCAACTTATTTCTAGCAGCATAGACTCAGAAATGTTTATGTTTATTTTATATGTTGGATTAAAATACAATATTACATCTCATATTTTTGTGCTCAAATTATTTCTAAATTGCCCCTCAGGAGCTCCTCCATTCATTCTCTATCACTGTATTGTGGACATTTTTAGTATTTCTTTCAGTATAAAATACTTGGCCTTACCTTAAATATTTCCTTGCCTAAGTCAGACTCAGCCATTTCTCCCAGATGCCCTGGTATCTTTTGATGGAAGACAGAAATCAAAATATAAAAATCTAGAGGCTAGGTTGCCCATTGCTATTGCGATGTCATTGCTTCCAGCTCTCAGTTAACATACATGCATATATAATATGCATAGAGATGCATAGGGAATAACCACATATGTATATATCTTTATGCATACAAGTAAAAGAAAAATGCAAATATTCCTACATATGAATATCTGTATCTATATAAAACAAAGCATAAATTTATAATGGTGTCTCCTACTGCAATTACTGCATGCATCATTCTAGTTTCCCTTGCCTATCTGTAACCCTCTGATGCAAAGTTTGAGAAATATGTCTCCTGTTGATTTCTATCTATCTTAAAAATTATTACATTCCAATGTGTATATATAGTAGTTTCCAAATTGTTAACCTACAACACTGTAGGAAACACCTTTACCAATCAGTGTTGGGTAAAGTTCCTTTTGCTTGGATCTTGGACTCCACTCATTTTTCAATTTACCTGTGTTCAGCATGGTATTTCTCCAAGTTTTTTGGTGAGGGATTTTGTACATTTATAATACATTAGAAGGATTTTTCTATATTTTGTGTTTAAGAACTTCTATTATAATGATATTTCAAATTTGAATTGGTCATTGCTGGTATAGTATATAGAAAAACAGTTTAACTTTTGTACATTAACTTTTTTTTCTGGAACTTTGCAGCCTTGAGTTTGTCAATTGTCTGGAATTTTCTACACAGGCAATTATGGCATCTGCAAATAAAACAGTTTTATTTTCTATTTTCCAGTCTACTAGTTTCATCTCCATTTTTTAAATATTGAGCTAGCTATGGTGTCCAGAATTAGGTCTAATAGGAGCAATGAGAAATGATGTCCTTATCTTTCTTATTCTTGACTTTAAGAGGGAAGTTTTCACTTTGTCACCATTAACTATGATATTACTTACATATATATATATATGCATATTTTTTGTTAGTGGTGGAGCTTTGAACTCTAGGCCTGGGTCCCTTAGATCTTCAGCTTAAGGCTAGCGCTCTACCACATGAGCCATGGCACCACTTCCAGTTTTCTGAGTGGTTTATTAGTGATGAGTCTCACAGACTTTCCTGCCTGGCCTGGCTTTGAAGTGTGATCCTCAGATCTTAGCTTCCTGAGTAGCTAGGATTCCAGGCATGACCACCAGCGCCCAGCACTTACATATTTTTGAAGATGCTCTTTATCAAACTTAAAAACTTTCTAGAACTTTCTAGATTGGTGTTCTGAATTGGTGTTGAATAGTGTCGAATACTTTTTCTGCATCAGGTGATACAGTCATATGATATCTTTATTTTTTCAGTCTGTTAATGTGAATTATATTGATTGCTTTTCAATTGTTAAACCACCCTTCTTTAATTTTGAGTTCATTATTGGATTTGCCTTACCAATATTCATTGAAGATTTTTATATCTTATTTTCAGGAGAGCAACTGATTTCTACTTTTCTTTTCTTGTCTTCTTGCCTTGTTGAGGATAAAACTCAGGGCTGTACATGCTAGGAAAATTTCTACCACTGAGCTACATCCCCAGCTCCTGTAATGTAATCCCCAGCTCTTGTAATTTAATTTGGGAATTAGGGTGATGCTGGCCTCATAGAATGCATCTGTCAGTGTTTATCTGCTTCTAGTTTATGGACTAGTTCATGGGAAACTGACACTATTTCTTCTTTAAATGTTTGATAAGAATATATATGCTGGTAAAATCTTATGTGTCTATATTTCAAAGATTTTAATTAGCAAGTTAATGTATTTAACAAATGCAAGGCTATTTAGGTTATTTCTCGTTGTATGAGTTTTGATCATGTGTCTTTCAAGGAACTGGCCCATTTCATTTGCATTCGTTTATAGCATTCCTTCATTATTTTCTTACCTACATGGGCTCAGTAGAGGTACCCTCACTTTCATTTCTGATATTGTGAATTTGTGCCCTTTCTTTTCTGACTGGCAAGAAATGGGTCAATTTGATTTGACTTGTTAAAGAATCGTCTTTTGGTTTCATTGATTTCCTGTATTGTTTTTCTGTTCTCAATTTCATTCATTTATTCTCTAAATCTTTTATTCTTCTGCTTGCTCCAGGCTTAAACAACTCTCTGTGTCTAGTTTCCAAAAGAAATGCTTAGATTATTGATTTTAGATCTACTTTCCTCATATATGCATTTAAGCTAGGAAAGAGTCTGTCAACACTGTTTTTACTACATCCTGTACAAGTGATATGTTATATCTTCATTTAACATTATTTTATTTTATTTGTTGGTCCTGGAGCTTGAACCCTGGGCCTGGGGCTGTCCCTGAGCTTCTTTTGCTCAAGGCTAATGTTCTATCACTAGAGCTACAACACCATTTCCAGCATTTTCTGAGTAGTTTATTGGAGATACGAGTCACACAGATTTTTTTCCTGCCTGGGCTGATTTCAAACTCCAATCCTTAGATCTCAGCCTCCTGAGTAGCTTGGATTACAGACATGTGCCTCGGGTGCCCGGCTAAAATGTTTTTAATTCAAATATTTTTACATTTCTCTTGAAAATCATTCTTTGATTCATGTGCCATTTAGACATATGCTTTCCATTATTGACTTTTAGTTTAATTATATTGCTGGCATATATCTATGATTTCTATTATTCATGTTTTATGGTTTTTGTGGCCTAGACCCTGGTGTCCCCTTAGTACATATTCTGAGAGTTTGGGGGGAAAAGTGGTATTCTTCTATTGGATGGAGTGTTAAAAAACAGAACAAGGGTCAGTTAGAACAAGTTGATTTATCGTGTTCTTTAGATCAACTATATCCTTATTGATTTTCTGCCTAGTTTTATCTACTACTGATTTGGGGAGGAATTGAATTTGACAATTCTAATAATTACTTTGGGTTTTTTTCAGTTCTGTCAGTTTTTCCTTCACACTTTTTTTTTAATTTTTTTTTTTTTGATCTGGTCGTGGGGCCTGAACTCTGGGCCTGGGCGCTTTCCCTCAGCTCTTCAGCTCAAGGCTAGCGCTCTACCACTTGAGCCACAGCACCACTTCCAGCTTTTTTCTTTTTGCTTACGTGGTGCTGAGGAATCGAACCCAGGGCTTCATGCATGCAAGGCAAGCGCTCTACCACTGAGCCACCTTCCCAGCCCCTTTCCTTCACACTTTTGACACTTTGTTAGAAGTATTGATGGGCCAGAAGCTGGTGGCTCACACCTGTAATTCCAGCTATTCAGCAGGCTGAGATCTGAGTATAGAAGTTCAAAGCCAGTCCAGGCAGGAAAGTCTATGAGACTTATCTCCAATTAACCACCAGAAAACTGGAAGTGATGCTGTGGCTCAAAGTGGTAGAGCTCCAGCCTTGAGCAAAAGCTCAGGAACAGCATCCAAGCCCAGAGTGCAAGCTCTAGCACCGGCAAACACAGAGAGGAGAGATGAGAAAGGTTTATTTTCTCTAAAAGTAGTTTGCTTGCTTTTTGCTAATCTTGTGAAAATTGTTTTTCTAAAAAGTTTCCAAACCTGGCTATTGTTAATTATACTTCAGTTATATCCTTTTCCTGCTGCCCTTTAATTAAAACATCCTATTAGAAGCTCCTTCTATGGGGCTGGGAAGGTGGCTCAGTGGTAAAGCGCTTACCTTGCATGCCTGAGGCCCTGAGATCAATTCCTCAGCACCACATAAGCAAAAAGAAAAAAGCTGGAAGTAGCACCGTGGCTCAAGTGGTAGAGCGCTAGCCTTGAGCTGAAGAGCTGAGGGACAGCACCCAGGCCCAGAGTTCAGGCCCCACGACCGGACCCAAAAATAAAAAAATAAAAAAAAAAGAAGCTCCTTCTATGAATTAAGCCATATCCTTTTGCAGATTGTGAACCAACTCAGCCAATCTGAGGCAGAGGAGCCGGGCCTGCTAGATTAGGTATAAAAAGGGAGCAGCCTGCATGTTTTGTGTGCTTGCTTCCCAAATTTTTGGCTGATGGCATTCCCTTTTGCAGTAGTAAACTCTGCCTATATGACACTCCAACTTCCCAACACACACACACACACACACACACACACACACACACACACACACACACACATGAATTACTTTCACTTACTCCTTTAACTCCTTTTCTAATACTGTTCTTTACATAGATATGGTCAGGAACCTGTATTATTTTCTTTCTACCTAAGACATTTTTAACAGTTTTCAAAGAAGATTTCAGAAGTTTATTAATACTACAAGCTATCAATTTTTGTTTGTTTGAGAAAATATTTTTCCTCACTATCAAAATATAGCATTGTCAGATAGAAAATTTTAGGCTGGTAATTTCTTTCAACATTTTAAGTATTTCGCTTCACTCCACTCTTCTTTACATGGTTTGGATCAAGCATTCTGCTGCAATTCTTATTCTTGTTTCTCAGAAGATAAACTGTTTTCTCCTGTATTTTCTTTCATGTCCTTTTTATCTTTGATTTTTTTGCAGCTTCAGTATTACATACCTATGTATAGTTTTCAGTATTTATTCTGCTTCATTCTGGATGTGTGATTTGGTATCACTTATTTTGAAAAGTTTTCAGCCAGTATTATTTCAAATATCTCTTTTTTCTCTATTCTCTTTTCTTTTTCTGGCTTTCCAATTAAGAATATGTTCATTGTTTTACAATTGTTTCACAGTACCTAGATATCCTGTTCTGTTTTTAGGTGGTATTTTTGGTAGTGGGGTTTGAACTCAGTGACTGGGCACTGTCCCTGAGCTTTTTTTGCTCAAGGCAAGCACTCTACCACTTTGAGCCACAGCACCATATTCAGTTTTCTGGTGCTTAATTGGAGATAACAGTCTCATGGACTTTCCTGCCCAGGCTGGTTTTGAACTGCTATCCTCAGATCTAAGCCTGCTGAATAGCTAGAATTACAGGTGTGAGCCATCATGATCTGGATTTTTTTTTAATTCTTGAATTTCATTTTGAGAAATTTCTTTTTTTTTGGGGGGGGGGGTCCAGTCATGGAGCCTGAACTCTGGGCCTGGGCGCTGTCCCTCAGCTCTTCAGCTCAAGGCTAGCACTCTACCACTTGAGCCACAGCGCCACTTCTGGCTTTTTTTTTTTTTTTTTTTTTTGCTTATGTGTTGCTGAGGAATTGAACCCAGGGCCTCAGGCATGCAAGGCAAGCGCTCTACCATTAAGCCACCTTCCCAGCCCCTCATTTTGAGAAATTTCAATTGATAGATCCTCTTGATTTCTATTATACCACCCCCCCCCCCCACACAACTTGGTTGTACTTAGTCTATGGATCAACCCATCAAGGCATTCCTCATTTTCACTTCAGCTTTTTTTTCTTTTCTTTTTTCTTTTTTTTTTTTTTACCATTTCCTTTTCTTCTCTCAGCTACATAAGCTATTTTTTCATGTTGTCTACTATTTCCATTACTGAAATTTTCCTTAACATATTAAACACAGTTATTTTAAATTCTCCAGTGGTCAAAATTTTTTATCTTATCTCAGAATGGTTCTGATATTTCCTTTATCTTATCATACCATTTAGTCATCTTTTGGTTTGTCTTGCACCTTTTTTTCTTAGCATAGATGGGCATAGATGGCTCACTCCTGTAATCCTATTCACTCAGCCAGCCCAGGCATGAAAGTCCATAAGATTCTTATCTCCAAGTAACCACCATAAAGCCAGAAGTAGAACTGCGGCTCAAATGATAGAGTACTATCCTTCTAAGCAAAAAAGCTAAGGGACAGTGTCCAGGCCCTGAGTTCAAGCCCCAGGACCAGCACACACACACACACACACACACACACACACACACACACACACCTAAAATTTCAAGGCCAGCCTGGAGCAAATTTGCAAGATGATCTTGAAAGAAAGAAAGGGAGAGAGGGAAGGAAGGAAGGAAGGAAGGAAGGAAGGAAGGAAGGAAGGAAGGAAGGGAGGGAGGAAGGAAGGGAGGGAGGGAGGGAGGGAGGGAGGGAGGGAGGGAGGGAAGCAGAGAGCAAAGGAAGGGAGGGAGGAAGGGAGGGAAAGGAAGGAGGAAGGGAGGCAAGGGAAGGAGGAAAGGGAGGGAGGAAAGGAGGGAAGAGAGGGAAGAAGGGAAAGGAAGGGAGGGAGGGAGGGCAGCTCAATGGTAGAGCACTTGCATAGCATGTAAGAAGTCCTGGTTTCAATCTCCTCCTGGACCAAGTAAAAGAATACTTAATAAATACTAATTGTGTTTCAGCTTTTACATGATTTATTTTACTGAGAATTTATATATATGTATATAGTTCATTTTCAACATATTTACTGAGAACCACTACTGCATTTGTTCACTCTTTGACCCTCTATTTCTGTATGTTTGTTTTCTATTTCATCAACTCCTGGTCTTATATTTATGTCTCCTTGTTCCTAATTTTATTTGGTTTACTTTTTGGTCTTCTTCCATATTCTGAAACTAGCTGCCTCAATCATTACTTTTCAGTACTCCTTTTCTTCTAATATGCATATTTCATGTTATAAATATCCCTCTATATGTAATACAGCCGCACCGTGTTTTACTCCCCCCAATTGATATGCAATGTTTCAATTATCATTAAGTGCAAATATTTTCTCATTTCCATTGAATTGCAAAATTATTACTTAGGATAAAAATATTTTTGTAACTTGAACTCAGGACCTCTTGCTCTCGATTAGATTTTTCACTCAGGCTGAGGCTCTACCACTTGAGCCACAGCTCTACTTCAGACTTTTTGGTGGTTCATTGGAGAAAAGAGTCTCATAGACTTTCGTGCCTGATCTTGCTTCAAATCACAATCCTCAGATCTCAGCCTCATGTGTAGCTAGGATTAAAGGCATTAACCACCAGCACTCAGCTATAATTACTGAATTTTTGCCTAATTGCTTTATTTCTAGTCTAAAAAAATCTTTATCTTCTAATTGCTGCATGTAGACTATACTAACATAACTATTAATAACTTAACCATTGGATAAATTTCCTTCTCTTTGTGCCACTAAACCCAACTTTCTCTTCATTTTTCTCTTTCTTCCCTTATTAATGTGGACATTTTACAGTCTTCTGTTGCTTCTTGTTACCCAGCAATTATCACATAGTCCATCCAATAAAAGGCTAATACTAATGTATACTTTTACACATACCTTACATACTGCAAATGCTTGAAATATTTTACTTTGGCCCTCTTAATTCATGTTGTATGTGTTAGACAATATTATTGTTTGTAGGGTACTGACAATTTTATATACATTTATACAAACATTTGTTCCTTTTAATTGCTGCTTTTCCATTTCCAGTTTTCCATTTCAGATAATTTTCCTTTTATGTGAGAAATACTCTCTACTATTTCCTTTATGTTTCGTACTTCCATTCTTAGAAGAAGACAGCAATCCATTTAACTTGTGTCTTTTGAAACATAAGCTTTCTTCTGGCTACTTTAAAATTTTCCCTTTTCCTTTGATTATCTGTTAATTAACTGTCTGAGTTTCCCCCAAGCCCTTCTATGTAGGATATGTTGTGAGATCCACAATGACTGAATGAGTGACTGAAACTTGATAGTACTAAATCCTATAATTTAATGCTTTTCTCTATAATTTAACTAACACCTTACCATGTTCTGTGGCCATAAATTTGTAGTTTGAGGTCCAATAGCAATGTTAGCATGAACTTTTTTCTTTTCTCAAAATTGCATGGATAAAAGATTAATTCTTACTATACATATTAGCAAACTAATAGCATGATTTTTTTGTTTTTTAAGAACTAATACAATTTTGCTTTTTTAAAAAAAAAAAAAGATACTGTAAATGGGGCACTGGTGACTCACACCTGTAATCTTAGCCACTCAGGAGGCTGAGATCTGAAGATCACAGTTCAAAGCCAGCCCAGGCAGGAAAGTCTATGAGACTCTTATCTCCACCAGAAAATTGGAAGTGGCACTGTGGCTCAAAGTGGTAGAGAACAAGCCTTGAGCGAAAAATCTCAGGGTCAGTGCGTAGGCCCTAATTTCAATTCCCATGACTGAGAAAACAAAGACATACAGTAGTATGTCTTTTCTGTAACATATCTTAATTGCCAGCTTCAGACCTTTGTGATTTGGGGATTACTATTAAATAAAATAATAATTACTTGAACACAAATACTACAATACCACAACAAGCTTATAATTAAAGTAATCAACCAACAGGTAGATAGCACATATAGTGCAGATATGTTACATAAGAGGATGAATAGGACAACATAAGTTTTCATCATGTTACTCTGAACGGCATGTGATTTCTATTATTATTATTATTATTATTTGTGCCAGTCCTGGGGCTTGAACTCAGGGATTGGGTGCTGTCCTTGAGCACTTTTTCCTCAGGGCTAGTGTTCTACCACTTAAGCTACAATTCTACTTCTTGCTTTTGGGGTGGTTAATTGGAGATAAGAGTCTCTTGGACTCTCTTGCCCCAGCTGGCTTCAAATCGCCATCCTCAGATCTTAGTCTCTTGAATAACAGGATTACAGATGTGAGTCAAAATTGCCTGGCACAAATATGAATTATTCATGAAATTTTCCCTTTCAATATTTCTGGACTATACTTGTCCACGGGTAACTGAAAATACAAAATATGAAACTATGGATAGAGAAGACTGGTGTATTATAAATATTGGTGTAAGTTTGTTTTTATAGATTCTGTTTGTGGTTTGTTGGAATTCTTGTATCTATGGATCAGTGCCTTTCATCAGTTATAAAATATCTTCTTCAGTCATTACATTTTCAGAGATTGCTTCTGAACAATTGTATTTATCTTCTGAAAGTGCAAATAAACATGGTAGAACTTGTCACTTTTTCTATTGTATCTTACATCCTCCCTTATATATTTTTCATCATTTTTACACCTTATGGAGACTTACACTGTCATCTGAGCATAAGTTTTAGTCCTTCTTTTAATTCTCTTTCAAGCTTTTTAAAAGCCATCTATTTAGCTAAATTACTATTTATCTAAATTACTTTCTAGTTCACTTAATAAAACAGCTTCCATTTGATTTTTTTCATGTTTCTTGCTTTTACTTCCCTGTTGGAATCTTCAAGATTATTTTATTTACCTGAATACACTAATCATAATGGTTTAACAGTCTGTATCAGTAATTCAAATCATTTAAATCTGACAGGTCTGTCCACGTTTCCTATTATCTACTACTTTGTACTCATGCCATCTTTCTTTCTTGTGCTTCTCCTATCTTCGTGGATACTGCACCTGAGCAATTGTTTATTGGAATAATTTGAGATCTAGGATGATTGAATCTTATTCCAGAGATTTTGTTTGCTTTGGCTGTTTTTATAATGGTATTTCCTGCCTGGAAAGCATAAATTAGGAAGGCTAACAGTTTCAGGTATATGAACTTACTATATCCTCTATAATTCAAACTAGTGTGTGAAGAATAAACACATCAAGGACAAAGAATGGAAATCCCAGAAAGTTTCCCAAGTATATATAGAAAGTTAGTATGTAATAAAGGTTGAATCTCACATGACTGAGACAAAGATGGGCTTTTTAACAAATAATACTGGAGCAATGCAAAGACAATTGGGGGAGAAAAAATCTAGCTTCTTACACTGAGATCCATACTTCACATTATACACAAGTATAAATTTGAAATGTAGACAAGTAAAACCAATGTATACTAGAAGAAAATATGGGTGAATTATTTGGCCACAAGTAGGAAAGGGTGTCTTTATTATTAATCAAAATCCAGAGGCAGCAAAAGTTTGATAAATTTGGCATTTTTAATACATGGCAGAAAACTGTCATAAAGTAAAAAAAAGGCAAAACTGCAAGAAAAGATTTGCAACATATGCTAAGTAGATAAAGGCTTAATAAAGTTCACCTATGAAGAACATTTAAAGCCCTCACTAGAAAAATGTGCAAAACACACAATCAATTCCCAAAATAAAATAAAATCCTACATATACAGAAAGCAAAACAAAACATCATTCACATACTACCTCCCAACTTATCATGTTAGTGAAAATTTAAAAGTATGTTGTATGTTATGTTGGAAAGAATTAGGGAGCACTCACCTGTTATTACTGGTGGGAAAACAAAAGGGGTCTGAGATTTGGGGAACGAGTAGCCTGGGGATGCAGTGTGAGGAGTCATTCAGGTTAAGAGGCAAAAGAATGCTATTTACAGGGGGGTCAGAACTTATGAACTGAGAATGTCCAGAACATAACCTTGTAGAATACTACCTTTCAGGTAAGCAGCTCCTTTCCCTGATAGGCACTCCCATCAACCTCTGTAGTAAGGCTGAACTTGGTTTTCTGTGTTTCAGGTTTTTTGTTTTTGTTTTTTTAATTTTTAGATAGGATCTTGCTAAAAGGCCCAGGCTGAACTCGAACTACCCATTCTTCTATCTGACCTCCCAAATTGCTGGGATTACAGGCCTGAGCCACATTGCTCAGAGTTGGTTTTAAAAGTTGGTTGTGCCTTTTGGGAAAGTTGAGTACCCGCTCTGATCGGATGTCACACCTGTAATGGGCACCTAAGAGGGTTGCACCGTTTCTGTGAGCCATGCCAGGTAAAGCACCTGGGATCAGAAAGCCCCAATTCTCTGTAACTCTTGGCTTCAACACACACGCGCGTGCGCGCGTGCACACACACACACACACATACACACACACCCCACACCACACCACACCACACCACATCACACCTACAGCCTGTGTCTTCTTGGTCCTTTGAGGATGGGGTTGAGATGGGTCAGGAGTGGGGGGGGGGGGAGGCGATCGAGGGTGACGCGACACTCACGTGACCGGCCAGGCGCCGACGTGGGCACCAGCCCCGCGCCCGCCCTACTGTCCAGTCCTGGTGCCCGCGCGCGCAACCAGCTAGCTCACTGAGCAGCTTGGGCTGCAGGCAAGCGGCGAGCGGGCTTCTGCGAGCCCGCGGAGACGCAGGCCTGTCCTGAGTCCCCTCAGGTTAGTGTGGAGGTGGACGCTGCCAGCTGACCCAGGTCAGGGGTGGAGGTGGATGGCAGCTGGATGCAGGAGCAGCAGCTGCTGCAACCGGGTGGGGAAGGAATCAGCCAGACTGGTGAGGAGAGGGGCACTGAGCGGGCAGGGCAGCTGGGGAGGGGTGACAGGGCGGGAAGGCGAACCCTGCGGAGGCTCAGCTGCCTTGCCCACCCCCAGCCCTCCATCCATTTTAGAGTAGGCAATGGGGTGGGGGGTGCACCCCGCAGTGCGACGGTGAAAACGTAGACGCGTTCTGGAAACAACCCCCCTCCCCTCGCGCTCTGCGCCTGCCCAAGAAGACAAATTGATCCCAACCCAAAGGCAGTGGGGGCGGGGCAAGGCGCCTCTGGGGAGGGAGGGGACACAGATCCAGAGGTAGTTTGGAAAGCATCCTGGTTTGGAGCCAGGGCCTGAGAAGAAATGGCGGCTGGGGTGCGCGGGTGGAGGCTGAGGGTGGATGGAGGGGAGCAGAGGGAAAGCTCGGTGAGCAGGGTCCGGATTCTGGAGAGGAACCTGGTCCAACTGTCCCGTCTGTCTGTCCGCAGGTCTGCGCGTCTGCTGTTCCCTGCGCTGTGCCAGGCCTGAAAAGGAGGCACAACCTGTCCTGATCTCTGCAGGTCAGTGGAAGGTGGCAGCATGGACAGGGACTCCGGAGGGCTGAGAGTACGGAGGGCCTGGCCAGGGCAGGATGTGGGTTTCGCTGCTTGTCCCCGACCCCCACCTGTAATGCACACACCTAGCTGTACTGAGGGAGCAAGGAGAGGACAGCAGGGCCAGACAGCCTGGGAATGGTTGGCTCGTGTGGGGGAAAATGTGGGTTAGGGGCAGGTAGGAGGGCACTTGGAGACCCCCATAGGGACGAGATACACCCCTTTCCACACTGGAGGAGCCCTCACTCTTCGTGTCTCCTCTTCCCTCACCCCTACCCTCCAGGTCAGGAAAAGGAGGCACCATCGCGACATGGAGAAACTCTCTAGCGAAAACGAGGGCAAGCTGGACAAGGAGGGAAAGTCAGACGATGAAGTAGAACCTGAGGCTGAAGGGAAGTCAGAGGAAGAAGGGAATCAAGAAGAGGAGGGGAACGCAGCACGCGAGGGCCAGCTGGAGGGTGAGGGAGGGCCAAAGGAGGAGGGCCACCCCCCGGATGAGGACAAGTCAGGGAAGCAGGGAAAGTCGTCAGAAGATGAGGGCCAGCCACCAGGTGAGGGCAAGGCAGAGCCCCAGGCCAAGGCAGCCAGCGAGCCGCGCGCCGCCGAAAAGCGTCCGGCTGAAGATTACGTGCCCCGGAAAGCAAAAAGAAAAACCGACCGCGGGACCACGGATGACTCTCCCAAGAACTCTCGGGAGGACTTACAGGACAGGCATCTGAGCAGTGAGGAGATGATGAGAGAGTGTGCTGATATGTCCAGGGCTCAGGAAGAGCTAAGGAAAAAACAGAAAATGGGAGGATGTCACTGGATGCAAAGAGATGCTCAGGATGCATTCGCCCCAAGGGGCCAACGGGGTGTCAGGGGAGTGAGGGGCGGAGGAAGAGGCCAAAGAGGTTTACACGATATCCCCTACCTTTAACGCCCTTGGCCTTAGATTCTGATTTCTCTGATGAGAACTTTGCACACCCTGCTTTTCCTGGTAGATAAGCTCCAGGTCCTGTGCTTTTAACCTTAAGCTGATACTTTGCATTAGGTGTCACTGTCCTTACCAGCAGCCTTTTGACTCAAATACAGTGCTCTCTCTTTTAGTACTGGATTTTCACCCATGCATGTACATTGTAAAATAATAAAAAACAGTTCACCAAACTGCATATATGGCATCAGCCTATTTTTATCAAAATGTAACTATGTTTGCACAATGCATTTGTACATAGAGAAAACAAACTGTATGAAACCTCAGCAATGGTCATTCCTACTCCATGACCAAAAATAGATCTCTCCTGTACTGAAAAGTAAGTCTGACAACCTGACAGAATCATTGTTCTATACCATTCTCCTGTAGTATGCCATCTAGCGCTTCCCTGGGTGTCACCTGATCAGTAGGCGTTGCTACCATTTCTTTTAAATCTGTTACTACCCAGTGGCTCCTCTGTGTCACATTTTTGGCTTTCCCTCTCTGTCTGTCTGTCAGCGGTGAACCTTGAACTCAGGATATCAAGGTGAGGTCCCTGAACTCTTTTGATCAAGGGTAGTGCTCTACCACTTTGAGCCACAGCACCACTTCTGGTTTTTGAGTGGTTAATTGGAGATAAGAGTCTCATGGGGACTTTTCTGCCCAGGAAGCTTCATACTGCAATCCTCAGATCTCAGCCTCTTGAGTAGCTAGGATTATAGGCATGAGTCACCAGCACTGGGTTTTTTTTCCCTCTCTCTCTCCTGTCCCCACTTTTTCCTAAACAATATGGATTATGTTTGCCATAATAAAAATTTTTCAAAACTAAAACCAGAAAAAATACATAATAAGCAATTGCTCAGTTAAATGTTCTTAGGAGAGCTGAAAACATTTCTATTGTCAGAATGTGCCATAAGTAAAATTCACATTACCTCTGGGACCTATAGCTGACAAAGTTAACTTAGTACTTAACCACTGTTTTGAGGGTTAGTCTTATTATCTATAAAATGGGAATAATAATAACCTCATAGGACTGCCTGGTGTATCAGATAACATGCCAACAATGTGATATGTACTAAGGTGGCTCCCTGACAGTAGCAAAACCCTGGCCAGTCTGAAACACCTGGTTGGGGGTGGGGGCAGGATTGAAGGTAGTTCTCACATGTGCCTATGTAAGTTTACATAGCTGAGAAGTGGTGTCACTCTACTCCAGATGCTACCAAATCTGGTGAACATTCCTGTCCTACTGTACCCTCTACTTACACTCCCTGTTAACAACCCCTCTTCTATTGGAGTCCTCTTGGTGATGAGACCCTCTACTTCTATATAGTCCACAAAAGGCCAAAGACCCTATTTGGCCCCTATAAGGAGTATACATAAAGCTTTTCTCCTTGCTGCAGAGTTGGGTGACATTTTGGATTTCAGAACATATATATTCAATGGCTAAAAACTATGCAAACCATGCAAAATTCAAAAGAACTCTGAAACATTTCTGATTCTAATTTTCTCACAAATAAAATACAAAGTTCTCTGCCTGTGCTCACCTCACAAAAGAGCTGAGTGAGTTTTTTGTTCTAATTTTTTAAAAGATTATCTCAATTAATTTTCCAAAAGAGACTCACCCTTCCAATGTAAGAGAAGAAAAGTTTAAGAGTGCAGTGTCCAGGAAGGAGAAATCTCTGTTACTCAGTTTTCCCATACTCTCAGAAGCATTGTCTGTCGGCAGGGGCTTACTCTGAAGAGGGAGTATGAGAGCAATCAGTCCCATCCTTCAAAGAAACAGGGATGCAGAGCTCCCTCAGGATGGATGCTGTAACCAAGATTCGGTCTGTTTTTATCAATTGGAAAGCTCTTGAGATCTAAAGGCATATCATATCATTTGCTCCCTAAATAGTTCATATCTGTTAATTCATGTAATAAATATACCCACGAAGGGCATCTACTATAGAGGAAACTCTCAATAATTAGGAATTCAAAGTGAACATCTTTGCAGATATCATTCATCCTTTCCCTAATCCCTCTGTATCCCTGTGCTTTCTCAATGGTCCCAAGTACAAAATGGCTGTGAAATTGATCAACAGTTTTGACTTCCTTTACCTCTCTATCAGATGACAATTGAGTTGGTAATCTGCCAATAGCTTGGGCCAGAGGTGAGTCCCTAATGTGGTACCATGTCCAGAGGGAAGGTAGATTATAATGGTTTTCTTTGAGTAAGGAGAAGTAATACTTTGACCTTAAATGGAAACAGTTCAACTTTCAAAAGTATCAGTCTGATATCTAATTCATCTATTACAAAAATGTACACTTTTTTTTTTTTTTGTCGGTCGTGGAGCTTGAACTCTGGGCCTGGGCGCTGTCCCTCAGCTCTTCAGCTCAAGGTGAGCGCTCTACCACTTGAGCTACAGTGCCACTTCCGGTTTTCTGATGGTTTATTGGAGATAGGAGTCTCACGGTCTCTCTTGCCCGGGCTGGCTTTGAACCGCAATCCTCACATCTCAGCCTCCTGAGTAGCTAGGATTACAGGAGTGAGCCACCAGCTCCCGGCTAAAATGTACACTCTTAAAGTATACAGCTCATTGTATTCAGTATCTTCAAAGTTAGTCATCCGTAGTGGACATCTAATTTTAGAACATTCATCATCCAATAAAGAAGCACTGTATGTAGCTGCAGATTGTGCACTTACCTCTTATACCCCCAGCCCTCTTAGTTGTTAGCAATCACTAATCTACTTTTTCTCCATGTGCTTGAATATTATTGACATTTCATATAATCATAAATATATGCTTTTGAGAATAGCTTCTTTCAGCATATATTGTTGCAGCATGTAGTAGTACTCCATTTCTTTTCACTGTCTAATATTCTTCCATTAAGTGATAAGCCACATTTTAAAAAATCTATTCATCCACCTGGGCACTGATAGATCCCACCTGTAATCCTAGGAGGCTGAGATCTGGGAATTTGGGTTTTAAGCCAGTTCTGACAGGAAAGTACATGAAACTCTTTATGTTCAATTAAGTACCAAAAAAAGCCTTAAGTAGAGCTGTGTCTCAAGTGGTAGTGTGCTAGCCTTGAATGAAACAAACAAAAAGTTGAGGGACAACCTCCAGGTCCCGAGTTCAAGCCCCAGGACCAGAACAAAAAATCCATTCACCAGCTTGTGTATATTTGGTTTCTTTCCATCTTTGGCTATTCTGAACAGTACTGCTATGAATATTTGTTCAAAAGTATATTTTGAACACTTGTTTCAATCCTTTGGACCCTAATACAAAAACAGTAAAAGCAAAAACGAGGTAAGGATTAATGGATCTAGTGCCTGCCTTTCAAGTGTGAAGGTCTAAGCTTAGACCCTAGTACCTCCCCTTAAACAGTTGATGGTTAACATGGGAGTGCTGTTTTAACATTTGGAGAAACTGCCAAACTATTTTCTGATGTGAAATTGCCATATCATATTCACACCAATGGTATATGAACGTCCCTATTTTTGCATATCTCACCAGGCTTCTTATTGTTTTTCCTTTCAGTTTTATCTATCTGAATTGGTCTGAAGTGCTATCCTCTTGTAGACTGATGTACATTCCTATAATTACTAATGATTTGAAAATATTTCACTGGGATAGTCACAAGGGTTATGTCTTCTTTGGCAAATTTTCTATTCAAAATATTTGCCTATATTTAAATTGGTTTCTTGTTATTTTATTGTTCACTAGTAAGAGACTTGTTTGCTCTAGATCCAATTCCCATATCAGATACATGATTTACAAGTATTTTGAATCATTCAGTGAATAGTCTTTTTAATATTTTTGATGGTGTCATTTGGGACACAAAAGTTTTCTTTTCATTTTTATTAAGCCCAGTTTATTTTTATCATTCTGCATATATACTTTTGATGCCATGGCTAAGAAAACATCTAAAATGGTTATGACTATATATACTTTTCTCTAAGATTTACAGTTTTATGTCTCACATTTAGTAGGTCTATGATTCATTTTGAGTTTTAATACAATGTGGAATAGGGGTCTAAATTCATTCTTATGCATGTAGATATCCAGTTGCCTCAGTACTATTTCTTGGGGAAAAAAAACTATTCTTTTTTCATTAAATAGCCTGGAACACTTCTTAAACTTATTAATCATGAGTGTTAGCGTTTAATTCTATATTTTTACTTCTGTCTCATTGATCTATGTGCCTATGCTTAAAACCAGTGCCACACTGCTTTGATTACTACCGTTTTAAAGGAAGTTTGAAAATCGGGAAATTTGGGCCACTAAATTTCTTCTCTTTTTTTCAGTATTGTTTTGGCTATTCTGGGTACTTGAATGTCAACATGAACTTTGAAATCCATAATTTTCTGCAAAGATGTCAGTTTAAAATTTGATAGGGATGAAAGTAAATCTGTAGGCTCATTTGCAGAGTGATACCACCCAAACAATATCATTTTCCAGTTCAGAAACCTAGTGTGCCTTTATGTTTAATTTTTCTTTAGTTTCTTAATTTTTCTTTTCATTTTTGACACACAATTCTTATATTTCTTTAGTTAAATCTATTACTCTTTTCTTTTTTTTGTGGTGCTTGGGATCAAGTCCTAGAGCCTATTACTTGCTGTACAAGTGCTATTCCACTGAACTATTTACCTTACCTATTTTATTCTTGTGTGTGTGTGTGTGTGTGTGTGTGTTAGTCCTGAGGCTTGAACTAAGGACCTAAGTGCTGTCCCTGAGCTTCTTTTGCTCAAAGCTAACACCCTATCACTTGAGTCACAGTTCCACTTCTGGATTTTTGTGGCTAGAGATAAGAGTCTCAGGAAAGTAGTCCAGGCTGGCTTCTAATTCAGATTCTCATATCTTAGCCTCCTGAGTAGCTAGGATTACAGACATGAGACATCAGTGCCTGGCCATTTGACACTTTTTGATTATATGTAAATGGAATCATTTTCTTAATTTTATTTTTGGATAATTCATTGCTACTTCATAGAAATGCAATTCATTTTGATATTGTATTCTGTAACCTTCCTGAATGTAGTTATTAGTTCGCAAAGCTTTTGAAGTGTGGTTACACGAGAAATACTATATACAAAATCATTTTAACTGTGAATAAAGGTAAATTTACTGTTGTTGTTGTTGTTCGTGTTGGTGGTCATCATAGGGCTTGAACTCAGAGCCTGGGCATTGTCCCTGAGTTGTGTTTTTGCTAGCATTCTACCACACTAAGCCATAGTGCCACTTCCAACCTTCTGGTGGTTACTTGGAGATAATAGTCTCATGGACTTTCCTGCCTGGGCTGGCTTCAAACTATGATCCACAGCTCAACGACCTGAGTAGCTAGGATTACAGGCATGAGCTACTTGGTGCCCGACTTAGATTTACTACTTTATTCCAATTTGAACAACTTTTATTTCTTCTTTTTGTCTAATTGTCCTATTTAGAATCTCTAGTACAACATTAAATAAAATTCAAGAAACAAAATATTCTTACTTTGCTAATGATCTCAGCAAAAAGCATTTAGTTTTTCACTATAACTGTAATCTATACATTATATCTGTGTATATTCTTAACTTTTCTAATTAACCAGCAAAAAGCTGCTGGATTGGAGGAATGGCTTAAGTGGTATAGTGCTAGCCATAAGCAAGCAAGCTGAATGAGGGCATAAGGCCTGAATTCAAGCCTCAGTACCAGAAAAAAAAATGTCTATTTCATCTAGGTTATCTAATTTGTTGCTAAATTAAAAAAAAAAAACTACTGTGTGGCCAATCAGCAAAGATGCCAGGATATAAAATGAAATTCAAATTTGCACTTGACCAGGCAGAAGTGTGGGTTGCTATAAGCATTCTATTTATAGCTGACATCTGAAGGGTGGGGAGTCTTGGGAAACTGAACTTTTAACCTTTGTCCTCTGTCCTAACTCTGAGGTGTTGATGTTGAAAACCTGCACTGGCCTACTGCCCAATTTGCACAAAACCAGTACTATGTCACTAGGTTTATGCTAAAATAAAAGCCTTTGCATGGTCCACCAACAAGAGCTAAAATAAAGTTCCAATTTCTCTTCTTTGGTCACTTGGTACTGGGGGAATTTATAGGAAGGGAGAGGGGAAAACTTGTTAACTAAATGCTGAAAAGAGAGAATTCTAGAGTTTATTTGAGCAGGCATAGACAGATTGTCATGCAGTTACCATCTTCTGCCCCAGGGAATTTGGGGCTTCTGACATCAGATGAGATAGTTGCTTTTCTACATATTGATTCTTTCAAAGCCTGTTCCAAACCATCCTTAAATGGATGCTGGAGACATTTCCTGAAAGACAACTGAAGATTATTATGTAAGGAATTTACGTTCAAATGTAATCAGGCCCTAACCAATTTCAGTATCAGAATTGAAGAGAATTATAGCAATCTAGAGAATTGATTAGTGTTGCAAAACACTATTAGGTGTCAGAAGTAGTGCCAGAAAATGCCACACATGTTGAAAGGTAATTGAGAAGACACGAGAGACATCAGAGATACAGGCTAAGCAATAGTTCTGTTAGATTTGCCACAGGCCACTTTAGTAAACTTGGAGAACATCTCCTGGAATCAAAATAGATCTCCAGCTGTGGAACAATTTATGCTCCAAGGCATAGTTAAAAACAATAGAGCCGGGTGCCTGTGGCTCATGCTGGTAATCCTAGCTACTCAGGAGCCTGAGATCTGAGGATAGCAGTTCAAAGCCACCCCAGGCCGGAAAGTCAGTGAGACTCTTATCTCCAATTAACCACCAGAAAACTGGAAGTAGTGCTGTGGCTCTCCTTGAGCTGAAGAGCTGAGGGACAGCGCCCAGGCCCAGAGTTCAAGCCCCACAACCGACCTACAAAAACACAAGACACAAAATAAACGAACAAAAACAGTGGAGAATCTGGGCATCGGAGGCTCACTCCTGTAATCCTAGCTATTCAAGTGGCTGAAATCTGAGGATTGTAGTTCAAAGCCAGCATGGGCAGTAAAATCCATGAGACTTTTTCCCCTAGTTAACCACCCCAAAATCCAAAAGTAGAGCTGTGGCTGAAGTGGTAGAGTGTTAGCCATGAGCAAAAATAAAGCTCAGGGACAGCATCAGGACCTAAGTTCAAGCCCCATAACCAGCACATTCTCTCTCTCTCTCTGTCTCTCTCTCTCTCTATCTGTCTCTCTCTCTCTCCCTCTCTCTCTCTATCTGTCTCTCTCTCTCTCCCTCTCTCTCTCTCTGTCTCTCTCTCTCTCTCTCTCTCTCTCTCTCTCTCTCTCTCTCTCTCTCTCTCTCTCACACACACACACACACACACACACACACACACATACACAATGGAGAAATTAGGAGGCAATTAGTGGTGTTAAACATCTGAGTATCTTCAGGTAAAGTGAAAAAGACAGCTCTGCCCAAAGGGTTTTCTATCCTTCAGAGACTGAGGGTATAGTCAAGACTGCTTCTTCAGGAATAACATAAGAGGTTTCAAACTGGTGTGGGCATATATTTTACTAAAATAATCCAGCTAATCACCAAATAGATATGAAAATAACAATAACAAGACCTAAATGGGCAAGGAAAACCTGCACCCAGAGCTTCTATTATATATTTTTTTCCTTTGTTGGTCCTGGGTCTTGAACTCAGGGACTACATTCTGTCCCTGAGATTCTGTGCTCAAGGCTCGGGCTCTACCACTTGAGCCACAGCACCACTTCCAGCTTTTCCTATTTTTACAGTACTGAGACTCCAACCCAGGGCACTCTACCACTAAGCCACATTCCCAGCCCCTATTATATATTATTTAGAATAGTTTCTTAGCCAGATGGGATACTGCATGCCTATAATCCTTGCACTTGAGAGACTGTGGCTGGAGGGTGCAGAGTTCTAGTACAGCCTAGTCTACATAGCAAGGCCTTATCTCAAAAATGTCCAGTTTCCAACAAAAAAAAACTTAAAGTTTGAGCTGGATGTTCATAGTTCACACCTGTAATCCTAGCTACTCAGAAGCTGAGATATAAGAATCACAATTTGAAGCCACTTGGGGCAGGGGAGTTTGTGAGATTCTTATCTCTGATAAACTACTCAGAAAAAGCTGGAAGTGGCACTGTGACACAAGTGGTAGACCGCTAGCCTTGAGAAAAAGAATCTTAGGGACAGCACTCAAATCCTGAGTTCAAGCCCCAGGACTGGTACAATATAGATAGATAAATAGTTAGACAGATAGATAGATGATAGATAGATAGATAGATAGATAGATAGTTTTCAAATAAATAGGAAATTCAAATGATCTATATACCAGAAAAAAAGACAAGCAGAAAACAGAAAACAGTCTCCTATGAGAGTTAGATCAGTTGGCTGACTTAATAATTTTAAGCTCCCTATGGTTGCTGGCATGGCAGGGATGCACCACCTTGTTCAGGTTCTCTCAATAGGAATGGAGTCTCTGACTTTTTTGTGCCATTCTTGGATCTTGAGCTGAGGGCCTGGCTGTTGTCCCTGAGCTTTTGTGCTCAAGGTTAGCATTTTACCACTTGAGCCATAGCTCTACTTCAGATTGTTTTGGTGGTTAATTAATTGGAAATAAGAATCTTACGGACTTTCCTGCCCAGGATGATTCAAACTGAAATCCTCATCTCAACATCCTGAGTATTAGCATTAGAGGTCTGAGCCAATAACGCCTGCCTTGGAATTTACTTATACTAGAATCATGGTAAAAATTTTTAAAAAGCCTAATATGGGCACAAAAATAGACATTAGACCAATGGAATAGAAGATCAGAAATTAGGCCACATAGATACAGGTATCTGATGTTTAACAAAGAAGCCAAAAACATACATTAAAGAGAAGGCAACCTCTTCAACAAATGGTACTGAAAAAAACTGGTTATCTAAATGTACAATATTGAAACTGGGCACTTACTTTTTACTCTGTGCAAAATTAATCAACAACCTTAATATAAGATGGGTACTGGTTGCTCACACCTATAATCCTAGCTACTCAGGAAGTTGAAATCTAAGGATCACAGTTTGAAGCCAGCCCTTCAAGGAAAGCCCATGAGACTCTTATTTCCAATTAACTACCAAAAATCTGGAAGTAGAGCTGCACCTCAAGTAGTAGAGCACTAGACTTGAAGAAAACAAACAAACAACCCCCCCCCTCACAAAAACCCACAAAAATAAAAAACCAAAACACCCCTCAGAGACACCCAGGCCCTGATTTCAAGTCCCATGACCCACATACATAAATTATATATATATATATATAACCTGAAGCTCTGAAACTACCATAGAAAAGCATAGGGGAAATATTTCAAGGTATAGGCAAAGGTAATAACTTTCTAAATAAGTCATCAGTAGCTCAAGAAAGAGAAGCAGGAATTAAAATATGGGCCAGATGCCAGTGGCTCACACTCAGGAGTCTGAGATCTCAGAATCATAGTTCGAAGCCAGCTCAGGCAGGAAAGCCCATGAGACTCTTAACTCCAATAAGCCACTCAGAAAAAGCTGTAAGTGGATCTGTGGCTCAAGTGGTAGAGTGCAGCCTTGAGTAAAAGAAGCTCAGGGACAGTGCCAGGACCCTGAGTTCAAGCTCCAGGATTGGCAAAAAAAAAAAACAAAAAAACAAAAAAAAACAGAAACAATTAGCTGGACATCAGTGGTTCATGACCATAATCCTAGCTACTCAGAAGGCTAAGATCTGGGGGCTGGGAAGGTTGCTCAGTGGTAGAGTGCTTGTCTTGAATGCAGGAGGCCCTGGGTTCGATTCCTCAGCACCACATAAGCAGAAAAGGTCCCAAGTGGTGCTTTGGCTCAAGTGGTAGAGCACTAGCCTTGAGCTGAAGAACTGAGGGACAGTGCCCAGGTCCAGAGTTATGGCCCACGACCAACAATAAATAAATAAATAAATAAGGCTAAGATCTGGAGGACTGCAGTTTAAAGCCAGCCATAGGAGAGGCCCAGACATGAACAAGAAAGCCAAGTAAGAATGTGAGGCCAAATTCAAGCCTCAATACTGGTATAAATAAATAAATAAAAATAAATAAATAAATAAAATACATTGATTCCCATGGTGTAAATCATGGGCAATTCCAAGCTATTTCATGCCATCATTGTATATGGATTTCATAATGCACCCTCATTAGCTAATACAATTCAGCACCAACACACAATTATCCATATATTTAAGAGAAAATTATTTTTAAAAATCTTCCAAGAAAACTCCAGGCCCATTTGTCTTCACTAAAGAATTCATTCAAGGATGAAAATACTAGTTTTTTGTTTTCTTTTGGTGTGTGTGTGTGTGTGTGTGTGTGAGAGAGAGAGAGAGAGAGAGAGAGAGAGAGAGAGAGAGAGAGAGAGAGAGAGAGTTTACAGCACTGCTCCCAGCCATTGGTAAAGATGGAATTTCATGAAATTTTTTAGCCATACTGGCCTGAACCTTGATCCTTTAATCTCCAAGTATCTGGTATTAGAGGTTTGAGCCATGGTACCCAGTTCTAAATAATACATGTTTCAAACAAATTCTTTCAAAAGGTCTTAGAGGAAAAGCTTTCCTCCATATATAATGAAGTCAGAATTACCTTGATACCAATATAAAGAAAAGTACAGACCTCAAGAATACATATGCAAAAATTCTCAACAAAATGTTGGGAAGTTGAATATAGGAAAATGTAAAATGTTTGTATGTTCATGTGAGGTTTATTCCAGGAATGTGAAATTTATTAAATATTTGAAAGTCAGTATAACTTAATATTTTAATATAACAAAAATACTACGCTAAAAATAAACTATGTAACTTGTGGGTGGGTAGACTGGAGAAAAAAACTGGGAGAAACCAAAGGAAGTGGTGACATTATCCAAAAAGAAATGTACTCTTTACCTGACTTGTTTAACTATAACCCCTGTTGTACAACATCTTTATATATAATAACAATTTAATAGTTATATATTATTTATTATATAATATATAATTTATATATAATAACAATTAAAAATAATATATATAACCATCTCAATAGATGACAGAAAAAGCATTTGATAAAAAGTTCAATTCTCCCTTCCCCTCCACAAATTATACCAACATCAAATACAGTGAAAACAGAGGTTATACCTCGGTGGAGGGACATACAAAGCAACAAAGAAATATCTTATGAATATGTTAGAAACAATGACAAGAAAGAAAAAAACATTTGAGTCCTTATCTTGGGGTTCATTTCACCTAACATCAACTTATCTGACCGTTTCTGCTTGTCTCAGACATATACTAGTTATTGTATAAAGGGAAACCATGGGACCTATGTTTCTTTGGGCTTAGCTTACTTCACTGTTTAAATAGGGATACAGGTGGACCCATTGCAACAATGAGATGTACAAGACGTTATGTCGAAAAACGAACTTTACAACTTTGGCACGGGGATGGGAGGCCGGGGGCAGGGGGGGGGGGGATGGGAAGGGATGGGAAGGGGAAACATAGGAGGAGGCAACAATGCTTGATAAGAAATCTACTCATAGGGCTGGGAAGTTGGCTCAGTGGTAGAGTGCTTGTCTTGCATGTATAAGGCCCTGGGTTCGATTCCTCAGCACCTCATAAGCAGAAAAAGCCGGAAGTGGGGCTGTGGCTCAAGTGGTAGAGCGCTATCCTTGAGCTGAAGAGGTGAGGGACAGCCCAGACCCAGATTTCAGGCCTCATGACGACCAAAAAAAAAAAGAAAGAAAGAAATCTACTCATTACCTTGCTCATGTAATTGTAACCCTTCTATACGGTATTTTCACAATTAAAAAACATAAAGTTCAATTCTCATTTATGAGCAAATGTCTCAGGGAAGGCAAGTATGTCCCAGGAACAGAGTGTTTATGTAGCATGTATTTAATCCCCAGAACTGCAAGTAAGAAAAAACGTTTAATATTTTTTATTGTAAAGATATTATACAGAGGGGTTACAGTTACATGAGTAAGGTAATGAGTACATTTCCTATGGAACATTGTTACACCCCCTCCTTTGTTTTTCCCCTACTATCCACTCCCTCCCCACCTCCCCAACTCCTCCCCCACAAAAGTTGTAAAGTTCATTTTCAATATAGTGTCTTGTATGTCTCTTTGTTACAGTGGGCCAATATGTATCCTTGTTTCGGCATTTTGTTATTTCCCTTCCCCTCCCCAAATTAGAAAATTGTATATAAAAGATGCAGGGCACTGGAATCAACTAGAGTGACAACAGGGGTTATATCATGGGGGGAGAACATACACAAGAAACAAAAAAATCACATAGTACATTAAAACAATAGTGACAAAGAAAAAAAACCTTTTGTGTCCATATCTTGGGGCCCATTTCACTTAGCATCATCTTATATGGTCATATGTACATAGCTTTTGACCTTTTCTGCTTGTCTGGTTAAGATTATCCTAGATGTATACTATTTATTGCTAATAAGGGAAACCATGGAACCTATGTTTCTTTGCGTCTGGCTTACTTCACTTAATATATTTTTTTCCAAGTGTTTCTGCAAGTAAGCTTTTTTTTTTAATTCAGGAAAATATAGATAGAAATAAAACTGCTCAGGTTGAGATATGGCATCTATAAGAAAACATCACAAAGTGAATTTAGCACCAGAGGAAAGGGACACAAATTTACTGAAATGAGAAATTTTATACATGAATTCTGTTCAGAAATTTACTAAGCAGTCTAGATTTAGAAAAAAAAAGTCTTAATAGTTCTGCTGGCCACTTATCCTGATAGTATAAAATAAAAGAGAGATAGTCTGTTCTCTGGAAGAAAGGGTATCTTCATGAGAAAGTAGCATCCAGGCATTTTGAATAAATAAGATATAGGCATGACCTAGGTGCTGGTGGTTCATATATTTAATCAATCCTAACTATTCAGGAGGCTGAAATCTGAGGATTAAAGCCAGACCAGGCAGAAAAGTTCCTCATCAATTAACCACGCCAAATCCAGAAGTGGAGCTGTGGTTCAAGTGGTAGAACCCTGGCCTTGAGCACAAAAACGCAGGGACAGCACCCAGGCCCTGAGTTGAAGTGGCACACATACGCACGCGCACACACACACACACACACACACACACATACACATCACACACAGAGATGTAGACATCAATTTAAAAAATATAAAACAAAAAACACAGTTAGTTCTAAAAATAAGTATATATGCATATTTTTAATCCTGCTACTCAGTATGTAGTCAACAGAACTATTGCATAATTTAATAGCAAATATCTTCTCTGCTCTATCTACCTTTTGGGGTCCAACAGCCCCAGGAGCAAATAATTGATTTAATGTATTAATATATGCTTTCTCAATTGAATCAGAAGCATTAAGAGGGCTTGGAGTCCTGTAAAATATTTTTATTCCTGCTATGAATAACTTGATATATATATATTTAGAGAGAGAGAGAAAGGAATGCTGTGCATTAACAGCAAGAATGCTCCTATTTCAGGCAATAAATACATTTTCTGGATTGTACTTAGAAGGAAACGTGTATATTTTGATCTATGAAAATCCAAGTATTTTTAGTTTTACTTTATATTCTTAATAGATGTCTAGAAGTGAATGCTTACCAATTTAGAATATTTGTAAGAGAAATGTGGGACTCAAAAACCCAAAATAGTGATATGAAGGGAAAATGAAGATTGTTTGACAAATGACGAGATGAAAACATCGCTTGTTGAGAAAAGAACTTGTTATAAATTCGTGAAGGTAAAACGGTCCAATTTCAATATTGTATCTGAAGGGCTGGGGGGAAATATGTGTGTGTGGGGGGGTGGGCCTTGGTAACTGAGGGAAGGTGGGGGGAGGGACGTGGTATTCAGCAGACAGGAAGAGGCAGGGAACAGATGCTAATTTTCCCCACCAGAAAAAGGATATAAACCAAAAGAGGTGAGTGACAATGTCCGCTGTGTCTAGGATCAGGATGCTGGCAGGCTTCTAGGGAATGGTCGCTGGACAAAATGGTAACTAGGGATCGGATCTCGGCAGTGACGTGTAGCCCTCACGTGACTCTGAGCCTATGTCTGCCCAAGTCCCTCTCGTCCTGGTTCTTTTTTGCCTGTCCAGACACCATCTCCCTATTAGCCCTGGGTCGAGAGGGAAAGCAGAAGGAAGTAAGTTCCCTAAATCCTCTGAACTCGTGTGATTGGCAGTGCAGTGCTATCCTGTAACCTCTGGGATCAGATAGGGATGGACTGTCCAGGCTTTTCCGTAGGCTCCAGTCCCGCCCCCTGAGTCAACAACTTCAGTACAGAAAATGGTGGTCTTGAGGGTGGGATGGGATGGGAAGGTGAATGAAGCCCCTCTGGCAGGGGGAGGTACAGAGAATAGGCAATAACTTTTAAAAATGACCTTTGCCGGGTGGGGAAGTCCGAGTACAAAGGACAAGGCTTTATTTGGGCTGGGGGAGGGGGGAGGAAAGAGGGCGTGTCTGAGAAGCGAGGTAAACTCCAAAGGGGCTTTCATGGGGGTGGCTGGTGGTGTCCAGAAAAATGGGTGTGCGTCAGTCTGTGTCTCCGCCTCTCTCCCTGCCCCCATACCCTGTCGGGCGTCTTTCTGCAGATCTGCACTTCTCAACTCGGCACCTCGAGGAGGGGACGACTAGGTGCACTACCGCAGAAGGACCAGGTGGCAAAAAGGCTTGAGCAGTGGTCCAGGACTGGGATTCAGTCCTGGAGACCGCTTAATGGAAAGGAGTCCTGGGTCCCACTATCCCGCCCGCTGTCACAGCGGGAGAGGACTGTAGCAAGGCCTGTTGGGGAAATGGTGGAATTTTTGGGAGGGGGGCGACGGAGCCACTGTTTAAAGAACTGGGCCCCATAACAGGGAAAGACAGGTATTGGAACCCGTGACGAAGTTATTGGTCCAATCTGCCAAGGATTGTGACTTTACGCTGCCTTTTCTTGTCTCTTAAGACTAACCGTGCTTGGAGAAGAAAATCCTCACCATGGAAAAATCATGCCAAGAAAAGAACGAAGAACCCCAGAGCGCTCCAAAGGCAGATGAGGGGCAGCCTCCGATGGAGCAGCCTCCCGAAAAGCAAAGTTCGGACGAGGATCAGAACTCGGAGGACTGCTCCTCCTCTGAGGAGGAGGAGGAAGAGGAAGAAGAGGAGGAGGAAGATGAAGAGGAGGAGGAGGAGGACGAGTTCTTCCCCGAGGAGCTGCTGCCTGAGCTGCTGCCGGAGCTGCTGATGTCACAGGAGCGCCCCCAGCGGCAGTGCCTCTCTGTCAAGGCCCTGCTGGAGGAGCGGCCTCCCATGGAGCAGCCTCCGTGCGGCGTGGGCAAACACAAGCTGGAAGAGGGAAGTTTCAAAGAGAGACTGGCTCGTTCTCGCCCACAATTTAGAGGGGACATACATGGCAGAAATTTAAGCAATGAGGAAATGATACAGGCAGCCGATGACATGGAAGAGATGAAAAGAGTAAGAAACAAATTGATGATAATGCACTGGAAGGCAAAGCGGAGCCGTCCATACCCCATTTAATGGGAGCTACTTTTCATGCTGCTTTGTCTAAGAGAATGGCCACCTGGACTCGCTTTGCATTTTCTTCCATGGCTTTTCCCGTTTTCTTACTTTTAACGTCTTGTGAAACTTCATTTTAGATGTTTGACTTGTAAGGGACATAAAAGTCTTTCTTTTATAACCTTCTAAAATCAGAATAGTGTCCATTTGCATGGAAAGATGTACATTATATATTGTGAAGTGAAAAAAGCAATTTTTAAAAGGTATATATAGTATCTCATTTTTTTAAAAACACATATTTATATGTTAATATGAAAAAAAACTAAAAGTACATACTTCAAAAGCTTAACACTGGCTATCTGTGTATTAAGAAATTAGATGAATCTTACTTTTACTTTCTGCTTTATCTGAATTCTCATTTTTCCACACATAATATACTGAAAAATGTGAAACAATGTTGAAAGAAACCTGTTAATTAGCCTATATAGATGTGACCGGTAATAAATATTTCTCAATCCTTAAAAAAAAGAAATGTGAATCCCTGTTCCTTCTGAATAGCATATGTAGAGATAAAAAAACCACACATTTATTATAATCGTCATATTTTCTCATTTAAGAATAAAACTTGCCTCACAGCGGTGCTATGGAACCAAAGGAGATAAAGATAGTGTGAACTGTGTGTTTTTAATTTCTCCATCTGCTCATATAGGACACCATTTCCTACAAATTTCCTTTAAATACACAAGATAGTACATAAAGGGAGTTTAACTATCCATGCCAATAGTTCCTGTGAGATTCTAGATGAGTACCACACTATTCCAGCCTTACTGTACTCTGGGATACTCCAGTAGCTGTCAGGCACAGCTCCCTCTTCATCAAAGTCTTCCTCCTTCCACTGGTCCCCAGAGCTGCTGATATCCTCAAGGTAAAAAACCTCACTGATTTCTTTGTAGTCTCTGGTGAGCCACAGCTGCACTGTGACTGTTCCAGGTACGTGGAGGATGCCCCTCTTCTAGCTTTAGTATTATGCATACCCAGGTGTATAACATCCCAGTGATGCTTGGACCTTTGATGTCTTCAAACAATGCTTACCAAAATAGGCCCTTTCTATTGCTCTTCACATAAAGCCTCTCCTTTTTAAATCATCATGAACTCCAAGATTCTGCTTGCCTATGTTAGAGTCAGTATGAACTATGCTTTGAAATTCTAGAAGGAACCCAGTGGGAGGAGTGTTTCCTCGTGTTCAACATTAAAATTATTTAAATAGTTTATGTACCAATGTTTCTCTTGTAAAAATGTAGAAAACTGGGCTGTACCCCTAAGTCAACTCTTCTTCGCATTAATGTTTGCTTTAGAGAACACATTTCCTTAGGGCTGGTAAAGTGGCTCAGCGGCAGAGGGCTTGCTTTGTATGCAGGAGGCCCTGGTTTGATTCCTAAGCACCACATAAGCAGAAAAAGCAAGAAGTGGTGCTGTCGCTCAAGTGGTAGAACACTGGCCTTGAGCTGAAGAGCTGAGGGACAGTGTCCAGGCTTAGAGTTCAGGCCCCAGACTAACCAAAGAGAGAGGGAGAGAGAGAGAGAGAGAGAGAGAGAGAGAGAGAGAGAGAGAGAGAGAGAGAGAGAGAGAGAGAGAACACATTTCTTTTATTCTTTTTTTTATTTGCATATGTGCCATGACATTCATCTGCATGGGTATTTCATGAGAATAACCCTTTGAAGGTGATGCTAATAACAGAAACTATCATTGCCAGAAGGTAGGTGTCTCTGAGGTGAAGAGCAGCTGGGAGTTTGCTAGTGCCCCACAGCAAAGTCCAACCTATGGAGAGTCTGTGCTTTAGGCTTGTCTGGGTTTCAGAAAAGGTGGCAGCAGCCACAACCTGAAGGATGTCCCTACACAGGCCAAACAGTGTTCCTGTTCAGCATAAAAGGATCAGTCTTCTCACCACAGGTCAGAAGCCATTGAATAAGAAGGCATGTGGGTGACAGAGAAAGAACTTTTATCAGAATAAGCTATCTCACTGGAAAATGGCTTGTCATCCTCAACTCTATGTTAGGAAAAGACTTTTACAGGAAGTTTAAGAGAGTGGATTTTTAGCCACAGATGGAAGAGTGCTAGAATAATCATTAATCTTACCTCCGTATGCAAAAATGAAAATTTTCTTTAGAGATTCATTTTTTAAATTTTATTTTATTTTAAAGATGCTGTACAAAGGTGTTACAGTTACATGAGTAAGGTAATGAGTACATTTCTTGTTGAGCATTGTTACCCCCTCCTTTGTTGTTCTTCCACTAGCCCTTTCCTCCCTCACCTCCCTCACTCCTCCCCCGCCAAAGTTGTAAAGTTCATTTCCAATATAATGTCTTGTGGATATCATTGTTGCAATGATCCTGTGTCATTGTTTCAGCATTTTGTTATTCCCCTTCTTCTCCTCAAATTAGACAAATGTATATACAAGATGCAGGATAGCGAAATCAAGTACAGTGACAACTATATACCATAGGGAGAAGAACATACAAAAGAAACAAAAAAATTACAAAGTACATTAAAAACATCAACAACAAAGAAAGACCTCTTGTGTCCATAATTTGGGGTTCATTTCACTTAGCATCATGCTATATGGTCATATGTACATAGCTTTTGAGATTTTCTGCTCATCTGATAAAATTATCCTAGACTTATACTAATTATTGCAAATGAGGGAAACCATGGGACCTATATTTCTTTGGGTCTGGCTTACTTCACTTAATAAGATTTTTTTCCCAAGACTTTCCATTTCCTAACAAGTGGGGCAGTGTCATTCTTTTTGATGGAAGCAATGAATTCTATTGTATGTGTGTGTGTGTATATCTACATCTCTCTCTCTCTCTATCTATCTATATATATCACATTTTCTTAATCCATTCATCTATTGAGGGACATCTGGATTGGTTCCATATCTGAGCTATGGTGAATAATGCTGTGATAAACATAGTTGTGCTGGTAGCTTTAGTATGGCCTTGTTTGTGATCATTTGGGAAAATGCCCAGAAGTGGGATTGCCGGGTCATAGGGGAGCTCTACGTGGGGTCTTTTGAGGAACCTCCATACTTCTTTCCAGAGTGGTTGAACAAGTTTACACTCCCACTAACAGTGCAGTAAGGTTCCCTTTTGGCCACATCCCAGCCAACATCTGTTATTAGATTTCTTGATTCTAGCCATTCTAACTGGGATGAGGTGGAATCTCAATTTTGTTGTTTGATTTGCATTTCTTTTCTTTCTTTCTTTCTTTCTTTCTTTCTTTCTTTCTTTCTTTCTTTCTTTCTTTCTTTCTTTCTTTCTTTCTTTCTTTCTTTCTTTCTTTCTTTCTTTCTTTCTTTCTTTCTTTTCTTTCTTTCTTTTTTTGCCAGTCATGGGGCTTTAACTCCATGCCTGGGCACTGTTCCCTCAGCTTTTCAGCTCAAGGCTAGCACTCTACCACTTGAGCCATAGCACCACTTCCGGTTTTCTGGTTCTTTATTGGAGATGAGTTTCAAGGACATTCCTTCCCTGGCTGGCTTTGAACCGCAATCCTCAGATCTCAGCCTCCTGAATAGCTAGTACTGCAGGCATGAGCCACCAGTGTCAGGCTTGATTTGCATTTCTTTTATGGCCAGAGAAGTTGAGCATTTCTTCATTTGTCTATCTGTCATTCTTATTTCTTCTTCAGAGAAGTCACTAAGTCTTGAGCCCACTTACTAATGGGGTGGTTGTTTCTTTGAGGATTTGTTTTTGGAGGATTTAATTTTTGAGTTTTAAGTATATTTTAGATCTGAGGCCCTTGTTTGTTGTATAGCTAGTGAACATCTTCTCAAAATTCATGTATGTACATTTTGGTGTTGTCTGAAGGACCTCAGATATTCTGGTTTCTGAAAATCTAAAGGAAGGTTATGAAGTAGTAGGTCTTACGAGTAATGTTTTTCTTTTTTTTCTTTTTCTTGGAATAGCAGATGCTAGCAGATAATATATTAATTATCTAGGTGCAGCTTTTTTATTTTAAAATATTAAGGAATGGTAAAGAAAAAAATTTGCAAAGGATAATTTGCAAAGTCAAGTTAACCCACTGGGCAGGTTCATTCCTAAAAGAAGCTTTCCTCAGCATCGTGGACAGTGTAGAATCAGAGCATCCTACAGCTGGAAGGAATCTCCTTCATCGTCCTACTACAGCCCCATCTACCTTTCAGGGACCTAAGCAAGGACAAGAGGAGGGACAGGAGGCTCCTGGGGCTCCAGAGCTCCCAGCACCTCAGTGACAGCATGGATCCTGCCCAGCCCCCAGCCTGTTGCTGTCTCCCTTCAGCTCAGGTCACATCAGCCTTTCCTATCTTTATGTGTTTCCAAAAGCCTGAGTCATACTCCACCTTTCCTCAGAGTGCCTTCCTTGTTTTTCTGGACACAAGAAGGGTGTGCGTGTGTGCGTGTGCATGTGCGTGTGCGTGCGTGCGTGCGTGTGTGTGTGTGTGTGTGTGTATTTATATAGGTTCAGGCTGTGTGTGTGTGTGTGTATTTATATAGGTTCAGGCTGTGTGTGTATGTGTGTGTGTGTGTGTGTGTGTGTGTGTGTGTGTGTGTGTATTTATATAGGTTCAGGCTGAGGCCAGAAGCTGAAAAGAGAAGGCTATTGCTCTTGCATTTCCCACATGGAGATTTTCCCTGGGGCAGGGAGAGGGAGGAGAGCAGAAGAGCCATATCTGGACCAGGGTCATTATAGTTAACAGCTGCAAGTACTGCATTAGTGCCATTAGGAAAGAATGCAGAAGAGGCAGCAGAGGGCACCCTCAATTGGGAAGGGCAGATATCTAAGTGGATAGGCCCTGTCCAGGATAACCAAGGGCAGTCAGAGGGAGGAAGGTAAACTGTGTTCTGGCCACTGTAACATGAACACATGAACTAGAAACCCACCCTGAGCTTCCTCAGATTCCCCAGAGAAAGCCACAGTCCTGGAGACTGTTGCCATGGCAGCAGCTATCCAGTACTCACTGCCTTCCCACTTTCTGCTTGGCTGAGTCGTCTACCTTCTGATGCATTCAGCTTCTGCTTTCCACCAAGAAAGGTTGACGTGGCTCAACAGGGCTGGATGGAAATGTGCCTCACTTCCCTAGGAGCAGCTTTCACCAGATGACCCCTGTAGTATAATCTAAAAAAATGTTAGAAAGTGAGACATACGGACCAATGCTTTTCTGAATTATATAGGGTAGTCACAGGGTATAGGAGGAATAGCTGGGAGTCTACAGATACAGGTTCCAGGGCCAAATTTTCTGACTTGTTACATGAATTTGGCAGATTATTTGATCTCTGTTTCTGGTGTTTTTTTTTTTTTTCATCTGTAATTGAGATTAAAAACTGATTTAAAGAATTGTGTTCTTGGTAGAGGCCATGCTTAGTACACGGGGACAAGGGGAGGAAGGGAAAGAGAAAAAAAGGAGGAAAAGTTATGCACTTATTTTGAGTTTGGTGTGAATTTGAGGATATATAAAATTTGAGTTGAGTCAACATAGTAGTGGTTGATTGGTATTAACGTAGCAAATATGCACTGCAAAAGATATTAAAGAGATGCCAATGCAAATGACTAAATGTAGCAACCTGTGCCTTTGTGTGTCACAATGTTCATTAGATCAGAGGAATGAAAAATTAATTTAACTTTTTTGATCTAGGGATCAAATCCTCATGCACCTTAGGCAAACATGAACACTGAGCTGTACCCCATTAGTCCCAGATTTCCTGCTTTTTAAACTTGCATTATTGTAAGGTCATCGAAAGAATTTTGGTCTATTTTAAAAGGCAATATATCTGCTACTTAATAAATAATTTCATCCAGCCTAATATCCTGGCTCTTGGCCTTGGCCTTCTTTTTGTTGCAAGATCTGAAGTGTCTCTCCTTCTCTGTATTTTTCCTACAGGGAATAATTTTTTAATGCATGTAAGTTTAGCAATTTTTTTTTGTGTTAAAGTTGGCCACAATTCACTTCTGTGTGTGGGAGGGGCGGGGGATTATCTTCTCCCCTATGCTCAGTGTAGCAGAGGAAATGCCCTAGAGCATTTAGAGTGAGTGGAAAGAAATCAAGACACATATAGCTAAAAGGGATACGTGGAAAAAAATGGGAGAAAAGGTCAAAAAAAGGCTAGATGCACAAACCAAGCAATGGATTTGCGGTGTGCTGCCAGAATCTCTTTTCCATTGGTCTGTGGGAACTATCTGGTTCCTCCGGAAGGAAGGTGGTATCACAGAGGTGGTTACTAATGGCCCTCAGTATGTATAGTCTATTTTAATGCTTTTGAAATATTTCAAAGAACAAATACTTTAAGTGATGCTGACCTTTATCTGGCCTAAAAGAGTTGGTTACACTAAGAGAATGGCCTAGCAAGGGCACAGAGAGGAAATGTGATAAAGTATGTTTCAATCATCCTGTTGGGGTTATATCAGCAATAACAAGAAAAAAGGATGTCAAATTTATAATCTGTGTCTCAGCCTAAATTCTGAAAAGCCCTGAATGTCAAGGCCTTTGAGGAAAGAAATGAATCAGGAAATTAAGTTAATCATTTACTTGTTTTTTTTTTTAATTTTTTCTACTGATTCCGGTCTACATTGGACAGTGTCTTCTCTAAATTCATATTGGCCTGGTAATAATCTACATTTCACAATTGTTGAGGGAGGACATGGAATATCCTTATGGCCTACATAAACAGCTGTCTCCCTACGTGGTATATGGTAAGCCCTCAGTAATGGTGAGATTCCCAGAAACTTTTAGAGAACAAATACTGTTTCCTTGTGGTTGGACTTTGTGTTTTGTTCAATCTGACATATTCTAGTGGATATAAAACAAATCATTATGTCTGCTTTGTTTGCCAATCCTAAGATTTGCACTCAGAGCTTTGTGCTTGCTAGGTTTGCTTGCTCATGGGTGGCACTCTATAAGTTGAGGCTTACCTCATCCCCAGTTTTTCTGCCTAGGCTAGCTTCCAGCTGTGATCCTCCAGACCTCAGCCTCCTGTATACCTAGGATTAAGGCATGAGCCGCCAGTACCATGATATGGCTGCTTTTTATTGAATACCTAAACTATGAAGATCTATCACTCCAAGCACAAGAAAATATTTAAAAAATCATAGAAGCAAAAAAAATACTGCTCAGGGCTTGTGATGTAGCTTAGTGTTAGAGCATTTGCTTAGCAAGTGCAAGACCTGAGATTTGATCCTCCATATTACAAACCAAAAAAAAAAATTCCAAAAACAATGCTGGCCAATTAACCATATAACTTCTATTAGATTTGTAGGCAGTAACTAGCCCGGTGACTATATATGGGTGAGGTATTTTGGGGGGTGATGGTGGTGAAAAAAGACAGACTGGAAACATTTACCTTTCCCCCTGATAGCCATATCTTAGAATGACCCTTGCTACAGACCTAGCTGACTTGTCTCCCACCTCCTTTCTCCTCCCCAAACATAACCTGCTACTCTAAAAGAGATAAGCTGTGATCTGAGGGACATATAGTTTGTTGGCATGCGTGCTAAAAACCCCTTTCCTGTAATTCAAGATAAGATTCCATTTCTGTACAACAAAGAGCCCTTTCCTCAGTTCCCATCTTACCCCCCTTCCAGTGACAAACTACCCCAGACCCCTGTCCTGCCTGACTTCATTCTTCTTGCCTAATAAAAGAGACCTCAGTTGCAAGGGAATTAAACCATTTCTTCTCCAGCTGGGCTGAAGAAGACACGGACACCCTTCTCAGGTTCTTCAGTCCAATAAAACCTGTTTGGCCTATGAGTTTGTTTTTCTGATCTTTTTTTATTAATACTCTTAGTACTTGAAATATTTCCTTATAGAGTTCATTAGCAGAATAAAGTTATATAGGAGAAGTGAAAAAACTTTGAATGATTGGAGGTTTGAAACTAATTAAGTTTAACTTTCAGGCCCATTAATTTGTACAGGCACCACCTAAGGCATCCAGGAAGACTGTGGAAGGCAAAATTCTAAAATGGTCTCCAGCCGGGCGCTGGTAGCTCATGCCTGTAATCCTAGCTACTCAGGAGGCTGAGATCTGAAGATCGGGGTTCAAAGCCAGCCCGGGTAGAAAGTCCGTGAAACGCTTATCTCCAATAAACCACCAGAAAATCAGAAGTGGCGCTGTAGCTCAAGTGGTAGAGCGCTTGCCTTGAGCTGATAGAGCTGAGGGACAGCACTCAGGACCAGAGTTCAAGCCCCACAACTGGCAAAAAAAAAAAAGAAAAAGAAAAAAAATCTCCAGTGGCATTCATATTGATATGTTTTCTCCCTGTGATTGTAGATGGAACTTTTACCTATGATATCATTTCCATGATTATGCTATATTACTTAAAAAGACATTTTGTAGACACAATAAAGATTCTAATAAATGAATTAATCAAAAGGGCAACAACTAGGCGATCTTGACCTAATCAGATTAGCATGGGAGCATGTGTCAAGGTATGTGAGTTATGTTTAGGAGCTGATAAGGACCCCTGGTAACAGCCAGGAGTAGAACCTCAGTCCCATGGATTTCAATTCTGCCACAATCAGGAAAAAGACTTCAAGCTCCAGATGCAGCTTAACACATTGTCTTCAACTTTATAACACCTTGAGCACAGAGCCTGATCACAGTATGATTGGATTTCTAACTTACTCAACTGTGAGCCAAATAAGAGTGAGAGTTATTTTCAGACTTTATGTTTCTGATATTTTGTTATATCAGTAGAAAACTGACATATGGGTCATAGCTATGCCTCAAATATTTTTGTAGAGTTAGCAAAAGTGGAATATTGACTCTCAATTTAAGTCTGCTGTCTACTATGACTTCCTGTTCTATTGTTGGTGAGAATGATATGGGCATGTTGTTGGATAAGAGGAAGTTGATTTGGAATTACATTTAGTTTAGGTTTTGTTAGATAATTTATTCATGGGTCTCTTCCATATATGATGAAGTAATTACAAGTAAGAGTAATTACAGGGTAGTAAGAAAAATCCCTAGTATTCAAACTAGGGTTATTCAACTCTAATGCTAATGAACCTACTTGCATTTCATAGGTTTAGTAGGGCTGGGAATGTGGCTTAGTGGTAGAGTGTTTGCCTAGCATGCACGAAGCCCTGGGTTGATTCCTCAGTACTACATAAACAGAAAAGGCCAGAAGTGGTGCTGTGGCTCAAGTGGCAGAGTGCTAACCTTGAGCAAAAAGAAGCTCAGGGACAGTGTCCAGGGCCTGAGTTCAAACTCCAGGGCTGGGAAAAAAAATCTCATAGGCTTAGTAAACAATACCACAATTCAAACATGATGATCTATCACTGCCTCTTGCCAGTATTTGAGGGTACTCAAAGTATTCCCCACTTCCCTGATTCCAATACAATATTTTAACTTTTAGTTTCCCCTACTGCCCGCAAATATCATGTGATTTATCAAAAATAGATTCAGCCATAATTTTTGCCAATAATAAATGTGGATTTGCTCAGTCATATGTATATAGGTTTCTATTTCTAGGTTTCATAGGTTTATATGTCTATTTCTTGGTGGTATGGCATGAAATAATCACATTACACAAGCTATCAAAATAAAAATATGCACCAGGTGCCAGTGGGTCACACCTATAATTCTAGCTACACAAGAAGCTGAGATCTGAGGATCACAGTTTGAAGCCAGCCTGGGCAAAAAAAAATCTGTGAGACCCTTATCTCCAATAAACTGATCAGGAAAAGTCAAAAGTGGTGTTGTGGCTCAAGAGGTAGAGCGATAGCCTTGAGCAAAAAGAAGCTCAGAGACAGTGCCCAGGCCCTGAGTTCAAGATCCAAGACTGGCAAAAAAGATCAAAGTATACTACCACAATGAGGAAATTGATATCAAACTGATTTATGAGCATTAAGGAGATATATGATTCCTGGCTGGGGATGTAAGTCAATGGTAGAGGACTTGAATACCATACACCAGGCCTTAGGTTCCATCTCTAGCACTACAAACAAAAAATAACATTTAAGATTAGAATCTATACAAGAAAGCTCTGAAATGCTCTTAAATTTAAACTCATATAAGAAAGAAGCTTAAGCAGGGGACTGGTGGCTCACACCTGTAACCCTAGTTACTCAGGAGGCTGAGATCTGAGGATTGTGGTTCAAAACAAGTTCATGAGACTCTTATCTCCAATTAACCGCCCCAAACCTAGAAATGGAACTGTGGCTCAAGTGGTGTAGTTTCAGTCTTGAGTGAAAAAGCTAAATGACAGCTCCCTGGCCCCTGAGTTCAAGTCCTAGTACTGGTACAAGAAAAAAAAAAAAAGAAACGATGGAGATTTGGTAGCTGTTTCTTCAAATATAGCAATACTAAAAATTTGAAAATACTAAATAATCTTAAATATACATATCAATAATGAACTATAAAGGTGAATTATTAAATAAATAATAAAATATTGACTTGCTTTTAATTTTTCCTTGGGAAAATAATATTAGAAAACTGTTATATAATGATGGGATCAGAGTTTGTAGCCAAAATCTTTAGGAGAGGAAATCATTACAGAAGAGTACCAGGTAGCTTATTTAGAACATGTCATTTTTCTGAAATATGGGAGGTTTGTATATGTGGTTGCTGTTCAAATTTTTTAATTGTTCTAATTTTTTATTATAAGTTAAATGCTAACTCAGATACTTAGTCATCTGCTTTGCCCATACCTTTCAAATATGGACAGCATTTTAAAGGGGCTTCTAAATCGCAAATTTCAAACCCCTCAACCTAGATCTCTTCCTGAGGTGGTAAGGAGTACAAGCTTTTCAGTTGCAACTGGAAAGGGTTAATAGGGACACACATGTGACAGAACTGGGAAGCAACAATTCTAGAGGCTGAATGAATACAAACTTTGAAGACTTAAACCATTGCAACAAGATTTTTAAATTTGGAAGTCCACAGTCCCTCAATACTGTGGGAGTATGTGGCTATAATAGCTGACTTCATGGAAAAGCCTCTCACACATAAGAGCCCCTTATAAGGGGAGCCTCCAGCTGCTCCCTACAGTTCAAACTTCCAAAATAGTGGCTGCTTTGAGGATCTATATTTGTATTATCACTGAGTAGGGAAAACAGGTGGTTGAGTTATTTGTTTACTTACATGCATCTACATCTTACTTCTCAAAGGAAAATAGTTCTTTTCTGTTTTGTATTGACAAACAGGATACAGGCTAATAATAATAGTAGTAGCAACAATGATGACCATAAGGAACAGGAGAAACACTGAAAAAATTAATGAAAGTCTCACTCTCTCCTAGCCTCATTTCCTGCATTCCATTTCAGTGTTTGAAAAGGACTGCAAGAGAAGTGGTAGGGGAGGTGGGAAGTCAAGGGAGTAGAAGGGGGGGGGGCGCAGGGTGGGAGAAGATGTGGTCTCTTTACCCCAAACAACAATCCTCACCAAGAATCTGAGAAAAGGAATTCCACGAATATGAAATACACTTTTACTGCTAGGGGCAAAGACAGAAAAGATTAACAGAGTCCAGAGGAAGGGAGGGGCCATCTACCTCTTGTAGAGCTGACATGAATTTAAGTCACTATATAATCTGAGTCTCCTTTACAGCAGAGCACGGTCTCCCTATTTCCTTGGAGGCAAGCAGGCGCACCTTTTGGCCACTAGACAGGAACAGAGGAGACTGCAGCCAGCTTCTGATCTAGAAGTTTCAATAAGTAGAGGATATATCCTTAGGGACAGTCAAAGTTGAAGAGGACAAGGACTACAGGGGTCCAGGATAGTATTCCTACATTGCTTTCCTACTCAAATTCTGATCCATATTAGGGCAAAAATGGTGGACCTGAGGGAGGGATCTGGGAGGTGGGGGCTGCAGTTAGGTTTGGATGACACCTCCTCACTGCACAAGCTGGATTTTGGTCCACAAGGAAGGGGGACAGGAAGAGGAGGAGGAGGGGGAGGGGTGGGGGAGGGGGATCCCGGATTCAGAAAATGGTGGGCAAGTGAGAATGTTGGGAGAGGCAAGCCAAATCCTGGGTAGGTGCCAGCTTCCTATTGCTCAGGATGTGGGCATTGTGAGCAAAAGATGGAGAAAGAGGTAAGTAACCTGGATCCCCATAGGTGAGTATGAAAAGTGGGTGGTTCCTGTAGCTCCCAGAGGTGGGAGCAGGGAACACTGTAGAGGATCAACTCTCTGAGACTACATTCCCTACAATCCTATCTTGCCTCTTTAGTCCTTTTGGAGGAAAAATCAATGGCTTACACCAGAGGATTATTTCTAGCTTACAAGTGCCCAATATATATTAATGAAGGTCAAGGGTGACTAGGCTCTGCTCTCCATGGGCTTTTAGGGACCCAGGATAACAAAGGTTTCACAACCTGTGTTATAACTGATTAAGTGGCAGCAGAAGACGTCATGAAAATCTCTTACCCACAATACAATAGTCTAGAAACAGCATGTTCTTGTTGCTCACAGCAGAGCAACTCAAACTAAGAAAGTAGCACGTCATTTAACAACAAGGACTGGGGGAAAAAGGGACTAGAAAATATAATTTTCTGTTTAGAAGTGAGTGTAAACTACAAAGCGAGAAAAAGGGACCAATAAATTATTCAGAGTATCCAAGGGTAAATACTTCTGTAAAAACAAAACAAAGCTGGGTGCTGGTGGTTCACGCCTGTAATCATAGCTACTCAGGAGGCTAACATCAGAAAATCACGGTTAGAAGCCAACCTGGAAAGAGTCTGTGAGACTCTTATCTCCAATTCACCACGAGAAAACCAAACAAGGTGCTGTGGCTCCAACTGGTAGAGTGCTAACCTTGAGCAAAAAAGCTCAAGGCCCATAACAGACAAAAAAAAAAACAAGAAAAAATGATGAATGTGATAGGAGAAAACTTTCTTTGTGTGTGTGTGTGTGTGTGTGTGTGTGTGTGTGTGTGTGTGTGTGTGTATGCCAGTCCTGGGGATTGAACTCAGGGCCTAGGCACTGCCCTAAGCCTTTTTTCCCCCCAAGGCTAGGGCTCTACCATTTGAGCCACAGCTCTACTTCCAACTTTTTGTAGTGAATTGGAGATAAATCTCATAGACTTCCCTGCCCAGGTTGGCTTTAATCCCCAATCCTCAGATCATAGACACTTGACTAAGCTAGGATTACAAGCCAGAGCCATTGGCTCCTCACTATATTTTTTGCTTGTTTATTTGTTTATTGAACTCTTTACTAGGTTCAACCAGCTCACTTGAGGCTAAAACAGAAGGGGTTCCCTTTTCCCTAAGAGCCTAGTAAGTAGCTTCCAGAATAAATGGGACAAAGTAAGGTTAACAATCAGACAGGAACTTACCCATGCTGCTTGTACTCACCTTGCTTAGACTCCCAGAAGGGGCTGGGATATGCCTTGGCCTGTTTGGTGGTTCTGTGATGACTTAGCTTTATGTCATCCAGATGCAGGGCAAACTGTGTCTCAGTAAGCCTAGGTCCAGAAGTAGAGGAGAGCTCAAGTAAAGGGAGCTTACAAAGGCATGTAGTCCTGTAGCTCATGAGAAAGGATGGGTCACTTTATTAGCCATAGACATAAAAACTTATGCACTTATGCACTTGTTCATTTATTCATTTATTTTTGTATATGTACAGGTCCTGAGGATTGAAATAAGGGCCTGGGTGCTGTCCCTGAGATTTTTTTGCTCAAGGGTAGCACTCTACCTCTTGAGATCCAGTTCCATTTTTTTGGCTTTTGGGTTAATTGGAGATAAGAATTTCAGGACCTTCCTGTCTGGGCTGGCCTTGAACCCCAATCCTCAGATCTCAATGCTTCCTGAGTAGGTAGAATTATAGGCGTGAGCCACCAGTGTCCAGCCTATAGGTGTCACTTCTTGTTTTAGCAACCTTGACTTGGGGACAAGGCAATCAGATCATGAATTGTGTGTGATGTTTTTAAATTAATATTGATGGTTAGAGGGGCAGCAGCAGCCAGAATTTGATTTTCTGGTCTCCTGGCTACCTCCCTGCTCACACAGAAGGCTGGTATCTTATCACATGTCCAAGCAGTGACTTGCCTAGCCAGCTCCCAAGCAGAAAGCATTGAGGGCTCAGGATCTGAAGGAGTGCTATAAGGAAAGATATGCTTACCATGACCCCCTTACTCTTAGAGAGAGTGCATAAAAGTGGGATCCCCTCTGATAAAGCAATGTAGAGTGGATCAGGATCAAGGTGATAATAACATGTTCAGGCCTCAGCAGAAAATGTGTAGATGACTTTAAAAAAGTCTCTGGACCTTCTCCTACATTCTTGATGGATAGTAAGGCCACACATTCCTCAGGTTTATCCACATCATGACTGAGTGCAGCTAGAGCACTACAGCCAGTCTTTTTCTTCTGGATGGGGATTCCTTTAGTCTTTTCTTATGAAGCTTTCATGGGAATGGTTCATGTTCTCAGTGCTCTACAATCTATGGTTCTTCTTGCCTAATTCTTCCTTCCTTCTCCTTTCACATGTGTGAGTTGCCATCACTATGAAGGCTCTCCTCATCTTCCTTTACTCTCTCCTCTGTCATCTATCAAAAGTGTTTCTGCAAGACCTGTGCTAGTGGCTTATACCTGTAATCCTAGACTACGATCTGAGGATCATGGTTCAAAGCCAGCCAGGGCAGGAAAGTCCAAGAGATTCTTATCTCAAATTAATGAGGAAAAAACTGGAAGTGGTACTGTGACTTAAAGTGGTAGAGTGCTACCCTTGAGCAAAAGAGTTCAGGGCAGCACCCAGACCCCAAGTTCAAACCGCACAGCTGACAAAAAAAAGTGTTTTTTCAAAACTCTTTGGGGTATGCTAAAATTTATAATGATATCTGCTTATAGGATGGCCTAAACTGATATATGCTAGAGTGTTTTCACTGATGAGACCTCTAATTTCACAGTTTTCCATAACTGTATGATTTTTCAGAGAGGCAGGATAGTACAGTATATAAAAGTAGTATTTCCTGGGCTCAAACCTTAGGCCTCCCAATTTTATCTATATACTTTGGCTTCTACCCCCTTCCTGCTTTTGGTATTGAGTAATGAACCTAGTGTCTTACCCATGCTAAGCACATGACTACCATTGAATCCCATTCAACACCTCTGTTTCCCATTGTAAAATGGGGTAATCCCATTATTTCCCGTAAGGTTGTTGTGAGGTTTATATGAACTATTATATTGATCACTTAGTGTGAACATATAATATACAATAAATATCAACTACCTTTTTTTTTTTAACCATCTTTGATGGACAAGGGAGAGGAAGGATTTCACCAGGTCTTATAACTACTGAGTTCGGCAATGGAACTCATACCCTAAAGCTGTAAAACTCTTGCTGTTTTGTTTTACAATCTAGAACCTAGATTAAAGTTCAGGAAAAAACATGAAACAACTAAATAGCATAAGAACTATTGTCTTTTACTTTCAAGTTCTCTGGACAATTAAGTCTCGAAATGAAAACGGTGCTCCCATTCCTACACATTCCATTCAGTCATCCTCATTCTGGAATATAGAAATAACACTGAAAATTATACCTGTTTTCTCTTTCTTGTACTTGTATTTGCAAATGCTCCTTATGGCAGAGTATATCAAAGCATGATTTCAAGGAAAAGAAGAGGCAGATGAGGGAGAAAACTAAAATTTGCTTGAGTGTTCATTAGGGCTAGATGCAATGTTTGAGGTTTTAGATTGTTTCTCTCTTTAACTCTTTTTTTGTTGTTGGTTGTAGGGCTTGAACTCTGGGCCTGGGCACTGTCCCTCAGCTATTCTGCTCAAGGTGAGTGCTCTACCACTTGAGCCACAGTGCCACTTCTGGTTTTTCTGGTGGTTTATTGGAGATAAAAGTCATATGGTCTTTCCTGCCTGGGTTGGCTTTGAACTGTGATCCTCAGATCTCAGTCTCTGAGTAGCTAAGATTACAGGCATGTGCAACAAGCACCTGGCTCTTTAACTCTTTAAATCCTATGAGGTATGTAGTAGTATTTCCCTTAAATGAAGAAGAAACAGTTACTAAATCTAGTAAGTTTCATAGCATGAATTCTACCCATTTATGCTTCACTCTAAAGCTTACATTCTCTATCATTCCATCTTGTACGTGTTTATAAATTTTAGATGGTGACTAATTTAAATTTGCACAACAAGATACCAAATTAGAAGCTTCTTAAGTATCAAGTTATGATGGATATGAAATTATTTCCAGTTTTTCAATCAATAACTGAACACCTCTAGAATACACAAGTGGGGTTATAAAGGCCAAAAGAAAAGTCAAGAAATACAAAGTTTTGTAAAGAAGATTTCTTTTCCACCCTCTCTCCCTCCCTCCTTCCTGCTCTCCTTGCTTCCCTTCTTTCCTTCGTTCCCTCCCTTCCCACTCTGTTTTCTTTTTGGATAGGGATCAAATCCAAGGCCTTGTGAATGCTAGGCAATTGCCATTTGGTAGAAGATTCCCAGTTAGAAAAGTTGGAAGTGCTTCTCCACTGAATCCACAAGTTCAACTGGACCACCTGAAACTTGGTAAATGTCTCCTAGAATTTGAAAGCGCAGGAGAATGAGGTCTCACTCCAACATGAGGAATCTTATTGGTTAAGATTGTGGCTGTGGTGATGATGGGAAGAAAGGAGAGGTAACTGTATTGTGATCTGTCTGCAGTTCCAATGTGTTGGGGGAAAAAGGTGCCTGGCTGTTTTCCATGCACCAGAAGAACAGAAAGGAGAGCAAGCTGCTTGATAGAAAACTGCTTGGGGGTGCTATGTATTCTAGCTGAGAAACTGTCTAGAATGCATAGTTGAAGGGGAAAACAACAAAAGAATGTTATGCTGCTGATAAAGGAATTGACTCGAGTATTTGATAAAGGTCAACTTGAAACATGGGCCTGATCCAATAAAGCACAAAGTAAACATTATATGCTACCAATCAAGAATTTAAAACTATTTTTCTTACTTTCTCCCTTTCCTACAGCCTTAGACAGGATTGAAGTCACAATTACCAAGCTGGGGAAGGAAGGTGGGCAAAAAAAGAACTTACTTAGTACATTCCTTCCCTCATGGGTAGAGTATCACTTGAAATTGGGAGTAGGTGAGCAGAGATTTAATTCTAAATCAAATTCAAGGACCCTATACTGTTTAGTACTGGGACATTCTAGTCATTGAATTGAGGCTCAATTTGTGATTTAAACTGACCAGAAACCCATGGGCCTGATAAAAATATAAGCTTAAATTCCAATATTAGTCAAGTTACAGTTGAATTTGATATCTCCATTTTGAAGATACATCAACAGTCATATCTCACCAGTAGTTCTGGTAAAGATATTGACTACATTTGCTTGGTATAGTTTTTGTGATATGCCATGCTAGGGTTTTTGCTACAGTAGCTTCCTTTTACTTAGTATTTGCGTGGTATGTAGTTTTTCATCTTTGTGGACCTAGGGATTGAATCTAGGGCCTTAAGCATGCTAGACAAGTGCTTTAACATTGAGCTGCACTCCCAGCTCCTTTCTATCCTTTTACTTTAAACCTTTCTAGATACTTTTAAATGTATCTTGAGAAGGACAAAAAGAAGCAAGAAACTGAAATCTGTGCCATGTAAAAACACCAATCTGTAATTTATTCATTTTTTTGTCGGTCATGGGGCCTGAACTCTGGCCCTGGGCTCTGTCCCTCAGCTCAAAGCTAGTGCCCTACCACTTGAACCATAGTGCCACTTCCGGCTTTTTCTGCTTATGTGGTGCTGAGGAATCGAACCCAGGGCCTCACGCATGTGAGGCAAGCACTCTACCACTGAGCCAACTTCCCAGCTCTGTAATTTACTTTTTAAATGTTAGTTTAAAGCCAGGTTCTAGCGGCTCACACCTGTAATCTAGCTACTTAGGAGACTGAGATCTGAGAATTAAGTCTCAAAGCCAGCCCACACAGTAAAGTCCATGAGACTCATCTCCAAAAACTACTCAGAAAAAGCTGGAGATGGTACTGTGGCTCAAGTGGTAGAGTGCTAGCCTTGAGCACAAAGAGGCTCAGGGACAGTACTCAGGCCCTGAGTTCAAGCCCCAGGACCAGCAAAACAGTAACAACAACAAAAACAAACAACTCACTATTGAAATACTGTAGATTTTTGTCTATTTTCATCTTCTTATTTTCTGTTTTTATTTAACATATATATTCTTTGATATATATATATATATATTTTTTTTTTTTTTTTTTTTTTTTTGTCGGTCGTGGAGCCTGAACTCTGGGCCTGGGTGCTGTCCCTCAGCTCTTCAGCACAAGGCTAGCACTCTACCACTTGAGCCAAAGCGCCACTTCCGGCAGTGTCTAGGCCCAGAGTTCAATCCCCACAACTGACAAAAAAAAGTTACTTGAAAATGTGGTATTTCTTGCATGCTTAAGCATGTCAGCTATGATCCATATTGGTAGGCCTCCCATTCATTTAACAAGTCATGCTAGCCTGTTTTATTCTTACATTTCAAATAAAATCTTGTGGTTTTTTTTTGCCTGAGGCTGGCCTCAAACCATGATACCCCCAATCTCCACCTTCTAATCTCAGGGAGAGGTTAGAAGTGTGAGTCTGGCCAGAGTCATTAAGAATTCATCTAGTCGGGCACCAGTAGCTCATGATTATAATCCTAGCTACTTAGGAGGCTGAGATCTGATGATTGCAGTTCAAAACCAGGCCAGGCAGGAAAGTACATGAAACTCTTATCTCCAATAAACCAGAAAACTGGAAGTGGCGCTGTGGCTCAAGTGGTAGAGTGCTTGCCTTAAGCTAAAGAGCTGAGGGACAGTGCTCAGGCCAAGTTCAAGCTCCACACCTGCCAAAAAAAGAAAGGGAAAAAAACAGTCTAGTTGGTCAGGTCCTAGAGGCCACAGAGAACATCTGGATGAGAGGTCTCTAAGCTTTCCCATATAGTCACCCATCAGTCACCAATACAGATATTGAATCATTTATGCTATTTGTAAGTATTCACCTACCTATAAGTATTCTCTAGGACATGAGACTAAGATGTATTGTCTTCATTGAACAGATATTTGAGCAACTATTTATATTTTTGTTACCTAGGTGTAACTCGGGGCCTTGAACTTGCTAGGCTGGCAAGATACTGCTGAGCCATACCCCCAGTCCTGTTTTTCATTGGTTATTTCTAGGAATCAGGTCTTGCTTTCCACTTGGGCTTCCTGGTGTTGCCAGGATCACATCTAGCACCACTGTGTCTAGCCTCCCTCCACAGAGACAATTTTGAAGAGCTTTCTACTTGAACTGGCCTGACATCATAATCAATCTTGCCAGTCTCAGATTTTCACATACTTTGGATGACAGGTGCATACCACTGTGTTCAGCTATGGATTGAGAAGGGGGTCTTTTTACCTTTCTGCCTGGGCTGGCCTTGAACTGCATCTTTCACTTCTTGACCTCCCAAGTAACTAGGATAGAAGGTGTGAGCTGGCTAGGTATCAGGCTCATATGAGAAACTTCTATAGACCAGAGTTAGAATTGTTAACTATATACAGTAATCAGGTGCATGGAATTATCAACAAACCTATTCCTTTCTCCCCCTTTTTCTTTCTGTAGTAGAGATTAGACCCAGGGCCTCACACATGTAAGCAAGCACTTTAGCTATATCCTCATTCCCAAATCCCTTTTACACTGGTCCCTTTCCCATGCCCTTACTCCCTAACTGAAACAGAGCAGAATTTATTTGCTGGGTCTAGTCCTTACACAATGGTGTGATAGTCACAATGTATCCAGAACTGTTTCATTTTTATTTTTTTGTCAGTTGTGGAGCTTGAACTCTGGGCCTGGGCACTGTCCCACAGCAATTCAGCGCAAGGCAGGCACTCTTATCACTTGAGCCACAGCACCATTTTCGGTTTTCTGGTGACTTGGAGATTAGTCTCATGGACTTTCCTGCCCGGGCTGGCTTTGAACCACAATCCTTCAGATATCAGCTTCCTGAATAGCTAGGATTACAGGTGTGAGCCACCAGCATCTGGCCAGATCTGCTGTTTAGGCACCAAAATGCATGTTCATTGAATAACCACTCCTATTATTGAGGGGGTATGTGTGCGAATATGTTCATAATGCTAGAGGAAATATTTAATTGATTTTTATGCATTTATGTGTAGGGTATATAAATCTATGTATACTTGTCCTTCTTTTAAAAATCAGCCTGCTTGTATTTCTAGCCTTATTTCTCTAGTCTTTGTGAAGAGGAAAAACAATTTTATACCCTATGATATCCTTTTATATTTTATGTTTGTATGACTACTCTATCATGTATCACATATAACTTTTATCATGCTGTTTTACAATAGTTAAAATATTTACATACTTGGGGCTGGGAAGGTGGCTCAATGGTAGAGCACTTACATGCCTGAGGCCCTGGGTTTGATTCCTCAGCACCACATAAACAAAAAGAAAAAAGCCGGAAGTGGCACTGTGGCTCAAGTGGTACAGTGCTAGCCTTGAACTGAAGAGTTGAGGGACAGCGCCCAGGCCTAGAGTTCAGGTCCCACGACCGGAGCGCCCCCCCCCCCCAAAAAATTTACATACTTGAATCTATCCAGGTATCTTGCCAGTAATATGATCTTTAGTAAGGTCATCCTTGAGTCAAGATTACAAAACCTCCATTTTAGAAAAATAACTGGTTTCACTTATGAATCCACTTAGAATGTATTACAACAAAAGTGCAATGCAAAAAAAAAAATCTAACATTTCACTCAGAAGTATTCACAAGTTTTTATTTTTTTGCTTTGGTCTGGGGCTTGAACTCTGGGCCTGGGCTGTTTTCCCCTTCAAGGCTAGCACTCTCACACTTGAGCCACACTTCCACTTCTGGCTTTTTTGGTGGTTAATTGGAGATAAGGCTCATAAACTCTTCTGCTCAGGGGCTGGTTGCGAACTCTCAGATCTCAGCTGCCTGAGTAGCTAGGATTTCAGGTGTGAGCCACCAGTACCTGGCTCTCAAGTATTTTTTTCTTTTTTGATATTGGGGTTTGAACTAAGTACCTCATGCTTGTTCAGCTGGCACACTACCTTGAGCCACACTATCAGACCTGCTTTATGCTGTTATTTTGTAGATGGAGTCTCTGAGTTTTCTGCCTGAGCTGTCTTTCAACCATGGTTCTCTGGATCTCAGCTGGCTGAGTGACTAAAATTACATGAGGCACTGGTGTCTGGCTCTAAATCACTTCTTGACTATCTTCATTCACTACTGGTTCAAATGTTCTAGCGTATGAAGAAAATACCTATGCACATTTGCAGATATTCCCATTCTGTTTCTCCTATATATTTAGGTGCCTAAAAGAAAAAGATTTTAAAATGTACCATTCTAAGGCTGGAAATGTAATTTAACTGGAGGTAGAGCACCAGCAAAGGGCCCGAGTTCAAATTCTTGTACCAGCTCTTCCTCCCCCAGAGTACCATTCTATAACAAATTATGCTGTGTAGCAACTCATTTTTTTTCAGAATTTCCCTATTTTCACTTATATTTTAATCAAATCACTAATAAGCTGGTTGACGGGGGAAATACTTTGTGTAATTCTAAGGACTTATGGGAAAATAGGAACTGGTTATTTTGCGTGTGATGGTTGTATACAATTTATACCCTATCTCTTATCCATTTCTATCCTGCTGTGTATATCGCAGTCTTGCCAATACAGACCACATCAAATTATTTGTAGCCTTGTGGCAGAGCTTGACCAAAACAAAATACTTTGCAGGAGACAGTAGGGAAGCAAGTGAAATCAGATACTAATTTCTACCTTGGCTTCACTTTTTCAGGAACTGACTCCATCCTGAAGCTCACTGCTGCTGTCAGACCTTTTTCCACAGAATTGTATAACATTCCACTAAGGTTCATCCTGTTTTGTTCTTTTCCTGCTCTTCCCATTCTTTTTCCCACTCTGAGGGGAGGAGTCATAACCCTATATGAAGGATTAAACTGGCTTCCTCCTGAATTCTTGAAGTGCTGGCCCTTGGTAACTAAGAATGGGACTGACTGCATATAAAAAGTTTTAGAGAGATAGCTGTTAAAATGAGGTCACTGGGGTAGGTCCTAATCCAACAATGGGTCCTAATCAGTAGATTAGGATACTGCCAATTGTTGAGGGAGGCTGAAGAAAAAGGAGGTGCTGGTATACAAGCAAGGCCTTAAAGAAACCAACTCTTCCAATACCTTGATCTGACTAATAGCTTGTAGAACTGTGTGAAAATGAATTCCTACTGTTTAAGTCACCTGGACGGCAGCACTTTTGTTATGATCACTTAGACTGACAAAGAACTTGTCCTCAATTCTACCCCTCTGATAACAACTTGGTTAAAATTATTACAAACTCTTATCAAGAAGGGTGCTGACTGGTGGCTCACATCTGTAATCCTAGCTACCCAGGAAGCTGAGATAGAAGGATCACAGTTCAAATCCAGCCCAGACAGAAAAGTCCACAAAACTTTTTTTTTGGTCGGTTGTGGAGCTTGAACCTTGGGCCTAGGAGCTGTCCCTCAGCTCTTCAGCTCAAAGCTAGTGCTCTACCACTTGCGCCACTTCCAGTTTTCTGAGTGGTTCATTGGAGATAAGAGTCTCACGGGCTTTTCTGCTTGGGCTGGCTTTGAGCTATGATCCTTAGATCTCAGCCTCCTGGATAGCTAGGATTACAGGCATGAGCCGCAGGCGCCAGCTCCACAAAACCTCTTTTGAAAAAGCTAGTAAGCAAGAGTGCAATGCTGAGTTCAGGCCTAGTAGCAACACACACACACACACACACACACACACACACACACACACACACACTCCTCAAATAATGCTGAGCACCAGTCTTACAAGGACCCTGGTTAATCCTATAGGATTATTCATGACTCTTGAGGGAGGGAGGGAGTTCTAGGTTTTGAACTGAGTCACATTTGCTAGGCACTTTACCACTTGAGCCACACTCCCCTAGACTTTATTATTTCTATATTTGTTCCAAAGTTTTTGCAATAACCATGGAATACTTTACTTGCTAAAGACATGAAAGAGTCATAAAAAGACTTGACTGGGAAATATCAATGCTAACACAGATATCTAAGCACCCAACACCATCTCCTTCACCTTAGGATTCCCAACACTGCATCCAAGGGATTATAGAGAACATTATATCTGTGCTGTCACCAAGGAAATCTGCTATTCTTGGCCAAGAATCTACACGTATTTCTGATAGATATAATAGACAAGGTGGCTTCCCATGTTTTCTTGTGTGAGAAAGGGCAAGAAGCCCCATGGTAAGTACACGGTACTATTAAGAGTAACCATTAAATGTGCCATTATGCCAGCCAGTCATGGGGTAAGGAAAAAAAAAAACCTGGCTGGTATAAGCATAGTAGCAATCCATCACAAGAAAATTACAATGAGAGGGGAAGAGGGCAGTAAATAATAAAAGAGGAAAACGGCTTGACAGATCATAGTGCTGGCTGCCACACCTGCCCACACCTAACTCCCCTTTTACTTGGGGGTTAGAATTCCTCAGTGATACCACTTAAGATTTTCATTAGGCTGTTAGGTTTGATGGCATCAGTGACATTAATGGCACACTGCAAAATCTCTTGCTTTGAATTTTAGAAACAAATTTTATTTAAGATCTGAAATACAACTCCTAAAATACCAAGTTTTTCAGAAAACCATAGCTACACAATAATGCATTGTGTCTATCATGTTATAACGTGCATTAGTCGCAAGTACAGTCATTAAACCACCATCCTTCAACAATTTCAGCAAAGATAGAACGCCAAGGGGATAACATAGATGGATTTGCACTGGATGGGTTGTTTTACTTCAAGCACCATAAACAAAGAACACAAATGCAAGGGTTTTCAGGTATATACATGAGTTGAACCTTTGGCACTAAGAATCAGGGCGTTTTATCACATAGCATTAACACATATTAGAAAATTTTGTAGTGTCAAAGGGATAGAACCACCAGCAGTCAAGCAATGTTGTCAACTAGGCAATAAAATGTTCTACTGAATGTTTCTTCATCTAATTACTGTATACACTGGTAGCAACTTTGAAATAAAGGAGCATGTACTCCTTTTGTTTACATCAGAAAACAAATAAAAACATAAGCCCTGTTATACATTAACAATTTTAAGGAACATCAATTTTACAAGGAAAGACTAAGTATCGTTTACATATACTAAACATCAACCAGTGGTGACAAAGCCTTCACAGGGCTTTGCGGTGATAATCGGCAGATGCAACCTTATAATCACTGGTGGTAAAGAGAGAGGCAAAATTCTTGGCCAGATATTTTAAAAAATCATGCAGATAGCCAAGCAATAATGCAAGGCTCTTTTCATCAAGGGGAGTATAGGCCAACATTGCTCCAATTCTAACAAATAATCGCAACAGGTGTGGTGCCCCATAAACCTGTGACATAGGAGCATCAGGATAAGCCAACAGAATTTCAGCATACTGAGGCCTCTCAAATTTATAGAGCAGCTGAGTGCCCAACATCACGTTAAAATATTCTTTTATACCTCCCACAATTTCGTTAACAGCATATTCCTTATTATCGACATTGCCCTGTGATTTCTTACAATTGGCATACTCTTCTAAAATGGCATCCACATTCTTCTTAGCAGGCAGTTGAAATAGCTGCTTCTGTCGAGTTACCAGATCCCAGTCCTCAACGAGCCACGGCTTTAATTCTTCTGGAATCTTCACCTTAACTTCCATTTTATTCTTGAACGCCTCTTCGGTCTCAACGGTAGCATCAGCTCGGGCCCTTTTCTTTCGTGGGGGCTGGGGAGCTTCGCTGGTACTGCCACCATCACTGTTTCCAGGAGACTTCTGCTTGCTCTTTCTTGTTTTCCGCACTGATCCAGAAGGGGGGTTCTCTGCAGAACGCCCCCCCCATCTTCCTGGGAGAGCAGGCTCAAGATTCTTTGGCTGCGGGCCAGTGGTCTTCTTCCCAGAGGCAGCACCTCTCATCTTACTTCTTTGCATACTGCCTCTAGCCGGCTTTTTAAAATTTTCTTCTTCAGGGGATTGTTCCGCAGGAGGCTGTGGTCCCTGCTTTCTGGAACTCATTCAACCCTGTTTTTATTCCAACCACTGTAATAATATAAAGTATTTTACTTGACTATTTTCTATGGTGACCTTTAGTATGTTTCATAAAGTCCCATCAGAATACATTAGCTTTCAGGTAGTTTGGACTTCAAAGTATATTTCAAGACCATTTTCAAGTGAAGTTCTGCTTCTTCCCTGTCTCTGATCCTCACTACCACCTGTTACTCTTACCCACTCAACTACTTAGCAGACATGCCCAGTTTTTTTATGCCACTCAATAGACACACATTTAATTCTCAGGAAAGAATAAATTAAGTGGGAAAGAAATGAAGAATAATTTGAAAGAAATGATTTAATTTAGTTGATCAGAGGCAACAAAGTAACAATGAAAGTATGTTTACAGAGTCTAGGTAGGGACTGAACAAAGGTAATGACCATGAATACAAACTGAAGAACACAGAACTTACTTAGGAACATAGTAACTGAAGGAGAGGAAGGAATCAGTGGGGGCCCTGCACTTCCAATTCTGGGTAACTAATGAATAAAAACACCAATTTTTAAGGGTTGGATTGAAATCAGCAGAAAATGGAAGAAGAGAAGCAATTCATCCACCCATCCATCTACTCCATCACTCAATCATCTACTACCGCATATCTGCTTCTGGACAAATGCTATGGTAGGTGCCTGCAATTTAACCTCCAAAGTGGCAAGTACAAGAACTGTTACAGACACAAAACATTTTGGAGCAAAAAAGAAATAAGTAAATTATTCAGGGTGAATGGAGGCAGAAGTTCACCTATGGGATTCTAAAAAAGCCTAAGAAGGAGGGTAACTAAAGAGAAAGACAAATGAAACAAAAATAGTAAAAGCGATAGGAATAGAAGAATGCTATTTTGAAAGCCTAAGTAGTTGAAGGTTTCAAGGAAAATAGATTAACTGCAACCAGTGAAAAATGTAGCAGGGAGGACTAGTAAGAGGATACAAAAAGCCTCATGATTCTCATGGTGTGCCACAGAAAATAATTCCTCTGACTTACATAATCTTGGTTGTTTCTCTTCAATGAACTCCTAATGATTTCTCGAATGGAATTTTACAGATTTTCTCCGATGTTCTGGGAGTAGGGATGAATTGAGGGACAAGACCTAGAAAGGAAAGCATGTATCTGCAATGAATATAAACTCCAAGATATGTATGCTCTCCACCTTTGTTTGGTTTATATATGGCCAATTTATCCCTAGGCATCATAGGCTCTTGTAAGAACATTATAAATGTGATGTGACAGAACTACTAGTACAGTAGTACCTTGTAAGAATGATTGCACATGTGAATGTAAATGCAAAGATGTTCATACATATGCACACTACAAGTACATTCAAATAAGTAGAGGTTCATGTACTAATATGGAAAGATGTTCAGTATGCCATTAGGTAAATTGTCAGGTTACATAATACTATGCTCAAAAGTGCCCCAAGAGACACAGTACAGATAAAATCTTCAGCAAAGTTATAAATAGTATCATCTCATTTGCTTCAAGCAGATAAGCCTAAGTGTATAGAATATGAGCCTATTAAAATTAATCTCTGAGAAAGGGATGGTGACAGATCAGTTTTAAGTCAGGCTCCTTGTGTAACAAAATAACCCAAAGAAGACATGGGCAAGCTGGGTGCCAGTGGCTGAAGCCTAGCTACTCAGGAGGCTGAGATCTGAGCATCACAGTTCAAAATCATCCTGGGCAGAAAAATCCATGAGATTTTTTTTTTTAAATGCAGTTGTACTAATGTCTTTTTATGTATTTATTTTGGATCCAGTTGTGGGGCCTGAACTCTGGTCCTGGGTGCTGTCCCTCAGCTCTTCATCTCAAGGCTAGTGCTCTACCACTTGAGCCACAGAGCCACTTCTGGCTTTTTTCTTTTTGCTTATGTGGTGCTGAGGATTCAAACCCAGGGCCTCAGGCATGCAAGGCAAGCGCTCTACCACTGAGACACCTTCCCAGCCCCTCCATGAGATTCTTAACTCCAGTTAACCACTCAAAATGCTGAAGTAGAGCTGCAGTTCAAAGTGGTAGTTTGCTAGCCTTGAGCAAAAGAACTCAGGACTGTGCCCAGGCTCTGAGTTCAAGTCCTTGACCAAACCCCCACCTCCCGCTCTCAGAGAAGCCCCAAGGGAGGGGAAAAAAGGAGCTGGCACTGGTGGCTCAAGCCTGTAATCCTAGCATTCAGAAGGCTAAGGTGTTGAGGACTATGGTGTGAAGCCATCCCAGGCAGAAAGTTATTTTGTCTCCAAAATAACTAGCAAAAGGCAAGGTTGGAGAGGTGGGTTAAGTGGTATCAGTGGAGCATGCAAGTCAAGTGAGAGTGTGAGGCTCAAACCCCAGTACCTCAAAAAAAGGGGGTGGAATTCACCATGATCATCATCAGGACACAGTATCTGTTAACAAGCAAAACCCAGGAAACTTATCTTAGGTCCCACATAGTGCAGACACACCAAACAGAGGGACGGGAATTAAAATATCGCCTAAAGATGGCTTGATACTTCCCACTGATCTGTGACCTTTCTTCATTAAAAAATGTTACCATTACATCACTTTTTTTTGGCAGTCATGGGGCTTGAACTTTGGGACTAGGCACTGTCCCACAGCTCTTCAGCTCAAGGCACCACTTTGAGCCACAGTGCCACTTCTGGTTTTCTGGTGGTTAATTGGATGTAAGAATCTTACAGATTTTCCTGCCTAGGCTGGCTTTGAACCACAATCAATCCTCAGATCTCAGGCTCCTGAGTAGCTAGGATTACAAGTGTGAACCACCAGCATCCAGCTTACATCACTTTCTTGATCTAAGTATTTCCTAAATGTTTTATCTATCTTCCTTATGCAACGACACTATTCATTTGTATTTGCCTCAGGCCTTATGCTATGCCTATCATTTGTAGCACCATTTTGCCCCTAGTGGATGTACAAAAAAAGGGAGTGTGATTTCACACATGAATATTGGGCTATAAACTAGGATGACCATTCACTATTTTTCCATCTAATCTTAGGCTAGCCTGAGCTAGAAAGTATATAAGCCTATGTGCTGCAGTGTTTTGCCTTTTTTTTTGGCTGAAAGCTAGTGCTTGAGCCACATTCTACTTGTGATTTTTGTGGTGGTTAATTGGAATTTCATGGCCTTTCTTGCATAGGCGATCCTCAGATCTCAGCCTCCTGAGTAGCTAGGCTTGAGCCACTTTCTGGAATTATTCTGTAGTAATACTTTATGTAAACATGTCTCATCTCATTTCCTGTTATTCCTTTAAGGCTCCAAAAAAGCATTTACTGGGTTGAAGTGTAATACATTTAAAGACCTTAAATGTTTTCAAATTACTTCCTCTCTCAAAAAGTCCTACCAACATGCCTGTATAATATTTATTATACCCCATCCTACCCAGCACTAGAAAATCTCCATTTTATTAAAAAAAATTTGTGGTAATGGTGCTTAAATCCAGGACTGTGAGCTTGCCAATAGGTACTCTATCACCTTGAGCCATGCCTCCATCCCCTTTGCGGTCTTTATTTTTAAGTGAGAGCTCATTTGTAATTAGGCTGGACTGGAAAACAATCCTATTTTTGCTTCTCATGTATATGAGGTGACAGTCAGCTACCACCATACATAACTTTTCTCAGTGTGGACATGTGAGTCTCCTGAGTCTTTTGCCTAGGCTGACTTGAAACTGCCTTACAATAGCTAGAATTAGTCATGATCCACCACGCCTGACTTCCCATTTTCTATTTGGTGACTTAAGGATAAAACCCAGACTTCTACCACTTAGCCACTTCTCTAACCACAAATGACTTTAAAATAATCATTAAAAAATGTGCTAATTGGATAAGAAAAATGTGTCCTGTGATTCAGTTAACATTAAAAAAGACATACTTTTATTCATGGTTTTCTTTTGCATTAGTGTCCACAGATTCTTTTGAACCCAGTATTGGTTTAGACTGTTAGGATTATTCAAATTCTCAGCCTTATAGATGATGTGGACATTGTCTCACCAACTCTTCATCAGAATTACTTTTTAAAATATATACATATCTTCAATTCAGCTGATGTAGTCATATAAGTATCATTGATCTATACCAGCCTCAAACATGTTTATAGAAATTTTTTTTGTTATTTTTGTTGATCTAAGTTAATTTGAACTTGTGAGATATTGAGCATCTTTTAAATATTCACTGGGCATACACTTTTTACATGAAAAAAAATTACAGGTGTCAGCCCCCAGGTCTGGCTTACATATTTTTATTGCCTCTCCCCTTTCTAAATAAGTTGCTTAGTGTTTCTCATTGATTTCTAACAGTCTCATGATTTTCGGTTAATTGAAAATATTCTAGTCAGGGGCTGGTGGTTCACATCTGTAACCCTGGCTACTCAGGAAGCTGAGTTCCAAGGATCACAATTTGAAGCCAGCCTGGGCAGGAAAGTCCATAAGACTGTATTTTCAATTAACCACCAGAAAACTACAAGTGGCCCTGTGGCTCTACTGCTAAGAGTGCTAGCCTTGAGCAAAAAAACTAAGGGACAGGGCCCAGGCCTTGAATTCAAGCCCCAAAACTGACATAAAGAAAATCTAGCTGGGCATTGATGGCTCTCATCTCTACTCCTAGCTATTCAGGAGCCTGAAATCTGAGGATCATGGTTTGAAGCCAGCCTGGGCAGGTAAAGTCTGTGATACTCCAATCTCCAGTTTACGCACCAAAATAGCCAAAATTGGAGCTGTGGCTCAAGTGGTAGAGCACTAGCCTTGGGCACCAAAGCTCAGGAAAAGTCCCCATGCCCTGAGTTCCAAGTCCCAAAACACACACACACACACACACACACACACACACACACACACACACACGCTTAATATCTTATTATCACACTTCCTGTAGTACATATTTCAACATTACAGGTAAACCTGTCAATCTTTTCCTTTGTGAGCTTTGGCTTTATGTAATGCTTAAGGAAAATGCTTCCAAACTAAACTTGTACAGATGATTTCTTGGCATTTTGTAATTTTCCCTAAACTTGTAATAATCATTCCCTAACATTAATTATATGGAAAATTAAGCTTTCTTCCTTTTTTTTAGTGCCAGTCCTGAGGCTTGAACTCAGGGCCTGGGGACTGTCCCTGAGCTTTTGTGTTCAAGATAAGTACTCTAGCACTTTGAGCCACAGCTGCATTTCTGGCTTTTTGATAGGTAAGAGTCTTATGGATTTTTCTGCCCAGGCTGGTTTTGAACTGCAATCCTCAGGAGGATTACAGAAATGAGCCACCAGTGCATAGCCCTAATAATTTTCTGATTACCTAACTTGAAAACATTGTCACTACTTATATGCTAGAAATATCACAATTGGATCACAGTGGCATGTGATTTATCATTCGTTTATCAGGTTAAAACCACAAGCAATGCTATAGAATAACACCTACAAATGAGTACCAAGTATGTTTGATGCAGTATTATTTGAAGTCATGAAAGGCAACCTAAAAGGCTATCAACAGTGCTTTCGCAAAATATGCTAATTAAGACTGTCACTGTGGGAGAAAGTTAGAATGGCTATAAAGCTATTAAAAACAATTTAAAGGCCGGGCACCGGTGGCTCACACCTGTAATCCTAGCTACTCAGGAGGCTGAGATCTGAGGATCATGGTTCAAAGCCAGCCCGGGGAAGGAAAGTCCGTGAGACTCTATCTCCAATAAACCACTAGAAAACCGGAAGTGGCGCTGTGGCTCAAGCGGTAGAGTGCTCGCCTTGAGCTGAAGAGCCCAGGGACAGCTCTCAAGCCCAGAGTTCAAACCCCATGACCAACCAAAATAAATAAATAAATAAATAAAAACAATTGAAGTAAAATCAGCTGATCGCTATCCATAACACTGTATTTGTACAAAGAAAAACACAAAACAGTATTTTATATATTTCCATGTAGATTTCTTAGAAAGGTATGTGGTTTGGTGATCTAAATGGAAATAGAGAAAACTGCTGAGTAACTCTAACAGGGTAAGACAATTAGGGGTAGTGAGAAAAAGGAAATGGAACCTATTCCATAATAATTTATTTTGTATGTACTGCTACTGGGAATTGAAGGGCTTCAGGTTCTCACTTGGCTTTTTTCTGTTCCTTGCTGGGGCTCTACTGCTTGAGCTACAACTACACTTACTGTCTTTTAATTCTTACATCTTGGCCTCCTCTGTAGCTAGGATTAAAGGCATGAACCATGAAGCCTGCCTATAATAGCTAAGTTTTAACAAAAAAATTATATTGATATTATGGATTACACCATTACTACTTCTTTTGGTTATACTGGAGTTTGGAACTCAGGGTCTTGTGCTTGGTAGGCAGGTATCCTAGCACTTGAGTCATGACCACATCCCATGATTATTTTTGTACAGGTCCTGGGGCTTGAAATCAGGATGTGGGCACTGTTGCCGAGCTTTTTTCCTCAAGGCCAGTGCTCTAACACTTAACCACACCTCTACTTCTGGCTTTTTGGTAGTTAATTGGAATTAAAGAGTCTCATATGAGCTTTCTTGTCCAGGATGGCTCCAAATCTTAGATCCTCAGAACTCAGCCTCCTGAGTAGCTAGGATTTTAGGTGTAAGCCACCAGTGCCAGTTACAGTTTGTTTTGGTACTTTGGAACTCGGGCTGCACACTGCTGCTTGGCTTTTTTTGCTCAAGGCTGGTGCTCTATCACTTGAACCACACATCGACTTCTGGCTTTTTGGGGGTTAGAGGTATACTATTGTGGATTTTTTTTCTGCCAAGAATGGCTTAAAACCATAATCGTCACATCTCAGCTTCTTGAGTATCTAGGATTACATGTGTGGCCCACCAGTGCCCAGCAGATTACACAAATTTTAATGAGAATACATATAAACTCACTGACTTTTATTCATGGACATCACATATACCCTTATATGCTAATCATCATTACAAGCTATATGCTTTAGAGGCATACCATGGAATTCAGACTAGTTTCATTCTCTAGTTCTAGGGTTCTGCCCACCTTCAGAGATTTAGGTGAAGGTATTTTTCATCTTTGCCCTTAATAATTTTCTAAACGATCTCATGTAAACAGGGGTTTTGTGCCTACCCATCAAATGTACTTTTTCCTACCAGGGAAGTGCTATCTTTTGCGATCTAGTTTGCAGAAGTATGAGAAATAAAGGAAAATGAAGGAGCTTTCCTTCAGTTCTTCATGGTCTAGAACAGGTCATCCGGAAATCAGATTCTAAATGTAAACATCTTTTGTGTACACGTGCCACAAAGGTGTGATGAACAACTCTTACAGCTTGATGAAATAAAATTTTAAATGTACCAATTACATTTATATCATTTTCTCTTGAATCCTGAAACATTAAAATTTTTTAGTTTGAATAGAGGAGGGATGACATAAAAACTGTTAGCAGACTAAATATAATTTTTTAGGTAAAATTAGAACTCCTGGAAGCACCCTCATATGCAAATATAATTCATTTCAAGTAGTAACTGCTGCTTCTGGAAAATGAGAGAAACCAACAATATTAATTTTTTTTGCAAAAATGGGATATCCACTGTAAAGCATTAAGTACAAATGTGTAAGACAGTATAAGTCAAGAGTAATAAAGACATAATTATTTAAAAAAAAGCAAATACTTCTATGAGGAAATGTAGGGAGAGTATAAGTATTCTGCCCAGGATTCAGATCTATCTATCATGTTCTTGCAACTACCAAATTATGGATGCATATGTGAAATCTCAAAGAAAAACCATTATTTAAATTTTTAGGACCACTATAAGGCACCAATTTTATTATCTTTTATTAATAAGATTGTATAGCCTTCATGTTATCTATTTTCTTTACTTGTGGCAGCAATTGACTTAGCTCCATCCTTTCCTCCTCAGAATTTAAGTCTTTCCCAAACAATCAATCTCCAAAATATTCCTGGACATTTAGGAATGATATATGATATTTTGTTACAGAACTGAGGCAGGCAAGGGCACTTACCAAGAATTCTGCAATCAGGGAAAGGATTCTGCAATCAGGATCAGACCTCCTGATTTTTATTGTATAGCAAACTTAAGCTTTGATGAGGATGGCCTAGAAGATCAAACAAAGGGACAGAAAAGGATATAGAAAGATGAGGCGATCGTTTGCTTTTCCATCATTTAAGGCAATTTCATTACACAAAGACACCAAAGCTGGTAAGTTTTTTTTTCCTTTCTTGTTAAATTTTCAAATTTAGTTGAGTTTAAAAAATCTAATTGCTTAATATATTTTTTTAAACTAAAGACAATTCTAAATGGATAAAAATGCAAAAGGAATTGTATTACAAACCCACAAGAATCCATCATCCAGTTTCAACAATTACCAACTGAAGGCCATCTTGTTTCATCTGTAGCCCCACCCACCACTCCCCCACGGACTTTTTAAGCTCGCGGAATAAACGATTTCTGTTATTATGAAAAATTTCAAATACGAAGGAAAACCGATTAATACAAGGGACACTACCTACCTTTCAATTTAAACGACTGTTAATTTAGAAACCCAATTTTGTCTCATTCATGCCCCTCCGATTTTCCCCATCGTTTAAATTATTTTGAAGCAAATCCTAGTCATCTACGTATTTTGAAGCCAATCGCAGACATTGTTCAACACGCACGCATTTTATACATATTCACAAAATAACCACAATACCACTATAATCATCTAAAAAAACAATTCAATTTCTTAAAAAAATAAATATCGAATCTGCGTTCTTTTTTCTGATTAACCCCAACATATTTTTTACAATTGATGCGTCCAACCAGGATCCAAACAAGGCCTACTGATTGCATGTGATTCATTTCCAGCTCGCTTTCATTCTCCATTGCCCCCTTTTAACTTTTTAATATAAGAAAATTCAAATCCCCGCTTTTTTGAAGCAATTAGCAAATTATTTCGTCGGTAACGATTAGTGTATGCTTTTTATCTTTAATTTCTCCTAGAGAAATGGCTGATGTGAAGAAAAAGCACTATAATGAACGAATTTACGTAATTCGTAATTTTTCTCATTTGGCTACGTGAATATAATGTGCCTTCAGTAACAATAGCTCACATCTTTAAAAGCCAGACTTCACACTAAATCTTTTCCGCACTATTCTACAGTATACCTCTCTGAGCACACGTCTCTGAGGTAGATACTATTATTATCACCATTTTACAAACATGGAAACCGAGACAGAAACAACAGAAGCCTTGCCCAAGCTGGGCGTTGGCGAACGGTAATGTAAATCCAACTCGGTAAGATATCTTAAAGCCACTAGCTAATCTTGTCTTTATACGCGACAAAAGGAGGAAATTATCGACCCTTTCTTCCCACCCCACACCGAAACCTGAACCGAAGATCCAGTTCTTCTCAGCAGCAGACGAGTGGCCACCGCCGTTTCTCCAGCCGCCATACTAAAGCCAGGTTTCTCTGGCAACTAAATATACACACGCAGACACGTCACCGGGAAGGCGGGCTCATGCCCTTTAACCAATCACAATCGTCTTGTCTGAGTTTTAGAATGTTCCATAAGCAAATGATTGGACCATGACCCTCACGTTAATAGTGACGTTTCGCCGCAGTAAAGGTGGGGGTAGTAGACTGCTTCTTCACGGTGAAGGCCTAAAACAAACCAATCATCTTCCTCCTTTGTGCGGACTCTAGCCAATGACCGTCTCTCTCTTAGGCTGTTAGCCCGCCCTCCAAGATCGTGACAGCATTTAGGTCAGGAAGCTATAGGGCAGCGTGTTCACGTGGCTTAGTTACACGACCCAGAGTTCCTCTGACCATACTTTTTTTTTTTTCTTCCTTCCCCCCCCCCCCACCTCTTCTGCACGGAGGCATTGTGGGTTTGTGATCCCCCTCCCCGCCCACTGGGAAAGGAAGTGTCTACGTGGCCTGCGGAAATAGGATAGACGGAAATGAGCTAAGGTTCCCGCGAGTGGGGAAGAGCGAGGTCAAACCTAGGGCCACGCCCCCAAGCCTGTTGCGCAACTTAGGGACCAGGAAAAAAAAAAGGCGCAATGGAGGTTTTGAAGTGTGTTCGAGTGGGGGTGGTGAGTGCCGCGGCCTCCTGCCGTTAAGGGTTTGAGTTACATTCAGGGGCGAGCTCGCTTAGCCACGGGGTCGGTTGTAATTGCGCGCCAGCCCTCGTGACGCTGGAAGCGGTGGGTGTGCGCAGGCGTACGCCCCTGGCCCTGGGTGGGGAGAACGGTGAAGTGTGCGTGGGTGAGCCGCTTTATCCATGTTGGTGGTTTTCTACTTTTGTAGACGTTTGCAGAGTGTTTTAACGGAAAAGAAAATTAAGTAAGGTGACAATATCAGAAGAAAAATGGACTTTTATTAGATGTAGCTCAGCCATCTCTACCGATTTAAACTCGCGAAATTCATTTTGATAGCACATTTTTACCTCTGTTCATATCATGTTCTAAAGTACAGCCCTGCTGAGGTTAAAAGCCAAATCCAACATCAAAGGTCCGGTTCTTTCAAGCTCTCTCAGTATCCTTCCGCTTCCTAGCCACCTGTCCCCTCCCCCTGTTCCCCGCCCCCGCCTGCCCCGGGTTTCTTCCCTTCCTTTCCCGCTCAGATCTAGGTGCCTTCTAATGAGACTATTTACGTATTATAAACTGCCCCTTTGGTAGAGACTCCAAATTTCTGTGTGTGTTTGCAGGTAGAAAGGCGATAATACCATTTTTGTCCTGATCTCCAAGCACAGTGCTATTCTTTAGAGAGATACGCAGTTCATTTTCCAGAAAGTTCTCTGTGTGAGAACTTCAATCTGCCACTAGATGCCGCCAAATCCTAGCAAAGGATTGTTAATTTGATCTCTGGGATGATGGGATTTTTGTCTCCCTCTTCCTATTTTCTAATTTTCCCAGCTTTCCAAGCTATGAGGATCACATATATCTTTCCTTCCTAGAGAGAAATTAAGTCCTATTCGATAAGTATCCTTGTTAGGCAGGGAACTATGGTCCAAGATCCATTTTTTTTTTTTGCCAGTTTCTTTTCTCCTTGAAATAATTTAGCTCTCCATCTCCCTCTTCTTTCTCTCTTGTATTTTTCAGTTACACTTGATGAATGACCCTGAAACACGTGCTGATGAAACTCCTTGTGGGGCAGGATGGCCAACATGGTAATCTCAGCACTATGGAGGTGAAGGCAAAATGATCCGTGAGTTTGTGGCCAGCTAGGTTGTGTAGGAACAGAACCTTTGCTAAGAAAAACAACCCCCCCCCAAAAAAAAAAATCCTAATCTTTTTATTTACTGTTTTTTTCAAATGTTCACAGTTCTTCCACATGGAAAATACATGTGACTAATCAGTTGATCTTCTTGAAACTTTTATCACATACGGGTTTGCACTCTTTTCTGTAATGCTGCTGTTAATCTTTGTCTTCTTAGATTCAGGGACTTAACACCACTTATTAGCTCTATGACCAAAATGATGTATGTATGTTCCTCAATGTTTTGTAGGCTCTCTATTTTAAATGTTATGTCCTTTGCATATTCTTTTACTCACCACAAAATTCTTATTACATGGGTACTACTACATCAAAACCAAAGAAAAATAATATCTCATATTTCAAAGCGTATTTCCTAGACACACTAGAAACACCATCACCTGAAAAAGTGTTAGGAATTCAAATTTTCAGGCCTTACTTCAAACATAATCAGAAATTCTGGAAGTAGTGTTTGATAATTTGTTCTAGTTATGACAATGTATGCTGAAGTTAGAGAACTGTTTTGAAGGGCAAAAATGCAATGCTTATTTTATACAAACCACTAGAGGGTGCCACAGAATGCAAGGCAAGGCAGTAATGATTTATTCTGAGACAAGCTGCATATTATCTGTTCACTTTTGCAGATTAAGAACTAATAGGCAGAGCCCAACTTCAGTGACTCATGCCTGTAATCCTAGCTACTCAAGAAGCTGAGACCCAGGATTTCAGCTAGGGCAGAAAACTCCATGAGTCTCCAAAGCAACCAGCAAAAAGCCACCCTGGAAGCATTATTCAAGTGTTAGAGTACCAGCTTAGCAGTCTGACCAAGTGAGTCCCTGAGTTCAAATCCCAGTTCTGGCAGAAAACAAAACAAAAATAAAAATACCAAACTAAGTAATGAGTAGAGGTGGCAGATTAGTTTTCCAGTGCACAAAATGAGTATGCAGTTCAAGATTTTAACTTTACCTGCCTCTTTAAAAGATTTTATTAGCATAAATTACCAGTACAAAAGTTATTTCATTCTGAATTTTACCACATGTATATAATGTATTTTAACCATATTCACCCCATTTATATTTATCTTTTTTGATGCCTTCCATACGCCTCCTTTTTTTTGTCAGTTATGGGGCTTGAATTTGTAGCTTGGGTGCTGTCTCTAAGCTCTATTATTCAAGGCTAGCACTCTACCACTTTGAGCCTCAGTGCCACTTTCAGTTTTTTGGTGGTTAATTGGAGATAAGAGTCTAATGGACTTTCCTGCCCAGGCTGGGTTTAAACCGTGATCCTCAGATCTCAGCTTACTGATTAGCTAGGATTACAGGTGTGAGCCACCAATGGCCAGCCCTCTTCCCACCAATGCCCAGATCCTCTCCTTTTCAAAAACAGTTTTGATGGCTTCATTGTCCTCTACCAAGAAACAAAAGTCAGAAGTGGAGCTGTGGCTCAAGTGAAAGAGTGCTAGCGTTGAGCACAAAAGCTCATCGACAACACTTAGGCCCTGAGTTCAAGCCCCAAGACTGGTACACATGCACATACACACTTGTACACACACACACACACACACACAAAGTACAGCAAAGCAAACAAAGTAAACATAAATAGGTTATTTTCATACTTGTTTTCATCTCTATTCTTTAATAGGCTTTTTATACAATCTTAGGACTGTTGTTCTTGCATTTTTCCCTCAATGCTCACTCTGTTCTGCAGTTATGCTTCACTTTATGTCCAAATATAGTTTAGGTGTGGTGTGGTAATCAGGATGAACTCTGCAGTTATGCTTTAGTTTTTGTCTGAATCGATTTTATGTGTGATGTAGGAATCAGGGTGATGAAGAAACAGACTTGTTGAAAACCTGTTATGGGGCGTACGTTGTATTACCAACTATAAGTTATGTAACAGCTATTGTTTTATATACGATGAAAGTGAGTTCTAGAGTAGTTATTTTTTGTTGGTCATATGATATGTAAATAGTGGATCCTGGATAATTCCCTATTAGAGTACTAAAGTTTCTAATCCTCTGCTTTGAATCTGGTTTAGTTTCTTCCTCCTCCTCCTCCTCCCCCTCCTCCTCCTCTTCTTTCTCTTCCTCCTCCTCCTCCTTTGACTTTTAACAAATTCTAACTTTCCTAAGGTTCAGCATCATCATAATGGAACAACCATTGCTATGTCATAATCTTGGACCTACACTATCCAATATAGTAGCCACTAACACTTGTGGCTGCTTGTTCAAATTAATTAAAATTAAAAATTCAGTTCTTCAGTTGTGTTGGTCAGCTTCAAGAGTTCCATAGCAGTTTGTGGCTAGTGACTCTTACAGTAGTGTATATACAAAACATTTCCAGAGTTATTGCTGGACAATGCTGATTTTGAGGATCCACAGTTGTTAAAGGGCCTGGTATAGTGCTTGTCTTGTGGTAGATACCCAAGAAAATGAATTTTCCTGCTTTTTTTCCAACATTAGAATTGAGGTTTGCTCTGTATTACTGGTGTGGTCAGGAGAGAGGAGTAACTATAACAAGGTTCTAAGTCACTATAACAAGCTTTGGTCTGGCACTGGTATCCACATCTCCAGACTATTCCTGCAGAATTCTGTCTGAGTAAGATTTCAAGGCCAAGGTTGTCAATAATGTGAATTAACTTTGGAATCAGAGTAGTAGTAGAAAAAAGGCAGAACAGTGTTTTTTGTGTGCAAGACACTACTGTGTCACCTATTTTCATCTGTTACTTTAACATATCCTCACTAAAGCCCAGCAATGTTAAAACTCACCCAAAGTTGCTCAGCAAGTAAAAATTCAACAAGGAGTCAGACTTGTCTGATGCTAAAGCCTAGGCTATTTCCTACTATACTATGTTACCCCCTCAATGTGAGTGTTCCCTTGCTTGCCTCTGCTTACTGTGGGATAAAGTTTCATAAGCTTACTCACTCATATGGGTCTTGTGAAAAGCATGAGTTATTCTTCTTTAGATTTTACAGTTCAACTATTGCATCATACTGTTTCAGCTTCAAGGGAAAGATAGATTAGGTTTATTTGGTTCCAAGGCCCAGGGCAAGACAGAAACTATTTATGGTTGTAGCCTTCACAGACACCTAATGGCTCCAAGAACCCTGTGTTAATTTGCAAGGCCACCATTAGTTCATATAATGCCTTTGTGCTAATTAGAAACACAGGTTACCTGGGGGCAGACAAATTGCAGAGATGTGTCCACTCCAGTGGAACAATGAGAAAAATGCCTTTTCCCCCTCTGGGCTGCTACTAACTCATCCAGGGAAGTTGAAACTAAATTTCAACCTGGACTTAAGATCTCTTAGTACAGTGTGCCCTTGTACAAGGTGAAGCCTGTCTATTGTTATCTGCTGGCTTTGTGGCCAAGCCATTTCTTGTGACTAAGAAAACCTTCTATGGTTTGGGAGGTAGTGGTCAGTCTGTCCTGAATCATGAGGAAAGATTCAAGTATCTTCTAATGCCTTTTGGATAGATAAAAGTTGAGACTATCCAAAGGTTTAGTTGATTTTTTTTTTCAGTTGTGGAGCTTACATTCAGGGCCTGAGTGCTGTCCCTGAGCTTTTCTGCTCAAGGCTAGCCCTCTACCACTTTGAGCCACAGTGCCACTTCTAACAACTGGCACCTGGTTTTAATTGATTTTTAAAAAATTGGTCCTAACTTACTTATTGGATATTTGTATTATAATTATTAGCATGTACTAATAAGTCATTGTACCATTTCTACACGTGTAGACACCATACCCTAAACAGCCTCACCCCTTCTGTTACTCTCTCCTATCTCACTTCTCCTTTTTAAGACAATTTCAACAGTGTGAGGAAAATGGAGGAGAACGGAAAAGGAATAGGCCGGACTCGAGGAACAATGAGGGGCACAGACCTTCCTGTGGGTTTGGAGGTTGTGGTTGTGCCTGAGAGTTGGGACAAGAGCTGGGTTTTTATAGGAGGTCCAAGCAAGGAGGAAGAGGTTAATGAAAAAGCCACTAGGTCAAGGAAGGTGGGGGCCTTTCAGTTGGGCCCACAATGGGATGTTTACAGCTGGGCTTAGGTGGATTGCCCTGCCTGCACTTCACACATAACCTGGGATTTTGCCTGGAGTCTATATGGGCCTGGGACAATAGGGTGGGGAGTCAATCCTTCATATTCCATCTTTAGATACATAAAATGATAAGGCCAAGAGGGGAGAGGCAAGTTCTTCAAACAGGCTTTACAGTTCTATTTTCATACATGCAAATGAATGATTTCAACCATTTTCATCCTCATTGATTCACTTCTTTAGCCTTCTTCCCTACTCCCCCATCAGATCCTGTTTTACTTTCCTGTCATTCATTTATATGTGTATTAGTTGTACCAAGAGGTTTCACTATGATATGTCAGAGATACATATATTATATATATATTATATTTTGCTCAGAATAACCTGTTTCTTTCTCTTCCCCTGCCCTATCTATTGACAACAGCTTTCATTTTGGTTTTTTTATTCTCTTTATATATAGTTCTATATTTTGAAATATTAGATATTTCTTAAAAGAAATGCTTGCTTAGTGTAAAAATTAGAAAAACAAAACATAATATTTCAAAACTAAGTAAAATGATAGTTCTAGATTGAGGATTTTTTTCTGTGTATGCCCACCTCATTCCATAAGAATTTCATGAAACTGGTTGAAAGATTCATCTACATCAATTTACTTTGCTAGCTTATGACTGGCAGATTACAAAAATTGGAAATAGCCATGAGAAAGCTTTATCCTTTTTTTGGCCAGTCCTCGGGCTTGAACTCAGAGCCTGGGCACTGTCCCCAAGCCTCTTTGTGCTACAGGCTAGTGCTCTACTACTTGAGCCACAGAGCTACGTCCAACTTTTTCAGAGTAGTTTATTAGAGATAAAAGTCTCATGAACTTTCCTGCCCTGGCTGGCTTTGGCCTGTGATCCTGAGATCTCAGCCTCCTGAGTAGTTAGGATTACAGGCGTGAGCTACCAGCACCCAGCTAAGATTCATCCTTATAAGGTATCTATTTTCTTCTCCTATAATTAACCCCAACCCTTACTGATCCAATCATTTGACTGAAAGAAGTTTTTTCAAATGACCAAAACCACTGAGAACTGTAACCTCACAGTGAAGTCCTTGGATGACTTTGGAATACCAGACTTGCACATTTTCCCTTCTGAAGTAATAGTTGAACATGCAGTTTACCAAAATTTGTGGCCTTGTGAACAACACACTTTATTTGCAGTGATCACAAAATATCATCCATGTTATATATCAACTAACAAAGGTTAGGGCTGATTTCGACCAGTGTTCACTGATACCTGCATTCCAAGTTTTGCTTCAGAGTTGCTTTGAGCCATTTTTCCAGAGTTTAATTTGTTTTTGCTTATAATCTCTACTTAGTTTCCATAGCACTGGAAATGATAAACATTATAGCCTTTAAATATATCAGTTGTCACATTAATAAAGAGCCATAGCTGGGTCCTGGTGGCACATGCTTGTAATCCTAGCTACTCAGGAGGCTGAGATCTGAGGATTGTGCTTTGAAGCCGGCCCAGGCAGGAAAATCTCTAATAAACTACAATCGTCCCTCTCCCACTGACTGCAGCTTCATTGTATCACAGGGTTAAAAAAATATTTAACCCAGGCCCTGAGTTCAAGCCCCCAACCGACAACAACAACTTTTAAAAACCATATATTGTGGCCGGGTGCCACTGGCTCACACCTATAATCCTAGCTACTCAGGATGCTGAGATCTGAGGATCGTGGTTCAAAGCTAGCCCAGGCAGGGAAGTCTGTAAGACTCTTATCTCCAATAAACCACCAGAAAACCGGAAGTGGCACTGTGGCTCAAGTGGTAGAGTGCTAGCCTTGAGCTGAAGAGGCTGAGGGACAGCGCCTAGGCCCAGAGTTCAAGCCCCACAACCAACAAAAACAACAAAACAAAACCCCGTAAATAGTGATCCCTCACTTGTGGCAGGAGATACATTCCAGAGATTCCCACGATAGGTGAAGTAGCAGTAAGTGAACTGCAATATAATAAGGGATAACTATACAACACTGCTACTTCATGGATTTTCACTGTTGTCAGGGTCTCTAGAACATAACTCCCATTGGTGAGGGATCACTGTACTCAGAAAAAGCCAAAAGTGGAGCTGTGGTTCAGTGGTTGAGCAGTAGCCTTGAGCAAAATAAGCTCAGGGACAGTACCCAGGCTCTGAGTTCAAGTCCCAGGAATGGTGTGCACACCCAAAAAAGACAAGCCAGTAGTACTGAAAAGTGCTGCATGTAAATTATTGAATGCTGAGTACATAACAGTTCATCATATTATTTTCTTTACTATTGTGTATTTATGAATGTTTCCATAATAAAATATTTTATTACAGTAAATTAGATGTATGAGGTGGTTTCATTATGACACTTCTATAGAAAACCTATTTTAAAAGTGCATTATTAGCCCTGAAGAAGAGAACGTGTAGATTTCTTATCAGAAGAGTACTTATTAACCAACAGATTTGGTTAACCACATTCCCTTTAATAGAGATGGGCCATGTAAAAATCTTGGAAGTGGTGGTTTAGAAAAAAAAACAAAAAACCTCCTCACCAGATGTTCTGATAAGGCCCCCTAGAAGGGAAATCTGTCTACAGTCCCTTCCGCCAGACCCCATCAGAAGCATTGCTGTAATGAACCATTGTTAATGAGAGAAGTATCTTATACTCTCAGGCATTTAAAAGTGGAGTGAGGTTAAAAACCTCAGAGAACTCAGCTAATTGGTGTAGACAGTATTAGCTAGCAGACAAAGAAGCACAGGCAGAAGGAATCTGGGGCAAGAGACAGCTAGGAAAGGGACTCTGTGCTCCCACTAAGCTGCAGGGGCAAAGCTGTTAAGAAAGGAGGAGACCAGGGAGCAGGATATATGACAGGAATCTTCACTATTCTTAGAAGGTACCATGACCCATCACATTGTCAGCTTTTAAAAGCACAAGAAAGCTATCTGAAAACAAAGATCATGTGTGTGCATGCATGCACACATGTACACATGTAAAGACATGTGACCTGGTCACTCAGCTTGGAAAATCAAGTTCCAGGAACTTCACATTTAAACTGTGCAGTTTTGTTCTGTTTGTTGTAGTTTTTCACCATTTCACTAAGCAAAGCAAATAAGGGTATTTGTAAACTACCAGGAGTGAGCAGACCCATGTTGCCGGGCACTGTTTAGAGAAAGGAGACCTCAGAGGATATGTTCTTTCAAGGCCCTGAGGTTGAGATTAAACGATTTGAAATTGAGAACAGAGAAGAGAGCAAGAGCAGTTCCTAAAAGGTACAAAGCTGAGATTCACCCAACTGTTCCCAGGCTAGAGTTGTGGGTGGGACATCAGTGGGATCTAGGCGAGTACAGCCAGTTTTCAATAGAGGTCTGTGAAACTTGGCTAAGAGGACAGAGGAAGATTGATATTTGGTCCAGAGTGGGGCTGTCAGCTGTGTTCACCGACTCACCAGGCTCCCAGCTGTAAACAAAAGTCCTGGCCCTTCATGGCACTGCAGAGCAGTCCAGGCTGGCGTAAGTCTCTGAGGACAGCTAGACCATTTTCTCATTCTGGCTGACAACCAGGAGACAGAAGAAACAATAGAAGATGGGGTGGGGAGAGAGGAAGAATTGCAGGGGGGTGAGAGCAGTGACTGTTGCAAAGGAGCTGCAATTTTAGATCTTAGTTCTTTGGATAAGAGTAGTGCAAATATTTTAGGGAAAGTAGACCCCTTTCCTTACGTCAGCTTCACTGACAATAGGTAATTTCTAAAGATGGCTTGTAGACACTCGTGTCTGGTTCATTCATTTATTCAGTCCTACCGTTAGGATCTTAGGTCCATCACTGTGCTAAATGTTTTGAATGATGCTGAAGTAATGTATATCCTTAGAAGGAGTTTGGGTATGTTTGTGAGGTTAATAATACCAAATAGTAGATTTTTAATGCTAAGTGACAAAGATAGGATGAACATCATTAGAAAAGGGATATAGAAAATTAGCCACAATTTGGCTAGGACAGCTTTGTCTAGAGAAAGAAAGTAAAGTGTCGGAGACCCTTCACTTCACATCCCATCATCTCACCATGTCTAATACAGCTTTGAAGTCCTGTAAGGTTCCCTTCTTCAGGGAGGCTGCCTTGATCTGCAGTACCAGGTTAGGTGTTTTGCTTTTCGTTCCCAGAGCACCTATTGCTTTCTCGTTTTGAATACCTCTATCATTTCCCCCTTCTCTTCATTCTCTCTTTTCTACAGATGTTAGGGAAGTTTTCTAGACCATCCTCTTTTCCAACATCTACCATAGATGTACCAGTCATCCTCTGATGTATTTCCATAATGCCTGCACATTGCCTCCATTTTGTTATTTTCCAAGTCTTCTTCTCCTGCCATAATGTAAGGCCTCTGAGGTCAGGAGGGGTTACTTCATTGTATATCTTCTGTGCTTAGTACAGTGCTTGGCATGTTGCAGTAGGTACTCTGTAAATATTTGTGAATGAATCCAAAGGAGATGACACAATATTGGTAGGTGAAGGTTATCCTAAAGAGTTGATCTTAATACCTTTGTGCACAAAGGGTCCGGTCGTGGGGCCTGAACTCTGGGCCTGGACGCTGTCCCTCAGCTCTTCAGCTCAAGGCTAGCACTCTACCACTTGAGCCACAGCACCACTTCCGACTTTTTTTTTCTGCTTATGTGGTGCTGAGGAATCAAACCCAGGGCCTCAAGCATGCAAGGCAAGCGCTCTACCACTGAGCCACCTTCCCAGCCCCCACAGAGAAATTTTTAAAAGCTTTCAGTTGATCTGGGGATGTTTTCAGCCTGGCACAGTGGGTGACTATGTCTGTAATCCTAGCTTGCCATTTGGGAGATAGAGATTGGGAGGATCATGGTTTAAGGCCAGTCCAAGCAAAAAGTTATCAAAATCCCATCTCAATCAGTAAGTTGTAAACTGGATGTGGTGATACATACCTGTAATCCCAGCTATACAAGAGGCTATAGATAGGAGAATTGTGGTCTGAAGCTAGCTAGCCTTGGGCAGAAATATAAGCCTCTACCTGAAAAATAGGGCAAAAAAGGACTGGGAGAGTGTCTCAAATTCCACTATTGCCTCATTTTTTCAATTATAGAAGGAAGAAATCAGAAGTGGCCTTTTTTTTGCAGTGTTTGGAATGGAACCCAGGCCCTTGTGTAAGTTAGACAAGTATTCTACCAGTAAACATAACCACACTTGAGTAAAAAGTGACTTCTAGAAAAAAGTAACAATCAAAACCTAGAGAATACAACTTTAATTTACCCCAAACCCTTGCTTCCTTATAATCTATTTTTTTATGTGCAGTGGTGATGGTACGAGTATTTAAACTCAGGGCTCATTCTGCCACTTATACCATTCCCCTACCACCACCCCTTTTAATTGATTTCTGATAGAGTTTCATGGTTTTGCTTGGACCTTCCTCATACTTACACCTCCTGTGTAGCTGGTATTACAGACATGTATCACTATGTTCAGCTTGTTCTTTGAGATAGGATCTTGCTTACTTTTTTTTTTTTTTTTATAATTTAGGTTGTACTGCTAAAATATCGATTCTAAGATCCTAGTAGCTTAAAACAGCAAATGTTTACTTATTTATACTATATATCTGTCATATGTTAGAACCTGGGATGGTGAGTATGTACCTCATATAGGAACTGAAGATTTCACTGTTCCAGGGGGAAGGTGACTTCTGGAAGGTTTTGAGATATCAATGAATGATCCAGCCCAAAGATTTACAAATGATCTTTTTGCTTGCAACTCCACCAAGGTCAAGAAAACCAGAACTTTCCCAGAAAAACGTAGAACCAGATAAATTTAGTGAAAAGCATTTTCAATTAATTTCTTTTTAGTATTCTGCATGCAAAAAAATCAGGAATATAAAACAAGGAGCCAAGTACATACAGGAAAGCAAAACCTTATAACTTAGGGCAGAATAAGGTACAGGATAGAGGAATCTTAAGAACATACTTAACACATTATCGTGCCTTGTGCCATGAACACACAATGAACAAGTAGTTATGCTGAGGTGACTGGAACAAAGAGTGTACCATGAACTCTTGCTTACTTTTAACCTTGCTTACTTTTAACCTTAAGCTACAATGCTCCTGTCTCTACCACCCAGGTAGCCTGCCTCACTCCCAATTATCTTGTGGACTCATGTTCTCTCCCTTAGTGCTCTTCCCACAGCTCATATTTGACAGGATGGCCAGATGCATTTTCTTCTATAAGTACAGTTATTTATTCAGCTAGCATTTACTGCCCCCTCCATTGTTTCAGACAGTTCTTATAGCAACAGATATCGGGGACCTTCTCTCTGTTTTGATAGTGCTTGCAATTGCATGAACCCTTATGCTTACTATTCACTCGATACTTTCAATTTTTTGTCAGTTATGGGGTTTGAAGGACCTGGGTACTGTCCCAGAGCTTTTTCACTTAAGGTTAGCACTCTACCACTTTGAGCCACAGTGCCACTTTGGTTTTCTGGTGATTAAATGGAGATAAGTGTCTCATGGACTTTTCTTCCCAGGCTGTCCTTGAATCATGATCCTCAGATCTCAGCCTCCTGAATAGCAAGGGATCATATGCATAAGCCATCAGTGCCTGGCTCAAATTTCTTTTTTTAAAAAATATGGATCTTGAGACTTGAGCTCAGAGTCTGGGCACTGTCCCTGAGCTTTTGTGCTCAAGGCTCCTACTCTACCACTTTGAGCTACAGTGCCATGTCCAGCTTTTTAGTATTTAAATGGAAGAGAGAGTCTCATGGACTTCCCTGTCAAGGCTGGCTTTGAACCATGATCCTCAAATATCAGCTTCTTGAGCATGGGATTATAGATGTGAGCCATTTATGCGTGGCAAATAGTTTCAATTTTCTGATGATAGGCTTTGCCACACTGGGGATCAGTGATGGGGACTTTTCCAACTACTGCAGACCACAAAGGACCTCAGTCTCAGGAGTAGACTTTTTTTTGCTGGTACTTGGGTTTGAACTCAGGACCTTGCTTGTTCTGTGGGCACTTTACCATTTGAGTCACACTTCAAGCCCTGCCTTTTGCTGGTTATTTTTGAGATGGAGTCACATGGACTTTTCTGCCTGGACTGGCTTGGAATTGTGATCTTCTGTTTCTCAACCTCCATTACTTAGCTAGAGGTAGACCTTCTTTAAAAACTGAGGACTGCCAGGCATTGGTGGCTCACACCTATAATCCTAGCTGAGATCTGAGGATGGCAGTTTGAAGCCAGCCTGTGTAGGAAAACCAGGAAACGAGAAGTGCCGATGTGGCTTAAGTGGTAGAGTGCCAGCCTTGAGCTGAAGAGCTGAGGTGCAGTGCCCAGGCCCAGAGTTTAAGCCCCACAATGGACAAAAACAAAACATAATAAAACAAAGCTGAGGACTTAGGGAGACTCCGAGTATGGATGCTTATTTATACTTGACTATCCCCCTTCCTTATAGAAGCTAAGTGGCAGAGGAGAGAATGTCTGGAAGGGTGCAGGCAGTAGTTATCCTTTAACCTTATTAGACTGATCTTAACCAAGGGAAACAGGCCACCAAGGTGCAGCTCTTAAGCAACCCGGGCTAGAAAAGCTCAAGGAATGAGAGGGAAAGGAGTTAGATTTCCCAATAAAAGTAGAAGAGCTTTCCTGTACCCTCAGGGAGTTGACATAAGATTATAACTCCAAGAAAGCTTCAAAGGCACTTAGAGAACTCCAAATCTCACATCTTAATAAATGTATTAATTGCAGGGGATTTTGTTCATCTTTAATTCAGGTCCTGGGTGGTTAGGAGGATAGCAAATGAAGATGTCAGGGAAGCAGAATACACATACCCCCTTCACTGCAGTCCTCACCCCAGGAAAGTTAAGGGAAGATGTGCGTAGTAGTTTGTACTATAGTCCTAACTGGATAGTTCTTGGTTGCAGAATTATATCAGAAATAATATCAATGATACTTTGAAGATGTGTCCATTAGTATTCTTTTCTCTCTCCCTTGCATCCTTTACTCTGAACATGAGTCTACCACCAGGATATTAGGGAACTGGATTATGCATGTATCAGATAGAAATGAATGAGATTCATTTCCATGATTCATTGCTTTTCTCCATTAGCTTGGGGTGAAGAGGGTTTATAGTCCTAGAATTTGAAATCCTAATGAGATGAGACAAAAGGGTTAACTCCAAAGGTGAAAAGAAATATAAATACAAGAAAATTATAAATTCAGAAAGAATCTTTGGTGAAGAAAACCTTGTATTTCTAGAAGTGAGGCTTGGCATGACCTTTTCCCTATGTAATAATATTACCAAGAGTTCTGCTATCCTCACCCCTTTTTCTGTTCCATTGTGGGACTTGAACTCGGGGCCTGGGTAATGTCTCTGAGCTTTTTCACTTAAGGCTGTCACTCTACCACTTTAAGCCACACACCACTTCTGGTTTTCTTGTGATTAACTGAAGATAAGAGTCTCTCATGGTTGGATAGCTGTGGCTCAAGCCTGTAATCCTAGCTGCTCAGGAGGCTGAGGTCATGATTCGAAGCTAGCTGGGGCAGAAAAGTCCCTGAGACTCTTATCTCCAATTAACTACCAGAAAACCCAAAGTAGTGCTGTGGCTCAAAGTAGTAGAGCATTAGCCTTGAGCAAAAAAGCTCAGGGACCTGCGTTCAAGCCCCATGATTGACAAAAAAAAAAAAAAATCATCTCCTGGACTTTCCTGCTCAGGCTGGCTTTGAACCATGATCCTCAGATCTCAGTCTTCTGAAGAGCCAGGATTACAGGTATGAGCCACCGATACCCAGCTTCTGCTATCCTCTTTCTATGGGGGCTGTGGATATCTAATATGATTGAATGACCATCACAGGAACAATTTCCTGTGATGCAAATTAGTTTTGACATGAATCTGTTGCAGTCTATGAGTCAGACCAGTCACAGAATGAGCCTCTGTAGCTAATAAATGATGTCATCCTCTAGGTTTTCACTTGCTCTTCTATTCTTACTTTTCACATTGTCACCCAAGTTGAAGGGGGAAAGGGCATGGGCTTTGCCCCATCAAACCCTCAATATTCTCATGTTGTTTGACAAGGAGAAAAGATTAAATAATCTGGGAAGGTCCTTCGAGTTCAGTTGTGTCAGTGTCTAGAATCCTAAGACATGATCTGTTGATCCAGTTGTTTTATGGGAAGTCTCATGAGGCATTAGTTTGCTTAAAAAGTCAACTGTTTGTTTCTATGTGGGAATAGTGTGATTAGTCACAACAAACCCTTGGCCTATTAGGTGACTTACCTCTAGATGCAGTTTTCCTTTTTAAGAATTTTAAAGCAACAGTAAACTATCCCCCTACCAGAAAACAAACCATTATGCTTATGTGATTATATAAGCTAAGTGAGACTTGGTGATTGGTTTTATCTGAGGACTTAGGAAGATGGAGTTGTCAAGGATGACTCCTAGGTGACTGGCTTAGATGACTGGATAGGTGGAAATGCTTATCTGTTCTTCTGTTTTTTTGGTTTGACCTAGACTTGAACTTGGAATCTGATGCTTTTGATCATTGGCTAATGTTCTACCAACTGAGCCATCTCCCCAACCCCTGGAAATGCTTCTTATCAAGATCAGAGGGATTGTGGATAGGGTGGAGGAGAAAGTTGGAAGGAGATCATTAGTTGTTGGTTCTAGACCTGTTGAGTTTGGACTACTAGTGAGATGGAGGTAGTAACTTGAGAATCAGTAGAATGCAGTATCTCAGCCATGGAAATGCTTCAGAACAACCAAGTTGTATCCATGCAATAATGAGGAGTGAATTCTGAGACAAAGTCTTAGAGAAAAAGAACCCAATAGGAAATAGAATGATAAGACAAGAAATTTGTGAATGCAAGGGGAAGAAAGGAGTGAATGCAAGAAGGAGGAGAAAGGAATGTTAAAACTGTTGTGAAGTTACAAATTTTTTTTTTTTTTTGTCAGTCGTGGGGCTTGAACTCTGGGCCTGGGCGTTGTCCCTCAGCTCTTCAACTCAAGGCGAGCGCTCTACCACTTGAGCTACAGCGCCATGAAGTTACAAATTTTAAGATGGAAAAGTACTGTTTATTATAGCAATTAGGAAGGGATCCTGTTAGCCAGGCGCTGGTGGCACACATCTTTAATCCTAGCTACATAGGAAGCTGAAACCTAGAGGATCAAGGTTGAAAATCAACCCCAGGCAGAGCAAGTGAACACACATACACACAGGCACACAGAGTATGAAGAATATGGAGGGAATGGGGGAAGAATGGAGATAGATTACAGTGTGTTATGGAGTAAATAGTAGAGATGAGGATGTAGAAATGGCTAATCTTTCCTTTTAAAAACTTGATGGTTATTGGAAGAAGGATACTAGGTCAATAGCTAGGGAGACAAGGTCAAATGGAGGTAGTTTTTATTTTGGATGAGGCAGGCTTCTTTGCTCTTTGTTACTCCTCTTTTCTCCTTGCCTCCTCACTTTCATGGATAAAACTGAGGCTCAGAGAGATTAAGCAATTGTCCAGGGTTACATAGTTTGTAAACATATTAGCAAAGAGGAATCTAATCCTAGCGAAGAGACTAAAAACAGAAATGATAGGTGATTTTAGCCTGACCATTTTTCATGACTGTAGGCTCAATAAGGTGACTTACAAAATGGAATTTTGAAGTTCTAATCATGCCCACAGGTTAGAAATTTGACAGAGGTAGAAGAGAAACTATGATGATGTAATCATCTCATGTGATAGCTAACTTTTATAGAGTACTTGCTATGAGCCAGTTCTGAGTAGAGCACTTTATCTATACAACTTAATTCCCACAGCAACTTAGGATGTATCACTATTATTTTATTAACACATGTGAAAACTGGAACAGTTCAATAATTTGCTGAAAGCCCCGTTGTCATTGTATGCTGGATCCTTCCTGGCCTTTAGATGGTATTTTAGAGAGAGAAACTGAGGCGGAGGAAGGTGGAGTAAATTTTCCAGAAACCTATGTCAACTAAGTACTGGAATTATAATTCAAACCTGAGTTCTGTCTGGTCTCAAAACCAACACACTGGTCTTTATCACTATACCGACAGGAATGGAAGCTGTTAAGAGAGAAAATATGTGTATACATTTTTTTTCTAGATCCTGTTTTGTAAGGCAAAATGTTCACTAAATGAGGTGATAGTAAGAATTTTCCTTTACTTTAGGGAATTGACAGTGAAAGCATGTACTTCCTTTGTAGTGTACCACATAGTATTTGTAGAAGGCTGAATAGGGAAGGCAACTGATGGAAAAAAAGAAAAAAAATAGCTACTCCAAAAAAGGTGGTAATAGTTGAGTTCTCATGTGACTTCTCCAGGTGGCTTCATGACAGCGTGCTGTCTTTGTCTTTCCATGGAGAGAATGCTCTGTGAGGGTACATTGCTTCAGATGTCATTCTCTTCACCTAAGATTGATTAATGAGCTATCACTCTAGATATGAAGTGTGATGTACCAGAGAATGTGATGCTGTCTCTCCAGAGGTGACCACCTCTCCAGCAGAAACAATGTATGGAACAAGAGGAAGCAGATGGTTTTCATCTAGTGATTGCCTTCAAGTCGTCATATATGAAAGGGTATTGCTAATTAGAACATTATCATTCTTAATTCATTGTGGCAGTTTACAAATTTTTGGTGTATGGGGCGGGGGGGGGGGGGGGGGGAGATGCCTGTACCAGGGCTTGATTTCAGGGCTGTCTTTTAGCTTTTATGCTTAAGTCTGATGTTCCTCCAATTGAGCCACACTGCCATTTTCTGGCTTTTTGGTGGTTATTTGGAGATGAATCTCATGGACTTTTCTACAAAGGCTGGCTTAGAACCACAATTCTTAGTAGCTATGATTAGAGACACAAGTGCCCAGTGCCCAGCTGGTATCTTTTTGTTTCTCATAGTTCCAAAGATAAGCACATCTGTTTGTGTGAACTCTATGACTTTATGAGATTTATGCCAGGTTTAGTTTTGTGTGATCGATAAAGGAAAGATGCAGTCTTTACCCTCAAAAAGTTTATTTTTATTCGATATTTCTTTCATTGAACCAATCAATAATACAACCTGGCTAGGAAGCTAGGTTGTGGCTTCTCTGGGTGGTTACCATGTTTGATTTATTTGTATTCATTAACAGAGTAGCCTTAGCAGATAAAAATTCTAACAAAGTGAAATCAAATTTAAGATTTTGGTAGGCAGGAATGATGAGATAAGAATAATAACTACCAATTTGATAATAATGAATAAAGAGTAGAGAGAGGCAAGTGAGGACACATCAAAATTCCCAAGAGGTGATCTCTTCTGGACAAAGTTGAGATATTGTTACAGTGAAAAGAGAAATAACTAACTCAATTTAACTTTTTTAGATAGAATAATGTCTGTTCTTTGGTGATAGGTGGGGAAAAATGTTTGTGGGAGAAAACTAAAGGAACAAATTTTATTCACTACCCTTCTTCTAGATAGAAAGCTCTTTTTGCTTTGCTTACGAATTCTGGGATAGCAAGCAGCCGCGCTGTGCACTGGGGGAAAGAGGACAACAAACCACTGGTTTTCTAAGTAGCAGAGCAAGCTGAAGGAAAGATGAAGGTGCTGATAGCCTTAACAATAACTGAATAAGGAAAGTCCTTTCTCTGGAAAAAATATATGTATAAAATATTTAACTGACATTAAATATTAATAATGAATTAATGAAAACACTTAGAACACTTCACTTATGTAGGAAGTTCCCCTCTTTAAAAATACTATTTTAAATTTCAGAATCATTTTGGATGTGAAAAAGTAGTGTGGGTCTCTGGAGAGGTGAGACCCACAAGTAAGATGATAAATAGACATGACTTCCAAGTGAGCTTCTAATATCCCTGCTTGCCAAGGTCTAAGTTTAAGAATTCAGTGATTAAATGGATTGCTGAGTGTCAGATGCTCTCTGTGAGATGAGACATTCTCTCAGCCCCTGTGTACATGTGGGAAGGATAAGGAAAATGAAAGCTATGTGCATCTGATTCTGCCACTGTACATCTCCATTTTCTGCTTAGCTTAGAGGCTCCATTGGGAGGGATGGTACCTTCCACCTGGCATTGCTTCTGAGTAGCTTTGTAGACTCTCCTTTGGGCTATTATGTTAGTTGGTACTTTGGCTTCTTTGGCTCCCAGCACCAGCTGATGCCCTGACAGGCTCTGTGGCTCAGTACTGCAGCTATCTCCAGGGCATTGTTCTTGAGACTTCCAACAGGGCAGATTTGTGCAGTTGGCCCATCTGGACAAGATCTATAACAAGTAGAGCTCTGTGCAATAAGCTCATCTCCATAGTCCATCCCCCGCTATCCCCGCCTTCGGGCTGCAGCAGCCTGACACCCCAGTCTCACCATGGAGAGTATCAAAGAGGTACTCTCTGCTCCTTTCAAATGGAGTATTGCTTGTGGCCTCCTATTGATTGGCATTACCTGGGCAAAAATGGAAAAACAGGGGCTCTTTGCTATATGTAATTTCTGTACTCGGGAAGCATGAAAAGGAGAATCAAGAATTTGATTCCAGCCCAGTATGAGGTACATAGAGAGACCCTGTCTGGAAAAAAAACAACAAAAAAGCTGGGTGTCAGTGGCTCACACTTGTAATCCTAGCTATTCAGGAGGCTGACATCTGAGGATTGCAGTTTCCCAGGCAGGAAAGTCTATGAGACTCTTATCTCCAACAAACTACCAAAAAAGCCAGAAGTGGAGCTGTGGTTCAAGTGGTAGAGTGTTAGCCTTGAGCAGAAGAAGCTAAGGAATAGCACCTAGGCCCTGAGTTTAAGTCCCAGAACCAGTACACAAAAGATTTTTTAGACCACCTATCTTGGTTACCTCTGACCACTCTTTAAAACCAACAGACAGGAAGTATATCTCAGTGAATAGGAAAGAGTAGACAAGCACAATATGTTTTTTGTTTTTTTATTGTTGGTTGTGGGACTAGAACTCTGGCCTGGGTGCTGTCCCTCAGCTCTTCAGCTCAAGGCTAGCACTCTACCACTTGAGTCACAGCACCACTTCTAATTTCTGTTGTTGTTGTTGTTTTGGGTCTGCTCGTGGGGTCTGAACTCTGGGCCTGGGCGCTGTCCCTCAGCTCTTCAGCTCAAGGCTAGCGCTCTACCACTTGAACCAAAGCGCCACTTCCGGCTTTTTTTTTCTGCTTATGTGGTGCTGAGGAATCGAACCCAGGGCCTCAGGCATGCGAGGTAAGCACTCTACCACTGAGCCAACTTCCCAGCCCCTCCACTTCTGACTTTCTGAGTGGTTTATTGGAGATAAGAGTCTCATGGACATTCCTGCCCAGGCTGGCTTTGAACCTTAGTCCTCAGATCTCAGCCTCCTGAGTAGCTAGGATTACAGGCGTGAGCCACCAGCGCCCAGCAATAAGCACAATATTATGAATAAGGAAGAAGAAGGCTCAGTTTTTTTTGTTTGACTATAGGATTTACTTTGACCATTGCTTTATTAACCTTCAATTTGGAATACCATGTGGAAGGAGGGAGGGAGGAAAGGAAAGAGGGAGAGAGGAGAAAGGAAGAAACTGACTCTTTATATATAATGAATTATCACTCTAGGTCCAGAGAAAAGGACATGATATCTAAGAGATTATTTGACAACTTATTCTAACTGTTGACCCCACAGGAATAGAACATCATGTTCTGTTCCTCACAATTTAGTCACTTGAAGGGACTCAGGGAACCAGTTCCATGCTTCTCCATGTCCCAGGGGTATTTTAGATTTAAAATGGTCTCTTCCATACCAGCCCTCTCCATTCTGACCTTTCGAGTAGCTTTATCTGAGTGCTACATCTCCTCCTGTTCCTGCCTAGAGAAGGAGGCAGGGTGACTAGAAAAGAGGAAAGGACAATTCTGATTATTGCTGTCTATAACTGCTATTATGAAGTTTGTTGAGTTGATGTTTGTCCAGGATAGGGACCATCTATATGCCTGCTTCCTCCTCAGGAATTTAGATGATAACTTCATCTAGAACAAGGTTGCATGTCAGGCACCATTATTTGCTCACTGAAGAAAAGAACAAGTTGGAAATGAGGGGTCCAGGAATATAAGCCAGAGAAAAATAAGAAGCAAATGGGAATCATAGTTTGGAGCCAGCCCAGGGAGACAAATCTGTCTCTTATCTCCAAATAATCAGCAAAAAGCTGGAACTGGAGATCTGGCTCAAATGGTAGAGTGACAGCCTTGAGCAAAAAAGCCAAGTGAGTGAGAGGCCCTGAGTTCACATCTCAGTGTAGGATTTTTTTAAAAAAGGAAAGAAAAGAGACAAAAGAAAACCCAGCTAGTCATGGGCTCTGAGAATAGTTTCTATATTGCATTCTTCCTGTTCCTATTCCCTTTGATCTTTTTTTTGGCATCATCAAGTAAGTTCCTTAAGTATATAAACTTTTACACCATCCAGCATCCTAAGAAATGCTATCGCTATGTTAATTAGGGAATAGAATGATTATTTTTGATCATCCAGGATTCTTGCCCCAATTCTGACAGTGTGGGGTTTCTCAGGAGAGTTGAACACCTCTCCTTCAGGCCATATAACAAGACCCTAACTTAGTGCAACCTATGACTGTTCCAGGTGGGAAACTTATGCCCTTATTTTCCTCTCACTTTAAGGACACCTGACAGGACAGCGCTTATGGATGAGATAGACTCCTTATTTGAGTGTGTAGTAGGAGAGATAGAGGGCTGAATAAAGGCTAAGATCTGAAGTGGCAAGGTGAAGAATTAAGATGGTACAAATGGGAATCTAGTAGTAATGGCCAGGATAACAGGGCAGGGGTGGGAAGTTGGGGGGGGGTGGGAGTCAGCAAAGGCAGAAAGTAATCCTGCCCACAGAGCCATGGCCATACCTTATTCTCATGAGAAATGAGAGCATAGGGTAAAAATCTGAATTAAGGTAGATAAGCCATCTTTGTAAGTATAGCCACCAATGGCAGTTTGCAGTGTAGGCCCACACAGCTTTGGGATTGGTAATTGAAGTTCTGAGTGGGAGGTCAAAAAAGAACTATTCAAGTTCTTGATGGCATCTAATGGAGGAAAAAAGCCCAATCAGGATAAAGCAGGAAGTCAGCAGCTGGACTCTAGAGCCCACTAAATTCATAGGGCTTGGTGGATATCTTCTGACCGTAGTACTTTATAGACAACCCAATAAAAGATATTGAAGATAAGAAAAGTAAAAGGGAAAACAGCCCGGGAGATGGTGTCAATTCTCTTAGCTCGGTCCACATAGCGTTTCCGCATGGTTTCTCCCTCCTTTAGAACAGAAGCAGGAGGTTGGGGGCTATAAATGCTAGAACCTTCCATTGGACCTCCATCCCTTGTCTGCAGGCAGTGACCCAGGCCATAGCCACGGAAGTAGAAGCGGCTTTCTCTTATTATGTCTTCCTCCTGGAATTACAAGGAAGAAAAGATAGAATTTGAGGTCAGAGTTCTAAGGCAAGGGGATAAAGACCAGCTATAAATGTCTCATAGTGATGCAGTGCAGACAAGGTAGATGAGTACACAGACCCATTGCATGCTTTTTTGTTGTCGTTGTTGGTCATGGGGCTTGAATTCAGGGCCTGGGCACTGTCCCTGAGCTCTTATGCTCAAGGCTAGCACTCTAACACTTTGAGCCACAGTCCACTTCTGGTTTTTGAGTGGTTAATTGGAGATAAGAGTCTCACAGACTTTTTAAAAAATAATATTTTTATTGTAAAGATACTGTGCAGAGGGGTTACAATTACATGAGTAAGGTAATAAGTACATTTCCTATTGAGCATTGTTACCCCCTCCTTTTGATTCCTCCTGCCTGGGCTGGCTTCAAACTGCATTCCTCAGATCTCAACCTCCTGAGTAGCTAGGATTACAAGCATGAGTCACTGGGCTCCCAGCTCATTTTGCATGCTTTTTGATGACAACAAAATTACTCATAAGATAGATGTATTCTAAGCAACTATATATACTATATAAGGTATGTAGTATCGTTTCATTTAGAGATAGGCCCTAGTTGTCTTTTAAAAATATATAACCTCGGACTGGGAAGGTGGCTCAGTGGTAGAGCACTTGCCTTGTATGCATGAGGCCCTAGGTTCCTCAGAACCACATAAGCAAAAAGAAAAAAGCCGGAGGTAGCGCTGTGGCTCAAGTGGTAGAGCACTAGCCTTAAGCTGAAGCGCTGAGGGACAGTGCCCAGGCCCAGAGTTCAAGCCCCACGACTGGACACCCCCCCCGCAAAAAATATATATAATCAAGCTGGGCACCATTGGCTCATTCCTTTAATCCTAGCTATTCAGGAGCCTGAGATCTATGATCATAGTTCAAAGCCATCCTGGGCAGAAACGTCCATGAGACTTATCTGCAATTAGCCACTAAAAATCCAGAAGTGGAACTGTCGCTCAAATGGTAGAGCACTAGCCTTGAGCAGAAGAGTTCAGGGATAACACTCCAGCCCCGAGTTCAAGCCACAACACTGGAAAAAATATGCATAACATTATTGAGAGCCACCTAAAACCAGGTGAGGTGCCAACTGCTGTGAGAGGGATGATATCTCAATGTTATCTCTGACTGGTAGTAAGCAAACTAACAAAATCGGAACACAATGAAGCTAAGATGTCTAGACCGGGTGGAATTAACTTTAATGAACTTCAAAAGCTTCAGAATTAATTGGTTCTCCATATATAGTGCCTTTAAAAATTTATCTTGACTCAAAGCTTGAAAATTCCATAAGTTTTAAATAACCGAATTGTCTATCCATAATGAGTATAAAGCTGAATATTTGATTGTAAGTAGGGTGCTCTCTGCAGATCAGCAGAATTAATATAGGTGTTGGTATACCTAGGGTAACATTTATTACCCAGTGCACGTTCCACTCATATAAATGCATGCCTTGTGAACATTAACACTAAGGGGGCGAATTTTGTGTAAGCGCTAAGTAATATCCCAGACTGTAGAAAGTCTGTGATCAAGAGCCTCTCATATCCCCACTCAATTTATGTACTCTTATTTTAGGACACAGTTGAGAAATATGTCCTTCAAAGATCATTATAAATTGAAAAAGCATTGAGTTGAAGATTCTTGAGTAAAAGCTTCAGCTTAGTATATAAGAGGTCACCTGAAGCATGTCCCATACTTATCATATAAGAGGTCTCCTGAAGCATGTCCCATGCTACCTTCTAGAGTGATGTTAACTGCTGTCTCAGTTTTCCCAGAAATAAGAGAGTTCCTAAGATCATTTAGTGCAAAAAGTAAGAAGTTGGGGGGAGATGGGAAGGCAGGGATGGTAAGGGGAAACAAAGGAGGAGGCAACAAAGCTTGATAAGAAATGTACTCATTACTTTGCTCATGTAATTGTAACCCCTCTGTATGGTATTTTCACAATAAAAAACTAATTAATAATAAAAAAATCTAAAAAAAGTAAGAAGTTCAAGGCAAACGAGGAAGTTGGTCACCCTAGTTACCTCAGATAATGAATGTAAGTTAAAAATAAGATACATGTGTATAATAAGCCAGGTACTGGTGGGTCATGATTATAATCACAGCTACTCAGGAGTCTGAGATCTGAAGATCTAGGTTCAAAGCTAGCTAGGCCAGACAAATTCATAAGACTATTATCTCCAGTTAACCAGCAAAAAGATAGAACTGGAGGCATGACTCAAGTGGTAGAGCACCAGCCGTGAGTAGAAAAATCAAACAAGAGCCTGAGGTCCAGAGTTCAAGGCCCAGTACTGACACAAGAAATAAACAACAAAAACCATGTGTAATGGTTATCTCAATAGATGCAGAAAAGGCATTTGACAAGATCCAACACCCCTTTATGATGAAGGTTCTGGAAAAATTAGGAATCCATGGAACATTCCTCAATACAATAAAGGCTGTATATGACAAACCTACAGCCAGCATTATACTTAATGGTGAAAAACTAAAGCCATTTCCTCTTAACTCAGGAACGAGACAAGGATGTTCACTCTCTCCACTTCTCTTCAATCTAGTATTAGAATGCCTAGCCACAGCAATAAGACAAGATGCAAACATAAAGGGGATCCAAATAGGGAAAGATGAAGTAATACTCTCCCTCTTTGCAGATGACATGGTCTTGTATTTAAAGAATCCCATAGACTCCACTCCAAATTACTCAAGCTGATTCAAAACTTTGGCAAAGTAGCAGGGTATAAAATTAACCCTCAAAAATCAATGGCTTTTCTGTATGCCAACAATGAGCAAAGTATGGGTGAAATTAGGAAAGCAACTCCATTCGTAATAGCCCCACAAAAAAATAAAATACCTAGGAATTAACTTAACCAAAGAAGTGAAGGACCTCTATGATGAAAACTTTAAAAACTTGAAATAGAAAATCAAAACAGAACTTAGAAAGTGGGAAAAACTCCCATGCTCCTGGATTGGAAAAATCAGCATCGTGAAATTGGCGATACTTCCCAAGAATATCTACAAATTCAATGCGATACCTATCAATATTCCGACCTCATTCTTCAAGGAAATAGAAGAGGCAACCCAAAAATTCATATGGAACAATAAAAGACCCTGAATAGCAAAAACGATCTTCAACAGAAAGAACAGTGCTGGAGGAATATCAATACCAAATTTCAAACTCTACTATAAAGCCATAGTAATCAAAACAGTTTGGTACTGGCACAAGAACAGACTTCAGGACCAATGGAATAGAATTGAAAACCCAGAAATGAACCTACAGACCTATAGCCATCTAATCTTTGATAAGGGAGCTAAAAAAAAATTGAATGGAAGAAAGACAGCCTCTTCAGTAAATGGTGCTGGCAAATTGGTTAACTACTTGTAGAAAACTAAAGCTAGATCCTTATATATCACCCTGCACCAGAACCAACTCCAAATAGATCAAAGACCTCGGAGTCAAAGCAGACACTCTGAAAACATTACAGGATGGAATAGGAGAAACCCTAGGTCTCCTTGGCACAGGCTGAAATTTTCTTAATAGAGACCCAGAAACACAACAAATCAAAGAAAGGTTGGACAAATGGGACTGCATGAAATTGCAGAGCTTCTGCATGGCAAAGGACATAGCTAGCAAGATCAATAGAAAGCCCACGGATTGGGAGAACTTCACTAGCTATACAATGGACAAGGGTCTCATATCTAAAATATACCTGGAACTCAAAAAATTAAATCCCTCAACAAGAAATCTTCAAAGAAACAACTGCCCAATAAATAAGTGGGCTAAAGACTTAAAGAGAAACTTCTCTGAAGTGGAAAGAAGGATGGCCAATAGACACATGAAGAAATACCCAACCTCTCTAGCCATAAAAGCAATGCAAATCAAAACAACATTGAGATACCACCTCACCCCAGTTAGAATGGCTATAATCAAGAACTCTAATAACAACAGATGCTGGAGGGGATGTGGACAGAAGGGAACCTCACTGCATTGTTGGTGGGAGTGTAAACTTGTTCAACCACTTTGGAAAGCAGTATGGAGGTTCCTCAAAAGACTCCACATAGAGCTCCCCTATGACCCAGCAATCCCGCTTTGGGGCATTTACCCAAATGTTCATAAACAAGACCACACTAAAGCTACCTGCACGACTATGTTTATTGCAGCATTATTTACCATAGCTAAGATATGGAACCAACCCAGATTCCCCTCAGTAAATGAATAAATCAAGAAAATGTGGTATATATACACAATGGAATTCTATGCCTCCATCAGAAAGAATGACATTGCCCCATTTGTTAGGAAATGGAAAGACTTGGAAAAAATTATATTAAGTGAAGTAAGCCAGACCCAAAGAAACATAGGTCCCATGGTTTCCCTTATTTGCAGTAACTAGTATATGTCTGAGTCAAGCAGAAAAGGTCAGATAAGATGATGTTAGGGAAATGAACCTAAGATATGTATTCAAATGTCTTTTTTTATGCGATTGTTTCTAACACATTTATAAGATTATATTTTTTATTGCTTTGTATGTCCCTCCCCCACAGTATAACTAACCCCTGTTTTCACTGTATTTGATGTTGGTATAATTGGTGGAGGGGAGGGGAAAAAACAAATCCTTTAAATAGGGATACAGGTGGACCCATTGCAACAATGAGATGTAAAAGTCGTTATGTCGTAAACGAACTTTACAACTTTGGGGGGGGGAAGGATTGAGTGGGGGGCGGGGGGGGGAGGATGGGAAGGGATAGTTAGGGGAAACCAAGGAGGAGGCTACAATGCTTGATAAGAAATGTACTCATTATCTTGCCCATGTAATTGTAAACCCTCCGTACAGTATTTTCACAATTAAAAAAAAACTCGTGTGTTATATGGGTATGACATTGATATAAATAAAATGTGGATAAAATATATTTTAGGCTCTTCATAATGGGACCTCTGTAGCTATGAAAATGTCTTTGTTGGGGGTACAAAGGTATGTAGGTCCTAGTAACTCTTGTTTGTATCACTAGACGCTAATCTGTCATAAGGTCAGGCCTGTTACTGGGCATCATGGACAAGGCAAACTTGGGCCAGAAATTCTCTAGCAGACCTTATTCCTTCCTTTGCTGTTTGTGGGTTCATAGTACAAACTGGAGATGGCATTGCTCTTGTTTACTGCTATATCCCCAGTGACTAGCACTGTGCCTGGAATCTAATAGGCACTCAGTACATATCTAATCAATAAATGAATTGACTGATGGACCACATAGTTTAGAATACAAGGAAAGGATTGTCTTTTTCTTTTTCTTATTTTCTTTCTTGTTTTGCTTTGTGAATCTAGTCTCCTCTCAGAGTCTCAAACTACAGTCCATTCAGAAGAAAATCTCACAAAGTACTTGGCAGGAACAATCTTTGCTGCACCCAGAAAAATGGTTTGATGCCCTTTGGCCTCTAGAAAGGATTAGCACTTGAAATCTTCCCAACAGAGAGCTTTGCTTCCGTATCCCTGATTTGTCAGGGTCTTTAGGGAAATAGTTATATGCTGTAGGCCAGAGGTTATTAGTTATTGTGGTTGTGCTTTGGCCCTGAGCTGTTATAGTGGGGATGCCTCAGATCTCTTCTCAAAGTTATTCCTATAGCCTCTTTTACAGAAGGCTTTGGCTTATCTCATATGTATTTCTAATTCATTTTCACATTCTTCCTGCATGAGAGATTTGCTGCGCCCATTTTAGAGATAAAGAACTAGAGGCAAGCAAAATATCTCCCAAGGGGCTAGGTGCTGGTGGCTTGTGCCAGCAATCCTACCTACACAGGAAGCTGAGATGTGAAGATCACAGATCAAAGCCAGCCCAGGCAAGAAAGTCTGTGAGATTCTTATCTCTAATTAACCACCAGAAAACAGGAAGAGGAGCCTGGCTGAAAGTGGTAGAGGGCTAACCTTGAGCAAAAGAGCTCAGGGACAGTACCTTGGCCCTGAGTTCTAACTGCACGACCAAAAACAACAACAACAAAATTATCTCAAGGAATTGGAAACTGAGAAGGGTAAGTAAAGTGATTTTTCCCTTGCTTTCCAGCTCAGGGTCCTTCAGACTAGTCCATTTGTTCTCCACTACTCTCTAGGTAGAGGAAAATAAGCACACAGTATGTGTTGTAAAAAACGTTCTGAAAGGAGAAACTTGTTTCTGTAGATCCAATTATTTCTCCTTTTCTCCAAGCACAATTTAAACGGCATTAGTTTGGAAATACTTGCCAGGCCAGAAAAGCCCTTTGGTATGGGAGAGGAAATAATCGCCAATAGAATTAGTTGCTCTTAGCTCTTTGATTTTAACATGTATCCCTTGTAGTTGGAAGAGCAAAGATGATTCATTAGAAAGCCAAGGATGAGGAGTCCTGGGTTTGAGTATTACCTCTTTGGGAAAAATTCCTAATGGAGATGTGTTTGTGGGTGTTGAGGAGTGAGTCTTAAATACTATTTTGTGACTGTTGATATAGAACTTTTTTTTTTCAGCTTTGGAAGGGAGGAAGGCTGAGAGGCTAAAGAGAAAAGATACTTTCCCAGCTGGGGAGGAAAGGCACAATGTAAGAAGTAGAGAATGAGTAATACATATAGAAGCAAGAGAAACAAAAAGAAAAGAGATCAAAGATGGAGTTGCTAGATGGAGGATGCAGAGAGGTGAGCAGGATTCTGAGACCAAGCCTCTGAGAGGACTTTGTAGTGTCATGAATTTCCCAGTTCTCAAGTTATTCTATTGATAATGGCATGATTTTCTCTCTGTCCAGTTTCACAGAGAGCTCATTCCAACAAGTCTGCCCAAGTTGGTTATACAACTGTGATGTTGAGAGTCTGGTACTAGGGCCTGCTGAAGTGATGAAAGAGAATCTTTCCTGTCAATCTTGTAGACCAGCCTGGAAGACAGAGCAGAGGTTCGTAGGGGAAAAACAAAAACTCAACCATTTTAGACAGTGACCTGGAAGGAAAACACCATGTAATGGAGGCGGGTGATTGAGGAGAGAACAGGGAAGAAAAGCCTTAAGCTTGAAGTTTGAACAGCTTTTTGGCTCCTAAAATATCCCTATTTTGATCTTGGCTAATGGTCCCTTAAAAATCATAAGGTTTCCCTCTGCCGTATCAGACTCCCTTTAGACTAAAGACTTGTACTTCCCTAGTTGGAACAGCAGATCACAGAAAGAGGTTTTAGAATAGAAGAACTATCTATCAGTTTGTTCAGCCTGCTTAGAGCCTCCTGATACAGTTCCACTGGAACAACAATTGCTTTAGGAGACACAAGAAAGGACATAAAGGACATAATTACTGGCACAGGTTTGATTTTCAGGTTTTAGTCACATTAGTAATAAGCCTTAGCCCATTTTCAGGCACATCCCAGGGTCCTAAGCAGGCCCCAGACTGCTGGTATAGCTTTGTAATAATTGAGACCTGGTGATGATGACACTCCATTATGAGCTCAGAGCCAACCTTAATATAAGCAGGAGGGGATTGACTGTGGCAGGTGGGGTTGGGTGGGTGCAGGGAACCAGGTGAAGATAGTGTCATCCTAGTGTAGCCCTCAGTAACTGCAACAATCTTTTGTTGCCGGAACATCAACACAGGCAATTTAACTGGACAAGGGACTCTGGACTGATTGGAAGCCTGCTCTTCTTTCTTAAGGTAGGCATTAAGAAGCCATCAGTATCAAAATTCCTATTAAGATAACCTAAAGACAGGTTTGATACAACTGAGGAAATGGTGGGGATCATAAACTTTTCTTCCTTTCTGCCAATTCTGTATTTCTTTTTCCAGTCCTCAATATGGGACAAGAAAGGCTTTTAGGTCTCTTGAAGAATGAATCTTACTCAAGATGAAGCTGTGAGTCCATCCACTAGAGGGCAGGCTGCCTAGGAACCAACTAAAGAGCTAGAAAGAAGCAAGAATTAATACTTTTGGAAAAACTGCTACTTGACACACAAGGGGTGTGAAAGCATGGAGAAAGTGTGAAATACTATTCATGTGGACATATGATAGGGATGTTCCAGGAGCAGTTGAGGTAGCAGGTGGGTGTTAGAGAAAAGTTCTTGTTTTGATATGGTTCAAACAGGATTTTTCTTTCTTTTTTATGGTACTAGGAATTGAACCCAGAAACTACATTCTTTCTAGGTGAGCACACTGCTGCTCAGCTACATCTCCAATCCTTCAAAGCCAGGGTTTGAACAGTAGGTAATTATTTCCTACCCCCCAGAAGCCATTTTATCCTTGCTCTTTTGATTTGGAAACAGATTAGGCAGAAAACATGGAGTCAAAGACAGACCAGAATTTTGTGTCTCTGAAGATTAAGCAATCAGTATGTAGCTCAGCCAAGGTTTGCAGCCTTACTTATAATTGGACCTTTGCTTCTGTGAGAGTAGCCCAGGCACCTCTGTTGTCATGACAACTTACCTAGCACCTATTGTCTGAGCAATTGAGGGTAAACTGCTCTGTTGTCATGACAACAAGCTTTCTGTAATATTTCCCCAGGTGATCAGTCTGCTATAGAAGAAATGGGGTTAACGAACAAGAGTGAGGAAGAACAACACCTCAAGCCCAACAACTCTGATGTAGCCAATGAAGATCAAGAAGAAATTCAACAATTAGAAGAGGCAAGTAGTGTTATTTCAATACTAACAGTTATGGGGGCCTTCTTTTAATGCTCCCTTAGAAAAGCTTCAGTGTCTGATTCTTGAATGCTTAGCCATTGATAGTGTAGGACATCTGGGGTGCCTCCTTCTGAGTTTGCAGAGAGACTGGAGCAGTCATTAATACTTCTCAAAGCAATAGCATATGAACAAACTGGATAAGGTTCTAATATTAGCAAACATACTTTCAGTGCTTACAACATTCCAGGTATTGTGCCCATACTTTTAATCATTCTACTGCCTTATAGGAGTTAATATCCTTTTGGCGAAACAAGGAAGCAGAATCAAAGAGGTTCTGTGAGCTTACCTATAACCAGCCTTGGACTAGAATCTAAGTTCCTGATTATCCAGTCTTTGAGGTGTAGGTTAAGTCCTAGTTTGGGGGAGGAATAGTAGGGAGAAAGGATTCCAAAGGAAATGGGCCCCTCCCTAGTCATACTCACAATGCGTTGGCGTCTCTGCCTTCTTCGGAGTCTCATGAATTCCTTATGCTGACGAGAAACAAAATTGACAGCAGCATACTCCAGCAAGGCAGCGAACACGAAGAGCAGGCAGACAGCCATCCAGATGTCAATCGCCTTCACGTAGGACACCTACAATATCCATCAGCAGAGCAGTCAGCCTCCTTGGACTGTTTCCATTGCCTATCCAGTGGATTTCCAACTCATACCAATTGCCTGTTGTTCTTCAGTTTTATCCTGAATTTCTGGTGATTTTTAAAGAAGCTTACCAGGATATGGCCCATTGTCTGAGGAACCACATGAAAAAGATCTGGCTACCCATGATTCTTCACCTCTCTGCACTCTTCACCTTCCACTTCTATCAACCTTTTCTCCCTACACTTCTTTTTCTTTCTTTCTTAATTCTTCTTGCCTTTTTGCTTCTGCTTCTGTTTCTTATTATTCTTTTCATTCTTTTCTGCTTCTGATCTCTTCTTCTGATTCATTTCTTCTTCCAATTCTTCTCTAAGTTTCCCCCTTCTGATTCTTTCCTTCTTCTGATTCTTGTAATAAATAGCAGTGATCATGAATATGGCATTTGTTTGCCCTCTGTTACTCTACAGGTTCTCACGCCTATAGTGGTAGTTTGGAAGGGTTCATGATTTACATTTGACACACATAAGGGTATCTAAGGGTCAGAGAGAAATGGTCTTAGCAAGAATTACTCAGTGAGATCATAGCACTAGGACTTGGAAGTTCTGGGTTTTCCATTCAGTGGCCTTATCATTTACTTAGGCTGCAGCCTCACAGACAGACTAGGAGGTCCTTTATTGCCCATTTTTACCTTCTTCTTCTATTGGCATTGTTTTTTTCCTGTTGCTTTTTGCAAAAGGAAATGCAGCTCAGCAGTGAGCTGGAGTTTCATCTCTCATTTAGGAGAGGAGAACAGGGTAGGGTCCCAAGGAAGCAGTACCAACCTCCTGTCATTGCATTTCACTAACTGCAAGGCACTATTGACATCCACCTGTCCAGTTCTTAGTTTTGTCTTCTCACAACATGCCTGGACAGCTTTTGTGAATATTTATCTCCCACTTCCCTTGTGAAGGTTGTAACTGACCTCTTTGGGAACTGGGTGGTTCCAGGAGTAGGAAGAGAACTCAGGTTTATGAGATCCTTTCACCTCTTCTATCTAGAGTGACTCCTTACAGCAACATAGCACGAGTAGATTTTTTGTTTTTGTCGGTTGTGGGCACTGTCCCTCAGCCCTTCAGCTCAAGGCTAGCACTCTACTACTTGAGCCACAGTGCCACTTCCGGCTTTTTCTGCTTATGTGGTGCTGAGGAATCGAATTCAGGGCCCCATGCATGCAAGGCAAACACTCTACCACTGAGCCACCTTCCCAGCCTAACAGGAGTAGATTTTATGACATACAATTTCTTTCATCACCTGCTATGTTGGGCAGTGAGGGTAATACAGATGCAGGTAAGGAGAAAGCTTCTAAGTCGATGACTTTTTATTCATGGTGCTGGGAGGTGAAATCAGGACCTAACACAGGCTAGACAAATGCTGTACCACTAAGCTCCATCCTCAGGCTCCTAACTTAGTAGGTTTTAACTGAAGAAACCATTGCCCCACCCTCAGATTTGTTTGGAGAAATTTTTGGTCACATAATTTTAGGATGGTGGTTGATAGTGGCATCTAATGGGTAGAAGACAGGGGTGTTGTAAAATATCCTACAATACACAGCCCCCCTCCTACCTGTTATCTGCCCTAAGTGGTATCAGTTGAGAAACTCTGCTGTAATTTTTTTTTTCTGGTCTTAGGGCTTGAACTCAGGGCCTGGACACTATCCCTGAACCTCTTTTACTCGAGGCAGGTGCTCCACTGCTTGAGCCAGAGCACTACTTCCAGCTTTTTCTGAGTAGTTTATTGGAAATAAGAGTCTCATGGACTTCCTGCCCAGGTTGGCTTTGAACCCTGATTCTCAGATCCCTGCTGTAATTTTTTTCACTGAAAGGGTGGTGGCAGATTAGTAGGAAGCTATAATTACTAAGGTTCCCTTGGTGTCCTACATTGCTACCTACTAAGTAGTCCTATTTTCATTTTCCATTTCTCAGTCCCACTGATGCCTCCAGGGATGTCAAAGCCTGCTAGAAAGATATACTTGGGAAGGAAGAAGGGTCATGATGGGCTTTGGATCATTCAAGGGAAGGATTCTTTCAGCACTAGGAACAGAAGCTTAAGAATGAGGATATATCAGTAACACATTTTTTTGAAAATGTCCAGTAATTTGTTCACATATTAGAGCAGCTCATAGGATGACACATCTACTAACTATTCTGAAATGTAATTTTTTTGAATGAATAAATTGAAGGATAGCTTAGCAATATGTTTTTCTCTGCTGGTTTCTACTTGATCTATCTGCCCTTCTTGCCACTACCTGTCCTAAGAGCTAAGGGCCATTTAGGTTATAAGACCTAGAGAGAATTGGGATTTTTCTCCCCACAACTTTAGGTTGAATCTTGTATTTTGTCTTTTTTGTTATTCTGAGCACTTGCAGTTGTGGAGATCAAAGACCTAACAAAGAGAGTGTGACTCTTTAAAAAAAGTAACCCTGACATCTCATAATTACAAAAATAGTTAACATCTGGAGAAGGATGATCTTCATAAAAGCAAAGAAGAAATTGTTTTCTGGGAACATGAGTTCTTTTACAAAGCAAGTTTCTGCTACTCTCATTTTAGACACTAGAATTGTAGGATGTGGGATTAATCTGTTTTTCAGAAGCCCCTACCTTGTCCCATCTCTTGCTTTACAGCTCCCGCTAAACCTAATATTGGACAAAGTAAAGAGTGTGCAGAAGCCCCCTGCTTACTCAGTCCTTGCTCTGTGGGGTGACTAATGAGGCTATTTAGTTCAGAGAGCATGCTTGGATATTTTGCTTACTGGGCAATGAGGCTATAAAAAAAGTCATGAAAATCTGAGAAGAAGGCACTGAATGTTGCAAGCAAACAACCTTTCAACAAAGTCCATTTTTTTCCAAATGAGGAAACTAAGTGATTCCTGGGAGCAGATGGGTTGTACTAACTCACAGGAGGGAGGCATAAAAGGAGGTCCTCTTGTCAAGAAGACAGCATAATTTTCAGTATCTTCCTGAGTTAAAGAATCTTCTTGCATGGCAGAGGCAATAAACTAGGTCTGGGTTCCTATACACTATAGCCTATACTATACACTGTATATACACTATATACTATATACTATACACTATACTACACTATACACTATAGCCCATCTTTGCTGTCTGTGGCATATGGTTACAAAGAGATCATCATTGAGGGAAATCTGGACTGCTCAGGATGCATAGTTTAAAAACAATTGATAACACATGAATGACAGAGAACTTTTCTGAATCAGCTGAGCTCCGACTACACACATGGTACTTTTATTTTTAACCACACTGTTCAAAACCAGATGTCAGAGCATGGCACCAGTGGCTCATGCCTGTATTCCTAGCTACTAAGGAGTCTGAGATCTGAGGATCATGGTTTGAAGCCAGCCTGGGCAGGAAAGTCTGTGATACTCATTTCTCCAATTAAGTACAAAAAAAGCTGGAAGTAGAGCTGTGGCTCAGGTGGTAGAGCCCTAGCCTTGAGCAAAAAAGCTCAGGGACAGTGCCTAAGCCATGAGTTCAAGCCTTAAGACTGACCAAAGTGAAAAAAAATGTAGTCTATCCACAAAGTAAGGTGATAGTCATCATATAAATTACTATTATAAATGGAGAAGCTGAGATTTAAACCCAAATCTCGTACACTTAACCCCTTAGTCCCCCTATATAGCAGATTCATAAATTCAGCATCTATGTCCCAGATAACTCCCTACTTAAGTTCTGAATAAAATCTCTTATTAGAAACAAACAGTAAGAGAAGAGAGATGACAGGGCCCAGCCCCCAACAAATCAGAATAAGAGGGGATATGTTCATGGCAAGATTCATAAAGAATTCTTTAGCTTTGGGTTTTTCATTATTCCTTCATGACTAAGTACAGTGCCTGGAATATACTACATGCTTAATAAATATTTAGTGATTTAAAGTAAGGTCTCACTCCCTGATTTGCTTAGAGCCTTGCTGACTGTAAGGACTTTGAAGTGACCTTAAAATTGCCTACGTGAAGACAGGAGGCAGGGAGAACTATTCCCAGTTTCATCAGCATAAATCTTTCTGTGTAATCAAAACATCACCAGGCCCCAGATGATCAGCGTTTACTGCTTTTAGCTACCTCAAACTGTTCCCTTCCCTAAAGAATAGATACTGTACCTAGACATCTTTGTAAGACAATCTTATTTCTGATGTAGTAAGAGCACAGATGTTGGTTCAAAATCCTGATGTTTCTTTGGTTATTTTTGGTGGGATATGACCTTGAGAAGGTCACTTGGTTGCTCTGTCCTGTATTCTCATCTGTACCATGTAGGAGTGGGGTTTTCTGTTTGATAAGGATCTTTTGATTTAGGACATGCTGTTATTTCCGGAAGAAAACCAAGATATTTGAGATTTGTCTCTAACTAAGCATCCCTAACTTCAGCCTGTACATTCTTTATAAGAGTCTCATGGACTTTCCTGCCTGGGCTGGCTTTGAACCGTGATCCTCAAAACTCAGCCTTCTAAGTGGCTAAGATTGTAGTCATAAGCCAACAGCACCCCACTTCAAGAGTTCTTAACCTCAAGTGCAAAGTGAAGAGTTAACAGAGAAGAGTATGAGATGAATGGAAGCAGAGAGCTTGATAATAATCACGTTTCCTTGTATGAACTCACCTTAGGCAAAGAGGCCCGGGAGCCAGAGCTCTGGGTTGTCATGGTGAGCACAGTGGTGATGCCAAGACCTACACGGGCCGGAGCAGCATCCATATTGATCCAGAAGGAGACCCAGGACAGGATGACGATGAGCAGGCTGGGGATGTACATCTGAATCAGATAGTAGCCCATCTGTCGTTCCAGGTGAAATTTGACCTCAATGCAGGTGAATTTTCCTACAACAGAAGTGATGAAATGTATCAACCCTTAATTTCCTAGCCTGAGCTTGAGCCTGAGGATGCAGTAGTAAGGCAGCCCTATCTGTTAGCTAGCTTCTGGATGGGCATCTCAGAGAGTCGTCAATAAATGAGACTTTCAAAATGGCCACAGGTTTACCCCTTTGCTTTTAGCAACAAAAAGTCCATCCATCTTTCCTCCCTCCCCTCTCCCTTCTTTCCATCCTTCACCTCATCCTCTTCCTTTGTCTCTCTTTCCTTCCCTTCCTTCCTTGTACTGTGTTTTGTTTGGACTCAGGGGCTTATGCTTCCTGGACAGGCACTCTATACCTGGCAATACCCACAGCCATTTTTGCTTTTTTAATGTTTTTTTTATTGTAAAAATAGTGTACAGAGGGATTACAGTTACATGAGTAAGGTAATGAGTACATTCCCTATCAAGCATTGTTACCTCCTCCATCGTTTTTCCCCTACCATCCCTTCCCTACCCACCTACTTTGTGCTTTTTGAGATAGAGTCTCACTTTTTTTTTTTGACCTGGGCCAGCCTGGACCAGACTCTTCCTTTCGCTTTCTGCATTTCTGAGATAAGAGGTCTATGCTACCATGCCCAGCTTACTTTTTGAAATAGAGTTGTTTGTTTGTTTTCCTGGTATGGCTTCAAATCACAACTCAAGGTGGCATGCACTACCACACCTAGTTATAAGGTGTTTGAAATGATAGCACAGTAAAGAGGGTAAATGGCAAGAGAGTTCCAGAATTAGACTGGCTGGGTTTACATCCTGAACCTTCTACTTAGTTGTATAGCCTTGGAGAAAATACCCAAGCTTTCCTTTTTGTTGTTTGTTTGCTTGTTTGTTTGTTTTGAGACAAGGTTTCACTATATAGACCAGGCTGGCATGGAACTTATCCTATTTTAGGCTCCTAAATTCTGGAATTACAGGCATATGTCACTGTGCCTCACTCTACTCAAGATTTTTTTTTTTTTTTTTTTTTGCTTATGTGGTGCTGAGGAATCGAACCCAGGGCCTCTGGCATGCAAGGCAAGCGCTCTACCACTGAGCCAACTTCCCAGCCCCTACTCAAGATTTTTTAAATTTCCTTTTTGGTGGTAATATGAGGTTTGAACTCGGGGCCTATGTTTCTCGACAGTCACTGTAATGCTGACTACCTCCAGCCCTGTATTCAATTTTTTTTTTTTTTTTTGTCAGTTGTGGGGCTTGAACTCTGGGCATGAGCACTGTTCCTCAGCTCTTCAGCTCAAGGCAAATGTTCTACCACTTGAGCCACAGTGCCATTTCTGGTTTTCTGGTGGTTAATTGGAGATAAGTATCACAGACTTTCCTGCCTGAGCTGGCTTTGAACCGTGATCCTCAGATCTCAGCCTCCTGAGTAGCTAGGATTACAGGCGTGAACTACCAGCTCCCAGCTTCATTGATTATTTTTAAGATACGTTCTCACATCCTGCCTGGGCAGGTACTTGGACCATGATGTGCCTATTTTAGGCTTACCCTAGTAACAGTTCAGGGATGGCAAGTAAGCAATACTGTGTCTAGCTTTTGCTGGGATGGAGCCTCTCGGACTTCTGCCTAAGCTGACTTGGAACTGTGATCCTCCCAATCTCATCCTTCCATGTAGCTTAGAATAATAGATAGGTGCCACTGAGCCCAGCTATGGGTTGAGAAGAGGTCTCATGAACTATTCTGCCTGGGCTGACCTTGAATTGTAATTTCTCCCCTATTCTCAGCTTCCTAAGTAGCTAGGATTACAGGCGTTGAGCCACGGATGCCTGACCACCCAAGGTTTTGAACTTCACTTTCATTGCCCATAGAACAGAGTATTTACAATGATCAACTCCATCATTGGGCTATTGGAAAAACTAAAATGAGATAATGCATTTGAGATGTTGAACACATACGTAGCTGTTAAAATTATTCTATTATCAATAATGCTTAATAGACTTCACTCAGGTTTCAGTATAGCCTAACTTGAACTTGCTAGTATCCCAGATATTCTCTAGCAACAGTACAGAACTAATCACTGTCTGTGTCTTAAAACAAGTGAGAAGAGCTAGATAGCAGACATCTCGTATAATACTCAACAGAGACTAGCTCTGGACAGTGGGCAGCAGGTTCCTATAGGCATCAGGTAGTAACATTCTATTCTTCTAAGGAAGAATACATTGGTCCCAGGGCCATGTACCAATGATCTGCTTCCCCTGCCAGGCATCTTCACTTTATCTTGTTTCTCTTGAATCTTTGCAGTTCTTTCAAAAGCAGAGGTCTAACATATCCCAAGAAAAGAGGAGATGATGATGTATATAATCATCTCAGTATCCACAGGAGATTGGTTCCAGGACCTCCTGAAGATAACAAAATGTGTTGATGTACAAGTCCCTTATATAAAATGGCATAGTATTTGTATCATGTATATATGTGTATATGTATGTATATATACATGCATACATACATATATATCTTCTCATATATTTTAAATCATCTCTGGGTTACTTATAATACCTACCACTGTAAATTTTATGTAAATAATTGTTATATGGTTTTAGGGAATAATGACCAGAGGAAAAAAGTCTATACATCTTCAACAAAAATGGAGTTTCTTTTGTCAGTATTGGAGTTTGAGCTCAGCATTTTATACTTGCTAGACAGGTACTCTACCACTTGAGCCATAGTCCCAGCCCTTTATTACTTTAATTATAGTCCAGGTAGTGTCTTGTGCTTTTTAGCCTGAGGCCAGATTTATATCTTGATCCTCCTACCTACAGCCTCTCACTTAGCTGAGATTACAGGTGCATACCACGATAGCAATCAATTTTTTTAAAAAACTGAGATGGAGTCTGTTTTCCCAGACTGGCCTCAAACTCTGATCCTCCCAATCTCTGCCTCCTGAGTAGCTGGTATTTTAGTCATGATCCACCATGCCTGCCCATAAATGTATATATACATATACACACATACATACACATATATCCACTCACCTCTTTTAAAAATATTTTTGATTAATTGGTTCCTTGGATGTGGAACCTGTAGATATGGAAAGCCAACTGTAATTTTTAATTCTGACTTGGGTTTACTTGATTTCTCAAGGCTAATAATTTTCCCCCGTCCTTCTTTGTTTTTTATTTTTTGAGACAAGGTCATACTGTGGATCACCATCTGGCCTCAAACTTACTGTGTAGCCCAGTCTGGCTTTAATTGCAGATCCTTCTCTCTTCAATGGCTGGGATTACAGCCACCAAGACTGGAAAGTCCAGTGATTATAACTTTGACATACTGTTTGACACTATGACCTCTTGCTGTTCCCAAGTTCACATTGGACTTCCTGCTATGGCATGCCCTTACTGTGTACCTGTAGTTTCTTTTCCTTTCATCCTTCCATTTTTGTAATAGCAGTTTTGTTTCTAATTATAAAATCAGCACTCATTTAGTACAGAAAAATAGGAAAAGAATAATAATCACAAGCTCATATTTATCATGCACTTACTAAATGCCCTGACTATACAGTTTATCTTATCTAATTGTATAACAAATCTTTGAGCAGCTGAAATTATGTCACATATTACAGATAGGGGTACTGAGGCATGAAGACATTGTTACATTTCTCTAAGGACACTCAATAAGTTTCCAGAATCGAAACTTAGGTCTGTCTGACTCAAAATTTCTTGCTCTTACCCATTCTGTCACATTGCTGAGAAACATTTGCTACTAGTATTTTCTTCCACGATTTAAAAATTCATGGGTTTTGATTCATTCCTTTTGTCCAAATATAATCATTAGGTGTTTACAGATTTGAGTCTTTCCTTTTTCTATTTGTACTTTCCCATGTAGATATAAGCACCTTGAAAGCATCCTTCTTTAATGCCTATCTATTTATGGCGCCAATCAGACAACACTATGTGATTCAATTAACCTCTGCCCTACTGGCAGATATTTGAACAAATCAATTTTTTATTTATTTTTATTTTTTTTTGTTCGTCATGGTGCCTGAACTCTGGGCCTGGGCGCTGTCCCTCAGCTCTTCAGCTCAAGGCTAGCACTCTACCACTTGAGCCATAGCTCCACTTCCAGCTTTTTCTGCTTATGTGGTGCTGAGGAATCGAACCCAGGACCTCATGCATGTAAGGCAAGCGCTCTACCACTGAGCCACCTTCCCAGCCCTGAACAAATCCAAACTTTTAACACAGTGACTCAGGGTTGCACTTGGGGGTCTAAATTCATTGTGATATTTTAGAATGTTTCCTTGTAATACATTCCAAGGAGTGGCATTCCTGGATAAATAAGTAGGAAAAAAGTTAGCTTTTAGAGTGATGTTTCTCAAAATACTATGATTTGTGGACCACCTGCATTAGAATCCTTAGGATACTTGTTAGAAATGCAACTTTCTGGGCATCACTCCTTGCATGTATCATCAGAATCTGAGAGGTACAGCCCAGAAGTCAACATTTTAACACATTCTCCAAGGGAATACATTGAATAGAACTGGAAAACAACTGACCTACATACTAATTGCCAATTCTTCTTCCCTGGAGGTTATACCATTTTCTGCTTCTGCCTCCATTTTCCAGAATCAATAAGTTGCTGCTCTCCCCACTCCCACACCCCTACACTTCCACATACATTTATACACATGTTTATTGGAAGCACACAAAGCATATCAGTACATCACAGGGGCCCCAGTATTTCCTCTTTTCAGTCTCTACTCCTCACAGCCAAATCACAAGGAAAATGAGGAACCAACAACTCTTAGGGAGGCTGTAGAGGGTGGATAATCAGGCTGGAAAAGCAGCCCTTCTCCACTTCCTGGAAAAGCAAGCCAGTTTATGAGAGCTAGGAAATGGTTGTGATAAGAGGTGTGGGCAGTAAGCCAGTAGTAAGCCAGTTGCTGCCCTCAACAACCTGTTCACTCTTAGTCCACCATAGATATTGACTACTCCCAGATGTCAGTTTCCTAGTGCTTACAAAATTGCCACCAAGAAAAATGTGATACACTTGCCACTCATCAGGTACATTGTTCATTAACATGTGTGGGAGAACATGGGCTAGATCAGTATTTGGAATGCTAAAGATGCCATTTATTAGCTATGTGACATGTATAATTGATTTAACCTCTCTGAAACCTTTGTATTCTTTTTTGGTATTAATCATCACTAGTATGGTGAAAAAAAGAATATAAAACTCATAGCATCATATCTTGACTAGTAGGACTCCAATAGAAGTTGGCTGTCTTATCCCCTTGCCTCCCATCTAGAGACCATCTGATTCCTCACAGCCAGTAAAGAGCCTGGTTCTTACCTGTGTTGTAGTGCTTGGTACAATAGCCTAGATCCTTCTCATCCCTCAAAATGAACTGGGGCAGAGTCAGCCCCTCAGCTACTTGGACAGCAGGAGCATCTTCCAGCCACTCAAACATGAGGTCATTCATGGTGTAACCAACTGCAAGTGAGTGAGAGAAATAGCATAGAGCTGCAGAGTGGGTGTTGAGTGAGAGTAGAGATAGGTTTATAGCTGGCAGGCTCTCACAGATGAAGAAGAAGGCCTGGGGTCTAGGAATTGTACATCCATCTAAGAAAGGGAAACTTTCCTGATGAGAGTACTTGGTCAGTTGTCTTTACAGCTCATCCTAAATGGACAAGACAGGAAGATTCCAGATTTCCTCTCCTACCAAGTTCTCAAACTTGAGAAAACCCCAAAGAGAAATAATTCTGGTAGACCTAGAATGCAATCTAAGAGGATTGGAAAGATGTCAAGGACCCCAGCTGGGAACTTCCTGCCATATCTCAAGCCCAGAGGAATAAGCATGTGTACTGACCACATGTCTTGAGTTGAGCCAGCCCCAGAGCCAAGGCTGCTGCCACTTCACCTCAGGGAACAGAGAGCTATTTCTGTGCTGCCAGTCATGCATGGGACAATGTGCATACCACAGACGCCCAGCCATCCAGGACCTTGAATTGGGACAGCTTGAGAGTGAATATCTGAACATGCCAAGTCCCTCACAGATAACTAAACAGTTCATGAAGGCTCTTACCATGTGCAGGGCCATGTATACAACCATATTCACATGTCAGGAGTGACAGGAGCAGAAACACTAAGGCTCAAAGTACAGAGCCTTTACTCAGTTTGGTAAAATCACTTTCCCTTCTGTAAAATAGGAATGGTAGTAGCTCTTCTCTGCTCTTCCACATTGTGAAGTGCTGATGGGAACACTGGATGTGAACACTGCTTATTATGAAGAACAAGGTACAGATCACAGGATGCATTCTATGCATCACTGTTAGGTGCTAGGAACAACCTTAAAAGCCTTGTTCTCTGAGGATCTTGTAGATGTCTCCTGTTTACAGTTTTGACCTCACTAAGAGGTAGAAAGAGTGGAAATAGGTGATGATTTAGTTTTACTATCCTCTGACTCCTCACTTTGGGAAGCTCTACATTTTTGGCCCCTGTGCCATAGAAGAACCTTTGGCTTACTTCTATAGGCACTGTTCTGTGCCTGGCCTTCTTCTCTGCAACTGTTACATGTTCACAGCCATTAGTTGAAAGAGAGTCCCTACCCTGCCTAACGCTGGCATTTTTTAAGAACATCTTCAGAGTTTTAAGTCAGGAGAAACAGGTACCCTAAGAGGGAACATACTTTTGGGTACAGGAGTTGCCATTCAATTGCCTACAGCCAGCACAAGTACATTTATTTATATATAGGGCTGGTGCCTTCCCATTGCCTAGCCCGGTGGAACAACCAGTCAAACAAGTAGTGGGGGGGGGGGCTGGAAAAACACAATGGGCTAGGTGTCACAGAGCCCTGGCTTATAGTCTCTTCAGCATCTTGAATTGACTGTGTGTAAGGCAACTCCCTCCCAACTCTGGTGGTGGGGTGGGACTTCCCCTGTCTGGAATATCATGGGTTAGAGTTAACTAGCTGCTGTTCAGGCCTTTCTCTGTGACTAGAGACACTCACAGCTTTCCAGCTGCATCGTGCAGGTCTGGATATCCATGGGGAAGTTCTTGAGGTCCATTGGGCAGGACAAAATGAGAGTCAATCTGGTGAGAACAGTAAGAAAGAAGTAGTATCATATTACTAAGATTGAGCAGCACAGAAAAGAGACCCCCCTCCCAGCTCTCCACCTCCATCTGGCTTCCACTTGATGTCCACCAGGTGCACCTGATGCTGTAGAGCACATTGCCATTCTTGAAGATGCGCAGTAACTTGTTGTCTGTGGTCACCTCATGGAAGTTGGCCCCCTTTTCATTTGCAAAGAACAGATCTGGTTTCCAGATAGAGTCCAGCATGGAAGGGTCGAGGTCCAGAGAGTCGTCAGGATATTCTCGGTAGGCCAGACGTGGGTCATTCCACTGCTGCCGTAAGAAAACATTGACCCGGTAGTCCTGGGAAAGTACAGAGATGGGCCCATCAGAAACATTGCTATTCCCAGGCACCCAGCAAGTCTTTCTCTCTCTCTCTCTCTCTCTCTCTCTCTCTCTCTCTCTCTCTCTCTCTCTCTCTCTTTCTCTCTCTCTCTCTCTCTCTCTCTCTCTCTCTCTGTCTCTCTCTCTCTCTCTCTGGCTGTCTCTGTCTGGCTGTCTATCTGTCTGGCTGTCTCTCACTCTCTCTTCTCAGAAGGGCCATGACGGGGAAATGCTGAGGGCTCATCTTGGGGTCAGTAGAATTTTCTACTAAAAGATTATGCTTTAGGTTGATAAGGCAAAGATGGGAAGGGAAAAGGCATTTATGTAAGCATTTTCTATGTGCCACATTCTCTGCTAAGTGTTTTCTTTACATGAATCAGCTCATTTAAATCTTGCCACCAACCTTGTGCATTATGATCAGTATTTCAGAAATGAGAAACTGAGACCAGGAAAGATTTATGTAAATGCCAAATTAGCTATTAGGAATGGAATTTGGATTCGAACCCAGGTTTGTCTGACTTCAAAGTTTATACTCTGCATTAATCTACTTATTTGACCATTTGCTGCTTAGGCTAGTCTTTAGTCATGGAAATTAAGGCTAAGGAAGAATGTCCTCCCAGTGACTAGTTTCAGACATGACATGGCTTTAGCAATGACTATGAAATTTGAAGAAGACACAGGAAGTACATGCTTGCTGATAACTACTGGGCTTTGTCCTTTCACAGTAGAGTGGAAACAGGGAACAGAAAGACCCCTTACCATAGTGGTCTCGGTGACAGAGCCAAAACTGTTGATGAAGATGTTGCAGGTCACGTTCACAGGAGGGCCTAAGGGTAGCAAAGCACAGCCCATTGGCAGGGCATTCCAGGAAGCTGGAAGCAGGTTTCAAAACTCCCTACTTGAACGTCAGACAGAGAACTTCTGGGAGAAGACTGGCCCAGAGGGAGGTGAGGTTCTTTTTGAGCTAGAACAACTAGCTCTGAAATTCCAGGGTACAAGTAGGGGATCTGGCTTGTATTTCACCAAAGGTGGTGAATATGGGGAGGGTTTTGTAGGACGAATGTTTCTTTACCTTTAAAATTGGGTCGAATCCTGGCATCATATCCAGATGTTCGCCCCATAAGCTTGTCCAGAAAATCAGATGGTGACATGGGCTGGGAGCCTTTGGTTCCAGACTTGACATCCTCTTTTGCCAAGGCTACCCTAAACAGGAGAGATAAAGAAATCTGGGACCAGTTTTATTCTGCATTTTTCATAGACTCCATTTTAATCTCCATCTACCACTGATAGGTCCTCTCATAAGACATGTGAACAATAGGATGGTTCTTTGGATAACAATGTACAAGATGAGGAGGAACAAAAAGGCCAAGACATAAGTCAACATGGCAGCTCAAGTATTAGTTCTAGGAAAGAACTTTCTCATAGGTAAGGTCTTTTACCCTGAATTCTTTTTTTCCATATATATTTTTTATTGTAAAGCTACTGTACAGAGGGGTTACAGTTACATGAATAAGGTAACAAGTACACTTTCTATCGAGCATTGTTACCCCTCCTTTGTTTTTCCCCTATCATCTCTCCCCATCTCTCCCTCCCGCCCCTGAAACTGTCAAGTTAGTTTTCAACATAGTATCTTGTACATCTCATTGTTACAATGGGTCAACTTGTATCCTTATTTCAGCATTTTGTTATTTCCCTTCCCTTCCCCAAATTAGAAAAATGTATATACAAGATGCAGGACACTAGAATCAAATACAGTGAAAACAAGGGTTGTATCATGGGGGAAGAACACACAACAGAAACAAAAAAAATCACACAGTACATTATAAGTGCATTAAAAACAACAGCAACAAAGATAAAACTTCTTGTGTCCCTATCTTAGGGTTCATTTCGCTTAGCACCATCTTATATGGTCATGTGTATATAGTGACCCTCTCTGCTTGTCCTAGACATACACTAGTTATTGCAAATAAGGGAAACCATGGAACCTATGTTTCTTTAAGCCTGGCTTACTTCACTTAATAAGAATTTTTCCAAGTCTTCCCAATTCCTAAAAAATGGGGCGATGTCATTCTTTCTGATGGAGGCATAGATTTCCTGTGTGTATGTGTGTGTGTGTGTGGGTGTGTGTGTGTGCACAAGTGTGTGTGTATCACGTTTTGTTGATTCATTTATCTACTGAGGGGCATCTGGGTTGGTTCCATATCTTAGCTATAGTGAATAATGCTGAGGTAAACATAGTTGTGGTGGTAGCTTTAGTATGGCCTTGTTTGTGATCCTTTGAGTAAATACCCAAAAGTGGGATTGTATTTTTACTCTGAATTCTTATTGACACGGAGGTAAGGAATGTTTCACAGAGATGAAAACTGAGACTTAAAAAGGAGTCCCTTGTCCAGAAGTTTTTAGCTCCCATTTCTTGCATGCACAACAGGAAATCTTTCTCTTTTTCTGTTTGATCCAGCTTTCTCTTGTTACACTAAAGTAAATTATTGCTTTTAAAAAAGAGTTACAATAAACATAATTGTGCTGGTACCTTTAGTATGGTCTTGTTTGTGATCATTTGGGTAAATGCCAGGGTATAAGTCCTGCTTTTACTGTATTTGATGTTGATATAATTTGTGGAGGGGAAGGGAAAAAACAAACTGTTTAAATAGGGTTACAGGTGGACCCATTAAAACAATGAGATGTACAAGACGTTATGTCGAAAAATGAACTTTACAAGTTTGGCGGGGTGAGAAGTAGGGAGGTGGTAGGGGGGTGTGGAGGTGAGGGGTGGAGAGGGGAAGGGATGGTATGGGGAAACAAAGGAGGAGGCAACAACGCTTGATAAGAAATATACTCATTATCTTGCCCATGTAATTGTAACCCCTCTGTATGATATTTTCACAATTAAAAATAAAGTTACTTGTCATTCCTGTCAGTTCTCAACAGGTCAGGACTTGAATACTGTGCTGAGGCCTCCTCATGCAGTGTTCTCTTCCTGAAGGTGCTTTGAAAGTTCTCAAAGGAGAATGACATCTTTCTTATTGCAATGTTTTCCTTGTAATTGGACCTCTGCAGTGTTTCCCTGATCTGGCCTAGCCAAAAATGGGTGGGGCTCACGGACAAATTGCATTTTTGAGAGTTGGTGTCTGTAGCTTGGGCTTCATGCTAAGGTTCAGGACCTCTTGCCCACCTTCTGAAGAGGGAGCCTTGGCAGGAAGCTGTGTTTTCAGTTCTGCTTTAGTTCAGGGTTGTGGCCACTGCAGGCAGGTGAACTCAACTGTGGTGAGGAAGCAGGTATCTATAGACCCTGGAGAGCTTCCCAATAGGGTGGCCATGCTGATGTTAACCCCCCTAACTGCTTGATTTGGGGGAAAGGGGCCTGTATGCTTTGACCAGACCTTAAAGCAACCTTTCACTCGTGATGAGTTTCACTCTTAGAGCAGCAAAGGCCCTTCTACCTGTTTGCTTACTATCCAATAGATAGACTAGGGACTGAGGCTCAGAAAAGCCTGGGAGGCTTTTTGCTCAGGGCAAACCTCAGGCTGGACTCCTATCTGCATCAGATGCTTTGTGTTCCATCTTGCTGTCATCATTGAGCCAAGCATAATCACCAGCCCCACTATTTTTCTAGCTGCTGCTGCATTGTATAACTGGGCAGCAGGGTTGCTGTCCTTCTAGGTCCTAGTCTCCTTTGACCTAGTGGCACCCTCTTTCCCAGGAAGACTATGAACCAGCCAGTGATTAATACAATGATGAAAAGAGCTTAGGAATCATTATAAACCCTTCACATATCTTACTAGTTTAGTTCTTGTGTCAGTCTTCTCTGATGATCCCTATTACAGTCAGCCCTTGGTATCTGTAGAGCATTGGTTCCAGGACCTACTTGTAGATATCAAATTCATAGCTGCTCATGTCTTTAATGTAAAATGGTATTGTTTTGTATATAATGTATACAGTTATCTCATATATTTTAAATCATCTCTGGATTACTTTAATACATAATAAAATATAAAATGTTATGTAAACAATATACTGTATTGTTTAGGAAATAACAATAGAAACCAAGTTTGTGCATGTTCAGTCTACATGTAGTTTTCAAACACAGTGGGTTTTTTTTCTATTTTATCTGTAGTTGATTGAATCCGTAGATACTGAACTCATAGATGTGGAAGGCCAGTTGTATAGATGAGGAGAGTGAGAGTCAGTGAGGTGCAGTCACTTCACAATCACACAGCTAGTGCATGGGTCAACCAACATTCAAACCCAGAGGTATTGATTTCAAGACTATCTACCAGGATCCCATGAAGCTAGCACTCTAGAGTAAGCTGCCAAGGAACCAGACTGAGGAAAGGCCAGTCTCATTGTGGCCTCCTAAAGTCATGCTTCCTTAAGTCTCTGAAGCAGGAGGAAGTTCTTACCCTGGACACAGAATCTACCCTGACCCCCAGCAGAAGTAGCCAGGGAAGGTAGCCTAAGCAGTCCATGGAAAGCCAAAGAGGCTGGTATGGTGCAGAAGCAAGCAGAAGTCTGTGGCTTTACCACAGGATGTACGTGCTAGCCAGGTGCTGATGGTGCTGCTACCACTGCTGCATCTGACCATCCACCACCTGCCTGCTGAGAGGCCATAAGGCCTCTGCACATGGAGTAACCAGACCCTCACCGCTGTACTCAGCCCCACTCTCAGGTCACTTCTTACAAGTCCCAGTCATACGGCCCTGGGCAAGGCTGTGGACTCAGTTGTCTTCAGTCCCAACCTCTACTTTGGTTCCCTCTTCCAGGGTTACCTTGTGTCAGGACCTGAAAATAGAGTCACTATGTGCAACCACTTTTTTCTTCCTGGTAAGTCCCTAAAACTGGCAGAACCTAAGAAGATCCAGAACTTGCAGTCTTTTTCTTCCAATGCTCTAGGATAGGGTAAGAGGGCTAGCTGAGTGACCTTGTGCAGGTCACTGGCCCTCTTTAGTCATCAGTTTCCACATGTACCAAAAACGACTTGGACTTCAGAGTCTTAAAAGGCCCAAGTTGCTCTAATTGCCTACAGTCTCCAATGTCAAGTTGTAATTCTTCCACTGGAGTTTGCACTTTGAGGCAGACTTCCTTCCCAAAGGACAGGCAAGTCTTTACTGAGTGCCCTCTTCTGTCCCTATCCTTCTGTCAACTCCACCTGAGCTGCCATTCCACTTTGAACTGCTTTTCAGTTCCAAAGTGTACTGTCCTCTGTACCCATTCCTTTCTGCCAGGCAGTGTGTTGGAAAGCAGCTCTGAGGTGTTTTTAAGAGTAAGGGGACAGAGGATAGTGTCATGGCACCCACTTCCTTGAGAGGCACATTCCCTTGAAGACCAGTTCAGTACAAAACATAGCCATCTTTCCTGCTCAGCCTATCCTGTCAAACTTGACTGGCTCCTGGTATAATAAGAAAGGGATAATTGGTTTGTGTGGGTGAGGGACATATAGAAGAAGAAGCCCCAAATGTGCCTTGTCTACAAGTACAGTGATGACTGATACTTGATGTCCCTCAAGGGACAGTGGGCAGACATGTGCACAGGTAGCAGGATTACAGAAAGCCAAGGTTTGGGCACCTCAGATCCATCCTAATGTGGTCTTGGAGCAAACCCTTGCTCCTTGAAGCTTGTTGGTGGCTGACAGATACTGTCATTTTTAGGGGTTTGAACAGCAGGGAGAGAGACAGGATTGGGTGGCAGGACAGATGTCTTCCATTTGGGGGCTTTCTACCTAGCCCCTCCCCAGGCCCAGGAAACCTTTATCCAAGCAGAAACTCCACCAGTACTGGGGCCTTGACAACTGTAATGGAAAGCTCCTGGGTCCTCCCAGGACATGCCGTCTCCTGGAGCCCTCCAGACTGTTTTTTTTTTTTTGTTTTTTGTTTTTGTTTTTTGCAAACTTAGAGGAAACTGCCACCTGCCCCAGTGTCCCTGATCCCCAGCCAGTCTTTGCATGCACCTCCTTCTCATCCCCATTTTGCTCACCTGAGGAGGACCTTCCCTGGCAGGGTCCAGAGGAGAAGAAAGGAGAGAGTTGCAGGAGCAAGAGATGTCATTCCACGGATAACTTGGATCCCTTTCCCAGCCTGGCTGCCAAGGTGAGAGCGGATATCCCTGTGGGAATGCCAAAAGTACAGAGCCTTCTCCAACTTGGGCTGCCCACAAAAGTGCGTGTGGAGCTGGGCTAGGAGTTGTATGCTCTTTTTTTTTTCTTCTGCCCTCTTTTCTGTCCTGTCTTTACCAGTCAGGGACCAGAACTATTTCCATAGAAATGATCATGACACAGATAACCCTACCGGTCCTGTTTGGGTTCCCCTTGGGCTGTGGAGGGCCTCAGCTTGCCGGTCAGGGAGCTAGCAAAGATGCTCTTTGGGTAGCAATCACTCTCCAAACCCTGGAGAATCTTGGAGGGGAGAGAGGAGGGAGACTGGTAGGAAGATGTTTCCCTCTTCTCCCTCCCACCTCCCCCTAGATGCACCCTCTGAAAGCAGCAATTTAAAGGCACAGTCACTAGCAGCTGGAGTGGGGTTCCAAGTGAGCAGGTCTGTATGCCTGGGAGGAGCTTGGTCTGCCACGGCTGCTGCCTGGGGACAGCCTGAGGTGTTCTGTCCAGCCTCCAACTCTCCAGCTGGAGGAGTGCACGTAGGCAGCCCTGCTGGACGCTCCCCCCTCCCCCCCCCCCCCACTCAACAGCTTTCCTTTTAGCCTGGCACTGAGCTACATCCCAACAGAAAAGTCCTAATGATTTTCCTAAGAGAAAATCCACCTACTCTCTGAGAGGTTAGGTGGAGCCTCTGCGTATCTTCGATCTGGCAGCTTCAGGTGAGGGGCAGGCTGAGGACAGGAGCAAAAAAGTGTTTCCCCATCCTCTGGATGAAGGTGCAAAGTACAGATGATTCAGGAATTTCAGAGCAGCTCCCCTGTGAGTCTGCCTACATGGCAGTCTGTCCTTGTCTCTGCTCCCATATTCCCCTTCATTCTTGTTCTTGTGCATTCTTTCCCCTGCCTTCTTCCCTTTCTCAGGTCACTTTTTGGGAGCTTGAGAACCTCTGAACCTCTCAGAATTCTTCCTTCTTGTCCCTTGTTTCTTGTTTGTGTGGGGTGGAGGTGAGGACAGGGTAGAGTACCCATTCAGACACCAACTCGCAGGTTTTGTATGCTTCAGAGGTATCATGAAGGGGACAGTGGGAAGAACAGTGACTTGGTGCCCTGCATCCCTAGATGAAGCAGGTAAAGGGGTACACTGTTCTCTTCCTTTCAGCACATTTGCTGATGCCATCTAGAGGCTTCAGCAACTCTTTTTAATTGCCTGACCCTTCCCCAGATTTTTCCATGTGTCATCTAAACAACTCTGGGATTCCCACCAGTGCCTCTTCCTTCCTCTTTAACTCTCCTCACTTCCTGTCTTCCTCCCTTTCTTACCAGTTTTCCCTCATATGTTCTCTCTCCATCTTTATCCCTTCCTGTTCTTTCCTGTCTCACCTGTATCTGTCATCATTCTATTTGTCTGTCTCTGTCTCTCGCTCTCTCCCTATCTCTCTCAAAGACACATATACATATTTCCTCACCATCTCTGTTTTCTTTCTCTAGCTCCCTAATATCGTCAATCTCTCATGTTCTCCCAAATTTTAGCAGTGAGAAGCAAAGGCTTTAATTTCTTCTTGGGTAGGAACTTCTCTGTGAGCTCTTCTGAGTTTGTACAGGGCAGTAGGGAGTGTTTCAAACTAATTAAGCTAACTGCAACCATTCTTGTCATGGAGAGGAGGGTGTAAGGGTTGGAAGCTCTTCCCGATAGGTCCATTGCCTATATACAGGGTTTCATAACAAGGCATCCACTTATAGAACTTGGACAACATTTCCTTTTTGGTGGTGTTGTTATTAAGGAAGAAGAATTTTCAAGTCATAAATGAAAGATAAAGAGAATTTTTCAAGAATACACACTGAAATATTAATGAGTGAGCCAAGCTTGTTGGAATTGGTAGGGATAACATTTACACCTCAAAAAATGTCTATAAAAGCAAAATACTAATTCTCCTAGAAACATCTTTGCCTGGTTATCCTTCCTCCTCCTTAGGCATTACAGTCCTTATTCTATGGACAGGAATAGAGCCTTATAGAACATCAGGGCAGACTTCCACACTGGGGACCAAATGGGAACACTTGTCTCCTTTTTTGTGTAACTCTCCCCTCATGTCACTTTCTCTACCACAATAGTTCACCATTGCTCTCAGGTTGCAATCCAAGACCATCTGATTTGGTCATTCTGCTCTTGCATTAATGTTTAGAATTGCCTGTTCTCTTTCCAGTATTTGTGTGTGTGTGTGTGTGTGTGTGTGCGTGTGTGTGCGCGCGCATGTGCGTGTGTGTGTGCGCGCGCGCGTGTTCATGCATGCATGCGTGCACGCGCATGTGTTCATGAGAGAAAGAGAGAGAGAGAGAGAGAGAGAGAGAGACTGGGACTGCAACTCAGTACCTAACACTTTGTCTCATTGGCTAGCACTCTACCAACTGAGCCATGCTTCCAGTCCTTTCAAGTATTCTGTTGTTGTTGGTCATGGGGCTTGAATTCTGGGCCTGGGCACTGTCCCTGAGCTCTAGGCTAGTGCTCTACCACTTGAGTCACAGTTCCATTTCTGGTTTTCTGGTGGTTAATTGGAAATAAAGAGTCTCACATCCTGGGCTGGCTTTGACCTGTGATCCTCAGATCTCAGCCTCCTGAGTAGCTAGGATTACACGTGTGAGTCACCAGCACCCAACTTTTCCCCAGTGTTTTAAGATGGTCTTCTCCATAAAGTACTTTCCCCTCTACTCTTGCCTTTCTAGACTGAGGGGTGTTGTAATTTTTTCAAGGAAGAATTTTTGAACTTCTGCTATTTTCCTTGGGTCTGATTCTAGTGCCTGTGCCTGGAGATGGGGAAGGTTTGAGGGGAACATACTACCATCTAGTACCAGCTTACTTGCCTTCCCCCCTACTCTATCAAGATCTGCCTGAAAGAAGAGACATATTTTCCACCAAATGCTCAGTGTACTGAACCAATTAGGGATATACCTTGAGTACCCAAAGACACTTCTGCAAGCTCATTACTTGTGCATCTCTCTCTCGTTAAAGAATGGTTTCTCTCTCTCTCTCTCTCTCTCTCTCTCTCTCTCTCTCTCTCTCTCTCTCTCTCTCTCACACACACACACACACACACACACAGATGGAAGGCCAGCAAGAAGCAATGGTAATAAGGAGAAATGAAGGAGCAGCTTTTACTTACTTGCCCCTTGGGTCTGTGGCCTCACACTCAGCAGTCTGAAATTTGTGGCTAATGGAAAGCATAGGCCTCTAGGGACTGGTCCATTGTCTCAGGCCCCACCTCCTCTGTGCCCCATGGGATGTCTGAGTGGTGAGAGTATGGCAGAGTCATCTTCCTGGGAGGATAATCTCTTCTTGTGAGATATTGCAGCAATCAGCAAATGTCTGGCTGACATGATGAAGAAATCCAGATTTCCTTGGGTCCTGGAGTAGAAGGGAGAAAAGTCGATAAAGAACTAGGTGAACTGCTGCTTAGATTTGACAAGCACCAAAGAGTTTGCTGTCCAACAAGGAATCCTTACTCTCTGAAATTGACCTCAGCATCTTCCTACAGGCGAAGGGTACGAAGTTGTATCCAGTCCTGCCCCTTAACCATTTTCTCATCATTAAACCATGGTGTTTAAGAATCTCCATGTCCTACAATATATTGTACCTTTTTCAGTTTGGCAATTGGTTGCTACTACACTGGCCTGAAAAACTGACTTCATTGCAGTGCTGAGGTGATATGAAAGCTACAATAGGAAACATGGTTTTCAGGGTGAAATACATAATTTTGTTATTTTAAAAAACCTACTGAACTGCTAAAAGTGGATTAAGCACATTTTCATACATATTTCATTCCAGGAAAGAGTCCCTCAAGGTCCAGTCTTATGCAGGGAAAATTGCAGCTGCACCCTGCTGACAAGCAAGCTTCCCAAACCCTTCATTGGAGAAACAGTAGGTCTGAGTTGAGGTAGGTATTTTTGGCAAATTCAATAATTTCTAGGCTGTATGTTGAGGGGCAGAGTGGAAAAATTATTTGGCATAGCTTCTTGGAATTAATTCCAATTACCCAGATAGTTTAGTCCCCTCCCCCATATTACCTATTTATTTATTGAAGTAGAAAATGGATTGAGAGGTACCTCAGAGGTAGGCTGTGTCCCCAAATTGAGGAAATTCCCATAGCTTTAGTTGCTTTTCAGAAGTGTTGGGGTAGGAAGTTTGAGAAGGGAGTTGAAATAAAAGATAGACACCTTTTAAAAAATTTGCTGATGATGATCAGAGCACTTCAGTTGGATCTCTAAGGAACAAAGCTGCATCTTTTTGCTGTGTGTGAATTTTTCTTTTCAGGGTCATATTCAGCTTCTAGGGATGTGACAGTTTACTTGAAAGTAGTAGCTCAATTTTTATTGCTCAGGATCATTGCAAGCAGAGTAAGGAAGCACTCTAGCCCTGCAGACTTCAGGAGATGGTGCAGAGAGCATGTGGGGTAGTAGTGGTGGTGGGAGTTTCACAGGCCTCAATTCAGCTGGAATTAGAAAAAACAAAACTATAGGTGAATTAGGCATGTTCAATGTTCTCATGACTTTTGGATATTGGCTGGTTTCAAGTCTGATGCTACAAAAATTTCACCTTCTGTGTGTGTAAGAGAGAGACAGAGAGAGAACTGGGGTTTGAACTCAGGGCCTCATATTCTCCCTTGACATTTTTACTCACAGCTGGCACTTATTAAACCAAGATTCCATTTCTGGCTCTTTGTCAGAAATTAAGAGATATGAGTCTCTTAGATTTGTCTGTCCTGGATGGCTTTGAACCTTCATCCTCAGATCTCAGCCTCCTGAGTAGCCAAGATTATAGATGTGAACCACTGGCACACAGCTGACTATTTTATTGAATATTTCAAGTGTAGGCTTTGCAGGAAAAACTTGGGATGTATGAACTTGGGAGAGGCCTGTGGAAAGACCAGATGACCTCTTACCAATCCTCAAAGACAATTAGCCCAGAATAGACTGCTCAGTAGCCTTACTTTTGTTGCTGGCTTCTCTATTTAGTGTTCAGCATGCATTGGTGTTGTAGGGCTTCATCTAAGATAGGTGTATTGACTAGCATCCAGGTATGCATTATCTTTTCCCTACTGGAGTCTCAGAATCATCACTTATCCCATTAGTCACATGAGAGCAATTCACTAGCTGCACAGAAGTTTCACTAAGGTTTCCACAGAGTTTGCATTGACTCTCCTGTCTTTTGGCTCTCATAACTCTATAACATTCTCATTCAAGGATGATAGGACTGTAACATGCCTCTTCTGAAAGGTAAATTGGTTTTTTTCCTTGTGATCATGATCATGGATATCTTATTTCACTTATTTAGGGATTGTGATATTCAATGCTGTGTAAGGCATGAAGCCGTTATATAACAAAAGCAACACAACTTGGAAAAAGGAATTTTTATTGTATGGAATGAATCTCATATCTACTAATTCATGTATTCACTCAACAAATACCTATTGAGTGCAAATCATATGCCATATGTTCTAGATGCCAGAAGATATTATAGTGAACCAAGCAGAAGCCTTTGCCCTCATGTAGCTTAAATTCTAGTGGATTAGAAATGGAATGCCTTTCCAAAGAAGGCTGCTGCATGAATCTTCAGCCCTAGGACCTGAGTGCTTCTCTCATAGTGTTTGATCAGGACATTTATCACATGGCCTAGAAAATAAAATATCTTTTTGTCAGGCAGTAATAAATTTCATTTTGATTCACCCCAGAATGTACCTGCTAGTCACATTACACAAGTCATCATCTCCCAGACACCTTCCCATGGAGCTTATCCTCCAGTAATCCAGGCCTACAGAATACACAAATCTAAATCTCATAATTGTCTCTGGTAGTACATACTTAGTCTGCAACTGCTAATAATCATCTTCTTCATGAGAGGATTAACAACACTCTTCACTGTGGGGCTTCTGTAAATGATCTTAAATTATTTAGGATTTTTACTGTCTTTCCTCCTCTCTCTCCTTCCTTTCCCTTCCTTTATTTTAATGTTTGTCCACCCTACTATGTTTCCTTCTGTCTTTTTTTATTTTACCGTGAACAAATTAAATGTCAGCTGCAGAACAACCCTGGATACTGAAGTAAGGAAAACTTTAGTTGGTAACTTCATAGAATTATACTCAAAGTTTGAGTTTGCATTAATCATATCAACAATATAGCTATAGTTAAGCCTGCAAATTTTATATGTTAGTGATTATAATAATGTGTTAGTCTAACCTGAGGGGGTTCATCAAGAGAAGCACACACCCACAACTCTCCTTCATAATCTGAAGGTGGTCTCCACCCCTACTGCTAGAAGTTACTGTCCAGGATTGTAACTGGGGCTGAAAAATTTGGTGTGTGATGACTAGTCCTTTTCTTTGTGGCTGTGGCATCTATGTGCTTTATACTATTATACTATGAAGCCTTAGCCACTATGAAGGAATAAATGGAATCCTTTAGGTAGGTTGACAAATGGAACCACTTCTTTTCGTGAAGTAGGATGATTACTCATTTTTTTTGTGAAGTTATGCTGCTATGGCCCAGAACGACAATTTCTAATCAATGACAGGCACTTCTAAAAAGTCAGCAGGGAAGCTAATCAGACAACAGGCTACTGCAAACCTGAGCAGGTCATACACGTCAGCTCTTGCTGCCACCCACTCCTGCACTGTCAGCAACATCGTTGTCAGACACTGAGTGCTGCTTTGAGAACTCTGACTTCTCTTTGCTGTCTATTGTCAATTTCTTTCTGTAACCTTCACATTTCCTTTCTGCCATGCATTACCTTCCACGTGTTCTTTAATCCCCTCTTTCCAAAACAGTATATCCACTGCTGAGTCAAAGGCAGGTGCTGTTTCACAACTGCAATCCCAGGACTAGTCTCAATTATAGTCCAATTTAAGGAAACACAAATAGGATGCCAAGGCCTTGACCTTTTCAGACAAGCAGTAGCACAGAGCTAAGAAATCTCAATTGCATCATCTCTAGCAAAAGCACTGAAGAGACCAGGTCTTCTCCATGTATAGAACCAGGTTCATGAAACTGTAGAAGAGAGCTGCAGAAGAAGATCATATAGCTTTGCAGAGTATGGATGAACATTTCAGCACTTCGGAGAAGTACTCTGGAGGAAACTGAAGTGAGTGAAGATGCTCGGTTTGTGCTGAGCTTCTGGAGAGAAAGAATTTGAAGTGGCTTTTTTTTTTTGATGGCTCAGATTCCAGCAAAAAATTTACTGATTCAATTCAAGAGCATTCAGCAGCAATCAAAAGAGAATGCTATAGAAATAAGCTTCAGACAGGAATGGTGGTACATGCCTCTAAGCACTAAGGAGGCAGAGGCAGAGGCAGGGGGATCACAAATTTGGGGAGGGATTGAGATGTGGAGGGAAGGAACAAGAACAGAACTAACAAACCTCAAACCAGAGACCTAATCTTGGAAAAGCTTTTAAGCTGAAAAGATCAGTGCCTGGGGAGTTTTAGTTCATGTTAATTTCACTGATTGACTCTTGGTATGGAACCAAGTCTACTGTAAACTTAACCCCAAAGGCCCCTCCTTGCCTGTAAAGGCTGAGAAGGAGTTTTAGTTAACTGTGAGAGAGATTTCTCACAGATTGAGATTTTTCAAATGTGTCCAAATTCTCAGAGGTTGGGAAGAGTATTGGTTCCAAGTTGGTGGAATACAGTACAATTATTTTGATATATTTCAGCATATTTACTCTTAGCTTAAATACACTGCCATTATTTGGCTTTCCTAGATCCATCTTATAGACTGTAAAACAAAGATCTAAGATGTTCTACATCTGTCCTCTCTCTTCTTTCCACTCCTATTTCCAATTTCCCATACATAACTATATCATGTTCATACATTCTTGACAAGATAGACTAGAGCAGAAATTATGCGAGACTTCTTTTGTAGTTAGTTCTCATGTCCAATTTCATCCTCATTCTCTGCCTTTACATCATTCTGTACCTACTCAGATCTCTACTAACAAACATGTTCATGGTATCATCTTCCAGAGATAAACAGGTCTCCTGATTCCCAGCAAGGGTCTAAAGTGATCTTTTTATTTAACAAATGGGGCAATGGGAAGGATAGAATGATCAATTCTATTCTTCATAGGACTTGATTCTGCTGTGGAACTCCCTCTTGTCTTAGGAGGTAAATAGAAAGAGAAGAGACCATCATCTTGCTTTGTCTGTCCATCTGTCTGTCTGTCTGTCTGTCTGTCTGTCTGTCTGTCTCTCTTTTTCTCAGTCTGTGTGTGTGTGTGTGTGTGTGTGTGTGTGTGTGTGTGTGTGTACCAATAGTGGGACTTGAACACAGAGCTTGAGTAGTTCCCCTAGTTTTTTTTTTTTTTTTTCTCTCTCAAGGCTGGTGACCTACCACTTGATCCATAGTACCAATTCTGTAAGATGAGAATCTTACAAAGTTTTCTGCCCAGTCTGGCTTTAAACCTTCATCCTCAGATCTCAACCACCTGAGAGCTAGGATTACAGGAGTGAGCCAACAGCACCCAGAGCATCTAACTTTTGTAGGAATCCAGAACTACTCTGCAGGCTTTAATAGGAAGAAATTATACTTTTCCAGCCTGTATTACACAGAGCTTGGCCACAGAATAGGTCTTTTTCCTGGATGTCAAGCAAGATGTCATAAAGTCAGGACACAAAACCAGGTAGGTTCTAACTGGATGTTCTAGTCAAGTGAGAACCAACTAGATTTTTTAAGTTACCTTAAGTAAGATATTAAGGGAAAATGAGTGAAACCACTGTCAATGCCTCCTTCTGGATTTGTTGTGGCTAGTGGCAAAGATGTCTCCATCCTTTTGAGGTGATCCTTTCAGTCACCAGATGAATGAATCATGGATGAAATAAATGAACACAAATTTTTTTCTTTAAAGACCTTTTTTGATTGTTTTTAGGTGATTTAGGTATCTTTTGGGTTTCCACTTGGTGCCTGAAATATGTTTAGTAAAGAATGAGGAGACAGACTACAGTTTGATAGGGGAAGGTTTCATTGGGCAGAGGAAGAAGGGCTGGAACTCCTCAATACCCCTTAAAATGTTAGGCAAAACCAGGTTTAAAGTGTTTAAAACAGATCAAATATAAACCTTTGAAGGCCCTGGAAGGGGGAAATGAAAGGCTTAAGGTAAGCCAGCAGTTTGGTGCAGAACTTGGATTAGATTTCAGTAACTTTGGCTTCTAAGGCCAGCTGGTCCCTGACATGCTGCTGCCTTCTACCAATAGCCTAAAACTGATCCTCTGCTTTGTGCTCTGTGACATTTCTCCTGTTCCCCTCCCCAGAAGACATGCATGTGCACTGCATCTCATAGTCCATGAGCTCTTCCTGGTGGAGCACATGCTCGGGCTGTCAGACCTTCCTGAGTTGTTAGTTTGCAGAAAAGATTCAACAGTAAAGCCAAGGAAATCCCTTTATATTAAATCACAAGTAAGCTAAATTATGCACATGTAAGTCACTTCCTTCAATATTTATTCAATAACTTATTTTCAGAAAAAGCTGAAGAGAGAAAGAAGAGGATAAAGGAAGAAAGCAAGGGGGAAGAAAACGGAATTGGCTAGATTTGTTGAGAATTTCTTAGCACATATATTTCCTTACCCAAATAATTTCTTTAAACTCTATTCTTAGAGACTGCATTCCCTTATACTCCTGGGCATACATTGTCCCAATTATCTCTAGAAATAAGCTCAGAGGTGGAAAGTGGAGAGCTTGGCATCATATACAAGGCTTTTGTCAGTCAATAGTCTCCCCAACGACAGAGGGACCTCTGGATGGGCCTGACTTACAGGGAATACTGATTAATTGTGTGTTGGATGATTGAATGTATGTAGGAAGAGATATGACTCAGCTAGGGATCCTCCCTCACATCCTTTCCTGCTCTTTAGGTCCTGTGGACCTTAGCAAAAGAAATAAGGGGCCAGGTACCAGTGACTCACACCTGTAATCCTAACCATTCAGGAGTCTGACATCTGAGAACTGAGATTCAAAGCCAGCCAGGCAGACAAATCTAAGCAAACCTTAACTCCAACTAACTAATAAAAGGCCAGAAGTAGAGGTGTGGCTCAAGTGGTAAAGTACTACCATTGAGCAAAAAGCAAGGGAGAGCACCCTAGTTCTGAGTTCAAGCTCTAGGACAACCCTCCCCCGCAAAAAAGAAAAGACATAAGGGTGTGTGTGTGTGTGTGTGTGTGTGTGTGTGTGTGTGTGTGTGTGTGTGTGCAACCCTCCCCCGCAAAAAAGAAAAGACATAAGGTGTGTGTGTGTGTGTGTGTGTGTGTGTGTGTGTGTGTGTGTGTGTGTGTGTGTGTGTGTGTGTGTGTGTGTGTGTGTGTGTGTGTAGAGCCTTTTAATGGACCTGGAGCACTTCAAATGAAAAGTTTGCCTGGACTCCATTCTTCCTAGTCAAAGAGTAGGACAGGATTTCTTCCTGAAATCTCTTTTGACATTAGATGAATTAGGCAGGCTTTGGTACTAGACTGGGGTCAAATCCTTCCTCTTCTACTTACTGTGTAACATTTTGAGTCAGGTTAGTTGTACAGCATGCTGAAACCAATCATCTTTCCTAGTCATGCCCTAAAAGACATGAGTGAGTTCTCTCGCCTCTCTAGTACCTACCATGGTCACTCTTTAGGGTAAATAGTAATCAGTTTGCTGTTAGGACTGCCAGCCAGTCCTAACTGAAGCACCTGTAGTAGAAGCCTTTGTGTCTTTAGCCTGACCTATCCACAAATTCCTACTTAAGGCTTCATGCACAGAGGTTGCAACTCATATATATACTTAAAACTGTGGGATGGCAACCTTGTGGATACTCAAATCTCTTCCAAAAAATCTTCTGAGTCATGATCCCTCACTTTGCTAAGATCAGCCCATTGTTATTATCACGAACTCCCATATTCCTCAATCCTATAAAACTACAAACTTAAAACACCTGTTTGCTCTTGAGCTGCTTAGTTTGGGCCTGCTGGTTCCCTTAGTGGTGGAATTTCTATTAAACTCTTTAGCCACTTTACTTTGGTGTGTTTACGTATATTCCAATTTTTGTTGAAGATGCTAAGAATCTGGGATCTTTTAGCTCTGCAACCACTCACTGGTAAATATTTTACAACCATTTTGACCGTCCAAAATCTCAGTCTCCCCTACTTTTTTTTGAGATATGGTCTTGCTAAGTAGCCTAAGCTGGCCTCACACTCAGGGTCCTTCAGTTTCAACTTCTTGGAGACTGGGATTACAGGTGATTACCACTATGCTTTTCTCCTCATTTGTTAACAATTTAAAATGATAAATGATACCTATGTCATCAAGGTAGTTGTGGAGATAAAATATGGTAATAGATATTAAAGCTCTAGAAAAGGGTTGAATACATACTCAGCACTTGATAAATGGTAATTGTTATTCTTGAGCCCTTCTTTCCATTCTCCTGCTTCTGTGGGCTGGAATGGCTTTACAGTACTGTATGCCCAAGCTCAGAGATGGGAAGATGCCAGAAGAGAGATTCTGGGTATAGAAGGAATACCATATAGAATCACTCAGAGAAAAAAAGCAGATGCTTAGTGGGCCATTAGAACTACATCATAGATAAGGACTTAGCTCTGGGAGAAGAGATAATTAGAAATCTTGCTCAGAGTAAAGGGGACAGGAAATTGTGAGGTCAGAGAGAAAAATTTGAAGAAATAGAAGGGAAAGGAAAGCTGGGGAGACTAGGCAGGAAAGGTTTGGAAGAAATAGAGAGGGGCTAAGATAGCTGAGTAAAAGCTAAATTGCTCCTAGAACATTAAGCACAAATGAGGGGAAATAAAATTAACATCTTTTTCGAAAAGAAAACAAGGAAGTGAGAAATATCCTTGTTTGGGGAAATCTCATGTAGAAAGCAGCAAGTGCTGGAGGCCTTTGGAGGCTGGTTGCCATGGTGATGCTATATGTCTTTTCTATTACCCTGTGAATCTGTCAGCTGATGGTTTCTCTCTGCTTTCATTTCTAAGACCAGGGCTTAGCCTTTGGTGAAAATTTGCATTTTTATTTCCTACCACTGTTGTCACAGATCCTTTTTGATTCTGTTACAGGAGATTTTAGGCCCTAGGCCTAAACTCTTGAGTTTCATATGTCAGGTCCAGCTTCTCAGGTGAACATGTCAAATAAAAAGATGGTGAATGGCCAAGAAAGGAAGTTTATTATGGGACCTGGGCAGCTGCAAGAAGAAAGCACTTCAGCTCATCTTCCTGAACCAGAATAGTCTTAGAATTGAATAACAGTTAGACTAGAGCAGGAAGGAGTGAGAGGTATGCATAACTAAAGAGTCAGAGTCACAGGTGTGTTCAAGTGGCCATAAGTGTAAAGGCTTGTGGCAGCAGTCACAGTTGGTGTGGCAGCTCATAATCAAAGGATTGGTCAGATGGGACCTTGTTACAATAGGAATAACACCTGGTAGGTTGACTGGTCCTTTCTGACTTCCAAGATGGCTGCAAAGTGACTGCAGGAGAGAATGGCTCAGGAACAAGGACATACACACAAAGCAGAGGCTGGGATGCCTAGCTTTTCTCTTACGTTCAGTTAATTCATGGACGCAGAAAAGGAGTTAGTGTTCCTTAGCAAAAACAGCCCCTTTTATGATACCTGTCTAGGAAGAAAATGGAGAGTGCATGCCAAAGCTTCTACCAGGCAGAAACTGTCTGTGTACCATTTTCTAGGTGGAAGAGAAGGCAACTCAGAGTTCCCAGCAGACTGGGAACACATTGACCATAGGGAGATGGAAGAGATTTTTTTTGTTAGTCCTGGGCCTTGAACTCTGGGCCTGGGCGCTGTCCCTTCGCTCATTTTGCTCAAGGCTAGCAGTCTACCACTTGAGCCACAGTGCCACTTCTGGCTTTTTCTGAGTAGATTATTGGAGATAAGAGTCTCATGGACTTTCCTGCCCAAGCTGGCTTTGAACTATAGTCCTCAGCTTTCAGAGCAACCGGGATTGTAGGTGTGAGCCACCAGCACCCGGTGGAAGAGATTTTTATGAGTCCTTTTTCAACTTAATTTTAGGCATTCACATCTTTAAGAAACTAGGGTGATCAAATGTTCTGATTTGCCCAGATTGAGGGGTGTCTTGGGACAAAGAAGTTTCAGGACTAACACTGGGCGTGTATCAGAAAAACCAGAATGGTTGGTCACCCTAAGGAAAAAAAAAATTCCAAATTTCAAGCTGAAGAGAACTGTCACTCTTAAGAGCTTGATACTTAAAAAGTAAAATGAAGAGAATAGAGAAGGCTCTTGAGAGAAAGTCACTGTTTAACCCAGGCTTCAAAACATGGGTACTGAATTACTTGTGTAGGTTTTGCTATGAACCTGTCATCTTATATAGAATATGTGAAGAGAGTCTTCAAATTCGAACTATGGAAGAATCAAATGGCAGCCTAGTTAAAATGCAGAATTTGGTACTCTGGTGATCTACTTCATTAAAGTCTGTGGAGCCATACATCCCAAACATCTATGACTTTTAAGTTTTCCTGTTGACTCTGATGCATATAGTCTAAAAGCAAGGAGTTGAAAAAGGAGACAGTTTGGTACACATGTAAAAGACAGCAGCCATCAAGACCTCAGAGAGCTTGACCGCATCAAGACGAAGGGATTGCAAATGTCCTGGCCCAAGGACAGGGGCATACTCTGCCTCTCTACCTGAACTAATCTTGCTGCCACTATTGCCAGGGTGGTGGCTTCTTCTTCTTTTTGATCAGGTAGAGGCTGAATATCCAGCCTACAACTGGATGTTATACCTTGTCTTGGATTTTATTGAGTTTATCATGGTTTATAATTTTACATTTCTGTGAAAGACTCTTTATAACTGCCCCTTCTAATTAGCCTTGAACTCTATGAGGTTGAAGCCAAGCCTGTTTATGTCAAAGCCCTGATTCTCTAGCACAGGGTTGGGCATAGTACATAGCAGCTAAATATTGTTGAATACATGAATGAAAGAATAGGGAGGGAGGTACGGCTGCCCATCCCAGTCTGGATGACAATGCTGACTGGCAGTGCCTTTATGCCACTGACTGGGCAACTAAAACTAACAGAAACCTGTCTCATACTGTGGAGGCTGGAAGTCTGAAGACAGGGTTCCAGTATTGTTGGGTTCTGCTGACTGTCCCTCTTCCTAGATGCCAGCTCCCTATGCCTTGTGGGAAGGGAGAAAGAGAAAGACAAGGACCAAATACTCCATGACAAATATCTCTTCTTTTTATGACACTAATCTCATTATGGGGCTTTGCCCTGGTGACCTCATCTGGACCTCATTACCTCCCAGAGGCCACACTTCCAAATATGTATTGAGGCTTAAAGCTTCAGCAATTTGAATTGCATAAATATTTGATCCATAACAACCATCAATTGTCTGAAAAAGGACAAAACAGTGATGGGGCCCCTTCTTCAGAAGTTCCAGTGTCTAGGAGGAATCATAAGCCACTTCCAAAGATTATGACAAACAGCAAAACCAAAGTATTAGATAAAAGGCCAGGGCAAGCGCTGTGAGTCAAATTGGCTGGCTGGATACCCTAAGTGTGAGGAAGGAGAGTGTGTTGTGCCTTTACCAATCCATCTGTACATATTCTGAAAGACTGACCCAGGAAACCTGCCAAATAATGTCATGTTCCTTCCAGAATGTGCAGGATTCAAGAAGGTCAGACTCTGCAGAATGAGATGTTTGATGAGAGACAAGAGACCATTATTATTATTAAAGATGCATTAGGAGCGGGTGCTGCTGGCTCAGGCCTGTAATACTTAGCTACTCAGGAGGCTGAGATCTGAGGATTGAGGTTCAAAACTACCCCAAGCAGGAAAATCCATAAGACTCTTATTTCCAAAAAACTACTCAAAAAACCTGGAAGTAGCTCTGGGGCTTTGGCTCAAGTGGTAGAGTCCTACCCTTGAGCAAAAGGAGCTCAGGGACAGTGCCCACGCCCAGAGTTCAAGCCCCAGGACTGGCAAAAATAAAAGATGCATTAGTGTTGAGCACTGGCCATATTATATGCATTTTGGCAATCTTTAGAAGTAGGTGCTGTTGTTACCTCTGTTTTCCCCATGAGAGAACTGAGACTTTGTGAGACTGTTGGCCACTGTCACATACCTTGGAGGCAGAGCTGGGGTATGAACCCCACAGCCTAGCCCAGGTGTCCTTGTTCTGAATGGCTGCCCCACATGCTGCATGCTAGTCAGGACTCAGGAAGGGAGACTCTGTGTCCCTGGGCTCATGCAGCCTTCAGTTCCTTATTTGGAGCAAGAAATTCCATCTTGTCCCCCTTGACATGGCTGTGACCCTCTAGCTACACTAGGGATGACTTGTTCCATGTTGCTCCTCCAGCAAAGTGCCCTCAGCTCACAGAGGAGGTGAGGTCTTTTGGTCCTGTGAGTGGATTTTCTCCCAGAAGCTTGTGAGACTGAGAAGCTGTGGTTGGGGCCAGGACTTTGTCACTGGTATAGAGCTTTGGGGAAAAATGACATTCCAGAATAGTAGCATGGTCATCCCTTTGAGCCTCCAGAGGTTCCATTCACCCTCCAGTGCTTGGGTCTCAAGGCCTCCCTCTCCCTCTGCCCCAAGGTAGGACAGGCCCCAGTGCTCCCACTGCCCATCTTCCCCCACACCCTTGGTTTCTCTCTGGTCAGCCTTGTGGGATGAGCTGGGCAGGTTCCCCACCCAGGGCTTTCAATGAGAAATTTTGTCATGCTCAGGCAGTGCAGATGAATAATTCAGAAGAGGCCACCCAGGAAATGTTCTTTCAGAGAAGAGACCCTTGACAATGGGAGAGGCAGCCTTTGCATTTTGTTGTGGGAGGGAAGGAGGAAGAGAGGGAGGTGTGGGCCGGGTGACAGTGGCACAGGATTAGGATGAAGACCATACAGGAATCACCAAAAGGGCTGGGAAGGTGGCTCAGTGATACAGTGCTTGCCTTGCATGCTTGAGGCCCTGGGTTCAATTCCTCAGTACCACATAAGCAGAAAAAGCTGGAAGTGGCACTGTGGCTCAAGTGCTAGAGCACTAGCCTTGATCTGAAGAGCTGAGAGTGCCCAAGCCCAGAGTTCAGGCCCCACGACCAACAACAACAACAAAAAAGAATCACCAACAAAATTCTGATGGAACAGAGCACCAGTGGTTCCTGCCTGTAATCCTAGCTACTCAGGAGGCTGAGATATAAGGATTGTGGTTCAAAACCAGCCTGGACAAGAAAGTCTGTGAGACTCTTATCTCCAACTAACTTACCAGGAAACCAGAAGTAGCACTGTGGCACAAAGTGGTAGAGTGCTAGCCTTGAACAAGAAAGCTCAGAGATAGCACCCAGGCCCTGAGTTCAAGCTCCACAACTGACAAAATTCTGAGGGATCCTTGTTGGAATCCTCTAGGATCTTTGCTACTTAGGCATTCAGCCTACTTTTATAGGCTAGTACAGCATCCCCAGTAACCTAGTGACTTTTGCTCTATGAAGCCATGATCTCTTTATGACCAATGTTTGTCTTCACCAAGCAGTATTGTCATCTGGTGACCTATTTGTTTATCTGTTGGGCTTTCGGGATGATTAAGAGTGCTTGGAGTGAAAAGATTATAGACCTGAGGGAAGAAATGATGTGTGATGTGCATTCCTAGGCCTCATTGAAGTGCGGGGGGCCCAGAGGGAGGTAGCGGCAAGCTCACCGAAGCAACTGTGCAGCTTGTACTCACCTGAGCACATGTCTTTCCTAAGTGTGGTGAGGTAACTCTTAACACTTGAGGATAAGACATGTGCAAGGTGATATGATTCTGACAGTGTGGAAGGCTTCTTTCCAATGGACAATTTGTAACCCAGAATTTAGACCTTAGCTTATCCTTATCTTAATAGAAGGCACCAGTCTTAGTGAGAATTAGCCTATGACACAAAGCAATTTCCAATGCTTTATTTCTTTGCTAAGTGGTCCCAGTGGCTTAGATTCTGGTGTTGTAGCTTCTGTGTCCTTTTCTGTAAAACAAGTAACAGGTAACAAAGTTCCCTCATATGATTATAATAAGAACTATAGGTTATAAAAATGTGGCTTATAAGCCATGAAACTTTGTGCTTGTGTCAGGGATATTTACAAGTAGAAAGATGTACTCACCTACCCACAAGCTTGTACTTGGGCCCATTTGGACAAGCAGAAATGTGCTAGTGTTGGGAGCAAAGAATGTGGTGGGGGAACTGTGTCTGTGCCAAGCTAATTGGCATGTCTTGGAAGCACGTGGTGATGGTGACCATAGTCTTAATGGTAATTCTGTATCACAGGTATGTAGAGGAAGCAGGCTATGGAGTCCAAGGATCTGAGCTGCCATTTCTAAACTAGAACATTCTTGAGCCTTATTGTTCTCATCCGTGGAATGGAATTAATAACTGTTTCTATCCCTTAGGGTTAAATTAGAGTGTGCATGTAAGGTACTGAAGACAGGTTCTGGGGAAGAAGAGTGGGCAGGGTTGGTCTTCACCAAGCCTGTTAAAGGCTAATACAAGTTAGCATTGGAGTCCCTCAGCACATTCACAACAGTTTCCATGAGGTGCTGCCTAATAGAAACTTGCCATTCCTCACTTCAGTCTTCCTGGCTTCTCTTCACTGTTTCCATCCTTCAACCTCCACACATCCCCAGGACCATTTTATTTTGCCCAGTATTGAAATCATCCTAAGAAAAGCAGCCAGCCTTCTCTCTTCATTAACAACTGGATTGAGAAATGAGGAAGGCTGGAGGGTTTACTGGTTGCCATGGTAAGGAGTGGACCCTGAGAGCATTAAGGAACTTGGAACTTGAGCACTTTTGTTTATTGGTTTTGATGAGTTCTTCTTGCTTTTCCTCTGCCACCTCTTCTTCCCCTCTTCTCTCCACATCTCTGCCACTCCAAAATATCCAACTACTAAAGTAGAAGGAGATTACTAGGAGCAAAATCAGCTCTGCATCATCAACTCCACTAGAATCTCCACTGAACTCCTGATGTGGGCTGCATGAGTACAGGCTGCCCTGCTGAGAATAATTTGTGTGTACTTGGCAATGCAGACTCCTGGGAGGACAAGTTTGGAACACAAGACATTACACCTTTATGGTATCTTGCAGCATCCTGAGTCAGGGAAGGACTCCTTGTGGGGAGGCTGTGTTGAAGCTCTCAGAGCCCTTCAGACATTTTTTTGCTTTCTGGCCACAGAATAGAAAAGGCATAAACCAACTATGACTCACAAGTTTTGGCTGAAGGGAGACCGCTAGAAAAAGAGGAAGTAGGGGCTGGGAAGGTGGCTCAGTGGTAGAGGGCTTGCCTTGCATGCATGAGGCCCTGGGTTCGATACCTCAGCACCACATAGGCAAAAAGAAAAAAGCCAGAAATGGCGCTGTGGCTCAAGTGGTAGAGCACTAGCCTTGAGCTGAAGAGCTGAGGGACAGCGCCCAAGCCCAGAGTTCAGGTCCCACGATGGACCCATCCCCCCCAAAAAAAAGAAAAAGAGGAAGTAGCTCAGTCTTGGAACTTTCCTGTCTTCTATCTCCCACACCCCAAGTTCCTTTTTGACAGATAATGGCATCCATTCCACAAGATCTACCTCAATCAGCTGATGATCAAGGTGGAGCATATTTGTAGATAGATGTAGGCTACAAAAGTTCTTTGAGCTTAGTGTAACAGTTATTGTTGTTGCTATTACTATTATTTTGTTAAAATTTCCCTTTAATTTAATCCATGTCTCTGAGAGAGGAGACAGCTGAATCAGGATAATTTTTGTGGACTGAGTACCTGGACTGCAGTCAAAACTGATCTTGCTTCATTCTTAATTGGTACCCTGGGGCTGAGTAGCAATAAGAAGGGAAGGAAACCCTGAATGTACCAGCCAGGCCAGATTGTGACATATGCTGAGGTCCCAGTGTCTCTTATCCTCTGCCTTCATTCTGTGCAAACTACATAAAATTAGCCTGATTGGATGAGCATCTATCTCAGAGTTAATCTTTATCAAATCATATCCCTGTAACCTTAGTACACCCTTTTTATTCATGCTAGCCTAGGAATAGATACCCTACTCCCTTATAACTCTACAAATTTGTATTCTCAGCTTCCAGGGACTTAGTGTGTGTGTGTGTGTGTGTGTGTGTGTGTGTGTGTGTGTGTGTGTGTGTGTGTGTGTGTGTGTGTGTGCATTCACTAATTCTGGGGCCTGAATTCAGGGTCTGGGCACTGTCCCTGAGTTTATTTTGCTCAAGGCTACCACTCTATCACTTGATCCACAGCTCTTGTTTCCAGCTTTTTTTGGTGATTAAATAGGAGACAAGCATCTCAGGGACTTTCCTGTCCAGGTTAGCTTCAAACCTTGATCCTTAGATCTCAACCTTCTGAGTAGCTATGATTACAGGTGTGAGCCACTGGCACCCAACTCCAGGGGCTTTAAAAAAATCCTCACCTATTTGTGACTTTGTATATACTCAAAAATATTTTTCTTGTATCCACGTTTTATTTTCCCAGGTAGATAGCATGTTTCTTGAAGCACACTCTGCATCATCAATTCCACTAGAATCTCTTCAGAGCTCTGAACACAGTAAGAGCTCAATGAATGAGTGTTAACTTATTGCTTATGAACTGAATACTACAGGAAAGGCCTGTGTTAGGTACAACTAACAGACATAATCTTGGAAGGACTGCTTTATGGTATAGATAAAGCAAGAAAAAATGTTTACTCATGCCAGCTAGAAACAAAGATTTAAATATTAAAGAATCAAACATAAAAAGCAAAACTGAACAATTAGTAGTAGAAAATGCAGGATGATATCTTTGCAGCAATTTAAAGTATGGATCTCCACCCAATCAAGAGAATAATTGGGATATTGAACAGAGAAGTAAATTGGGGAAAATATTGGTGAAATATATTAGCATATTCAAAATGAGTATCCAGACTAATTAGGGCAAGAAAGGGTTAAAAGATATGCTAGAGCCAGGCGCTGGTGGCTCACGCCTGTAATCCTAGCTACTCAGGAGGCTGAGATCTGAGGATCGCGGTTCAAAGCCAGCCCGGGCAGGAGAGACCTTGAGACTCCTATCTCCAATAAACCACCAGAAAACCGGAAGTGGCGCTGTAGCTCAAGTGGTAGAGCGCTCGTCTTGAGCTGAAGAGCTGAGGGACAGCGCCCAGGCCCAGAGTTCAAGCCCCACGACCGACAAAAAAAAAAAAGATATGCTAGAGAAATACTGTTCAAATAGTCAACTTACAGAAGGGGAAGCCCAGATAAATAGGTAATAGTCACCAAAAGAACTCATTATAAACCAGGAAAGATATAGTTTTGGGGTTTTGTTTTTAAGGTTTTTTTTTTTTTTTTTTTTTTTTTTTACCCAGTCTTGTGGCTTAAACTCAGGGCCTGGGCGTTGTCCTTGAGCCTCTTTGTGATCAAGGCCACAGCACCATTTCTGGATTTTTCTCAGTAGTTTATTGGAGATAAGGGTCTCACAAACTTTTTTTTTTTTTAATTTAATTTAATTTTATTTGTGAACATACTGTACAGAGGAGTTACAGTTACATGGGCAGGATAATGCGTACATTTCTTACCAAGCATTGCAGCCTCCTCCTTTGTTTACCCTTCACATCCCTTCCCAGCCTCCCCCCTCCCCCCCTAATCCCAATCCTTCTCCTTCCTCCCCCCCCAGCCCCCCCCCCCCCACCAACGTTGTAAAGTTCGTTTTGGACATGACAACTTGTACTTCTCATTGTTGCAACAGGTCCACCTGTATCCTTAAACAACTGGTTTTTCCCCATCTCCTCCACAAGTTATACTGACATTAAATATAGTGAAAGCAAGGGTTATACTGTGGGGGAGGGACATACAAAGCAACAAAGAGATAATCTTATAAATGTGTTAGAAACACATGCATGAAAGAAAAAAACATTAAAATACACATCTAAGGGTTCATTTTCCTGACATCACATTATCTGACCTTTTCCGCTTGACTCATACATATACTAGATATTACAAATAAGGGAAACCATGGGACCTACGTTTCTTTGGGCCTGGCTTACTTCACTTAATATAATTTTTTCCAAGTTTTTCCATTTCCTAACAAATGGGGAAATGTCATTCTTTCTGATGGAGGCATAGAATTCCATTGTGTATATATACCACATTTCTTGATCCATTCATCTACTGAGGGGCATCTGGGTTGGTTCCATATCTTAGCTATGGTAAATAATGCTGCAATAAACATAGTTGTGCTGGTAGCTTTAGTGTGGTCTTGTTTGTAAACATTAGGGTAAATGCCCAAAAGTGGGATTGCTGGATCATAGGGGAGCTCTATGTGGAGTCTTTTGAGGAACCTCCATACTGCTTTCCAAAGTGGTTGAACAAGTTTACATTCCCACCAACAATGAAGTAAGGTTCCTTTCTGTCCACATCCCCTCCAGCATCTGTTGTTGTTAGAGTTCTTGATTTTTGCCGTTCTAACTGGAGTGAGGTGATATCTCAATGTTGTTTTGATTTGCATTTCTTTTATGGCTAGGGATTTTGAACATTTCTTCATGTGTCTATTGGCCATCCTTCTTTCTTCTTCAGAGAAGTTTCTCTTTAAGTCTTTCGCCCACTTATTTATTGGGCAGTTGTTTCTTTGAGGATTTGTTGTTGGGGGGTTTAATTTTTTGAGTCCCAAGTATATTTTAGATATGAGACCCTTGTCCGTTGTATGGCTAGTAAAGATCTTCTCCCAATCCGTGGGCTTTCTATTGATCTTGCTAGCTATGTCATTTGCCCTGCAGAGGGTCTCACAAACTTTTTATGCCTAGGCTGGCTTCAAATTGCAATCCTCAGATTTCAGTCTCATGAGTAGCTAGGATTACAGGTGTGGGCCACCAGTGCCTGGCCAGATGCAGTTTTGTACACATTAGAGTGGCAAAACATTTCAAAAGAATTAACAATGTAGTGAGACTGACCCTACATATGGCGTTATGTAAGTAGATATAGCCGTTTTTGGAGCAGTTTTGATTTAAGGAATTCGAATTTTTATGTGCCCTTTGACAGAGAAATTCTACTTCTAAGTATATATCCACCAAGAACTACACTCACAGATACAAAAAGTGGCTTGCATGAAGGCATTTGTTGTAATATTGTAGTAGGGAATAATTGGAAATAACCTAACTCTCCATCAATAAGAAAATGAATAAACAAATAGCCACACATGCAATTTATGGTAAAATTAACCACTAGATTCATAGATCTCAATTGAATTCTTTCTCAATAATGATCATATTATATGAATTTTTTTGGGGGGGGGGTCCGGTCATGGGGCCTGAACTCTGTCTGGGCCTGGGTGCTGTCCCTCAGCTCAAGGCTAGCGCTCTACCACTTGAGCCACAGCACCACTTCCGGCTTTTTTCTTTTTGCTTATGTGGTGCTGAGGAATCGAACCCAGGGCCTCATGAATACAAGGCAAGTGCTCTACCACTGAGCCACCTTCCCAGCCCCAAATATGAAATTTTTTAAAAAGATGTAAGTCAAATATACAAGAGTGTTCATCAAGCTGGGTCCCAGTAGCTCATGCCTGTAATCCTAGCTACTTAGGAGTATGAGACCTAGAAGACTATGTTTCAAAGCCATCCCAGACAGAAAAGTCCACAAAACTCTATTAACCATCAAAATGTCAGATGGGAGGTATGACTCAGGTGGTAGAGGCCCAGCCAAGCAAGCAATTGAGTGCAAAGTTTTCAATTCAAACACTGGTACTGGCATACACACAAAAAATGTTCATCAGAAAAGGAAATGAGAATTGGAGCCAGTGTCACGAATTGGCACTGACTTTAGTTTTAATGATACTAAACAAAATGGAGGCCTAGTAGTACTAGGCCATAAAGCCACTAAGCTGTCTGTCTGAGGGGAAAGGGACATGATCTTGTAGTGACAATTTGTATGTATTTGTGCACAAATGACCTTGCCTTCATCTTTGTCTTCACTTCCTCCCAACTCCCAAGCTGCAGGGCCTTCAGTCCTCATGGCTCATTCCTCTACATCTGTTATCTGTCTGTCTGTTTACAGACAATTGGCATTTATTGATTTTTTTTAATTGTATAGAGACTTTACAAGACTGCCTGCCCAGAAACACAAATGGCATTGGGAGTGCCAGCCCACTCCAGATACTCTTTTGTCCAATGTCCTTGGCTGAATGAAGGAGGGAAAGAAGGAGACTAGTGCCAGGTGATAAGGGAGTGCTTGCTGTCAGTTATATGTCCCATAGTTCACTTTCTCAGCTTCTGTTATCAACTCCCCTTCTCCTCCTCACACTGGACTTCTTCCTAAATAGGCACTAAGGATGGGAGGGGAGAAAGGAAGCAAAAAAGGTATTATCAAGTTATGTGCTTTCAGCCATGCCAAGAACTCTCCAGCCTGGAGAAGTAACTAGTATAACAATTCCCTAATTTATAGTTGAGAAAACTGATCCTCAATGAGCATAGGAAACTCCCTCAAGGTCTCCTGGACAGTAGCTGAGATTTGGATTTGTCGAGCTCCAGATACATTGCCGTAAGCCATAGAGCATAACCTGCTTATGTTCTTGGTCCTGCTATCAGCCTGTGTGACTATTAATGCAGAAATCTTCCTGGGCCTCATTTTCCTCTGTCATCCTTCTGCAATGACGATCTTTGCCCTGCCAAACTGCTGGGACTGCAGTGACGACCAAATTTGCTAGGAGTTATGAAATAATAAAGAGCCAGCCTCTGGGTAGGAATGAGGAAAATAAAACCTTGGTCTCTAAAGTTGGTTGCCTAGGCTGCAGTCATAGCAGTATCCTTCCCTAGTTCTGTGACCTTGGAGGAGTTTTTTCAGGTGTCAACTCCTTAAGATAGTGGCCTCAAATTTATCATCCAGTTCTATAGGTATTTGCTCATTCTCCCTACCCCCTGTACTCACTGTGCTCTCAGATCCCTAGGATCTTCCTCTTTTGAGACAGAGTATCTTTATGTAGCCAAGGCTGGTTTTGAACTCAACTTTCCAAATGCTGGGATTATGGGTTTGAGTCACCATACCTGGCTATTTCCCTTCTTGTGTCAGGCCATTTGCTGTTAGAATCCCATTTAATCTTTGGTTAATGTTCACATTAGCTGAATCTGAACTGGTTTGGAATGAACAAGGAATGTTCTGACAGGTTCCATGGTTCCTACTGTCCCCTTACTGTCCTGTACCATCACAGTGTTCATCTTGGGTATTACCCTCCTCTTTACCTCCTTAATTGTGGTGGTGATGGGGAAGAAGCCATGCCTAGACCCAATCTCTTTGAAGCCCAGTATAGTCCCACTCTCACTGCCCTGTATGAAAAAAAAATGAGTGCCATTGTTTTCATTCACTGTCACCTGAGGATATAGGGGATATGGAAAAACTCTGAATTAAGGCTTGGGCTATAAAGCAGCTTATGATAACAAAGACCTGCTAGACATTTTCAGTCCAACTATTATGCTTCCAAACAAATCTTGAATCATGAAATATCATTTCATTAGCTATCATTCATAAAATACTATGTTGGCATTAAGACAGGAACTATTAGGCAGAAGAGAAGTTTACAGGATAGTGGGTAAGACAGATGTATCCTTTAGTAATACAACATTTTGTGTATTTGACCAATGCCTTCAGAAATTTATCTCAAAATTTTCCATGAGACATGCAGGGCAATATCATCTTCATTTTACAGATGAGTAAACTAAGATACTTAAGTACACATGAGACCACGTACCTATAAAAGTAAGAGAATAAGAAGTGGAGCATGGTGGTTCATGCTTGTAATTGTAGCTACTTGGAGGATAGAGACTGGAGGACCATGGTTTGAGTCCAGTCTAGGCATTAAAAAATTCTTGAGACTCCATCTTGACCAATTACTGGGCACAGTAGCATGTGTTTGTCATCGCAAGCTATGGGAGAAGCATAAAGAGGAAGACTGCAGTCCAGCTGGCTGGGCATAAAGTGACACCCTGTCTGGAAAGTAACCAATTCAAAAAGGAACTGGTAGAGTGGCTCAAATGGCAGCATGCCTGCCTAGCAAGTATGAGGCCTAAGTTTTAATCCCCAGTACTATTTTTTAAAATAGTAAGAAGAGTATAAAACAGTTGCCAAGATGTCTAACATGGGGTGTACAGGTTCAAAACACACACAGTGGCAAGCCACTTAGAGAGAAGCACTGTAGGAAGATTTTGCTTTCCTGTTTAGCTAACATTCTTGGGGGAACTGAAGGTCACCAAGACTGTAATTTCATGCAAAGGAGTCAAAGCTTAAGGAACTGATGGAGACTAAGGTCAATCTACAGGTAGCCCACTGGCTGAAAAAATGGAGAGGTTCCTGCAAGCTAAGGAGAATCTAGAGGAAATGAGACTTCTTCTGGGTGACCCTACTGAGCCTGCCTTAGGAAGATCCACAATGCAAGCCCAAGAGGCTGCCCACAAAGCTATGCTCACAGCATCTTGAATGAGCAGAGCTGCAGAGCAGCTGAGTGTCTTCTTAGCATCTGTCTTCACTGTAGGTGTTCTCAGAGCCCCAGGAAATTTGCAGGTCACCCAACCCCCAATATTCTGGGGTTCTTTTAAAAGCAGAGCTGGAGGGCACATCTGCCAAGCTCCTTCACTAACAAGCGATCACTTATCTGGAAGCCCTGCTCTTCCCTTCTGCTGTAATAATTGAGCACAGAACTATGTGCCTGTGAGAACATGCATATATGTCTATGCAGGGGAAGCTGGGGCAGCAGCTGTATTGCCTGGGGAGAAGAGAGAATTCTGCTGCTTTCTTCTCCAAATACTTACTTTTGCTATACTCCTTTCCTTTCCTGGTCACTTTAAGATTCCAGATAGGGACTTACTACTCTTTGTCTTAAAGTCATACTGTCCCATATCTCTCTTTTAGGGTAAATTACTGGGATTTTCTATATGGTGGATGAAGCCTCCAGGCAGTGAAAACTATCTGAATAAAGAACTAAGGAGGTGGAAGGCACAATATGCACGTTTTTTTTACATGTAAGTATGCTATGCAAGAAATATGAATGGAATGGTGGTTAGACGTGTAGGACCTAGAGGCATATTATTTAGGTTTAAAACTTTGTCCCACGTCCTACAACCTTTTCAGTGATTCAGCTACCTTGTCTATAAAACAGGGATTACAGATTCAACACATAATTATCAAGTGATTAGAACAGGGTTGAGCATTTATCAAGCACCTGATAACTATTACTTATAGTTATACTCTGCCTTTTAGGAGATAAGATCAGTAGGATTTGTTTGCAACTTCCAAGCTGCCAGGGGCTCCTATTAGATGCCTGCCTCTGCTGAGGGGCTATGGCACTTCCTAAAGGTTTCTGTTCATGATCACGTATCAGCATCAGCCATAAAGACCTCTAAGAAGTACCTCCTATGCCGGCTTCAATGCTGTGATTCTTTGAGGCTCAGTGGTCTTCTACACACAGAGGACAGAATGGTCTAGACTGAGGGAAGAGTTAAATACCATCAACCTCAGAGTCAAGAATAGCAGGAAATACCAGAGGGTTCTGGGAAAACAGTCATGGTTTGCAGGAGCTGAGAGAAGGAACTCCATGCCCCCAACAAGAACAGGCTCTTCACCAGTGCAGCTTACCAAAGACATTCCCTTAGGAAGTTCACTAGCCTGAGGCCAAGTAAGTATAGGCGAGTGTAAAATCAATGAAAACACCAGATCAGAGGAAAGAGGAAATAGTTGAGTGATTCAGGCTAACTTTGAAGAAACATTAAAAATAACTGAGCTTTTAATACATATCTTACTTTCTCTGTGGTAGTGATGGGGATTGAGGAGAGCTACAACTGGACAAGTTACAAGAAATCTTTACTTTGCCTGCTTCAGTAAGAGGTATATGTGTGTGAATTACTGTCTAGCATGGTCACTTATTACCATAGATCAAGGATCCCTTTTATCACTAGAATTTTCTTTGTAGTAATCCCCCCTTACCCCCACATAGAAGATCTCTGCCTGCAGTGGTTGTACCTTCTCCTCTTTGCAGAAGGAAATTTGCAACACTTTGGTTCCCTGTACATTGAAACTATGAGTAAATTAGATCCTGAAAATGGAGGAAGCAACATATTCCTGGACCATTCCAACCACAGGACTCAGCCCAGAGGAATCCAGGAGGAGGAACTGAGAAAATGTGTTTAAAAAGAGACACCTAACTCACCTTGCAGAAGATACTAGCCATCAGGAAGCAAGGAGGGTAGTAATCAAGACAAGGTGCCTGACAAGCCAAGCCTGCTCTCTTGTATCAGAATATGGGGGCGGGGAGAAAGGGAAGTACAGAAAAAGAAATAGTACTTATTAGTCCCTTATTATTATATGTCATCCCATGGCTTCCCTATACTAATGATAATGGCTGCTTTTTTAGTGAACAAAGACATTGTATATGTGGTCTCATTTAACTTTTATAGCTACGTTTTGAGTTTCATATTACTATATCAACTTTTCATTAGACACAAAGACTCAGAAAAGCTAAGTAACTTACCCAGAATTGTGTAACTGGTGCAGATTTGAGATTTGAGTCTAGTTCTGACTTTGAAGCTTGTACTCACTGCACTACACTGTAATTCCTCAGCATATGCCTCAGAATGTTTTTCAGGAGAAGCTAAAAGAAAGAAAATGTCTTGAGTTTCATGCAATCCCGTTTGTTCAACCTTTCTTTGCTTTGTTGTGTTTCTGGGTTTTTATTAAGAAAATTTCTGCCTGTGCCAAGGAGCCCCCTAGAGTTTCTCCTATTCCTTCCTATAATGTTTTCAGAGTGTGTGCTTTTACTTCAAGGTCTTTGATCCATTAGGAGTTGATTATGGTGCAGGGTGATATAATGATCTATCTTAGTTTTCTACAGGTGTTTAACCAATTTTGTTAGCACCATTTACTGAAGAGGCTGTCTTTCTTCAATTCAAGCTACCAGCACAACTATAGCTAAGATATGGAACCAACCCAGATGCCCCTCAGTAGATGAATGGATCAAGATACACACACACACACACACACACACACACACACACACACACACACACACACACACACACACACACAATGGAATTCTATGCTTCCATCAGAAAGAATGACACTGCCCCATTTGTTAGGAAATGGAAAGACTTGGAAAAAATTATATTAAGTGAGGTAAGCCAGGCACAAAGAAACTTAGGTCCCATGGTTTCCCTTATCTGTAATAACGAGTATATGTCTAGGACAAGTGGAAAAGTCTAAAGATATGTACATATGACCATATAAGATGATGCTAAATGAAATGAACACCAAGATAGGGACACAAGAGGTTTTATCTTTGTTGTTGTTTTTTTAATGTACTTATAATGTACTATGTGATTTTTTTTGTTTCTTTTGCATGTTCTTCCTCCATGGTATAACCTGTTTTCACTGTATTTGATTCCAGTGCCCTGCATCTTGTATATACACTTTTGGGAAGGAGAAGGAAAACAACAAAATGCTTAAATAAGGATACAGATTGACCCATTGTAACAATGAGCTGTACAAGACACTACCTTGAAAACAAACTTTACAACTTGGGGTGGAGTGTGGAGTTGGGGAGGTGAGGAGGGAAGGTATGGTAGGGGAAAAACAAAGGAGGGGGTAACAATGCTCGATAGGAAATGTACTCACTGCCTTGTTCATGTGACTGTAAGCCCTTTGTACGTTATCTTTACACCAATAAAAATATATATTAAAATGTCGATTCTATTGGTCATAGTTGGATAGGATAAATAAAGCAAACGACACCCAAATCTCAGTATTTTAATAAATCAACAATGATTTTGGGTCCAGAATACAGTCCAGTGCTGCTTGAAAAGGATGGGAGAACTAGTGAGCTCTAATCTACTCAGTCATTCAGGAACTCACACCCATTTCACAATGTGGTTAGGTTATCTTTTCTGCCATCTTTTATGGCCCTTTAGTGGGTCCTCTGCATTCTTTGCAAGAGGTAGAGGAAGAGAAGATAGAGGAGGCATACCAACTCTTAACTTCTTCAGTCTGGAGAGGACTGAAACACCACCATTCACATTCTGATGGTACGGTCCAATCATCTTATTGTGGTAGAATCTGGAAAATGTACGTTAGTGGTAAGTCCTGTACAAAGACAATGTGAATTTCCATGAGCATTTTTATAGGCTCTGCTTCACTGACCTCAGATCATCAGCTCTTCTGAGCATGAATGAGTCCTCTTGCCTCTCTGAGCCTCCATTTCTTCATCTATAGAATGAAGATTACAGTAGCATCTACATGTGAAATACTTAATGCAGAGTGTGGCATACAGTTAGTACTTGATAAATGGCATCAAACTGCAAATTCTATTTTCATTATCTTTTAAAGATGATAATGCACACTGGCACAGTAGATACTTTTCAAAAACTCTGATTAACCCAGCTATCTTAATCTGTTTTATGTTGACATAACAGCATCCTAAATTTGAGTAATTTTTGCTGGCACACAGTTCTGGAGGCTTGGAAATCCAGGAACATGACACGGGTGAGGTTTAAATGCTGCTCCAATTAATTATGGAAAGTGGAAGGGCAAATGGGCATGCCTGAAACAGACAAGGCACAACTTGTGCCTATAAAAATGGCATTAATCCCTCTTAACTACCTAATCACTTTTTAAAGGTTCCCCTCACTTTTCAACAGCATTACACTGAGACCCAAATTTCAGTAGAATTTGGAGGAAACAAACCATATTCAAACTGAGACATAAACCTTTTCCAAAGGTATTGCTTGCAGAACTCCTGCCTTTGAAAGATCTGGAAAGGCTTTTTTTTTTTTTTTTTTGGTGCTGATTCTGGGGCTTGAACTCATGATCTGTGTGCTGTCCCTGAGCTTTATTTCTTCTTTTTTTTTTTTTTTTCTGCTCAAAGCTAGTGTGATACCACTTGAGCCATAGCTCCACTTTTGACTGTTTGGTAGTTAATTGGAGATAAGGGTCTCATGGACTTTCCTACCCAGGCTGGCTTTAAACCATGATTTTCAGATCTCCTGAGTAGCTAGGATTATAGGTATGAGCCACTAGCCCTGGTTGAAAACTGCTATTTTTAATATCTCACAACCGTTGGTGTTGGTGGGAAGCATAACTATCCAAAAGTGATGATCTGGATTGTACACTCCTTTTTACTTGACACCTTTCCCCAGTGGAACTGACATTCTCTGAAACATGCTTTGGGAAGCTCTACTCTCCTTCCAGTGAGGAACTCTAATAACATATGTCAGTGATTTGGAAATATTTTCATTGAATTTTAATGGCCCTTTTCTATTCATTATCTTCTGTTTATAGGGAAAAGTGGATAGATTTTTTAAATGCAGACTGTATCAGCTAGGTGCTGGCCAAGAGACATTGTGTCCTTGGAGTTAGGGCTTTTTAGGAGAAGGAGCAGAAACTCACTCAGTAGCTATGGTGGCTGGGGGCTAAACAGCAGAATGGAAGCCCAGACAGACCAAGTCATGCCCTGAACTCTAACCTCTCACATTAAAGCTGAGAGGATTAAATCTCAAGAAACCTAAGCATAATTCCATGGATCCTATGCCTCTCCTATGTGGAGGATATACTCTGATTATTTAATAAAGACAAGCCATGCCAAGGTGCTGTGCTGGCCTTGGGTCTTATGCAGAGGATGCCTGAATTTTTTACATCCTCTATATTTGGGGTATCTCTAGTACAACTATTCATCCTACTGCCACAGATTCCAATGGAGGAAGGTTGTGAATCTGATATTAAGCAACCTATAATAGACACTGCCCTAGCTGATTCAAAAGTACCCACTGTATTTCAGATCATTTGTTCCCTGCTAGCCCCTTCTCAAGACTCCAGATCTTCCTTGGTCTCATTCTGTTTCCCCTTTTTTTCTGGCCGGCTCAGAAGGAACCCCTCTCCTGACACCTGAAAGCACCAATGTCTGGGAGTAGCATTAATTCTAGTCTTACTGATGTAAGCTGTCACCTGCTCATCAAGCCATTCTAAATGAAAGTGGAATCCTAATTAACTTTAAACAAATGTAGTCTCTAGGCAAACTATCCTGTTCTCACAACACTCATTTCAAATAGTTGTTCCTAAGATCCTGCCACTTAAACTTTGTTCCTCTTCTACCCAGCCCATGTCCCCTCTTCTCTACCCTTGTAATTATCTTAGAGAAGACAGTCCTGCATCAGTGAATGCACACATTTAAGACCTAAGGGACCTCATGGTTGGGCTTCATGCCCACTTCAGCCAGCATATCTTCCCCCTCTCTCCCTGAGTCTTCCTTTGGCATCTCAATATTTGCTCCCAGGTGGGAGGGAGAGAAAAGAAGGCCTCACACATTGGGAAAGGCTAAAATAAACTCCTTAGAACAAAAGCTGTATCTTACACCTCTCCTTTTTTTTCTTTTGTTAGCTGAGATAAGTATGTTGCCTAGGCTGACCTGGAATTTGCAATCCTCCTGCCTATGCTACCTGAGTGCAGAGATTACAGACATGCATTAACATGCCCAGCTTCAATACCTGCTCTTAGCCCCTTTCAGTACTTACATCCAGCACAAGGTGGGTAGAAGGCTGACAGCAGTAAGAATCCATTCCATCTTTGCTGGGAGGCTGACAGGTGATTCTCCTCCATCAGCACGAAATAGAAATTCTGTAGTGGTAGCTCTGGTCCTTCACTTCATGCTCCTAGAATTGCCTGTGCTGAGCTAGCAACAACCATGACTGGCAGAGATACTTAGCGCTCTTCCTGCAAATGGTCTGAAGAAAGAGCTTTGGCTATTTTTTGTTCTGTGCAAATAAGGTTATGGTCATTCTAGTAATCAGGTACAGCCCTAGAACACACCATATGACACATCAAGGTACATTACAACCCACTCATAATACACAGAATTTAATGTTCAACTACAATGTGCAAGGTTAGTGAGAGCATTGAAATTTGCCAAAGATAATCATGGAAGGAACGGTATGCCAATATGACAACCAGGGCCAAGAAATAGTTTGTTGAAAAATGAAACTCTCTTTAAATTACAAGGAACCCAATCAATTGCAGTTGTGTAGTCTTTTTCAAGGCAGTGTGTCATAACAAAGTCCTGGATTTTTGTGTAGTTTTCTCAGTTTACTGGCTGTAGTTTGGGGAGAGATTTTAAAACTCTTAAGTCTCACTTTATAAAATGGGAAATGATCTTTTCTCCCTTGCAGGATAAAAGTAAGGTAATATATGTATTATTCATTGCTGCAAGAGAGAATGGACATTATAGGGTACCAGGTGGTGCCCCTGTTAAGTGTTAGGTTGACATAGGATTTGGGCTTGTCTTAAGAAATTTGGGGGTTCCTCAAAAGTCTTCACATAGAACTCCCCTATGACCCAGCAATCCCACTTTTGGGCATTTACCCTAATGTTTACAAAAAAGACCACACTAAAGCTACCAGCACAACTATGTTTATTGCAGCATTATTTACCTTAGCTAAGATATGGAACCAACCCAGATGCCCCTCAGTAGATGAATGGATCAAGAAAATGTGGTATATATACACAATGGAATTCTATGCCTCCATCAGAAAGAATGACATTTCCCCATTTGTTAGGAAATGGAAAGGCTTGGAAAAAATTATACTAAGTGAAGTAAGCCAGGCCCAAAGAAACATAGGTCCCATGGTTTCCCTTATTTGCAATATCTAGTATAGGTATGAGTCAAGCGGAAAAAGTCAGAGAATGTGATGTTAGGAAAACGAACCCTCAAATATGTATTTTAATGTTTTTGTTTCTTTCATGCATGTGTTTCTAACGCATTTATAAGATTATTTCTTTGTTGCTTTGTAGGTCCCTCCCCCACAGTGTAACCCCCGCTTTCACTATATTTGATGTCAGTATAACATGTGGAGGAGATGGGGACAAACAAGTCGTTTAAGGATTCAGGTGGACCTGTTGCAACAATGAGAAGTACAAAATGTCATGTCAAAACCAGCTTTACAATGTCGGTGTGTGGGGCGGGGGAGGGGGGTATGATTGGGTGGGGGGGGAGGGGGGAGGCTGGGAAGGGAGGTGAAGGGTAAACAAAGGAGGAGGCTGCAATGCTTGGTAAGAAATGTATGCATTATCCTGCCCATGTAATTTTTTTTTTTTAATTTTATTTTATTTGAGAACATACTGTACAGAGGGGTTACAATTACATGGGCAGGATGTTTTTTTTTTTTTTAATTTAATTTTATTTTATTTGAGAACATACTGTACAGAGGGGTTACAATTACATGGGCAGGATAATGCATACATTTCTTACCAAGCATTGCAGCCTCCTCCTTTGTTTACCCTTCACCTCCCTTCCCAGCCTCCCCCCTCCCCCCCCACCCAATCATACCCCCCTCCCCCCCCCCACACCGACATTGTAAAGCTGGTTTTGACATGACATTTTGTACTTCTCATTGTTGCAACAGGTCCACCTGAATCCTTAAACGACTTGTTTGTCCCCATCTCCTCCACAAGTTATACTGACATCAAATATAGTGAAAGCGGGGGTTACACTGTGGGGGAGGGACCTACAAAGCAACAAAGAAATAATCTTATAAATGCGTTAGAAACACATGCATGAAAGAAACAAAAACATTAAAATACATATTTGAGGGTTCGTTTTCCTAACATCACATTCTCTGACTTTTTCCGCTTGACTCATACCTATACTAGATATTGCAAATAAGGGAAACCATGGGACCTATGTTTCTTTGGGCCTGGCTTACTTCACTTAGTATAATTTTTTCCAAGCTTTTCCATTTCCTAACAAATGGGGAAATGTCATTCTTTCTGATGGACTGCCCATGTAATTGTAACCCCTCTGTACAGTATGTTCTCAAATAAAATAAAATGAAATTAAAAAAAAAAAAAAGAAATTTGGGGAGGGCCTAAGAAAGCAAAGCTTTGTTCTAGATTGGATGCTGTAAGGAAGTATCTTAATAAATCTTATCTATAAATAGATAATGTGAAGGCAAAAATAAAGATGTAATTGAAGACAGCTTTCACTCAGAATGAGGGAAGTTTGGTAAGGTTTATGGTTAAACACTGTTCATGTTTTGTCTGTGTTCAGATCTGATTACACACTGGTCCTGACCCATCATGGCCCTGTCTGATGTTGACATTTTGTGAATTCGTTTTAATAAGACAACATGGAACAACTAGTAGGAAACACCAGGGTCTAGCTGTTAGAAGCTGATTAGTTGTTTCTTGGTACTTCTGTTGTAGCCTAAGACAGAAAGTAAAGCTGAAGGATATGAACCAATGATTTCCAGATTTTCACCATTGCCAAGATTGTGTTTAGAGGATGTAGTCAGTAGCAGGACTAGAATTAGTGTATTCTGCTCATTATATTGCAGTATGAGCTGTTGAATCCTATAACCTATGACATTTGAAACTGGACAGTGCACATGAGCCTACTGTAATGTTCTAACAATTTGCAGAAATGAAGTGATCTTAGTCCAGGAAACAAATAGCTGTTTAGAAGTTTTAGCTGTTTTATCTTGTAGCATATAGTTACAGCAAGAAGCGTTTATTATAGAGTGAAATTCCCCTTGACTAGTTAAGAGAAATTTAAGGATAATGTGATTATTCGTAAGGACCCAGAATTCTGAATTTACAATGTTTGGGGTTTGTGTGCATGCATGAACGTGCATGCTGGTAATGAAGCTTGAATTTAGAGACTTGGGCTCTTGCCAGCTTTCTTACTCACAGCTGGACTTCTACCATTTGAGCTATGCTTCTGGTTCTAGTATTTTGTTGGCTAACTGAAGATAGAATCTCTAGGACATTTCTGCCCAGGCTGGCTTCAAATCTCAGTACTCTAGATGACAGCTTTGTAAGTAGCTTGGACTGCAGTTGTGATACACAGGCACCTGCCAGTTTGTTGGATGTTTAGAATTTATATTGTTACTTATGATCTTTGCTATGAGTCCAAAGAAAGTTTTGAATCATTTTTGCCAGTTATATTGTTCCTTACATGGGAATCACAGCTTGTGTAGTATGCATAAAGGAACACTCATTCCCCCACCACCCAGCCCAGGACTTTCCTAACCTAGACTGTGTGTGTCTCACACTGGAGAAAACTGGGTTTGGGGACAATTTTAAAATACATTTTTGGGGGGCTGGGAAGGTGGCTCAGTGGTAGAGTGCTTGTCTCGTATGCATGAGGCCGTGGGTTCGATTCCTCAGCACCACATAAACAGAAAAAGCCAGAAGTGGTGCTGTGGCTCAAGTGGTAGAGCGTTCGCCTTAAGCTGAAAAGCTGAGGGACAGCGCCCAAGCCCAGAGTTCAAGCCCCATGACCGACAAAAAATAATAAAATAAAATACATTTTTGGAGAAATATGGTACTTTGGAGCAGTGGTCATTTTAATTTTAAATATCTAAAAATCTCTAAGTATTACCCAAAATAAATTAAGATGTAACATTACTATTTGATGCCCACATATGAAAAAGCACTCAAGTAGGACACAAGATTATATTGGGAGCTAAAGTATTATTTGTGACAAAAGAAGTGAGACCATTTTGTGTCCCTCTATGCTAACCCATTGTGTGTGTGTGTGTGTGTGTGTGTGTGTGTGTGTTTGTGAGATATGCTCAGGATGGAATCCAGGGCCTTCTGCTTGTTGGGCAACTGCTCTACCACTGAGCTACATTCCCAGCCCAGTTAACCTAATTTTTCAGTATAGTTAAGCAGTTCTAGCTCTTGCAAAGCAGAATTGAGTGTCTCTAGAGGTCATGTGCAATTTATAGAGTTTCCTAACAGAAGTGAACAATTAATTGTAGGTTTTTCCTTCAAGTAAATGGAGAAGCATGATGGACTTAGAGCACCCCAGCAACAGCGTAAAAGGGACAGCAGTACATTTCCAAAGGAGGCTAGACAACTAGCTGAAAAGTGGTGAGCCATTCTCTCAATGGGAGAGTTTGCACAGCCCAGGGAATCATTCAGAGATCTAGAAGTATGCTAAGTGGATTCCTTACATGCTTATGTAAGGATAGCTATATGCTACTATGGCTTTTGGACCGAATGATTATGTTTAGCTACTTTGTCTAATGGAAGGTTGAAGTAAACAGTATGCTTTTTCTACTTTTTAAATTAGCATCACTTAGTTGTGCAGAGGGGTTTCATTTTGACCTGTCCATAGACCATACAATATACCTGGATCAGACTCACCCCTCCATCATTCTCCTTCATTTTCTCTCTTCTCTTCCCAAACCAATGTCAGCAAGCTTCACTGTTTCATTTTCACACAAGTACATAGGTATTTGACCACCTTCATGCTCCTTCACCTTCTCTGTTCACATTATACTTCTGACCCATTACCATTAAATGAAGTACCCTTAGCACCATAACCAGAAACTTTATGAACAAAGGCAAAAAAGTAGTTTATGAATCTAAAATTATGAAAAAGCCACTTTTTCTGGTAGACAGCTATACTATCAGCCTTTGTGCTTAAATATATTTCTTTTCATTTGAAGTAAATAATTAAAAGATATATTTACATATTTTACTTATATCTGGATGATAAAATAAATTTTAATTTGCTAAGATATTTTAATATTAATTTTGGTACATAAAATTTTCACAACAGTTTGACTTAATTAAAAGTTGGACAGGGCTGGGAAGGTAGCTCAGGGGTAGAGCGCTTGCCTTGCATGCGTGAGGCCCTGGGTTCGATTCCCCAGCACCACATACACAAAAAGAAAAAAGCCGGAGGTGGCGCTGTGGCGCAAGTGGTAGAGTGCTAGCCTTGAGCTGAAGAGCTGAGGGACAGCGCCCAGGCCCAGAGTTCAGGCCCCAGGACCGGACCCAAAAAAAATAAAAAATAAAAGTTGGGCAGACTTAGATCAAATTTTTTCTGATACTTGGGTTTGTACTAAGGGTCTTATGCTCACTCAGCTTGCTTTTTTAGATGATGCTCTACATTTGAAACATGGCTCCAGTTCTGCTTTTTACTGATTATTTTGGAGATGAAGTCTCATGGAATTTTCTGCCCAGGCTCGCATCAAACTACTATCCTCTGGATCTCAGCCTCCTGAATACACAAGTTATAGGAGTGAGCCACCAGGGCCTGGCCTAAATGATTTTTTAAAATATTTACTAAGCACTTTCTTTTATTTTTATTTTTATTGGTCGTGGGGGTCTGAACTCTGGGCCTGGGCGCTGTCCCTCAGCTCTTCAGCTCAAAGCTAGCACTCTACCACTTGAGCTACAGTGCCACTTCTGGCTTGTTCTGCTTATGTGGTGCTGAAGAATTGAACCCGGGGACTCATGCATGCAAGGCAGGCACGCTACCACTGAGCCACCTTCCCAGCCCCCTAAATGATTATTTAAATTAGAAACTTAAAAGTTTCACAGAGAGGGAAAAATAGAAAATGGAGCAGAAAATAAACATGCAAAACAGAAGTCAGCTGCAGTTAACTATGCATTCATCACTGTAAAAAGCTAGTTATGTTTCTCCTGCAAAGAGAAAGAAGGTGGTTAACATGTAGAAATACAGATTTTTTCAGATATAGATGCAGAAGAATGTGGTATATAACTGCTTTTTAACATCACATGGGCCCATGGCAATTTTATCATGGCAATTGTACTAATTAAAAAGCCAGCCAGTATCTATCAATCTTTAAAGTACGAAAATGGAGTAGTTGCTATCTCCTACAATAAGCAGAGATTTCTATTAGATAAACAAGACAGTCACTTCACGAGGGTTGCTTTTTGCTTTTTACTTTAAAGTATCTCTTTTGTTCATGTACGAAGCAACCTGAATTGCTTACTGCAATTTTAAATTGTCCCTGAAGAGATCATGCCAGTCACAAGGCTAAGTGAACAAGTTAGTAGTGTAGTGAGAAAACATGAAGGAAGCAGGTATTTAGCCAGGAAGAGATGCCATTTTTAGACAGAAAGCCTCATGAGAAAAGTTTCTAAGATGTAGTGAACTTTATATATCTAGAGCTTGTTCATAGGCCAGTCATCATTGATCAAGGGCCAAACAAAGCCCCTGCTTCTGGGTAGAGGCAATTAAGGCAGGCAGGTCTCGGGGACCCAATGATAATGCTGAGAAATCTTTGTAAGATTTTGACATAATAACCTGAGGTTATTATAGTAATTATATAATCATTATAACCAAAGGTCATCCAAAGGACATGGTTTGAGGAAATTTTTTGAGCTCTTCATTCCCTAGGGGAAGCTCAAGGACAAACTTATGGAATCTATACCTGTTCTTTGCTTGTACTTTTCGCCTTATAAACAATCTTATAAACAGTCAACATCAAAAAAGTTAGAAAAGCCTGGCACTGGTGGTTTACGCCTGTAATCCTAGCTACTCAGGAGGCCGAGATCTGAAGATCACAGATTGAAACGAACCCAGGCAGGAAAGTCCGTGAGACTCTTATCTCCAATTAATTACAGAGAAAGCCAGAAGTGGTACTGTGACTCAAGTGGTGGAATGCTGGCCTTTAGCAAAAGAAACTCAGGGACAGTGCTCAGGCCCAGAGTTCAAGCCCAAGGACCAGGAAAAAAAGACAGACCATAAGAATACATATTAGAAAGCCTAGAAATTTATTTAGTCAAGAAGTCATAAAAATCTGATTAGGTAACCAAAATATTCCAAGAGACATCATTCCTAGAATCTGAGCTAAAGGGGTTTAATGAAACATTACAGCTCAATTCAATGTGAACTTACTTCCAGACATGGTATCTTAAAGCAGTAAGTACAAAGCATTCAAATGTAATTACTGTCTTTAAGTGGAAGATCTGGGGCCAAGGCAGTGAGGTCTCAGCTGATCCTAGATGAAGCTCCATATCTGCCAGTGCTTTCTGACCAAAGCCTATCAGCAGCACACAGTGTTCTACAGTGTTGGGTTTATTGCTTGTGGAGAGAAAATGTACACAGTGAGGAACAGTGGGTATCACTCCTTGTTGCAATGAGCAACAAACCCAGCTTACCCAACCCCAGGTATATTCCTGGTGGGTCTCTGCTTGACAGGCTTTGACAGCACGTGAAATGAAAGAGCTGGCACTATGGCTGCTGCTACTGACTAGTTGTATGACCTTGAGTAAGTCACTTAAGTCCTCTGATAGTTTGCACCTCCATCAGTTGGACATAGGAACACTTTCCAATTCTGTAAGCCCTCGAAGTAAAATGTGTTCACAAACAAATTATACAGTTGGGCTTCAAGTGACTCCTAGACTACATAACTCAGGAATCTATAGGCCTGGTGTCTCTGGAGGACTGTTAAAATTCTGTGGCTTGCATAAATCCCTCATATGAGGTGTTTTTTTTTTTAATACAAATCAGGCAAGAAGAACAGTGGTGCTGATACAGTGTGTAACCAAAAAAAAAAAAGAAGAATGGCAATGGACTAAGAACTATAACCAGAAGTTTGTTAGTAGCCAAATTTAAAAACACATGGGATCCAGAGACCCTTAGAATTCTCAGAAATTTTAAGGAAGATATTGGGTTTTCTCAGTCAGGGATGGAATGAGGACCTGAGACACATTTCTTTTGGCCAGTACTGGGATTCAAACTCAAGACCTGTTGCTAGCTCAGCTAGTGATCTGTCCTTGAGCCACTCCTCAAGCCCAGCTTTTTGATGGTTATTTTGGAGAGAGTGTTTCACAGACTTTCCTGCTCAGGCTAACTTTGAATTTCAGACTTCTGGATCTCAGTCTTCTGAGTAGCTGGGTTTACAAACAAGAGCTAATGACATCCAGCAGACTTGAACCAATTTTATTTAAATTTGAAAGGACTGGCTGAAACTGCTTACAGTGAGCACTTAGGGCAGTGCCAGACATGGTGTAGCTACTTAGTGTTAGTTGTATTTGGGTCCTCTCCATTTGGTTAATGTTTCTGACATGCTTTCCAGAAGAAGCTCTACCTCCTCGAGAGCAAGGGCTGTGTCCATAGACTGTTCCCTGTCTTCCCCTCTATATCATGGGTATAGGATAAGAAGAAAAAAAGAGAAATGGGAGAAAGATCAGGCTTTAAGGATTAATGATAGTTGCTACTTACTGTGCTGTATTAAGTGGAAGTGTGCTGTGAACCCAATTTGTCTGGCTACAAAGCCACACCACCTAAACATTGTACTATTTCACCCTACCTCAGGACCCATCTTAATTTCCCTTGCTCCAGATGACTGTACCAAAGTCAGAGTATGATTGAGGGGCTTAGTGTAGGTCCATAAGATGAAGGAAATGGGGGATAAAATGTGCAGCATGGAAAGTGAGTCCATTTAGAACATAACTTCTTTTTTAATACATATTTTATTGTAAATATACTGTACAGAGGGGTTACAGTTACATGAGTAAGGTAATGAGTACATTTCCTATCGAGCATTGTTACCCCCACCTTTGTTTCTACCATCCCTTCTCTCTCCACCTCCCCAACTCTTCCCTCCCCCCGAAAGTTGAAAAGTTCATTTTCAATATAGTGTCTTGTACATCTCATTGTTACAATGGGTCAACCTGTATCCTTGTTTCAATTTTTTGTTATTTCCCTTCTCCTCCCCAAAATAGAAAAATGTATATACAAGATGCATGGCACTGGAATCAAATACAGAGCAAAGAGGGTTTATAGCATGGGGGAAGAACATACAAGAGAAACAAAAAAAACCACATAGTACATTATAAGTACATTAAAAACAACAGCAACAAAGATAAAACTTCTTGTGTCCCTATCTTGGGTGTTCATTTCACTTAGCATCATTAAAGATAAAACCTCTTGTATCCCTATCTTGGGTTTCATTTTGCTTAGCATCGTCTTATATGCTCATATGTACATAGCTTTTGACTTTCTCTGTTTGTCGTAGACATATACTAGTTATTGCAGATAAGGGAAACCATGGGACCTATGTTTCTTTGGGTCTCGCTTACTTTACTTAATTTATTCCAAGTCTTTCCATTTCCTAACAAATGGGGCATCTTTCTGATGGAAGCATAGAATTCCATTATACACACACACACACACACACACACACACACACACATATCACATTTTCTTGATCCATTCATCTACTGAGGGGCACCAGAGTTGGTTCCATATCTTAGCTATGGCAAATAATGCTGTGATAAATGTAGTTGTGCTGGTAGCTTTAGTATGGCCTTGTTTGTGATTGTTTGGGTAAATGCCTAAAAGTGGGATTGCTGGGTCATAGGGGAGTTCTATGTGTAGTCTTATTTTTTGTCGGTTGTGGGGCCTAAACTTCTGGGCCTGGGTGCTGTCCCTCAGCTCTTCAGCTCAAGGCTAGTGCTCTGCCACTTGAGCCACAGTGCCACTTCCGCTTTTTCTGCTTATATGATGCTGAGAATTGAACCCAGGGCCTCATGCATACAAGGGATGCTCTACCACTAAGTCACCTTCCCAGTCCCCTATGTGTAGTCTTTTGAAGAAACTCCATACTGCTTTCCAAAGTGGTCGTAGAAGTTTACACTCCCACCAACAACCCAGTAGGGTTCCCTTTTTGCCACATCCCCTCCAGCATTTGTTGTTATTAGATTTCTTGAGAATAGCCATTCTAACTGGGATGAGGTGGAATCTCAATGCTGTTCTGATTTCCATTTCTTTTATGGCTAGAGAGGTTGAGCATTTCTTCATATGTCTATTGGCCATCCTTCTTTCTTCTTCAGAGAAGTTTCTCTTTAAGTCTTTAGCCCACTTATCTATTGGGCAGTTGTTTCTTTGAGGATTTGTTTTTGGGGGATTTAATTTTTTGAGTTCTAAGTATATTTTAGATATGAGACCCTTGTCTGTTGTATGGCTAGTGAAGATCTTCTCCAAATCCATGGGCTTTCTTTTGATCTTGCTAAGAACATAAATTCTTATTAGAGGTTTCCCTAGCAACTCTCCTAGCTCCCTCCTAGTAGCCAGCTTGGTTTGCCATGGCCAGCTGACTGCCTTCACCTGTAGGATTGCCAGATTAACAAATCACAATACAGCTAAAGTTGACTTTCATACAAACAATGACCATATACTATCCAACACACATATTTAAAAATGGTTCTTGCCCATTGTATAGTTTATCTACCTAGACATGATGTTGCAGAGAGTGAAGGAATGGGACTCTTGGAATGTCCCATACAGTGGCTTTGGCATGGGGAACCTAGTACCTGCTGTGTTTTGCAGTTCTTGAGGCAACTGCTTCAAGCTGAGGATTTGGGCAGTGCTCTTGTGCTGGTGTAAGTTGACCAGATTAAACCCATGTTTCCTGAGACTTACTAATTGTGGCACTGGAAGCCCCACAATTTGGGAAACCTCTTTGATCCTGACATAGATGCCACACAGTTTGTTTCTCTAGTGATGGTTATACCTAGAGGAGCTGAGGACATTAGAAAACAACAAATGTGTGGGGAAACTGCTAAATGAGTCTCAATATTCCTGCCAAGCCCATTTCCTAGGCTCTACTGGAAGACAGGCAGGTTCCAGGAAGCCAAGAAATCCTACATATGAAAGGTATCGATTCTAGAGACCTCTGCAACTCATCCTCTGATTGTCAAGCATTTCCAGAGATTCTCTTTTACTTCACCTAGTTATTATTATTGTTATTATCACTGTACCTTACTGTAGGCACTATACTAAGAATTTGAATTTATTTTATGTAATTTTCCCTATAACCCTGTGAGTTCACCATCATTATTGTATCTTTTAAGGATGGAAAAAAAAGAGAATCAAAGAAGTTAAAACGTTGCCCAAAGTTACAGAGAGCTGGTATTTGGTAGAATTGATACTCTTGAGCCCCTGTGGCTCAAGAATTTATGTTCTTTAGCCAGGCGCCAATGGCTCACACTTATAATCCTAGCTACTCAGGAGACAGATTTGAGGATCACGATTCAAAGCCAGCTTGGGAAGGAGAGTCAGTGAGACTCTTATCTCTAATTAACTACTAACAAATAGTCAGACATGAAGCTGTAGGTCAAGTGGTAAAGCACTTGCATTGAGCAAAATACGCTGAGGCACAGCACATAGGCACTGAGTTCAAGTTCCAGGGATGATGCACACACAAAAGGAATTTGTTTTCATCTGGACTCACCAGTGAATCCTAATTATCTCGAAGGCCTACTGAAGTCTAGCTAAAATCCTGCATGCTTTAGTGGAGAGAAGATGGCTACTTTTAGGAATCCAAGGAATAACCAGACTTCCCAATAAGGCTTTTCTAGAGAGATCCTGCTCAACTGCAGCCTCTACCAATCTTCTTCAGGTTGCTGCTTTACAGAAGAAACAAAAATGTTTTCTATGGCTTGAATTCAGGACCTCATTCTTTTGCTTGGCTTTTTCACTCGTTGCTGATATTCTATCACTTGAGCCATGACTCAAGTGTAGCCTTTTTCTGGTTAATTGGAAACAAGAATCTTTTGAATTTTTTTCTGCCTAGGCTGGCTTTGAACCTCAATCATCAGTTCTGAGCCTCCTGAGTAGCTAAGATTGCAAGCATGAGCCACCAGTGCCTGCCTAAAAAATACAAATATTAGACACTTTCTTAAGTAGCTAGGGTGCCTGACTTGCCTTTTGAGGAAATTTCAGGACACTTAAATAACTCCTGCTGAAGGATAGAGTCCTTTTGGCTTATAAATTAGGGTCAGTGACTCACCCTAAAGCCAACCTCTCGGAAGTCTCGGGTTAAAGAATTAGAACCGACCCTCTTGCAGCTGGGCTGCAGTGCTAGAGCCATGGTAGAGAGAACATCCTGATGAGGGTTTTGTTTCTCTTTCTAAAAGTTTCTGCTGTGGGCAGGCAGGAGAGGCTGCAGGAAGCTGCTGCCACTGTAACTTTGAAATCCTTCCAAGAACTGCTGGATACAGCTTGTGGAAATAATTGCAGAGCTTTAGAAATTTTGAAGGATTTTAAAGGATAACCCAAGGAGCAGGTAAAACCCTCTTTGGAGGATCCTCCTGGGGAATCACTTCTTAAACTTTCTGGTTTTGGACTAATTGTGCTTAAAAAAATGAATAAATTCTTTTTTCCTCTGAGGCTGTGGTGCCCACAGCCTCGAAGAGCAAAACCAGGATGCAGGATGCATCAGCCCCTTAGGGTCAACAGCGCAGCAGCAGATCTTAGAGACTGGCTTCAGCCCTGCGGCCCAGAGCACAAAACAATGCCATGGTTTCAAAAAGAAAATCTCACAATGGAGTTCTTTAGGCTGGATTAGCTGGAGGGTGGGGCCTCCTCACCACAACCCAGAGTTGCAGGGAGGGTCCTACTCAGCATGGGAAGATGTCTGTTCTCTCCCTGGACCAGGATGTAGGTTGTCACATGGGCCAAGGTTGGTGGGAAAATAAGCTGCCCAGGCTTTATCTAGGGCTTAGTTGAGGCGAGGAAAGAAGAAGGGAAAAAAGGTCTCTCTCAGTGAGGTATTTGTTCCATGTTCCAGCAACATGATTTTTGTTTAGCTGTAGTGAATAGCTCTCAGCAGGGAGAACTGAGGTTTCCCGTTCTTCTTCGTTTTGGCTGCTGGCCCACTTTCCCAAGGAAAGTACCTTAGCCTCAAGGTTAGACCTCTGCTCCATAGCATCCCAGCTTCCAACTGAGTTGTTGCAGCCCCAAATGACACCTGAAAACAACCAGATAGTACCTTGGCCTGGTTTCTTTGAGAGGTGCAACAAACATTATTATTGGTATTATTATTGGTATTTATTGAAGGGCTGCAATTACATCTCTGAAAAGGCTACCAAGACTATGGCTTTGAAAGGAAGAGGTGTGAGCAGCCTCCAAAGCCAGTCCCTTCATAGGCAGCTATACCCCTCAGTATTTGTAGTGGGGGTAGTGAGGCTTTGTGTGCATGGAAGCTTGTATTCTGGGTTAAAGGGCTTTCTGAGTTTCTTCTTTTCCCAATAGGGAGCAAGGTTATACCTCTTCCGCATTCATCTGTGCCTCAAGAAGGTTTCTGGGAGCCCCCCCTCACCTCCTGCTGAGGCTCAGTGTAGTCTGTATCAGAATAGACCAACATTTAAGAGACACAGGCAGAAGAGGTGTACAGGAATCATGAATGGTAAATGGAGCCATAGAAGCTTGTGAACCTGTGTTCAGGACTTTAGTGTCACCGGCCACCTGAGACCAATGGGGCCAATCTGAGTGGCTTCTGGACTCAACTTCTCTCCCTCAATCCATCTTGAAGGACTTTTCAAAAAAGACTTTGAATAGAGTAGATAAGGAATTCATGGTTACAAAGTGCAGCCACACTAAAGGGCATAGCAGGACTAGGCTTTCCTCCCACTGCAGTCCCCAGCCCTTTCCCTAGAAGCAGTTACTCTTACCAAGCTATGGGCACCCTTCCAGAAATAGCAGAGATTTCTCTTGGGCACATTGTTCTTTTTTTCCTTCTGGATTATGCTGAATCTTAACACTAATGACTCCTTTTATCTGATCTCATGTTAAAGCATACATAAAATAGAGAAAATAGTACTTAAATCATACATAAAATAGAGAAAATAGTACAACAAACCCCCATAGTCACATCACCATGTTTCAATATATCAAAATTTGTTGAATTTTGTTATGCTAACTAACCTTGTTGCTAAATTTTTCTGGAAATAGAATACAGGAAAATTTGTCTTGAACCTCACCTGTAAATATTTCTGTATGGCTTTCTGATAAATACCCTTTAAAAATAACTATGATGTTATGATCATACCTAATATACCAACTTCTTCCTTCCTTCCTTCCTTTTTTCTTTCCTTCCTTCCTTCCTTTTTTTTCTTTCTTTATCTCTTTTTCTTTTTCATTCTTCTGTTCTTTTAGGGGATTTATATTGTGCCAGTACTAGGGCTTGATCTCAGGGTCTCATGCTCTCAGTTCGCTTTTTCCACTCAAGGCTGGAACTCTACCACTTGAGCCACACCTCTATTTCCCCCCACAATTTCTTAGTATCATTTGATCTCTACTGATTTCTACTTGTTTGGAATCCCACTGATCCTAAAAACTACATGAAACTTACATCTGCCCTTGATTTTGAACTTGGAGTATATAGCCTGAAACATATAGAATGTTGGAAACTCAGGCAACAGCAGCCTGAAGCCTTGTCTACTCCCATCCCCCAAGCTGTTCTTGCTTAGGAAAGAGGCTCTGTATTCATTCTTTCATAACAGAACAATAGTCCAAGCAAGTTCCAAGCAATAAGTCTGGAAAGCAGTATTCTCTAGAGAGGGTTCTGTTCTGTTCCTGCTAGGTAGCATCAAGAAAGCTGTATCCCATTAGTCACAGGAGAGAGAAAAACAAAATTGGTCCCCTGGAGTAGCAATCTATTATTTGACAACCAAAAACAGTAGTTCATTTCTGTTGGATTCAGAGACCATATCAAACATGTGACCTATCAGCCATAGCAAACACCTATGCAGGGGTTACTGTGTAAAAATTTGGCAAGTTTTCATGGTAGAGGTTATGTGATCAACTGCCTGGTCTACACTGCTCCTAGCTAGTTGATGCTCCTCAGCACTCTTTTCCTGAGATTATTCATTTGATTATATTGGTTTCCAGGCTACTCTTTATCTTCAAGTTTTGAGCATCTATCCTTAATCAGTGCATATCCAGTTCACCAGTTGTCTCTGTCCATTCTTGCCCTGCTCCCTGAATCTCCAGGAGAAGCCACAGGGAACCCTTTACTCCCATCATTCCCTGCCAGCTCAAAGTATGTGACATGTCTGGCTCTCAGCCCTTCGTTCTCTTGGCCAGAAAGGCATTGCCAAGCCAATCGGCATCATGTTGGGTGTGGAAAGTTCTAGCTACAAGTACACAGAGCTTAATACACTGCTTGCCTGCCTATCAGCCAGCCTCCTATTACCAGCACTAGAAAAGCCGTGAGAGGCAGCCACTGTTTTCACAAATTTGGTTTGTGAGTCTGTGATGACATTGTCTTGGGGAGGAGAAGCAAGCCTCAACTTTACAAGACCAAATGTTAGCCGGTGGCCCATGATTCTTACTGGCATATGCCTTCTTCTCTATCATCTTCTACATGAGCACAGAAGAGAAGACCACCAGATCGGGCTCTCAAGAAGTTCTCTAGTTTGGGGGAAGAAATTCTTGGGCTTCTGGAATTTCAGAATGCAGCTTCTACAGTGATAGAACGAGAATCCGCTTTCTATGTGGCTTTCAAGACTCAGGTAATATAGGATCATAGAGGACAAAGTGGAGGTAAAATCCAAGTATTTTCCAGTTATTTTCAAGAAAGTTGCACAAGCAAATCTGTGATTAACGAGGTCCAGATTCTCTGAGGTACTATCAGAACTGCATGAAGCAAACTGTTTACCCGTTTCAGACAATCCTGCTTTGTTCCTACAGGCACCCAAGGCCAGAAGCAGGGGGCAACCATGAAGATTGGCAGTGCCCTCTTGAGGAATCCCTGAGTACTGCAGGAGCCAGGCTGGACAGGAGACTATTTTGCTCTGGTCATCCAGCAGAACCAATTGCCCCAGAAACAGATACATAAGTGGGGGTGGGTAAACATGAAAACTGAGGCCTCCTGAGGGCCTAGTAAGAAACTTTATGAAGGATGTTAGAGAGGATTCAAGAGAAGGGTTTGAGGCAGAGTGTCAGAATGTATAGAGCCACTGGAAACACTAGATCCTAGGGAACTGGGAAGCTTAAGATATTGGGATCTGGTAGAGCCTCTTTCAAAGCCCTGGGCATAAAAGCAATGTTAAGACAAGAAGATTTACTTCATTAAGGGGTCAGGAGAAAGAAAAAGGAAAAGAAGCAGAGGGAGAGACAGAGTCAGAGACAACGAAAAGGAGTCAGATAAAGGAACAGAAACAGGTTGAGACTTGGAGAGAAGATAAAATGAGTGGTAAGACAATGGAAATGAAGGAAAGGATAGGGGAACATAGTTGATAAACTGATATTTGTAAGTTTATTGGGAAAACACTTTTTTCTGAGTATTGATTAGCCATTCCCAGGGCTGCTGCTGAGCATCCAAGGGGAAGACTTGTGAGAAGGCTAAGGCTGAGTGATATTCCCTGTACACCAAACTACCTCACTATTCCAGGTGTGAGGGATCATCTATCTTCATATCCCAAAGTTTGGGTTTGTTTCCTTCTGCCATCTGATGAACTGATGGCACAACATTTGGAAATCTGCTGCTCTTGGTCTTTCCCCTCCTCCAGGGCCATTCTGACAATCATCTTCCAGAAGTTTATTGCTGACCCAATCCTACAACTACTATGGCCTCAAGTCTGGTCTGCTCTGGACAGCTACTACTACTACTGCTGTACAAGGGGCAGCATTACAAGGATCCTTTTACTTTGAGACTGGTTTAAGAGCAAGGGATCCAGAGCTCTAGGACTGAGCAAGCTTCAAATACAACAACACTCTGAAATCTAGCGAGCTCCCCCATTTCCTATCAGCAGAGCCCAAGCCAGAAATATGTCCAAATTCGCAACTTAAAGAGAAAATATTAACACACAAACTTTGCTCTCTTCTCCCATAGGAAGATTGTAGGCTGGGCTCAGTATCTCCCTTCTCCACTGTTACACCAAGGCAAGCCATAAGAAAAGTTTCTCTTTATTTTACTGGAGTATGAGAGACATCAGGTACCTACTCTGCTATACGCCAGCTAGTTTCCTTATAGGCCATCCGTGAGCAGTTTCTGGCCTTTAAGAGAACTATGCCTATCTGAGGGTCCTGAAAGGAAAACCTTCCCTGGCTAGGCCAATCTGGTATTGGGCACTCAAATATCTTCACAATTTTTAGAAATCACTATTACCTATAGAGTGGGTTCATATATTACTCCCCTGGTTTTTTTTTCTGCTTGGCTATTTTTCTTAGTATTTCTTTCTCTGAGGCCAGGACTACACCCCCTCGCCCTGCTTCTTCCTAGCTGGCCTCAGCTTTGTGATGAGGACACCATACCCTCCAGGTGGCATTTTCAGTACCGAGTTTTCAGACTGTGTTCTTGTCTTAAAGTTGATTTTGCTCTTTGGAAATAGCCTACCTTCTTGACCGGGCTTTTCATTAGCAACACACAGGTGTTGCCCTCTTCTAGCTTCCGTTAACCTATTCGTAAAATTATCGTAATTCTAACTTCTTTCAGTTTGCTCCCAATCTATTCATGGAAGCAACAGCTTGCATTTAGTTCTCATTCAGCTGGAAGCAAGACAGATTTGGAAGAAATTTTGTAAAGAAATTTTTCTGCTCTATTGTGTTTCTAGAGCTGGGAGGGGGAGGAGTGCTTATTTGCTAAGGAAGAGGGGGAGGGGAAAGGTGGACACTGCCAAAGGCATCTGGTAGTGAGGGGTGGGCTTGGAGAAGATTTGGAAGAACTCTTGGAGCTAACATGTAGGGTTTTGACTTTAGCCTCCGCACCAGGGATACCATCCCAATAGCTTCCCATCCTTGGTCTGTCACACCCCACACCAAATACACCCAAGGATCAGTTGGAGGCTTCCAGGAGCTCTCCATTTTATTTCTACCCACCACCCCCATCCACATTTCTGGATGACTTTGTAACAAAGCAAAATTCCAGAGAAGCCTTGGGGGAAAAAAGGAAAAGAAAACGAAATATTTGCCACTGAAAGGCAGAAAAAGAAGATGGAACCCTTAAAGAAGGGAGTATCCCCAGGAGGTGGGGACAAGGGGAGGAGAAGGGGAGGAGGATAGGAGGAGGAAAGACAGCCTGTCCCTTTAAGGGGGTTGGCTGTCAATCAGAAAGCCCTTTTCATTGCAGGAGAAGAGGACAAAGATACTCAGAGAGAAAAAGTAAAGGACCGAAGAAGGAGACTGGAGAGACCAGAATCCTTCCAGCTGAACAAAGTCAGCCACAAAGCAGACTAGCCAGCCGACTACAACTGGACTCAGACCCAAAGACATGGGTAAGTTTCACAAACTTTAGCATCCGAGACTCAGGCAGGCACAGGAATTCACAAGAGAATTTCTAACTTGGTGATTTGGGGTTTCTAATTATTTAAATAAGTTGTGTTTGGGCATTGTTTTCTTTTCTTCTAATTCCTTAGCATTCAATTAGATTATCTTTCTGCTGTTGTGAGCATGGTGTAGCAGCACGTGGAGTCGTACAGATCCTTGAGAGAGCGGCCAGCAGGATAGATGTAATCATGTGTCCTTCTACCTCCTTGCTTCCCTTCTCTTTCCTCTTTTTCCCCTTATTCTAAGGCCCTTGTCATGGCCAGGTCAATTGGCACACCTGATTTTACTGAAGGGAACTAAATAGTGGCTAACCGTCAAATGTACCAAATAACTGCTTGCTTGAAATAAAGTTTGCATCAGTAGGAACTTGGGGAATAGGACAAGGTGGACTTAGGTTTGACCATGTCTATAGAGGCCATTCTCAGGTTCAGGAAATGAAGGACTGCAATGGCTTTACAAATATGGGTAAGGGTGTGTGTGTGTGTGTGTGTGTGTGTGTGTGTGTGTGTGTGTGTGTGTGTGTGTGTGTGTGTACATGTGTAAACACCTATACAGGTGACCATTTCAAGTCAATATGACCTGAATCTCTGTCATGACAAAGGAGGCTGCTGGGACTTAAGGACTCTTGCTGAGTTGAGAAGTGAGAGTTTCTCTATGTTCTATGAACAAAAGGAGAAACTATGGGGTTTTAGTGTCTGATAGTGTGTATGAAGAACAAAGTGGGTAGAGCAAAAGGCTCTTCGTTCATACAGGACACGGCAGGGACATATACACTTTGAATTACTTGACAAAACAAGGGTAGCAACTGGAAGGAATCCTGAGTGAAATGAGCCTCAATTGCCCACTGTGTTCACCATCAAATGTACTGTCCAGTAGACTCCAATAAGATTCACAGAGGTAAGGTTTATTATTATTATTATTATATGGCACTAGTATCACCCTTCAGGTTGTTTCATCCTCAATCACAGAGAAAGCTGTTTGAAGCACTTATTCAGGTATGATAGTTAAAGGGACAGAACACTAGACTAGGAATCAGAACAATCTGGTTCAAATCCCAGATCTGCCTCCAGTGAACTCTGCAATCTTTGTCAGGTCACCAGGAATGACCACTTAATCGTCTGGAAAACAGGAGTAGCAACGACTGTTTTGTCTGCTTTCAGGGTTGAGGATCAAGTAATGATATGGAAGCCCTTTGAAAATGATCAATCTCCATAACAATTTGTAGCCCCTGATAATAGCAATTGCCATACAATAACACTTGCACAAGATGGCTCTTACTTTTTCTGAGGCAGTTAGATTTTCTTTAGGCATACTTTGTGTGTTTGTATAAGAGTCATTTGCCCAATTAAGGGTGGCCTGGTGAGAGGTGAATGTAGGAGGGACTCAATCTCTGCCCTAGGTAACATCAGGATTCTATCTTATGTCAGCAAGACTGACATAGGTTGCACAGGGAGTAAAGAAAGCTGTTGACTTTTCCTTCCTCAGGGGATGAAAGCTCTAAGAAAAGGTAAGAAGAATAAATAAAGTGATCATACAGACAGGTTCTTTTTTTTGTTTGTCGGGTGTAAGACTTGAACTCTGGGCTTAGGCGCTGTCCTTAAGCTCTTCAGCTTAAGGCATGTGCTCTACCACTTGAGCCACAGGCCACTTCCGGTTTTCTAGTGGTTTATTGGGATAAGAGTCTCACGGACTTTCCTGCCCAGGCTGGCTTTGAACCGAGATTCTCACATCTCAGCCTCCTAAGTAGCTAGGATTACAGGCGTGAGCCACCAATGCCCGGAGGTTGGTTGATTTCCTCCAAAAATGATTGGCACAGATTAAGTCAATGTTAAGAACAGGTATTGGGATAGGCTTATACTTGAACTGGGTGCATCTGATGGAGTAATTGAGTTTTCATTCAATTATAGCTATCTCAAATACTTAATAACTTATAAACAAGCCCTAATAAGATACTAAACTGCCATTACTTCTGAAGGAGTATGTGTTGCAGCTTATTTCAGTAGTAGAATAACGTAGTAGAATATGGTATTGGAAGAAAAATTTAGAAAATATCTGAGTTAGAGTCAGGCATAGTCATGCATGCTTGTAATCCAGCACTTGGGAGGCTGAGGCAGGAGGATCATGATTTTAAAGCCAGCCTGGGCTACATAAAGTTATGTGAACTAAATCTCATTGTAGAATTCATTTCTATATCAACAACTTAAACATTCCTAAGTGTCTGCTTAATCACATTCAAGAACAGGAGAGCTCAGTACCTGAACCATACAGAATTCTTTAGGACTGAAGGTGGAGAACAGCATAGGATGTAGTGGCACCTATACAAAAGGTTTGAGCATGAAGTAATAGCTTATTAAACTTTGTCCAGGCTTGGAAGGGAGATATTCTAAATGTGTTTTTGAGATTACAGTGGAACCAGAAGGAAGTCAAAGAGGCCTCGTTGATTATTCTCTGCTCAATAACACAATGTCATCCTGAACAGCAGAACATTAGCTTTCAAGAGCATGTTTTTTTTCTGAGAACAGTGGCTGTTACCATAGTAACCAGACTGGGATGCTTCCCTTCAGAAATGGCTGCTGAGCAGTGAGGTTTTGGCTAGCTTGGAATAAGTAAATATAGCTCAGGCAAAAGACTGTGATGGCAGAGCAGAGGTACAATTTTACCAAATACCTAAAGACAAGATGAAGCCCATCCAGGGGGCAAGAATGCCATCTAAATACCAGAAGTTAAAAAGAAACCAGATCTGGACTTACTCTAGAATGCTGACCTACTCTTCCTAGGGACATTGATTAAAATGATCAAGGACAGCCTTCACTTCACATCTCACTTTGGTCCTGAAGTCAGGGGAACTCAGAAAGATTGAGTGGTTTGCCCTACTTTATGGGACTTTCACTTTGGTTCTAAGCTTGAAAAGCCACAAGTCTACTCAACACCTTGAGAATAGAAATGCTTTCTCAGAGCTATCTGAGTAGAACTACTTCCAAGCCTGGGAGATCGATGAGAGTGGATATAGTCTCAAAACCCCATAAGGTTGGATCCCAACCAGTGGCATCTTTTCCCCTGTTGCCATTTTGTATGTCATTTTGAAGCCCTGAGAACCATCCTTTGGAAAAAATGGTTTGTTTTGAAAGAAAACAACATGGAAATTCCCTCACTGACCACAGAATTCCAGGTTTAGAAGATCAAATGGGAACAATAATGTGATCAGTTGTGATCACATCAGCCATAGTAGGTGAATAAGTGTATTCCCCTACCTTCCTTTCCCACTCAAAGGGCCTTACCCAGTGCCAAACTTAAAAGTCCAGCTAGTACTGATTGAAGAGTCCTTCCTTGGCTATCTCTAATTCTTCATTGGTCTCTGAACTCTCAGCCCTGCAGAGCTCCAGAAAAGAATCAGTGGGTGGTGGTGGTTCATAGCTGTAATCCTAGCTACTCAGAAGGCTGAGATCTGAGGATCACAGTTCAAAGCCAGCCTGGGCAGCAAAGTCCAAACATGAAACTATTATCTCCAATTAACCACCAAAGAGCTGGGAATGGAGTTGTAGCTCAAGTGGTAGAGTGCTAACCTTAAGCAAAAAGCTCAGGGACAATGCCCAGGCCCTGAGTTCAAGACCTAGGACACGCACCAAAATTTTTTTTAAAATCCAGGATATCCCAAGGAAGAGAATAAGTTTCTCTAGACCAGTAACAAGAGAGAAGCAAATGGTGACAGTCTAGCCTAGGGAATAAGGTATACTGTTGTCTCTAGTGCCAGGTACTTCTTGGTCTTCCCGTAATTGGGTAAAGAGGAAGCAATGGGTCAGGGATAGATTTTAACAATGAATCTTGTATCTTACCTGCTAATGTTAGTCGTAAAATTGTTTTGTGTGTGTGTGTGTGTGTGTGTGTGTGTGTGTGTGTGTGCATACACAAGTACAGAGAATAAGGTGATCCAGATATTGTTTTATGTTACTAATACCTATCTAAAAAGGAGACTGGAGTTCCTTTTTATTTAACCTAGTCCACTTGATTTGACTACCCAGCACAAATTTCTTGGCCCCAGTGCCGGTAGGGTCCTTTTTAGCACTTCAATGTGGTACTAGTACTAATAAAAATATAGTTAGAGATTTATCTGCCTGGTTAAGTCCAGAAGCAAAAGTCTTTGTCACCTCCTGATTGTTTTACTTCTGGAACCCACCCACTGCTCACTATCCATCCTTAGTACCAGTCACGACTGCTGTAGTATCTTGGCCCTGTCAACTGCTATAGGCCCTGATCAAGGAAGCCTCTGTTCATGGGGTGAGGTTAAGGGGTGGGTTCTGGGAGGAGGGTAAGACTGTAGTACAGATTAGAGACTTAGGGAGATCGAGCCAGTTTTTCACTCAATGAGCCTGCCTGTTGTTTAGCTCTATTGTATAGGGTTCTTCTATCTCTCCCTTTGTCAGCTGGACTCAAGGGACAAGCTGGGAATTGTGCAGGGTACAATTGGTCTCTATCTACCATTCCATTTGATGAAAGCCCTTCCTCTCCTCCCTTTGATGAGTTCCCAGATTCACACTGAATTTCCATCTCATGGAGCTGGTCCTTAAGGCATGGCCAGGGCATGGGAAAGGAGGGAGGGCTTAGGAGTTCTTAGATCCTGCCTAAAGAGACAGCATTAGGATCACTACAGGTTACTAGGATGGGCCTGGATGTAAGAGTCACAGTACTCAATTGATCAATCAGAACATTGGTAGGAAGGTCTTGAAACTCTTTTAGAAACTCTATAAGATTTGTTTTGGAAGTTTGCAGATGAATGTAGCCAACTCTGGACTTTCTTCCCTTTTCTTCTTTTTTGTCCACAGACTTAGTTATGTCCATTTTAACATTTGATAGTGGGGTTTTGATTCACAGTCATAAATTGGTTCTTCCAAACAAGATAGCAAGTTCATTGAAAAAGAGATTCGACTTTCTAATTCCCTTCTGCCTCTCATAGTGTCTGAGTTACTGCTAATACACCTAATGTTTGTTCTGAATCCATGTAAACACAAATGGAAAGCCAACACTGGGGAGGAGAAGACCATTGTTTTTCTCTATGATCACTCACCAACATGAGGAAATTTAATCCAATTGAAATACATTGGGTAATATTTTACTATAGAATTCTTTTCAAAGTTTTTTTTTTTTTGGTCCAGTCGTGGAGCCTGAACTCTGGACCTGGGCACTGTCCCTCAGCTCTTCAGCTCAAGGCTAGCGCTCTACCACTTGAGCCACAGGGCCACTTCTTTTTCTTTTCTTTTTTCTTATGTTGTGTTGAGGAATCGAACCCAGGGCCTCATGCATGCAAGGCAAGCACTCTACCACTGAGCCACCTTCCCAGCTACTATAGAATTCTTTTATGTCAACTTTACATTGTCACAATTTGTACTTGGCTTTACTTAGCCTTTGCCTTACTCCAGCACGCACCTTGTCAGTCATGAGGGGCTCTAAACTAGAGTGTATGTGTTTTTTGGCTATTGCTCACACATCTCTAAGTTCATACTTTGGGTGGTGCAAATTCAAAGACAGTACAGATGGACTTTTCAGAATGCTTCGATAGTCAGCTACTTTGATGAAAAGACAATTTCTTATGCATTCTGAGTTTTCTTTCTCAGTTGGAGTTCAAAATTTCATTTTTACTTGGGAAGAATGACTGAGATTCTTCATTGTGCTTAATTGCAATGCCCTCAGAAGACATATTTGGTCCCAGTTGTGAGTAGATGAACATCTGATCTGTTGATATTGTTGAACTGTTTATAGTTTGGCAGTACGGGATTTAGCTATTGAGCCAATTCTTTCAGATTCTAATATTAGAGATTCATTAAAACTTATGTCCTTCTTTCTTTGAGTAGTGGTGGAACAGAAAAGGAGGTGCTAAGTTATCTGAATACTTAGGAAAATGGATGGAAAAAATGTCAGAAATTTACGTAATCGATCTCAATTAAAAATTATTTTTAAAAAGAAAAGAAAAGAGAATGTCAGGGCTGGGAATGTGGCTTAGTGGTAGAGTGCTTGCCTAGTGTTCATGGAAAGCCAACACATAAAAAAATCTGGAAGTGGCCTATGGCTCAAGTAATAGAGTGCTAGCCTTGAGCAAAAGAAGCTCAAGGGCAGTGCCCAGGCCTTGAGTTCAATCCCCAGGACTGGCAAAAAAAATTAAAAGAAAAAGAAAATTTCAGTGATTCGGAGTTGCTCCAAAGGCGTCACTCTTTTTTTCACTCATACTACATATGACTTTTTGTGATTATTTGGATGATCATCAAGTAATCACATACCAAATCATTTGTCTAGGATGATAAAATCATTCGATCACTTGATGATGAGAGAAAAAAAAACCTGTCAGTGTGTGATATATAGGGGACATCAGCTAAAACTTCAAATGGAATTCTCCATTTGGCTAGCAAGAGTTCAATTTTCTCCATTCCTGATCACACCTGCATCACCATTTAGCCCTTCCAAGGGTGAAAAGGCTGAGGTGACTGAGTGGGCCCAGAAGGGCCACTTGCTAGGGTAGATGACTCTCCTCACCCTAGGCTAAACAAACAATCCTGTTATTGTTCCCTAGTCTGACCCCCTCCCTACCCCCAGACCTCAAGCCCCTGCAGAATACTAATGAGGCTCCTGAGATCTCAGGGGAAAACAAGGCTTCTTTGTTTGGGGGAGCTAGGGAGGACTCTGTCCAAGCCCTGACCTTGTGCTGGGGAGAGAGGGAACAGTGAGGTCAATGACCTCCCCCTCTCCCACCTCCAGGCTTCAGAAACCTCTTTACTACAAGAGTATCATATCAGAGTTTGAGGGAGTAGAGACGAATGGGAAGGGTAATGAAAGAAAACAGCAGTGCTGTTTACTTCCCTTCTTTTAACTTACAGGATGCTTCTAGTATCTTCACCTGTTGGGAGAGATCAGTTTTTAAAATGTTTCCCACAAACTGCAGCTCATTTCAGCTGTCATACTTTTCTCTCTGGTGTACACGTGTGGATATGTATATTTGCGTGTGCATGCATACCAAAGGCCAGCCACAGTAAAGTACTCTCATTAAGCACGCTTACAAAGTCCTGCTGAGTGAACTCAACCTCCACTCACAGCAGCACAGCTACTAACGGTTTGCTTCTAATGGAGGCCAAGTTTTCTGTCAGCAATGCTTTATACTTGGCTAAGCTTCATGTCTGGCATAATGTACAATATCTTTGAAGGAGAGCCTCTTTGAAGCCTAGAAAAGGGCTGTCATTTCAAGGGATGGGGAATAATGAATCACCCTCATTTTGTGGTTCTGATAAGAGGAACAAATGCCTCTACCTCAACTTTCCCATGGTAGAGATAATTTAGTTCTTCAAATCTGTTCACATGGATGCAATTTGGTACCATGTAAATCATAAAATGTTCAAGCATTCGGGACTAAAATGAAACTCTGCTGATATTAAGAAGAAGAGGCAATGACTATTTCCTCTGGTGCCTTGTTGTAGACAAATGAGTGTGGCTGGAAGAAATGCCTGAATATAGAAAAATCAAAACCCAATGAGTATAATTTATTTTCATCCTATAAGAAGTCATAATATGCTTATTCAAAGCTAGCTCTTTCCCAGTATATCTGCTGATTGTTTGCATGTATTCATGAATGCTACATGAATAAATATAAAATAGTTTATATATAATTTATATACACATAATTTATATACCCATGTGAATAAATATACATTGTATACTTAACATACTAGCTGATATGTACATAGATACACATATTCATATATAAATTCAGAATGTTTGTGTAAAGAGCTTGATTTTTTTGTTGTTGTTGTTGTTGGTCATGGGGCCTGAACTCTGGGCCTGGGCACTGTCCCTCAGCTCTTCAGCTCAAGGCTAGCACTCTACCACTTGAGCCACAGCACCACTTCAGGTTTTTATATGTGGTGCTGAGGAATCGAACCTCAGTAAACTGAAGAGACTCATATGGCAGTCTTTACCTGTTCTAAAAAAACCCAGCACAATGCTGGGCACATTCATTCCCATAACTAGTTGATAAATAACTGAAATAAGTAAACAAACACTGAAACAGTAGGACAGGATGTGATTCCATCATCTCTCTGGCTTGCTACATGAATTATTTAAAAACTACATACATGCTGGGAATTGAAGGTAAGGATTTATTTTCAAAAAGGGAACAGAGTAAGAATTCTTGAATAGCCTCACATCCTAAATGCCAAAACCTATAATTCTCCTGATTTTGGACTCCAGGGTGACCACTCTCCCCATGCTTGGGAGCATAGTGCTATAAGTAGATGAAGTACCTATTGTGCATTCCTGATTGTTTCCCTTCTTTCTTCCCCAGGCTTGTTAGAATGCTGTGCAAGATGTCTGGTAGGGGCCCCCTTTGCTTCTCTGGTGGCCACTGGATTGTGTTTCTTTGGTGTGGCACTGTTCTGTGGTTGTGGACATGAAGCACTCACTGGCACAGAAAAGCTAATTGAGACCTATTTCTCCAAAAACTACCAAGACTATGAGTATCTCATTAATGTGTAAGTACCTGCTCTCCCACACAAACATATCTCTTTTTTCCCCTCTTTCCATTCTGGAGGAACTCATCAGTACCTTCATGAGCCAGCCTGAGCCTTCCCACTGTGTAGAAACTTCACCTGTGCCACATCAAAAGCCCCAAACAAGGGGATATGTCAGATTCAGATGGAGAGGTCTGCCTTCCTACCAGCCCTCTTCTACCCTTCCTTCTATTCTCACGGTCTCATTTCTGTTAGGTGTGGTTAAAATTGCTTGTGTTGCCTCCACAAAATGTCAGGTATTGGGAACCCAGAGGAGGCACAATGACAGGACAGAATGGAGTCACTACTCTTGGTTTGACATACTGCTTGTATACATATGCTCAGGGTTAGTGGGTTAGTACTGAGTCTCTCCAGCTTCTACAGCAAATCAAGTTACTGTTCCATCTCTGGTCTAGCTCTTCTCTCCTGTGAGGGAGTATCTCTGATGGGTCAGGCAAGGAAGCTCTCTAGGTTGCACAGTAAGCAAGGGATAGGGGAGGAGCCTGTCCTTAGTTGCTCCCTGTCTTCATTTACATTAGTAAAAACAAGGTGAAAGCAACAAGAAGAAACGTAGTGATCTAAAGAACCTCCAGCCTTGGATGTTATGAAAGAAGAGCTGGGTCCTCAGTAAATAAGACTGTTCTCTTTTGTCTGTCTGTTACTGTAGGATCCATGCCTTCCAGTATGTCATCTATGGAACTGCCTCTTTCTTCTTCCTTTATGGGGCCCTCCTGTTGGCTGAGGGCTTCTACACCACCGGCGCAGTCAGGCAGATCTTTGGCGACTACAAGACCACCATCTGCGGCAAGGGCCTGAGTGCAACGGTAACAGGGGGCCAGAAGGGGAGGGGTTCCAGAGGCCAACATCAAGCTCATTCTTTGGAGCGGGTGTGTCATTGTTTGGGAAAATGGCTAGGACATCCCGACAAGGTGATCATCCTCAGGATTTTGTGACAATAACAAGGGGTGGGGGATAATTGGGCGTGAGTCTGTGGCCTCATCCCCACTCAAGGCTAGGTCCTCTCTAGGTCTTAGCTTTTGAGTGAGGAACTGATGGTTACAGCCGAACGAGATGGTCAGGAAGAACGTGGTGCCTGGTTGCTTAACCTCATCTTTCAAAAGTTCTCAAGAGTCTGAGTGTGGTAGGTTAAACCTGTGATCACAACTTCTCTGGAGACAGAGGTTGGGAAGATCACTGTAGGAGCCCAGCCCTGGGCAAAAAGTTATGGAAACCCCATCTACTCAAATAATCCATCTATGGTGGTTTATGCCCGTCTTCCCAGCAATGTGTGAAGTATAAGGATGATGGTCACAGTCCAGGTCCACTGAGGCAAAAAATGTGAGAGCTATACAAAAAGTAACCAGAAAACAAAAGGGGCTGAAGGCATGGCTCAAGTGGTAGAGAGTCTGCCTAAAATGTATGTGGCCCTGACTAAAACTGCCAGTACCACCCCAAAAAAGTAATGTTCCCTAGAAAATTTCATCTCAAACTGGAAAGCATGAGTTTTACAGATGCTTTGTATAATCAGACCATTTCTAAGCCAGCTGTTGGTATCTTTTTATCCCTTTCTAGCAGAGGCCACAGAGTGGATCTAACTGTATAAGAGCCTAAAACAGTGCTCAAGGGAAGGAGATTGGAACACTTGATCTGAGACGGGGGAGGGGAGATCATAGATACTAGATGATTGGCTCCAAGGTGGAATGCCCAATATTCTGGGATCCTACATTGTTGAGGCTCCCAGAGGGAATTAGAGTAGATCTGCATATGTAATGTTTTATCTTTTTCTGGGGCCTAGCCATATTTCTAAGTGAGAAATGCATTGGTTTTTAGGCACTATAGTTAAAGACTTTGTGGGAGCTGAACACCTGTGGGTTGTAGTGATGTCCTTTTATGGCCAGCAGTTAGCTTAGAAAGGTTTTTGTATCTAAAATTTGAATCTCCCATTGGCTTTATTAAATGACTAGGGAACAAATATCATATGTCCAGGAACATCTTGTGAGCTCAGCCTAAGGCACAGAATGGCACCACTTTCTTTCAAGATCTATTTTGATTTCTTTACATCTTATCTGCCAAAAACAAATCCCTTGAAGCCTCTCTAACCCAGGGATCCTCCTCACTCAAACCCCCACCCATTTCCCTTACCCTCCATCACACTTAGGGCCAGTTCTCAAGGAGATACTGTCAATGATACTTGGCAGAAGTGCCCTACTCACTAATTTCATTTGAGGGAGATACCTGGAATCTGGCTTCATTGGCACATGCCACTCCAGGATCTCCCTGTTTGTGTTTTAACACTGCAAGCTGATGCTGACTTCTAACCATGCCATGTGGATTGTTTTAGTTTGTGGGCATCACCTATGCCCTGACCGTTGTATGGCTCCTGGTTTTTGCCTGCTCTGCTGTGCCTGTGTACATTTACTTCAATACCTGGACCACCTGCCAGTCTATTGCCTTTCCCAGCAAGACCTCTGCTGGTATAGGCACTCTCTGTGCTGATGCTAGAATGTATGGTGAGTTGGACATGGGTATCTTTGTTCCCCTACCAACTGTGGAAACACGTATTTTTTATTCTTTTTTTAGATTAAGGAGGGTGGTGATCATGGGAAAAAATGTAAGATGGTGTATGCTTGGGTTCATTAACTTCCCACTGAAACTGGAGAGATTTCTTCCCAGAAAGGGAATTTAGAAATGGTGAGAGTTTCCTTGGCTGTAGATACTGCTCTACTCTGGTCTGTTTACATTCCAAAGCTCAAAGGAACTCATTTCTATGACACAATAGTTCACACCTGTTCAACACCTTTGTTTTTTTTTTCTGTAAATTGTTAGAAAAAAGGGATCCTGATTGTTGGCAGGTCCTGACCTAATAGCCTGGATGATTGCAGAGGGGGGAAGGGCACTGAAGGAGAGACTCTATGTGGCCCTATAACTCCATCTTGCATCTTTCTTAGGTGTTCTCCCATGGAATGCTTTCCCTGGCAAGGTTTGTGGCTCCAACCTTCTGTCCATCTGCAAAACAGCTGAGGTGAGTAGGCCATATGTGCTATTTTGCAATGGAATACTTAATACCATAGGAATTTCCACCCATGGTCTTCAGTTTTAAGCATTATGGTTCCTTCTTGCTGGATTTAGAATGAACAGATTTCCCTTCTAAAAAACGTTGGCTGAGTGCCTGGGTCAATAAGCATAGATGCTTAAAATCATGCATTTTCCTTAGAGCTGAGTAGAAAGACATATTCCAAAATTCCACTTAAAAGAGAAATGTGTAGCTTTAGATAGAGTTTCATGGCAAAATTCCCCAAATGAAAATGTTCACTTTTTTAGTTAAAAACTTTATCAAGAGAATGGGCTGTGCAGAGACACACATAGGGTTTATAAAACACTTGAATTTTGGAGTTTCTTACTCTCCAAAGAGAGGTAAAACAAGTGTGTTTGAAAAAGGGAAACACTTTATTGAGAACAGTCATTATACACAAATGAGGCAGGGGAATAAAATTAAATCCTGCAGAGGAAGGAAATAAACTTTCTTAGAAAGCAAAGTGTTGGCTTTAAGTTTTGGGACTCCGAGCACCACAGAAAGGAATGAGTTAAATATTGGGGAACATGATCTAATTTTATGAATTTTCTGTTCTGGGTGTTGTGGGCTAGATGTTATAGTGTACATTGCAGAATGGGAAGTGAAATTTTAGAGCAAACACATGAATGGCATACATCCATTCAGAAAGCTACATTCACTATTTACAGTGAAGAATTTTTTTTCTGTCTCAGGAAATAATTCTTTCTTTTTTTACCTGCAGTTCCAAATGACCTTCCACCTGTTTATTGCTGCATTTGTCGGGGCTGCAGCCACGCTGGTTTCCCTGGTGAGTTATCATTGAATGATCTTAGCAAATAAATGGTTCTGGGTAGTTCAGCTACTGTTAAGATGGCAAGGCAAGAAGACAAACATTTTCCGGCCTTGAATTGCCAAAGAGAAGCTAGGAAAGAGATTCTGTTCTCTGCTTTGAGTTGACAAGGCAGAATACCTTCATAAATTTTAAAAAAAAGTTTTTTTAAAAAAGGAAGTAAGACTTGCCATCCTCAGTACCACACACAAAAAAAGATAAAACGTAAACCAGATGCTGGTGGCTCACACTGTAATTCTATCTACTTCAGCAGCTGAGATCTGGAGGATCGTGTTTCTAGGTAGCTGTGGAAGAGAAGATTGCTAGACTACAAAATAACCAGCAAAAAGCTGGGCTGGAGACATAGCTCAAGTGGTACAGCACCAGTCTAGCAATCATGAGGCCCTGAGCCCAAACCCCTGGACTGCCAAAAAAAGAGGGAAAAAAGAAAAAGAAGCAAGAGATTGGAAGTCATGAATAATCATGTTCAATATTTGCAGAGCATATAATATTACCAAGTGCTCTGCAGTCATACTATTGTTAATTCGCAACAAAGTGTGACCAGGACAGTGACAAGAACATTACTAAACATGATTTGCTGTAGCCTAAGATTCTATGTACTATAAATACGAATCCATCTTGGATACTGTCTAATTGAATGGGTGTATTTGCCATCATGGAAATATTGAAAGAACCACCTGACATTATTAGAATTATGACTTGAATGTAATTATATGTCCAAGGTCATTCTGATAATGTTACGTTTAGTGTTAAGGCAGTATGCAGCTGACAAACCTAGGACACTAAAGGGCATGACAATTTACATGAAATCATTGAATAACCAACCAGGGAATGGACAAGGGTGAGCTTGTAGAATCCTCCCCACACTGCTGAGTCATTTATACAATGTCAACTTACTAAATACATACATTAAAGCAGGGGAAATATACTGCATAGGTGGCTGCATGAACTACAACACACACTCTGTGACTCCAAGCCACTCAGGCATGTGGCTAGGACAGAACTCAGGTGTAGTTCACTTTGTTGAGGAAAGCTCAAGGCTGTGATTTAGGGGCATGGCTTTAGTAGTAGCAAGCCTGAGTTCAAACCCCAGTCCCACTGAAAAAATTCAGTACTAGGCTATTAGAAAGCTGTGTCTCAGTCAGGATTGCTAGTCAGATGTATAAGGAAAGCCTGTGTTGTGCTAGTTGTATTTTGTTGTTGTTGTTTGGCAGAATGGGATTTTTTCCCTTTATTGACTTATGATTTTATTTTCATTCTTCTTCATTCCCAAAAGGATTGGAAGAGCAGGAGTTTCCTGTTCTACTCACACTCATCTTTTTTCTTCTGTTCCCTACAGCTCACCTTCATGATTGCTGCCACTTACAACTTTGCCGTCCTTAAACTCATGGGCCGAGGCACCAAGTTCTGATCTCCCATAGAATTTCCCCTTTCTCTAATAGCGAGGCTCTAACCACATAGCCTACAATGCTGCATCTCCCATCTTAATGCTGCCTTTGCCACTGACTGGCCCTCTTATTACTTGATGAGTATAACAAGAAAGAGTCTTGCAGTGATTAATGTCTCTCTGTGGACTCTCCCTCCTATGTACCTCTTGTAGTCATTTTGCTTCATAGCTGGTTCCTGCTAGAAATGGGAAATACCTGAGAAGGTCAATCCCCAGCTGCAAGTCACAAAGTAATGGAGGCTCTAATTCAGTTTCCAAGCATCTCCTGAGGACCAGGAAGTGCTTTCTTCTCAAAGGACACTTCCTCTAATGGAAACAAAGTAGGAAGAAAGATGCTAAGGTAGAGAGAAGGAATGTCCTTGCTCCACTTGCCATCAAATATATTCTCCTTGGTGTACAAACCAGAGAAGTCACTTCTTTCTCTGTTACCACTGAAGATAAAAGGAAATAAAATGAATGCTAGCAAAACAGTAAGAATGTTTGCCCAAGTTTGCCTATTGCAACTGGGAGAAGGGGGTCGAAGCAAGGATCTTTCACCCTTAGAAAGAGAGCACTGACCCCCTGTGGCAATGAACTATTTAAGCCCTAACTCAGCCAACCTTACTTATAGCATAAGGGAAGGTAGTATCTATGTAGACTAAGGGGGTTATCTGACCTTACACCTCATTAGGAAGAGAAACAGGGTAGTGTCAACATCTTCTTATTCCCTGCTCCTGGATAACAGCTACCATGACAATATTATGGTTTCTAAGGAGCTGAGAATAGAAAGAAACTAGCTCATAAGAAAGAAGAGTGGCCTAAGGAGCAGCAGTGTTGGTGGCTAACAGTGTAACTTGAGCTGGCCATTTGGTAGAGTCTGGATAGATAACACTTTGAATAGCATGTCTTTTTTTCTGATAATTACTTGTGTACTCTGATCTCTGTCATATCTTCACAATGGTGCTCTTTTCCTGGGGTTTTATCCATTCAGTCACAGTAGGTGATTTGAAGATCTTGATTTGTTTCAATTAATGCACATCTCACATTTTCCAACTTGTTTCTCACTTGTTTGGGATTGTATCAGAAAGGTCTGCAGAATGATTCTTTGATGATAATTATTTTTTAAAAAGAAAGAAATTGGACAATAAGCATCACAAATGATGTTTAAAAGCCACTAGTTCCAAGAATCTGAGACTTTTTTTGCAAGTATTCTGCCCTTTGCAGAAACAGATTTGATGAATTTGAACAACCCATTTGGTCATTTTTTTCTGCCTAATGAAAGATGATTTTGCTTAGTGATGTTCTCTTGGCATGTTAAAAGATAGGCTTAACATAAAGGTTACTTTCTCCTGGTATAGATCACATAACAATGCCCCCAGCGGTCAGCTATAAAGGATCAAAAGAATTTGTAACCTGGATAGTTCCCGGATTTCAGTCTTTTTCTGTTTTTGTTAACTTTGGGTTTAAAAAAAAAATCCAATTGGTTTTTATTGAAGGCAAGATTTTTACTATAGCTCTTTTGTTGCAAAGAATTGTTTTGTTCTTTCCTCCCAACGTGGTTTCAGCAATGTTTAAGGAGATATAAGATCTTCAAGATAAGACACTTGATACTTGTTTTCAGACCAGTATACAAGATAAGCTTCCTGGCTGCCCAGAGCAAAGAGAGGAAAAAGTTCTGTAAGAAACCAATCAAGATCAAGGAAGTGAAGTAATCCATACCTTGTGTTTTGTTTTTATTCAATAACAACGAATAACCAACCCTTCCCTGAAAACCTTACATGCATCCATACACACATGTACACACACAAAGAAAGTTAATCAACTGAAAGTGTTTCCTTCATTTCTGATATAGAATTTTGATTTTAACACACATAAAGAATAAACTTTTAGAAACTTATCTTACAAAATGTATTTTATAAAATTAAGGAAAATAAAATTAAGAATGTTCTCAATCAAACGTTGTGTCCTTTGAATGAATTGTTCTGTTTGATCTCTCAACAAGAATTTAAGGATTATACTTAAGGATTATATGAGAGATTATTTTTCAGGTCATTTCAAGTCATTCTAACACTACTTCTATGAAACAGAGTAGATAAATAAATCACTTCCATTTCTGTAGCTGGAGACACTAAGAAGTAGAAGTAAAGTAAGCTACCCCCAAAACTCAATAAGTACATTCTGAATGTGTACTAGAACTGAGGTCTTGATGCCAAAGCATTGCCTAATTAAAGTTTCATTTTGTCTTTGAAGTTGGATTTCAAAGTATTCTGCTCATTCAGAATCAAATATGGTTACTTTGTCAGGGTAGTGGCACCATTGCCCCTAGTATGTTTAAGACAAAATTATTCTTACCTTTCCTTTAAATTGTTTGGATATTCTCATAATAATATATTGATACTTCATGCATGACTAATAATTATGCTTACCTGAAAAGTACCAGAAGAAAGGTTTGAAGTTCACTGTTTATGGGGCAGAGCACACGTGGCAAGAACAATGTAAATTACTGCTATGGTAGGGCAGTATTGAATTTAATGACACCTACTTTTCTGTGGATGGCTTAGCTCACCAGCCCACATGATAGAGCATTAAAGGCGTATCACAATCCCAGGTTAGAATTTGGTATTCTTGGACAACACTCTGATGACTATTTTAAAGCTAACTATCAGTGACTCATACTTTAATCCTAGCTAATCAAGAGCCTGAGATCTGAGAATCAAGGTTCAAAGCTGGCCCAGGCAGAAAAGTCTGAGAATTTTACTTCCAATTAACCAGCAAAATGCTGGAAGTGGAGTGGTGATTCAAGTGGTAAAGTGCAGACCATGAGCAGAAAAGCCGTATGAAGTCTTAAGGCCTTAAGTTCAAGCCCCAGTACTGGCATTAAAAAAAAAACTAACTAATTAGCTATAGATTTATGGTCCCACAACTGTATCTTGCAAGTAACATAAGAAGAATAAGGAGAAAGCTGGAGGTGACAAGTCAGTCAAGTCAGTTGAAAACACCCATTCAGAAACTAGAGTTGTGAGTGTCGATTTCTGGATCACCACAATTAATATTCTGCAAGTTAGTCTGGTTGAATGACTTTAAGACAAAAATTTAAAAAATGACAAAGCCTTATTTTTAGACCCTGGCAAACAAGGACACAGCACCATATTTTGGAAAATTAATTCAGGGTGGTACAGAGTGAATGTATTTTTGCCTCAGAGGAGTGAACGCCAGTTCCCAAGAAAGCTGTGTTGTCCATCTGCCCTTATTTGGTTCTGCCCTCTGGGAAGATCTATAGATGGAGTTTCTAGGCTCTCAGAAGCTGAGAGCGTCTCATCTATCAATTGAGCCCATTGTTCTTAGCTCTCCCACACACCATAAACCTCCCTTCTCTTAAGTGAAAGAGCTCTCTTTGTGTTTAGATCAGCCAAAGATCAAGATGCAGCAGTACAAACAAGAAATATTTTCTTACAGCATCAGTTGCATGGCTTTTCCTATCTTCAGGGTCAGAACTGAGTGCAGCTATGCAGTGTGGGGAAGCTGCCTGTACCTTTGTCCACAGAAACATTCATTCATTCCTTCTATCTATTGAACCCTTCTCAGCTTTGTGCTAAATCCTTGGAGTTGAGGGCATGTGATTGATGAAAATAAGATCTTATGCCCAAGGATTTCTCTCACCTTTCCACCACAGCAGAGAAGTCTTCCAGGGTGGACTGAAGAGGAGGTAGAAAGCATACAAAGCACAGTTAGACTGGCTGACTGTCATGGGTGTCTGATTTCTCCCCTCAGAGTGTGGGAGATACAGTGGTAAAGGGTCACGACTTCACATGTCCCTTGTTTTCTACAGCCCTGATAAAAACAAAACTTCAATTTAGAGTCCTAAAAATTTGTGACTTGTTCTCTGTGTCTCACCCTGCCTCTATCTTACATGTGACAGTATTTATGCACACAGTGGTACAATGCATGTGCTTGCTTACACCCACACAGTCATTTGAGAAGTCAGAAGGCACAAGGATCAGGATTTATGTAAACAAGCTATTCAGCCTGCACTTTTCTCTTAATCAAGGCTAAATCTGAGAAGCAAAGGAAGAAGTCCCAAAAGGAAAAAAAGTCACATAAAAGAAGATGTAAAAATACAAGTGTGTATCTAGACAAAGAATCCTGATGTGCTATGATATTAAGGGATGGAAAAGTTTAATAGCCCTGAATTGTTTCATTTACTAATATGGAAAGTAATTCAACTCTGGTTCTGGAGTAACTGGTCTCATTAATATATTTATTTTGCAGAACTCTTTCAGATGTCACACGGGTTAACTACAAATGCTGAACTCCAAGGGTTGCAATATTGAACGCAAACATTTGAAACTTTATAGTAAGCTAGACCCAAAGAAACATAGATCCCATGGCTTCCCTCATTGGTAATGAATAGTATATCTCTAGTATATGTCTAGCAAATGAACAGAATAGCTCAATAGCTATGCACATACAACCATATAAGATGATGCTAAGTGAAATGAACACCAAGACATGGAAATGAGATTTTTCTTTGTTGTTGTTGTTTTTCATGTACCATGTGATTTCTTTTTTCTTTGTGTTTTTTCCCTGTTTTAGTCCCTGTTGTCACTGTATTTGATTTTGATACCCTGGGTATTGTATACATGTTTATCTGAATTAGAGAAGGGAAGGGGAACAACAAAATGGTGAGACAAAGGACAAAAGGGGAACCAATGGAGCAACGAGACACAGACAATATGTTGAAAATGAACTGTACAACTTGGGGCAGGAGGATTGGGGAGAGGGAAAGTTGGAGAAAGATGAGGGAAGGGGTAACAAGTTCGACAAGAAATGTACTCACGGGCTGGGAATGTGGCTTAGTGGTAGAGTGCTTTGCCTAGCATGCATGAAGCCCTGGATTGGATTCTTCAGTACCACATTAACAGAAAAAGCCAGAAGTGGCACTCGGGCTCAAGTGGTAGAGTGTTAGCCTTGAGCAAAAAGAAGCTCAAAGCAGTGCCCAGGCCCTGAGTTCAAACTCCAGGACTGGCAAAAAAGAAAAAGAAAAAGAAAAAGAAATGTACTCATTACCTTACATATGTAACTGTTGCCCCTCTGTACATCACCTTGACAATTAAATTTTAAAAAAGAAATTAAAAGATGCTTCAGTTCTAATAGATGATAAATTCACCTGCAGAGGAACATTATTTTAAAAAAGAAAATGTAAGTTTTGCTTACAATAACAGAAATGTGAGGATAAGCATAAGAATTTTTCTATATGTCCATGACATCATTACAAGCTAGAAGTCACCTTAGTAAAAAATTGGCTCAACTAATTATTGTTAGAAAGCCAAGTGCATTCATTGTGAGTAGATGTTCCCACCTTCTTTTCTGGGGAATTTATAAATCTGTAGAGCAAATACTTCAGTATATTCTGTAGCCAGTTTATCTGGGAGGATACAAGTAAATTACATTTCTCAATGGTAGGTGGTTTATGGATATTGAATGAATTTGCATATGTTGTTTGCTTTTATAGATAAAATTCAGCCACTCAGTATTTTTAGGCTAATTTTTTGTTGGTTATGGGGTATGAATTCAAGGCTTAGGTGCTGTCCCTAAGCTCTTTTGTCAAGCTAGTGATCTGCCTCTTTGAGCCACAGCTCCACTTCTGGTTTTTTGGTGGTTAATTAGAAATAAGAGTCTCACAGATTTTCTCTTATTGGCAGGCACCAGTGGCTCATGCCTGTATATAGTCCTAGCTATTCAGGAGGCTGAGAATCCTGGTTCAAAGCCAACCTGGGAAGTAAAGTCCATGAGACTTTTAACCTCCAATTAACCACCACAAAGCCAGAAGTAGAGCAAAATAGCTCAGGGTCAGTGACCACACCCTGAGTTCAAGCCTCCCCCACAACACTCTGCAAGAAAAGTGTCCTGTTGCTTTTGAATCTTGACATTTGAATAGATCGATGTCACAGTTTTCAGCAACATAAGATTAGCAAAGCCTCAAAATATCTGTTTTCAAAGGCCCTCTATGACATACTTCTTTTAAAAGATACTTTCTTGTTTATTGTTTAAAAGATCTTTTGGAGTCTTTATCTCCCATTGCCTGTTGTGGGGAGGAAAAAATGTTTCTCTTTTCCCGTTCTCCCTATCTTATTTGTTATACTAAAACAAATTCTTGATATAACTTGTAGGGAAAAAAGAGATGTCTTTCTTTGACCAAAGTGAGGTCACCAGAGTCCATCTTTATATTTGATATTAATAAAACATTTTTCTTACACTAAAATTAAAAATAATGTAAATACTAATTCTAATGGATCATGTTACAAACCCCATTCTGCCTTGGCATACTATGCAGCAGCTTTTCCAAACCATTTAGAGTATGGAAATCTCTTTCTAACATAGTAACTTTCCTCAGGCCTCTACCACAACAGTGGGTATACTTACAGTATCCATTGGTTGAGAAAACTTTTTTTTTGGGTCCAGTCGTGGGGCCTGAACTCTGGGCCTGGGCGCTGTCCCTCAGCTCTTCAGCTCAAGGCTAGCACTCTACCACTTGAGCCACAGCGCCACTTCTGGCTTTTTCCTTTTTGCTTATGTGGTGCTGAGGAATCGATCCCAGGGCCTCAGGCATGCAAGGCAAGCACTCTATCACTGAGCCACCTTCCCAGCCCCTGAGAAAACATTTTTACTCTACCATGCATTCAATAAAACTCTGTGGAACTTGTTCTTATGGAATATTTCAAACATGTACAAAATAACAAGAATCCTATAATGGACCACATGGAACCAGTTACTAAGCTTCAGTGATGATCAATATTCAAAAACACTTTAACATGAGTTTATATTTTATTGATGTCTGTACACATGAAGATGCATCATTCTACCGAGAATCACTGGTATTCAGTTGTATCTGGAAATCCCTTGCAGAAATGCCTTAATTTCATACCCTAGCCACAAGAGGACTAAAGACCAAATTTGAGGATCCAGTCTCTTTTAGAGTCTAAAATATCTTTCTGATATAAGCAGACCTACAGATATCAACATACCTGAGTGGCTTCATGGGGCTCCCATGGAATTATTTTTACTGAATTGCCCTGTTTTGTGGTACCAGTGACTAGTAAAAGATGTTTTTCTTAAAAAGGTCCTACCCAACAGTGTCTAGGTTTACTATAACCTAATCCAGAAGGCTTCAGAGGGGACATATATCTTTATTTTCAATATCAAAAGAGTTGTGCTTTATTTGAATGGTGAAATAAGGCAGACCATCATTATGATTACTGTTGTAAATGTGTTTTGGATTTTTTTTGAGGGGAAACACATTCATTGTTTTAGTAAACTGATATATTTGAGTTGGTAAAAATCATTGCAAGACAACCTCATGCTTTTTCAAGTTCTTTCACTTTCTCTTTCTCCTCTAATTTCTGTGGAAGTGTTCAGGATAGTGAGACTTAAAAGAAGCAGGAAAGCAGTACTTCTCTACCTCTCGCTTCAAGATAGAATTCAAAACCCTTCAAATGCCATTGGGCTTAGGTATGGTTTTCTGTAAATTAATAGACTCAAGTAAGGTATATGATCATTTACCCAGATCTGGGCATATTTGATATTCCAACATTTTAATTATACTTTCATTAGTGAGGAAGGTTTTTTGATACTGTTCATTACCTCCTTTCTGCAGTAAAACCTACAATAAAAAAATACAGTAGCAAATTTCCAGAGCTGTTTTCAACACCATGGGGCACCTCCAGTTGTTTCAAGGACTACTAGAAAAATTATATAAATAAAAATTTAATTCAATTCAATTTAAAAGTCATGTGCCATATATATATATATATATATATATATATATATATATATATATATGGTATTTTTTTGCAAACTAAAATAAGTGATTGTTTTCCATTCTAAAATATTCAGAGATTATTGCTTTGAAGCAAGATTACATGGAATGGACTCACTATATGCTCCTCCTCTGAATTCCTGGGCTTAGGGTATGGTGGTGTCTCCAGGACTGAGTTTTCCTGTTACTTTATTTTTTGTTGGTCACAGGGCTTGAACTCAAGGCCTGGGCGCTGTCCCTGAGCTCTTTGCTCAGGATACCATCCTACTACTTTGAGCCATAGCTCCACTTACAGTTTTCTGGTGGTTAATTGGAGATAAGGGCCTCACTGACTTTTCCACCTAAGCTCCATTTGAACCACAATCCTCAGATATGACCTTCCTGAGTAGCTAGAACCTCAGATGTGAGCCACTAGCACCCTGCCCTTAGGGTTACTTTTTGATACTTACAACCATCCACCATAATGTTCCAGTATCCCATTCTTCTTGTCTGAATATGAACTTAGGATTGTCTTCATTTCAAGTACCTACCATACTTACTGCATAGTATGGCTCAGACTTGTCCCTACTAGATGGTTCTATTACCTACCCAAGTATCTTGGTCCTGTGAAGCAGTGAGAGGCCTCCTGATGACCATGGCTGTCCTGCCTTAAATTCTCTGTAAATTTGTTTACTATTGAACCTTGTTTCTGTACTCTGACCTGGGTGTAACTAAATTACTGTTTCACCACAAGATCCTGATATATGGCAACCTGAATACTGTGTACCAGCATTGTTCTTTATACTTAATATATTTAAACTCATGAAACCCTCATCATAAGCCAGAGATCAGTACTATTATTATCATTTTTTACACTTAGCCACTGTGCAGTAGTTTTCTCAGCATAAGGAAACATCATTGCATGGGGAGTAGAAAAAACATTTTGATGTAACAAATCTGCCTCCACTTGTTCTAGAAGGAAACATGTAAGGATAAAATTTCTTTTTTTCAATATTGTATTATGTTTTGGTCAGTTGTGGAGTTTGAATGCTGGACCTGGGCGCTGTCCCTCAGCTCTTCAGCTCAAGGTTAGCACTCTACCACTTGAGCCGCAGCACCCACTTCTGGCTTTTTCTGTGTATGTGGTGCTGAGGAATCAAACCCAGGGCCTCATGCATGCAAGGGAAGCACTCTACCACTGAGCCACCTTCCCAGCCCAAGTATTGTATTTTTTAGTATACAAATTTTCAACATTCTTATTAAAATTATTTATAAATATTTTATTCTTTTGATGCTATTAGGAATGAATTCACATCATAATGTTTTTAGATTATTCATTGTCAGTATATAAGAATACATCCAATTTTACATGCTAATCTTATATCCTGCAACTTTGCTGAACTCACTCATTAGCTCTTATAGATATTTATGGTTTCTTTCATTTAAAAAAATTAATGTCATCCAGCAATAGAAAACACTCCTACATCTTCTTTTCAAATTTGAACATTGTTGTCTAATTGACCTGGTTAGAATTTCCACTACAATATGGAATATAAATGTGTTAGGGAAAAGTACAGACTTGGCAAGAGACCAAGAGATAACACTCAGAGAAATAGAAGTAATGTCTGGAGTTGGAACTCCTGCCTCCTCCCTTTAGCTGGTTCCCTTCTTCTGAATCTTCTAGCACTGTAGTATGGTAATGAGATAATCTCATTACCCGCTTTATCAACTCAAGTCTAGAGGCCAACAAACTAGATGGTCTAGGCTCAGTATAGGCTAATAAATTATACAAAATGGATGCCCGTTCTTGTTGAAAAGGCATCAAAAGGGGAGAGAGTCAAGGTGGGCAGGAGGCTAAATCACAACATATGAGAAGTTCTCAGACCAGTGTTGTGAATTTAAAAAAAAAAAAGAAAGGCTATGGCTGGTACCGTGTATCACAGCTCCCAAGAATTATGGGAAACTGCTAAGATTGTAACTCACTTGACGGCTGGTAAGCGCTGAACCCCAGTCGTATTAGTTGTAAATCTCTACTTGAACCCCAGGTGGCTGTAAATTCCTATTGTTATCTTTTGACCCCAGAGTGTGACCTCCATTTTCTCATAAAGTGAAAATTGTTAATCCAACTTTAGCTTGGTCTGCACCCCCTCCCCAACCTAAATTTGTCTATTATATTCCTATAAGTTTTAATAGCACTTGCTAAGATTTTTGGAATGGGAAGCTCTTCTGGGCCTGCCAGCATCAAATAAACTTGAGTTCCTCCTACTTCTCCAAGTTCTTCCTTTAGTCTCTCTCCAGTTTGTTTTTTTTTTTTCTGTAATAAATGAAGATATGAGGCATCTTGTCTTTTCTGGTCATAAGTGAAAAGTTTCAGTCTTTCCTCATTAAGTATAATGTTAACTGCAGGTTTTTGTTAGATGCCTCTTTTCAAGTTAAAGAAGCTCCCACATATCTAGTTTGTTCAGTGGTTTTTATTGTGAAAGGGTGGTTGATTTTTTTCATCTGTTAAAATGATGCAAGGTTTCCCTTTTATTTTGTTAATATGATGCATTACATCAACGGAACTGGAATTACACTGCTAGAATATATTCTAATTGGCCACAGTACATGATCCTTTTTACATTTTGACTGATTCAGTTTACTACTATTGTGTTAAATGCATATGAAACATCTTCAATAAAAGAATACCTTTTTTTTGTCCTAGTACTGGTGCTTGAACTAAGGGCTTGGGTGCTGAGATTTTTGCTCAAGGCTAGCACTCTACTAGTTGTGTTGTAAGGTAAATCATCCCAGAAGCCACACTTTAATACATAGAATATTGGAATCTTTAATTATACAGTTAACAGGCTGCAAGCTGTCAGTTGTTACAAAGGCCTGTAGCACACAAATACACATAACACAGCTAGGAAATATGCTAAAATGGAAAGAAATAACAAAAACAATACCAACAAGCCAATGCAGCTCCAATGGAGAGCTGAATCGGGACTCCATGATGACTGGAGCTGAGACAGGATAAAGGACATGATCAAGGAGACACACGTGGCATGGAGTCATGGAGGCTAGGCTGGTCTGGGCCTAAATAGGTCGGCACTGGGGGCAGATCCTCAGGAAATTCCCAGTCCCAGGCACTAGACTGACAGATTCAGTAACCTATCAGCCATGTGCCTGCCCCTGCCTCCAGGGGTCTGGCATGCCCATTACCTGGGAGGCAGGTGATGGGGTGGGAGTGAGGAGAGTCCTTCCCCCAGCATGAAGACTAGATGCCAGATCCTACCATCCACCATGTGGCCAATATGGCACCAGCCAGACCTGGCCTCCTTACTTCAGTTGAACCACAGCTCCACTTCCAACTTTTGTTAGTTAATTGGAAATAAGCAACACATAGACTTACCTGCCCAGGCTGAATTCAAATTGTTATCCTAAGAGCTCAGCCTCCTGAGGATTGCAGACATGAGCCACCAGCACCCTGCTCAAAATACATACTTATTTTCTTGTCTTTTCTTTTTTGGTACTGGGAATTGAACCTAGGATATTGCACTTTCTAGGCAAGTGCTTTACCACTGAGCTACCTGCCAGCCCCCCAGCGGTGGGCCCCATAGTTTCTCATATACAGTGTATGTAAACATTTATAAGAGCTATTGGGGGGCTGGGAAGGTGGCTCAGTGGTAGAGCGCTTGCCTTGCATGCTTGAGGCCCTGGGTTTGATTCCTCAACACCACATAAGCAGAAAAAAAAAGCCAGAAGTGATGCTGTGGCTGAAGTGGTAGAGTGCTAGCCTTGAGCTGAAGAGCTGAGGGACAGCACCCAGGCCCAGAGTTCAGGCCCCACGACTGGACCCCCTCCCCCCAAAAAAAGAGCTATTGGTTCATTTATTCATTTATTTAGTTGGTTGTGGGGCTTGAATTCTGGGACAGTGCACTGTCCCTCAGCTCTTCAGCTCAAGGCTAGCACTCTACCACTTGAGCCACAGCACCACTTCTGGACTTCTGGTGGTTTATTGGAGATAAGAGTCTCACGGGCTGGCTTTGAACCGTGATCCTCAGATCTCAGCCTCCTGAGTAGCTAGGATTATAGGCGTGAGCCACAGGCGCCCGGCTATTGGTTTATTTTTTTAATTTTTTTCTCATGTTGTCTTTATTTGGCTTTGGCCTCATGGGAGGAATTGGGAAGTTGTCTCATCTATTTTGGGTGAAATTCATGAGGCATTGATGTTAATCCTTCTTGGAAAGTTGATAGACTGGGTACCAGTGGCTCACAACTATAATCCTAGCTACTCAAGAGGATGAGATCTGACGATCACAGTTAAAAGTCATCCTGTGAAGACAAATCCATGAGACATTTATCTCCAATTAACCAGCAAAAAGCCAGCTCAAGTAGACTGCCCATATGGGTGAAAAAAACCAATATTGTCACACAAAGCTACACAAAGACACACAAAATAAATATACAAATAAGCACACTAAAATTTGATATGAAAGAAACTAATGTAATTTTAGGTTGAGTGAATATAAATTGGTTATCCTGAGGTCAAATGGTCCCACAACAATGAAGTTCTTAGGGAAGAAAAGTTAGAAGAGGGTGATAGGAGCTGCCCCAGCTTCTCTGTGCCAGAGTAGAGGCAGTCAACAGACCCAGTGATAGTTGGAAGAACACCTGATGGTTGACTTTTACTCTGGTGCAGTCATACACCTAAAATGAAATCTTTTTTTTTCCTTTTTGGTATTGGGGATTGAACCTAGGACATTGCATTTGCTAGACAACAAGTGCTTTGCTACTGAGCTACATCCCAGCCCATAATTTTAAGAGAAAATACTAATGTTAGAGCTTTCTCAAAGGTCAGTGTTCACAAACCAAAGAATCATCCTAGATTCCTCCCTCCTGAGACATAACATGTCCTGACAATTCTGCCATTTCCCCTCTCACTGTAACTGAAAATTCAATTATTAAAATAGTCTGTTGTTTGTTCTTCCAGCCTTCCTTCTAGCATCAGATTTTGAACCCTCTGCAGTCCAAGTATTCTTGACAAAGGTAACCCTGGGATCCAATCACTTTTTTGCCAGTCCTGGAGCTTGAAACCAGGGCCTGGGCACTGTCCCTGAGCCTCTTTGTGCTCAAGGCTAGCAGTCTACCACTTGAGCCACAGCACCACTTCTGGCATTTTCTATTTACGTGGTACTGAGGAATCAAACCCAGGGTTTCATGCATGCTAGGCAAGCACTCTACCACTAAGCCACATTCCCAACCCTCCAATCACTTTATATTAAAAATTCTGTACTGAAAGAAATCACTGTCAATGATTCCTGTATGGTGTTCATCCTGCTCCTGGCCAGTGCTGTTGTCACCCCGACCCTGCATCTCTCTCTCCTTCCCTCCCACAACAACAAGCAGAGGTTCTCTGCCTCTCCCATTGTCAAGGGACTCTTCTCTGAAAGAAGAACATTTCCTGGGCGGCCTCTTCTGAATTATTCATCTGCACTGCCTGAGCATGACAAAACTTCTCATTGAAAGCCCTGGGTGGGGAACCTGCCCAGCTCAGCCCACAAGGCTGACCAGAGAGAAACCAAGGGTGTGGGGGAAGATGAGCTGGGGCCTGCCCTGCCTTGGGGAAGAAGGAGAGGAAGGCTCTGAGACCAAGGAACTGGGTATAGAGGCTCAAAGGGGTGACCATGCTACTATTCTGGGATGGCATTTTTCTTCAAAGCTCTACACCAATGACAAAGTCCTGGCCCCCAACCATAGCTTCTCAGTCTCACAAGCTTCTGGGAGAAAATCCACTCACAGGACCAAAAGACCTCACCTCCTCTGTGAGCTGAGGGCACTCTGCTGGAGAAGCAACATAGAACAAGTCATCCCTAGTGTAGCTAGAGGGTCACAGCCATGTCAAGAGGGACAAGATGGAATTTCTTGCTCCAAATAAGGAACTGAAGGCTGCATGAGCCCAGGGACACAGAGTCTCCCTTCCTGAGTCCTGACTAGCTGCAGCATGTGGGGCAGCCATTCAGAGCAAGGACACCTGGGCTAGGCTGTGGGGTTCATACCCCAGCTCTGCCTCCAAGGTATGTGACCAACAGTCTCACAAAGCCTCAGTTCTCTCATGGGAAAAACAGAGGTAACAATAGTGCCTACTTCTAAAGATTGCCAAAGTGCATGTGATATGGCCAGTGCTCAACACGAATGCATCCTTACTAACGATAGCCCCCAGTCTCTCATCAAGCACCCTCATTCTGAAGATCCCAACTTCCTTGAACCCTGCACTTTCAGCTCTGGCTTTCTGGAAGGAACATGACATTGTTTAGCAGGTGGCCTTGTTACTGGGTCCGGGTAAATGTTTATGAAGTTTCCTTCTAAAAGTAGGGACTCTTCACTTAAGGTCCTTGTCTTCAGCCACAGAATAAGAATTCTGGACAAGTCATAATGGCAAGAAAACTTGGCATAGCTTTGTTGAGTATGTAAGCAAGCAGAAAAGCAGACAAGAAGCAGACAAGCAGAAAGGCAGAGACACCCTCTAACAGAGTGTGGGTGCTCTCAAGGGTTAATTACTGAGCTCATTGATATCAGGGATATTTATATGATAAAGACAGGTTCTGACAAAGTTATGCAAAGATACATGGTTATCTTTGCTCTAATCCCATTTGGCATTACAATTTTACTACTTGGGCTCAGAGTCTCCAAGACTGACTGTAGTTTAAATATATGACTATTATATTGGGGCATCCCTTTTAAGAAAGAATGCATTCTGCCATATATTTTATAACTGGTGTTTATCCTTAGGATAAAGAATGCATCCTGAACAAATGTTTATCCTTTGATATAAGCACTTTATTCTAGGAGGAGCCATTTTCCCCAGTATTGCTTCTCCAGGATACATGTCTTTTTAATGATATCCTTTCTCATTTATTAGAGCACACTGATTATTTGAGCCAACAGGCAGATGGAGAAAGCTTCTATTGCTCTTTTTTTTCCTCTTGTGTTAATACTGAACCTTATGAAGGAGTGCAAGGGTTAAAACAGAGAAGGTAGTGCTTCTGTAATTCTAAATACACTTTTTCTAAATTCTTAGCTGCTTTTCACCTTGCCTTATTTTATCTATTCTATCCTGCCTAATTTTCCCCTAAAGCAACTTTGGTCTCTTACTCTTAAGGGAAGTTGATGTGTGAAGATCAGTGTTTGCTTTGAACTGGGTTTTTAATTTTTGACTGCTGTTTACCATGCCTCATTTTCCCTCAATCTGAGCCAGTCCTTCTGAGTATGTGCAGAAGGACTGGTAAAAAGCACAACAGCCTCTCCATCCTCACTCTTAGGGTATCCAGCCAGCCAGCTGCACTCACAGTGCTTCCCCTGGCCTTTTATCTAATACTTCAGCTTTGCTGTCTGTCTTACTCTTGGGAAGTGACTTATGATTCCTCCTAGACACTGGAACTTCTGAAGCAGGAGCCACGTTGCTGCTTTTCCTCTTTCAGACCATTGGTGGTTGCTATGGATCAAATATTTATGCAATTCAAATTGCTGAAGCTTTAATCCTCAGTATGTATTTGGAAATGGTCACCAGGGCAAAGCCCCATAATGAGATTAGTGTCATAGAAAGAAGAGCATTTTTTTGTTCTGGAGCACTTAGTCCTTGTCTTTTTCCTTCTCTTTCCCCCCACGACATAGGGAGCTGGTATTTAGGAAGAGGGACGGTCAGCAGAACCCAACAATACTGGCACCGTGGCCTCAGACTTCCAGCCTCCACAGTGTGAGACAGGTTTCTATTAGGTTTAGTCACCCAGTCTGTAGCAAGGAGTAAATATTGTCATCCAGACTGGGTTGGACAACTGTATCCCCTCCATTCTTTCATTCATGCATTCATTCAACAATATTTAGCTATCACCCTTTTTTGTGCACTGTGCTGGGGATTACTTGAAGAATCTTGTGTATTCTAGGCATTTTAGCTACCACTGAGCCAATAACCCACTATTCCTTTTTTTTTTTTTTTTTTTGGTCCGGAAGTGGGGCCTGAACTCTGGGCCTGGGCACTGTCCCTCAGCTCTTCAGCTCAAGGCTAGCGCTCTACCACTTGAGCCACAGCACCCACTTCTGGCTTTTTCTGCTTATGTGGTGCTGAGGACTCGAACCCAGGGCCTCATGCATGCAAGTCAAGCACTCTACCACTGAGCCACCTTCCCAGTCCTAACCCACCATTCTTGAAGTCAAAAGAGTATATGGGGGAAATTAAAGCTGAAGAGAATTCAGGAAAATGAAAGCTCCATTTTCCTGCCCATCTTGATCTCTATGCATCTTTCCAATCAAAATTTCAATATCCTGGCCCTAGCTAGGGACAAGTGCTAAAAACAGTCCTGGACTGGGACCAATATTTGAAGGCTTGGTGGGTCTTGGCTTGTTGTTGAGCCTTTGGGAATTTGCTGCATTTCTCAATTTGTTCAATATCAATATTTATTTTAAAGCCTTTTCCATCTCTTTATTTATTACAATTTTGGAAACTATGACACAGGAACCTATCTATGAAGTTCTTTTTAATAATTTTTAGTGTCTGAGTATACTTAAAATCTAATATCAATAATTTAGTAGTAATCATAAGGAGGCTTGCTCTGGCATTTTTTTGTTGTTGTTGTTTTGGTTCATTGTGGGGCTTGAACTCTGGGCTTGGGCACTGTCTCTCAGCTCTTCAACTCAAGGCAGTACTCTACCACTTGAGCCACAGCACCACTTCCGGCTTTTTCTGTTTAAGTGGTGCTGAGGAATCGAACCCAGGACCTCATCATGGGAGGCATGTACTGTATCATTGAGCCACCTTCCCAGCCCCCTTTTTTTAATCTTAATGCCACATAGGAAGCAGCTGATTAGTGTACTTTTTTTGAGACAAGGTCTCAATTTGTAGTCCAATCTGACTTTGAACTTGCTGTCCTTCTATGTTAGCCTCCTAACTGCTAGGATTCTAGGCATGTACCAACATGCCTAGCTCAGATTAACATCTGGAAGGACAGGAATAATTTATTTCCCATTTATTTTTTCAAGCATGCTGCTAGTCACTGGTGTTTATATTTGTGGTAATCTTCATAATAGCTGGGACAAGATGACATCAATTTTGTCTCTTGCTCAGGCTGAAAAAATCCTGAGTATAGCAGGGTTACATAACTAGCCTAAGGTAACATATCCATTTCATGGCAGCACTGGAATTTGAATTCAGGAGGTTAAAAATATAAATATATGAAATATACCTAAGTTGAACATTCCAAAACTTTTTATTTTGCGTGTGAATCTTGACTCAATAAAAGAAGGTAAAACAACTTTACTATTAGGGAAAATGTGTTTAGAATTGATGCTATTTAATAAAACACTCTGATGTAAACAAGAGATTTAAATGCTCTAGATTTCATGGGGATTTGTGTATAAGTAAGGGAAAGGAAGACCAGAGGAGTGATTTTTAGGTGCTTCTTCAGCACTAACAGTTTGCAGTGCGATATATTTGGTCTGTGGCTGAATACTAACAGGTCTTTATTGTCCCCTTGTGGGTGAAAACTGAACTGTTTCAATGACGCTGTGTGCCTTAAGAAGCTGTTCAAAATAAAATAAACAACTTCAAAATAGCCATTTGATGTGCACATTAGCATGAATGAATATTTGGCTTTCTATTGGTTCTCTTATCATAACAACACAAGCTTAGCCCCAAAACCTTTCTTTAAAAAGTAATGTATATAATCTCAATAGTGAGCAGAAACAAATGACAAATCAAAGTGGTATTTCACTCTTCTTTACCTATCATATTATTCAATTTTATCAGAACATAACACTTGTAATAATTTGTTAATATTTTCTTTTGTGTGTGCCAGAACCAGAGTTGGAACTCAGGGCCTCAAGCTCTTTCTCAGCTTGCTTGTTCATGGCTGGATCTGTACCACTGGAGCCATACTTCCAGTACAGTCTGGTAGACTTTTTTGCTCAGGATAGCTTCAAACTGTGATCTTGATCTCAGCCTCTCAGTTAGCTAGAGTGACAGGCATGAGCCAATAAACTCTGGCTTATTTGTTTATTTTTAAAATACTGTTAAGGAAATTAAGAAGCAAGACATATGGGTAAGGGTTGCAGAAAGACAGTATTATTCATAAGATCAAAAGTTAATACTCTTAATATAAATATGTGTTCCTAGAAATAAAAAAGAAGCAAAAAATGAATATCTCCCATCCAGAATGGGTTAAAAAGCATTTACTTAAGAGAAAAGAAAAGTGCTTAATACATATATGCACAACTATTACTTGCAAAGAATTAAGTATATGCAAATAAAAACATGAGGCTTTTATCATTCATCACATTGCACCAATGTGGCTAAATAGGAACATATTTAATATGTGTGGATGTTTGAGAAAATAGGTTTCTTCTTACTCTGTTGGTGAGGATGTAATTTGGGACAACTTTCTAGGGATATATACATGTCTCTTGCTTCATCGTGAATGCACTACAGGAAGGCATAATTTTTATTTTTACTCTAATCAATACAGCTAATGTTAAATTGAGAAGTATTTCTTTCACCAAGGCAGCAGTTTCCAATTCCTTTCATCCATTAATTCAGTAGAAGAAGCGTAACTGGGCAGGTCGGTTAAAATACATGAGTGCTAGAGCCTCATTACCTGTTTACCCATAGTTCATAGAGCATGAAAACAATTGATAAATTACCTTAAAATTACATGCCTTAAAACACACACACACACACACACACACACACACACACACACACACCACAAAGGACATTTATGGCTGACTTAAAATTGTATGTCTGACTTAAAATTCTCTCTGTCTTCCTTGGAGAAGACAGATTGCTACAGAAACTCCTGAAGTGACACCTCCACATTTAAATCTGGAGAGATGCTTATTACCACTGAAAAATATTCCATAATCCCTCACCTTGTTAGAAAAAAAGAACCTGGTGCAAATAGTACCACAATCTGCAGCAGCATCAGCAGAAAAAAAAGGCAGATTATTGATCATCAGGTTCTGCAAGCATATCCCTAAGAGGATATAGAATAATCTTTCTAGCCTGGAGCAAGAGGCTCAAACCTGTAATCCTAGCTACTCAGGAAGCTGAGATCTGAGGATTGCAATTTGAAGCCACCTTGAGCAGGAAAGTCTGTGGGACTCTTACCTCAAGTTAATCACAGAAAAAGCCCAAAGTGGTGCTATGGCTCAAGTGGTAGAATGCTAGCCTTGAGCAAAAGGAGCTTAGAGACAGTGCCCAGGGCCAGAGTTCAAGTACCAGAACCAGCAAAATCATCATCATCATCATCATCATTATCATCATCATCATCTTTTTTTATTTTGTGATCATAATTTTGCCTTTCTTTTCTTAAAGAGAAATACTAGATTAGGAGAATCTACTGGTGTGGAGATATGAGGAAATTGAAGAGACTGGCTGGGAAGGGGGGAGCACGGGTGACTATCTCACAACATGCATATATATTAACATTATATCAAAACATATATGATATGATCTGAATGTTTGTGCCTGCTCCCCCACCAGTTGCTGTTGTAATCTTAATTCCCAAGGTTAAGATCCTGTCTGGGTGGCCCTTTGAGACAGTGGTGATTTGCCATGAGAGGGATTAGTGCTTTCATAAAAGAGGCCCCAGAGAGACCTTTCTCTTTTGCACAGCAAGACGGTTCCAAACATTGAATCTCTTGCCAAACATTGAATCTGCCAGCACCTTGACTGTGAACTTGGTCATGAATCAGCCTTCTGAACTATGAAAAAATAAGATTCTGTTATTTGTAAACCACTACTTTGTTATTTTGTTATAGTATTGGGACTAAATGTATCACAATTTAGCTATTCTAAAATTAAGTGTCCACCTTAACAACCCTCTTGCTCAACAGCCAGAAGAAAACATAACAATGATTATGTGGATCACTGAGGCTAAAAGCAATTTCTGCAGGAACTATTTGGGGTAATTAAAATTAAAATGAAAGCAAAGAATGCTGACTAACTCCAATCCTGAAATTATACAAACTGAGAAACTGATGCCTCAATTATCCAGTGTGCTTTAAAAATGCAATTATAGGATTGACTAGAAACTATGTATTATACATCCTTCATTTTCTGGAAAGACTATTGCCAAACTATTTTTTAAAATTAGACACTATACTATCTTAAGACATCAAGAGGAGATTTCCCATAGACAGAATAACCTCAAAGACAGAAAGTTAGATTTTCCCTCCCTCTCTCCTTCCCTCCCTCCCTCCCTTTCTCCCTTTCTCCCTTCCTTCCTTCTTTCCTTCCTTCCTTCCCTCCCTCCTTTCTTTTTCTTTCCTTCTTTCTTTCTCTCTCTTTCTCTCTTTCTTCTTTCCTTCCTTCCCTCCCTCCCTCCCTCCCTTCCTTCCTTCCTTCCTTCCCTCCCTCCTTTCTTCTTTCCTTCTTTCTTTCTCTCTTTCTCTCTTTCTTCTTTCCTTCCTTCCTACTTTCCTTCCTTCCCTTCCTTCCTTCCTTCCCTCCTTCCTTCCTTCCTTCCTTCCCTCCATTCTTTCCCTTTTCCCTTTCCTTCCTTCCTTCCTTCTTTCTTTTCTTTCTTTCTTGCCCTTCCTTTCTTTCATTCTTTTTTTATTTTCGCTCTCTCTTTCTTTTTCTTTCTTTCCCTTCCTTCCTTGCTTCCTTCTTTACTTACCTTCCTACTCTTCTTTCTCTCTTCTGTGCTATTTTTTCTCTTCCTTTCCTTCTTTCTTTCTTTCCTTTCATTCTTCTTTCCCTTCCTTCTTTCCTTCCTTCCTTCCTTTCCTTCTTCTTTCTTTCTTTCCTTTCATTCTTCTTTCCCTTCCTTCTTTCTTTCCTTCCGTCCTTTCTTTCTTTTTCTTTCTCTTTCTTTTTCTTTCTTTTCTCTTTTCCCTCTGTCTTCCTTTCCCAATACCTCTCCCTCTCTCACTCTCTCTCCTTGTGTTTCTGTCTCTTTTTTCAGCAGTATTGTGGTATTCAGAGCCTCCAGTTCCTGATTTTTTTATTTAGTTACTTTTTGGATCAGATCTCCCAGGATTTTTTTGGGGGGGGGGGTCCAGTCATGGGGCCTGAACTCTGGGCCTGGGCGCTGTCCCTCAGCTCTTCAGCTCAAGGCTAGCGCTCTTCCACTTGAGCCATAGCTCCACTTCCGGCTTTTTCTTTTTACTTATGTGGTGCTGGGGAATCGAACCCAGGGCCTCATGCATGCAAGGCAAGCGCTCTGCCACTGAGCCACCTTCCCAGCCCCTCTCGCAGGTTTTTTTTGCCTAGACCCTCCTACCTGTTCCTCCCTGTAGCTGAGATGACATACACCATCAAGCCAAGTTTGTTGTTTTAGATGGCTGTCTTGCTAACTTTTTCCCAAGTTGTATCATGATCCTCCTTATCTCTGACACTCAAGTAGGTGAGGTCACAGATGTGAGCTTCAGTGCCTAGCCAGAAACCTAGTTTTCTGACTTAAAATTTTCAGCTCTAGGTGAGTAAATTCTATATTTCATCTCATTTTTTAAAAAATTATCTTTAAGTAATCATACAAATGGGTTTCAATTCAGCATGTCAGTTTGTGAAAAAATTATTTTTAAACTTTTATAGCAGTCCTGGGGATTGAACCCAGGGCCTCACGAAAATTATGCAACCACTGAGCTACAACTCTAGCCTGAGCAAAGCCTTTTTAAGAAGCCTGTAAACTTATGACCTTCATAGTCTAAAAGTTTCTTCATTGTAGCCTAATCTAAAAGATTTAGAGTGCTATAATGGAAGGATGGTGTGACAATTTGGTGGAAAAACATCTTTCTCTAATTTCCTCCATTTCAGCTGCCCAACATTCTAACAGGGAAAAGTAGAAGGACCAGAAGGCTTAATCTATAGCAGGTGAAATAAAAGTGATGAAATGTGGAGAGACTTGCATTCATAACTGAAGATTCCTATTATACATATTCAAATCATTTCATATATTTCAATAGCCAGTATGTCAGAGGCAGAGGAATAGAAATTTTAGCATATCTATCCTTTGATTTCTGATTAGTGCCACCTATATTTTCATATTTTTCTAAATTCTGGGCAATTCTGTTTATGTTTCATGATAGTTTAATATTTATCTTAAAAATATACTAAAAAAAGAAAGTGAGTTTAGGAGGAAGAAGTAGGAGGATCACCATCCAAGGCCAGCTGGAGAAAAAGTGCAAGACCTTATCTGAAAAATAAACTACAGAAAGTAAAAAGGGCTGGAGTGTGTGGCTTAAGTAGTAGATCACTTTCTTAGCAAGCACGAGGCCCTGAGTTTACCTCTAAGTATCACAAAAAAGTGGAAAGTCAAGATCCAATTTCTAGTCATAAATACTCTTTATGCATCAGAAGGTAATATAAAAGGGATCAGTATCCTGATCCTTAGGCAGGGCTCTGGGTACAGCAAGCAAAGAAAAGATCTAGAAGTCACATTGAGAACAACCTGAAAAAGTGGCTATACTCACAAGTATTTTGTGTCATACCTACCAATTACCCAAAATGAGAAAGGAACAGGAAAAAAATACCCACAAGCAGTGTATGCTGATTATTCAAAATGGATATTTTATTCACTTCAACACAGATGGTTTTTTTACTATTGAAAAAGGAAATACCCAATACACAATTTTGAGATTTTTATTAGCAGCACCTGCAACAAGAGGATTGTGGAATAGCTCAGGATAAAGTAGAGACTGCTGAGGCAGGCACAAATAAACCTGAAATTCTTCAATCCACTGAAGACATACGGAATCTGAGCCCCCGGGAAGGTTAAACCAAATAAATATTTTGTACCTTGAAATGGGCCGTTGAAAAACAGAATACTTCTAATTAGAAATATACTATTCCAAAAATCTAGTGCTCATTTAAAAAACAAATATTGAAACTATTACACTTCACATTCTAGGGTACACTGTCAATTTCTAAACTGATATGCACAGTCCCTGGTACTCAGAGATTTCAACCTTGGGTGCGTTTAATCTTACCCAAACTCTCAAGTCAGCATCCACTGAGTGTTACTCACCAAAATGTTACTGTTTTGTCAATTAATGCTAAGTGCTTTCATCAAAATATTGTGTAGTAATTTGGCAGAAAAAATTGATATGGCTAAGAAGAAAGGGGCTTCAGTTGAGCTGCTGTTAGAATAAGCGCTTATCTTAGATGGATAGGATGTTATGGATTGAATACCCATGGAGAGATTTTTGCTCAAATGATCACATGCCATTCAAAAGAGACAACTAATTTTGTGAGTTGATGGGGGTCTTTATGAAGGCCTGAGAACTACAAATAGAAACTACTATAAGCAGAGTGCAAGTAGAAAGAGAAGGCCCCAGTTCTCGTGCACGTAAAAATAATTAGCATCTAATAGTTTGGACATACAGATTTTCACCTTAACATTATAGCAAAAAATGATTGTAGAACTTGGAAACCAGTGTGGCTGGCTATAGGCATAGGCAGGATAGGAACCAATATTTAAGAGCTGTGGGGGGCTCAATTCTGGCTTTGACTTCTGGCAGAGAAGTTAATTGGACAATGGGATCAGGACTGTGTCTTAACTGCAAATGTTGAGTATGACTGGGTGGAAATACTGTCCTCCTCTTGTCTATGTGACCCCAAATCCCAGAGCTCTTAAAGCACATAAGGTCCCATATGTAAGGCTGATTCCATATGTGGCTACAATGGAGAGTTCTAGGCTGTATTTCTGTGAAAGCTCCCACCCCTCCCTGGCCTAGGTATCTTTAGGGGACATTTCCAACTGTCCCTCACTATGATGGGTCACAATTTTTATTGCAGATATTTGAAAGGACTATGCAGGACAAACATCCACCAACAGTAACCAGACTGTATACCCATCATCCAGCATGTAATTGGCAGTCATGGTAAGCAAAAATTGTCGAGCCATTTTTGTTTGGAAGATGGTATCTTTACGATATTTCTACCAGAGCTTAAACCACAGTGCAAAAGCAAAAGGAAGAGCTATCGAGTGGCAGTAAAGGGTGATCACACAATGGTTTGAGAATACTCAAAGTCCCTCTCTATAATCTTAGCTGTTACTATTTAGACAAATCTAACCATAATATGGCACTGACATTATTTCAAAATAATTTCATAGAACTTAGAGCTGGAAGGGACCTTACATTAAATGTGTAGCCCATATGGAAATTCTTTATAGTGTTTTAACAGGTGGTCAGCCAGTGAATATTTTCACTGGAAGGAGCTCACTATTAAGGCAGTCTATTTCACTCTTGGACAAATCTAATTATGAGAAATTCACTGTAACACAAAGTTAAATTCTGCTCGTTTATCATCTTCACTATCCTAGTTTGGCCGGTTGAACATACAGTACAACATACAAGAAATGAGTTCCTTCTTATATAATAAATATTTAAGTCAAGGAAGCTTATAAGAGAAACCCACTATCCTCACTCTTTGGAAGCCTTCCTCATGAGCCAGCATAATGAGTCAAAGGAGCATCTAAATTATGAGCAGAGAGCACTGCACCCAAAGCCATATACTAAGCAACATTGCTAAATTGATAAGAGGTTGTCAGAGAAGCAACATCTCCTTTACGCAGCAAGAGTAGACTCATAAAGGAAAAGCAGGCCAACCATTTATTTGCAAGGGTGGTTGGCATATTTAAGCAGAATCCATTCACTAGTGTTGAGTGACTTCAGCTTCAAGAATTACAGCCAATTTCCAGTGTCATTAGAGTGACTCTTACAGAGATGGTATTTTTTTCAAAAGCTTAGATGGGAGTTATTCATAAAATAGTCACTGTGTACTGTTTTACTTTTATGTTCCTAATCATCACAGTCTCTTTACAATTCAAGCTTAGGAATCATTGTTGTTTTTATTGTAAAGCTTAGAGTTCTTTTCCTTTTGGCAGACACTGCTTGGCAAGAGTCTGATCATGGCATTTGCTAGTTGAGAAATAGAACACTTTAAGGGACAGCTGTAGCTCTTTAACTCCTTCATGCAGCTAGGTTCTAGGTTTAAACTGTGATTTAAAAAACATTTAAATCTCTCAGGACTAAAACTTTCTGAAATGTCCTGAGACACACAAGAAGGGAAAAATAGCAGAAATCACACAAAATACACTTGGCTCAATAAAGCTTTTAGTTTTAAATCACTCTACAATTTCAATTTGAAAGGCTCCATTTCACAATAGAACCTTATTCTTACCCTCTGTGTGTGTGTGTATGTGTGTGTGTGTGTGTGTGCGCGCGCACTCTCGTGCACGCACGTACACATACATACACTCAGAGGGGCACAGCAATTCTTACACTACTGACAAACCAATTAGAGACTTTTTTTAAAGGTTCCCTAACTTTTAACAGCATGAAGAACCTGCTTTGGAACCACTGTTCAAGTCAACGGTGTGACCTAACATGCAATGCTCCAGCTGTTCTTCTACAGCCAACACCTGCCTGACAGCTTCTTCAAAGGCCACGGTCACATTAGTATCATCTTTGGCACTTGTTTCTAGATAAGGATAATCCCCATTTTCCATGCACCAGGCTTGTGCCTCCTCAGTAGTCACTTGCCTATCCTCTTTGTCTACCTTGTTACCCAAAACTACAAAGGGGAAGTGTTCAGGGTCTTTCACATCTGCATAGTAGATGAATTCTTTTTGCCAGTTACCAAGGTTCTCGAAGCTCTGGCGGTCATCCACACTGAAGGTCAAGAGGCAGCAGTCTGCCCCCCTATAGAAGGGTGTCCTGAGGCTCTTGAAACGCTCCTGTCCTGCAGTGTCCCAGATCTGGAGAGTTACAAAGCGTCCATCTACCTCCAGATCTCGATTCAAGAACTCTACCCCTATGGTGTGAAAAGCCTGGGAATCGAACTTATTGGTTACATAACGGTTCATAAGTGAACTTTTCCCAACTCCACCATCACCCAAGAGAATGACCTTTAAGAGAAGGGATTTCCCACTCATTGTTGCAGCACCAGACAGGGAGAAGTTTGTAACCAAAAGAACCTGAAAATAAATGAAAAAGTAGAAGGAAGATCATTAAACTAGAAACTAAAATCAACTTCATAGCAAATTTCTCTCAATCATGAGACCCTCCAATTTAGTGTTTCTTGATTTAAGCTCATTAATTAATGTACAGCAACAGAAGAAAATAAAATTCTTTTTTGTGTGAATGGGGAAAACTGGTCTCATTTCTCTGAGGTCTCTGCCAAGAAAAAGGCTGCATGCCATGCATAAAAGCAACTGGTAGATGGTCCTGTCATTTGGTTCAATTTACTCTTTTCTGGGGAAGAGAGCCTGAGTTCCATTCAAATGCGTGACCATATTAGCTTATGGTTTGGATAGTTGTAAACAAAATCAAACAGTATATGGGGTTTGAAGTTTGCTTCCTCGGGACCCATATTCTTTTTTATTATTGTTATTGCGAAAATACCATACAGAAGGGTTACAATTACATGGGCAAGATAGTGAGTACATTTCTTATCAAGCATTGTTGCCTCCTCCTTTGTTTCCCCTTACCATCCCTTCCCCTCTCCACCCTCCCCCACCCCCAATCCCCAGGGACCCATATTCTTTTTTTTTCCCCCCCATATTCTTAAAGTCTAAACTGGATACTTTATTCCATGCGTAGAGGGTCTAGGTCATAATTCACTTAAACCCCACAATATTCCAGAGGAAAAAGTCAATATTCTTCAGGTAGGTTCTCCGTCTTACTTGCATTGATATGGATGCACGCATAAGTAATGGACCTTTTCAAATCTTTTCTTCATTATGTAATGGAACCTAAGTTGGCACCCGTTGATTGATACTAATATAACAAGTATTATCAAGGAAGAAAATCTTCAATAGCTTGTTTTTTAATTTAGGTTCTAATTCCACAGTAACAACATAGAAAAAATCATGCTTAAATCTAAATTGCTAATAATTACACAGTGCCTTTCTTCTACAACATAAGCTATCTAGAATATATCTTAAAATGAAAAAAAATGAATTATTGACTGCACAAGTACCTTTCTCTATGTTCTGTGTGGTAATTCTACACTAGGTTCACTGTAGGGACTCAACAATGATCATGTTAATTGAGTAACAGTTATGCAAGAGAGACTCAAATGGATGAAAACTAAATACTAATCTAAGGAGTGCATGCAAAAGAGCTTCTGGAGGCAAAAACTTTTAAACTGCAGTAACAAAAATTTAATAGCCTTAAAATTATTTTGGAATATATACGGACTATTTTTTTATATATTCACTTTTTTGTCAGTTGTGGGGCTTGAACTCTGGACCTGAGCGCTGTCCCTGAGCTCTTCAGCCTAAGGCTAGCGCTCTACCACTTGAGCCAGGGCACCACTTCTGGTTTATTGGTGGTTTATTGGAGATAAGTGTTTCATGGACTTTCCTGCCCCGGCTGGCTTTGAATCGCAATCCTCAGATCTCAGCCTCCTGAGTAGCTAGGATTACAGCCATAAGCCACCGGAGCCTGGCTACATATTCACTTTTAAGAGATCAAAATCTGGGCTGGAGGTATGGCTCAAGTGGTAGAGCACCAACTTATCAAGTATGAGGTCCTCAGTTCAAGCCCCAGTACTTCTGAGACAGAGAGACAGACAGAGAGAGACAGAGGTTAAACAATCTATCAAAATTCGTAGTAAATCTCAGGATATATACCTTCCCAGTTAGGATTTCGTCACAATTTAAATCTTGTCCTTTTTTTCTGTTGCTGATTTACTCTTTCTTTTTAGAGATCTATAAAACAGAATGGAAAAAAATTTTTAAGAAATCTATAACAGATAAGGCTATATATAAAAACTCATTCAAGTCATAGACAATATCCCAGAGCAACTCCAAGTCATCTACAATGGTTTTCACAAACATAATTTAGAATCCAAAATACTAGAGATGTTTAGTATGAGAAAAATTATTTTATTGCCTACATTTTAATTTGTATAATTTGAGTGTACTTGATTTTTTTGTCAGTCGTGGGGCTTGAACTCTAGGCTTAGGCGCTTGAGCCACAGTGCCACTTCCTGTACTTGATTTTTCAAAAGTTTTATGTTGCTTTTTCATTGAATGCTCCATTCAGAGTAAAAGTAAATCAAAGATACTAGATGATAGTCATAGCAAATGATATTCAGGATTAAACAAAGCAGAAGGCAATCAAAGATATGTTGAATTCTTAAGTCAGAGATAAAAACCTCTTCTCTTTATACTTACCAACTTTGCCTTCCCAGGAAAATTACTCATGCCTTCATCAATTTGCTTTGAGGTTATCTCTGCAATTGACTGCACATGATCAGAGAAGCAGGAATTGTGTTTGTGGGCTTTCTGTTTACAATATATTCCTTTGGCTTATTATTTCATTAATTTAGGACTTCACACTTTAATGTAGGTTTTAATATTTAGTTGACTTTACCAAATTCCAGCACACCTCCACTTAATATAGCAGTTAATTGCTGCAAAAGTCTTATTAATGCAACATCCAATGACCCAATGCTGGGCCTGGTCATTCATGCCTACAATCCTAGCTACTCAGGAAGTGGATATTGGGAGAATAATAGTTTGAGGGCAGCCCAGGCAAAAGCTAGTTGCTCTTAATTGCAACAAAAGTAACCAGTTATGTTAGTTCATTTCTGTAACCCCAGCTATGTAGACATGTAGATAGAAGGTCAGCCCAGGGAAAAAGCAAGACTTTACCTGAAAAATAACTGAAATATAAAAGGGCTGGAAGCAAGGCTCTAGTTGTAGTGCGTCTATAAACATGAGACCCTGAGTTCAAAACCCAATATTTCCAAAAAGTGGTAAAGAAAATAAAGAGTTCAAAAAAAGAAATGAAAAGTTCTTAGGATCTGTTAGTGTTCTTTCTTATGGAAGAATAAAGAAGCTCTAAAAAATTGCTGCATAATAATCTCAGACTTCTGAGGAGCTAGGATTATAAATGTGAGCCAATGTGCCCAGCCTGTTTTTGTAGACAAGGTCTTACAATATAACCCAGATTGACTTCACAGTTGGGGTGTTCCTGCCTTAATGCTGGAATTACAGGGGTTGGTCACAGGTTCTGGCTGTTCAGACCCCTCAAAATCTCATGTTAGAAAAGTAATGCAAGGAAGTATAAACTTGCATGCCATACTGATGTTTAGTATTAATGATGCATGCCAAATGAATTTGTGTTAAGTGACTTATCAACCCTATGTTTTCTAGCTGAGGATACTGAACAGACGGGTCAAGGACATAGTAGATATGGAAACTAAATGCATAGCTCTAAGAAAAATTATGAAGTGTTAATAACTGGCTGAGATAATGTTCAAGTTGCTCATGCATTCTTTATTTTTTTATGTGCATGCCTAACTTCTAGGTACATGAGCTCTGTGCTAGGGAAAAGGAATAAAATCAGTGCAAGAGCAAGAGCACTGGGCTGGAAGCAATCAGAACATCAGGTTTGTCCTCACTGCATCATTCATTTGCATTATGAATGTGGGCAGGTCACTTAGTGTTTCTGTTTCAGCACTGTCTTGTACAAAAATATAACTGATAATACCTTCCCTACTTAACATGCAGAAGTTGGAGGAGATTAACTTAGAAAGTTTGGAATGATTTGTAAGCGTTTTTCATAATTTTGATTTGGGTTTGTTTTGTTGCTCTTCTATCTCCTTTCAGTGAGCAATGGGACACTGGGTCTCAGTATTAACCCTTTTCACAAAGTGTCTGCTATTGAGAGGATAACAGTCCTCCTTTTCTCTTTGTTTTATATCTAACAATACTTGCAGATCCCTCAAAATGTTGAGTATCTGCATATGGCAGAGAATCTCAGTGTTGGAGGGACTAAGGATCTTCTGCTCCTATCCTAAAACCAATGTTTGAGAGAAAACATTTAAGTGCCTATTGTGTTTGCTCAAGCAATTGATTCTCCTAACTCAACTTCCAAGTATATGGAACTATAGACATAAACTACTGCTCTCAACTCAATCATTATTTTGACCCACATCTTTCTCATGTATAAGTTTTATCACGAGAGCTTCCTGGTGCTTTTCTCCCTGCCTCTGCTTTCTCACCAGCCAATCTATCATGCAAAGCTTCATCACTTGAACATGCACTGGTTGTAGATGAGGACGGAAATGTGTAATTGTTTAAGACAAAGATTTGTCCTCAAGGAATTTGCAAATTAACATATAAGTTAAAGATCTCACAGTAGGGGTTGGGTATGTTACCCAATGTTGGAGTGCTTACCTAGCAAGTGTGAGGCCCTGGGTTCTATGCTATGGTAGGGTTCAGTCTCTCAGTAGAGAGATACAGTAGCATAACTTCTGTACAATTATGAATGATACATTTTGAAATAATTAGATGATGAAAATTCCCAATACAAGGAAATTATTAATATTTGAAGAGATGGAATGGCTTACTACCCTGATTTGATTTGTTACACATTGTACACATGTATCAGATTCTATACTTTACCCCCAAAATATGTCCAAATAGTATGTCTCAATAAAAAATTCTTTCTTTAGATTTGATCTTGTATCATCCTACTGCTTGATTACGGAGACAAACTTTTCCTGAGTGTGTCTTTCCTACACAACCAATTATAAATGCCTGAATAATAAGAGCTCAGTTCGCACATGTCTTTGAAGCTCCTTCAGCATGTAGTTCTAGAATCCTTTATAGAGATAATAAATATTTATGAACTAACTGATTAGGTTGAACTAACTGATTAGGTAGGTACCAGAATTTGTGCCTTTGAACTAAAGCCAAGCTAAAACAGACCCACAATTCTATAAGGTGTTCAAATATTATTACCTATAAGGTGACTAAAACGCCTAAGTTATGAATTTATGTGGATCACTTTTCAGACAAGACTTAGTAAGAATTCCACCTGTTGAAAGTCAGGGTAAATGCTTGTTTTCCTAATCCTAGTTTCACATTTTAAAAATAAATATTTATTTCTAACAGTTTATCCATTCTTCCTCAAACAAAAGCAGAACAACCCTATCCAATTTATGTTTTCATTGGGTGCTTTCATCCCTACTATGCCACAGTTGGAAAATTAATGTGATGTCCCCTATTATTAGTGTGTGAAGCTATCGTTCAGCATTTTTGGTCAAGGCTAGTGCTCTACAACTTGAACCACTCTTCCACTTCCTTGCTGGCTGATTGGAGAAAATAGTCTTTCAGATTTGTCTACCTGGATTAGATTTAAACTGTGATCTTCAGATCTTACCTGCTTGAGTAGCTATGATTACAGGAATATGCAACCACTGCCTGGACGTTAGTGCATATTTAAACTGTCACAGCATAAAAGTAAATGAATCACATTTCTCCCCTAGCATATATGAAACTTAATCTAAATCTAAAGAGAAGATAGTATTAGATAGGGAAAAGACTTCGTTGGTGATCATAATACATTTAATTAGAACATAAAATTCTGTATGTATACCTATCAAGGTAGGTATGTCTCCTATCAAGGTAGGATTTGAAAAAAATTCTTTTTATTTCGCTTCTTTTCCTTTAATGTTGGGGATCAAACTCAGATCCTCAAATTCATCAAGTGCTCTACCACTGAGTTATACTCCTCTACCATTAAGTTGTATTCTCAGCCCTTGAGCCAAAATACTTATTGTGATTTCGGTCCTATTTCAAGAACTATTTGTTGTTTTTTTTTTTACCAAAACAACCAAGATACAATTCCCTTTTCTTACCTCACCAACCAGATTAACAAATACATGTGAAGGATAATCTATTCATTTTTTTCCCATTAGAGTCTGAGTCTTGCACAGTAAGGTGAACTGGCAAATCATATAATTCTTTGTTCTTCAACACACTTGAAACCTTTTGAATTTGCTGTGCCTGCACCCACACCAGCTCATTAAAATTACTCTATTTAGTTGGAAATGCTTGGGAGTGGGGGTGGAGATGAGGGAGGAGGCAATACAATGAAGGGAGAGATTGAATCTTTGAAAATCATGCATGTTAGTATGATGATGGAGAGAAGAGAGGCAGGCCAGCAAATTGACAACGTTGGTTCCATTGCTATGAGGTAGAAAAATGTTCTGAGTCAGTAGTGCAATTGTATGGGAGTGAGTCTTGACAGAATTCTGCATGGCAGGACTGGATGGAGGAAGGCCAATAGAGGGTGAGAGTAGCTTTGATGGAAGTCTGCACAGAGGGAGCCATGCTTGGAGTTGTGGGGAAAGCCCATCTTGTGGCAACACAGTGAGTACAGTCATTCAACTGCTCCAAGTATTATGAAATAGTGCACTGGAGAATTGAGTGCAGCATTTTTTAATGTGTGTAATGATGAACACACAAATAAATGACTGGATCTTTAAGACACTAATTTAAATGGTGTGAGCCGCATACAATACAACCTGATGCTTGGTGGTCTTGAGGTGGTTGGCCCCAGTAGGAAAGCCCTGTGATGTAGTAGATTCATTTTGCACAGAGGTAGGTAACAAGTTATCAGCTTCAGCCACACTGAGTCCAGAGCCCACAGATGTCATAGCAAGGAATTGTTATTCCTGCCGTTCTCACCTTCATGCCCAAGTTTATCTTCTCTGCAACTTGGAGAGTCCCCTCTGGTATTTCCCACATAACCTTCCACTGCTCCACAAGTATAACTCTGGAGCTATAAGCCCATAGACACACTCCATAACAATTTATCACTGTCCCTAGGTCACTTCTTTCCAAGTACATGGCCTGGAGACAAAGTAGGTAGGTAAGGGTTTGAAGACATAAAAGCAGCTTCATTAGAAGAGCAGGAATATGAACTATCTCTATGACTGGTGCACTGCTAGCACTGAGGATTTAGAAAGGGAGATATTATACATAATCCCAACTATCTCGGACCCAGGTCCTCTCACCTCATCCGCAGCTATGAGAGCCGAGTTGGCTGTGGCGCATGCGCACTGAGCCACACCCGCTCCCCACGGAGCCCTGCACTTGTCTCCCAGGCTTTGGCAGCCACTCCAGATTACTCAGCTACGCCCCCTCCATCATCACCTAACACCCAGCATGGACCCCAGAAGCTCCTAGCCACCCCCTCCACCCTTAGCAAGGTGCGAGTGGCCCCGGAGCTCACTAGCAGCCAGCGCCCTTTCTCCCTGTCTCCACTGGCCACCACCTCCTGGCCTCGCGGGTCACGAGCCCCAGCCCCTCTTCCTACCCACACCAGGCACCTTACCCAGCACAATGGGGAGGACAGCGACGATGGCCGCGGGGCCTGGGCAACTCAGCTCTGCGCGTCTTTCCTCAGCCTCCTCTGCGACACCGTTAAGGCTCCTGCTGCCACCTCGTCCTGGATGGGGCAGCAAGTGTAGCCCGGACCTTCAGTGGCCTGACAGCTGCCGCTCGCTCCCGCCGCTGCCGCCGCGTAGCAGCGTCTCGCGCCCGCGCTCGCCAAGGGAGGGGGTGGAGCCCGCGCCGCCTCCTCTTGGCCCCGGCTCGGCGCTGGGGACCCGCAGTGGCCGCTGCCGTCCTCCCAAGTGGACAGCGCTCCCTGCTCCCTGACTGGCTGGTTCTTCTTTCATGCGCAGTGGCCAACCCTGGTCTCTCCTTTTTTCTTCCCTCCCCTAGCTGATTACAAGGCCCAGTGGCAAAAGACTGTCCATGGTTGCTGTCCCCTGCTCTTCTATAGCCCTAGGCCTAAGGCCTCTGTTACCCACAGGCTGGTTTTCCTCCTTTGCCAGAGGGTTCGATTCTTTCATTCTTGCCAAGAGGATAGCACTGCACCCACTTGCTTCCAATAATCCTGGCAAACACGTGATTGCAACATAATAGTAGACTCAGTCGATGGCTACCTGCTGAAATTCTCATGACAATTCCAGAGGAAAGATCCACAGCCACAGATCAATTAGTCTGTTCATTATCGCCCCTCCAATCCCCCACTGGAATCAAACCGAGTCAAATCTCCTGAGGTAATTTAACCTGCACCCAACCTATGCGTCAATCACAGTCATCTCTTGAGCTTTCCGGTATGTGGAAAATGTGTGCCTGTGTGGCATCATATGTGTCCCTTGTATGGCTGTGTACACACCCACCATTCAGAACATTCTCCCTCTTCACACACCTAATCCATCCTGTTAAGTGTCAGCTTAAGACATTTCTCAGAAAAATCTTTTTTTCAAAACCCCAGAATATAGACAGTGCCTCAATTAATTCTTTCACAGCCTCCTGTAGATTTCTATACTTTCACTGCATAACATTTATCACTTTAGGATAATAGATCTGACCATTTGATTATTTGTTTGACAGTCATCTTCCCCACTAAACGGTAGTTCACTATGAGGTTAAATACTGTGACTGCTTAGACTCATCATTATATCTCAGAGCATACATGCTTTGGTTGTACTCACAAAATATTTATTAAACATAAATGAATGCTGTCATCAATAAATATTGCTATTTTAAGACAAAATAAATGAACCTAATCCTCTGTGCCTCCCTTTAAACCAGGCTTGCTTTTCACATAAGCATGCTATCAGACTCTTTTAATGGAGAAAAGATACATACAGTTCTCTAAATTAATTTTTTTCCTCACGCATTCAATCTGCAACTCAAGAAGATGATTAAGCATGTGGAGCATGGCCCCTCCTTCTGTTTGGATATGGTTTGTCCTCCAGATTCATCTATTAGAAGCCTGGTCCCCACTGTGGTGGTATTGAGGTGGTGGAACCCTAAGGAGATGAAGCCAAGTGGAAGGTAACTAGGTCATAGCCGAGAAACTCTGAAATGCCAACTCTGTGTTAAAAGAATCTACACACCAAACATAGGTCCCATGGTTTCCCTTATTTGCAATATCTAGTATATGTCTGAGTCAAGCAGAAAAGGTCAGATAACGTGATGTTAGGGAAATGAACCCTAAGATATGTATTCAAATGTTTTTTCTTTCATACGATTTTTAAAAAAGTAGCTAGGATTACAGGAGTGAGCCAATGGTACCCAGTTTATTCCAAGGTTTTCTAAGGTTAACACAGAAATATGACATTCATACTTTTTTTCAGTACTGAATTTGAGCTCAGGTGCAAGTGCTTCCTAAACAAGGGCCTGCCACCTGATCCACATCTGCAACCCTTTTCATTTTTGTTATTTTTCAGATAAGAGTCCTAAACGTTTTTAGTCCAGTTGGCATTGAACTGTCATTTTTTCCTATGCTTACACAGCTAGGATTATATGTGTATACTACTCCCACTACACTTGTTTTGTTCTTTGAGATTAGGTATTTTTTGCCTAGGCTGACCTTGAGTTCTGATCCTGTTCATCTCTACCTCAAGTAGTTGGGATTACAAGCATAGGTCACTGCACCTGGACACATGAGTAAAAAGTCAAATGTAGCAAAGTCACAATTTAGAACAAGATGAGTTAGTTCACAGCAAAACAAAGTATTAAAACTCAAAAAACTGCAAGGTATAAAGGTGCTCAGCAATAGACTTAAAATATATTCACATTTCATAATTATAACTCTTTAGTTCTCTCAGTTATGTAGTTGTGGCTCACTTATGAAGTAATAATGAGCAGCCTCTGATACCAGGAAATATTACAGACTTGCATTTGACTGGGGAACCACCCTCTGTTAGTGTTGATGTTACTTCTAGAAATCAGTCCTTGACTCTCTCCCAACCCCACTGTTACTTCAAAGTAGAGGAGCTCACATACTGGAAACAGTAACTTCAATTTTTTTGACAGGTATAATCTGACCTAGTAGTTCTCAAGTTGTTCTCAGTGTCTGCTTTACCCAGAAATTTCCCCAAAGATAAACAACAACCTAACAAGCATTTATTGAAGTATATCAGCCAAATTTCCCTAACAGAGAAGTTGGTGGCATTTTAACTTGTCCCACTCCTATCCTTCTTCCTCACTGGAAAACCAACAACCTACAATCACAGAGAAGAACAACAGTCTTGCAGTTATCAGAAGGTTTGGAATACAGTTGGAGCTCTTTTTTTTTTAACTTCTGGCTGGGCCTAGGTGGTTCATACCTGTTATCCTAGCTACTCAGGAGGATGAGATCTGAGATTGTGGTTTGAAATCAGCCTAGACAGGAAAGTCTATAAGACGCTTATCTCCAATTAATCAAAGAAAAGCAGAAAGTGGAGCTGTGGCTCACTTGAGCAAAAAGAATCTTAAAGACAGTGTTTAAGCTCCAAAGTTTAAGCTCCGGGACCAAAAAAAAAAAAAAAAAAAAAAGCAAAACTGTATTCATTTTTGCCACTTCACAAAGCAGGTTATAGATACAATGCATCTTGATCAATGTCAGCCATCAGCCCTTTCACCATTATCAACCATTCCCCAACCCACCCTTTTCTTTACTTTTCTTACATAGTCTCTTGTAAATATCATTGTTGCAATGGGTCATCCTGTGTCCTTGTTTCAGCATTTTTTTATTCCCTTTCCCCTCCCCAAATTAGATAAATGTATATACCAGATGCAATGTACCAAAATCAAATACAGTGGCAACAGGGATATACCATAGGCAGGAGAACATACAAAAGAAACAAAGAAAAAAATCACTTAGTACATTAAAAACAACAACAACAAAATCCAACTCATGTCCATATTTTGAGGTTCATTTTGCTTAGCATCATCTTATATGGTACATATAGTCATATGTACATAGCATTTCACCTTTTCTGTTCATCTGATAAGCTTATCCTAGACATATACTAATTATGCAAATAAGGGAAACCATGGGACCTATATTTCTTTGGGTCTGACTTACTTCACTTAATATGATTTTTGCAAGTCTTTCCATTTCCTAACAAATGGGGCAGTGTCATTTTTCTAATGGAAGCATAGAATTGATATATATATATTTATTTCATATATATATATATATATATCACATTTTCTTGATTCATCTACTGAGTGGCATCTGGGTTGGTTTCATATCTTAGCTATGGTGAATAATGCTGGGATAAACATAGTTGTGCTGGTAGCTTTAGTATGGCCTTGTTTGTGGTCATTGGGGTAAATGTGCAGAAGTGGGATAGCTGGGTCATATGTGAGTTCTATGTGGAGTCTTTTGAGGAACCTCCATACTGCTTTCCAAAGTGTTTGAACAAGTTTACACTCCCACCAACAGTGCAGTTTGGAAACATCCCCTTCAGCATCTGTTATTAGATTTCTTGATTATAGCCATTCTAACTTGGGTGAGGTGGAATCTCAATGTTGTTTTGATTTGCATTTCTTTTATGGCCAGAGAACTTGAGCATTTCTTCATGTGTCTATTGGCCATTCTTATTTCTTCTTCAGAGAAGTCTCTAAGTCTTTAGCCCACTTATTACTGGGGCGGTTGTTTCTTAGAGGAATTTTTGGAGGATTTAATTTTTGCAGTATATTTTGGATATGAGGTCCATGTCTGTTGTATAGCTATACATTGATTTCTTGAATGCATTAAATCCTTTTAAAGCTTCATTCTCCTAAAACTGCCATCATGTGACTTCCTAAAACTCTTACATGCAGAAATGCTCTTGAATTCACCTGACTTGCAGCTTGCTCATAAAAGAATGCTCTTTTCCTCAAGGTAGTTGTCTGAAACAACAGGTGACTATTGTTCAACAACACAGCTCCTTTTAGCAATGATAACAACTGGGGGTAAATAAACAAGAAATTGGCCACAGAGTCTTTAGAGGGAAGACCAAGGAGGGAGATGTCTGTGGGTGGCATTCATCACTTCAATGAGCATACAAAAAGGTACAGACAAAAATCCAACACCTTCATTTATAAAAACTCCAAGTGGGAGTAAAAGGAAACTTCTTCTACCTCATAAAGATCATCTACAAACTCCATAGATAGTATGATACTTAGTGGCAACTGACTAGAGGCTTTCCATCTAAGGTCAGAAACAAGTCAAAGAGGTCCCCTTTCATCAGGTCTACTTTATTATTTGAGGTTCACGTTAAGGCCATTAGTCAAGGAAACTAGATAAAAGGTATCCAGATTGGAAAGCAAGGTAAAACTATTTTTATACATGACATATTCTTAAATATAGAACATCCCATAAAATACATGAAAAAAATCTACTAAAGCTTGCAAAGAACTGGAACAGACATTTCTCTGAAGAAAGCATAAAATGACCAACAAGCCAGTGGCTCACTCTCTGTATTCCAAGCTACTCAAGAAGCTGAGATATAAGGATCACGGTTTGTAGCCAGCCTGGGAAGGAAAGTCTGTGAGACTCTTATCTATAATTAAGCACAAAAAAGCCAGAAGTGGGGCTGACTCAAGTGGTAGAGCACTAGCCTCAAGCAAAAATGTCAGGGACAGCACCCAGGCCCTGAGTTTAAGGACTGGCAGTTCCCAGGACTGGCATCAAAAAACAAAAAGCCAACAAGTACTGTATATGAAAAGGAGCTCAACATTATTAATTATCAGGAAAATTCAAGTCAAAACTATTATGAGATATTGCCTCATCTTAATTAGGAAAGTTATTATCAAAATTAAAATATAGCTGAGTGCTGGTGGCTCACACATGTAATCCTAGTTACTCTGGAGGGGATCTGACTGTTTCAAGCAAACTCTGGCAGGAAAATCCATAAAACATTTTATTTCCTATAAACTACTCAAAAAGGGCTGGAAGTGGCACTGCGGCTCAAGTGGAACAGTGCTAGCCATGAAGAAAATAATCTCAGGGCAGCACCCAGGCCTGAGTTCAAGCCACAGGACCCACAACAAATAATTGAAAGAGATAAATTTTGGCAAGGATGTGGAGAAAATGGAACTTTTATGTGCTATAAGTGTAAGAACCATTATAGAAATCAGTATGGGGGCTGGGAAGGTGGCTCAGTGGTAGAGCGCTTGCCTTGCATGCCTGAGGCCCTGGGTTCGATTCCTCAGCACCACATAAGCAAAAAGAAAAGAGCCAGAAGTGGCGCTGTGGCTCAAGTGGTAGAGCGCTAGCCTTGAGCTGAAGAGTTGAGAGACAGCGCCCAGGCCCAGAGTTCAGGCCCCACGACCGGACCAAAAACAAAACAAAACAAAATCAGTATGGAGGCACAGCAATATAAGACGATATTTTGGAAATGAACTGTACAACTTGGGGGAGAGATAAAGTGGGAGAAAAGATGAGGGAGTGGATAACAAGTTCAACAAGTAATATACTCACCATCTTATGTATGTAACTATAACCCCTCTGTACATCACCTTGACAATAAAATTAAATTAAAAAAATAGAGCTGGGAATGGGTATGGTAGCTGAGCCTATAATTCCAGCTACCTGGGAAACAGACATTGGGGATCCTAGGTTTAGACCACCCTATACCCAACCAATGGGTGGGAACAGTGGCACTGACCTGTAACTTTATCCAAATTACAGTGGAAGCATATTGTCTGGGAGCAGTGGTGAATGCCTATCACTCTCAGCAATATCGGGAAGCACAAGTAGGAGGGTTACAGCACAGCCCTGTATAGTCAGAAAGTGAAACCCTACCTTACAAAATCCAATGCAGGGCTGGGAGTGTGGCTCAGTGGTAGAGTGCTTGCCTAGCATGCATGAAGCCCTAGGTTCGATTCCTCAGTACCACATAAACAGAAAAAGCCAGAAATTGCTCTACAGCTCAAGTGGTAGAGTGCTAGCCTTGAGCAAAAGAAGCTCAGGGACAGTGCCCTGTTCCAAGTCCAAGGACTGGCAAAAAAAAAAAAAAAAATCCAATGCAGTACTGGTGCTGGTTGCTCATGCCTGTAATCCTAGCTACTCAAGGAGCCTGAGACCTGGGGATTGCAATTCAAAGACAGTCTGGGCAGGAAGGTCCATGAGATTTTTATCTCTAGTTAAACACAAGAAGCTAGACGCAGAGCTGTGACTCAAGTGGTAGATAACTAGTTTCCAGCAAAAAGATCAGAGACAGCACCCAGGCCCTGAGTTCAAGCCCAGAACAGGCAAAAAAAAAAAAAAAAGCTAATACACATAGAGAATAAAAGAGGTATGAGGAAGTGGAAATGATACAGAGTAGTCAATATGTAGGGCTAACAAATCTGAGGATGGAATGTACAATGTAATGGCTATAGTTGATGAAATTATATTAGAGATTTGTTAAATAATTAGACTTGATGTGGTCCTGCCACACACACAAGTAACTATATAAGATGAAGAATATGTCAATTTGCTTATCTATAGTAACCATTGGATTATCACTATGTATTTCATAACTTCATCATATTGTAAATCTCAAATACACACACTGGTTTTTTGTTTTGTTTTGGTGATACTAAAGTTTGACTTCATCCTCACACTCGCTAGGCAGATGCCTACTATTTGAGCCATTCTACCAGCCCTATTTTTGTTTAGGTTTTTAAACTATATTTTGTCTTGTCTTTTTTTGGTACTGGTGATCAAACCGAGTATGTTGCACTTTCTAGGCACGTGTTTTGACACTGAACTATACCCCAGCCCCCTACAACTTATTTTCAAACAAAACTATTGAAGCTAATTAATGATCTTTCCTTCCTTCCTTCCTTCCTTCCTTCCCTTCCCTTCCCTTCTCCCTTTCTTTTCTTCTCTCATTCCTTCTCTTTCTTTCCTTCTCATTCTCTCTCTTTCTTCCTTCCTTCCTTTCTTCCTTCCTTCCTTCCTTCCTTCCTTCCTTCCTTCCTTCCTTCCTTCCTTCCTTTCTTCCTTTCTTCCTTCCTTTCTTTCTTCCTTTCTTTCTTCCTTTCTTTCTTCCTTCCTTTCTTCCTTCCTTTCTTTCTTCCTTTCTTTCTTTCTTTCTTTCTTTCTTTCTTTCTTTCTTTCTTTCTTTCTTTCTTTCTTTCTTTCTTTCTTTCTTTCTTTCTTTCTGCTTGCTTTCATCAGTTGTTTTGAACTCAGGGTCTGGGCGCTATCCTGGAGCTCTTTCACTCAAGGCTAGTGCTCTTCCAGTTTGAGCCAAAGGGTCACTTCTGGTTTTGTGGTGGTTAATTGGAGATGTCTCATGGATTTTCCTGCCTGAGCTGGCTTCGAACCAGAGCTTTCAGAGCTCAGCCTCTAAGTAGGTAGGATTACAGGCATGAGCCACAACTGCCCAGCTGAGGATCATTTTAACTTGCTCTTTTTAAACTACTTTTATTAGCATTTATTATTTGTACAGAAGGGTTTCTTTGCATGAATCTGTTCTATGCATGAGTCCAATGTTCTCTAATCAAACTCACCTCCCCTATCAGCCTTCTTCGCTTCTTAAACCAATTTCAGTAGGTTTCATTGCCTTATTTTCATACATGCAAATAGAGTACTTGAACCATATTCACCTTCATTCACCTTCTTTGTTCACCATCCTACTGGTAGAGCCTTGTCTATCATGTTTCTCCCCTTTCTCTTTGACACTCATATTGGTACTTCTTCCCATCAGATTCTCCAGGTACATTCTTCTTTTTTCACTTTATAAAGCCAAGAAACTTCTTCATATTCTAAGGTTTTAGTTTATACTGTCCCATACAGAATGCTAATTGATTCTTTGCAACCCTTTCCTTAGCTCCTCTTCAGATGGTCTTTTCTCACCATTGTATGAGATATAATTTCTTCTATCCCTGCCTTATACAACGCTGTCTCAGTGCTTTATCTCTTTCATTAACATTTACAATAGGAATCATTCTATTACTGTGCTCTACTATGTTTAATGTCAACATCCCTCACTAGAGCACAAGTTCCACATTTATCTCTCTTGTTTACTGCACAATCCTTACCTACAGCAAGCTCTCCATAAATAATACTGGTTAAACAAAAAATTAAAAGTGTCAGACATAAGTGATTCCTTTGACATAGTTGGGCAGTCTAGCTCAACATAATCTATCAAAATAGAAAACAAGGAGAACATGGGACTCTCTGGTGCTAAATTCAGCCTCGCTACCCCTAGGAAGAGATGCTTAGGCTGTGGAGGGTGTATAAGATCCAGTGGTTCATGAAATCTCTGAAACAATAGAAAATAATTTGTGATTATGTTTAAATTTATCATATTGATATGTTTAATTCTACCAAAACCTCCAAATAATATAGCCACGTATTTTCAAAACAAGATATTTCAAATGTAATCAGTTATGTTCCTTACAGACCATGGTTTAGTAATAAGATACAAGTTTAAAGTTGTATAACAAATTTAATATCTTGTGAATTTATCTCTAAAATGCAAACTGGACTTCCTGGATATTCAATGTTATGTTAAAAATGTTAGAAGTCTAAATGACTCCTTCAAGAATGTGAGACCTGGGGCTGGGAAGGTGGCTCAGTGGTAGAGCGCTTGCCTTGCATGCACGAGGCCCTGGGTTCGATTCCTCAGCACCACATAAGCAAAAAGAAAAAAGCCGGAAGTGGCACTGTGGCTCAAGTGGTAGAGCACTAGCCTTGAGCTGAATAGCTGAGAGACAGCGCCCAGGCCCAGAGTTCAGGCCCCACGACCGGAACCCCCGCAAAAAAAGAATGTGAGACCTAGTGGAAATAGCTCTTCCTTTTCTGAAATGTGGAGCTTCTCACACATTAGGAACAAAAGGAATGAGATGAGTATGCCGTAATAGTCTTTTTCAGATATATATTTTTGTGAAACTACTAGATAGATTTTTATGATCTTAAGAATTTTTTAGCTCAAGAGGAAATGTACTCATTACTTTACTCATGTAACTATAACTCCTCTGTACAGTATCTTTACAATAAAAATATAGTAAAAAAAAGAAAAAAAGAAGGAAAATCAAAGAATTATTTTAAACCTGGTAATCGTTACTTGGGTGATAGAAATCTGGAGAATGATGGTTTGTAAAACGTTCATGAGATCCCATCTCAACCAATAGTTGGACATGGTGGCTTGTGCCTGTCATCCTAGCTACTTTGGAGACTAAGATCAAGAAGATTAATGCTCCAGGTCAGCTGGAGCCAAAAAGACCTGAAATCACAGGAAAAAAACAAACTAGGCATAGTGGCACATGCTTGTCATCCTAACTGGCAGGATATGTAAAGAGAAGAATTGAGGTCTAGCTTGGCCTGGGCAAAAAGTGAGATCCTATCTAAAAATAATCAGAGCATAAATGGCTGGAGATATGGCTTAAGCAGGAGAGAGCCTGCCTGGTGAATATGAGGCCCTGAGTTAAAAATTCTAGTACCACAAAAAAAAAACCCTGATAACCAAAACTAAATCTGATCACTCAATATTCTATAAGCAAGAAAATTCAAGCCAGGCATCAGTGGCTCAAGCCTGTAATCCTAGCTACTCAGAAGGCTGAGATCTGAGGATTGTAGTTCAAAGCCAGCTCTGGCAAGAAAGACCAAGAGACTCTTCTCTCCAACTAACTACCAAAAAGCTAGAAGTGAAGTTGTGGCTCAAATGGTAGAGTGCTAGCCTTGAGCAAAAAAGCTCAGAGACAGTGTCCAGGCCTGACTTCAAGTTGCAGGACTGACACCAATTTTTATAAAAACAATACCCTCAGAGTTTATGACTACCAAATTTCTACTACTAGGAGTTGTCCAGACTCAAGATCAGAAATCAACTCCCCTTCAGAGTTTTCCAAATTTAGCTAATTGCATCATCGCCTGGAGGTGATTCTAAAATACAGTTAGATTCTTTTTTTCTTTTTGGTCAGTCATGGGCCTGGGTGCTGTCCCTCAACTCTTCAGCTCAAGGCTAGTGCTCTACGACTTGAGCCACAGTGCCACTTCCGGTTTTTTGGTGTTTTTTTAAATTGGAGATAAGAGTCTCACAGACTTTCCTGCCCGGGCTGGCTTTGAACCAATTTCCTCAGATCTCAGTCTCCTGAGAGCTAGGATTACAGGTGTGAGCCATAGGCACCTGGCTAATACAGTTAAATTCAATTTTCACCTATCTAATAAATCACAGTCTTGAATGGAGCCTGGGAACCTGTGTTTTAATAAGGCCCCACAGCAAGAAGAGGGCCAGGATCAGATGATTTTGGGAAACATTTTATCTTGGCTTGTAACACTGATATTTTCCTCTTGACACTTGGCCCTCACAATCACCATAATTTATGACATTTTAAGGAATGGAAATTTTCTTACTTTACCAAATTAATTGGCCAGAGAGTTTTGAATAATGAACGAAGGTAAAGTTTTGGAGTTAGCCTTAATCGTCCAATTTACTCTAATTGATGTGCAAGCTGAAACTCTTCATCTTCTCAGTCTGTGTTACATTGTTCTGAAGGTGATTTTCATCAAGGTTCTTCATAGAATTACATTATATTTCCTGAATACGTGGGGCTGCAGATCATACAACATATGCTTAAGAATCTGTTCTTGAAAATTGAAATGTTCCTATATTCAGCTTGTGATTTACCTGTGAATAAAGATCACTTTCACCGAGATAGAGCCTTATAAATCACATTTTATATATAAGGAAATCAACATTTAGAGAACCTAATTGATTCACCTAAAATCAGCAACAAAGCCAAAGCACAAACCTATCTATCTATATTGTGCTGAGTATCTACTGTATCCAGGGAATTCCTCACTGATGAGGACAAATAGATAAAAAATACATTTAGTTCCTGTCCTTGAGATAGCCAAGATTTTCAGATTGCAAAATAATTCAGTCATCGTGAAGATGCTGGACCATCACTAATGTCATTTGAACTGCATCAGAGCAAATTGCTTTGAATTTTCATTCTTGCATGTATTAAAATGACCCTTGGGACTATTTTAGGAGGTAGAGAGATTGCATACTGCTACACTAGAGAATTGTTTGGGGCTACATGGCATTTGCATGTATCTATTTTAATTTTTTATTATTATTTATATTATTTTTTGTGGGTCCGGTCGTGGGGCCTGAACTCTGGGCCTGGGCGCTGTCCCTCAACTCTTCAGCTCAAGGCTAGTGCTCTACCACTTGAGCCACAGCGCTACTGCTGGCTTTTTTCTTTTTGCTTTTGTGGTGCTGAGGAATTGAACCCAGGGCCTCAGGCATGCAAGGCAAGTGCTCTACCACTGAGCCACCTTCCCAGCCCCTCTATTTTTATTTTTAACATAGGCTGTCATAATATTGTCCAGACTGCTCAAGACCTTCTGTACTAAATAATTTCTCCTATCTCAGCCTGTCAAGTAGCTGGGACTACAGGAATTCACTACCCTGCTCACCTGGCACATCTAAATTTTTTATACTTTGTTTAAAAAAATGAGAGAATTCACTCTTTAAAATCTAGATTTTTGAGTTATCTTGAAAAAAGAAACTATAGATCTGGTCTTAAGAGATCAGTGTTCCCTTGTGGCAATAATTCTCTGGGGGTAATGCACTACTACCTGCTTTATATGGACTGGTGTTAGCTAATTCCAACATAGTCACTAGCTAGCACCTTTCATTCATTACTGCCTACTTAACTCCTGAAATATTTAAGTTTGCTAAGACTAGCATCTAACTTTTGAGGTTGTCGTCTGAACCAGGTCTAACAGCAGGTGGCAGTAGCAATCTGCCATTAACATTTGTCCTCCAGTACTCCAGCACTAAATGACTTCAAGAATCTTCCTTCTTTTCCTCTGAAGTACCTCCCTTCCCCCCCCCCCAAAAGTCCAAGGTGACTGTATTTTAGTTTATCCATATTCTGACAAAATCAGTTATAAAAACAGATTTAGTGCTAATAGAGAGCAGCCTATTGTGCACAATAAGAATGCATAAGGTATATATAGAAAAACTGACTATCAATGGGTGAAGGCATGAGGATCACCAAAGCTCAAAGAAGCTGATTAGCTTCTTTCGGGGTCCTATTATCACTATATATTGCAAAAATTCACCCAAAGGAAGCTGGGTGGCAGTGGCTGACTCTCTGTAAGCTTAGCTGCTCAGGAGGTTGAGATTTGAGGATTATGGTTTAAAGCCAGCCCAGGAAGGAAAGTCCAAGACTCTTACCTCCACTTAACCACCACAGAGCCAGAAGTGGAGCTGTGGCTCTACTCACAGAGCGCTAGCCTTGAGGAAAAAAACACACGCAGAACTCGGGACAGCCGAGGCTTTGAGTTCAAGTCTCAGGACTAGCGCGCTGGAACGTGTACACACACACACACACACACACATGCACGCACGCACACATGCACGCACACACATCCCAATAACAACACAAAAAACTAAGCAGATCATAGATTGCTTGGCTGTATGTATGTTTCTGTGGGATCAGAAACCAATATGATAATAACCTGCTTCGAATTGAAGCAGAGCATGAAACAAAGTATGAGTTTCAACTAGGCAAGGGACAGATAGATCTTGTTGAATGGTCTTGCCTGGGCACAATTTCCTCAGAGTGAATGCCAAGTGGGAACAGACAAAGAAGAGGAAGAACTCAGTGTTTCATGGAGGCCAAATAAATCATTTGCTGGAGAAAATGATGGCATGGTTTTAGCAGGCTTCAGCAAAGCTAACCATAAAACATCAACAGCAGACCCTGTTGTTGGCTAGACCTCTACCCTTCTCTGGCCTCTCTCCATATCTAGTCATCATGTTTTGTTGCTTTACTTTTCTCACCTAATATACCACACACCTGTCTCTTTATTTTCAATCCTATTATGGCTCTATTTGACCAGGTGCTCATCAATTCATGCCTGAAAAACAGCATGAACTAACTAATAGGGAGAAAAATAAGAGTGTCAGTTTAAGAGCTAAATAAGTACATATATCCTCTTAGAGGAAAAAAAAATCTGTGTTTGTTTTAGCTGAAAACCTCGATAGGTTGTTTTGATTGCTCAAACATTACCTTTGTGGCAGGATTAGAATAAACCTAGAGCTTAAGTGCTTGGGTAGAGAAATTAATGGTAATGGCTTAGTTGGGAGATTTGTAATCTCAGAGAAAGACGAGAAAAGATCAAAGGAGAAAGAAGTAAAATTGAGCAATACTGAGAGAACTGTTAAAGCAAGAGTACCTAATATTTAATTTTAAAGTGTTTGCTGTTTGCTCCATGTCCTTCAGTTAAATCTGTGGGTATGTAGTTATTGGCAGTGCATGTGGGAGTGGACGAAATAAGGGCCATGATAACAATTTAAACCAGAAGGCTTAGAGCAATACTAACCTACAATTTAAATCCTACCACCACTGATTATTGTGCACTTCCTTACTATCCTTCCTTGCCCTTAATCTTTCCCATGATTTAGGTGATGGGAAACTAATATTTCATCATTAAATTATAACATTACATGGGCTTTCCTATAACTTCCAGTTTGTTTACATCACTAAGATTTGAGTAAAGGATTTGAGTAAAGTCAGGTGTTTGCTCACTTGGGGCCCAATCTACTTGCCATTGGATGGCCAAGTTCACAGCACCTGATAGATTACCCTCTCATTATCTCCATTTCTCATCAACTAATTCTTTACACTTCTTCCTCTCCTGCCTATACAGGATAGGTAGTAATAATAACCCCACTGTTACACATCATGGGGTTTTATATTCACCCTCTAAATTCCTTACACCCTGCCCATATTCATAACAATAGCTTCTTTATTAAATTATCTTAAATAGTCTAAAATAATGAGTGATTTTTTTTCCTGCCACAACCCTGACCAATGCATTCATTAGCTCTTCACATTTATCTCCATTCATTATTGCCAGAATCCTGTTAGCAGTTATTACTATTTGTGCTATATTGCAGATGTGCACATGTGAGGTAAAGTGCCTAGATAACTCACCCAAGGACTTTCTGAAACTTTGGCTTCTAGATACCATGCTTTTCCCACTCTAATGATACCTTTGCATTCAGATTCGAATCTTTGTTTCCCTATAATCAGATTACTCATTATTATTATTATTGTTATCATCATCATCATCATTCTCAGTTGTGGGGCTTGAACTCAGAGACTGAGCACTGTCCATGAGCTCTTTGGCTCAAGGCTAGTGCTCTACCACTTTGATCCACAGCACCACTTCCAGTTTTCTGGTGGTTAATTGGAGATAAGGGTCTCACAGACTTTCCTCCCCTGGCTAGTTTTCAAACACAATCCTCAGATCTCAGCCTGCTGAGTAGCTAAGACTAAAGGCATGAGCCATCGGTTCCCAGATCAGATTATTCTTACTAAAACATTTATCCAAGGTTCTCTAGGATTTACCTTCTGCCTATCTTTTTTTTTGTCGGTCGTGGGGCTTGAACTCTGGGCCTGGGTGCTGTCCCTCAGCTCTTCAGCTCAAGGCGAGCGCTCTACCACTTGAGCTACAGCGCCACTTCCGGTTTTCTGGTGGTTTATTGGAGATAGGAGTCTCCAATAAGAATCCATGGATTCTTCTCCAACAATTTGATGATGATTTACAAGTGATGTAAAATATATGCCAATCTTTGTTTTGTGGTCACATAGCACTTAAACTATCCTTTTATTTGGAATAGTATATTGCATGGATCTTATGGACAAAAAGGTCCTATCTCTCACCGTACATAGGCCCCAAGGAGCCACATTTTTTTTGCTCCCTGTTCCCAACAATAGTACAAGCACATGGCCAAGGTGCTCAGTTCCTTCCCAGGCTTTTGAATGTGGAAGAAGTGGAAGCAGAGGCAATTGGAACATTTTCACTAGCCATAGTTTCACCATTCTGCAAGGATATAGTATGGCTTAGAAGTTCTCAAACTTCAGTGTCCATGGTATGTACACTGGTATGTACACTGGCATGGTATGTACGTATGTGTGTGTAAGAGAGAGACAGAGAGAGGAAAATGGCTTTGAAGTTCCTTAGGCTCAACATAGACCTGCTAAATCTGCTAAAAAAAAAAAAAAAAAAAAAAGGTCCCCAAGAGAGGTGCATGGGAATCATTTTCACAAATACCTAAAGGCTTTGATGATTCTGATATAACCCAAAGTTTGAAGATCATGGCTCTAGGAGATTTGTAGATAATATATTATGTTTCCTTCCTTCTTTTCTTCTTTTCCTGTGGTTTTCATTGTTTGCTTCTATAGAAGACAAAATTAATTTTCTTTTGAGAGTTTGGGTTTACTCTTGCTTTGAGAATGAGCTTTTGTTTTTTACATTAGTCACCCCCTACATTCATATTAAATAACACACACACACATACATACACACACCTCACACATACACACACCTCACACATACACACACAGATACAATTTCTGTTCTGACATCTTGAAAGATGAATCCATTTTTATGCCATCAGTCATATGTCATATCATATTTCTAATTTCTCTAAAAGCTGCAATTTGCTTAGCCTCTATAAACCTCTTCCAACTTTCCAATCTTTTAAGAAATTAATTTAAAGCTGGGTGCTGGTAGCTCACACCTATAATCCTAGCTATTCAGGAGGCTGAGATCTGAAGATTGAGGTTCAAAGCCAGCCCAAGAAGGAAAGTCTGTGAGTCTCTTATCTCCAATTAAGTCACAGAAAAAGCTAGAAGTGGTGCTGTTACTCAAGTGGTAGAGTTTATCAGTTCTTCTAAATTGTTGTCATACTTGTGTTGATCATTTCACTTCATAGGTCATTTTGATTATTTCTCTTTCATAAGATAGTTAATACTTTTCTAAGTCCTAAATTTTAAAAACATTTTAGAAGGTACTTTTTCTGACATATTTTTTCAGGGGCATGTACATTTTTCATAACTTGGATCTTTTATCCTTTTGAATACATAACTATTATTTTCTTGCTATATCTCATATGATCTTGACATTCTTATCACAACCTTGAGTAAGGTAAAGTCAACTTGGGTCTCAGTTCCTCCTTTATAAACTAATACTGAAATTAAGTCTCTTTAAATGATTTTCATAATAGTCCATGCTTCTAGGACTGGGGAGTGAGACATCAGGGCCAGCTACTAGGAAACAAATAAGAATGTTCACTGCATCAAAAAAATATTTTGTCTGTCATAGGCCTGAACTCTGGGCCTGGGCACTGTCCCTCAGCTCTTCAGCTCATGGCTAGAACTCTACCACTTAAACCACAGAGCCACTTCTGCTTATGTGGTGCTGAGGAATCGAATCCAGGGCCTCATGCATGCAAGGCAAACACTCTACCACTGATCCACCTTCCCAGCCCTAATCAAAATATTCTTAACTTAAACTTGTTATATCCTTAGAGATTTATGATGATTCTCAGCACTCTCCAATTCAGTAGGTCTGGGGTTCTGACAATACATTTATATTTTAAACAAGTGCCCCATGCAATGCCCATGATCAGATAAGTTTAGGAGACATTACTAAAATAATGGAAGGTACTGTAGTGTTTTTGTTTTTGTATCCTTAATTATATTTAAATATTACATGCAGATAGAAAAGTAGACAAATTGCATTGTCACAAAGTGAATACACCTATATTAACAGCAACCAATCAAGAAACAGAGCAGTACCAGCAACCAGAAGCTTTCTAGTGCACTACCTCTCAGTATCTACTTAAGCTGAGAGAGATCACAATCCTCATTTCTAACAACATCCTCTATTTTAGTCTAGTTTTACATTTTTGTATAAATAATACTAAAACTACTCATTGTGCCTGGTAATGTACTTGAGCCTAATCTCAACAAAGATTCTGTCTCCAAATGAGACCCCTGTCTGAGAAAGAAGAGTTATACATGGGTGTATTTTTTGCCTCTCTTCTGTTTACAGAACCTGGTGACCAATTAAATAAAATATCACACACCATCTTTTTTTCAAGACTATGGGGCTGGGAAGGTGGCTCAGTGGTAGAGTGCTTGCCTTGCATGCCTGAGGCCCTGGGTTCAATTCCTCAGCCCCACATAAGCAAAAAGGAAAAAGCCAGAAGTGGTGCTGTGGCTCAAGTGGTAGAGCGCTAGCCTTGAGCTGAAGAGCTGAGGGACAGCACCCAGGCCCAGAATTCAGGCCCCACGACTAGACCCCCCCCCCCAAAAAAAGACTGTGATTATTGATGAGTTCATTTTCATTTAATATTCCTATTTCTTTGTGGAAATAAGGTAATCTAATATCAATCCTCAGATATTTATGAATATTTCCTTTAAAGCCTAAGACTTTTGTTGAATATTTAATTTACACTTTTTTACTAAGTTTTAAATTACCCAACTGACTTGTAAGGGTCATCACTCTCAGCTAAACAGTGAGACCAATATTGGGTAATCTACCAAAAAAGAAAACACTTTCCTCAAAAATAAGTTAGGCCCTCCAGGAGAGTTAAAATGCAAACACTAACTGAAACACACTTCCTGATCTCAAAGACTAAGTGAGGGTATAAAAGAATACTAGAAAGAACATTCCAGAGTAGGACATGCATGATGGGAACAATGTTTGATGGAGACGGATCCATCATAGTCTGAGGGGGTTCAATTCAGAAGAAATCTGATGGAACATGATATCTCAAGGGCTACACTTGGAATTATTAGGTTGAGGATTTAAGATAAACAAATAATCTAAAAATGGCTACTATTGTTATTGAAATTAGACAAATGTTATGAAAATAAAATAGAAAATAAAAGTGTTTACCATACAAGGAAAAAATATGATTCAATTGCAAGTAAATCCCTCTGGGTGGCGCCATAACATTGTCTTATAATTCAAGAACAAAACATTTGAAGCCAATGGGATCTTTAAAGAGACTTATATTGTAATTTGTTTAAATCCCAGTATATTTCTTGTGAATCGCTTAATGATTATTATGCTCATTGTTGTTGCTTCAAAATACCAATGTCGTGTCATAAGACATTAAAATTTTTCCAACGTTATTTTGACATACTAGTATTGATAGTATCACATGAAAAGTGCTTTATAGAAAATTGAAGCGGGCTGGGAATGTGGCTTGGTGGTAGAGTGCTTACCTAGCATGCATGAAGCCCTGGTTCGATTCCTCTGTACCATATAAACAGAAAAAGCTGGAAGTGGTGTTGTGGCTCAAGTGATAGAGTGCTGGCTTTGAGCAAAAGAAGCACAAGGACAGTGCCCAGGCCCTGAGTTCAAGCCCCAGGACTGGCAAAAAAAAAAAACAACAAACAAACTGAAGCCATTAGAATGTTTTAGAAATATTAAGTGTTTTCATTTGCATAGTCAGAAATCTACAAGCAATAAATAATTCTTTAGAAAGTTGAATTCACAGTCCAACAAAATGATCACCAGGAATTGGGTACTCAAAAGGGGAGGGTGGGTCCAAGGGGAGACATATGAAGAGAGGAAGGAGGATGAATGTAGTCATAAAATTAAAAGTATTTCCTATGAGACTAACAAAACTGAGGGAAGGGATGGGATTGAGAGGGATGGGGAGAATGTTGAAAGGGGTGATACTGACCAAGATGCATTGTATTTATAAACTGCTTTATCAAATTGTAACTTGTTTGTACAACTACTTAAAGATAATAAAAAAATATATTTTAAAGAAGAAGAAAAAAGCCAGGCACTAGTGGCTCACACCTGTAATCCTAGCTACTCAGGAGGCTGAGAACTGAGGATTACAGTTCAAAGCCAGACTGGGCAGGAAAATCCATGGGACTGTCATATCCAATTAACCACCAAAGAAGTTAGGAGTGTTGCCCAAAGCGGAGGTATGGCTCACTTCATACAGTGCTAGCCTTGAGGACCAAAAGAGCTCTAGGATAGCACCCAGACTCTGAGTTTAAGCCCCAAGACAACATACAAAAAATGTTTGCTATTTAATGAATTTTTTTGAACATATACTCAAACCCTCTTCAAAAGCAAATGCTAATGTACCCATATTTAAGATCTAGAGTCAGATAGCATACTACTTATGCTCTTTGATAGATTTTTTTGGGGGGTCTGGTCGTGGGGCCTGAACTCTGGGCCTGGGCGCTGTCCCTCAGCTCTTCAGCTCAAGGCTAGCACTCTACCACTTGAGCCACAGCGCCACTTCCGGCTTTTTTCTTATGTGGTGCTGAGGAATCGAACCCAGGGCCTTGAGCATGCAAGGCAAGTGCTCTACCACTTAGCCACCTTCCCAGCCCTTGATAGATTTTTTTTATGACAAGCATAATATGAATGTTGGATATTCATCAATATAAATTCACATAGTAATAAAAAAAAAAGCTCTTAGGGCCAGGCACAGGTGGCTCACACTTGTAATCATAGCTTCTCAGGAGGCTGAGAGGATCACCATTCAAAGCCAACACTGGGCAGGAAAGTTTGTGAGGCTCTCATCTACAATTAACCACAAGAAAACCAAAAGTGGAGCTGTGGCTCAAAATAGTAGAGCTCTAGCCTTGAGCAAAAAAGCTCAGGGACAGCACCTAGACCCAGAGTTCAAGCCCCATGACCCAAAAAAGGAGCATATTTCAATACAGTAAAGACTATACACCATATGTCACACAAAAAAATCAACAAAGCCAGGCACCAGTGGCTCACATCTGTGATCAGATGTGTGCTGTGATCATGGTTCGAAGCCAGCCCACGCAGGAAAGTCCAAGAGATTCTTATCTCCAATAAACTACTCAGGAAAAGCTGGAAGTGACACTGTGGCTCAAGTGGTGTAGTTCTAGCCTTGATTAAAAAGAGGCCCAGGGACAGTGCCTAGGCCCTAAGTTAAAGCCCCAGGACTGGCAAAAATAAATCAATGAGCAAAATGAAAAATGTACTAGAATTGCATGTCAGAGTGGAAGAGCTCAAGGGTGACTGACACTAATGAGATCTGTAAAGGAGAGAGAAAAAATGGAGCTTGATATGAAAGACCTGAGAGTGATTATTCATTTTAGCGAGTGCATAAGGAAAAGGGCATCTAGTAAACACCTGCATCTAATGGTGCCTCAAGTACTTAATAACAAATTAGGAACATCAATCAGAGGAAAATCATATTAATAAATCATGGGTCCTTAGATTTGTGAGATTGTGAAATTCAGGCACAATCTAGCTTTTCATTGGCCTATGTGACCAAGGGCCTGCCTTCATCAACACTACCTCCAATGACAGGCATCATAATGTGGTACAAGAACCCACTCACAGAATGTATGACAAGGTAGTAAGCACAAGACTTTGCCTTGGAACTTAGTGCTAGACTGGTGAAACCTAATACTGGGTGGGTCATAACAAACCCTACTCCCAGGCCTGCCTGTGGTTGGAGCTTCTGAAAGAGCTCCAATGCCAAGAAAAGACATGTGGCTACAGTTTCTCAAACTTTGGTTCTAGCTGTCACGACTTATGATTGGTTGCAACAGCCTCACAAGTCTTTCTCAGCAATAAGCATCCTATAGCAATTTCAGTTGTGAACCTACATCAGCGACCAATAGATCATTTTACCTTCAAAGTTTCCTTTGAAATCAAGGTCTTGATTGACCTATGCTAAGAATGCACTTTTTCCTCTGTTGACTCCTTTTTAGGTGAAGACTAATCATAATGTACTCACTAGAAGCACTTGACACATGGTATCAGAACATGACATTTATTGTAAGGTAAGAAAGGATGAGATGCAGCTTTGATCTTCTGTGATGTACAGTTGAATGAAGAATTAACAAGGGAACACTTTTTTTGTCAGTAGTGGGGCCTGAACTCTGGGCCTGGGCACTGTCCCTCAGCTCTTCAGCTCAAGGCTAGCACTCAACCACTTGAGCCACAGTGCCACTTCCGGCTTTTTCTGCTTATGTGGTGCTGAGGAATAGAACCCAGGGCCTCATGTATGCAAGGCAAGCACTCTACCACTGAGACACCCTCCCAGCCCCCAACAAGGGAAGACTTTTGAATGACTTTCACAAATGCATAAATTCCAGAGTAGGAATAGTATAGACACTACATGTGGCATGCTACCTCTATGCAATTACAAATTACTAATTACAAATAATGCATAGTGTGTTTATTTTTTTCATGTAGGCTCTGAAACACAAAAAGGGAACAATCATTATGAACTGGAGTGGTCAGAACATCTTCACAAAGAAGATATGATTTGAGCCAAGGCTTGATATATGGGTACTTTTTTAATAGAAAGACCATAGTGCTGGGGCACGTGAAGATTTATGGGAGTGAAGAACAACAGCTTATGATAAAACCCTGAGTCAGCAATACTCAAAGCCAGTAAGACAACAAAGCACTCTCTAATTGTTCCCTAGCAACTTTCCATCACTACTCTTAGCAGGCTTATCTGTACGACTTCATTAACATAAAGTGAGGCTCAGGAGGGAAAAGTCATCCTCCCTTATCACACTGTCAGTGTTGAGCAAACAGACGGACCCCAGTCCACTGAGAAAGTGTGTATCTGCACAGCTGTCTGGCAATTGCTTAAGGTGAAAATCTCATGACTAAGAATCAGTATGGCCACCATTTGTTAATTGCTGAAAATGCACTCTGCAACCTGTTTGCATTACCCCTCTAAATCTTCACAGCAGCCTTGTAGGCCCTTGTTACCTGAGGAGGACACTGAGCAGTTAAGCATCTCACTCAAAGTAGTATATCCAGGAGGTGGAGCATCATAGATTTCAACCCAAACCTCATCTGATTCTGAACCTATGCCTTTAATTGCTCTTATCATGTCTAGTCTCACTAGCTCACATGGAACACTGGATCCAAACAAATGGTTTTCATATATTGCATCTCTTCTGTAGTTTGGCAGCCCCATTTGTTTTCATAAAACAAAGTGAATAAACCATGAATAAGGTACTGAAAGCAAAGCAGTCTCATTTTCCCATCAAACTTTGTGCTCTGAAAATCCAAAAGCCTGAAGAAATGTCCATGTTCTGTCCCCAGACCTTTTCCTTAGGACTCTGATCAGACATTCTAATTTTAATTGTTGTCTCAACTTATTATTTTTAGTGCCCTTTTCATTCTATGATGTCTCCTCATTTGTTGGACAAGAAATTATATGGTCCCCTTTCTATACAGAAGCAGAAGTCACATAGATCAGATCTTCTAGCCAAGCTGGCACACATAAGAGGAAGTGACCTGCAGCTCTCCCAAGTGAGGAGGAGCTTCATCATTCAAGCAACAGTAGTGCATGGGAGGAAAAAGTAGCCAGCTTCTCCTTAAGGAGGGAATGAAGAATGGTCAAGCTGGGAACTGTGGGCTATACTTGTAATCTTAGCACTTTGGAGACTAAGGCAGAAGGATAATGAGCTTGAGGTCAGCCTAGGCTACATAGACTGTCTATAAAGGTGAAGAGGGAATGGTGATCAAACTCAGAATGTAATTTTCAAGTGTTTTTATTTTTTCAAGTAAAATCTAGCTCGTTGGAACTGAAGTCTTCTAGGACCACAGATGAATGAAGAGAAGGATAGAGGAGGGGAAGAATGCAATCAATATTCCATGTGTTGGGGGCTGGGAAGGTTGCTCAGTGCCTTGCATGCATGAGGCCCTGGGTTCGATTCCTCAGCACCACATAAGCAGAAAAGGCCGGAAGTGGTGCTGTGGCACAAGTGGTAGAGCACTAGCCTTGAGCTGAAGAGCTGAGGGACAGAACCCAGAGTTCAAGCTCCATGACCGACAAAAAAATTCTTTATGTATCATATAAAATTAAGAAAAGTAAGGGAAGAAGTGGGTTGGGAGGAATGGGTGAGAATGTTCAGGACACATTGTTCTCATAAATTGCCGTGTTGAGCGGTAACTACTGTGTACAATGACTTAAAGATAAAAGTTATTTTTAAAAAGTAACACCTAGAATGGAGTTCTTATCATGTAGTTGGGGGTAGGCAGCATTAAGCACAGCCGGTACCCTCAGCATAGCTCTGCCTCAACTATGAGGAGTGAGGACAGTTGGAAACAGAAAAAAACTAACAGGTGGATAAAAACCTAATCAAGGGATCTAGAACCATGTTTTTTTCTTTTGTAATATTTAGTTTTTTAATTGTTATTATAAAAGTGATGTAGAGAGGGGTTATATTTGCATAAGTTAGGTAATGATTACATTTCTTTTTAAACAATATCACTCTTTCCCTCACTCTCTCCCAGTTTTTCCCTCCTAACCCCACCTACAAGTTGAATAGTTCATTTTCAACAGTATCTAGTGAATACGAATGCTGCATTTGTTTGCTCATTGTCCATTCATTTCTGTGTCCTCCCCTCCCTTCCCAAAGACAGATAAACTTACAAACAAGTCAGAAAGAAAGAAAACAAACACAGCAACAAAGAAAAAAACCTTTAGTGGGTCTGGAAATGTGGCTTAGTGGTAGAGTGCTTGACTATCATGCATGAAGCCCTGGATTCAATTCCTTAGTACCACATAAACAGAAAAAGCCTAAGTGATGCTATGGCTGAAGTGGAAGAGTGCTAGCCTTGAGCAAAAGAAGCACAGAGACAGTGCCCTGTGCCTGAGTCCAAACCCCAGAACTGGCACAAAAAAAAAAAAAAATCCGGCAGACGTGCTGATTGCTCATGCCTGTAATCCTAGCTACTCAAGGAGCCTGAGACCTGAGGATTGCAGTTCAAAGGCAGGCTGGGCAGAAAGATCCATGAGATTTTTATCTCCAATTAACCTCAAGAAGCTGGAAGCAGAGCTGTGACTACAGTGGTAGACAGCTAGCCTTGAGCAAAAGAACTCAGAGACAGTGCCCAGACCATGAGTTCAAGTTCCACGACTGGGAAAAAAAAGCACACTTTTGTTTCCATTTCTTGGAGTACATCTCAATAAATACAATTTAATATGATCAGATGTTAGAACAATATCTTAAGCATTGGTTTGTCCTGTACCACTGTCCAAGACCTTTCTGTCCAGGTTCTTACTCCAAAGGGAGTTCAGCTAAGTCGTTAGTCCTGGCTGCTTCTGGGAAGTGGAAGACCCCATGGTGGCAAAGGATGTGCATGGCTAAAGGAGCAGAGAAGTCAGGAAAATCCAAAGCTCTAGCCTGTTGGTGACCACATACTGTCAGGAATTTCAATGTAAGGACAACTAAGCAAGAACTTTAATAATTCTCAGGAGGGGCACCCAGGAGGAAGGGATTTCAAGAATGCTACCATGACCAAAAGTTGGAAATCTATAAATATGATTTGTAGAAATAAAACCAGAAGGTAAAAATCGCATTTAACTCAAAGGGCTGGTGTGTGGCTTAGGAGCAGAGTACCAGCCTAACAAGTGTGAGGTCCTGAATTCAAGTTCTGAGTTTAAACCCCAGTACTGGTCCCTAAATCACTAGAATATAAAAGCTACATTAATCTCAAAAAGTACTTAAACATTGTGAATGTTTAGTATCTGCTTTTGTTACATAAGTAAATCTGAAAAATAAACTTTACTGTGAGTGCCTGGACTTCAAAGAAAAGTCCATTGTGTTTGATGATGGTAAATTACTATCTTTCCAATGGAAAAGACCAAAAAGAAAAGCCTTGTGTTGGATATATGACTGAAAAGTCTTGATAAACATTAAGAAAGACTTTTTTTGGGGGGGGTCTGGTCATGGGGCCTGAACTCTGGGCCTGGGCGCTGTCCCTCAGCTCTTCAGCTCAAGGCTAGCACTCTACCACTTTGAGCCACAGAGCCACTTCCGGCTTTTTGCTTTTTGCTTATGTGGTGCTGAGGAATCGAACCCAGGGCCTCAGGAATGCAAGGCAAGCACTCTACCACTAAGCCACCTTCTCAGCCCTAAGAAAGACTTTTGTATAAAGAATAAACATTCAAAATGGGGCTAAGTATTCTTGCAAGATTCAATTGCACTGAAAATAAGTGAATATAGAGAATATTCAATCTCAGGACAGTTTTACAACTTCTAAATAAATAAGAACCTACTGAATTTTTTTATTGTGAAAGTACCGTACAGAGGGGTTACAATTACATGGGCAAGGTAATGAGTGCATTTCTTACCAAGCATTGTTGTCTCCTCCTTTGTTTCCCCTTCCCATTCCTTCCCATCTCCCCCCCTCACCCCTCCCCACACCAAAGTTGTAAAGTTCATTTTCGACATAACATCTTGTACATCTCATTGGTGCAATGGGTCCACCTGTATCTCGATTTAAACTATTTGTTTTTTCCCTTCCCCTCCACAAATTATAGCAACATCAAATACAGTGAAAACAGGAGTTATACCATGGGGGAGGGACATACAAAGCAACAAAGAAATATCTTATAAAAATGTTAGACACAATAGCAAGAAAGAAAAAACATTTGAGTCCTTAACTTGGGGTTCATTTCGCTTAACATCAACTGACCATTAACATCTCTGACTATTTCTGTTTGTCTCAGACATATACTAGTTATTGCAAATAAGGGATAATTTTATGAGATATGAGACAATGTTTACCATACAAATTCTTAGAACACAAATCTTAATAAATTACTTTAATAACGGTATCTGTTGCATCATGTTACCATAATTTTAAATTCATATGAAATACGTATTTTTGTAAATCATAAAAAGGTGATTAATATGTTAATATGTTTCAGATAATTGAAACCCTCTGAATTACTTGGCCTAAGATGAAGTCCTTTGGATTCTTAGATCTTCTTGAGTTCATGCATGAGTATATTATTAGGCGATTTAAAAAATGACTGGGAATGGGCTGGGAAGGTGGCTCAGTGGTAGAGTGCTTGCCTTGCATGCATGAGGCCCTGGGTTCGATTCCTCAGCACCACATAAGCAGAAAAAGCCGAAAGTGGGGCTGAGGCTCAAGAAGCAGAGTGCTAGTCTACAGCTGAAGAGCTGAGGGACAGTGCCCAGGCCCAGAGTTCAAGCCCCAGGACCAGCGAAGAAGGAGGAAGAGGAGGAGGAGGGCGGGGGAGGGGGGGAGAAAGAAAATGCTTCTAATAATTATAGCATAAAAATAACAATTAGTAAAATTAAGATTAATAGTCTTTGCCAGAGAACCATGCAGACATCCAGGTATAGAAAGCAAAGAAAGGTTTATTGCCTGGAAAGGGGGGCCAGCAAGACTCCTTCCTACAAGGGAGGAATGAGAAGAAGTACCAGCTATTGTCTGGGGTGACCTATATAACCTAGAGGGTTTAGGAGGAGCTAGAAGGTGCTAGAAAGCGGAGACCCCGGTGTGGACATGCAGGCCAGGGGCTTCATCATGTCTGACTAGGATTTACAGCTGCTATCCAAATGGTAGATAAGGATCCTGCAACTGCCCAAACCTGAAGGTCACTCTAAGGGACTCTTGTTGCCTTATATGGTGATAGCAGACCCACAGAAGTGCTATCCCAAGGTAAAGGGGGTTGGAAGTTGATTATTTACTGCCTTTACTACTTGGGCCTGGTGTTACCTAGGAAGGGAGCATGCTAAACTGTGGATAAGGGAAGGAGTGGACTAAGCTATGGGAAGGGACTCATTTCACTAACATTACATAAATAACCATGAGAGGGAAAGGTGAGGGCTAATGAAGAGGGTGAATATGGTCAGGATAATTTATAAACATGCATGTAAATAAAACAATAAAACATGTAGAAATTGTTTCAAGAAGGATGGGGGTACGGGGAGTGAGTGACAGAGGGATTGAGTATGATTTGAGCATTTTATGCTTTTGTGAAAGTGTTACAATGAACATCCCTCCTTGTACAACTGAAAATTTCTAATAATTTTTTTTTTTTGGTCGGTCGTGGGGCTTGTACTGTGGGCCTGGGCACTGTCCCTCAGCTCTTCAGCTCAAGGCCAGCGCTCTACCACTTGAGCTACAGCGCAACTTCCGGTTTTCTGGTGGTTTATTGGAGATAAGAGTCTCACGGACTTTCCTGCCCGGGCTGGCTTTGAACCTCAGTCCTCAGATCTCAGCCTCCTGAGTAGCTAGGATTACAGGCGTGAGCCACCAGCGCCCAGCTCTAATAATATTTTTAAAAATATGAGATTTCATGTCCCTCAATGGGTGGGCACAGTAGTGTGTGCCTGTATATCCAAGCTAATGGGGAAATTAGGTATGGCTTAAGTGGTAGTTTAGCAAGCATGAGGCCCTGAGTTCAATTCCCAGTATTGCTAAAATATGTGATAAAATGCAATACGATTAAGAAAAAACCAAGTCACTAAGATTACACACATGATCCACTAGCACCCAGGACAGAGTTAAGGTATTTTTTTTCTTTTTGGTCGGTCATGGTGCCTGTACTCTGGGCCTGGGCCACTGTCCCTCAGCTCTTCATCTCAAGGCTAGTGTTCTACCACTTGAGCAACAGCGCCACTTTGGCTTTTTTTCTGCTTATGTGGTGCTGAGGAATGGAACCCAGAGCCTCATGTATTCAAAGCAAGCAATCTACCACTGAGCCAACTTTCCAGCCCAAGGTAGGGTATTATTGATAAGGCATCAATGGACTTAAACACTCATAGGCTAATGCTATGTCTGATGGGTCAATAGTGTAGTGATATTCAGGATATCAACATAGGTTTTGATGGTATCTTTAAAAAAAAAAAAAGCTGGGTGCTGGTAGCTCATATGTGTAATCCTAGCTACTCAGGAGGCTGAGATCTGAGGATCATGGTTCAAAGCCAGCCTGGGCAGGAAAGCCCGTGAAACTCTTATCTCCAATAAACCACAAGAAAACTGGAAATGGAACTGTGGCTCAAGTGGTGGAGTGCTAGCCTTGAGTTGAAGAGCTGAGGGACAGTGCCCAGGCCCAGAGTTCAAGCACAATGACCAACAACAACAAGAACAAAAAGCTAGATGTTACTAGGGCAAAAGATGCCCATGAGTGATGGATATGATGCCAGGAAGACTGTCCAATCACACTGAGTACTCATGTAGCTGGTGGCTGTATGCTAAGTAACAAATGTGACTTACTTACTGACAGTTTCCATGTAAAGCGTGTCATCCAATCAAACATCAAGTTGGCCCATAACATAAGGTTACGCTACCAAGGTGAATGGGGCCAGCCCCTCAGCAGTCACCATTGTCTGTTCTCTATAGCAACTGGAAGCTGCCTGTGTAATTACTCAACAAAACTTTAAAACATCTTCCCCAGGGGCTGGGAAGGTGGCTCAGTGGCAGAGTGCTTGCCTTGCATGCTCGAGGCCCTGGGTTCGATTCCTCAGCACCACATAAGCAAAAAGAAAAAAGCCGGAAGTGGCGCTGTGGCTCAAGTGGTAGAGCGCTAGCCTTGAGCTGAAGAGCTGAGGGACAGCGCCCAGGCCCAGAGTTCAGGCCCCACGACTGGACCCAAAAAAATAAATAAATAAAAAAACCAAAACATCTTCCCCAGGAGCCCAAAAAGGCTGACTTGATCACCCAGAAGCAGTAGACATCAATATGCTACTACACCAAGTGTGAGGCCACTTTTGCCACTTACTCCCCACCAAAGATGCTGGAAGGTTAATCAGGGCCTCAGACTCTTGGTCACATCACCAGCAAGGCCGGCTTCCTGGTCTGCTAGAATAACTGTTTCACTATCATCTCTGCAGAGATTCATAGGGCTGAGTATCTCCTGCTACCTGGGGAGGCTAAAAGTAAGTATTCCTTTCTTAAAGCATTGTCACTTCTGTGGTTCTATTTATTCCCAAGAAAATGAAAGGTTTATTGATGCTACATTTAATGGTTTTATTAAATGAGTATTGCTTCCACTTATGTTTCTAGGCTTCTCAATTAGTCTTATAATAATATCATTTCTCTTTTTCATTCTCAATCTATTCCATGTGTCTGTGAAATTTATCCAGTGTGTCTTTTCAATAGATGGATACAGATAAAATCAAAGGCAGATGTGAGAATCATTCATACTCAAGTCAAACTTCCCCAACACATCTCATATAAAGAACTTATTTAAATCATTGAATGAGGACACAATCATATAATAGAAAAAAAACTATTTTCCAGGAAGCAATTCATATTTCAAGCTTCCTAGAGTTTAAAATTATTTTATTTCTTTCTTATTAATCTGGTTCTTGTCTTTTCAAGGACATAATTGTTTGTTGGTTTTTTTCACATTTGTTTATTTTTATTGTAAACATGCTATACAGAGGAGTTACAGTTACATGAGTAAGGTAATGAGTACATTCCTTGTCGAACATTGTTACCCATTTTTTTGTTTTTCTCCCACTATCCCTTCCTTCCCCCATTCCTCCTTCACCTCCAAAGTTGAAAAGTTCATATCCGACATAGTGTCTTGTGATTATCATTGTTGCAATGGGTCATCCTTTGTCCTTTTTTCAGCACTTATTCCTCTTCCCTTCCCCTAATCAGATATATACAAGACACAGGGTACCAGAATCAAAGACAGAGATTGCCAGGGATAAACCAATGGAAAAAGAAAATTGAAATACAATAAGAAGAAAGAACTAGATACAGTACATCAGCAACAACAAGGTCAACAACCAAAAAAAAAAAGACCTGTTGTTTCCATGTCTTGGAGTTCATTTTAATTAGCATCATTTTGTATGGTCTTATGTACATAGCTATTAAACTACTGTGATCCTCTGCTAGGGCTACCTTAGGCATATACTAATTATTACAAATGAGAGAAACCATGGAGGCTATGTTTCTTTGGGTCTAGCTTACTTCACTTAATATGATTTTTCCCAAGTCTTCCCATTTCCTTATGAAAGAGGTGATGCCATTCTTTATGATAGAAGCATAAAAATCCATTGTGTGTGTGTGTGTGTGTGTGTGTGTGTGTGTGTGTGTGTGTGTGTGTGTATGTGTGTGTGCATAATACCAAATTTTCTTGATCCATTCATCTATTGAGGGGCATCTGGGTTGGTTCCATATCTTAGCTATGTTACCAAATGCTGCAATGAACATAGTTGTGCTGGTAGCTTTAGTGTGACCTTCCTTGTGATCATTTAGATAAATGCCCAGGAGTGGGATTACTGGATCATAGGGGAGTTCTATGTTCAGTTTAATGAGGAACCTCCATACTGCTTTCCAAAGTGGTTGAAACAGCTTACATTCCCACCAACAGTGTAGTAGCATTCCCTTTTGGCCACACCCTGCATCATCTGTTATTTGTTTTCTTATAATGGCATTTTAACTGGGGAGAGGTGGACTCTCAATGTGGTTCCGATTTGCATTTCTTTTTGGGGGAGAAGGGGTCCGGTCGTGGGGCCTGAACTCTGGGCCTAGGGGCTGTCCCTCAGCTCTTCAGCTTAAGGCTAGCGCTCTACCACTTGAGCCACAATGCCACTTCCGGCTTTTTTCTTTTTGCTTATGTGGTGCTGAGGAATTGAACCCAGGGCCTCATGCATGCAAGGCAAGCACTCTACCACTGACCCACCTTCCCAGCCCTTGCATTTCTTTTATAGCCAGCGATGTTGAACATTTCTTCATGTATCTATTGGCCATTCTTATATCTTCTGCAAGGCAAAGGCTATAGCTAGCAAGATACATAGAAAGCCCACAGTTTGGGAGATCTTCGCTAGCTATATAACAGACAAGGGTCTCATATCAAAAATATACCTACAGCTCAAAAAATTTAACCCCTCCAATAACAAATCCTCAAAGAAAAAAACCACCCCATTAAATAACTGTTCTAAAGAATTAAAAAGAGATATCTCTGGGTTGTTGTTGTTTTATTTAACAAAAGACTTTCATAGTGTGCAATTATTCACAGACAGTGGGAACATCCTATGAGAATAGCCCAGACTCCAGTCTTAGTTTTCTTAACCAATCTGAGTTCTGCGCTCTTTGAGCCACAGCTATTGGCCTACAGTGGGGGCAGGTTACTGGGCAAAAGCAGTAAGAGATTGTTTGGATAGTGACAAGTCACAGGTGTGATTCTTTGTAGATGTTAGATTATTTATTTTAAAATATGATGATTTGAAGTTACAAATGCAGAACTGTCTCTTGCCCCACACATCAAATTAATAGGAAGATGGTCAGGACTTAACTAGAATAGTAAAATTTCTCTTTATTTCCTTTATGGCCCTAATTATTTTTCCTTCCTCTTCTTTTTTTTTGTCGGCCGTGGAGCTTAAACTCTGAGCCTGGGAGCTGTCCCTGAGCTTTTCAGCTCAAGGCAAGTGTTTTACCACTTGAGCCACAATGCCACTTCTGGTTTTCTGGTGGTTAATTGGAGGAACATGTCTCATGGATGTTCCTGCACGGACTGGCTTTGAACACGATTCTCAGATCTCAGCCTCCTGAATAGCTAGGATTACAAGTGTGAGCCACCAGCGCCCGGCTATTTTTCCTTTGTATATGTATATGTATATGTATTCAAATATATATATTTCCTTCATATATATATATATGCATATATATTTCTTAATTTTAAAATAGTTGGGGACTATCTATTAGTCTTTTAAAAACAATGTTGAGGGGCTGGGAAGGTTGCTCAGTGGTGCTTGCCTTGCATGCATGAGATCCTGGGTTCAATTCCTCAGCACCACATAAACAGAAAAAGCCAGATGTGGTGCTGTGGCTTAAGTGGTAGAGCACTAGCCTTGAGCTGAAGAGCTGAGGGACAGCACCCAGGCCCAGAGTTCAGACTCCATGACCGGCACAAAAAAAAAAAAAAAAGTCAAATCTTTTCAGAATCATGGGCCTTTTTCAAGAACCAAGAACCCGATTTAAGAAACAAAAATCCCTTCACTACACTAAGTCACATACTTTATACCATGTTTGATGCTTGTGCTTCCAATTGGTAGTTACTATGATATTCAAATGTTGTTGCAAAGTTATAGTTGCATACTAGACTTATTCCTGTTGTGTTATGGGAAAAGTCATTGTGTGTATGCTAAAAATTTAAATTAAGAAAAACGTACCTCAGCCTGTTTGAAAGTACATGCAAGGATTAGAGCCTCAAAGAAAGCAGTGGATATTAGGAAACATGAATATGTATATTAACATTCAAATCACTTGAACAAAACAGAATTTTTGTTTGCCTAACTGCTGACTTTCTTCCTCTAAGTTTAATGCATGCAACAAGGGACATCTCCCGTGCTCAATTGTATTTCTTATTTTTAAATTACCATGGTTAAAATCAAGCACGCTGACAGGCACAGGCAGACTCACCCTGTGTCTCTAGTGAATTTCAGGCAGGATCTTAACAGCTTTAGCCCAGTAATCTGCCCAGTAACAGTCTTGTGCTTAGAAGATACAGAACTCTGATCACAATCAGATGCTCCCATCTTCCATACATATTTGGACCACGTGAAAGCTTTTTGGTTTAAAAATAAGAAGAAAAATCTGAAAGAATTAGAATAGTAATTTCAGACCCAGGGAGCTTGAAATACAAATTATTTCTTGCAAATCATTTAATAAAATTCATTACTTTCCTTGGAAGAAACTTCACCACAGAAATATAATGATTCTTCCTCTAGAAGCATCGTTCTACCATCATGTCAGCAGAGATGCACAGGGCCATGTGCCTTCTGCTGCCAGGGCACATGGGCAAACTCAACATGTCCAAGGCCACTAGGGCCCTGGCCATGTTCATCCAGAATAGAAGACACTCCCTGAACATCAAAACCCAGAGGCTCTTTTCAGAGCCACCATTTGGTCTAAAAGACATTGGCATTGAGTGGTCACCTTGAGTTTGGGGTTAGGGGAGAGCATCCATCATGTTAATAGATTACTTATGAAACATTAATCATATACCTAGTACCTTTGTAGTTCAAGTTACTCCAACAATAACAATAAATTTGTAGTTTATGGTTCTACATTTACTTAATTAAAATTAAATTCGGTTTCAAAATTTTTTCAGGTATACTTCATAAGGATCAATAAGATCATAAATATTTTAGCAGTAACATCATTTACATTTTTCATTCATATTCTCAAAGGAGTATTATTGGCATTATACAAAGGTACTGTTTCTGCAGCTGGTAGTGCATAAAATGCCAATGCTGATATACAAACCAAACTTACTTATTCAAACCCTTTTTTGAGTGTGTGTGTGCCAGATCTAGGGCTTGTACACAGGACCTCATACTCTACCACTTGAGCCATGCTTCTAGTCCATCGCTTTGCTGGTTATTGTATAGAATGGAGTCTCAAGGACTTTTCTTCTGAAGCTGATTTTGGACATCCTCCAACTCTCAGCTTTCGGAGTAGCTAGGATTACAGGTGTGAGCCACCAGCTTCAGGCGAATCAAATTTTTTTGCCAGTCCTGGGGCTTGAACTCAAGGCCTGAGCACTGTTCCTTAGCTTCTTTTGCTCAATGATAGCACTCTACCACTTGAGCCACAGCACCACTTCTGGCTTTTTCTGTTTATGTGGTACTGAGGAATCAAACCCAGGGCTTCAGGCATGCTAGGCAAGCACTCTACCACTAAGCCACATTCCCAGCCCTCAAACTTTTTAATAAAACATATCCCAAATTTGGATTCAATTAAATATGGAACTGGGAGTCCAATGGAGTCCTCTCAGAGGGTAATTATTATAGTATGGGGGCTCCTTCCATATTTCTTCCCTGGGCTTTGCAAGAAGTATTAGATGGCTTGTGTGTATATGCCTACTCCCCACCCCTCTTTTTATTGATTGAGCATGAACCTAGAGCATTGTGGGAGGAAAAAGAGCTGTGATGGGCTACAGGACATCTATTTGTCATGTGTTATGACTACCACTATCAAGCCCTATCTACCTGAGGTAAGCCATTATTAACAGCAATCCTTTAAGGCTAAAGTTATACATATTTCCACACAGATAAAAGACCAAGGACAAAGACTCTTATTAAATTTAGGTATGTATTGGTTTAGTTCTAGGGTATTTATAAAACTCACTTGCTCTTTTCTGATTTCAGCAACAGATCATACCTGCCTATGTACATTGACAGGACAAAAGTGTGAAAACACTGACCTGTGATTTTTCAAAGGAATTGGATGTGCATAAAATACAACCATTTCATTTCAGCTGTTTTTCTTGCCCCATAACTATAACTATTACAATAAGCCTTAGTACTGTTGATTTTGCAAATAGATACAGTACAAGGTCCTAAAATCTGGATCCCTGCTTATTGAGGAAAAATCTCCCCTTTACTGGTAAGGCAAGTGAACCTAGTGACTAGAACAGTAACCCCAAAAATACACCAGGATGGCTATTAGATACAACAAAACACTAGTTATTGTACAACACCAGCTTACCTGGCAATGCTCAAGTTTTCCTTTGAGCTGGATGCAGAAGTGCTGAATCTCTCATGGATGTATAACACCTCATCAATTTTTCAATTAGCACTATTTAAATGGGAGTAAATGTGGTAAATGACAGAATCAACATACAGAGATATGATATGAGCAAATGTGAATTTATCTGGATTCAGGATGGTTCTCCATCTGCATAACTTGTGAGGCAGACCCACCATGACAGACTTCATATTAATTGTATTGTGGTGAGTCTTCAGTGCAGTCCTAGGAAACATTTTGGGTACTGAGCAAGCAGCATGTCATTGAAAGTGGCTGATTCTATTGGACAATTGTTCCAGACTAGGTGTAAAGGTATTGGTGATCAACAAGGTGTCTTCCACGGTATAAATCCTCATGCAAAGGGCCATGTATGGTGTCTCACACCTGGAATTCCAGTTACTCAGGAGGCAGAGACCAAAAGGACCATGGTTCAGGGACAGCCCAAGCAAAATTTTAGGAAGACCTCATCTCAGCAAACAAGTTAGGTATGGTAGTTCATACCTGTAGTCCCAAGTAAATGGGAGGGGTAGATAGAAAGATCATTGTCTAAGGCATAAGACCCTATTAAAAAATAACTAAAAGCAAAAAAAGTGTGAAGAAATGGTTCAAGTAGTAGCTATCAGATGCCTAGAAAGCACACTGATCCACCTGAATTCTTGGTAGAACTTTATGCCAGAGCAAACAACATAGCTTCCACTTCCTGTAAACAGTGACGTCAGGATGTGAGCACTTAGGAGAGGGAAGATAGTATGAGGCTGCAAATATGATTGGACAATAAAACCCCTTTTGTAGGAAGATAGGTAAACAGATCACAGTATGAATATACTTTGTGGACAACAGTTTTGGGTTTTTTTTTTTTGTTTGTTTTTCTGGGGCAGGGCACTGTCCCTGAACTCTTCAGCTCAAGGCTAGCATTATATCACTTGAGCCACAGGGCCACTTGTGGTTTTCTGGTGGTTAATTGGAGATCAGAGTCTCAGGGACTTTCCTGCCTGGGCTGGCTTTGAACTTCAGTCCTCAGATCTCAGCCTCCTGAGTAGCTAGGATTACAGGTGTGAGCCACCAGTGCCCGCCAGGCCAACAGTTTTACCTGGTAGAATTGTAGGTGACTGGGTTTTGAGATCTGTGTATATGCATTTTTATTGTATTAGTCTGTGCGAGCTGCCATAACAGAATACAATAGACTGGGTAGTGTAGACAATAGAATTTGCTCGCAGTTCTATAAATCCTAGGTCCACATTCATCAGGACCAGGCTCTGGTGATTGCATTTTTTCTGATATGTGGATGGGTCACCTTCAATGTGGCCTCACAAGGGAGTGCTATATCTCTTCCTCTTCTCACAATGTCAAAGGCCTATAAAATTAGAACCCAATCCTTATGGCCAAAAGAGCCTATCACCAGGTATAGTCACGGTGGAGGTTACAAATTCAATTGATGAGAAGAGGAGCTGTGGTTCAACATAGTAGAGCACTAGCCTTGAGCCAAAGAGCTCAGGGACAGCACCAGGCCCCGAGTTCAAGCCCCACAACCAACAAAAGATAAAAATGTTTTTTAAAAAAGCCGGGTGCTGGTGGCTCAGGCTTATAATCCTAGCTACTCAGGAGGCTGAGATCTGAGGGTCACAGCTCAGGCAGGAAAGTCCATGAGACTCTTATCTCCAATAAACCACCAGAAAACTGAAGTGGCCCTGTGGCTCAAGTAGTAGAGAGTTAGCCTTTAGCCAAAGAGCTAAGGGACAATGCTCAGGCCCAGAGTACAAGCCCCATTACCGAGAAAAAATTCAGTTGATGAATGGGAAGAAACAGTTCAGTCACTAGCACTTATGTTCATCGTGAAAACAAAGAGTGCTTGGCTTAAAAGATAGTACATTCTGTTCAGTGCAAGAACCAGACCAGAGGTTCATTGCTATCAGTCATTAGCCAATGTCAAATAACACAGTGTACACACTGTAAAAGACCATGTTGTGCTTAGTATGGTGTGGTAGGTTTTTAAGAAGTGATTCTTTCTTCCTCCCTTCCCTGTCCAACAATAGCCTCCCATTAAGGTGAAAAATACTGCAGAAGGCAATGAAACCATCTTGAATTCCAGTCCTTTTCATCTTGTGCAGCTCACTTCAGATCCCATGTTTCCATATATTCATTCTGAGTTAAGAGGGCCTACATAGCTAGGCACCAGTGGATCATACTTGTAACCGTAGCAACTCAGGAGGTTGAGATCTGAGGATCAAGGCTTGAAGCCAGCCCAGACAGAAAAGTCCCACTGAGACTCTTATCTCTAATAAACTGCTCAAAAAGCCACAATTGGCACTGTGGCTCAAATGGTAGAGTGCTAGCCTTGAGTACAGAAGTTCAGGGACAACACCCACAACCTGAGTTCAAGCCCCAGGACTGGCAAAAAATGAGGGGCACTACATGACCTCCTCTTCCCAGATTCTCTAACACTATAATTCCAACTGTTGGGGAATAGCACTTAGCATTTGCCAGTCACAACTCTCTGAACCTGGACAAAGAAAGCATTTCCCGGATACATAATCTACTAAAGAAGTTTTTCTTCAGCCAATTTTAGTGGCAAAGAGAACTGTGTGTTTAATTTCATTCCTTCATCAAGAATGAACCACTGGAAGACCATGACTATATTTATTATTTTAATGTTATAATTGAAATGAAAATCAAGAAGCTGCAAAAGCATTCAACTTTTTAATGATTATGAAGCAATGAAGGCACCTACTAGATTAAAGCTGTCTTGCTCTGTTACACACAAGGGTCATCAATGGTGAGATTACTGTGATGTGCATCTGCTGTCTGGAATTTCAGTTTAAAAACAAATTTAAGGGAACTTGGCTATTGCTGACCTCTTAGTCAGGAAACAATAGTAGGGAAACCATCTGCAGGTGCCTTAAATTGCTACACATAGGTTTATAGAAACAAGCCTCCCAGGTGGTGTTGCCGCTTGCTCTTGAAGGACATCCCCATTTTAGGATGTTTGGATACACTCCTTCTCCTGCTGGATAGCTATGGATAAAAACAAACAAGAAGTCAGTAAGAGAACTATTTTCCTAGGATTAGTTTCAGATTCTTGCAAAAGAACTCTTCACTACCAGACTGGAGGGTTTAGCTTTGTGGTAGAGTCTTCACTTGGCAAACAGAGGGCCGTGGGTTTCATCCCCAGCATCGTATAAAGGATTTTGTCAGTAACTGAAGGTTGCCATACATGCCACGTTAATATTCATGAGGCTCCACATCAACTTGATTTTTATCATTTGAGGCAGATTTATGATATTTCCACTTTTTCCATGGACTACATGGATTTGAAAATAAATGAAACACTTTCTTCAAATTGATCGTTAAATAATACGCAAATTATACTTTCAGATAATTTTGACTGATTTTGGAATGCTCGGAAAATACTGACCTAACAAAAACTATTGTGCAGCATCTGTGACTATTCTCAAGAGTTTGTTTAAAAATATATAACTTGAGAGCAAAACTGACCCCATGAGTCTAGAAGCCTTAAGTGTACTCCAGATCTAAACTTTGCCATCCATCTTATGTTGTGATTGAGTGAAGGGTATCATGTTTTTTTACAAAAGGGATGAGATCACAGACTCAAATTTGGAGATGCAGATGACCAAAAATGGACAAAACTAAGGTTTTGAGTTTTTCCAAGGTTAATTTTAATGAGATTCAGTAATTTTACAAGAAATTCATTTTCTTCTTCGTCCTTACTACTAGGGCCTCTCAGGTAAGAACTTCTTAATCCCAGTAATGGTCAATTTGATATTTTAACTGCTGCATTAAACAAAATGGTATTCTAATGGTCACTTTGTGACAATATTTATTAGAAAAAGGTTTATTTACAGAGCCTATCAACTTTCCCCATTGTTTCTCTCAACCAGAAATCCCCCATAACTTACTTTCCTTTGAGGGAAGGGTATTTTTTTCCTCAGTATTAGTTTTCTTCAATTTTGATCGGTCAAACTTCTCCACTTCGGACATGTCTGGTTTATCACTCATCTTGAGTAAGAGGCTGAAAAAAACCCACAATTTTTAAAGTCATCTAAGAACTTCCATTAGACCAAGAGGTAACAGTAAAATGTCTTAATAGCAATGTATATTTTTCCTGATGATTTCTAAGAGGAAAATAGTCAACAAACTTTAGAAAGATATGGTGATTATTAAAATATTTTAAATTCCCACGTCATTAGACTATTACTGGTAGGCAGTAAGTGATAGTAGATGAAGATGCATTAGAAATCAAGATGCCCAATCAGCCCGGAGCCAATATGTCTGACTTTAAAAAATCACAGCAATGGTAAAATGGAGGGGAGAGAAGCACAAGAGCAGACAGGGATATGCAAACAAGAAAGAAGGTTAGGAGGAGGAGGAAAAAGGGGAGAAAGAGGGAGGAGGGGATTACCAGAAGGAATGGATTGTATTTTAACAGGGTGCATAACTATTTGAGTATGTTCACTTTCTATTCAATTACGTTTTATTTTGCGCTTTCCGATAGAAAAAGAGCAACACAATCGGGCTAACTTATTTCTACTTTAAGTGTCCAAAGACAGTAGATTAAGATGCTACCGTAAAAGGAGGTATTTAATTCAGCATAACCAATTACACGTCATGCAATCTTGGTGTCATTGGTTTGTAAATGCTATTAGAAAAAACAGCTAATTAGGATCTGACGTGAGACTACAGCAGAATGAGTTGAGTCTCATTTCACCCTGTCTTCTTGGTACCGGTAAGAGGCAAGAAGGTAAGCTGCCTGGCTGTGGGCACGAGACGTTTGGTGACCACCAATCATTCCGAGTTTGCTCAGAAGAGACAATAGGAGCCCACACACACCAGAGGGGAAAGCTCTTTCCTCTGCGTGTCTCGCCCCACCCTGGTGGGAGAAGGCAGGGCCAGTGCCCAGGGTAGAGTGGAGAGGACCCCAAGCAGCCACAAGTTCCAAACTCGCCCCCGTCCAGTCAAGGCTGCCCCAAAAGTCTTGTTTCTGCGATCAGACGCCAAAGGCAACGCTGGCGAACCTGGGATTAACAGAATCATGGCAGGGCGGGCGGTCAGGAGCAGTTTGCGTGCATTTCAAAGTACCTGTTATCGCTGTCGTGTGCCTTAGCCCAATGAGGGTGAAGAAGCCAAGGGCCAATACCCCGAAAGCCCTTCCAGAGTAGCCCCAACCCTCCTCCGGGTCCTCTCCGTCTGGGAACTGCAGCGACGCGGCTGGACGGCTCCGGCCGTCCGGGGACCCCTGGGAGGCTCAGCATCCTTAACTGAAAACCTGGAGGCTGCGCCCCGAGGAAACAAAGGCGCGGCCTCTCACACGACCCACCCGCCGCGCAGACGCGAAACATCGGACCGGACCGCCGCCTCCTCCTCCCCAAACCCCGCACATGCCCCGCGCGCCCTCCGGTCCTCATGGTTCCCGACTCCGACCGGACCACGCGTTCTCACCTGGAGGCCTGGTGGCTCCCGCGAGGACGATGGCAGAAGTAGAACGCTGGCAGGCTCGGAGGCGGTTGGGTAGCTGAGCGGTTCCGCGCGGGTCTTTTTAAGTCTTGTAGCAGGCCACACCCTCAGGCCTCGCCCCAGACCTCTCCGATTGGACGGCGGATCCCGGGCCCTTCGGTTCCTCCTCCCACGGCGGCAGCTCGGAATCTCCGCACCCCCTGCTACACCCTCACCCCTGCCACTCGCCACCCGGCTTTAAGACGCCATTGAAGACTCCGCCTCGGACTCGCCCGGGGAGAACCCAAGGGAGAGCCGACTTCCCCTCACCGATTCTGCCTAGGGGGTCGGTATTTCCCTGGAATCAAATGCTTTCAAGCACTCTCCGCTTTTTTTTTTTTAAATAGAATATTGAGATGACCGTGGTACCGACGCGAAACTCCGTGATCTCTGTCCCAATCCTTAGCCAGGCAGAAGAGCAGCAATGCTGCTCATGGTGAAGGTGGAGGGTACGAGTTCATCCACGCCCGCAGCTGGACATCTCTGTGAAATGATGCAGTCCTATGTAGAAGACACATTTCTCACTTTCGCTTCCACTAAAATTTGATATCAGACAAATTACAATAATCATGGGAGAATCTGCCGAGACTATCTTTATCCCTAATCGTTAGCATGTTTCTTGGTTGACAGAAAACACTGAAGATTGAATCTCTACGTTGAAGTTAAAAAAATCATGGTAGTGCACAATTTTAGACAGCAGAAACTCCTACTGCCCGTTAAAGGAGGAAAGTTAAAAATCTGGTACTTTGGTTACTTACTGAAAGTTTAGTGTCATTTTCTGGGCACTCGCCTAGACTATAACCCGTTTAAGGCAACATGGAAGTAAAATTAAGTCTCAGTTGCATCCCTCATTTTCCATATGGCTCGTGTATGGTGGTTTTAGACCTACAACGATGAACAGGGATGTCTCATCTTTTCCCCACCTCACTCCACCCTGTTGTATACTCTTGTGACACTGGTTTCAGAGTTTTTTTATGCTGGTTGGAAAGACTCAAAACAGAAACATACACACATGATCAGTCCAATCTCTGCTTCCCACATACCAAGGATCACAGACATGAACCACTATGGCCCAGTGAAAAATTTTAATGGAACAGTTTTGGAGAACACAGTCCATTCTACAAATATTTATTGAGCACTTACGTGTGGTGCAATTATTTAGGCACTGGAAATAGAGTGGTGACTGAAAGGGATTCCCTTATACATTAGGTGATGGAATCTGTTTTGTTTTTGTAACTCAATATTGTTCCCAGGGGGCTGGGAAGGTGGTTCAGTGGTAGAGCGCTTGCCTTGCATGCCTGAGGCCCTGGGTTCGATTCCTCAGCACCACATAAACAAAAAGAAAAAAGCCAGAAGTGGCGCTGTGGCTCAAGTGGTAGAGCGCTAGCTTTGAGCTGAAGAGCTGAGCGACAGCGCCCAGGCCCAGAGTTCAGGCCCCACGACTGGACCCCTCCCCCCCAAAAAAAATATTGCTCCCAGTACTAAGTCCACAGACTAGCCTTCCCCCGGGGGATCTTCCAGAACTTCTCCAGCCCCACATCTTAATCTAAATATGAAAGCCCACTCCCACACCCTCTCAGGTGATAGGCTCTGAGAGACTGGGCAGGAGATGCTCAAACAATAGGTTTTCTCCCCCCCCCCCCCCCCACAGACTTGCACTGTAAACTTGTGAAACTCTGAACCCTCAAGCTACCTACGACCCTGGCCTCAACCCTTTGAACCCTCCAGTTCCTCATTACCCTGCCCCCCAGCCCTTACCCTATTTAAGTCCGTCCACCCGACCCTGTCTTGCCTCCTTGTCTCTTGACTCTCCTAAGGTCACCACAGCATCTCCCTTGAACTTTCCATTAAAGTTGATCTGGTCTGTTGAGCTCATATTCTGCTCTTTCTTTATGACTTAGTTTCTTAATGATTCCTTTTGACTTCATTTCTTAACGTTAGGGTTGTTTGTATTGAAAGTCCCAGGAAATGAAGTGGAAAAACTAGGGACAGGGTGGAGAGGAAAAGCTCAATCTTTGGCATATTAAGCTTGGAATGCCTGGATCTCAGTGAAAATGCTAAGTAGGCAGGTGAATAGATTCCCTGTGCTATATTTGCATTGCATTCACAATTCCTCTCCAATCTCATCATCATCGACTTAAGGACTGCTATTTACTTTGTATGGGGGGGAAGGTGTCTGTGCCTCTACTGAGGCTTGAACTTTAGGCCTTGTGTTCTCACTAGGCTTTATTGCTCACAGCTGGTCAGTTTCCTTCTAGTGTTTTGCTGGTTAATTTGAAATGAAGTCTTGCAGATTCTTCTTCCTTGGCTGGCTTCAAACCATAACCCTCCAGTTCTCAGGTTCTGAATAGTTAGGGAAGCAGGAATGATTCACTGGTACCTGACCACTGTTCACTTTTTGAAAACCTAATGAACTATTGGTAACTTTATAATATTAATCATGAATATATCATCAAAAGATAGCCACACAAGTAACTGATTTCTTAACATACATATTTTCTCTTGAACAAAATAAGAAAGCATTACCTGTAAGAAGCCCATGAAAGTCCTATTTGTGAGAATCCTTTTGCTGTCAGTAATTCATTTAAAAAATTAGGCAACTAATAAAAATACAGCAAAGATATGTTAATCACTGTGAAGAATTATGGTACATTAGGAAGCATTAAAATTAGAATATCAAACATTTTTATTTTAAAATTTAATAGTTTATTCTTTGTGGTGCTGAGAATTTAATAAAGGACCTTGCACATGCTAGGAAAACAATCTACCACTGAGCTATCGTTACCTTTGCAGAATTTAAAATATGCACAATGATTTGCAGAAAATGGACACTGTATCTGGTTTCTTTGTACAGAGTGATAAGAATAGTTAAGAAGCTCTTAAAGGGCTGGGAAGGTGGCTCAGTGGTAGAGCGCTTGCCTTGCATGCATGAGACTCTGGGTTCCAATCCTCAGCACTACATAAGCAGAAAAAAAAGCCGGAAGTGGCGCTGTGGCTCACGTGGTAGAGTGCTAGCCTTGAGCTGAAGAGCTGAAGGACATTGCCCAGGCCCAGAGTTCAGGCCCCATGATCGGACCCCACCCCCCAAAAAAAGAAGCTCTTAAAGAACAAGACTGGGGTGAGAAGACTTTCCTATCAGATACCAAAATTTATTTCAAAGTTACCATAATAAGCTAGGCATGAGTGGCTCATGCCTGTAATCCTAGCTGCTCAGGAAGCTGAGATCTGAGGATAGAGGTTTTGAATCATCCTAAACAGAAAATAATCTGCAAGATTCTTATCATCAAATAACTAGCAAAAAGCCAGAAGTGGAGGCATGGCTCAAGTAATAGAGCTCCAGCCATGAGTGAAAAAGCTGAGTGCTCAGAGACCTGAGTTCAGGTCCCCATGCTAAAAGAAAAAAACTGCAGCAATAAAACAGTGATGTGTTGGCATGAGGTTAGACAAATAGACCAGTGAAATATAGCAGACAAAAATAGTCCCAAGAACAGTTCATATTTGACAGAGGTAGTATTATAAAGGAGTGGGAAAGGAAAAGCTTTTCAACAAATTATATTGGGACACTTGAATATATACATACACATATACAAATATATATCATTATATAACAAAAAATGAAAATAGACATCTATCCTTACATTTTACACAAAAGTCATTTCAAAGTTTATTAAAGATCTAAATATGAAAGGTCAAACTATAAAAATTTTAGATGTTAATCTGTATGACATTGGGGTCAGAGAAGGATTTCCTTGGTGAGGGACACAAATAGCATTTATTATAAAAGATTGATAACTTTGACTATATTATACCTAAGAGGTCTACTTATGAAAACAAACTGTCGGGAATATGAAAAACAAGCAAACAAATGAGAAAACACACATACAACACATACAGAACAAATGACTAAAGTTAGAACAAATAACTCCCACAAATTAATTTGAAAAATTTACACCACCCAATAGAAAAAAAACAGTGACTATTTTGGATAAAAGCTTCAGGAGGAAAGAAATCCTAATGTCCAACAGACATATATAAAGATGCTGAACATTTTTAGTTATTAGGAAAATGGAATTTTGAAATGCTTCTGCATAGGCAAAAGTTAAGCCTGATAATAGCAAGTACTTTCCAGCAGGTGGCACAATGGGAAAGGTTAAGTATGAATTAAGTATGAAGTTAAGTATTATCTCATTAAGGTAAAGGTGCCCATACTACAAAGACCGGTAGTTGTATTTTTAAGTAAATACCCTAGAGACACCTTCATTTTTGTGAAGTATCAGGAACATTCAGAGTGGTGATGTTTTGTAACAGTTAAATTTGGACATTTCAATCAGGATATTCCTCAAAGCTATCATGGAAAATTGGTTGTTGGCCACTTGGTTGTTACCCGCTGGCCAGACACTGGTAGCTCATGCCTTTAATCCTTGCTATTCAGGAGTCTAAGATCTGAGGGTTGCATTTTGAAGCTAGCCTGAGCAGGAAAGTCTGAGAGACTCAGCTTCAATTAACCAGAAACACTTTAAATCATATTAAATTACTGTATGATTTAGGAATCATACCCAGCAAAAGGTCTGTATATTTTCAATACAAATGTAAGTGTAATTTCCTCCCATATACTTTTTTGTCGGTCCTCATGGCCTGCTACTGTCTGAGCTTTTTCACTCAAGACCAGTGTTCTAACATTTTGAGCCACAGTGCCACTTCTGGTTTTCTGGTGGTTAATTGGAGACAAGAGTCTCAAGGACTTTCCTGCCTAGGCTAACTTCAAACTGTGATCTGCAGATCTCAGCCTCCTGAGATTATAGGCATGAACCACCAGCTCCCAGCCCTCCCCCAAGATATTTTCTATCCACAACTGGTTGAATGTCAGGACATAGAACCTGTAGGTAGGGAAGACTAATGGCAGCCTCCTAAGCCACCTGGATCTGCAGATATGGATGGTCACCAACAGCTCTTTTGGACTGACTTTGTTATCAAATACTCTGGTATCATATTGCTAACTATGGCATTCAATGATGAATTTCCATTGCTAGATACAACAAGACACATTTGGTTTTGTGAGGGGACACAAGTGGAAGGCATTATCATCTATAAGGAGCGAACACATGTCAGCTTGGAAATTCTCAAATTTCCATAGTTGAAACAAATGGTATAGCTACGCTATGTGATTCCAATTGTGAAATTTCAGTTTCCACAATGGTTGGAACAACAACCATGGAGTTGGGCACCAATGGCTCATGCCTGTGTTCCTAGCTATTCAGGAGGATGATATTTCATGATCACAGTTTGAAAACAGCCTGAGCATAAAAGTCTGTGAGACTCATATCTCCAATTAACAATCCAAAAGTTGGAGGTAGAGCTGTAGCTAAAGTGGCAAGAGTGTCAGCATTGAGCAAAAAACAAATAAACAAAAAAGCAAATAAGGGACAGCCACCAGGCCCTAAGTTCAAGCCCCAGATCTTGAACCTGTGTATGCATGCGCGAGTGCAGACATGCACATGTGCGTGCACACACACACACAGAGATACAACCATGGCATAAAGAACACAAACCCACCAAATGATTTAAGTTGTAAGTAATTTTATTATTGTTATTATTATTATTATTATCATTGGCATCAATTTCATTAGCACAAAACTAAATACACTATTTAAAGAAAACAAAACACAACCCAAAGGCCTGTGTATTGTTGACAATGGATCAGTAACATTATTTTCAGGTACAAGGGACAGCACCCTGAGGATATAGACCATATCACAGCTTTGTAAATCAATTCAGTAATTCACCCACATTATTGAGCACCTAGGCACAATGGAGGATTTAAAAATTCATACAAGATCCCTGCATCAGTGGCTCACACCTGTAATCCTAGCTGCTCAGGAGACTGAGATCTGAGGATTATGGTTTGAAACCAGCCTGGGCAGAAAAATCCCTGTGAGACTCATCTCCAATTAACCACTCAAAAACTGGAAGTGGAGCTGTGGCTCAAAATGGTAGAGCATTAGCCTTGAGCAACAGAGGTCAGGGACAGAGTCCCCTGAGTTCAAGCCCCACGACTGAAAAAAATAAATCATACAAGAATCCTGGCTTTGAAGAAGTTTGCAGTCAAATCGGTGGTATAGGAGAATGGAAAGAATGTCAGGCCACATGGGATCAGTGAAATCAGTTCTGTGTTGGTGGGCTCTTAGAAAATGGACATCACAAGCTGGGCACCAGTGGCTCACTCCTGTGATCCTAGCAACTCAGGAGGCTGAGATCTGAGGATTGCAGTTCAAAGCCAGCCCGGGCAGGAAAGTCCGTGAGACTCTTATCTCAAATTAACCACCAGAAAACCAGAAGTGGTGCTGTGGCTCAAGTGGTAGAGCATTCAATCGCCTTGAGCTGAGGAGCTGAGGGACAGCACCCAGGCCTAGAGTTCAAGCCCCACGACAGACAAAAAAAAAATACAACAAAAAAGGGACATCACAGCAACTAACAACATCACATTCGTTTGGGGTAAATAAAAGAAAAGGGTCTATGGAAAACATGAGTTGGGTTTTGAGAACAGGAAGGCTTTAGTAGACTGTCCAAAAGCTGCAAGGTAGAAATGACAGTGAGGTTCAGTGTGGCCACAGATATGTTCATGGTGTGTTTGGGGACAGGATAATAGTTCATTTTGGCTGGAGTATGGGGTCTACGTAAGCAGGAGTGGTGTGCTGAGTTGAAAGGCATATAGGGGTCATCTTTTGAATGCTCTAATTGACAGGTTATGATCTGTATGACCTGTAATCCTAGGTACTCAGGAGGCTAAGATCTGAGGATCAGTGCTGAAGCCAACTCAAGTAGACAATCTGAAAGATTCTTATCTCCAATTCACCAGCAAAAAGCCAGAAGTAGAACTGTGGTTCAAGTGGCAGACTGCCAGCCTTGAGTGAAAATGCTAAGAGCATGAGGCCCTGAGTTCAAGGCCCAGTACCAGCACACACACAAAAAGAAATTTATATCATAGTCACTATATTCATCAAAACATGTGAACAATTGTGAAGAGATATGGTCATCTTACTTCCAGACGTCTTCAAGAAATGCAAGGGGGTATCTAAACAATGTAATCACCTTGCTATTAAAAAATGTTCCTGCCGGGCGCTGGTGGCTCACGCCTGTAATCCTAGCTACTCAGAAGGCTGAGATCTGAGGATCGTGGTTCAAAGCCAACCCGGGCAGGAGAGACCGTGAGACTCCTATCTCCAATAAACCACCAGAAAACCGGAAGTGGTGCTGTAGCTCAAGTGGTAGAGCGCTCGCCTTGAGCTGAAGAGCTGAGGGACAGCGCCCAGGCCCAGAGTTCAAGCCCCATGACCAACCAAAAAAAATAAAATAAAAATAAAAAATGTTCCAGCAGATAACCCCAAACAATCTAGAGTAAAAATTCCTTATTTTGCACGTAATTATATTTCATCCTATCCAGGGACCCTATCTCTTTTCACTGCCATCTCCAGACTCACCAATTCTTGCACTTGATGAGTTGAAGCCAGGTAAAATTAGGATTTCCAGCCATAGCTGCCACCCCAAAGTTAGGACCCATAGCATAAGAGAGCGGGGTTTTGATAGAGGCAGTGAACCACAGCATGAAAATGTAGCCATCTGAGTTTTCCAGAATCTCCATCCTCAGAGTCTAGCATAGTTTATTGCAGTTGGAGTTCTACTCACTTTGGTCTGGAGGCCATCTGGAGGAGTCTCAGCCACACAATGACTGTATGAGATCATCTTTTTAAGTTTCCTTGTAATAAGGAATTTCTGGCAGGAATTACATTTACAGACCTCTTGCCTGTAAAGCTACTGAAGTTGTGGATAGATTGGGGTGCCCAGGGGATCTTGTTGGGCTTTATCTGTGCTTAACAGGCTAGTAATTGGGAACTTCTCCCAGGCGATGACACTTTACAGATATTAAAATCGATTGCATTAGATCATCAAGCCAAAGAAGTAAGCTATATAGAAACAACCAGGCACGATCTAGAGCAAAGATGCCATGGTCACATTTCCTGCAGTTAGTCAGTCTTTCACCTCTTTCTTAGAGTGAGACTTCCTTTGTAGGAAGTCATGGATAGCAGTAGTGAGCCCCCAGGTCACACTTGACCTGAGAATAACCAGGGAACCCCCTCGGTAGATCAAGAGCACCTTTCGGCCCCGAGTGTCCCACAAATCCCGGGCAGAGGCCCACAGGCTTGGCATTCTCTGCCAGCCAATATGGGACTGCATGTTGGCAACCAGAACAATGAGAGGATACAGAACGAGGCAGGTGATTGTCCCATTGACACTACCCGATACCAAGGCAGGAACCCAATGGGGTAGGCCTTGCTGTGCCAAGCCCTCCTGGATGGGATCCTTGAAAGAGAAATACAGAGCACTTCCCAGGCTGTTTCTGACGAGAACAGGCCAGAAACCACGATAATAGCCCAGTGAAAGCCGCCCCCACAGCCCATAGGAGTTGAATTCCTTGAGAATGCTGACTGTGCTGGGGAAGCGAGCTTGCTTCCGGCCATCCTGAAGCACATTTTGCACTCTTTCAAAGGGACTCAGTGCCACAGCTTCCACCACACCAGACATGAGGCCTGCAGCCCAGCGGTGTCCCAAGGGATGTGGCCCAACGGGGGAGAAAAAGCACAGCAGGCTGTCATATGTCCCAAACAAGAGAGTCCCTTGCAAAGTCTTGGAGAGAAGAGGTGGGTAGATCCCCCGGTAGAAGTACTGAGGACCTTCATGCCAAAGTTGCTTCATAGCCTCTGATACAGCCATAGCATGGATCTGCTGCCGGAACACCACCTTATAGATAGGGAAGGTCAGAAAAGTAGACATAAAGTTGGAAATGGCTCCAAGGGTATAGGCCTGGGAGGGCCAGCTTTTCTTTCCTGGAACCTCTGCTCGTGTCCAGTGCTGAAGCTCCTTCCCAGCAGAGTGGTTCTGCTCCCCCATGCTGAATAAAGCCAGATGCAGATGGGAGAAACTGGTAAGAGGAAGGGAAAAAGTAAGTTAGACTGTCCATGTAAACCTGTTGGCAAGTATTTTCATGACTTGGTTAGAAACAGAGCCCTATGAAACTCAGGTCTAAGAACATAATACTTTTTCCCCTTCCCCTCCACAAATTATACCGAAATAAGGATACAGGTGGACCCGTTGCAACAATGAGATGTACAAGTTGTCATGTCGAAAACGAACTTCACAACTTTTGTTGGGGGGGGGGGAGGATTGGGTGTGGGGGTGTGGGGGGGGAAGATGGGAAGGGATGGGAAGGGGAAACAAAGGAGGAGGCTACAATGCTTGACAAGAAATGTACTCATTATCTTGCCCATGTAATGGTAACCCCTCTGTACAGTTTTTTCACAATAAAAAAAAGAACATAATTCTTTGGACTAGTTTCTGAGAAACAGACATACACTTAAGAGATTAAGGATTTATGAAACTAACTGGGCAAGCCTGTAGTCCTAGCTACATGGGACATGGAAATCTAGAAGATCATGGTTTGAGGCCAGCCTGGGAAAAAAATTCATGAAATTCCATCTTTACCAATGGCTGGGCCTGGTTGTGTGTACCTGTCATCCCAGCTATATGGGAAAATACAAATAGGAGGTGATTCCAACTGACTAGGCATAAAACAAGACCTTATCGTGGCTGGGAAAGTGGCTCAGTGGTAGAGCGCTTGCCTTGCATGCATGAGGCCCTGGGTTCGAATCCTTAACACCACATAAGCAAAAAAAGAAAAAAGCCAGAAGTGGTGCTGTGGCTCAAGTGGTAGAGCACTAGCCTTGAGCTGAAGAGCTGAGGGACAGCGCCCAAGCCCAGATTTCAGGCCCCAAGACCAGACCCAAAAAACAACAACAACAAAAAACAAGGCCTTATCTAAAAAATAACCAGTGTAAAAAAAAGGTAACGAGTGGCTAAAATGATTGACCACTTCCAAATGTGAGGATCAAAGTTCAAACTCCAATAATGTTAAAAAAAAAAAAAAAAGAAAGAAAGAAAGAAAGAAAGAAAAAGAAAAACTCATCAATCTTTTTTTTTTTTTTTTTTGGGGGGGGGGGGGGGGGGTCCGGTCGCGGGGCCTGAACTCTGGGCCTGGGCGCTGTCCCTCAGCTCTTCAGCTCAAGGCTAGCGCTCTACCACTTGAGCCACAGCACCACTTCCAGCTTTTTTCTTTTTGCTTATGTGGTGCTGAGGAATCACACCCAGGGCCTCAGGCATGCAAGGCAAGCGCTCTACCACTGAGCCACCTTCCCAGCCCCCAAACTCATCAATCTTAAATGAAAAGAAAAGCAGTTTTGTTTGAAAGCTACCTCTACAGTATTTTGCTAATATAACAAATTTCAATATACACATGAGACTGTGGAAGGAAGGCTCCAAAACCTATTGTGTTTAACTTTCACTACATACAACTTGGCATTTTAGGAACTTCTAGAGTTGTAGGTTGTTTTGATCTTTCCAAAGCAACTTTTGGTTTGCTTCAATTATTTGTAAGTAGTTTCAAAGGGGTTTCAATTGAACATGTCAGTTTGTGAGTACAATGCACATTGATCAATGTCACCTTGTTGATGATCCAAAACAATTTTTGTGGTACAAAAATCTGAACTCAGGGGCTGGGAATGTGGCTTAGTGGTAGAGTGCTTGCCTAACATGCATGAAGTCCTGGATTAGATTCCTCAGTACCACATAAACAGAAAAGGCCAGAATTGGTGCTGTGGCTCAAGTGGTAGAGTGCTAGCCTTGAGTGAAAAGAAGCTCGGGGCAGTGCCCAGGACCTGAGTTCACTCCCAGGACTGGCAAAAAAAAAAGAAAAGAAAAACTGAACTCAGACCTCACCCATGATAGGCAAGAGTTCAGCTACTGAGCCATATCCCAAAACCTACCAAAAAGTATTTTTAAAGGTATTCAATAATTGTAGTGCAATATTTTAAAGGTTGATAGTAACTTTGGGGTGAGAAGAATCTCCTTACTTTTCTCAGTAGATTCATGCTTCAATTATATGTGTCTCATGGCAAGACCCCATCTATTCCCCAAATTAGAAGGAAAGAGCAGCTGCTTCTGGAAGTTTGATGCCAAGTATTTAAGCACCTGGCAAGTGTATTTACAACAGAGCACAGTTTCTTCACATCCACCATTGACATTTGAGACAATGTCAATGGGATTTGAACTCAGGGCCTGGGTGCTATCTCTGAGCTTCTATAGCTCAAAGCTAGCACCCTACCATTTGAGCCACAGCACCTCTTCCAGCTTTTTCTGAGTAGTTTATTGGAGATAAGAGTCTCACAGACTTTCCTGCTCAGGCTCTGAATTGTGATCCTAAAATCTTAGCCTACTGAGATGACAGGTGTGAGCCACCAGCACCTGGAAATTCTTCTCTCTCTTTTTTCTGATAGTGGTGCTCTTACCACTAAGCCATGCCTCCAGCCCTGATCTATGCTTATTTTGAGTACACACCTATCCAATTATGCTAGGCTTCTTGGAAGCTAGGATCACAGGCAAGGGCCACCTCATCCAGACATCTGTTAAGAAGATGTCTCAAAAACTGTGTTTATGTTTTAACCCAGATTGGCCATTAACCAGGATACTCATAAACTCAACCAAGCTAGGAATACAGTTGTGCGACACTAGGGTCTTGCTGAGCAGAATGTGCTTTATTATTAGGATCTGTCCTTTTTGTTGTCCTTTTTGTTGTTTAGCTCCAAGCCTCATTCTCCTTACTGATTACTCATAGCACCAGTACAGATCTACCCAATATGACAGTCAAAAAATGTCTCTAAGGTGGGCATCAGCCTTAGCTCATGCCTATACTCCTAGCTTATCAGGAGACAGATATAAGGATTGCCATTCGAAGCCACCCTGGACAGGAAAATCTGTCAAACTCTTCTCTTCAATCAACCACCCAAACCAAAAAAGCCAGAAGTAGATATGTGGCTCAAGTGATGGAGCCCTAGACTTGAGAAAAATAAAACCTCAGGGACAACTCCCAAGCCCTGAGTTTAAGCCCCAAGACAGGAACCAAAATAATAAATAAATAAATAATAGACAAATCCTCCAAAGACGACAAGATAACTTGTCTCATGGAAGGAAATATTACTCTATGTTCTGAATCACAGTACTATAGGGAAAAGGCAGTGCTAGAACTGCAAGCTATTGTTTCCCATCCCACAAAGGTAGGGAGCAAATGGGAGGAAATGGAAGCAAAATCAACTTAGGAGCCAGGACACATGAAGGAACTTTGAGGTCAAACAGAAATGAGAGCTAGATTCAGTGGTACAACCATTAAGTCTCAGCTAGACAGGAGGTTAAAGAAGGAGATTCAGTTGAGCCCAGGAGCTCCAGAACAGCCTGGACAGGAAAGCACAAAAGAAGAAGGTAGGGATGAAAGAAGGGAAAAGGAATGGAGGAAGAAAAGAAAGGGGACTCAGTGGAGACCCCAGGCAGTTTTTCCTGAAGGCATTGTCTTTCCCTGGGCTGAGGAGAGAAGGTGTGCAGCAGAGGGAGCTGCTGTGTGTGTGAGAGAGAAAGCACCTAGTTGTCTGGAGAGGGGAGGGGAGGAAGGGGAGAAAGCTTGGTGGGAATTGTACGGCACAGGTTTCACCTACAATCTTGAGCTATGTGGTCTGGGGTGGGGTTGGTGTTGGGAATCTGCATTAGCAGACTATGGCTCACACAGTTGGGGAGAAGAGGGTGCTGGCTGAGGCCCCACTGCAGCCTCTCTGGGTTGCCACACTCACAGCCTGCCTTGGAGTGAGTGCTTCTCCTTCCACAATTGTCCTCCTCAGCAAGGCTTTCCCTCTGGCTTCTTGTCGTGTCCCATCCTTATCCCCCGATGACACTTACAACTAACTGTCCCTTTCCCTGGAGCCACATTCATCTCTTAGTGGAGAGGACAAGTTCAGACTCCTGTGTTCTGCTCATCATCCCCCTTACACACACACACACACACACACACACACACACACACACACACACACTTACCATATTCCATGAAGGCCTTAAGCCTCAGCCTCCTTTACTGTCATGGCCAAAAGGAGATGGGGGGGGGAGGGGGCAGGGCATGCATGACTTGGACCAGACCCTTTAGCTGAGAACTGACCAGAAGCAAAGGCTCCAGAGTCTCACTGCCTGCATCCCTCTGGGGCAACCCTGGCAGCCACTTCCATCCCTCCAGGGCCAAGGGGTCTTCTTCCTCACATCAGGCCTGGCTCCACCCAGGTCTGCCAATCCACAGGAAACGGGAGTCTTTCTCAGCTCTCCTACCCAGGGTCCTTCCAAGTTTCATCTGTGCCTAAATAAGGGTGTGTGGTGAGATAAATGTTTGCACCCTCTTGTACCTCAGAGTTCAGTAATGTCCCACTTCCTCCCCACCTTTTGTAAACGTGCTCACAAACTCCAGGAGACAGAATAACTTAGCAAAAAGAAAAAGCCTACGATTATGGCAGATCAGCATTGCAAGCAACAGTTCTGTTATCAAATTTCTATATGATCTTTAGAAATGCATTTACATTTTGGAGTCTCATCTACTTTACTGATAAAGTGAACAGACAGGACAAAATACTCAGCGGGCTTCCCCATAGCTTTGCAGGGTTACAGGGGTTAGGGAATGAATTCACACCAATACTTGATCAAGAGGAATTTTACTTTAGTACCTCTGATTCTTTCTGCTCATTTAGAAGGGTTAAAAGTGAACAATAATTTAGAAACATCTTACCTCAAATATCTCATCCATCATATATTCATTATAAATAACTAATTATAAAGAATTCATAACCTGGGTATGGTGGCTCACACCTGTAATCCTAGCTGCTTAGGAGGCTGAGCTCTGAGTATCACAATTATAAGGAAGCCCAGGAATGTCTGGACTTATCTCCAATTAACCACCAGAAAACCAGAAGTGGAGCTGTGGCTCAAAGTGGTAGGGCACTAACCTTGACTGAAAGAGCTCAGGGACAGGACCCACGCTCTGAGTTCAAGCCCCCAGACTGACAAAAAAACAAAGAAAGAATTCATTACAAATTGAATTCTTTTCCTTTTATGGAAGGAAAGAAATTTACTTTTTCATGTATCTTTCTGCTAAGATGCTTTGATGGCATATAGAAAATTTGAGACTTTACCATGTGCTTAGTTGTGTGACCTTGGGCAGAGGTTTAGTCTGGGGTTTTTCTGCTATAAAATGAGAACAATAAGACCTACCACAAAAGGTTGCTGTAAAGATTAATAACATAAAATGATATAAAGTGGTTGAGAAGCCATTACTTGATGATATTTGTACAAAGTATCAAAAAAAGATTCTTCCCAACTCCATCATTCCTCTCCACACATCACATGCTCCTGCACCAGATAAGAGCAGCTTCCATAACCAGCCCTGTGTCCCTATGTGTGGGAGCAAATACCTTTTTTTTGTAAATGCAAAGGCACAGCATAAACATCTGGGAGGACCTGGCTCCTTAGCATGAGTTCCAACATAGAGAAAGGGCCTACAGTTTGCCTTGAGAAGTTTTCACTTAAACACCCTCTGATCAGCCTCATAAGCCTATACCCAGTCAAATGAGCCTAGGGCACTCCAGACTGTCCTGGCCAGGCTAGAACAGGTAGGTATTCCATACCAAGATCCAGCCCTACATTTGTATGTACATTTGGTCAGCTCACAAATACACATTGTTCAGCTACTACATCCTTATGGGTAAATCCCAGTGGAACAAGAGATGTAAAGGAATTCATACCTGTACTTGGTCAAATGCTTGGGAACATAGTGGAGGAGACACTCAGCAATAAAGACAAAAATAAAGGCTGTTGGGCTGGGACGGTGGCTCAGTGGTAGAGCGCTTGCCTTGCATGCATGAGGCCCTGGGTTCGATTCCCCAGCACCACATAAGCAGAAAGGAAAAAAAGCCGGAAGTGGCACTGTGGCTCAAGTGGTAGAGCACTAGCCTTGAGCTGAAGAGCTGAGGGACAGCGCCCAGGCCCAGAGTTCAGGCCCCATGACCGGACCTAAAAAATAAAATAAATAAAGGGTGCAATAACCAGGATTAAAGCAGAAAGACAAGTGCGATGTATATTACAAAAAAAAAAAAAAACACTCGTGTTATCAAGGATTTGGTAGAAAAGGAACCCCACTACTTGTTGGTGGTGATGTAAATTAGTACATTTGCTATGGAAATTAGTATGAATGAACCCAAATAATAGCTGGATATCAAAAGTTCACACCCGTAATCCTAGCTATTGGGGAAGTTAAGAATTGGAGGATCATGTTTCAAAGCCATCCAGGCAGAAAAGTCACAGAGCCATCATCTCCATGAAGATGTGCTGGTTTGTACCTGTAATCCTAATAATAATGAGAAACAAAGTAAATAGACTGCAGTCTAGGTATGTACCCAGGTAGGAAGCGAGATTCTACTGAAAAATAAATATTCTATCCAGCAAAACATAGGGTAGGAGTTATGGTTCAGTGATAGAGCCCAAGACTAATAAGACGGAGACTCTTAGTTCAAACCCATATACCACCCAATAAAATCCTATTACATGATCCAGCTAGCCCACACCTGGGTATATATCCAGAGGAAATTAAATAAGCATACCAGAGAGATACCTATAAGCCCAAGTTTATTGCAGGTAGCACTATTACAATGACGAAGCTATGGAATCAGCCTAGGTGCTTATCAACTGATGAATGGATAAAGAAAATGTGATACACACATTAATATAATGGAGTAGTATTCAGCCATAAAGAAGAGTGAAACCTTGAAGCAAAATATATGAAACTGGAAAACACTATGTCACGTGAAGTTAGCCAGGCTTAGAATGGTAAATACAGGACATCCTTCATTATATGTGGAAGAATTTTTTTAAGTCCACCTGATAGTAGAATAGCAGTGAAGAGGGAGGGTAGGAAGAATGTAGCAGACAGGTAGCTGAATGTGATACATGGTGTATGTCCATATGAAAACATACTGAATCCAATTAATATGTACACTTAATGTGTACCAATTAATGAATAAACTTTCTGAGGAATGATATCTGAGACAATCCTTAAACAATGAAAAGACTCTTGTTAGGTGAAAGAGTGGGAGTAGACATTCTAGGTGGAAGAGGCCTGAGATGGAGGCTAGAAAGTGCTGTGGGAGGGGACTGGCAATGCACTGTGAAAGGAGGTAGGCATACTATATGGAAAGACAGCCACATTTGTAAGCTCCAGGGAACAGGAATTTTGGAGTCAGACAGCTCTAAGTTTGAATTTTCTTGCACTACATCCTAGCTTTATGATCTTGTAAAATGATAGTCATGAAGGTTGCATGAGGTAAATCACATAATATCTGGGACATATATAAATTGTTCCCTACATTATATTCATAGTTTCACTTTCCAAAAATGAAACAGCAATTAGGATACGATTACAACTAAACAAATCCAAAGGCTTCCATTGATCTAAAGCAGGGGTCATCTGCAGAATGATTTTTCCCCTCCCCTTCTTTCCCTTCCCTTCTCTTCCTTTCCTTTCCTTTTGTAATGTTGAGGATCATACCCAAGGCATCATCTATGCTGTGCAATTGCTCTACAACTGAGTTATATTCCAAGCCTTCCAGAATACACTTTAAGTTGTTTGGAAAACAGTAAAGAAGAGTTATCATAGCCTCTGCACTTTGACAGTCCCTGGGCTGGAGTCCTAGGAACTCCACCTGCAAGTTTTTATGGCCATACACAAATTACTTAACCTTCCTAAAACTCAATTTTTCTCTATGCAAAATGGGATAATGATGCCTGTCTGGGAAGGATTGCTGGGAAGCTGAAATGAGATAGCAGATGGAAAATTCCTGGCACAGCAGAGGCAAGCAGCCAAAAGTGGCTAATACTGTTTCATCTGAAGTCTTCGTCTCCTAACCTTCAGGCTTTAAAGGCTTATTTGTTGAAAGTAGAAAATGTGTTCACTTTGGAAGCATCATTTAGAGCATACTCCCACATTGAATGCCAGAGATAAGAGATGCCCTGTATCCATTTGGAGCCACTCGATAAATTTGCACATGTTTCTCCCACCTCTGCTCTAAGAGACTCTTGCTTTGTTCTACTGGCCCAACTCCTGCACTTGTTTTTACAAATCTATTTTCTTTTATTATTTTTATGAGGTCTATTTTTGGTCCCATCCCCAAGTGCAGATATACTCATTAGGTGAGGGAGCCAATAAAAACATGGAACAAAGGTGTGTGAAAAGGAGAAGTCAGGGTCTGATGGCATGGTGCTGAGAAACAGAAGGAAGACTGTGAAGTAAACCCAGCAATTAGTGGCAACCTCACCCCTGACTGCAGGGTGAGCATCCTGCCTTCTTAGTGCCTCCAACATTGCACCTTCCAGTACCAAGGCCCAAGGGTTCCATCTCCAAGAGGAAAGACCCAACACTGAGATGAAAGGTGCATCCTCTTCAAAACTGCATTGTTGACTCCAAGGAATCTTCCATACTGGGCTTGTAAATAAGAAAGTAGGAAAGAAAGGCAGCATACTCCAGCAGGTAGAAGATGAAGCCAACAGTAGTTCAAGAGCATCAGGCTGCTCACTTGTGTCCAAGCATCAGGAAACAAGAACAAACCCCACAGGACCCTGCTAGCCACAGTGTACATTAGGGAAGTAATACCTGCTCTCTAAGAACCAGATGTCAGGGAAAATGGAGCAGGTTTCTTAGCCCCTGCTTCATGGCACATTCATTCTGGACAGCCCTGCATGCCGTTTCCATGGAGTTGCTCCTTCTCTGAGGCCTGTGATGCCAAATCCAGCAAAGTAGAAGTCCCCTGAAGAGCTCACAGAAGGGCAACCTAGCAACGTATCCTTCAGCCAGGAAATGAAAGAACTCTATCAGTGGCAGAGCTGTGATGTGGGCCTTCAGTCAAATAGTGTTCTATTTCTCCCATTTCCTCCTCAAGCAGGAGTTGCAAGGAGGAAGGTGTTAGGAAGAAGGGTGATAAAGCAGCAGTTCTTAACTATTTGAGGGCCATAGAGTCATCTGAAAAATCTTCAGAAAAATGCACAAAGTTCAACTTGTCTGAATAGAGTTTGAGGAAGAACCCTAGGCAGGCACCTCTCCTGTGGAATTAAGTTTCATGACAGATACATTATGGACAGATTCAAGCCTTTCAGCTTGACAGTGGTCTACAATCCTCCTTACACCTGAGAATCAACTAAAGCAACAGTTAAGATTTGAATCACACTTCTGACCCCTACTCCTTGTCAATCAAGTCCCCAGAGGTGGAGCCCAGGAATCCGCATTTCAAGCAAGATTTTCCAAACAGCTGTGCTGGAATCAACACTTTGGATAACAGCGGAAGTTTTGTATGCAGTGTCTCATTCCAAAGTGTGCCTTCACATTCTAATTCTAGGTGAGTCATTTTCTTCTGATTCTTAGCTCCTTTAGGATCATAAGGGGTATAGAAATATTTTTGTTTTGTTTGGTGGGGTTTTGTTTGCTTACTTGTTTTTCGTGGTACTGGAGATGGAATGCAGGGTCTCCAGCCCCTTAAGGCAGGCACTGTACCACTTGAGCCACACCTCCACTCCCCTCCCCCAAGAAGTAACATTATTTTGTTCATCAACAGGAAGTTTGTTGCCGTGTGAAACGTGTTAACAAAAAGTGAAAGCAAATTGCCTCAGGTTTTTTTCCTGTACAATGAATGTACTCAAAGAGTACCATCCTCTTTTGTCACTCTGTGCCCAGTGTCCCTTCACAACCCCACAACCGCTAGCACTACCATCGCAAAAAGACTGCTGTTCAAATGGTCTGAGACTTCTTATATAAAAATGCTCTCCTGGCCATGTATTAGGCTGGGGTGCAAAAGTGGTTGCTGTTTCAATTTGCTATAAGATACAGTGCATGATGCCCTAAACTTTCTGTGGCTCCGTTTCTTCAACTGTAAAATGGAGATCGTAGTAACCCCTGCTCGCTAGTTCAATATAGCTCCAAGTTGGTCCTCTCATCCCCATCACTGGGTTTTCTCCACTAACCCTTAATCTGATGGTGGAGAGTAGTGTTTAAAAAGAGCAGCCTTTGAAGTTAGACATGATGACCTGCGTGTGAGCGTTTAGCTGTGCACTTCCTAATCATACTGCCTAGGTGCCTACACCTCTCTCTCTGTTAAATGGGCACATCGCTTCTTCACAAGGATGATAAGAATAAATGTGATGTCCGTGCGAGTGCACTTGCACCCTTGAAAGAGACATTCAATGTCTCCCCCCCCCCATCCCCCCATACAAAGGTGAAGAACTCTCATTGTTCACTTGCTTTCTGCCCCACCTCGTGTTTAAGGCATCCGATCTCAAAGCGTGGAGGAGAGCCGAGGCGGAAGGCTATAGAAGGGAAGCGAAGGGAGCAGCAAACTCACGGGTGAAATGTATATGGGCCTCGGTCCGTGCGTCTGAGCTGCACTTGACGACGCCGCGCCACCGGCTCCCGCGCTGCTCTGTCGCAGCCCCCACCAGTAGGCTCCCCCTTCTCTCAGGCATTAGCATCAGGGACAAGGCTGTGTGGGGAGGCCAGCCCTGCGCCCCGCTGATTGGCCACGCCGCCCCTCTCGTCAAGCTCTTTTGTCTCAATGGGAAGAGGCTGGAAAGAGCAGCAGCCTCTGGGCAGGCGGAACTGGAGGGCGGGGGCAGCCGCGGCTGCCTTGGAAACCGCTGCCTGGATTCTGCTACCCCTTGCTGGGCGGGCTAGCGTAGCAGCTCGCTTGGTTGGGCTGCCCCTGGTTTTTAGCAGCTGAGGAGGCGCCATCCATTTCCCCTGCAGGGCCCCAGAGACCGGAAGGCAAAACAGAGTTGTCAGCGAGGCCTGAGCATCTGCTGGCAACCCGCAGAGCCCAGGTAAAGAAATGGCTTGTTAAACTGAGGGAGGAGGTTGGGTTCATCTGCATGCTACTACCCATTGGTATTATTTGCTTGCACTTGGGGAGAGGGCGTTTTCAGGAAGATAGCAAAAAGCAAGGGTGAGAATTGGAAAGATGTCTGTCTTGAACCCCCTTTGCATCTCATTTCCTGTGAAGAAATGAAATGGAAGGCATACATCCAACTTTCGTTCCTTTTCTCTATGGCAGCCCATCAAAGATTCCAAATTTGAATTTTGTGAGGCAAATTGACAAGCTGGTAGGCCGATCATTGCCCTGGGTGAAGGTATGGGATAGATAGTAGAGGTTGGAGGGGCACAGAGGAAGGAGATTTGGGCTTCTGTTTCAAGGATGGGGAAAGGAATTTTTTCCTCCTGGAAACAGTGAAGATGGTTAGCAGCATGACATGAAAGTCTGCTTCTGATATTTCTTCCTCTCCATTCCCTGGGCTGTGACGCAGTCCTAAATGCGTTGAGTATCTGGATCTGCTACCGGCTGTGGACTTGAGATCATCCATACCCATGACGTGAGCTCACACCTAGGTACCTGTTTCAGAGGCTGGACCACAAACGAAGACGACTTTCCTAATTCCCATAAGAATCTGAAAAATAGCAGGAAACTTCTGAGAAGGTACATGGAAGAGGGGTGTTGCCACCTAAATCCTTGAGGTTCATAGACATGTTATTAATATTATAGATATAATACTAATAAACATTAATATGTGGGCTGGGAAGGCGGCTCAGTGGTAGAGTGCTTGCCTTGCATGCATGAGGCCCTGGGTTCGATTCCTCAGCACCACATAAGCAGAAGAAGCCAAAAGTGACTCTGTGGCTCAAGTGGTAGAGAGCTAGCCTTGAGCTGAAGAGCTGAGAAACAGCGCCCAGGCCCAGAGTTCAGGCCCCCAGCAAGCAAAAAATAAAATAAAAATAAAAGTAGACATTAATATGTGAAATGTAGACTATCATGGTCTATTTTGAGGGCTTAATATCTGCTCCAAACACTATTTCATCTAGAATTCTAAGCAACAGTTGTTACCCCTTCTGGAGAACAGGTGGAGGTGAGGGAGAAGGTTGAGGGTGGTGTAGATAAGGCTCTGAAAAATGCCCTGCCTTGTTGCTGGAATTTCTCAGAATTTTTAGGAGACAGTGCAAATGTAGACTATTTTGCAGTGTACTCAAGAAGGTGGAAAATGCAGATTGGTTCCCCTCAGCTCCATTCTGTTACTTGATTGATCTTTTCCTCTCCATTTACAGGCCCTACTGAAATACAAGGAAGATATAGCCCAGGAACCTTGCTTTGGAGATTCCTGCAGGTTAGGCTTTTTCCCCCCTTAAAAGCGAGCAGATACTCTATCAGATATCTTCAATCATGGCAAGTATCCTTGCACGAGTGCGTAACAGCCAGCAGCAGAATGCACCCTTGCCACCCTGGGCCTGTTCCCTATTGAGGTCCCTAGGTGTGAGTCTTGCTCCTTTAATGTCCAACATAGTAGAAAGAAATGTGAAATTGTTCTCTGGAAGGGTGGCGCCAGCTCAGGGGGAAGAAACATTTGAAAACTGGTTAACTCAAGTGAATGGAGTCCTGCCAGATTGGAATATACCTGAAGAACAAAAGTTGACCCTCCTGATGAAAACCCTCAGGGGTCCTGCCCGCGAGGTCATGCGTTTGCTCCAGGCTGCCAACCCCAGTCTAAGTGTGGCAGATTTTTTGCGGGCAATGAAACTGGTGTTTGGGGAGTCTGAGAGCAGCATGACGGCTCATGGTACATTTTTTAACACACTGCAGGCACAAGGGGAGAAAGCCTCCCTTTATGTGATCCGTTTAGAGGTGCAGCTCCAGAATGCTATGCAGGCAGGTGTCCTAGCAGAGAGAGATGCAAACCAAACTCGCCTGCACCAGCTCCTTGTAGGGGCTGAGTTGAGTAGGAACCTGCAAAACAGGTTTAAGCGTCTCCTCAGAATGTATGCAAATGAGCCAGAGAGCCTTCCCAGTTTTCTGGAAGTAATCAGGATGATAAGAGAAGAAGAGGATTGGGATGACAGTTTTATTAGACGGAAGCGGCCCAAGAGATCTGAGCCAATAATGGAGCGAGCAACCAGTCCTGTGGTATTTCAGGAGTTTCAGCCAATGACAATCAGCAGTGCTGACTCCAATGTGATAGAGATAGATGATACCCTGGATGACTTAGATGAGGATGTGATTCCAGTGGAATCTGGGGACCCTCCACTCTCCTCAAATGCCCCACCCCTCAGAGGGAGGGCTACATCTCAGGACCAATTGCTGGTCATTGATTCCCCTAACCATTCCAGAGCTCAGTCTCCTTCTACTAGCTATGGTTCGACAAATAAAAATAATAGTCCTGAGGATATGCACAGAGGCAGGAAGCGCAAACACACAATCCCTTATTCCCTTTGTGGCCAGGAGGACCACTCTAAAGAACCCTGTGACAATGAGAACAAGGCACAGGTTTTTGCAACAGTGATGATCACACTACAGGAGCTGTCACATACAGAGGAGACATCAAAAGAAGTCCCTAGAGAACACAATGGCCTCTCAGGGTCACAATAAGATGCTACCTCCAAGCCCTAAATGAACCCTTAACTATATTCAGAGTCTGAGGCTGTGGAAAACAAGGATGGGGGTGGGGTTCTTACTGAATGAATTCATCATAAAGCACTTTTCCATGGGGGGAAAAACAGTGTTATATACCAGCACAATGAAGGGTGATGGTTTGACCACTTTCCTTGTTTCCTTCTCTGCTTGCTTAATGGTCTTTTTTCTGTGTTTTTCTTCAAAGTTTTTATTCTATATTCTGTTCCCCTGTGTTCCTGTGTTAAACACATCAAGAAAAATACAATAACTGAACTATAAATTCCCTGAAAATGACACCCTCATATAAACATTGTCAGTCCTTTGGTGAATGCCCTTCTAGATATTTCCCTGTATCTGTGTACCCAGTGGATATATGTGCAGATAAAAGTGATCAAATATAAGTGTTGTTCTATATAGTCTTGTTTGATCAAATAATACATCTTGTAGACTTCGAAGTCAATGAATATATATAAGCATCTCATTTAACGACTGTGTGTTGTTCTTTTTAGAAAGATAAAGGAAAAATTAATTGTAAAAACTATAATGAGGATATTATACAGTGGGGTAGGGTTTGGGGATTTGAAACAACTCTTATATAGATGAGCACTGAAAGGGGCTGAATCTTTCCAAGAGCCTCTTGTCACACTGACCTGTCTGCTAGACAGGTCACTATTTGCACCTACTGATTAATAATGCTCTAGTGCTCTCAAATGACAAGTAGGGAGGGCAACAAAAATAGAATAGTGAGTCAGACTCCAGTGGCCCATAATCCCAGGTATTCAGAAGGCTGAGGTTTAGATGATTGTGTTCAAAGCCAGCCTAGGCAGAAAAGTCTTGGCTACTCCATCTCCAATTAACCAGCAAAAAGACAGCCTAGAAGCATGTCTCCAGTTGCAGAGTGCCAGCTGAGAAAGCAAGTCAAGCAAGGAGGCCTTGAGCTCAATCCATAGTATGGACAGGGACACACACACACACACACACACACACACACACACACACACACACACACACACACATCTTCTAAAGAGTTCATTCTGATTCACACTAGGAAAGGCACCTCATCTGTTGTCCAGAGATCGGAGAGTGATGACGTCTGAGTTTTGTCCCTGAGCTATACTAGTTCCTTATAGGTTCATTAGTTCCTGTGATGAACAGAAAGACTGACAAAGGGGTGGGGATGCTTTCATTTAAGGTTTGGAACAGAGTGAAATAAACACTGAAGATTGGAGGGTTTTTCCTGAAACATTGGTGCTTCCTTCCCTGGACTGAGGAGACAAAGTGTGCAGCAGTGGGAGCTGCTGTGTGTGGGAGAGGAAGCATCCAGCTGTCGGTACGGGAGAGGAGGAAAGGGAGAGGACATGATCAGCACAGGTCTACACTGACAGCGACAGAAAGGCTTGTAGGAATTGTACAGCACAGGTTTCACACACAATCTTGAGCTATGTGGTCTGGGGTGGGGTTAGTGTTGGGAATCCACATTAGCAGACTATGGCTCACACAGTGGGGGAGAAGAGGGTGCTGGCTAAGGCCCTACTGCAGCCTCTCTGGGTTGCCATACCCACAGCCTGCCTTGGAGTGAGTGCTTCTTCGAGAATTGCCCTCCTCAGTAATGCTCCCCCCCTGGTCTCTTGTCCTGTTCCATCCCTATCACATGATGTCACCTACAACTGCCCTTTCTCCTGGAGCCACATTCATCTCTTAATGGAGATGGAGAGGCTCAGTTTCCTGTGTCCTGCCCAGTACCACCTATCCTCCCAGTTGCCCCTACTGAGCATTGCATGGAGGCCTTAACCTCAGCTTCCTTAACCCTCAAGACTGAAGAAGACTGGGATGGCCTGCCTTCAGGCCTCAGACCCAGGACTTGTAGTTGAGAACTGACAGAGGCAAAGGCTTAATAGTCTCACTGCCAGCATCTCTCTGGAGCAACTCTGGCAGCCACTTCCATTCCTCCAGAGTTAAAGTGTCCCTCACCCATGCCAGTCAGGAGGCACCTCCAGGGCCAGCAAATCCACAGGATTGGGTGTACTACTTTATTTCTACTCACCCCACCCCATCTGCCCTTAGAAATACCATTACATGCCGGGCACTGGTGGCTCACACCTGTAATCGTAGATACTCAGAAAGCTGAGATCTGAAGATCATGGTTTGAAGCCAGCCTGGACAGGAAAGCCTGTGAGACTCTTACCTCCAATAAACCACCAGAAAATTGGAAGTGTGCAGTGGATCAAGTGGTAGAGTGCTAGCCTTGAGCTGAAGAGCTAAGGGTCAGTACCCAGCCCCAGAGTTCAAGCCCCATGACTGACCAAAAGAAAGAAAAGAAAAAGAAAAAAAGAAAAATACTATTAGATCATCTATGCCAGATTAGAGTATTATTCCACTTCCTGCTTTTCCTGGTCACCTTTTCTTACATTTACCCTTCAAATGTTAAGCTATTTACCCAGATTTACAGTTTATGCTGTCATGATTTCTTTCAAAATGAGATAAAGTAAAAAAGAAACAAGTTCCATACTTACCACTACCCTCGTTTTCCTTGGAGTTAACTCTGAGGTTCAGTATAAATCACAGCATTGCTACTCTATTTCATCCCCTTTTATTCCTTGCCCTGTTGTACAGCCTTGAAACTCTATTTATTTCACCAAAAATGATGCAAAACTTATCCTTCCTTTTCCCCCTCTTTTACTGTACCAGTCCTGGGGCTTGAAATCAGGGCTTGGTTGCTCAAGGCTAGCACTCTCACACTTGAGCCACAGCTCCACTTCTGGGTTTTTGGTGATTAATTGGAGATCAGAGTGTCTCAGGCTTTCCTGCTTGAGCAGGCTTTGAACCATGATCCTCAGATCTCAGCCTCCTGAGTAGCCTAGGATTACAGCTGTGAGCCACTGACCCAGACAAAGTTGATACACTGTACTTTCTATTTCACTTTGTCTGACACTAGATTTTCCTTTATTCAAGATACATACCAGCCAGGTGGCACTATGGTCCATGCAACATGCTGAGGCAGGACCACAAATTCAAAGCCAACCTGGCCTATATAGCAAGACCCTGTCTCAAAAGTGAACAACCAAAAATATGTCCCTCCTTTCAAAGGAAGACACAGAAGTCTTAGGCTCATAAATGTGATTAAGTGAAAGGCTTTTTAGGAGATGTTGGGTCTGATAGCCTTCATTCAAAATTACTTTTTTTTTTCTTTTTCACTTCAGTCCCTAAGAGGTACAAATTAATCTTTTGCTTTGTCAGGAGAAGCTAGTCTTTGAGTGACCTTCTTTTGCATTATCTTCCTCCTTGATGATATATTCTCTTCTTTCCATGACATCAGTCTTATGCTTTTCTCCGTCCCAGTTTTTTCCCCAGTCTCCTCTGCTGAATCTTCTTTCTTAATCCTAACGTAAGAGAGATAAAATTTTAAATCATGACAATTGTGATTCGCTTAAAGGTCATTAAGTACCATGCTGGACTTTTAAATGAATTAGCTCTTTAACCCCATAGAAACTCATTTAGATAGGGATTTGTTATGGTTTAGATTTTAAATATCCTATAGAAGCCCTCATGCTAAAGTCTTGGCCACCAGCTATTGGGAGGTAGTAGAATTTTTAGGACGTGGGGCCTAGTAGATTGAAGTTAGGTCATTGGGTACATACCCTTGATAGGAATATTGGGACCAAACAATGAGCCAAATAAACCTTTCCTCCTATAAATTTGTTCTTTCAAGTATTTTGTTATGTCAATGGAAAGCTAGCACAATTTCAAACCTACAGCTAATTACTATTAATCTATACACATTTCAGAGGAGGTAAAATGCTAGAAAGTTAGGAAATTTACATAGGACTATGTAGGTATTTAGCTGTGGAACCAAGGATGAAACATGGGACTAAAGGAGCCTCAAAGTCTATGTCCTTTATTTGTGTTAGTTCTTATATGCACAGCACTCCTTGAAGTGGTTTTATATGAAGATGATGTGTGAAGAAAATATAATCTACAGACATCATGAGACAAATGTCATAGCAGTAATTGGTCATGTGTCATACACAAGGGTGGAATTTTTTTTGTCAGTCGTGGGGCTTGAACTTTGGGCCTGGGCACTGTCCTTGAGCTGAAGAGCCAGCACTCTACCACTTGAGCCACAGTGCCACTTCCGGTTTTCTGGTGGTTAATTGGAAATAAGAGTCTCACAGGCTTTCCTACCCTGGCTGGTTTTGAACCACAATCTTCAGATCTCAGCCTCCTGAGTAGCTAGGATTACAGGAGTGAGCCACCAGCACCCAGCTCCAAGGATGGAATTTTTAAGGACATTTGTTTGACAGAGGCTTATTTCTACCTTCTCTTTCTTTCTTTGTGACTGATATTCTACCTACTTCCTGGCAACCATAACCTCCTCACTTCTGAGTTACATTATTCTGTTTAGCTCAAGTACCCTGTTTCAGTCTGTGCTTTATAGTGCAAATGCTTCTGAATTTTGCATATGCCAAGGGAGATGGTGGCAGAAGTCTGTAGAGGAAGAAATGGATTGCTCCTTTAGAGGTGCTGGGGAGATCTTTATTGCCTGATTGGAAAAAAGTTAAGTTTAATTTTCTGATGACACTAAGTATGAATTCCAGACAAATCTGAGAAGTAAATGTAGATTTTATATAATTGTATGCTTATTATTCCTTAATCATGTATTTTGTTACTACAGTTAGACAAAAACAGTAAGTTCTATTTTTCCAGAGTACAGTGGAGGTGACTATAGTTCCCAATATGCTGTTACATAGAAGAGAGGAGCCCCAAGGATCCAAATGCAAAGTAATGACAAGGAGATGGAACCATTACTTATACTGATTTATCATTACATATTATATACATGTATTGACATATAGGTTTATCTAAAAAATATGTACAAGTACTATGTTAAAGCATTTTTTTCAGTTATCTAAGATGATGTAAATGCTATTCATCTTGATTTGATCAGCATATATTGTATGCATGTAGTAGATTATTCCAACATACCCCATAAATATGTGCAGGTAAAATGGTAAATTCCAGCTAGATGTCAATGGCTCCCACATATAATCCTAGCTACTCAGGAGGCTGAGTTCTGAGGATTGCAGTTCAAAGCCAGCCTGGATAGGAAAGTCCATGAGACTCTAATCTCCAATTAACCACCAGAAAACTGAAAGTATCATTGTGGCTCAAAGTAGTAGAGTGATAGCCTTAAGTGAAAAAGCTCAGGCATAGCACCCTTGCTCTAAGTTCAAGCCCTGTGACTGACAAAAAAATGCAAATTCAATAAATAATTTTTGTTGTTGTTGTTGGTCGTGGGGCCTGAACTCTGGGCCTGGGCGCTGTCCCTCAGCTCTTCAGCTCAAAGCTAGTGCCCTACCACTTGAGCCCAGCTCCACTTCTGGCTTTTTCTGAGTTCAGGCCCTACGACCAACAAAAAAATAAAATTCAGTAAAGTACATAAAATGTAAACACATAGCTCAATAAATTCTTACAATGCAACCCACCATAAAGATCAAGAAATAGAACACTTTCAGAAATCCTGTGGGTCTCTGCCCAAGCAATGCTCCCAAAGGAAGCTATGCTCAATGACAGTTTGGTCCATATATGTCTTATTTTAATTTCTGACTTTGCTCTGTAAATATGGATCCCCAAATACTGTAGTTTTGGTTTTCAACTTCATATAAATAGAACAATGATGTATGCATCCTCCCTTTTCTGGTTCATTTCCCTTAGAATTGGCGATCTGAGATACAACATTACATATAGCATTGCTTTATCAATGTTGTATTACAACATTCCATTTTATGAACTTAAAAGAAATCAACCATGCCACTATTTTAGACTATTTGTGTCCAGTTAGGTATAATTATGGAAAATGTTGCCACAACCAGGCTTTATGTCTCCAGATATGCATGTATACACACTATACTTCTAGGAATGGAATTACTAGATCATAGAACAGACACTATCAGACTATATACTAAAGTTCTCACTTCTACAAATCAGTGTTCAAGATTTTCTGTTGGCTTACAAAGTTTACATTGTAAATAAAGCTTTATAACTGTCACTTGAACTTTGGTACATCTTTTATTGTTTAGTTCAAGGTCCCTGATTTTGTATACTATTGCAAATGTAGACTTTGTTAAACATTTTCAAAGTGCTTTTTGATGGTACACAGATATATAGTCAATATTTTGATACTGTTGTTACATATTGATTTTGCTCTCTTAATTACAATACCAGATTTTATTTGATTACTGTTCTTTATACTTCTTTTTCAAATGTTTCTTATTGTGGCTCAGTATATTTCTAAATTAACCAGGGAAATATTTGATTAGGAAAAAGCTTCTATAAGTCTACCCCACTTGTGTGTGTATATGTGTGTGTGTGTGTGTGTGTGTATGTGCACGCACGCGTGCACACTCATGCACGCACTAACCCTGGGTCTTGAACTCAGGGTCTGTGTGCTGTCTCTGACCTTCTGCTCAAGGCTAGTCTCTGCCACTTGAGACACAGTGCCACTTCTGGCCTTTTATGAGTAGTTAATTGGAGATAATTGTCGCATGGACTTTCTTGTCTGGCTGGTTTGGAACCGCAATCCTCAGATCTCAGTTTCCTAATTAGCTTGGATTATCAGTGTGAGCCCCTAGAGCCTTGCTTCCACCCCAGTTTTTGCAGCATCTTATCAATGTGAAATATTCAAAATATCCTATTAATAAGTGATTTTTTTCAGTGTTTCCACTCTGAAAATAAGAAACATCAAAATTGTACAAATGAAAAAACCAAGACATAGAGAAGTGAGGCAATCTACCTAAGATCACCCAGCTACAACAAGTCAGAGCTGTGAGGACAGACTTGTGAAAATTTCATCATCCTTCCTGGAAAACAGGCTGCCATGGATACATATCTACAAATGGTAAATTTTATTTCTTGTTTTGCAAGCCATATATACTTACTTTTACTTGTGTATTGCCTCACTGTGCTAGTCAGAACTAAAAATGCAAGCAGTAGTAGGGGGACATCTTTGTCTTTTTTTTTTTTTTGGTCAGTCTTGGGGTTTGAAATCAAGGCTAGTTCTCTACTGTTTTGAGCCCAGCACAACTTGTGGTTTTTCAGTGGTAATTAGAGATTGGACTTTCTTGCGCAAGCTAGCTTTGAACCCCGATTTTCACATCTCAGCCTCCTGAGTATCTAGGATTATAGTTATGAGCCACCAGCACCCAGCAAAGGCGTCTTTGTCTTATTCCTGAAATCAAGGGACTTTGTTTTCGTAGTGCTGGAGATCAGACCCAGGGTCATATAAGCACTGAGCAAGTACTGCTCTACCACTGATCTGCATCCTTAGTCCAAGGAGTCTACATTCAGCAAAGTAGAGAAAGACATTTGCTGCAGGATTTTAGTACATACCATTTGGAATCATCCTAGATGCCCCTCAGTGGACAAATGGATTGAGAAAATATGGTATATCTACAAAATGGAATTTTATTCATCATTTAGAAAAAAATGATATTTTACCATTTGTAAAGAATTTGAAAGACCTGGAAAAATGACATTAAGTCAGTGAGATGTACAAGACACTATGTTGAAAATGAACTTTACAACTTGTGGGAGGGAGGGAGGGAGGAGTTGGGGAGGTAGGGAGGAAAGGGATGGTAGGAGAAAAACAAAGGAGGAGGTAACAATGCTTGATAAGAAATGTACTCATTATCTTACTCATGTAACTGTAACCCCTCTGTTCATTATTTTTACTATAGAAAACGTATTTTTTTTTAAAAGATGCATGTTTTCCCTTATATAGAAGCTAAATTTAGCTTATACATTTATAAGTAACTATGTTGGGTGGTCTGCAAGTGTACACAAATATATTAACTGAAATACGGTAGATTCAAGGAAGAACTCAAATGGAAAGTCAAAGTCAAATTTCAACAAAATAAACACCAGGAAGCTGGCACTTGAAAGCGGAGGGGTGGGGTCAAGGGGGTAGAGGAATGAAAAGAAGGGAGGGGAAAATGCAGTTTAGAGCCCAATGTATATCCTAGAAAATTAAGAATAATGAGGAAATGAGTGGATAGGGAAAGGAAGGGTAAGAATGTTGAAAGGGATGACATTGATCGAGACGCATTGTAATCATAAACTCCTTTGTTAAATGGTACCCCCCTTTGTACAATGACTTAAAGATAATAAAAAACAATTCTTCTACTGGATGCAGGTGGCTCATGCCTGTAATTCTAGCTACTCAGGAGGCTGAGATCTGAGGATTGATGTTCAAAGCCAGGCCAGGCGGGAAAGTCTGTGAGATTGTTATCTCCATGTAACCACCAGAAAACTGGAAGTGGTGCTATGGCTCAAAGTGGTAGAGTGCTAGCCTTGTGCAAAAGAGCTCAGGGAAAGTGCCCAGACCCTGAGTTCAAACCCCACGGCCAACAAAAATAATTATTTTACTTAGAGATGTGGATCAAGTGGTAGAATGCCTGCCATGAGCAATCAACCAAGCCAGTGCAAGGCTCTGAGTTCAAAGCCTAGTATCAATAACAGAAACAAAAAACAAAACAGATGTTTTCTCACATTTACTGTAAGTTCTTAAAGTCACCAATAATTGTTGAATTTTATCAAATGTTTTTATGTATCTATTAACACAGTCATATAATTTTCCTTTTTCTATTCATGTGTTAAATGATGTTGTTTGCTTTTAAATCATAAGCCAACTAGAAATATCTGCAATAAACCCATTTCAGTCCTGATTTATTATAATTGTTGTATATTGCTGAATTCAACTTGCTAATATTTTGTTCAGGATTCTTGCATCTATGTCTGTATTAGCCTGAAATTTTCATAATGATGCCATCTAGAGGAATGAATTCATATTCTCCATCCACTAAAGAATTAAATGGCAAGAAAATGTTTAAGGTAAACAGACTAAGTTTATTTTGAAAGTGAAAGAAAAGCCATGAAATAAAGTAGTGAGACTCTATTTAGGAGAGGAGCCTCAAAGAGGAGCTCAATGGAGTTCTCTCATAAAGTGTTATTTTTTTCTTTTTTGTCAGCTATGGGGCTTGAACTTGGGGCCTGAGCGCTGTCCCTCAGCTCTTTTGCTCAAGGCTAGTGCTCTACCATTTAGAGCCACAGCACCACTTCTTATTTTCTGAATGGTTAATTGGAAATAAGAATCTTATGGGTACTTTTCTGTCTGGGCTGGCTTTGAATCATCATCTTCAGATTTCAGCTTCCTGAGTAGCTAGGATTACAGGTGTGAGCCACCAGCATATGACTTCATAGAGTGCTTTTTATAATATAAGTCTCTCATACCTCCTCCTCTGGGTTATGCAATGTCCAAGTTCTTTTCATTGGTTGAGCAGCCACACAGAGCATTATAGGAAGAAATGTTTGAGCATAAACTCACAGCATTATGGGAAGGAGAAGAATGGAGAAAGATCCTGAGGCACTATGGGAAGTGTCATGATAGACCACATGTTATCTGCCACATGTGATGTCTGCCACTTTTGTTCCAATTTACCTAATACTTCTCCTTTCTGTCAGATGGGAGCTAGTAAGCCAAGAAGGTGAGGAAGCCCAAGGGCCAGGTAGAGGGGTAAATGGAAAAATGGTTTACTGACTCATTGTTTTTTTTTATTGATGAGCCTGTTTACCCCTGTAATTCTAGCAGTTGGAAGGCTGAGGCAGGAGGATTTCAAGTCTGACACCTGTCTCGTATACATACATAGAACTTGTCTCAAAAAAAGCAAATCAAAACAACATTAAAATTGCTTGGTATAAAAAAATTGCTTGGTATAGCACACTGACTTAGAAATAAAAAGCTTCCAAGTACAGAGAAGAAAAAATGTAAGTGAGAATATTCTGTAGAATATTCTTAGTGGAAAAGTAGGGTTCCTGTAAGCCTCTGATCTCATTTCCTTAAAACTGTCAATACAGGCTGGGAAGGGAGGTGAAGGGTAAACAAAGGAGGAGGCTGCAATGCTTGGTAAGAAATGTATGCATTATCCTGCCCATGTAATTGTAACCCCTCTGTACAGTATGTTCTCAAATAAAATTAAATTAAATTAAAAAAAAACGGTCAATACATAACCATGTGTATGTTAAAGATGTCTTGTTTAGCACATATTTCTTAAAATGAGAAATTATATGCAATACTCATAACAGAAGACCAGGCAAGAAGGGTTTGACATTTTCCTTATCATGAGTAGCACAGGGTTTTACTGAAAATCTTGATCTTCAGTCTGGTAACAATGCTGTCTACTCAGTGTTTTCCAATCAATCATCATCTCACAAAGCCACAAATTTAGCAGCTATATCACTCAATAAAGATATTATTTTAGCACTTTTCAGAGCATCCTCACGTAGAGACTGGCAAATTTACTCTTCTTTTTTCTGGATATACCACAGTATTGATTCATTAACACCGAACTCATAGCCAACAACATTATAACTCATGCTGGAATGCATATAATTCTTCCAAAGAAAGCACATCATAGCCATCTGGTATTTAGAGCACTAGAAAACACTTTAAGACTATAATTAGAGATCACTGAAACAGTAGAATCACCAACAAAAGGTACAAAATGTGGTATTAAATAGACCATGAAAAGGACATTTATAGCATAAAGAGCTATAACAACAAAGGCAGTGTGTCCTCTACCCAACCTCAGCACTGGGAACACTGAGTGCCTGGGAACTAATTTTTTGTCATTCTGCAGATCAATGAATGACCATGAAAGTACTTCAAGTACAGATGGTGAGGTAACACATAAACTTTTTCAAGCAGGCAAATTTGCAGATCTGAAATCTGTCAATAATGAAGATCAACTATATCTCTATCTCTCTATATAACAACACACACATACATACATGTACATATGTGCGTTTTAAAATTTTATTTTTTGTTGTAAAGGTGATGTGCAGAGGGGTTACAGTTACATAAGGTAATAAATATATTTCTTGTCCAACATTGTTACCCACTCCTTCGTTTTTCTCCCACTATCCCTCCCTTTCCCCACGTGCTTTTTAAAATAATGAGCACTGGGCTAGGAAGATGGCTCAGTGGTAGAGTGCTTGCCTTGCATGCCTGAGGCCCTGGGTTCGATTCCTCAGCACCACATAAGCAAAAAGAAAAAAGCTGGAAGTGATGCTGTGGCTCAAGTGGTAGATTGCTAGCCTTAAGCTGAAGAGCTGAGGGACAGCGCCCAGGCCTAGAGTACAGGCCCCACGACCGGACCCCCCCAAAAAATAAAAAATAAAATAAAATAATGAGCAGAAATTGCTAATTATTGAAGCTGGGCAATATGAAGGTGCCTAATAATAGTCTTTCTCATTTTTGTGTATTTCTAATTTTTCATAATAGAAAGCTTTAAAAACGATCTATTCTTGCTATTCCACTTTTCTGAGATGCAACCTTTCCTTACCAGTATATGAAAGGCTGTAGCTGTCAAAAGTGAAGGCAAAGGGACTTTATGGTGCAAACAGCCATCCACCACCAATCCAACCCAGTACTTAATCCCTGCTGACAGGGGAACAGCAAGAGGTAGGGTTATAATATCAACAACACTTTCCCTAGGAAAGAACTCAGTAATTGTCCCAGAAGCAGTAGAAATAAACCCTATCTTATTTTTCAAGACAACTGAACCCAGCCAAACAAGCTCATTCTGTCAAAGATTGGCTTTAATGTACATGCACAGATTCAGCAGAAAACAACTTGGATTCTAGCCTCAGGATGTAGATTCAAATTGTTTTCTGGCCTGAGTTCAGTCACTAAGTTAGACAGTCAATCAACCGTTCTGGAGAGATCCATTACTTTCAAATTAACCTTCATAGAGTCCCCTGACTCTTATATGTGAGAAAGCTTGATATACATATATATATATATGTATTTTTTTTGGTCGGTTGCGGGGCTTGAACTCTGGGCTTGGGAGCTGTCCCTGTGCTCTTCAGCTCAAGGCAAGCACTCTACCACTTAAGCCACACCGCCACTTCCAGTTTTCTAGTGGTTTATTGGAGATCAGAGTCTCACAGACTTTTCTACCTGAGCAGGCTTTGAACAGTGATCTTCAGATTTCAGCCTCCTGAGTAGCTAGGAGTACAGGCATGAACCACCGGCTTACGGGTGAAAGCTTGATATTTTTAAAGACCCAGAGGAGGAAAGATAATCTAGTTGCCGGTTGGTCAAGTCTGTAATCCTAGCTACTCAGGAGTCTGAGATCTGAGGATCATGGTTCAAAGCCAACTCGAGGAAGGAAAGTCCATGAGACTATCTCTAATAAACCACTCAGAAAACTGGAAGTGGCACTGTGGTTCAAGTGGTAGAGTGCTAACCTTGACCTGAAGAGCTGAGGGACAGTGCCCAGGCCCAGAGTTCAAGCTCCAGACTGACAAAAGCGAAAACAAAACAAAACAAAAACAGTGGAGGAAAGAACCTCTATTGCAGAAGCTGCAGTGTCCTACTACCCTTGTTCCATAGATCAGTGCACTCCTTAAACTGTAAACTGCAATCTGGTCACACTTCTTGGCACTCCATTGAAACTACAAACTGTGAGGTAAAGCTAGCACTGTTTGTTGTTAGATACAATGAATACTTTCAGTGTTTCCTGCACTAGATTTTTCAGAACTGGACCCAATTGACTACTAACTCTTCCAGACAGATGCATACCACCTTCACATAGTTTTTCTTTTACCTGTCCGGCTGTGTCTCAGTCTACTAAAATGACCCATTTCTTATACTCTCTTTTTACTTTTACTTTTACTAGTGGAATTTGTTATCCATACTCTTCTTATACAGCAATTGCTATGCAATTGAATGATCCACACGTATGACTTGTATCACTTATCTACTAGGCATTCGTCAGTGTGCAACACCACCTAGAGTTGCTTCCAGTCCTCCAGATTCCTATGCACTCTGCATAGGAAGTATCTGCTCACAGATACTTCAAATATAGCTATTTCATCTCCTTCTTTAAACATGACCTTTTTCTTGTGTTTTCTATACTGTGCTTAGTGTCCATCTAGATGTCTAAAGCAGAAATTTGAGAGTCTCCTTTAGCCCTACTCTCCCATGAATACAATGTGTCACTAACCCCTGATGGTTCAAACTGTTAAAGAGCATGTCAATTTATACCCTACTTTCCATTCTCTATACTAGGTCTGACAGAACTGTGGGGAGGGAGGTTATCTGTCATTATGATATATAAACTATGTTGAAATTACAGTTTATGGAACTGGAAGTGTGGCTCAAGTGGTAGAATGTCAGACTTGAGTGAAAAAAGGAAATTACAAATGAAATATTATATTGGAATTATCTGAAAATTCTGTGGTAGTGTTGGGTGTATACCAGAAATAATCACCAATGATATTAATAACTACTGAGCCAGGATGTTGGGTAAAACAAATGGTAATATTCATCTCTCAAAGTTTATACAGCAATTAAAGTGATTATAGAAAATGTATAATTATAAGCTGGGTGCTGGTGGCTCACACCTGTAATCTTAGCTACTCAGGAGGCTAAGATCTTTGGATCACAGTTCAAAGCCAGCCCAGGCAGGAAAGTCTGTGAGACTCTTATCGCCAATTAACCACTAGAAAACAGGAAGTGGCACTGTGGCTTATGTGGTAGAGTGCAAGCCTTGAGCTGAAGAGCTCAGGGACAGTGCTCAGGCCCAGAGTTCAAGCCCCATGACCGACAAAAAAGAAAGAAAGAAAGAAAGAAAGAGAAAGACAGAAAATATGTGATTATAGTACTGGGTGTCCCAAAAATGTTGTGTTTCTCTCTTTACCCCTTACAGTCCACTCCATTGAGGCAGAGTATAAGAAACAACCAACAGTGGGAGTTAGAATCCTAGCATCTGAAGAACTGGGAACATTGTGAATTATCATTACCTCTTCTGTGTGTAATAGCAAAACAGGTCCAGTACTGACTGTTCTCCAAACAGCCTTGAGCAGGAATGGGCATGCCTGAATACCAGTGGAACAAAGGAAAAAGAAATAAATACGAAAAGATACATCTTTCAGTCACAGGACAGAAAAATTGATTTAGACACTTGGCCTCTGCTGTTTGACTCCCTTTGCAATGTCGCCACCTACTGTTCATTTGCATCACTTAGTTCGTAGTTGTATTCTGAAGTCGCTTAGAAACTTCTGAAAGGTATTCCCTTTGTTGCGCAGAAATAGCTTTTAATTTGATGCAATTTTAATTTGTCACCTTTTGTTCTATTTCCTGAGCTTATGTAGTATACTTAGAAAGTTGTTGCTTATGCTTATACCTTCTAGAGTTTCTCCTATGTTTCTTTCCAGTAGTGTGTTTCAGGTCTTACATTTAGATCTTTCATCCATGTTGAATTACTTTTTTTTTAATTGTGAAAATACCATACAGAGGGGTTACAATAACATGGGCAAGATAACGAGTACATTTCTAACTTACTTTTTATACAGGGTGAGATATAGGGATGTAGTTTCCATCTTATACATGCTGATATTCATATAAGGGGTTAGTATCCACACTAAAAAGCTCAAAAATTAAACATCAAAAGAATAATCCTATTACTAAAAAATGAATTGGACACTTCTTAAAAGAAAAGTACCAATGGCTAATAGATACATTTAGAAATATTTGAGATACTTAAAGAAAATAAAAAATACTCAAAACAAAGAAATATTTGGCATTCTCAACTATAAAGGAAATGCAAATCAAAATGACATTGGGATTCCATATCATCCTAGACAGAATGGCCATCATTAAGTAAACAAATGCTGGTTAAGATATGGGGGGAAGCTGGGAGCTGGTGGCTCATGCCTGTAATTCTAGCTACTCAGGAAGCTAAGATCTGAGGATCACAGTTCAAAGCCAGCCCGGGCAGGAAAGTCCGTGAGACTCTTATCTCCAATAAACCACTAGAAAACCGGAAGTGGCGCTGTGGCTCAAGCGGTAGAGCACTCGCCTTGAGCTGAAGAGCACAGGGACAGCGCCCAAGCCCAGAGTTCAAGCCCCACGACCGACAAAATAAAAAATAAAAGGGGAAAAAAGAACTTGTTGTTGAGAATGTAAATAAGTATAGCCACTATGACTATGGAAATCAGTGTGGAGGCTCCTAAAAAAACTAATAGCTGGTGCCAGTGGCTCAGGCCTATAATCCTAACTGATCAGGATGCTGAGATCTAAGAATTGTGGTTGGAAGTTAGCCCAGTCAGGAAAGTCATTGAGACACTTACCTCCAATTACCTACCAAAAAGCTGGGAGTGGAGCCATGGCTCAAGCAATTGAGTAATAGCCTTTAGAAAACAACAACAATTGAGCATTAGCCTTTAGAAAACAACAACAAAACAACTCAGGGACAGTGCCCAGGACCTGACGTCAAGCCCCAGGACCAGAAAAAAAAAAGAACTAAAATAGAACTATCTTATGATTCAGGTATACCACTCCTGGGTATAAGTGCAAAAGAATGTATGGCAGCCTAAAATAGACACCTGCACACTCATGTATATTACAGCACTACTCACACTAGCAAAGTTATGAAATAAGCCTTGCTGACCATGAACAGATGAATGTGCTGCATAAAGACAATGTGCTGCATAAAACAAGGAGGTTTACTTATAAAGAGATCTAAACTAGGTCTGAGGGCATGGCTCAAGTGGTAGAGTACCTGTGTAGCAAACACAGCCCTCAGTTAAAATCTCAGTAATAGTCCCCCGAAAGAATAAAATGGTGTCATATGCAGGAAAATGGATGGTATTAGAGATTATCATGCTAAGCAATATAAACAAGACACAGACACATATCACATGATTTTTTTCTCACATGCAAAAGCTAGAATTTTTTTTAAATGTGAAAGTAGGAGATTCCTGGCAGGGGAGGAGAGAAGGAGTCATGAGAGGGTGATACAGGAGTGACTTTGTTGCATTAATACAACACTATGGCATTGTGAAAATGTCATAGTGAAACTCATTCTTTTATATAATTAATATACATTAATAAAACAATAAAATTGTCAGGGTACTGATGTCTCACATCTATAATCCTAGTTATTCAGAAGGATAAGATCTAAGGATTGCAATTCAAAGCCAGCCCAGGCAGGAAACGCCATTAGACTTTTTTTTTTTGTCTGTTGTGGAGCTTGAAATCTGGGCCTGGGCACTGTCCCTGAGCACTTCAGCTCAAGGCTAGTGCTTTACCATTTGAGCTACAGCACCATTTCCAGTTTTCTAGTGGTTAATTGGAGACAAAATTCTCACAGACTTTCCTGCCCAGGCTGGCTTTGAACCGTGATCCTCACATCTCAGCCTCCTGAGTAGCTAGAATTATAGGTATGAACTACCAGAGCCCAGCTTCTTAGAGTCTTATCTCCAACTAACCACTGAAAAATCAGAAGTGGAGGTGTGGTTCAAGTGGTAGAGGACCAGTCTTGAGCAAAAAATAGCTAATAGCTCCCAGGCCCTGAGTTCAAACCCCAGGACCAAGTACCAGCACGTGTGTGCATGCATGCGCGTGCATGCGTGTGTGTGCTTGCACGTGCACACCCACACACATCCACACCAACACCCCAAAATAGTAGTAGTAGTAGTAGTAATTTGAAAGTTCTAAAAGGAAATGATTGCAGCTGGGCACAGTGGCATGTACCTATAGTCCCAGCTACTCAGGAAGTTCAGGAAAGAGTATCACTTGAGGCCAGCACGAACAAAGTAAAAACCTCCCCTCCCACATACACTCAGAGAGAAAGAGAATATGGCAGGGGAGGGATATTCTATGATGACCACACACTGGTTTTCAGGCTTTGTGTACTTGGCATGTGAGTTAATAGTTGGACCTACAGATTCCAAATGTGACTGCCTTTTAATGAACACTTACTTTATGCAATGACTGTGCTTTGCCCTGTTGATTTATGATCTTGTTTAATCTTCTTACCACATCTGTGAAGTAGAAAAGGGTTCCCATCCCACTGATAAATATAATAGGACCAGAGAAGTACACTAATTTGCTCAGTGTCATAAAGCTAATAAACAGAAGATCTGGAATTAGAACTTAGGTTTTCTGATCTTAGTTTTTGAGCTCTTGATCACTGTTAATACCCCGCCTCTCCTCCTCCTTTTTGCTCATGGCCCTATCTGGCTTTCTCTCAGGGATAGGCTTGGGATTTATTTAATAAAACATCTCCCTGTCATGTGCTGAATTTACTCACCACCAATTTTCTTCAAGTAATTAATTCTTACTTATTCTTGTAGGACCAGGTCAAAACTCATGTCTCCTACAGGAAGCCTTCCCCAGTCTTGTCATTTCTCCTCTTTAACAATGGCCTCTCCTAAATTCTTTCCAAAGAAATGTAAGGCCAATTAACTTAATTAATAGTAACCAGAGGCATCTGTTCCTATCTCAGGGAAAGAAACTGGGTTCAAATGTTTATGCAGATGTTTAAGGACACAGGAATTATCTGATAGGAGAAAAAACAACATGGACTCACTGTTGGCCCACAGTACTCACCTATTAATTTGACCATGGACACAGGCCAGCCTCAGGTCCAAGTCAGTCTTTCTGGTTCCAAGAGACAGAAGGAGATGGTGGAGGAGGAGGAGGAGGAGGAGGAGGAGGAAGAGGAGGGGAAGGAGGAGGAGGAGGAGGGGGGGAGGAGGAGGGGGGGGGGAGGAGGAGGAGGGGGAGGAGGAGGAGGAGGAGGAGGAGGAGGAGGAGGAGAAGGAAGAGATGATGATCACTTTAAGTACTTTTTTCATTACTGTAAATCTGGCTATTGCTAGGAAGTTTTTTATCAAACAGCCACACACAGCAAGACTATTATTTTATCTAGAGATCTATTATAAATTAAATAGAATAGCAATTTCTGAATAGGGACTTTCAGAATGGTAGAATAATAACATCCCCTAACCCACTTATAATAAGCAGCAACAAGCCTGGTGTTGTGGAACATGCCTACAATTCCAGCATTTATGAAGCTGAAGCAGGAGGATAATGTGTTTAAGGTCAGCCTGAGTTGTATAGTAAGATTCTGTTTCAAACAACCAACCCCCCCCAAAGGCCAAACCAAACAAACCAAAAACAACAATTTAAAAAACCCACCAGTGATGCTAAGGACTGGTACTGTAGTCAGTGGTTGAGTGCTTACACAGCACACACAATATACTTGGTTCCATCCACAGTACCTGTAAAACAGAAATAATAAAAACCAGCAATGACACTATTGGCAAAAACCGTTAAAATTCAACTTTTTCCATAGTGTAAAAATTAACCAAAATTCCCCACAATCATAGGGGCATCTATTCCAGCAAATCATAGTCAGGGTACAGATCTTTGTGGCCTTTTAACTTGCCCTATTCTCACACTCATCTCTCCTGCTCCATCTTGAAAACCCAGGAAGCTGTAAGACCCAACTGCTGGCGTCCAACTGAAAAAAGAGTTGGACTCTTACCCCAGACCAAAATTATCTCAAAATGGGACAACCAGATTAATGTATTAGGTAAAAATATCAAACTCTTAGAAGAAAACAGGGTGTACAGCTTCATAATCTGAGAAATTCCCATGAACATTTACAATGAATAAAACAAGAGACACTGTATATTTTGGCCCATGGCTATGGAGTCAGTTGATGGTTATACTTAATATTTATAATTGGTATAATTGGTATGGCTCTTATTTGGTGGTACTGGGGTCTGAACTAAAGACCTACACTTGTTAGACAGGCACCACATGTTTTATAAGAAGGTTTTAACGTCTTTTTCTTTTATTATTACTATTGTATTTTTTGGCTGGTACTGGGTCTTGAACTCAGGGCCATCACATTCTTGCTTGGTATTTTCTGCTCAAGTCTGGCACTCTACCACTTAAGCACACTTCTGCTTCTTGCTTTTGGCTGGTTGATTGGAGATAAGAGTGTCTTGGACTTTTTTGCCCAGGCTGGCTTCAAACTACAATCCTTAGATCTCAGTCTCCTGAGTAGCTAAGATGACAGGGATGAGCCACCAGTACCTGGATGCTTTTCATTACTTTTCAAATAGAGTCTTGCCCATGACCCAGGCGAGCTTGGATCACAATCCTTGTATTTTTGCTACATAGATGGGATGACAAACATGTCCCACCGTACTCAACATTTGGGTTGAGATATAGCATGGTAAAGTTTTTGCCTGGGTTGGTTGGTTTTGAACCACAATCTTCCCAATTTCAGCCTCCCGAGTGGCTAGAATTCAGACATGAGCCACCACACCTGAGTAATTTATACCTTCCAACTCTCACTAAAACATGCCAACAATAGTATTAGAGATAGGTAGCAGTTAGCGATGAATGAAAGGGAACTGCAAAGGAAATTTAAAATGGAGGATGAGATCACAGGATCTCTGCAAGATTGGCAAATGACCTCAGCCCTGTAGACTGGGCCTGGAGATAGGAAGTTCTTATAGACAATCTCACTAAGTACTAACAACTCTAATGCTGTTGTTCTTACTCTAGAGACAAACTACTTTCAGTCTATCAAAAGTGTATTTGTCGCTGGGCACTGGTGGCTCATGCCTGTAATCCTAGCTACTCAGAAGGCTGAAATCTGAGGATTGTGGTTCAAAGCCAGCCTGGGCAGGAAAGCCCGTGACAATCTTATCGCCAATTAGCCACCCAAAAACCAGAAGTGGCATTGTGACTCAAGTGGCAGAGTGCTAGCCTTAAGCTGAAGAGCTGAGGGACAGCACCCAAGCCCAGAGTTCAAGACCCACGACCACCAAAATAAATGAATGAATGAATGAATAAATAAATAAAATGGGTTACCCACAAAACTACTGATGTATATGAAATATAAAATAGGGCTGGGTAGGTGGCTCAGTAGTAGAACGCTTGCCTTGCATGCATGAGGCCCTGGGTTCGATTCCTCAGCACCACATAAGCAGAAAAAAAAGCAGGAAGTGGCACTATGGCTCAAGTGGTAGAGTGCTAGCCTTGAGCTGAAGGGCTGAGGGACAGCACCCAGGCCCAGAGTTCAGGCCCCATGACCAGACCCCCCCCCCAAAAAAAGAAATGTAAAATATGGCCATGTATGTAGACCTTAAAGTGAAGCAAGGTGGGGGTAGTGGTGCATGCCTGTAATTACAATACTCAAGAGTTTGAGGCAGAAAGATACTGAGTAGAAGCCATGTAGGCCTATGTACCCTGGGCTATCTGGGGAGACCTTATCTCAAAAAGCCCCCTCTAAAAAAAGTGAACAGAATTTTATCAGATCAAAAGAGTGAAACTTCCATGGCTGTAACTGGAAATAATATTGTATTTTCCTCCAGTCCAATGAAAAGAGATGAACAAATAGTTCTTTATTCTCTAGTAACTAAACAGTTACTAAGGAAAATGGAAGAGTTAAAATTCTTCACAATTTCATCATTAATGCCTTGTAAGTGTCTTATGAACAATTCAAATGAATAATTTGTTTCATATGGGGAGGAAAACATTCATGTCCTTGCAGTAAAATAGAAGTAATTTTTATAAATATGTCAGGATAATTGGCTAGGCATGAGACAGCTTAGTGGAACTACCTCTTCCTGGTGCAGTATTCCAGGGCTATCAGATACTGTTAAAGCACTGTTAACGTTAATGATAGGCCTTTGTTAAAAAGCACCTTTTAAGGCTTACTCTTCCCATAAATAAGCAAAGATGTTGGAGGTACAAGGAAATTTGACTCCCTGACAGTTGTTAGACTCTTCCCAGCATAGACCAGCTATACTGAGTGGAGAACTGACAGCCAAGCAGTCCTATTTGGCAGATGTGTGAATTGCCCTTATGTAAGCCCAGCTGCTTTCAATATTCCACAGACATCTTGAGGAAGTTACATAGTAAAACCACAGCTGCTTACTGTCAAAGAATAACTCTGGCTCTAAGAGGAACTATTTCATTTGCAACTGTCTGAAACAGCTTGCTGTGGACTCTTTTTGCCACCATAAGCCTTAGTGAACTCCATCTAGCAGGCATTTTCATCCAGACTAGAGACAGACAACTTTACCTGGTGGTCCAGTGGAAGGTCTATAATTGATGCAAACACAGACCTTCATTTGCATAAAGGACTACACTGTGCCCCAGTCCTTCTTTTTCACAAAGCACTATATTGTGATTGGCGCAAATATAATCCCTAATTTGCATAAAAGACTATTGAGAATGGTGTAAACATACTGTAGTGCCGTTCGTTCTTTATCTTCATAAAGGATTATCTTGTGATTGGTGCAAATATAGTACTTCAATTTCATAAAAGTTGTACTGGGACTGACATTTCAAGTACACTTGCCACCCTGGGTTCCTCTGGGTACCACACACCTAAGTATTTCATAATCAATCACTCCTGGGCGTTGAATCTTCTGAGCCTTCTCCACGGGGTTGGGCATTAGGGGGTTTCCTCATGGGACCAAGCACCTTGACCTCTGTCCCCTTAAGTACAGACCCAACCACTCTACTCCCCACCACCCCTTGCTCAAGAAAGCGATTGAGCACCAGAGCCCTGAGCTGAAGAGAGAGCAAGGGAGCCAGAGAATGAAGAAGGGACCTGGAAGCAAAGCTGGATTGCCTGAGCTAAAGAGGGAGCCAGGAAGCAAAGAGGGAGTTGCATAGTGTGGGAAAAGAGAGCCAGGGAGCTAAGAGGGAACCTAAGCAGCAGCTCAAAAGCACAGAGCATACATATACTAGATATTGCAAATAAGGGAAACCATGGGACCTATGTTTCTTTGGGCCTGGCTTACTTCACTTAATATAATTTTTTCTAAGCCTTTCCATTTCCTAACAAATGGGGTAATGTCATTCTTTCTGATGGAGGCATAGAATTCCATTGTGTATATATACCACATTTTCTTGATCCATTCATCTACTGAGGGGCATCTGGGTTGGTTCCATATTTTAGCTATGGTAAATAATGCTGCAATAAACATAGTTGTGCTGGTAGCTTTAGTGTGGTCTTGTTTGGGTAAGCAGAAAAGGTCAGATAATGTGATGTTAGGAAAATGAACCCTTAGATATGTATTTAAATGTTTTTTTTTCTTTCATACATTTGTTTCTAACTCATTTATAAGATTATTTCTTTGTTGCTTTGTATGTCCCTCCCCCACAGTATAACCCCTGCTTTCACTATATTTGATGTCAGTATAATTTGTGGAGGAGATGGGGAAAAACAAGTCGTTTAAGGATACAGGTGGACCTGTTGCAACTATGAGAAGTACAAGTTGTCATATCGAAAACGAGCTTTACAACTTTGGTGTGGGGGGGGGGGTTTGGGTGGGGGGCGGAGGCTGGGAAGGGATGTGAAGGGTAAACAAAGGAGGAGGCTGCAATGCTTGATAAGAAATGTACTCATTATCTTGCCCATGTAATTGTAACCCCTCTGTACAGTATGTTCACAAAAAATAAAAAATAAAATTAAAAAAAAAAAAAAGCACAGAGCACAGGAGCGGAAGAGGGAGCCCGGAAGCCAAAGAGGGAACCTGGGAGCCTAATAGGGAGGCTGGGAGCTGAAGAGGGAGCGCTGGGGAGTGAAAAGGCAGCAGGGGAACAAAGTGGGAGCCCGAGAGGGAAAGGGGGAACCCGGCAATGGAAGAGGGCACCCCAGAGACTAAGAAGGAGGCCACCGGAAACCCTGGAGCCCCAGAGGGAGCATGGGAGCACAGAGGGAATACCAGGAACTAAAGAGGGAGGGCTGGAAATCAGAGGGGGCTCAGGAGCAAAAAGGGAGCAAAAGTTTGGACCTAGAGCCAGACTTTATAGCCAAGAGCTTACATGAACAGGATGGCTAGTGCCTACGAAATTTCAGAAATAAGATTAAATTTTATTTTTATTATAAAGGTGATGTCCAGAGGGGTTACAGTTACATAGATAAGATCATGAGTACATGTCTTTCTTCTTTTTCTTTTTGGTTGGTCTTGGGGCTTGAACTCAGGGCCTGTGCTCTTTTGCTCAAGGCTAGTGCTCTGCCACTTTGAGTCACAGGGCCACTTCCAGTTTTCTGGTGGTTAATTGGAGATGAGTCTCATGGACTTTCCTACCTGGGCTGGCTTTGAACCTAGACCCTCAGATTTCAGCTTCCTCAGTAGTTAGGATTACAGGTATGTGTTACTCTCACTAGGGGAGTACATTTCTTTTTAAACAGTGTTATCCTCTCCCTTGTTTCACCCATTCTCCCCCCACTTCCCAACCCCCCCCAGTTGTAAAATTCAATTCCAACATAGTGTCTGGTAAATAAAGTATCCCAAACCACTCAGCAGGACCCCCACACATATCCCCACCTTTTCAAAACTAATTAAATCTCACATATGCTTGAGAATGCTCTCCCTTTTGTTACTGACAAATTCCTCATCTCTACGTAATCCACATTATTCCTAAAGGACTAGTGAAAATTAAGGTTTAATATTGAATATTGTAGTTAAGTATGGCGATAAGGAAGAAACACTAGGGCAAACACATCAGAGTGTCTTCCAACTCACTTGAAAGAAGAGTAAAATAGCCTGCTTATAGTCAGAAAAGGGGTGGGTAGAATACACCAACCATAGGAAATGGTCATACAAATAAAGAAGTATAGTTACACCAATCACAACAGATTTATTCAAATGAAGGGTTGTGTTCACATCATTCCTAGTGTATTGTATGTACAACTACAAAGTTCTGTTTGCACCACAGTACAGTCCTTTATTCAGATAAAGTGAAGTACTTGTCCCAATAAAACTGCAGTCTGCCCAGTGGTAGTGACTCAAGACTGAGCAAATCAGGAGGCTGAGATCTGAGGATCATAGTTCAAAGTCAGTAAGGCAGGAAAATCCCTGAGACTATTCTCTCCAATTACCCACCTGAAAAAATGGAAGTGTACTGTGGCTCAAGTGGTAAAGCGATAACCTTGAGCAAAATAGCTCAGGGACAGTGCTCAGACCCTGAGATAAAGCTTCAGAACAACAAAAAAAATCCCTGCAGTTCTTTTAAGATAATGGATTGCTTCAAACACAGATAAAAACTTATATGAAGATGAAAGACTATGTTTACACCAATTAGAGTATAATGATTTATGAAGATTAATACAGTATAGATGCTCTATGCAAATGAAGCAATGTGTTTCTGCCAATCACACTAAAGTCCTTTTAGACAGATGAAAGGCTGAGTCTGGAAAGGTGGCTTAATGGTAGAGTGCTTGCCTTGCATGCATAAGGCCCTGGGTTCGATTCCTCAGCAACACATAAGCAGAAAAAGCCAGAAGTGGTGCTATGGCTCAAGTGATAGAGCACTAGCCTTGAGCTGAAGAGCTGAGGGACAGTGCCCAGGCCCAGAGTTCAGGCCCCAGATTGACAAAAAAAAAAAAATAGAGTCTCCAGATGAAAGGCTGAATCTGATCAATCATAGAGTCTCCAGATGAAAGGCTGAATCTGATCAATCACAGTGTAATCAATTACAGAGATGAAAGACTACTAAGATGAATACAATACAGTAGTTCTATGCAAATGAAGTACTATGTTTCTGCCAGTCACAGAAAAGTGTTTTATGCAGATGAAGGGCTGAGTCTGACCTATCACAGTGCAGTCCTTTTCAGAGACGAGAGGGGGTTTCTACCAACATGAATACTATATCGTAGGTCTATGTAAATGAAGGACTATGCTTCTATCAATCACAGTAAAGTATTATGCAAAAGAAGGGATGACTCTGACCTATCACAGTTCAGTCCTATATAGACAAGAAAGACTGTGAAGGGATGATTTGGACCTATCACAGTACAGTCCTTTAAGGATATGAAAGACAGTATTTTTCTTGTTTTTGTTTTTTGTTTGCAAGTCCTGGGGCTTGAACTCAGAGCCTGGGCACTGTTACTATGCTTCTTTTGCTAAAGGCTAACACTCTACCACTTGACCCACAACACCAGTTACAGCTTTTCAGTGTATGTGGTACTGATGAATCAAACCTAGGGCAAGCACTCTATCACCAAACCACATTCCCAGCCTTAGGAGATGAAAGACGGTTTAAAACTGGATGCTGGTGACACATGCTTGTAATCTTCACTATGCTGGAGGCTGAGATTTGACAAACGTGGCTCAAAGTCAGCCTGGGCAGGAAAGTCCATGAGACTCTTATCTCTAGTCAACTATTCAGAGAAAGTGGGAAGTGGCACTGTGGCTCCAGTGGTAGAGTACTAGCCTTGAGCAAAAAGCAGCACAGGGAAAATGCCCAGGCTAGAGATGAAGCCCCAGGACTAGCCCCCCCCCCCAAAAAAAGTATCTACAAACATAGATAAAATACAATAGCTCTATAAAAATGAAGGACTGTTTTTCTGCCAAGCACTGTAAAGTCCTTTATGCAGCTGAAGGGCTGAATCTGATCAATCACAGTGCAGTCCTTTACAGAAATGAAAGACTGCCAATTTGAATATAATACAATAGGTGCATGCAAATGAAGGGCTTTGCTTCTACCAATCACAGTAATATCCTTTACGTAGATGAATGGATGAATCTGACCTATCACAGTGTTGTCCTTTACAGAGAAGAAAGACTGTAGTAATATGAATAGACTAGTGTAGGTCTATGCAAATGAAGGACTGTGTTTCTACCAATCATAGTAAAGTCTTGTATGCAGATGAAGAGCTGAAACTGACCTATCATAGTGTAGTCCCTTAGAAGAAATTCTCACAATATGAACCCAATAGAGTAGATGTATGCAAATGAAGGGTGTGATTCTACCAATCACAGAAAGGTAATTTTTTCTTCTGTTCGGTCTGGAGCTTGATATCTGGGCCTGAGCACTGTCCTTGAGCCCTTCAGTTAAAGTCTAGCACTCTGTCACTTGAGCCACAGCACCACTTCCGGTTTAATGGTATTTCATTGGACAGGAGAGTCTCACGGACGTTCCTGCCCAGCTTGACTTTGAATCACAATCCTCAGCTCTCAGCCTCCTGAGTAGCTAGGATTACAGTCATGAGCCACTGGCACTCCGTAAAGTTCTTTATGCAGATGAAGTCATGAGCTTGACCTATTACAGTGCAGTCGTTTCTACAATCATACATATAATAGAGTACCACCATGCACATGAAGGACTGTATTTCTGCCAATCACAGTACCTTCACCAATACAGTGTCTCGTGAGCCAAGCATCCCAAACCACTCAGTAGGACCTCCCACCACACCACATCCCCACCTTTTCAAAACTAATTATGCAGAACAAGGTTTGAAGCCACCTTGCTTGCAGTTTGAAGCCCACTGGGACAGGAAAATCTGCTAAACTCTTACATGCAATAACCTACTCAGAGAAAGCTGGAATTAGCATTATGGCCCCAGTGGTACAGTGCTAGAATAAAGCAAAAAGAAGCTCAAGGGCAGTACCTAAGCAAGAGTTCAAGCCCCAGCATTAGGCAACAACAAAAAAAAAAAAGGAAAAAAGGCAGTTTCTATCAACATAAATAACAGTAGCTCTATGAAAATGAAGGATTGTTTTTCTACCAATCACAGAAAAGTCTTATGGGCAGATGAGGGGTTGAATCACAATGCAGTCCTTTACGGACAAGAAAGACTTTCAAGAGGAATACAATACAATAATCCTATGCACAAGGAGGACTATTTCTGCCAATCACAGTATAGCTCTTTATGCAGATGAAGTAATAAGCCTGACCTATCACTGTGCAGTCACTTATGGAGATGAAAGTTTGAAGCTGAGTGCTAGTGGCTGGTGTCTATAATCCCAGTTACTCAGGAGGCTGAGATCTGAGGATCACAATTCAAATCTAGCCCTGGCAGGAAAGTCCCTAAAACTCTTATATCCAATAAACTGCTCCAAAAAAAAACCAGAAGTGGTGCTGTGGATCAAGTGGTAGAGTGCTCACCTTGAACAAAAGAAACTCAGGGACAACACCCAGGCACAGGGTTCAAGCCCCAGGACCGGCAAAACAAAGCAAACAAACAAAAAACCCCGCCAACAACAACAAGAAACAACTGTTTGCACCAAGTACATTACAGTACCCTATGCAAAAGGAATGTTTGTACCAGTCACAGTACATTACTTTATGCAAAGGAAGGAATGTTTAAGCTAAGCATAGTTCAGGCATTTAGGCAGATAAAGGATAAGTGCAGTCCTTTGTGAAGATGAACTGTGTTTGAATCCAACATAGTACAGTCCTTTTTGCAAATGGACTATTTGCACAAAACACAAATTGAAACATTTATGCAAATGAAGGACATGTGAAGGAATATGTGTGCACCAGAGTTAGATCCTTCATGAAGGGGAAGGGCTCTGTGCACAATCTTTTATGCAAATAGACTGTATGTACCAGTCACAGTACAATGTTACTACTAAACACAATATAATCCTTGATGAAAAGCTGAATCTGATGAATCAGGGTAGTCCTCTATGAAGACCAAGGACTATGTTTGCACCCAACAGTCCGATTTTTTGTTTTTGTTTTGTTTTGCAAATGAAGGACTGTGTTTGCACTCAAAACAGTATAGGCCTGATGCCAGTGGCTCATAATTCTAGCTACTAAGGAGACAGATCTGAGGATTATGATTGGAAGCCAGCATGTACAGAAAAGCCCCTGAGATGTGTATTTTTTTTGCCAGTCCTAGGGCTTGAACTCAGGAACTCAGGGCCTGGCACTGTCCCAGACCTTCTTTGGTAAGAAGCCAGCACTCTACCACCACTTGAGCCACAACACCACTTCTGGCTTTGTCTGAGTAGTTGATTAGAGATGTGTCACATTGCTGGGCACCAGAGACCCATACCTGTAATCCTAGCTACTCAGGAGATCTGAGGATTGCATTTCAAAGTCAGACCAGGCAGAAAAGTCTGTGAGACTCCTTTTTTTTTCTTTTTTGGTCCATCATGATGCTTGAAATCTGGGCCTACGCGCTGTCCCTGAGCTCTTCTGCTCAAAGCAAGTGCTCTACCATGAGCCACAGAGACACTTCTGGTTTTCTGGTGGTTCATTGGAGATAAGAGTCTCAAGGACTTTGTTGCCCAGGCTGTCTTTGATCTGCAATCCTCAGATCTCAGCCTCCTGAGTAGCTTGGATTACAGGTGTGAGCCACAGGTGCCATGCTTATGAGACTGCTATCTCCAATTAACCAGGAAATAAAACAGAAGTTGCACTGTAGCTCAAAGTGGTAGAGTGCTAGCCTTAAGGGAAAAATTGAGACAGCCCCTGGGCCCTGACTTCAAACTACATGACCAACACACACACACACACAGAATGTATTTGAATCACAATATAATCCTTAAGGAAGGACTGTGTTTGTACTAGTAACAGTACAATCCTTTGTGCAGATGGATTGTTCAGACCAAACATATTATAGTACTTTATGCAGATAAGGGCTGTAGTTTTTTATGAAGATGAAGGACTGTGTTTGCACCCAACAAAGTAAAGTCCTTGCAAATGAAGAACTGTATTTGTGCCCAGCACAACTCAGGTTTTTGTTTTTTTTTTTTTGCAAATGGATTAATTGCATAAAGTATAATACTTTATGTAAGCACATAAGGGCCTGAGTTTCGTCTGCCATGCCCAGTCTTTTAGGGTGATGAAAGTCTATGTTTGTACCCAAAACAGTACAGTCCTTTTTGGAAATAAAAGATTCTTTATACAAAAATAAGTAAAGAGTTTTATGCAAATGAAGGACTATAATTGCTCCAAACGCAGAATAGTTCTGCCTAAGGATGAAGGTCTGTGTTGTACCAAACACAGTCCACTCCCATACAGAAATTAAGGACTGGGTTTGTACCACAGTGCAGATCTTTATGAAGATGAAAGATTGTGTTTACAACCAACAGGGTACAGTTCATTTTGTAAATGAAATTCTGTTTGCAAAAAGCACAGTACAGTTCTTTATGTGGATGAAGGGTGTAAGTATAGGACTGTTTCCACCAAGAGTAGTACAGTCCTTTAGGCAGATGAAGAACTGTTTGACCCATCACAGTGCAGTCCTTTATGGAAAAAAAGACTATTTTGTACCAAAAATGTTCAGTCCTTATGCAAATGAGGGATTTTAATTATATCAATAATAATATAGACCATTATGAAGATGAAAGCCTGTATTTGCACCAAAAAAATTCTTCTTTAGAGAGATGTAGAATTATGTTTGGAGTTCTGCAATTGGACACTCCAACTGGAGATGCCAGTTCTGGCTTTTTGTGGATTAATTGGACATAGTCTCATGTACTTTTCTACATGGGCTGGCTTAGAACTGTGGTCCTAAGATCTCAGTCCACTGAGTAGTCAGATTAGAGGCATTTCTCTAAATTTTGACCAAACTGTAAATTCAATCTTCTATGTGTTTTAATATAATGTACTTTTTTTCTTAATGTGGGCACAGGTTTGGACCTGAAGATTATAGACTTAGACTCCAAAAAAGTTTCAGATTTATGGGGGGCTGGGAAGGTGGCTCAGTGGTAAAGCGCTTGCCTTCCATGCTTGAGGCCCTGGGTTCGATTCCTCAGCACCCATAAGCAAAAAAAAAAAAGCCGGAAGTGGTGCTGTGGCTCAAGTGGTAGAGCGCTAGCCTTGAGCTGAAGAGCTGAGGGGCAGCGCCCAGGCTCAGAGTTCAGGCCCATGACCGGACCCAAAATAAGAAAACAAAACAGATTTACTTATGTCAGCTGTTCAAGAGCAGTCACAAGGCCAGTAGGATTAGCAACTCCAGTAAGATTTGTTAGAAAGATAAATCCAGGGACCTATCAGATCAACTGAAAAAGCAACTATAGATGGAACCTAGCAATTTGTGTTTTAACAGGCCCTCCAACTGATTGTGTTTGGAGAAGTTTGAGAATCACTGGCTTTGGTTGCCTGCTATACTGTATCTTGCTTACAATTTCTGGCGGGTGTACCATTCCCTGCTGTGAAAGCCAAAGAGCAAGCCGGGAGCCGGTGGCTCACGCCTGTAATCCTAGGTACTTAGGAGGCTGGGATCTGAGGATCACGGTTCAAAGCCAGCCTCGGCAGGAAAGCCCATGAGATTCTTATCTCCAATAAAACCATTAGAAACCTGGAAGAGGCACTGTGGCTCAAGCAGTAGAGTGCTTGCCTTGAGCTGAAGAGCTGAGGGACAGCGACCAAGCCCAGAGTTCAAGCCTCATGACTGGTCAAAAAAAGAAAGAAAACCCAAAGAGTTCAGGAGTACTTCAAATGTTCACGCTATCAAGTCTGTGCATCTTGTACAACATTCCTACTAAGATTATACAACAAGGGGAGATCTTGCTCTTAGGTAATATTGATTTCTCTAGAGTGGTCCCTGGGTGTTGTATAGGCAAACACTCTAAAAAAAAATAAACTAGCTTGATGTGGGCATTGGTGGCTCATGCCTATAATCCTAGCTATTCTGGATGCTGAGATCTGAGGATCATGCTTTGAGGCCAGCCTGAGTAGGAAAGTCCTTGAGACTCTTATTAACCACTAAAACAAGCCAAAATGGAGCTGTGGCTCCAGTGTTAAGATTGCTAACCTTGAGCAAAAGCTCAGGGACAGAACGCAGGCCCTGAGTTCAAGCCCCAGGACCAACCGGCATGTGCAGACATACACTCCTCCCTCAAAAAAAAATTTTTTTTAAAAAACTAGCTTGGTTCTCTCTCAGTTTCCAGTTAGCACCACAAGACCTAAACGTAAATATGCTTGGATAAGCAAATTGTCTGAAGGAAACTTTTCCCTTTTGTTTACTTCAAAATAGAGGTTAAAACGCCATATTCAAAAAATGTTTGAAACTTCATAATCCAGGGAAATCAGGTTCTTCCCAGCAGATTTTTAAAACCGAATATGCATCTATGTCTAACTCCTTACCTATGATTAAAAGCAGATTGCATCCCTCGATCTGTAAAAGGTGAGAATAAAGTCTAAGGGTGAGAAAATAAATCCTTTCCTCAAGCAGAGGCTCTAACACAGTACTCAAAACAGAGCAAGTACAGAATTCAGAATCTGAAACTATCAGCTTTGATCATGCCAGTATAATCACCCTAAAGGGATTCTGCTCAGTCTTATCCATGCCCGGCCAACGACCCGTTTTAGCTGTTTCTTCCATCCGTTCGCCAGCTTTTTATAGCTCCTGTCTCCATCAAAAGATGTAGAACATTTGAACGTGAACGCGGACTACAATTAAATGCCCGCTCCGTCCTATGGTTACGTCATCAAACCGCACCCAACACTGCACTCGGTTCGTCACTTTTTTCCGACTCCACATCTTCATTCATTTTTGTTCCGCTTTCTCCGCTAAGCTGCTAGCCAGAACTGCCGATCTTTCGTCGGATAAGTATTACAAACGTATGCTTCGTCCATTTACCTGTGCCCGACGGCCCTGCAACCTCAAAGAATTAAGGCGGTGTCGGTGTCCAAAGGGTCACTGTTCCAGATACGCTCCATATGAAGGCGGACACGATAGAAAGTGCACCGCTTATTTCCTTTGCTCCCACAATCCTCTTCGCCCCACCTCGAGCCCTCATTTTAACCCCTTTGCAGCTAGGAGCTTTTGCGTGAACTTGCATACTGAGGCCTTTTAAGGCGTAAAAGCTTGTCCAGCGCCGGTGGGTCACGCCTGCTACTTGGGAGGCTGAGATCTGGGGATCGCGGTAAGAAGCCAGCCCAGCCAGAAAAGTCCCCATTAGACTCCTCTCCAATTAACCACTCTAAAACCGGAAGTAGCTATGTGGCTCAAGTTGTAGAGCGCCACCTTGAACCCAAAGAGACTAAGGGACAACGTCCAGGCTCTGAGTTCAAGCCCCAGTACTGGCAAACACACACACACACACACACACACACACACACACACGAAAAAAACAGCCAGGCTGCGGTGGTTCACGCCTGTAATTCTAGCTACTCAAGAGGCTGAGATCTGGGGATAGTTAAAAGGCCAGGGCAGGAAAGTCTGTGAGATTCTTTATCTCTAATAAGCCACCAGAAAACCGGAAGTGGCCCTGTGGCTCAAGTGGTAGAGTGCTTGCCTTGAGCTGAAGAGCTCAGAGAGCTCTCAGAAGAAAAAGAAAAAAAGAGCTCAGAGACAAATGAAAAACAAACAAACAAACATAAAAGCTGCCACAAAGGAGAGGACTCAAATAGTAATGGTCATAAGAAGCCCCAAGCTGCCTTTCACTGTGACACATAAGCCCCAATATTGCCTACTTAAATTGAGGCCACTGAAGAAAAAAGTACAAAATCCTCTCTTCATCTCACATCACTGTTGTGCTAAAGCTGGATAGTAGCAAAGATGTTGCCTGTTTTCAAACAATACTGAGACTCTAATATACTGTTTTGACTCCAGCCAAATTAGTGACAATTTCTATATTAGCTGTTTCTACCGTCAGATATTACAGCTTTCCAAAAAGAATAAGGAACTCCTCTTTCCCAGATGAAACAATACAAGAATAATGTTCATTCTTGGAATGTACAGGACCCAGGGCTCACACCACCACACTCAGTTCTCTGGCAGGTACAACTTCTTTCTCCCTGTCCCCAGGGAAGGAATAGTGATGGTGAAAGAACACAGGATGTCCCCAAGTTTCCAGTGGTAAATGAGGCACAATGCCTTTGTCCCAACTCTAAAGCTTTCACAACTCCCTGAACTGCTTCTACTCCTTCCTGGCATTTCAGAGCCTACTGTCCTTCATGCCTAGGAAATCCTCTGTATTTGAATTGTAGATGAACAATGTTGTCTTCCCCCCGCCCCCGCCCCACACCCAACCAAACCAATAATATCACTATGCCTTGGCTTGGCCTTCTACTTAAAGATGAGTAAATGTAAAAAGAAAACAGATGCCATGATAAGGATTTTTGCTCAATTTTCTCCATTTGTTCTTGGCCTTAACATTGATTGACATTGTGGTGCTCCAGAATTACTCTTTGAGACTGTACTAAAGCTGGTTTCCACCCAGCTTAGTTTTGTCTCACCTCCTTTTCCTGCTTCCTTCTTGCTCCCATATGTAAGAGCACTCCCTCAATAAGCCACTTATCTAAAAATTATGTCCTACATAGACTCTGCTTTAAGGAATCCCTTATGAAAGACTCACACTTATTTCCTGGTTGTTAAGAGGACTATGTAAAGGTGAACCTATTCACCCCTCCATTGTGGGTTGAGAAGCGATATCTGTCTCTGGGGAGATCAGGAGTAACGTAAGGTACTAGTAGACAGGATCCCTCAAATTGAACTTAGGCTTAATGCTAACTTGAAACAACACAAGGCTCAGCCTATTCCTTATATATCCTGCTGACACTAACACCTGTTCTGTCAAATTGGAAATGAAGACATAGGTGCTCATGCTTCATTTTAAATTTTTTATTACAGAATTTGAACAATTCTTAGAATTGTTAGAAAAAAAAGTTTGTATAAAAATTTGGTTTTGTTACTATTATTTTGTGATAGTAAAATAAGGGAGCTGAGTCTAAGTAATTTCTCACAGCTGTCCTGGTGCCTCTTGCTGGATGGAGGGAATTCTCCCACCCGCTCATCTCCCAAGCGCTAATCTTCCTGGCTCTTGGCTCCCTTCCACGCATCCAAGCTCCCTCATGCCTTCCCATTCTCTCCTGTCTTGGCTCTCAGTTTGCCTCCTCCTCTTTCGGTGAAGGTGGCATCCACCATCTCCTCCGCACTCCCCTCATGATTACTCACTTGCTCTCTGGAATGACACACCTCCCTTACCATGGCCTATGGCTTCTTTCTTCTCCTACCCTCAATCGGTGCTTTCTTTCTACATTCTTCGGGGGTTTCACCACACTCATGCACACTGATTCAGTTTCCTCACGATTGTGCGTCTTCAATCCTCCCCTGGGCTCTTTTTCCCCAACCCTGCAGTTAGCATTCCCTTGCCTTCTTTAGGGCCTGTGCCTCTTTCCACACTTTGGCCTCCTTGTTGTGCTTGTGGCACCCCACACATCTTTCCACTGCCTTTGCTCAATTGGCAGAATCTCTCATAGTCCCCTTTCTTGCCACTAGGTGCATCCCAGACTGGCTGTACTGGTGTGGCACAGCAGCTGAGACCCTTGTAATGTCAAGCTAATTGGGCAGTGGTGTCTCCTCCTGTGGTCTCCATTGGTTGCTTCTCCCCTGTGCAATGCCCATTTTCTTTTCTCTGAACAAAGCAATGCAGTATAGGAATAGTGGCTGAGGCACTATTGTCTTCCTTCAGAAACAACAAAGGAAGGCTGGGAAGGGACTCAGTGGTTGAGTACTTGCCTTGCATGCATTAGGCACCGGGATCGATTCCTCAGCACCACATAAGCAAAAAAAAAAAACAAAAAACTGCAAGTGGCGCTGTGGATCAAGTGGTAGAGCGCTAGCCTTGAACTGAAGAGCTGAAGGACAGAACCTAGGCCCAGAGTTCAGGCCCCACTACTGATGCCCCGCCCCCCCCCCCAAAAAAAACAGAAACAACAAAGGAAATCATCCTTAGGAAACAAAAACCCATGTACAATAGACTAGTGAGTAAAAGATTTGTCAGGCTGAAGGAACTTCACTCAATATGCAAATAAGTTGAATGAGAGGAAAGAAAAAAAATCAAACACAACTGTTCTCTTTTCTTTCTCCCTGTGTTGACCAGGAGGAAAGGATTTTTCAAGTAATTTAAAACAAAAACAGTTCTAGCACTTTATTGCTCCTGCTGCAAAGACAGCCTCCTCCACCCTTAGATTTCTTATTGTTCCATCGTCCTGAATACATGTAATTATTCTAGGTCTGGTATTATCCGTTCCACACAAACAGCAGAGTATCTTTCTCAACTTTTGTCCTATACCACAAGGATCTATCAAAAATAAGCATCCACAGAATAGGAGGAATTGAAAGGATGCTTCCCTGTCTAGTGGAAAATTTAGAGGAAAAAGATCCTGCACTTGCTATACACATGAGTACACGTACACACACACACACACACACACACACACACACACACACACACACACACACCTCAAAAGTTATATGGTTCTCTCAGGATTCGAAAAAGGCATAATTATAGTGCATCACACCCCTTCTATTGCACAATGCTTGGTCTATACTTTAGGGATGTAGTCTTCCACACACAGCCTGGAAAGCGACAGGCTCGTCTTCGAACTGCCTCAAGAGCCATCTGTCTTTTGGTTGCAAAACCGGATATGATTTCCTCCTGGGCACATGGCTCAATATATGTTTTTACATAGACAGGCATGGATGAGAAGTCATTTTTAAAGAACTCACATCCTGCCGGGCGCTGGTGGCTCACGCCTGTAATCCTAGCTACTCAGGAGGCTGAGATCTGAGGATCTCGGTTCAAAGCCAGCCCGAGCAGGAAAGACCGCGAGACTCCTAACTCCAATAAACCACCAGAATACCTGAAGTGGCGCTGTAGCTCAAGTGGTAGACCGCTCGCTTTGAGCTGAAGAGCTGAGGGACAGCGCCCAGGCCCAGAGTTCAAGCCCCACGATCGACAAAAAAAAAAAAAGAACTCACATCCTCAGATGTACATGTGTATAGACACATAGCTGAGCGAGGGAACTTTGCATTGAGAGGGGGACATCTTGTGGATTATCTTGGAATTGAGCATTTAAAGAAGGAAGGCCAGTAACAGAAACACCAAGGCCGATGATGGATGATACAACCACTTTATGAAGGACTTACTATAAGTCAGGCCCAGTAGTAGGAACTTTACATACATTCACTCACTTGATCCTCAGAGTAAGCCTAGAAAGTAGGGATTCTTTTCTTGTTCTGCAGGTAGGGAAACTGAAATTCGGGGAGATAATAAGTATCTTACCTAAAGCTTCACATCTGCTAAATGGAAATGCCAGGACTCAATATAGATTTCTGAGACTCAAAAGTTAACCTGTTTTCCTTGTAATATCACCAATACTCTTAGCAACACTATGAGAACTGGCACTCTGTAGTTCGTTGGTTAAGAGTGCAGGCTTTGGCGCCACACTGATTGAGTTTGATTCCAGCTCTGTTGGGTAGCCTTGACAAAGAAACATATCCAGATGACCCTATTGGCTCACTTCCTCCTTCTTTTAGGTAGTTTAGCAGAGAGCTGGCTCAGCTGCACCAAGCCTGTCTTCAGAAAGAAAAGGCTTTTGGCTAATGTTACTATTTCTCATAGGCAAAGCTGTTCCTAAGGCCTTCGGTATGCAGATGCTGGCCCTCCATAAGCATAGCCCATTTCCTAGTATGTTCCCTGGGACGAGAGGTCTTTTAGTATGTTTCTTACCACTTTAAAAGATGAGGTGCCATCGTAAGCCATCTCGGGTTAATCTATAAAGAATATGTCACGCAAGGTTGGGTCAGGGTTCCTTCTTGCTCATGGTGTACTCTCTGTTTGAGTCTAATTCTAATGTGCGGACCTAGGCAGACTCCACCCTTGCTGGAAACTTAACCACACAGAGTGCATACAAAACATCTCGGGCTGGCCTGGCAGGTGGCATAATGAGATTTCTGGGGACTGCATGCACTCTGCTCTGTCTTCACTTTTAAAGATCAGTCACACAGAAAGCCACAGTATATCTGTACCCTGTGGAACTCGGTGATGTGTACATGACTCCCTTCATGACAAAACTTGAACACACTCTGGTTTCCTCACCTCTAAAGAGGGTGAGATGAGAGCATTCAGAGCATCCATATAAACAGGACTGTGATGTTATTTAATAAGTACTCACTAAACATTAGCTACAAAGATAGCTGTAGTCAGACTAGAAAAGGATCTGAGAGTTCATTGGGCATAGGTCTCTTACTTTACAGATGAGGAAAGAGGCTTAGAAAATTGAAAGAAATTAAAACAAGGAGATTCAAGTACATAGTGGTACAATGAAAGAAGATCATCCTCTCCCAGCCCAATAGGATTTGAAACGGTGGTGTATAAAAACAGCTTTGTAAAATGAGTGCAGTATTATATACCCCAAGGGTGCCAACTACTTAAAAGCGCCTTTAATCAAGTCCTTTTAGAATGTGATAAGTCCCTCTCCCTTACCCTTCTCTCTGCCCAGCCAGATCATCGCCATGCTGAACATTTAAAAGCCCAGCTCAAAACATCACCTCTAAAAAGCTTCTCTTCTTTCCAGCCTCACCCTCACCTCCTCTGAATTCTTACAGCACTTGTCATCTCTGCATACCATTTAACACATAATACTCCCTTGTATTCTTGTGTAATGTTTCATGCTGTGAATCTCCTCTGCCTAGCTCAACTGTGGGTTCCTCAAAGGCAGGGAATATCTATCTCCACTTCTTCACCTGTCTTACACTCAGTCCAAGAATTAAGCTGAGTGACTACTGATAGATATGTATTATCTCTTTGCTAAGTTTTAGATACCTTTTATTAAAAACAAACAAACAAACGGGCACTTGCTGGGCAGGAGTGGCTCGCAACTATGATCCTAGCTTCTCAGGAAGTTGAGGTCTAAGGACCCGTTTGAAGCCAAGCCAGGCAAGAAAGTTCATGAGAATCTTATCTCCAATTTACCACTAAAAAGCTGTAAATGGAACTAAGGCTTAAGTGGCAGAATGCTAGCCTTGAGCAAAAAAAAAAAAAACTAAGGCAGAGCCTAGGCTCTGAGTTCAAGCCAAACACACACACACACACACACACACACACACACACACACACACACACACACACACACAGAGAGAGAGTAAAAAGCAGCACATTTGAGCCACCATAAAAAGTAAGTCAGATGTATACAATGCCAAAATACACAGGATTTATTTAGAAGCTCATTCAGAATGGTCCCTAAATACTACATACCGTGTATACTAGGAACTGTTTTTAGAAGTTTCTCTACACCTACATAATTTCCTTCTTGTATAAATTCATAGAAGGCATCAGGCTGAATTCCAAGCATTCTACACATATTACTTCATTGAATCCGTCCACTAAGTTAGGTACCAGAATATCTCCATTTTACAAATGGGAAAACTACACTCACAGTGGTAAGCCATTATGTAGGATCATAAAGCTAGTAAGAAATTAAATCCAGATTCAAATCACACACACTCTGGCCTTAGAGCTCACACTTTGAACAGCTCTTCTGCAGCACTTCTCCACCCCCACATTGGTCCTCAGCAGTGTGTGTGTGTGTGTGTGTGTGTGTGTGTGTGTGTGTGTGTGTGTGTGTGTGTGTGTGATGTGTGTGTATGTGTGAGATCTGCATTCTCCAAAGCAGAAGCCCAAATATTTTCTGTGATAAAGCAGATGAGAAAAGCCTGCCCCTACAAAGTTACAATACGATTACTACACAATGCCACCACAACTGACAAGTGGAGAGAGCAATCAAATAGCAGCTGCTATGCTGTTATAGTTGTTAAGCACCAGTACACTGTGTGCATTCTCTCTTTGAATCTTTACTACAACCCTATGAGGTTGATGGTATTATCTCCATTTTTTCAGGTAAAGAGGTGGATGTTTACAGAAATAGAAGGCTAGTTCAGAGGTGGGAACTGAATATCAATCTTATGCCCTACATTATATGCCATATGCCATCTTCAGGTCTTGGTTTTGCATAGGTGAAGAAGGTTGGAGCTTAGGTTTTCACTCTAAACTGGCTCTATTACTTGGTATTAGGCAAGGAAGCTTGAGTATAATCCTGTCGCTCTGGAGAGCCACTAAAGCCAGGGTTACCAGAGAGGAACAAAAAAGATAAGAGCTACAAAACCACTAAAACTCAGAGCTAGGAGCATGTAAGAATTCTGAGACAGATGAAATGATGGTAATGTGAAGGCACACAATGGGCATCAGTCATTCTCAAACCCAAGTGGACCTCAGAGTCCCCTGAAGGGCACACTACAGCTCAGACTGCTGGGTCCCCATCCCATGGTTTCCAGTTTCTAATACACTATGCCTCAGGCAGAGCTAGATGATTTGCATGTCTAACCTGGTCCCCAGCTGATGATAACACTGAACATCTTAGGACCACACTTAGAGAATCAATACAATACGTGATTCTGGGTAGTAGGCAAAGCCACTTAAATGTTTATCAAACATCATGTCCCGGGCCCTACCTGCTTCATGGTCTCTACAGTGCACCTGTAGGTAGGCTCAGCCCTACTGTTATTAAAAGACCAGTCCTGACTATAAACAAGAACTTCCCTCATACATACCTTTTAAAATGGCAACAATCAGTTTCTACCTTAATCTCAATTGCTGCTTTAGGAATTCAATGCCCAATCAGCTTTAAAAGAAGTCCTTGACAGACGCTGGTGGCTCACACTTGTAATCCTAGCTACTCAAAAGCCTGAGATCTGAGGATCAGGGTTCGAAGCCAGCTGGGGCAGGAAGTCCATAAGACTCTCATCACCACTAAGGTATTCACAAGAAGCTGGAAGTGGTGCTGTGGCTCAAGTAGTAGAGCACTAACCTTGAACACAAAGAGTCACAGCAACAGAGAGTTCAAGCCCAGGATCAGCAAAAAAAAAGAAAAAGAAAAAGAAAAATAGGAAGAGAAAGAAAAAGAAGTCATGCTTGACTAATGTCACACCACCAAGCCTGGAATTCTGCTCTGACTGGCATTTGCAGCTCCTTGACTGATACATTGCTTCCTGCTGTCTGGCATGCCTAGTGAACCACAAAGGATTATCCTCAGCATAATCTCCGTCCTCCCTCCCAATGGTCTCCCCCATCTCTCTCTTCCCTTCTGTGAATGTGGAATGGTAGAAATCAATGGCACCGGGAGGATTTGGGAAGAAAAAAGAGCCCTAGAGTCACTTGTCTTAAGGTCAGCTTTCCCAGATTCACATAAAAGATCAATTTGGGGAACCAAAAACCTCAGCAATTAATGAAAAACATGTTTTTGCCTACGATGAATCCTCTGAGTTTTATATCATGTAAGGCCTGAGTAGAACAAAGAGCAATATGACATTGCATGTGAACTGCAAACTAAATGAACTAAAGATGTGCTGTGAAAGTAGCAATGAACTACCTGAGTAGCATCCCTATGTTTGTTTATTCATCATTACATCATATATTCATGTTGATTCATACATTCATCATACAGTAGTACACCCTACATCATAGAATTTTTGCAACGATTAAGAGGATATCTGGGAAGCACATAGATGCCTTCAGTGACCAGCATGTAGGAAGAACTATTCTTATTTACTATTTGAACAATTTACTGTCCCCCCCCCCAAGGCTCTGGGACTGAGATGGGCCCTCCGCTACTTGATAAGTATGTTACTACACTCGCCATCAATTTCCCTAAAAGCAGAGAATATTATTATGTCTGGTGGAATGGTTCCAAGACTCCCTTCCAGATACCCTCACTGGGTTGCTTGTACTACTTAATGTAATGTTTTGTGGGGTTTTTTGGTAACAAAGCTCAAGTATTTATTACAAAGTAAAAATACTGCAAATAAGACATAACATTCATTATACAGTAATCTAAACATTTTTTTCATTTCCTTTTTGTCCTTTTTTTGCTGGTTTAATTTTGTGTTCTTTTTTTTTCTTGGAAGGGCAAGATGGCCATGAGAGAACAATACAGCTCAAAGGGAAGGGACACAGCAATCCATCAGAGAGATGCATACACAGAACCTCACTGACGGATGGGTGGGCCCACCGAAGACCCCTCCACCCCCAACAGACCCCTTCACCCCCACAGAGTTAAAAGATTCAGCCTACACTCCCCAGGGGGAGCACCCCACTCTTATGTGGACAGCTCTTAACCATTTCCCAAAAGCCCAGAGGTTCTCCTTCCTGGGATTCTAAACCTATGTATCTTTGGGTGGCCCTCCTGAGTTGACCCAGATCAGCTACCTGGGACAAGGACGCAAAAGCTCTGAGCCTCTGTGTACTGTACTTTCCCATTCACAAACATCTGACCTCTTGTGTAGTTACCTCTGAAATCACAAGATGATCCAGGAAGTGAATTCACATCTTGGGAGTCACCACCAAATAGCTGATTCTTTTAAAATGATGCTGGGGGAGGCGGCTTTCCCCTTCCCCATTCAGAGCTGACACCTATGAATTTGAACCAGTTTTAAGTGGAAGACAAGTGAAAGATATCTCATAAAAACTTCAGCTGAGAATATAAAAAAAATGTAAAATCTATTTTCCTAAAAGAAAATTAGAAAAAAAGCAAAGCGCTCAGTATTTTTTTTATTAATTTGTAATCTTGTCTGCCAAACAGGATTTTTTTAGGTTAATCTGCTTCTGTGAATCCCCAGTTGAAGCCACTGTCATTTTTCTGACAGGCACACATCTTTTCTAAAAGCCACCTCTGACACAGGCGGGGCTGGGCCTTTGCGAAGCCAGCCCAAAGCAGAAGCAGAGACCTTAAGAAACCAACTGTGTGTGTGTGTGTGTGGTAATGACAAATAAATTAACCAGGCACAGAATACAATGGCTTGGTGTTCAGATGGCATCTTTTGTTCTTCAAGGGAAGACAAGAAATGGGAAAGGCCACGTGGAAAGAAACGACCACATTTTGTATTTTTCTGGTCAGAAGAAACTGGACTTGGAAGTGGGGCACAACTTGCACACACAGTTCATTTATTTGCACTCATGAATCTCTTATTTTAACCATAAAATAAACACCAACTTTATTTTTTAAAAAAAACTATAGCAATACAAAGAGTTTCCAATTTTTCAGCAGAAAAATAACCTGAAACCAGCACTACCTGGTGAGCATTACAAGATCAAAAGCTCACGCCACAATTGCTGACCCATGGCCCACAACCAAACAGAGGGCCATCAAGGACAAGTGCTCTCAGCAGGGCTAGAAGAACATGCTTTGACTGGGGGTGGCTTCACGCCAATTCCTCAGAGAGAAGGCTGGAAGGACCTTATTCTTGTTTAGGTCTTGGTGTAGAGAGAATATAGCAATGTGGAGACCACACCTTGGTTCTTGCATTCAAGAAAAACCACAAGCCTATTAAGTTCTGATCATCTATCAGACTGCTCTCTGAAGAATCTTAGTCCATCCCCAACCCATCTAGGTGTGGGAAATCTTTTAAACTTTTTTAAACTACCGATGTGAATCATTCTTCCAGTGAAGCAAACTCCTGGTAGATTCAGGATTGTTGTAGGTTAACATTGTGGCCAAGTGATCAAGCATCCTGCTCACAGTCCAGAGCTTGTTTAAGTCTGACTGAACTTCGCTCACTGACATTTTCAGGTTATAGGAGGAAATCAAGTGTGTCCTGAGGAGGCAGACAGCGTCCTGGTCCTGGCCAAGCGGCATGAGCCCCCGCTCCTGCACCTTCTGCAGTGACTCCATGGTGCTGTGTAGCTTGCCCACTCTTCTCTCCAAGTCAATCATGATATGATAGAGGGTCAGGTTGGACTCCACCAGGCTTTGCAGATGGTACAGGTTCAGGCTGGCCTCTGCCAGGCGTTCCACGTGCTGTTCATACCTTCCTCATATCTGACAAAAGAAACTTTTCATCCAAATCAATACAAAAAGACAAAGAAGGACACCACATATTAATACAGGGAATAATCCAAGAAGAAGATATCAACAATATCAATTTATACTCTCCAAACTTTGGAGCACCCAAATACATTGAGCAAATATTCTCAGACTTACAGAAAAAATAGACCCAAATACAATAATACCAGGAGACTTTACTAGTCCACTCTCAACAAAGGACAGGTCTACCAACCTGAAGATTAGCAAAGAAGCCTCTGAATTAAATAATACCATATCGCAAATGGACTTAATCAACATATACAGAGTTTTCCACCCAGCAACCCAGTGCACATTCTTCTCAGAAGCCCATGGAACTTCCTCCAAAATAGATCATATCATAGCTCACACAAAGAGTTTAAGAGGAGACCGTGTGGTGAATGCATAGCCAGCAATGGTAAGTATGAAAAGTCCAAGGTGGGGTTCCTCTGCCTTTCCGCAGTTTGGTTCAAGGAGGTGCCATCTAGGAGGCGGGTTGACCCTCAGAAAGAGAAGAGGGGGGGATCCAATGACTCCCGACTCTGTCCCCTCCCAGGTGTTCAGCACCCGGAAGGTTTAGCAAGAAGCCAATTCAGCTCCAATGGAGAGCTGAACTGGGACTCCATGATGACAGGAGAAGCGCCAGGAGACAGGATGAGCCATAAGACAGATCACAGGACACAATCAAGGAGAGACAGGTGGCACCGAGTCCAGCCTCCAGCCTCTTGTATTTGATTATCTACATTTGATCATCAATGAGGTGGTATTGCTGATTTTATTCAGTGCTCTGGCTGATCCATATCAGTACCACTTTTCAAGTTCTGAATTAGGAAGGGACTTTGAGTTCCTGGATGATGCCAACATATATATTGCTATTGCAATTTCTCTTCTCATGATCCTGATACGTGCAATGGCTACTTATGGAGCATACAAGCAACATGCTGCCTGGATCATCCCATTCTTCTGTTAGCAGATCTTCAATTTTGCCCTGAACACCTTGGTTGCTTGTTTATCCAAACTCCACTTGGGAATACATTTGACAGCTGCCTCCTGATTTTCCCTACAAAGATGACATAATGTCAGTAAATCCTACCTGTTTGGTCCTTATTATTCTTCTGTTTATCAGCATTATCCTGACATTCAAGGGTTACTTGATTAGCTGTGTCTGGAATTGCTACTGCTACATCAATGGCAGGAATTCCACTGATGTCCTGGTTTATGTTACCAGCAATGACACTAAGGTGCTATTGCCCCCGTATGATGATGCTACTGCTGTGAATGGTGCTGCCAAGGAGCCGGCGCCGCTGCCACAACCACCTATGTGTCTGCCTGAGCTGGGGGTGGAGGTGGGAGAAGCAGCTCAGCTTTGCAGACATCTGAATAATAGTTCGGTATGTTTAGTTTCTAGATGAGCTGTTTGAGTTGTCCATTGTCAAAATACCATATTTTACAATTTAGTTATGTTGAGACCTTGTGTAGTCTCATACATGTACTTTTAGCTAGAGTTCTGGGGTATTGTACCTGGGTAGGGTTCTTTCTGTAGGAATGGAGAGTAATTGAGAACCATTAGTGTGTTCCAGAAATATAGATAGACTTCAAGCCTCTATAGTCTACTTTTGTACCTACTCAGTCCCAAAGCTGGGCAATGGGTTAATTTTTCCCCTATCTTCTCTTTCTCATGAAAGTGTAAAACAAAATCAAAATTAGATCATGCTTTTTCTCAAACCATTCTAGCAGCCTTACACATCCTCAAACAAAAGAAAGAAAACAAAATAAGGAATATTAATTGTTCAGTCATTGCTTTAATGAGGTAAATAGGCACCCTCATATATATATTAGAAAGAATGATCCTACTATTTCTATGACATTGTAAATTTGCTGATCAAGGATTTTCTCCATGGGCTGAATTACAAGCATTAAGCAATACTGGACAGTGATAGCAGAAACTTACTGAGTCCTGAGTGGTGGGGATATCTCCTCTTGTTAGAAGGGAACTGATTTGTATGACATTGTCAGAGACCTAATGCCCCTTTTCTTCCAGTTTCCAGCCTACCTTTACTAAGTGTCCTGTCCTAACTTGATCCACAGACACTATCCACTCACTTTTCAAGGAGAATTTACCCATATGGTAATTCCTAAACATATGGAGACATGTTTCCTTCTTTTCCTGTAAGGTCCATTCTGCTACTTTGAATTTCCAGGTATGCCTAGTTATCTTTAAAACGTTCAGACTTTAGAAAAAAATGAAGAAGGTGGTTTTCTTTGTGGAATGTTGTTGTCTTCATTGCTTGTGTTCATTTTTTTGTGTTCATATTAAAAAGGTTCCTTTGGGGGGGGTTGGGAGATGGGAAGGGATGGGAAGGGAAAACAAAGGAGGAGGAAACAATGCATGTTAAGAAATGCACTCATTACCTTCCCCATATAATTGTAACCCCTATGTACAGTATTTTCACAATAAAAGAATGTAGACAAAATAAATCAATAAATAAAAAGGTCCTCTTGCTTGTTTGTTGTTGAATATGCTGTAATGAAATTTTGCAGTTAAACTGGCATTTGTCCATATCCAAGAAAAAAAACAAGAGGATCCATATAATCACATGTGTGTAATCGCTTAATCTCAATAAAAATTATTTAAAATAAAAAAGAGATGAATCTGAAAGGGAAATACACTATTCAATTTGATAATTCTTGTGAGGGGCCTCCTGCTCTGATGTTATGCTCTGACACCAAAATCTCTGTGTCATACTATTGAACCGAGGCAAAATGTTTTCAGTCTGTAGAAAGGTATCAAATGATGGGAAAATAAAACTGCACACACCCAGTATTATTTCACAACTTTTTCACTAAAATAATAGATTGCAGCAGGCACTGTAAGTTTCTTTCCATCAGTATTAACAGAAAACAGATCAAGTTCCATCACAGAACAACTCCAGAGACATTCTCATTCCTTTCTGAAACCATTTCACTAACTTCTGCAGTTCCCCCAAAGAAGCATCCATTGAAACTTACATTAATAAACTATGGGGCTTTTGTGGTGAGGTGGGCCAACAAAAGAAAAAAAGGCAGAGAATTTGGAATCTGGGAGTGGGAAAGAGAAATACCTATTATCCAGCTACTAAACACACTGTCCTTTCAAAGCAATGGGAGGGGGTTGGGGGAGTCTTAGAGGCTGAAATGGTGGCACTGGTATGCCCACGGGAGCCTCCTAAGATTCCAAAGGACTGGATCATCATAACCAAAAAGCTACTCCCATATTCTTTCTACCCTACCTAAGCACTCCTGCCCCCACCACTCACCTTAATCATCCACCTGAATGCCTTGTCTGGCTGTTTTGCTCCGATCAAAAAACAGTAATGTGACTTGGCCAACAATGTCAGAAAATCAAGATGGAGACAAATCAAATGTCCCTAACCAAAGCAAGTGCCACTTCTTGGGCTTAGTCTACTTCAAATTCTACTGGGTCAGAATGAAAATGATACAGATGAGCAGAAGTTTGTCAGGTCTGGTCCAGACCAGACTGGCCAGACCTACCCCAAGACATGCTAGCAAAAATTAAGAGCTAACCCCTTGGGGATCAGTGGCCATACACAACCGGTGTGTTTTTGCTTGTGGCCATACAAAGTGAAGAGGTCATTTATGGGGTTTCCACCATGACTTTGTTTGAAAGTGGCCACATCCCAGTGAGAAATGGAACATCAGGTGAAGGATGAGTCTCTCTCTAAGTGGCACAGCAAGCATCAGACCTACTCTCCCTCAATTTGTCCTCTGCTTAGAAAAAAATAAACAATTTGTTTTCCAGTAATAAACCTTAGCTTTGTGGCTTTAAAAAAATGAAAAAATTAAAGGGGAGCTTCACTAAACCTCACCTTTGTCAGGTAATCCTCCTGATGGAGCTTGTCCTGAACAAGGGGCCGCCAGGGCGAGGTAGAAAAGGAAGCAGAGCATCCAGCCAAGTGGTGGCCAAGAGCGCGCTCGCCTTGCGGGGTCTTCAGCTGCTGCTGTGGGTTGGCGTTCCTAGACCAGCGCCGCCCCGGGAGCCCCTTGGTCTGGCCAAGGACGTGGCGGCCGCGGCGAGCAGCGCAGAGCGAGGGACTCGGCACCTGTGGAAGAAGCTCGGCACCTGTGGCTAGCGGCTCGGGCTCTTCACGTGTACCGGAAGCCTGTAACATTTTGTATTGGCGGGCAGGGAGCCTGGGCGGTGGGCGGGGTAGGAGGCCACAGGGAGGCGGGGAGGAGGGGGAGGGAAGAGAGGGAGAGGGGAGAGGGAGAAGGAGAAGGAAGGCCTCCCCTGTGCCCACCCCACCTCCCGGGAAGGGAGAGCCAGCTAAGATGCGAGCTGCCTTCGCCCACCCCCACCCCCACCCCGACTCCCAACCCACCAGGGACCCCACTGTCCCTGAGCTGTTTGTGCTCAAGGCTAGCACTCTACCACTTGGAGCCACAGCTCCAGTTCCTGCTTTTTCAGTGGTTAACTGGAGATTAGAGTCTCATGGGGACTTTTCTGCCCCAGCTGGTTTCCAACCATGATCCTCAGATCTCAGCTAGGATTAAAAGCTTGAGACGCCCGTTCCTGGCTAAGTATTGCCATTTTACAGATAAGAAAAAGCAAGGCACAGAGAAAATAAGAAATCTACTAGATTAGTGTGCAAGTGGCAAGCAAAGGTAAAATTAAGGTACCAAGCCTTCTCCTTTAAGTTCACTGCTCTCAACTATTGTCATGGTGTACTTCACACAAATCTGGTATATTAAACCTCTTCATTCATAGATATTTTTGCTTAGGACAAGGCTTCCTTAGATATTTAAGATTTCCAAAAATAAGACGATTTAAGTAAACCATTTAACTATCATCACATCTGATACCCAGATAGGGCAAAACCTGCAAAGAGAACGTGGATTTCTGAGGCTCAGATAACAATGCAGTAAACTGTGAAAATCTGAGTGTTTATAAGACACACGTATCCTGTACCAATTTAAGCTACAGCACACCTGGATTAAAACCTCTATGGATTTACTGTGCAATAACAAATCACAGCACCAAATGGCTCACCAGTATCTAACAAAAACTGAAGGAAGCTTCCAGAACCCCCAACCCAGCTTGAAAAGTGCATAAACGTGATTAAAGTCAAAGAGGCTGTGGGATTGCCATCCACTCTCTTTTTGGAAGTAAATTTGTCAAAGACCTTACCTCTGCTGGATCAGGAGTCCAGGTAACTTACTCTTAGGCACAGTAGCTAAAGGATGCAGCAAACTTTCAGGAACCTTTGCAAAAGTTTAGTTTTTTTTTTGTTTTTAATCAGAGGAAAAATAATAAAAAGCAAGCCTGTATTATATTCATTTTATATAAATGCAGGTGTAAACCATAATTTATTATTTTACAGAGAAAAGGGCCCATAAAATCCAAAATGTGTTTGGGCGTTGGTGGCTCATGCCTGTAATCCTAGCTACTCAGGAGGTTGAGATCTGAGGATCATGGTTCAAAATCAGCCTGGGCAGGAAAGTTTATGAGACTCTTATCTCCAATAAACCACCAGAAAACCGGAAGTGGCGCTGTGGCTCAAGTGGTAGAGCACTAGCCTTGAACTGAAAAGCTAAGGGACAGTGCCCAAGCCCAGACTTCAAGCCCCACAACCAACAACAACAACAAAAAATCATAATGTGGTTCTGATATAACTTAGCCTTTCACAAAACCAACTCTGAGATCAATGCATGCACTGCTTGTCCGGTCAATTTCCCCCCCAAGGAAAATCAGGTTATTAGCAATATCTCCACAGGTATTTTGCTGAATCCCAAACCCCTGCTTTAAGGACACTGAGCTGTGGCACTGATGCAGAGGGAAGAGGCCTAAACTAGTGCAAGAGTAGAAGGTAGATGGCACTCAAGTTCAGGATTTGTAAAGATGACCCAATAGCCTTCAAAAAAGACCCAAAAAAACCCAAAACAAAACACAAACCTTTCCATCCCCCACACCAGTGGCTCATGCCTATAATCCTACTATGCAGGAGGCTGAGATTTGAGGATTGCAGTTCAAAACCAGCCCAGCAAACTATGATTTGCAATTAAGCACAGAAAAGGCCAGAAGTAGAGCTGTGGCTCCAAGTGGTAGAGCTCCAACCTTGAGCAAAAAGAGCCCAGGGACAGTGCCCAGGCCAAGTTACAAGCCCTAGGCCAGGCAAAAACAAAATAAAATAAAATAACCTTCCCTTTTCTTCTACCTGGAATGTCATTACTCACACCTTTGAATTAAGACAGAAATAAGGGGGGCAGATATTGCTAGACTTCGTGGTGAAACTGCTCAGGACAGTTGGCAAGCAAGTTGCCTGATGCCCATGGGGCTCAGTCTTTTGTGTAAAAGAAAACAAGGGGCTAGGAATGTGGCTTAGTGGTAGAGTGCTTGCCTAGCATGCATGAAGCCCTGGGTTCAATTCCTCAGCACCACATAAGCAGAAAAGGGCAGAAGTGGCGCTGTGGCTCAAGTGGTAGAGTGCTACCCTTGAGCAAAAGAAGCTCAGGGACAGTGCCCAGGTCACCCCCCAGGACTGGCAAAGAAAAAAAGAAGAGCAGGAGGGCGGGGCAGGAGGAGGAAGAGGACAGGAACAGGGGGAGGAGGAGGAAGAAGAAGAAGAAATGAGAATGGTTAAGGTAAGACAGATTATTTATACTGCAAATCATAGGGGTCACTATCAGAAGCCCCTCATTCTTATATTAAGGATGCCTGCAGGTCCCATTAGCACCTGGAAAATTTTTTCAGACAACCACGCAGCCTTCACCCAGAGTGGACCCTCAAGATTTGATACATTATATATTATTTAGGCTGAAAAGGTCTGGAGAAGAGTTCCAGAAAATGGGAGCCGGGAGGAGGAGGGGGGGGGGGTAGGTGGGACCTGGGGAATTTCCCTAGTCTCTCTGGCACGTTTGGAGGCTCCTGAAGAGCAGATTTCTGCAAAGCAAGTCGCAGAAAAGGAACGTAGTGGTGCAAAAGTTGCAAATGCCAGAAGCCACTGGAGGGAGTGAGGAGCTGGAGGCATAAACTTCCTAGATATACAAAGCTTTTGACCGATTACCTGCGTGCCAGTGTGGGTTATCTCTAAGCTTTCAAGTCCTTGTAATTCTCTGTGGACACCCAATCCCTGGACGGCTCTGCAGACCCACTTGGAAACTCTCACTCCATAAATTCATGGCGAGGTCTAGTGATTTCAAAATGCCACAGCAAGTAGCCTGCTAACAGGTGTTGCGTCTTATCACCAGCTTGGTTTGCACGGTTTGAGCCAGAAACCTACAGAACTAGCTACTTCTATCCATGACTGACCAGCTCCTAGAAAGGGAAAGTTAACCAGACCGCAATGCGAGCTGGAATAATAACTTCAACCCGATTGGGGCGATCAGGGCTGCGTGCTTTCCCTGGCACTATTTCTCCGACTTGGACGGATGTAAAGGATACCTCCAAATTGTGCAAAGTGCACCAATTTGAGGTTTAGGAGTGAGAACCTCCTGCAATCGCGGCACCGCTGACGGTAGAAGCTAGTGTGAGATCTCAGCTTCCTGCACCTAAATCGTCTTTCACAATCCAACACAGCCCCTTCCTCCAACTGGGCTTGTGCCCAAGTGGAGAAGTTAATCTGCAAGCTGGAGCGGCTTCTCCACACAGGATGCTCACTGCCTGTACCTTTTCTTTCTTTCTCTTCCTTCCTTTCTTTCTTTCTTTCTTGCTTGCTAGCTTGCTTTTTTGATTTCTTTCTTTCTTTCCTTTCTTTCTCTCTCTCTCTCTCTCTTTCTTTCTGTCTGTCTTTCTTTTGCCGGCTTTCCCCTCCAAGTTTGGAGCGAGCGTACACCCTGTGCGACCCCCATGTACGATAATATGTTGCATTCCAGACTATGCTAGCATGCATTGCGGCGTCGTGCGCACGAGAACTTTCACCCAGGGGTCACCGTGGTACAATATATAAGGGGCGCAAGACGCCGACCTCGCCACAAGCGCACGAGCCTGGCAGCAAGCGGCAGCTCCCGTGCGCACTTCTCCCCGCCTCAGCCCTGAGCTCCAGCTTCTTCGAAAGCCCGCCGGACATGGCTAGCAAGCCTACGTCCAACAACTCCGAGGCCGACTGCGGTGCCTTGGGAGTTGTGAAGAAAGAAGAAGACGAATGTGGTTAGAGCCTACCCTAGACCGGGCCGAAGCTACTGCCAAGTCCTCTCAGAGGAACTTGCACGGGAGAAGCGCCTGCACGGGAGGCTGGGCGGCTGTCGCGGCTACCCCACTCCGGCCTCTACGGGCTGGGCTGTGGGCTTCAATGCCATGATTTTTCTCCCCCCTCTCGCGCTCTTTCTCGCTTTCCCCCCTCTCTCCCTTTCTCCTCTCTCGGTCTCCTTTCCGTTCCTCCTTTCCCAGACGCAAAGCCTGAATGCACTTTGGAGACTGGAGAGGTGGAAGTCAAAGACGAAGCGCAACCGGGACAACTTCTGTCCGAAGCTGGTGGCGGAGCGGGAGGTGCCGGCTTCTCCGCGGAAGGGAACAACTGCTCGTGCGCCCAAGCCAGCTGGGGCTCCGGCGGCTTGGAGAAGCCGGACAGACCGCTGCCGCCGCCCGCACTGCTGCCGCCGCCCGCATTGCTGCAGCCGCCGGCACCTCAGGCGGTTGAGGAACTGCTGGTTCCGAACCGTCAGCAGCGCCGCTACCGCACCGCCTTCACCCAGTACCAACTGCAGGAGATGGAGGAGTATTTCCAGCGCGTTCACTACCCCGACGTGTTCGCTCGGTAAGGGGCTTAGGACAGAGGTGCTGTGCATTTTGCTACCGGGCTCGGGCCTGCCTCTTGGGACCCCTTCCCTCCCGTCGGGAGCCAGGCGGCTCCCGCTCAAGTGGAGCCAACAAGCCCTGGCCCTCCTTGGGTCGATGGGCGGGGCGAGGCACCCAAGGGATTTGGGAGACCGCAGACGTGGGGGAGGGCTACGACTAAACTGTAGCTAGTGCAGCCAGTTCCATCCCGTCTTAAAGTCTGCGGGAGGAAAGGGCACCGGGGTCGGAACGGAAAAGTGCTAGAGTCCCCTTCTCAACCAATAAAATCCAGGCGCGGTGGCTCAGCAGGGAGTGAAGGGCGGCCTGCGCGGGTAAACCTAGCTACAAGTGAGGAAGCGCTCAAGGTGGAAAGATGTTTGAATTCTGCCCACGGCATACATAAATGGGAGAACCTTTTCAAAAACTAAAGTTAAAGGGAGCTGGACACATAGCTCAAGTGGTAATTTGTTTTGGAAGTGTTTTTTAAAATTAGTTTTGCATTGGATGTATTTGAATAATGAAGGATTTTTTTTTTTCTGTGTATGGAGTTTGAACTCAGGGCTGGGCTCTGCCTCTGTTTCCCTCAAGGCTAGTGCTCTGTCACGAACCACAGCTCCACTTCTGCCTTTTATTTGGGGGGGGGGGGTTAATTGGACATAAGAGTCTCACAGACTTTCCTCCTTGGGCTAGCATTGAACCGCCATCCTCAGATGTCAACCTCTGAATACCTACAATAACATGCCTGAGGCACCAGCGCCCACCGAACACTGAAGTATTGCTTAGCCATATAATGAAGTTTTTTGTTTTTGTTTTCTTTTCTTTTCTTCTTCTTTTTTTTTTTTTTTTTTGTTGGTTGTGAGGCCTGATCTCTGGGTCTGGGTGCTGTCCCTCAGCTCTTCAGCTCAAGGCTAGCCCTCTAACACTTGAGCCACAGCGCCACTCCCGGCTTTTTTCTGCTTATGTGATGCTGAGGAATCGAACCCAGGGCCTCATGCATGCACCTACTACTGAGCCAACTTCCCAGCTGTAATAAAGTTTTGGTTTGTTTTTTTTTTTTAAGAGTTGGCGCTCCAGGCCTCTGCTGCTCTTGCCTCAGACTAGTCCTGGTCCTGCCTTGAAGCGCTATTTTCTAACCTAGCAGCAGTTCATAGCTTGTCAATGCTAAGCGAGCTTACCCTAAAAAGCTCTGGTGTAGGAAGCACAGTGCCTATTCTGTCCCTGAGGGGAGCTGAAGGGGGTGGGGAGGGCTCCATGGGAGGCGGGTATGTGGGGGAGAGGGCAAGGAGGGCCAGGAAGGAGGCAAGGGGCGGAGAGGGGCGGGGCAGGGGAGAGCCAAAGAAGCCTGGGAGAGAGGGGCAGAGGAAGAGGGCAGTCCACAGAGGACCCGGACCTGGACCAATTGATGTACGAAAAGGTAAGGCTTTTTTTCTTCCTTCACAGGCCACAGAACAGCAAGGAATAATTTCTACAGAGAACTCATGGAAGTCGTTAAAGACTTAGCCTCTCTCCTTTAGAATAAATGGAACTGGCGCCAGATAGCTCTCACCTGTAATCCTAAACTGCTCAAGGTTCAAAGCCAGTCTGAGCAGGAAAGTCTGTGAGGTTCTTATCTCCCATTAACCACCAAACATGCCAGAAGTAGAGCTGTGGCTGAAGTGTTAAAATGCCAACTTTGAGCTTACAAAAGCTCATGGGCAGTGCCCAGGCCCTGAATTCAACCCCCGGGACTGGCACCAAAACATAAACATAAAAGGGCTGGGAAGGTGGCTCAGTGGTAGAGCGCTTGCCTTGCATGCATGAGGCCCTGGTTTGATTCCTGGGTACCACATAAGCAAAAAGAAAAAAGCCAGAAGTGGTGCTGTGCCTCAAGTGGTAGAGTGCTAGCCTTGAGCTGAAGAGCTGAGGGACAGCGCCCAGGCCCAGCCTTCAGGCCCCTAGACCTGGACCCTAAATAAATAAATAAACATAAAAAAGTGATTTGCAGTCTAGGAGCCATAGCTGAAGTGCCTAGCTAATGCAGCCTTCTAGCCTGTGGGGGGGGGGGCAGGGTGTGTGTTACACCCCTGCAGACAAACTTCACAACAAACATATCTGGGATTGATCTCTGCTGTTTCACAAGCAAAAAAAATTTTTTAAAAACACATATTTTCTAACAAACTACAGACATTTTTACAGATACTTCCTTGTGTGAGTTTCAGGTGTGTTTTTGTGCTAGTATCCAGGCTTGAACAAGGAATCTCATGCTCATGCTAGACACTGGTACTCCACTTGAGCCATGCCTGCAGTTCAGCTTTTGAAAGCAGATTAATTGGTAATAGAGTCTCTCAAGGTTTTCTGGCCACACTGGCTTCAAATCAGAATCCTCCAATCTCAGCCTCCTGAGTAACTATTACTACAGGGGTTACCCTCTATTGCCCAGCTATTTATTTGTTTCTGTCTCATTAACAGACCAGTTGTCTATGGGGAAAACCCTCCCTAAATAAAACTAAAAGATGTGTTGTTAAAAAGAACAACATTAGAAAGTGTGGATAGAAATAAGGGACAACAACATATTTCACTTTAGCCTGCACTCCAAACACTAATGATTTGCTCTTTTGTCCCCTCAGGGAGGAGCTTGCTCTGCGCCTGGGTTTGGCTGAAACTAGAGTGCAGGTCAGTGAATCTTATTAAAGCAATCTAGCAGATAACCATTCTAAAAGATGCTATCATTCTGTACATCTTAATTTGATATGTTTTCATTGTCTTTTTGATGTTTGGATCTCTCTCCTCCCTCCCTCCCTTGGTTCCTCCCCCTCCCCTCTCTGAGTATGTGCTGGGGGTTGAACCCAGGATCTGTTAAGAATATATAGAGGTACATCTTTAAGCACTTGCCTAGCATGAGGCCCTGGGGCTATTGCCAGCACAACAAAACAAAAAAGACAGATGGGAGAAAGTTGCATATTGTTCCACTCACTTGAGAAAAAAATGGAAAGCTAGAGAAGAATTTTATCCAGTCAAATTTGTACATTGGAGATGCCACCCAAATTCACCTTCATGAAATTACCAAATGCATAAGTGAATGTTCTCTTGAGGAATTTCTTACATCAAAGATTTTGTTTAGTATAGAGGTGGTATTTGTTTTGAAAAGATAGGTTTGCTGAAATTTGGTTTTGGAAGGTGTTCTTCAGGCCAGATCCTTACCTGTATTAATTTAAATGAATTTTCATTTATTCAGGCAGCAATGAACAATTTTGAAGGAATCAAAAGATAGCTATTTGAGAATATTTAAAAACCCAGTAACTGAGGGTGAGGCATAGTGACACTCAGTTATAATCCCACCTTTTCCAAGGCTAAGGTGAATGCTACCCAAGGCAAAAGCCAGACCCTATATGACAAAAAAGTGAGTGTGTAAGCACATATGTGTACCTAGAAAAGCAGCCCAACAAAACCTCCCATTGAATACTGGCATGCTGGTGCCACAGATTAAGGTCACAGACAGGTCTAGCATCAGGTTGGAGAAAAGACAGAACAAAACTTAAGGTTTGCTTGTTTGCTTCCACAGTCACTCCTTCCTGGGTCTACCTGGACCTCTCAGTAGATTTCTGAAAGAAGGAAAGCCAAAAAAAAATCGCAAATAAGGAAATTTATAATGTTCTACATTCTTTTAAAATTCTGCAGTATAAACACTTGTTTTTCTTTTTGTCTTTCTTTTCTTTTTATGGTATGCATGTTTGAAATCAGGACCTTATGCTTACTAGACAGTGCCTCTACCACTTGAGCAATACCCCTAGCCCTCCCTTGTGAAAACTTTTGATAATTTTCCTCCCTTTCTTTACCAAACTTTATAGGAATAGGGTTTTTTTTTTTACTACTTTTGTATGTTTTTATATTGTATAAGTACTGTACAGAGGGGTTACAGTTACATGAGTAAGGTAATGAGTACATTTCCTATCCAGCATTGTTGCCTCCTCCTTTGTTTTCCTCTACCATCCCTTCCCTTCCCACCTCCCCAACTCCTCACCACTCTTCCCCCAGGCTCCGCCCTGTGTAAAGTTGGCTTTTAACATAAGGTCTTGTACATCTCATTGTTACAGTGGGTCAGCCTGTATCCCTATTTAAGCATTTTGTTTTTTCCCTTCCCCTCCCCAAATAAGAAAAATGTATATACAAGATGCAGAGATTTATTGGTGGTGGTTTAGGATTTTTTTAAAACCAGAATTGAAAATAACTGACTTCACATGAGCCCACACTGCAACTAGACATTAAAGTCTAAACTATTTAGGCACAGGTTAATGCCACATTAACAATGGAGATTAAAATATCAAAGAGACATCCAATGGCTGCCCCAGAAAAACAAGCCACAAAGTTTCTAGGACCAACTGCATGGTCATATCACCCTTTACTTTACTGTCACCTGTTTAATTTTCCAGAGGAAGGATGAGCCTTTAAAATGTACTAGGGTTTGAACTTGGGACCTTATACTTTCTAGGCAGGTACTATATACTATACCACTGGGCCATACCTCCAGCCCTGCCTTTTTTCTAGTATGACATGAACTGTTCAATATACTAAGGCAATCTTTTTCTCCTCTGAAGATCTGGTTTCAGAATAGAAGAGCGAAGTGGAGACGAGAACAGAGGACCCGAGTATATAGTCATCTAATTCCTACCGCTCTGAGCCCCCCGATTGGTATAATCATCAATGGGCCTTTTGGTCCAATTCCTGTTGTGGAGGCTACTTGGAAATATTTTCCTGTGGTGCCCCAGCCCATACGCTTCCCTCTAATGCCTGTGGTAACTCAGCCATTTCCACCACCCAGGATGCCCTGGCCGCCCATAGTGCCTGTGCCTATGTTTCCTGGGCATCCTGGGTTTTCTGGGCCTCTTGGTCCTGCTGAGTATCCTGGATTTCCTGGTCCTGCTGGTCCTGCTGGGTTTCCTGGGCCTCTTGGGTTTCCGATGTGTGTTGGCCCTGCTAGACCTCCTGAGGCTCTTGACCATCCTGGGTTTCCTGGGCATGTTGGTCCCCTTGGTCCCATTGATCCCTTTGGCCCCCTTGGTCCCTTTGGTCCAGTTGGTCCCCTTGGTCCCATTGGTCCTCTTGGTCCTCTTGGTCCCCTTGGTCCCATAGATCCCATGGGTCCCATGGGTCCCATGGGTCCCATGGGTCCTGTTGGACCTTCTGAGCCTCTTGGGCTGCCTGGGCTTCTTGGGTTACCTGGGCCTGCTGGGTTTCTGGAGCATGCTGATCCTGGGCTTCCTCTGCTTCCTGGGCCTCCCTTGGACATGGGCCCTCAAGATATGTCTAAGAACCCCTTCCACAACAATCATTTCCACGCTCCTCAATAAAACACAGTTTGCATGGCAACTTTTGTCCCAAAGTATTTTTCTGCCAGATTTAAAAAGTATCCACACAGGAACCAAGATTAGTTCACCAAATACCTCTCAAATGAAATCCTGACAACTATGTTAGTGCCTTGTTTATTTTTGTTGTTGGCCTTATGCTTATATGTTGTTCAATAAAGTTTTCCATCAGCCTCTTTTGTGTATTGGTTTTGAGTGCCAAATAGGGATGGTGGAGGATAGGTCGGAATTGCTAAGGGGATGTGATATGCATGGAATAATAAACAGGTTTCCTTTTATAAGATAACATAGGTAAGTCAGTATTGCTAGGCTGTGCACACCACAGCATTCTCCAATTGCCCAAAGCACGTTTACAGTGAGCTGCCAAGTGTCCTTCCACTCCCTCAAAGCCTCCCCATTCACATTTTCTCATTTCCCAGTTGGGAGAAAAGGTGGGAGGTGCTGATTCTGTAAGGAACAAATGGTATTTCCAGGTCATGGGAGTCATGGGAGGAGGCTAGGTGGGAGGAACTGAATCTCATGGGTAAAAATGATTTTTTTTTCCAGGTAGGATCATGTTCCAATGGTGCTTAGAAGGCCATGCCAAACCCTAAGCTCTTGGGGAAGCTTCCTAAAAGGCTATTATTCATGGAGCTCTAAGGGAGGGTAACGGCCAAACAGCTGCACAGTATTTTTTATATGCCAGTACCACTCCTGCCCAGTATTTTTTTGCGGGTCCAGGGGCTTGAACCTGCTCAGGGCTTGGTCTCTGAGCTTCTCTGTGCTCAAGGCTAGCATTCTACCACTTAAGGCACAGCTCTCCTTCTGCCTTTTTCTTTTCCTTTTTTATTGGTCAGTCCTGGGGCTTCAACTCAGGGCCTGGGCACTGTCCCTGAGCTGCTTTTTTGCTCAAGGCTAGCAGTCTACCACTTGAGTCACAGTGCCACTTCGGGCTTTTCTGTTTATTTGGTACTGAGGAATCAAAACCAGGACTTCATACATGCTAGGCAAGCATTCTACCACTAAGCCATATTCCCAGCCCCTCTGGCTTTTTCTGAGTAGTTTATTGGAGATAAAGAGTCTCACGGTCTTTGCTTGGGCTGGCTTCAAACCATGATCCTCAGATCTGGGTCTCTTGCGTAGCTAGGATTACAGGTGTGAGCCACCAGCACCCAGCTCCAGTATTCTTAATTCTGTAATCCACTTCCCTCCATTCTGTGGAGAAGATAGGGAAATAGGAGCCATTGTGGTCCTCAGACCCCCATCACACCAAAGGAGCTACAGGAAGGACCTCTATCAAGACAGAAAATAGTCCTTCACACCAGGCACTGTTGGCTCATTCTTATAATCCTACACACATGCCTAATGGCATCGTTAACAGGTGATTCTGAAACAACCACTCTAACTTCCTGCTATTGGTTTCTTTCTTGTTAGACAATGCATTTTTTGATGCTTTAAGTCTTAAAAACCATGGGGTCAGTGCAAATAAAAATTCCAGAAGCCTATTAGGATTTATCACCATTAGCTTAAAGGCCAAACAGCATCCAGCACATAAAATCATATCCAATCTGACACATACAAACAGAGCATTTATTTTAACTCAGGTTGCCTGGAAGATATATGTGGAAATATTCTACTCCACAAGTACATGAGGTATTCAAGAGACATTTATACTTGTGTATGTGTAGATGTGCATATGAGCATGCACATACAATACTTCTGGGATTGAACTAAGGGCTTGGGTGCCTTCCCTGAGCATTTTTGCACCCTAAAACTTGAGCTACATCTCAATTTCTGGCTTTTTAGTGGTTAATTGGAGGTAAGAGTCGCATGAACTTTTCCTGCCGAGGCTGGCTTTGAACCATGATCCTCAGATCTCAGCCTCCTCAGTAGCTAGGATTGCAGTCCTGAGGCACTGGCTCCTAGCTCACTTATAATGTCTCTAAACTCATTTTTACCTGCAGCAGTTTAAATGTTCCCCTCATTCTAAGTTTAGTATGTATGTATGCATGCATGCATGCGTTTTTGTGCCAGTCCTAGGCCTTGAACTCAGGGCCTGTTCCTTAACATTTTCCCTCAGGGCTGGCTGCCTTCCATTTGAGCTATAGGTCCATTCCTAGCTTTTTGCCATCCCCTTTCCCATTCACTGCCACCAGTGAGAAATGAGAATGCCCCAGAGTAAATTAACTAACAAAGGTTAACTACCATCCCACCTTAAACTATGTACTTCAGTAATGGGGTGGGGAGGGTTTGCATGAAACTGTAGAGCTTCTGCATGGCAAAGGACAAAGCTAGCAAGATCAATAGAAAACCCACGGATTGGGAGAAGATCTTCACTAGCCCTACAACAGACAAGGGCCTCATATCTCAAATATACTTAAACTCAAAAAAATTAAATCACCCAAGAATAAATCCTCAAAGAAACAACCACGCCATTAATAAATGGGCTAAAGACTTAAAGAGAGACTTCTCTGAAGAGGAAATAAGAATGGCCAATAGACACATAAAGAAAGGCTCAACTTCTCTAGCCATAAAAGAAATGCAAATCAAACCAACATTGAGATTCCACCTCACCCCACTTAGAATGGCTGTAATCAAGAAATCTAATAACAACAGATGCTGGAGGCAATGTGGCCAAAAGGGAAGCCTAACCCATTGTTGGTGGGGGTGTAAACTTGTTCAACCACTTTGGAAGGCAGTATGGAGGTTCCTTAAGACTCCACATAGAGCTCCCCTATGACCCAGCAATCCCACTTTTGGGCATTTACCCAAAGGATAACAAACAAGGTCATACTAAAGCTACCAGCACAACTATGTTTATTGCAGCATTATTTACCATAGCTAAGATATGGAACCAAGCCAGATGCCCCTCAGTAGATGAGTGGATCAAGAAAATGTGACATATATATGTGTATATATATATACATATATATGTATACACACACACACACACACACACACACACACACACACACACAATGGAATTCTATGCCTCCATCAAAAAGAATGACATTGCCCCATTTGTTAGGAAATGGAAAAACTTGGAAAAAATCATAGTAAGTTAAGTAAGCCAGGCCCAAAGAAACATAGGTCCCATGGTTTCCTTTACTTGCAATAACTAGTATATGTCTAGGATAATCTTACCAGACAAGCAGAAAAGGTCAAAAGCTATGTACATATGACCATATGACATGATTCAAAGTGAAATGAACCCCAAGATTGGGACACAAGTGGGTTTTTTTTCTTTTCTGTTGGTTTTACTGTACTATGTGATTTTCTTTGTTTCTTTTGCATGTTCTTCCCCCATGGTATAACATCTGTTGTCACTGTATTTGATTCTGGTGCCCTGCATCTTGTATATAGTTTTTCTGTGGTTACTATTATTGGTGTGATTCTTCTTTTATTTTGAAAATACCTTACAGAGGGGTTACAATTACATGAGCAAGGTAATGAGTGCATTTCTTATCAAGCATCTTTGCCTCCTCCATTGTTTCCCCTTACCATCCCTTCCCATTCTCCCCCCATCCCCTCTCCCTGCGCCCCCCTCCCCAGGCCAAACTTGTAACATTCATTTTTAACATCTTGTACATCTCATTGTTGCAATGGGTCCACCTGTATCCCTAGTTAAACGATTTGTTTTTTCCCTTCCCCTCCACAAATTATACCAACATCAAATACAGTGAGAACAGGGGTAATACCGTGGGGAGGGACATACAAAGCAACAAAGAAATATCTTATAAATATGTTAGACACAATAGGAAGAAAGAAAAAACATTTGAGTCCTTAATTTGCGATTCATTTCGCTTAACATCAACTTATCTGACCATTTCTGCTTGTCTCAGACATATACTAGTTATTGCAAATAAGGGAAACCATGGGGCCTATGTTTCTTTGCACCTGGCTTACTTAACATAATTTTTTCCAAGTCTTTCCATTTCCTAACAAATGGGGCAATGTCATTCTTTCTGATGGAGGCATAGAATTCCATTATGTATATATACCACAATTTCTTGATCCATTCATCTACTGAGGAACATCTGGGTTGGTTCCATATCTTAGCTATGGTAAATAATGCTGCAATAAGCATAGTTGTGCTGGTAGCTTTAGTATGGTATTGTTTGTGATCACTCCAAAAGTGGGATTGCTGGATCATAGGGGAGCTCTATGTGGAATCTTTTGAGGAACCTCCATACTGCTTTCCAAAGTGGTTGAACAAGTTTACACTCCCACCAACAATAATGCAGTAAGGTTCCCTACTGTCCACATCCCCTCCAGCATCTGTTGTTATTAGAGTTCTTGATTATAGCCATTCTAACTGAGGTGAGGTGGAATCTCAATGTTGTTTTGATTTGCATTTCTTTTATGGCTAGGGAGGTTGAGCATTTCTGCATGTGTCTATTTTCCATCCTTCTTTCCTCTTCAGAGAAGTTTCTCTGTAAGTCTTTAGCCCTCTTTTTTTACCGGGCAGTGTTTCTTTGAGGATTTGTTGTTGGGGATTTAATTTTTTGAGTTCCAGGTATAGTTTAGATATGAAACCCTTGTCGGTTGTATGACTAGTGAAGATCTTCTAACTATCCGTAGACTCTCTATTGATCTTGCTAGCTATGTCCTTTGGCATGCAGAAGCTCTGCCATTTCATGCAATCCCATTTGTCCAACCTTCCTTGGATTTCTTGTGTTTCTGAGTCTCTTTTAAGAAAATTTCGGCCTTGGCCAAGAAGACCTAGGGTTTCTCCTATACCATCCTGTAATGTTTTCAGAGTGTCTTTTTGGACTCCGAGGTCTTTGATCCATTTGGAGTTGATTCTGGTGCAGGGTGATATATAAGGATCTAGCTTTCATTTTCTACAAGTGATTAACCAATTTTGCCAGCACCATTTACTGAAGAGGCTGTCTTTCTTCCATTCTATCAAAGATTAGACGGCTATAGGACTGTGGGTTCATTTCTGGGTTTTCAATTCTATTCCATTGGTCCTGAGGTCTGTTCTTGTGCCAGGACCAAGCTGTTTTGAGTACTTATTTTTCTAATTTGGGGAAGGGAAGGGAAATAGCAAAATGCTGAAACAAAGACACAAGTTGACCCATTGTAACAGTGAGATGTATAAGACACTATGTTGAAAATGAACCTTACAACTTCTGGTGGAGGGGGAGGAGGTGAGGAGGTGGGGAGGGATGGGGTACTTGGGGAAAAAACAAAGGAGGGGGTGACAATGCTCCATAGGAAATGTACTCATTATCTTAGTCATGTAACTGTAATCCCTCTGTACAGTAACTTTATAATAATAATATTTTTCAAAATTTAGGATTAATATATCCTGGATTTGTGTGTGTGTGTGTGTGTGTGTGTGTGTGTTTGTGTTTGCACTAGCATGCCCACACGCTAGTCCTGAAGCTTGAAGTCAAGGCTGTCCTTGTTTTTTGTGCACAAAGCTGGTGCTCTACCACCTGAGCCACAGCTCCACTTTGCAGCTCTTTGGAAATCATCTCTCAGACTTTTCCTGATTGGGCTGGCTCCTCAGATCTCAGCCTCCTGAGTAGCTACAGTTACAGGAATATGCTACCAGCCCAGGGCCCTTTTTTCAAACACCTAACCAGAATCTTATAAATCTAACTTGACAATGCCTGATAATCAAAAAACGAACATTTTAAGCCATCATGTGGTCTCCCATTAGTTAAGGAAAAGGGAGTACAGTTGTTTTCTTGTGGCTCACACCTGTAATCCTAGTTACTCAGGAGGCTGGTGTGAAGCCATCCCAGACAGAAAAGTCTGTACGATTCTAATCTCCAATTGACCACCCAAAAAGCTAGAAACGGAGCTGTGGCTCAAATGGTAAAGAGCTAGCCTTGAGCAAAAAATCCAAGTGAGATCTAGAAGCCCTGAGATCAAGCCCTAGTAATGGCACAACATAAAAACATCTACAAATAATAATTTCGTTGAGAATATAAGGATCTGCCCTGGGCTGAGGAGGTGGTTCAGTGGTAGAGCGCTTGCCTTGCATGCATGAGGCCCTGGGTTCGATTGCTCAGCACCACATAAGCAGAAAAAAAAGCCAGAAGTGGTGCTGTGGCTCAAGTGGTAGAGTGCTAGCCTTGAGCTGAAGAGCTGAGGGACAGCATCCAGGCACAGAGTTCAGGCCCCAGGAACGGACCAAAAAAAAAAAAAAGGCTCTCCGCTGAAATAGGTGAGGAAATGGTTACTTGTTTTTTAATTTTGATCGGTCGTGGGCCTTGAACTCTGGGCTTGGGCGCTGTCCCTCAGCTCTTCAGCTCAAGGTGAGCAATCGACCGCTTGAGCCACAGTGCCATTTCGAGTTTTCTAGTGGTTTTTTGGGGATAAGAGTCTCATGGACTTTCCTTCCCTGGCTGGCTTTGAACAATGATCCTCAGATCTCAGCCTCCTGAGTAGCTAGGATTACAGGTGTGAGCGACCAGCCTCTGGCAAAGATGACTTTTTTATAGGGGGGGGGGGGGTGGAAGGGGTCCGGTCGTGGGCCTGAACTCTGGGCCTGGGCGCTGTCCCTCAGCTCTTCAGCTCAAGGCTAGCGCTCTATTACTTGAGCCACAGCACCACTTCCGGCTTTTTTTCTTTTTGCTTATGTGGTGCTGAGGAATGGAACCCAGGGCCTCATGCATGCAAGGCAAGCGCTCTACTACTGAGCCACCTTCCCAGACCAAAGGTGACTTTTTATAACAAAGGAAGAAGTTACTGTAAATATATCCTAAGCAGGGGAACACACTTTGATCTGATCTGTTTTCAGAAGAACAGACATGTGCCTGAAGTCTGATCTTCCAGTTGCTATTCCTAACAGTGGCAGTGCTCTGAGTACATATAGACGCATTACTTTTTCTTTTCTTTCTTTGCTTGTGCCACTCCTGGGGCTTGAACTCAGGGGCTGAGCATTGTCCCTGCGTTTTTTGTATTTGTTTTTGTTCTGTGTTTTGTTTTTCTGCAGGCTAGTGTTCTCCACTTGAACTATAGTTCTACTTCTTGTTTTTATGGTCCTTAATTGGACCTAAGAGTCTCACACACTTTCCTGCCTTGACTGACTTCAAACCACAACCCTCTCATCTCCGTGGCTAGGATTATAGGTGTGAGCCACCAATGCCCAGCTCTTTTTTATTAAATACCAATGCTTGGGCTTCAACTCAGGGCCTTTCTCTCTAGCTTCACTTGTTTGCTCAAATCTGACGTGTTCTACCACTTGAGCCACATCTCCTCTTCCAGCTTTTTGGTGCTTAAATGAACCTGAGCGTCTTGAAGAATTTTCTGTGCTGGCTAGTTTTGAACTGTGATCCTCAGATTTCTGCCTCCTGAACGACTAGAATAATTGGTGTGAGCCACTAGCACCTGGCAGAAGGTGCCAAATCATTCAAGCTGGTTCAATTCCCCCAAAACTGCTGAAATATGTAAAAACTTGAAATAGGTAAAATATGGTGCCCAAATACAATCCTTTGTAGTATTTCCTGATTGGCCACCTAACTTTACTAATTTGAATTCCCATAGCTCAGGGCCTCCTATAGGTAAAAGTGGAGGAGTTAGTACAAAGTGTGGCCCACAGAGCTTGTACTGGAGTTCCCAAACCTTGAGTGGGCACACTTGCTAGAGGTAAATGGTATCACAATATAGTCCTAGTCACATACCCTTTTTCCAGAGAATACCGTATTCACCAATATAAGTTGGGGATGGAGATTCATTTGAGATGTTCCTAATGTTCTAATCTCTCAAGGGAATAGGCTCTGTCAAAGAGAATGAGCGTTCTCCTCAGCTCCTCTCTTTGAATGAGAACTTTCTCATTTTACTTTGAGGTACCTTAACATAAGATCACTTTAATTTGGAAAATGAGACTGATGGTTCATCAGGTCTACCCAAAAGGAATGACAACAGGGTCAGGTGCCAGTGGCTCAAGCCTTTGATCCTAGCTACTCAGGAAGGCAAGACCTGGAGGATCATGGTTTGAACCCATCTTGGGCAGAAAAATCTGCTAGATTTCATCTCCAATTCAACAGCCAAATGGCAGATTGGAGCTGTGGCTCAAATGGGAGAGCACCAGCCAAGCGATCAAAGTGACCAAGCACAAGGTCCTGACTTCAAACCTCAGTCCCACCAAAATAAAAATAAAATAATCTTCTGGAAGATACCCAATTCAAAGACAATATAGGCTCACAGTCCCTCAGCACACTCCCTGTATTTTACAGATGAGGGAGCACAGGTCTGCAGAAGTGGAACAGCCTATCTAAGACAGCATGCAGAATACATCCCCCAAAAGCCAGCTTCTGAGTGGCCAGGTGTTCCCTTGATGCCCAGGATGCCCACCTCATCAGGCCCAGGTTCTCATCATCTACATCATTCCAGACTGCTTTCTCAAAAGAGATTGTAATCTTGGGGCTCCACCCCAAGTCTTGGCACTAGGCCATTTTACCTCAAGGAAAAGTAAGCAACTTCTGATGGCACACAATCTCGTGGTGTTTATGCTCCAGTGCTGAGCAGCAGGGGCTTGAGAGAGTGATGCAATTTGTACCCTCCTCACAAAAGGCTGAGTATGCTCCCACTGGGATAACCCTCACTTCCCCCAATCCCTTTGCAAAGCTGGGTCTGCCAACTGGCAGCTCAACACATAAGCAACAGCCAACTCTGGGCTTGTGTTGAATTAACTTTTTTTGTAAAGTAGGCTAATAGTTTGAAAACTGTTCTTGTGCAATTTGTATTCGTTTTAAAGTGTGGTTACTTATGCTTTGCCTCAATCAATGTCACACTTTCTCCTCACATGCTAATGTGGTGTTGTGGGCACCCCAAGGCACAACCGGTATAAGTTTAATGTTCAAATATACCCCAGTGGTCTGTATGCCTCCCCATGAGAAGTGAAGATCTTAAGGAGACTGTCTGGATTCCCAACATTTACATGCAAATATTTTTCAACTCTAGGAATACAAAAGACTCCTTCTGAAAGCACACTCTGTGGTCCTTCACAAACAAGGGAACACAAAGTGATTGAAGAGGCAGCAAATAGGCATGGGCACCTGGACACCTCGGAAGTGCAGCCCCCAGCCCAAACTAGGGGTTCAGAGAACTGAAAGTGAGAATATGATTTTCTATCCCAGGCCAAGAGTCTGGGTTTAAGAAATAGACAAGGGTAGCCAGGCACCGGTGGCTCACGCCTGCAATCTTAGCTACTCAGGTGGCTGAGATCTGAGGATCGAGGTTCAAAGCCAACTCACACAGGAAAGATCGTGAAACTCTCATCTCCAATAAACAACCAGAAAACTGGGAGTGGGGCTGTAGTTCAATGTAGCAGAGCACTCGCCTTAAGCTGAAGAGCTCAGGGACAGTGCTCAGGCCAAGTATCAGCCCCACGACTGAGGAGGAAAAAGTAAGGAAAGAAAGAAAGAGACAAGGGCTGGGCACTAGTAGCTCACACCTGTAATCCTAGCTACTCAGGAGGGAGAGATCTGAGGATTGCAGATCATACCAGCCCCCCACCCCCCCCACCCCCACCCCAGTGACATTTTTATCTCCAATAACCACCATAAAGCCAGAAATGGAGCTATGTCTCAAGTGGTAGAGTACCAGTCTTAAGCAATAAAGAAAAGGGACAGTACCCAGGCCCCGAGTTCAGGACTCAGTACCAAAAAAGAAAAAGAAAAAGAGACAAGGGTCAGAACAGAGACCAAGAAAAAGTGTCTAGTCAGTTCTCCTTGAACAAGGGAGTCAAGGAGACAAAGCAGGTGTTTTGGAGACCAGACAGAAAAATCAGCCTCTGGTGACCCAACATTGAAAGAAGTCCGTGCTCACAGCCTGGTTTCTGAGCTAATGGTGAGGTGTAGGGAGTTAGGTGTATAGAGAGTGGCGCTGAACCAGTGGTGTTCAAGGAGGTGGTTCTGGTCAGCTGTGCTTTCCAAAGAGAAAGGAAAAAATCACTTGTGTTCATGTGCACACCAGTGCCTAGAATCTTCTTCAGTCCTTATGACAAGGTAAATCAATGAGGTAGTCCTTTGTCTTTTTCTATCATCCCTGTGCTCCCATAACTGATCGCCTTCAGGTAAGTCTCACCAGGACTGAAATATCATGAAGAAAGTGGGAACATCAGGATACAGTTGGAGGAGGGGACATCCTAGAATGTGATTGTCCCTAGTGGAAGTCTCCATTTTCAACACCTTCTAAAACACCCAGGATAATTCTATTTCTTGAATTTGACCAGAGAGAATTTCCAAACACGTCCAGTGAATTCCATGGGCCCATCTGCCACTTCAAAACTCAATTTCAATAGGCGAACAAATATTGCAAGGCACAAGGTTATTCTGCATCTTCAAGGTCAAATCTGGCTTTCCATTGGGTAAACCTATCAAATTTGTAAATTCTGCTTAATATTCTACTTAAGTGTTCCGTTCCTTTATTCTAAGTCATTTTATCCCTGTTCAAACATCATAGAGTGTACTCACACAAATTGAAATGGCCCTGATGTCACTGGATGATATAACCTCATGGGACTACCACTGTACATGTATGTGGTCAATAGCTCACCAAACCGTCATTTTGTGGACCGTGACTGTAATTGTTATACACCACTTTTTCAAAAAAACACCATTAGACTTACAGGGCAGCATTGGTTCAACAGGATTGTATATTTATTACAGGAAAAATTGTCAGGAAAACTGTTTTTCCTACTTTTGTATCTCATTTTCATTTTATTGTTGTTCCTGTTTGTGTTGTGCTTTGAATGGCATTTAAAGAGGGCATGCCACACAATCAGGCTAATTGTATACATGCTTTTCAGCTATAGTCCTAGCGAGGAGTTGGATCTCCAGAGTAATGAGTCTGAGAAGACACCTCCCAGCAGGTCCCCACAGCACCACAGCATGCCATGCTCATTTCTGCTCTACCCTGCCTTTCCTCCTCCCCTTTCCTCCTCCCTTTTGCTTCTTTTCCAAAATCTCACCTCCCCAGCTATTTACTCCATCTCAGAACTCCTGTAGGCCCAAAAGGTGCTTTATGCATTTATCAAGAACCTCCATAACCTGTAGCATCCCACTGACTCTTCAGTGGCTATAACTCACCCTTTAACTGGACTGTAAGCACCTGCGAGTTCTCAATGGGACTCCTAGTTTTCTTTTTGGTGTGTGTGTGTGGGGGGGGGGTCATAGGGGTTAAAATCTGGGCCTGGGCGCTGTCCCTCACCTCTTCAGCTCAAGGCTTGTGCTCTACCACACTGAACTACAGCACCACTTCCAGTTTTCTTGGTTTATTGGAGAAAAGAGTTTCAGGGACTTTCCCGCCCAGGCTGGCTTTGAAGCGCGATCCTCAGATCTCAGACTCCTGAGTCGGTGGCATGAGCCACGGACACCTGGCTAGTTTTCTTTTTCTTATTATTATCTTCAAATAGTTGTACAAAGGAGTTGCCATTTAACAAAAGTTTAAAAATAGACTATATCTGGATCCCGGTCACTCCTTTCAACATTCTCACCCATTGCTCCCCTGTTTCTTTCTTCCTTCCTTCCTTTTTTTTTTGTTAGCAGGTGGGCTTGAACTCAGGGCCTCATGCTTGCTCAACATTTTTACTCACAGTTGGTGCTCTATAACCTGTGCTAAGCCTCCAGTCTACATTTTGCTGGCTAATTGGAGATGAAGTCTCAAGGATTTTTCTACCTGGGCTGACATTAAACCAAGATCCTTGAGGTCTCAGCCTCCTGAGTAGCTAGGATTTCAGGTGTGAGCTGCCAGTACCTAGCTACTTACTTACTGTTCTTCTAAGATGTTGCTTTACAATTAACATTAGTCAACAGTGATATTGGTAGGAGCAAAATTTTTTCTGAATCCGGTGCTGGTGGTGCGGGCCTGTCTTTTAGCTACTTGGGAGGTTGAGGCTGGGAGGATAGAGGTTCAAATGTAGCCCACATCAAAAAGTCCGTGAGACTTCATCTAGCTGTAGCACATGCCTATTATTCTGGCTTTGATACAGAGCCTAATATCGGTGGACCGTGTGCAGGTGTATGCCAAGGAAAGAAGCAAGAACTTGTCTCAAAAAATAAATAGCAAAAAACCAGGGCTATTTCCATGGCTCAGCAATATGAGAACCAGCCTAATAACGAGAGGCCCAGAGTCCAAGCCCCACTCCAAAAAAGATAAAATGCTGAAGGTTTATAACACATTAAATACAGGCTAGGCAATCTTCATGAGTTATGGGTTTTTTGAAGATGAAGAAACTAAGGATCTGCCCCAATTCACACAGCTAACAAGTAGCTGTGATAGAATTCAAACCAATCTTTGTCACTTTGTTTAATATATAACCTTTGAATTAAGTATTTCCTTCTATTTTCTAGAGGGAAGATGGTCTGCTAAATGTTTTTACAACTTTTCCAACAGAAAAGATCTGAGGATCATGTTGGTTCAAAGCCAGCCTAGGCAGATAAATTCAAGAGGCTTTTATCACAAATTAACTAGCAAAAAGCTGGAAGTGATGGTGTGGTTCATGTGGTAGAGCTCCAGCCTTGAGGGGAAAAAAGTCAGAGTGAGAGGCACAGAGTTCAAGCTACAGTATCAGTATACAAATAGCAAGGTACCATTTGCACAAATAAGCCTGTTATGATGGGTCTTGACTGTAATTCCAGCTATGTGGGAAGCACCGTAGTTCAGGTATGACACCACATCTAAAAACATAACACAAAAAAGAGCCAAGGAATGGCTCAAGTGTAGAATGCCTGCCTAGCAAGGACAAGGCCCTGAGTTCAAATCCTAGTAATGACCCACAAAAGAAAAGTGATAGACGCCTTTCTCTAGGTGAAGAATGGGCATTGTGTACTTGTGCTATCATTACAATCTTGAATTTTCATACTTACAAAAGCAACGCACAAATATTACCTATAATGTTCATTTGAAACCAGCATTTCTGATCAATTGATTGTTTGATAGTAGCTATTTTAATAGATGTCGAGTTTATGGTTTTGCTTTGCATTTTTCTAGTCATTAGTACTGTGGATTTTCACTTTTTTCTCTTTCTAAGAATCTGAAGCCTGTGGCCTGAGGCCAAGCAGGGCAAAAAGCTCATGAGATTCCCATTTCAACCAGTAAAAACCTGGGTGTCCATGGAACACTTTTCATCCTAGCAACATAGGAAATATAAATAGAAGGACCACTGTCCAGGCTAGCCCCAGTAATAAAGTGAAATCCTATTTGAAAAACAGAGGAAAAAAAGGCTGGCTGGAGACATGGTTCAAGTGGTAGAGCCTCTGCCAAGAAATCACCGGGCTTCTCACTAGATGAATGGATCAAGAAAATGTGGTATATATACACAATGGAATTCTATGCCTCCATCAGGAAGAATGACATTGCCCCATTTGTTAGGAAATGGAAAGACTTGGAGAAAATTTTATTAAGTGAAGTAAGCCAAGCCCAAAGAAACATAGGTCCCATGGTTTCCCTTATTTGCAATATCTAGTATATGTATGAGTCAAGCAGAAAAGGTCAGATAAGGTGATGTTAGGAAAATGAACTCTAAGATAAGTATTTAAATGTTGTTTTCTTTCATGCATTTGTTTCTAACGCATTTATAAGATTATTTCTTTGTTGCTTTGTATGTTCCTCCCCCACAGTATAACCCCTGCTTTGACTGCATTTGATGTTGGTATAATTTGTGGAGGGGAAGGGGAAAAACAAGTCGTTTAAGTAAGGATACAGGTGGACCTGTTGCAACAATGAGAATTACAAGTTTTCATGTCGAAAACGAACTTTACAACTTGGGGGGGGAGGATTAGGTGGAGAGAGAGGGAGGATGGGAAGGGATGGGAAGGGTAAACAAAGAGGAGGCTACAATGCTTGATAAGAAATGTACTCACTATCTTGCCCATGTAATTGTAACCCCTCTGTACAGTATTTTCACAATAAAAAAAAAAGAAATCACCGGGCTTTGGGTGCAAATCTAAGTACCATCAAAGAATAAAAATAAAATCCAGGGGCGGTCACTAATGGCTCACATCTGCAATCCTAGCTACTCAGGAGGTTCAAATCCAGCTTAGCAGGGAGCCCATGAGACTTTTATCTCCAAGTAATCTCCAGAAAGTGAGAAGCAGAGCTGTGACTCAAGTGGTAGAGCACTAGCCTTGAGCAAAAAAGCTCAGGGACAGCACCCAGGCCCTGAGTTCAAGCCTAATGACAAGTACCAAAATATAAAAGGAAAATCCAAAAGCTTGAGAAATATTGTGTCAATATAATGGCCTCAACAAAAAGAGCAATTCTTCATCAGAGAACCCCTGGGAAGCCAGGTGTTAGAAGGACCAGCAAATGTGACATCCAAGACTCACAAGTCTGTCTTGATTAAGAAATATTGAGGAAGAAACCTACCTAACATTTAAAAGAACCTTCAACCAGACTTGATGATGTACACCCATAACTCTAGCAATTAGGAGGTAGAGGCACAAGGATTGGGAGTTTGATGCCAATCTGGGCTACAAAGGTACATTGTCACACATACACAAAAGGAATACTTCGAATACAGATTTGTGATTTAAAATGTTTGTGTGTGTGTGTGTGTGTGTGTGTGTGTGTGTGTGTGTGCGCGCGCACGCGCGAGTGTCCCAGTCTCTTAAACAATCAGTGTCAGTATTGAAAATGGCCTACAAATTCAAAGGGACACAGAACATAAAAGCATCCCCATTCCCTCACTTCTTCAACCTCACCCCAGAATCCTGCCATGTTCTTTTTAGTGGCAACCTTGTACCTGCCTTGAGGAAGGTCTCAGCTTGTGTGGAGGGCTAAGAATTGGTAGCCAAATATTTCCTGTAGCTTATTTAAGTCTAGTTGAGTATTTAAATAAGTATTTAAGTCTAGTGAGGAAGGGATCAGCGACATAACTATGTCACTGATATAGTTCCTCCCAAGCACTTAATAAACCCAAGGAATGGCACCCCAGCTAGGATTCCACGGGGAGGCATTTGGGAGCGCCTGACCAGCCCAGCGCCTTTCCAACAGTGATTGGTCTATGTCCTCCTTGGTTGATGGGTATGCCCATAGTTTAGTCCCTGCGAACAATACAAGCCATCCTTTGGAAACCCTCCAATGAGCAGCATTGCTGTTTCCTGGGAGCAAGAAACAGGAACCATAGGCAGGCAGGTGCAGGCCACTGGTGGAGTAGGGTTGCCATGGGCAGCTCCCGTGAAAGTGCAGTACATTCCAGATACAGAAACCATTTTCTTTTCTTTTTTCATTCATTCATCCGCTCACTTTTTCAAGCCCCAGTACTGGGGCTTGAACTCAGAGTCTGGGTGCTGACCTGAACTTTTGTATTCAATGCCAGAACTCTACCACTAGAGACACAGCTCCACTGCCTGCCTTTTTCTGGTTCACTGGAGATAAGACTGGCACAGACTTTGCTGCCCACGTTGCTTTTGAGCCTCGATTCTCAGATCTCAGCTCTTTTATTTTCGTTTTTACGGCTCAGAAAGAACCCAAATTGTTATTGTTTTTTAATTTCTAAGTCTTTAATCTCCATATACAGACATGAATACACATGTATTTCTTCAAAAACATTGTTTTGTAAGCAATTTTTACAACATGAGCAGTTCCTTTTGTTTTCCTATGAATTTCATTTTATTGGCTGCAAAGTATTACATGCAAAGATACTTATGATTTGTTTAACTTTTTGTCATTTGTTTAAATTTACACACTTTTTTTTTTGCCAGTCCGGTGCTTGAACTCAGGGCCTGGGCACTGTCCCTGAGCTTCTTTTGCTCAAGACTAGCACTCTACCACTTGAGCCACAGCACCCCTTCCAGCTTTTTCTGTTTATGTGGTTCTGAGGAATCGAACATGCTAGGCAAGCACTCTGCCACTAAGCCACATTCCCGGTCCAAACTTTACCCTTTTTTGTTATTTGAGTGGTTTCTGATCTTTCATATACTTGCTAATAGTGTCTGATCATTTCCTTACTATAGGGAAGAGGGAGAGAAGTCAAGTCACTAAATGTTTTGTTGTTTTCATTTGAAAACACAGCTTTAAGTTTTTATTTGAACATTTCTGCTTCTCAATATGTACTACTTTACATATAATTTCCATTCTCATTTTAACAATTATTAAAAATTTTATAAAGAAAGAAATCTAGAAATACTTCAGCTGGTGCCGTCCGTGCTACCAAGAAACTCTGAGCTTTGACTTAAGGATTGGGAATTCCAGATTTTTGAACCTGATTTCAATAAAAAGCTCAATCTGGTATCTTCTGAATTCTTTGAAGATTTTGATTCCTATTAAAGCAGTAGTGGGTAAGTGTATATGTTGTTTGTGTGTGTATGTGTTTATGTGTGTTCTGAGTGCTGGTGATACATAGTCAAGTCTAAGACCACGGATGTAATTATTTTCACTTCATATACTTTAACAGATAATAATAGTTAGGATGAACTAAACTTACAAGAAAATGTCCCCAAATTCCTGACGTCCAACAAAATAGAGGCTAATTCTTCACCATGCCTTATGTGAGTGGGACTGCCAAGATGCCATGTTTCACTCAGCTACTCAGGGACCCAAGCTTCCCACACCATGTGTTCACAGCACATTTCCTCATTGGACACAATCAAAGGAAGAAAATGAGAAAGTTAATTCAATAGGTGCTTAATTGTTCAACAGAGCATGGGACTATTGTCCCCTCTCTACCCGTATCATATTGAACAACATGTTCTTGAGCAATAAATATCACCTGGTTCAAATTACACACATTGGAGACTGAAAGAGTTTTTCTTTTTTTCCAGAATGTAAATATATATACACCTACAATAGCTTTTTTTTTTTTTGGTTGGTTGTAGGGCTTGAACTCTGGGCCTGGGTGCTGTCTACCACATTGAACAAAAACACCACTTCCAATATTCTGGTGGATAATTGGAGACAAGAGTCTCACAGACGTTACTGCACAGGCTGGCTTTGAACCATGATCCGCAGACCTCTGCCTCCTGAGTAGCTAGGATAATAGGTGGAGCCACTGGCACTGGTTAGCGTTTTTTTTTAAACCTCGTTTTCATTTGCTGGAGTTGATTTCGGTAAGTATTATTTTATGTAGATTAGTGGAACAAAGAAATTGTGCCTTTGGGGCTGGGAAGGTGGCTCAGTGGTAGAGCGCTTGCCTTGCATGCATGAAGCCCTGGGTTCGATTCCTCAGCACCACATAAGCAAAAAGAAAAAAAGCCAGCAATGGCGCTGTGGCTTAAGTGGTAGAGCGCTAGCCTTGAGCTGAAAAGCTCAGGGACAGCGCCCAGGCCCAGAGTTCAGGCCCCATGACCGGATCTAAAAAAAAAAAAAAAAAAGAAATTGTGCCTTTGTGCTCCTCCCCTAAGAATATCCTCCTTTGGTCTCACTGTGGATTTCAGCCTCTTGAATAGTTAGGAATAACAGGCATGAGCCACTGGCTTCTGGCACGTACAGAAGTTTTTGTAGCAAGAGACAGACTTACAGAGAAAGCTGCATGGAAGCAGTATGCAGTAATAAAAACTGAGAACCTGTGTGCCTAGGGTACAGCTCAATAATAGAGGAAACGCTTAATGTGTTCTCAGCCGTGGATTCAATCCCCAGCACCAAAACAAACGACAAACGACACCAAAATTCTCACATTCTGAAATATTGAACATTTTTCAGTTAAATGAAAAAGTCAGTGTTTGAGAAATTCCACTCAGTTCCTAACTTTGGCAGTGGCTTTAATGAAACATTAAATGAAATGCAGTTTTTTCTTTCCCCCTCCTACCAATCACTTACCACATTCAATTGTGGGCAGCAATTTTTAGCCACTGCTTATTGTTTATTGGCAAAATAATTATCAACAGCTACAATAGAAACCATCGTGCCTCTAGAGTAGCACTGTCTAAAAGAACTCTCTGTAATGACAGAAATGGTTGACATCTTGTATTTACTAATACATGTCTCATATGGCCAAGTAACAAGCAAACCATTGCTATAAGACCGAGGAACATTTGAAATATTATTTAATTTTAGATCACTTAAGTAGACTACTGTGAAGACAATATGTCACTATATTACCCAAAAGAAATACACACATGGTGGGTGCCGGTGGCTCACACCTCTATTCCTAGCTACTCAGGAGGCTGAGATCTGAGGATTGTGGTTCAAAGCCAGCCGGGGCAGTAAAGTCCATGAGACACTTAGCTCCAATTTGCAACCAGGAAACCGGAAGTGTATTGGTACACTTGCCTTGAGCAAAAGAGCTCAGGAAAAGTGCCCCTGCCCAGGGGCTGGGAAGGTGGCTCAGTGGTAGAGCGCTTGCCTTGCATGCATGAGGCCCTGGGTTCGATTCCTCAGTACCACATAAGCAAAGAGAAAAGAGCCAGAAGTGGCGCTGTGTCTCAAGTGGTAGAGCACCAGCCTTGAGCTGAAAAGTTGAAGGACAGTGCCCAGGCCCAGAGTTCAGGCCCCACGACCAGAACCACCCCCCCAAAAAAGTGCCCCTGTCCTGAGTTCAAACCCCACAACCAACAAAAAAAGAAAAAAGAAAACACACACACACACACACACACACACACACACACACACACACACACACAATTTTAATATCTAACTCACATTTATTAAAAATTGAAGATTACAGAAAGCATGAGCAAGACTGCCTTCATTAAACAAGCTTCATTAACCTGCGTTTGACTAATAAAGTAATATCACAAAAAGAAAATTGGAGAATAAGTCTACACCAACTTCTGAAATTAAAAATAAAAGCAGCCAAGACAGACATTGTCCAAAGAAGGACAACCATAGACTGCCCTCTAGTGGCAAGAGATAAAGTTGCTGCCAAGAAGCTGAGCTGTCTGTGCGCCAACAGAAAACTGCTCAGAGATTTCTTTTACAAAATTGTAACTTGAATAGATTCCAGGGCAATATATAAAGAAAACATCATTTTTGTCAACAAAAATTAGGCCTAATTTTCACTTACTTTAAATGTGCTCTCTCTTACTAGAAATTTGATCTCTTCAGGAAAAATGTGTTTTGTTAATAATATTTGGGAAACAGAAGTGAGTTTATAGATCCCTAATCAAATTGTGAGCAGAATTTTAGACAAAAAAACTCTGTGGGTAAATGTTCTGGAATGGAACATGAAAGCAGCTGACTCGGAAATAAAATAGTGAGCAGCAATGGAATTTATAAAAGGTCAAGATATATTGACAAAAAAAAAACCTTATTATTACAAGAGATTTTCATTCAGCTATGCAGCTCAAAAGACAGCTCTCTTCCACATGGCCAGTTTTAATAACAACCATACATATTCATTTAGAATTAACTACTGAACTACCTTCACGTACACGAAGTAACTCAAAACAGAAATGACTTGTGTTACAACTATAGTTTTTCCCTTACGGGATTAAGGAAAAAGCAGACTCTATATACACCGCATTTAAGTACAGAATGTACAGAGGACAGATATATTGATAGATACACACACACAGATGTGTGTATATATTATGTGTATATATATATATATATATATATATATATATACACCCACATACACACAAAAGTGCATTAATAGGTAATACATTTAGCAGGAATACAGGAAAAAAAATCCTGGTTAACAATGATACATTACAGTATTTAAGACTATTTGGAGAATCTCCAAGTCAGTCAATTTTCTAATTGCTTTGGTTATGATAATGATGCTACATAACTAATTTTTGAAACTAAAAACAAAAACAAAAGCAAACCTGAAAAAAATTTGAAATTTTTAACCATCTCTGAAATGTTTTACATATACTTGTATTTGTTAACTTTTGACCACACTCCTATTAAGATTCCCAACACAGATTTAGACTGTGAATTAGTGTACTCAAACAGGAAATTAAATTTACCCAATATCAGGAACAAACATGACCAGATACACACTTAAAAGCCTCAGTTGGACAACCTAACCCCAGTCTCAATTTAAATTCAACAGATTAGCTACCGTTAAAGAGCAAGCAGCTCAACAAGACAGGTCATGGCTTTAGTCCATCATTCTTTAGAATAATTGAGCATCGTTAAGCATTAACTTGGCTACTATACATGTTAATTCTACAACTAGTTTTAAGAATCAAACTGGATACATAATTAAGCAAGTCTCCCTTTTCCACCTCAATCCTCACCACAAAAAAGGGACAGATTTCCACAGGTTTCATTCACCACAAAGGTTTAACAGAGACATGAGAGTACAGATAATGTAATATATGTGGAAGTCAACAAAAAGCAAACTAGGTTTTCTGAGTTTGGCATGAATGTCATACTAAAATGTAATCCACCAATATTTAATCTAGATATAAACATTGATAACTTCAATTTAAAAAAAGGAAGTGGAGAGCCGACAACAAATACTCACACTAAAACCTGAAAATAAAATTGTAGTGAGTCAATTCACATCTTCAGCTATGCCATGCAACTCAACTTCCTTACTCTTAACAGCCAGTTGGAAGAATTCTGAGCTGCTTCTAAGACTTTTGGAGTAAGAAAATAATTATCCAAAGAAACAATGCCTTAATATTCTAAAGAATATACTCTAGAAATTATGCTGACAAAAAGTGCCTACTAGCTCAAAATCTCAGATGGTTCTTACTAACTCCATGTTTAAGATAGGTTTCTTTTACCATATAAACTTACATGCAATAAACCCATTCCAAAGTTACCACAGTACATTTGTATTCAAATATCTTTTTAACTGACAGTCTTAGAGATTACATTCACCTCTACTTTAGACATGTTGAATGTCAGTGCCCTCAACATCAATATTATTTAATGCAAATAGGAACTTAACTATCAGCTACCCAAAACCATAAACTAAGTACCCCCCATGAATTTCAAACAAGCATCTTCAGAAGTGCTAAAGGTAACCTGTTCATTAAAAGAGGATTGAAAAAACAATTACACAAATGGTTTTTTAAATACCTAAAATTAGCAAAACAATCTAATCTCAGTTCTTGAAGTACCTTCCCTTACACCTTAAGAATTGTCTTTCCAGATAAGTAAAAGCTATCTAGTTTAATATAATATCCTTCCCAGGTGTGGTGGTGCACACCTGTAATCCCAGCACTTGGAAGGGTAAAACAGACCCTGCATGTTCAAAGCCTGCTATCCTGGCCTTTGGCTTCCTTCAGGGGAAAAAATTTGTTAAGCCATACTTTAGATAACTTCCAATGATCTAGCTGGCTGAAAACCAAGTTATGCAAATGAAATTTACGATCTGAAGTTTACATTTCATTTTACACTCTAGTAGTACCAATTGATTCAACTGAATGAGTTTGCTTGTTGATATCCAAACACCATGGGCCTAACATAAACCAAATCATAATACATCAATTGTTTTGGAGTTTGGAAAAAGCCTGATATCAGAGTTCATCACCTGTAAGGCACATGAGGTTGCACAGAGTAATACATGAACAAAAACTTTGTTAGAGAACCCAAAACAAACATGACTTCTATAATGTTTATGTATGAACATTTTTGGCTTAAATATGAAGATATTGGATAAACTTTACAATTGTTAAAGCTCATCAGAATCTGGACCTTTATATAAGTTTTGTGTGTGTGTGTGTGTGTGTGTGTGTGAGTATATGTGTGTGCAGGGCCTGGGCACTGACCCTGAGCTTTTTTGCTCAAAGCTAACCATCTACCACTTGAGCCACAGCTCCACTTCCTGCTTTCCCAGTATTTAATTAACTGGAGATAGTCTTATGGATTTTCCTGCCCCAGCTGGCTTCAAATGGAGACCCTCAGATCTCAGCCTTGTGAGTAGCAAGGATTACAGGCTTGTGCTACTGGTGCCCGGATTCATACAAGTTTTTCCTTTATGAGGGGATTTAGCACTTGCTAAATAAGAGGAGACATGCACTCAATTGAAAGGTTATTATTTTATAGGTCAGATTCTGGGCTTAGTTCAGCAACAACTAATTTACCTTAGGGACAGAGGAACTGGATTAAACTGTCAAGTGTCATTTTATGCTAAGTTCCTATTGGGACAGAATGAACTAAGCACTGCACTATGCATCGTGATATATTGCTTCCTTTAATAGTTGCAAAGCTAAGGAAAACAAACACATCATCTTAAGGTTCCTATTTTAAAAAAGCTGTGGTAAGGACTGACATAATATTATGATGTCTCTATTTAACAAACTGTCTGTGATTAGATTTGTGGGGACAATACCATACCCTCAGCTAAAAAGGTATATTTTTAAAGCAGAGACTTATTTGTTCTAGGGTAAGTTATCTTCAGATCAAAGAAACAGCACTGGAGCAGTAAGTCTTATCTTTTATTAATTTACACTTAAGAAATACTGACTTGGATTTGTTTTAAATTTAACTCAGGGAGATACCAGAGTAAATAAATGATTACTTATTCCAAGACAGATATAATTCAAACCTGATCTACATGAGGCATTAAAAACGGAACGAAAACACAGAACATTATCAAAGACTGGTTTCTGTTTTGAAGGCTGGTTTCTGTTTTGAAGGGAGAAACATTCCATAAGGGCCTTCTTGGATCCCAAGCAATGTCAAGTTATTTAATTTTGTAATAGGAGATTTCAGATGGGCGCCAGTGGGTCATGCCTGTAATCCTAACTCAGGAGGCTGAGATGTAAGGATGGCAGTTGAAGCCAATCCTAGGCAGGAAAGTCTTGTGAGACTCTTATCTCCAATTATGCACCAAAAAAGCTGGAACTGGAGCTATGGTTCAAGTGGCAGAGCACTAGCCTTGAGCAAAAAGCTCAGGGACAGTGCCCAGACCCTGAGTTCAAGCCCCAGAAAAACTGTTTTCAGTCTCTTTCAAATCCAGCTTATGTACAGTTTTTAACTTATACAATTTACACAAAACTTCACAGTGCACTTTTCTAAATACTGAAACCTTCATAAACTTTTAAAAATCAGCTTTGTGGCACTTTGGTAAACATGTTTAATAGTGACTTCAGTTAAATCTAAGGTAAATAAGACTATATGGTTGTTGAGAGAGCAGTGATCAGTCTTAAATCCTATTATAACCCTGTTCAGGAGTTTCTTTTACAGATCACCATCAAAGCGTTTCCAAGTAGGTGACATCTAAATGCTGCTCTATCTCTCAGAATGTGGCTTACTTCCCATAAAGAATAGGTAAATAGAGCAAGTAATCACTAGGTGGAACTCAGCACTTGTTAAGAGCAGGTAAAGGATACAGGTGTATTTTGCTCATCTCTCCCTTTGCTCTTCCTATACTTGGAAGGGAAATGAGGTGGACCCTTTGCATCTTCCTTCATGTTTTCTGGGGTCTCTCTCCAAGAATTTTTTGAGCGCTCCAAGTTGGTAAGGACCATCAAACAAGGAGCATGAGGAAAGTCAGAAAGACTGCTCCTATTAACAAACCTATATACATACACATTTTCATTTAAACTCTGACTGCATCTTCAAAACATTACGACCATTCATACTATAGAACTTAGCGGAACTGCAATGCATTTTTATTCTGTTTTAATTATTTTAAATTTCAAGGAACCAAAATGAAATTAAAAATTCAAAATACATGGTAATTTTGGTTTTAAGTAAACAAAGTTTAAGCTTTTATCAACTGAAAATTAAGAATTTATATTAGCCGGGCCCTGGTGGCTTACACCTGTAATCCTAGCTACTCAAGAGGCTGAGATCTGAGGATCGTGGCTTGAAGCCCACCTAGGCAGGAAAGTCCTTGAGATCCTTACCTCCAATTAACCACCAAAAAACCAGAAGGGGAGCTGTAGCTCAAAGTGGTAGAGCGCTAGCCTTGAGCGCAAAAGGTCAGGGATATCACCCATGCCCCAATTCAAGGCCCATGACTATCACCAACAACAACAAAAAAGAATTTAAATTGCTAGCTGAGCACTGGTGGCTCATACCTGCAATCTTAGCTACTTAGGAAGCTGAGATCTGAGGACTGAAGTTTAAAGCCAGCCCGAGCAGGAAAAAGTCCATGAGACTTTAACCACCCAAAGGCTGGAAGTGGTGCTGCACTTCAAACTTCAAGTGGTAGACCACTAGCCTTGAAGAAAAGAAAAAAAAGCAGCTCAGGGATAGCTCCTAGGTACTGAATTAAGCCCCAGGACCAATACAAAGAAAAAATTTTAATTGCTCATCTTTTTAACAAGCTAATGTTTAGAAAAGGTAGAAACCCTATTAGCCTAGAGACTCTATAATTTTTAAATGTTGTCTACAACTATTTCTACAGATTCAAAATATCCTCCTAAATGTTACCCCCAAGAACATTACAAAACTAACTCAGAAAGCAGCTTGATTGTCAGTAGTATCACTTTCCACCTTTTTTACCCACATGGATGTTGAAAGATATGGTAGGAGATAAGGATTCATATCATTTCTAACTTCTTGATAACAAACTCTGAAAATACTTAAAGAAATTCCATGTTATATTTAAAATTAGGGCTCTATTAATAACCAACAAGCTAAGGTGCCTTCTATATAACAATTCACAAAGGTTAAGAGAACTCTAAGGGGGTTCAACAGTTCAGTTAGAACATGAACCTGCTCACTATCATAAGCCCGAAACTGCTACACTAAATATTTCAAAATTAGAGCTGTGCTGGATTAAAAGAAAACCTACCAAAATAATTTAGACAGAGAAGAGAGATCAATCAATTTAGGTCTTTAGGATCATTTTACAGCCTAAAATTTCAGAAAGCAATTGAAAAGGGGAATAGTTATTGTTTAGCATATTGCAGTGTCCATTTCAATATTAATCAGCCTAGCCGTCAGTCTAAAATTCAGCTACTAGTAACATCATTTCTTCAGTAGTTATCACTTACAGAAAGAATTCCGATTTTTACGGAAGGAGAAAAACAGAGGCAAATCAAACTGAGAAAAGATTTGGGCCAATTCTTATACCCTTGAGTTACTAATGAGTGGAAACAGAACAAAACCTAATAAAGGCACTATTGTAAACAGCAATTGAACTTTGTGTGCACACTCACTTCCATACAGATTTCCATCTGGAATTGAAAATTATGCTATGGCCTTTTAGAAAAAGTAAACTAAGAAATATTGACATTAAGGGAACTGAATTACGATCCCTACACATGTACACACACTGATATAATAAACTACTTGTCAGTACTTTGAAATCTCTAAAATTGTAGAAATACTAGTCTTTGAAAAATCCCACCATAAAGTTTAAATGGTCAAAACACTTATTTAAACCAATGGTTCTTAAACCAAAATGTGTACCAGAATAATCTGACACTGGTTAAAACAAAACACAATTATGCTGCCACTCTTGTGGTTTGATTGGTCTGAAGTAGAACCAATAGCATGCATTTCTAACAAGTTGTTGAGTGATGCTGAAGCTGCAGGTCCTGGGACCACTCTCTTAGAACCACTGGTTTAAACTGTTAAAGGTACACCAGCAAAACCCTAACCAAAATTTTGGCCAAGATGCATGTAAACTAATAAAGATAGAATAATGCTTGGAAAGAATGCTCATAGAATCATTCTTATTACATCAGAACGTCAACATCTGCTTCATGGTCTTCCTCTGTCACTTTCAAGGACAGCACTTCTTCATTAAGGAAAAGCCCACTGAGCCTCTCCTTCCGGGCCTGCCTCTGCTCCTTCAGTTGCCTTTTGCGGAAGGCCTTCTGCTGTAACTTCCGCTGCTTGGATCTCTTCTGTCAAAGTAAAAAGTTTTAGATTAGTAAGGTTTAGTTCTTGGACCCAATGTGTTTTGTAGATCAAATTCTCTATTTTCTGAATGGTAAGACTTATGAAAATTTCCCTGAAGTACTATTCTTATAACAATTGAAGTGAGATATGGCTTAGAACTGCAAATGATATTTTAAGATTCTACTTTCATGCTGTTTGACTAGGCAGGGTTGATTCTTGATCATTTGCCCTCATATAGGTAACGAGACACTTTGAAAACTTAGTGTACTGTAGTACACATTGGTATCAATTCATGGCAAATTCAAAATTAATACGGCGGGGGAGGGGGCAATACTGAATATAAAATGAAGGGAACATTGACCCAATCTCTTCACCTTATACTTCTCACTTTTTTTAAAAAGGGCTAGCCATTTTACAAGTACTGGGAAAGGATGATGCCTTTCTCATAACAGCAAATACCATCTTAAAAGGCCATTAGAGGAAGCAGTGTGGCTCAAGTGGTAGAGTGCTAGCCTTCAGCTGAAGAGCTGAAGGACAGCTCCCAGGCCCAGAGTTCAAGCCCCACGACTGACCAAAAAAAAAAAAAAAGGCCAAAAATAAAAGGCCATTAGAATCCTAGTGGATACTCCAGGCTTTGTTACTGAATAGATGGAAAAATAGAACGATTACATTTCCACAAAGATAGCTTGGTAACTCACAAAGCCTGCTGTTCCTGGTACTTTGATTTAAGAGCCAGGGAAGAGTTTATTGTGTATCCTCAAGTGACCATTAGTTTCCCAAAGAGGGTTCCCTTTCATCTTTAAATTGGTTCCAGATTCTATGCAACTGCAAAGGACCTAACTCCTCTGCTTAGCCATGTACATATACACTAACACCTTTTTGTTTTTTTTTAAGTATACAAGGATATCACAGAGGATTTTTTTTCCAATTTTGAAAGTCAAACAAATTACAGAAATCATTATTACATTTAAAAATTACCTAAGAAGAAAATGGTCAAGATTAAAACATAAAGAAGACATTTAACAAGTACACAAAAGACATACACAACATTCTTAGGAGCAAATAGACAGCAACATCAGCAACATAGTGAGATTCGCTCAATTATGAGTTGCAGTCAATAAAGCAATTTTGAAGATTACTCATTATTTCCATCAATATCTTACTTAAAACAGACATAAAATCAGGAAAAATTGAAATTGATAGATGTGGGTCAAAAAAAAGTACTTGAAAGCACTCAATCTAGAGTGCTTTGTTCAACAGTAGAGCATCCAATTCAATTAAAACCAAAACCCACAGGCATCTAGATAGCAGGGAAAATTTCACTCTTGAAGAGATTTAAATCAAAGAGTACTAATATTAGTATTGAAAGATAGAGTTTTGTATTGATTAGGCATTTTACTTTTGAATCCCGAATCCGCTCTGCTGCACTTGCAGACAGGTTGCTGTCACTGTGTGCTCGACTCATGTTGGCACTGGAGTTTGAAGCAGAGTTTCCAACACTGGACCCACTGCTGCTTGCAGAACTGACCATGCTGGCACTGCTGCTGCTGGCACTGGCACTGGCACCGCTTACTCCACTGGTGCTTGCACAACTAAAGTTGCTTCTCTTCCAGGCCTCTCTTGCAGGCCGTTGACGAGGACTATGCTCCTTGATATAGTTTCTGACCTTCAGATACAAATAAAACTGGTTAGTGCTGTACCGTGATGTTCTATCCTCAAGATGCTGGAGGAAAAAAAAAATCATATTGTCCTTAATCCAAAAGATTGTCTAAATTCTGCAGATACAGAAGTTAAAATATAAGGACACAGGGGCTGGGAAGGTGGCTCAGTGGTAGAGCGCTTGCCTTGCATGCCTGAGGCCCTGGGTTCGATTCCTCAGCACCACATAAGCAAAAAAAAAAAAAAAGCCGGAAGTGGCGCTATGGCTCAAGTGGTAGAGCGCTAGCCTTGAGCTGAAGAGCTGAGGGACAGCACCCAGGCCCAGAATTCAGGCCCCACGACCGGACCCCCCCCCCCCAAAAAAAATATAAGGACACAAGAAATCTCTGAATTTGAGTCAGGCACCAATGACCTATACCTGTCATTCTAGCTATTCAGGAAGTTGAGATCCTCAGAAAGTTTTATTGCTAATTAATCACCAAAAAGCCAGAAGTGCAACTGTGGCTCTAGTGACAGAGCACTGGCCTTGAGAGATAAGGCTCAGGAACAGCATCCACGTCCCGAGTTCCAGCCTCAAGACTAGAAACAAAAAAATAAAAATAAAATAAAATAAAGGAAGATGCACCTATTTATTGCACCTTGGTGATCCTGTCCTAAGAATATTCTCCTTTGGTCTCATTCTGTGTGAATGCCTAGCAACCTGTATAATTTATCATGCCGTATTGTATTTTTTTTTTTTTTTTACCATCTAGTGTGTTTACTTGAAGATTTATAGGCACATTCTAGTTACTACAAATGAGGGAATAATATTTACTGAAATGCACTCCAAGAAATGAAAACAAGGTTTTTTACTATTCTTTGTTGCTATTTTTGTTTTATTTTGCTCTTATTTAGGTGTCTTTGAGCAGGTAAGGGGGAACACAGAAATGAAGGGACTGAGGGAGAACAAATGAGCAGTGGTGCTCACTGCACACTATGTTAAAAATGAACTATACAACTTGTGGATGGGGATGGGAGGGAAAAACTGGAAGAAAGCAAAGGAAGGGGTGACATTGTCCTGACCTATATAACTGCAATCCCTTCTGTAGATCACCTTTACAAAAACGATTTTAAAATGCCAAAAGAGGAAGAAATTGTGAAATTTAGAAAGTTATCTCAAAAAGGAAGAAATCACAGAATTCAGAAACAGTTAATCTCAAAACTGATAATGTTCACAACTCTAGAAAACACCATGGGGATGTGGATATTAAAATCATTACAAATTGTGATCAGTGGTGGATGGAAGGCTATTAGCTTTCAGAATTTAGGACTTACAGAAACTGAAACAATTCAATCGATGAAAAGAAGCATTTGGTAAAGATCTTTACTAATGATGACTTAATTATTGATGGTATCTATGATTATGGTGTTATTTTGCTAAATTTCAGCAGAGGCTAATGGTATTAGTCTGAAATGCTAGACCTCAATTTACCATACTAATTAAAATGGCTGGAGTGTGGGAAAGTCTGTATCTGTTGGGAGAAATACTATAAATTTCCATAAATTTAAGTGCAAAACAAACCTAAAGTAGAAAATAGCTAGGAGTGTGCCTCAGCAGTCGAAAGCTTGCCTAGCAAGCATGAGACCATGAGCTCAAACCTAGTACAATCAAAAAGCATTTTTGAAAGTAGAAGCCAAATATCAAGGAAAAACACAACAAAACTCTATTTGAAAAGTAACAAAAATGCTCACTTCAGAATAGCTAAGAGAAAATTCATTAGGCCTCACTCTAGTCAAAATTTAATTACTCTGTAACTATTCAAATCTCCCAGCTCGAATGTTTACCAAAGTATAATTCTTGTGCACAGCCGTTAGTTAGTGCTTTGGTTTTTTTCAATACATCTCTTGTATGCTTAACAATCCCTTAAATGATGCATTAAGCTGTAAAGTCTATACAACTGAGGAGCAAGTTCTAGATTCACATTAACCAGAAAGGTACTTTCAGGTGAGATGGCCATAACAGTTTTAAAACCATGAGGTTCTCAAATGTTACCACCAATTTACTTTTTCTTCACAGGACTAGTAATCAAGCCCAGGGAACCGTATATGCTAGGCTGTATCACTAAACTACATTCCCAGCCCTAGCATTCGTTTTGCTAATTTACATTTCACAACAGTGATTTTGTTCTTAACTTCTAGGTACATATGATTATCCAAGTCTACATTTTATAAGTTGGTAGTATCTTTAATAGCTATATAACATGCATTTACTATACATACCTGCTTCAGTTTTTCACCTGTGAGACAGTTAAGTTCAATAATAAACTCATCGCCTATTGCTCTTCCTCTCTATACTCTTCAGGGTTTTCACCACAGTCACGCACACGGATTCATCTTCCTCTAAACTGTCCTCTCCATTGCGCATCGTCATTCCACCCCTACCCCCCAGTCACATCCCCTCCACAGGGCTCTTTTTCCCCCTCTCTGTGGTTAGCATTACCCTGCCTCCTTTAGGGCCGGTGCCTCTCTTTTCATTCTTCTGCTTTCTTGTTGTGCTTGTGTCACCCCATCTGTCTTTCCACTGCTTTTCCTCAATTGGTAGAATCTCTTACAGTACCCTTCTTTGCGAAGGAGAACCGCTGCAGGGTCCTTTTGAGGCTGGCAGGCGCTACTCCAGCGCAGTCACGCCCCCTCGCGTCGCCGGATGGTTCGTCTTCCTCATACTCGGAGCTGCGTCACAGTGACGTGTGTGCAGGTGCGCCAGCCGTCCAACCGAATGCGACCGGCGGTGACGCTGCCCTACGCCGCGTCTCGGAACACACAAAGTCACTCCCACTCAATCCCATGCTTAGAACCGCACATACCTACAGACTTCCATTTAGACGCACAGAGACAAACACCCCAGACACGATCTTGTATTCATGGTGCGGGAAGGTGAAGCCTCCACCCCTTCTCAGGTGATAGGCAAAGCTGAACCCTTGGTGTCAGAGACAGGCCCTTGGCCAATAGGTTACCGAACCTGTTAGTCCAGTGCCTGGGACTGGGAGTTTCAGGTGACCCTGCCCTCTGGCCTGACCTTATTTATGTCTGGACCAGCTCAGGGATGAGGATTCCATGCCTCCTGCCCCTGTGATCATGCCCCATCTCCTGTCTCCTGTCTCATCTCTGGTCACCATGGTATCCTACTTCAGCTCTCCATTGATTTGTTGGTATTGTTTTTGTTCTTTATGTCCTCTCTAGCCTGTTTCCTAACCGTGTTAAGTGTGTTTGTGGGCAGCAGGCCTTTGTAACAATTGGCACCTGCAGACCGCTAGTGTTCCAATAAAGACTCCAAGATTCGATCCTTCACAATGTGGCTTCTTAGCTGAGTGCCGGTGGCTCATGCCTATAATCCTAGCTACTCAGGAGGCTGAGATCTAACGATCTTAGTTCAAAGTCAGCCCTGGCAGGAAAGTCCATGAGATTCTTATTTCCAATTAACCTCCACAAAATTAGAAGTGGCTCTGTAGCTCAAACTGGTAGAGTGCCAGTACTCAGGGACAGTACTCAGGCCCAGAGTTCAATCCCTGTGACGGAAAGCACACACACACACACACACACACACACACACACCCCTACACACACACACACACCCAAAGTGTGGATTCTCCATTTTCTAACCTTACAACAATAGATACTTTTACTGTAATAGCACGAATGCTAAATTGATTCAACTGTTTATTGTTTTATTTCTATTTAATGCAAATCCTCTTGTTTTTGAAGAGAGTCAAAATGAGCCTGAAGTGGGATACTTGATAAGAACGATCTGATTAACTTAGAAGTGTTAAAAAAAAAAAAACCCAACAGACTAACTAGATTAGTAATTTGCAAAGAATAAAAATATACTCTGAGCCTGATGTAGTGGTGAATCCCTTTAATCCCAGTATTGAAAAGACTGAAACTGGAGGACCTTGAGTTTGAGGACAGAATGAGCTACATAGTGAGGCCTTGCCATATATATATATATATATATATATTAGGATATATATCAAATTTAATAACTGATATGATTCAGAAGACATAGCAGGTCCTCATTAGGAGCATTAGTTAGAATATTGTAGAAGTATTCCATTAGTATGTACGGCTAATGTTAAAACAAATAAAAAGACTGAAAAAAAATCATGTTCCAAAAGAAAAAATGTGGATTGAAAATTACCAGATTTAAAAAATATATTTACATGAAAGGATCAAAATTTCAAAATATCTGGCATCTCATTCATTTATTTTCTCCAACATTAACTAAATCATTTTTCTAGCTTACCTACATTTACATCTATGTACAAACCCATTTGAAAAGAATGCTGGGATAAGGCACTTTTCTTCTGTTTGGGTACATGTCCACTCGTAGCCTAATCAAGCTTCTGTCATTATAAGAGAACAGGGAGAAGGGCTATGTGTTGGACAACTAGCAATCTCTGCCACATTTTTTCCCCAACATATCTGCCTCCTTACCTGAACTAGGAGATTTGGAGTGTGCTGCGTTTATTTTATATATCTACATATTTACTGTTTATTTAATGTACATTAATGAAGCTTATTCTGTGTAATCTGAATAGAAGTGATTCCATCTTTTACCTGTGCAATTTTCTATACTTTATCTTAATTTTATTGTGTCCTTGATTATTTAAGAAAACTTTGCTCTCTCTCTGACTCTCTCTGTCTCTCTCTCTTTTCTTTGTACTGGCCTGGGCCCTATTCTTAAGCTTGTTTCACTCAAGGCTAGGACTCGACCACTTGAGCCACAGTTCTACTTCTGGCTTTTTGGTAGTAAATTGGAAATAACAGTCACACAGCCTTTCTTGCCTGGGCTGGCTTCAAACTGAGATCCTCAGATCTCAGCCTCCTGTGTAGTTAGAAGTATAGGCATGAGGTCCTGGTGCCCGGGTAAGAAACACTTTCTCATTTATGAGCTATTATTTTGGTGGTACTGGGGCTCTAACCCAGGGCCTTACTCATACTAGGCAAGTGCTCTATCAGTGAGCCACAGAGCTATGGTTCTTAATAACCATACAATTTTCTATGTTTATTTTAAAATGTTTAATATACTTTATATGAGCAGCCAACTATCCTATTTTTGTATATAAATGTCCCAGTTACCTTTTCCTTCCAAAAATTGAATCCTAAATCTAAAATGAAATAAAATAACTTGCAAGATACCTTTTGCAACTAAAAACCATCTTTAAATTTTTCAGAGGCCCTTGGACAAAGACTTATTACTTTATCTTATAAACAAAGGGAGTTGAGGAGGCAACAATGCTTGATAAGAAATGTACTCGTTATCTTGCCCATGTAATTGTAACCCCTCTGTATGGTATTTTCACAATAAAAAAAAAAAACAAAGGGAGCTGATTAAGTTATGTTCAATTGATATTACAGTACTACTGACTGTATGGGAGGGAGTGTTAGAACAAAAGCGTTGGTCAGTCTTTCCCCTGGTAGATTGTGTGAAAAAAACCTTAGTAATATAAAATGTCAGAGATTGTGTGCAGTATGGGAGGCACCTAGAGATTTCTCAGTGTCCTAGTTCTCCATGATCTTTGTATTTATCTGAGTTTTGATGGTGCTTTTTCCAGGGCTGTGGAAACTGTAGCAGGGCTATCAGTCCTTTCAGTTACTATTTCAAATGTTTGCTTAGGCACAACCTTGATATTCATTTGAAATTGGCTTGTTTTAGGCCAGGAGTTATCTCAGGTCCTGAGAAATTGTGAGAACTGTACTGGATCAACATTTATATAGCAAGCCATGAAGTATGGGGCTCACCTCATTTGTTTGCTCACTAACTCAGGACAATTAAAGTAATATTACATTGTGCTGTTTTGAAATGATACTCAAATAAACGTTCTAATTATGTGGCAGGAGCTAGTTATCATGTGATCATCCACATAATCTAGAATATAATTGCAATTAAATGCAAAACTATTCCTGTAGAAAACTCTTAAACGATTTTATCTAGCTTGAAAAATACCTACTTCTTAGAGAAAGTGTAAGATGCATGTATATTTAAAATAAGTTGTATTGTTAGTTTGTGACTACCAGATTCTGGTGCTATAACCTGAGACACTAACATTGTCATTCAGCACTTGACTCTTGTTTCTTTGAACAATCCAGTTTCTTGTTTCTAGAGTAAGCCAAGGTCCATTGGTCCTCAGTAGCTCCAGGATCCTGGCATTTATGCATTTGGAGGTCATACCATAACCATTTTTTAATTCTGTAAAGTTTTTGTCTGTTTGTGGGGCTGGTACTCAGGGCCTGGGTGCTGTGCCTGAGCTCTTTTGCTCAAGGCTTAATGCTCTACCCACTGTGAGCCACAGCTCCACTTCTGTTTACTTGGGGTTTCTTTGGTAGGCCATGGCGCTTGAACTCAGGACCCGGGTGTAGTTTCTGATCTCTATTGCTCAGGTCTGGCATTCTACCACTTTGAGCATAACATCACTTCCGGTTTTTGAGTGGTTAATTGGAGATAAGTGTGTCACTGGGAGTTTTCTGCCCTGGGGTGTGTCTTTGAACGGAGATCCTCAAATCTCAGCCTCTTGTGTAGCTAGAATTACAGGGGCAAATTACCAGCACCTGGCCACTTCTGGTGTTTGAGTGGTTAGTTGATGAGTGTCACAGGGACTTTTCGGCCCAGACTAGCACTGAATTGTGATCCTTAGATCTCAGCCTCCTAAGTAGCTAGGATTACAGGCATGAGCCACCAGCACCTGGCTCCTTCTATAATTTTAAGTTGGTCATTCCCAATTAGATATTAATGATTGTTTTTCAAAGACTCATTTCCAGTGCTCTCTATCTTGTTACAATTGAAATGAAAGGAAATGGTCATGCCCATCAGGTAACTAAATAACTGAAGCAAGTCGACCAACACTCCTTAGCCGCAGGTTTCTTTTTTTCATATTCAATCACTATGGTTAAGAAGTATTTGAGGAGCTGGGAAGGTGGGCTCAGTGGTAGAGAGCTTTGCCTTGCATGCAGAGGCCCTTGGTTAGATTCCTCAGCATCACATAAGCAGAAAAAGTCAGAAGTGACACTGTGACTCAAGTGGTAGAGCACTAGCCTTGAGTTGAAGAGCTGAGGGACAGCGCCCAGGCCCAGAGTTCAGGCCCCATGACCAACAAAACAAAAACGAAAACAAAAAAGAAGTATTTGAGGGGAAAAAGAAGAAGTATTTGAGGGGGGAAAAGTATCTTATATAGACAGATTTTTTTTCTTCTTATGTCCCCAAAGGATGGAGATTAATATCTATTTTCAAGGCATTTATATTGTAACAGTCACTGAAGGAATGTAGGAGCTGATATAAAGTATATGAGATGTGTGTATCTATTGTGCAAATGCCGTGCCATTTTATTTGACACTTGGAGCATTCATGGATTTCCCTGTGTTTGGGGGTCTTGGTAGCAACCATTTCTCTCAGGGATGACTGTACATAAAATTTTAAGGAAAATACTGTGCCATTTTATATAAGAGACTTCGAGCATTCATGATTTTTCCTGGGTTTTGGGGTCCTGGAACTAACCCATTAATCTCAGGAACTAGTATATATAAAATTTTAAGGAGAGTCTGAGTTGTTGTTGTTGTTTGGGGGGTCCAGTCCTGGGGCCTGAACTCTGGGCCTGGGCGCTGTCCCTCAGCTCTTCAGATCAAGGCTAGTGCTCTACCACTTGAGCTACAGCACCACTTCCGACTTTTTTCTTTTTGCTTATGTGGTGCTGAGGAATCGAACCCAGGGCCTCAGGCATGCAAGGCAAGCACTCTACCACTGAGCCACCTTTCCAACCCTGAGGAGTTGAGTTGTTTCATTGTGTGTTATATTGGTAGGGCACAGTGTCCAGCAGAATAGCTTGTGGAACAACCTTGCGAGCACAGGGTGCTTGTTTACTGCCGGTTTCCTCCCCTTACTCCTGAGTTCTTTCACTCCCACATGTCTCTGTTTTAGTTCTCTGCTTCCCTTTAGATCAATGTAAAGAGGTTTTCCATAAAGCCAAATGAATTTCATGCAAGGAATTTTTTTTTATCAAACTATTCTTTTCATTTTATATGAACATATATGCTTCATTTTATAAAATAGTAGTGGGTTGTTAAATTGTATTCATTTGGTAAAGAATTTGGCATTGTTGGGTTTTCCTGTGAATATATATATTTAAAAGTTATACATTGAAAATCTGGAGGTGTTTGCCTAGAATACAGAAAAGAGAAGTGGTAGGAGGAAAGAACAGTATGTGACACCTAGTAAGTTGAACAACTTAAGTTCCATAATGTAGTTTCAGTGGTGGTGGGGAGTCATATCTGGTGTGTGTAAGCTTCTTTGGGAGTTGGGGAAGGCTTCCCAGAGGAGGAAGCATTTGGAATGAGGCTTTAAGGATAAGAGGGGGAGAACTGGCCAGGGAATTCCAAGCAGAGTGCATAATTCACATCAAGACATCAAGTAGAAAAGAGCTGTATATGTCCCACAGTTCTGATTAGCTGGGTGGCTGAAGTGTAGGGTTCCTGCCTTGAGGCACCAGAGAGCAAAGTAGGGATTTTTTTTCTACTTGACCGCTTTCTCCTTTTGCTCATTGCACAGTTCTGGGCACACAGACTACTGGAGCTCAATAAATACTTGTTGAACTGGCAGAGAGTGATGGGAACAGGGCATGTGGATGCTTTTCTCACGCACCTGCCGTATAACTCTGGCAAAGCCCTTTTCTAAGGGGCTGCTGTTTGCTATTTAGTCATCCAGCAGTAGTGGAAAAACAGAGGAACAAGTTTGGGAGAGGCCTCGGCCTTCCTAGAGTTGAATCCTCGATTCAAGGGGGTTAGAAGGCGGGGCCAAGCTGAGGCCAGAAGGGCCAAGTCATGCGGGTCTGCAGCAGCGAAGGCTCAGTTCCTCCTCCGCTCCAGCAGGGGGCGAGGGGAGCGGTTCCTACTGTCCTTCCCCTCCAGATCGACGTCAGGCGGGCTGCAGCGAGTGGCGAGCGCAGTGGGCGGGGTCCAGGCCGGGCGGCGGCGCTGAGCTCGTGGGCTGGGCTGGAGCGCAGCGGTGGCGACGACGGCGGCGGCGGCTGCGGAGGCCACTGAGGTGCTGACTGGGTGGCTGCCGGCTGTTTTAGTCTCGAGTAGCTTCGGTACGGCCACTCATATCTCCCGTAGCCGCGAGCTACCGGGCTCGGCCTGCCTGTGAGCTGACGCGGGTGCCCTCGGGAGCGGCGACCGCGGATAGGTTAAGAGTGGGGGCAGGGGCAGGCGCGCGAACAGCCCAAAGCCAGAGAGGGAGCTCAAACCCGGCTGTCTTGAACCATGTCCGACGAGGCGTCGGCCACTACTTCCTATGAGAAGTTTCTCACCCCCGAGGAACCCTTCCCGCTCCTGGGACCCCCTCGTGGCGTGGGCGCCTGCTCCAGCGAGGAGCCAGGTTGTCTGGACATCAGCGACTTCGGGTGCCAGCTGTCCTCCTGCCACCGCACCGATCCGCTCCATCGCTTCCACACCAACAGGTACGAAGGGCTTCGAAGGGCCAGGGTGGGCTCCGCACACCTCTGCAACGTGCCAGGGAACAGAGTCGCGCCCTCGCTCGGTTCCGGCTTGGTCACTGTGGACTGAGTTTCTGGTCGTCCCCTCCCCCACCTTCTACTACTATCCTTCCCCTGGCTCCCTCCCTGCACTCTGATTCTCCTTAGGACTGACTCTACTGGCGTTCTATCTTCATTTCTTCCCTTCCCTACATTTTCCTCCAACCCTTTCCGTCCCCCCCCTCCCAATATGTATCCTGAGTATCTCAAACCCGCACTCTAAAATTTTAGGTGCTCTTCTATTTACACTCATTTCTAAAAGTTTAACCCCTTCCATTTGCGCAGTGCATAGGGCTCAACATCTACCTATTGGTCGTTTGAAAGTATTTTTAAAGATAGCACTCCCTTGCCCCAAATTTTACTCTTACAGTCCTCTCCTCACCACTACCCCAACCACAGTTTTGTTGTTTTTTTTTTTTAAATTAGAGCACTTGGAAATTATTCCATTCTTCTTTTTCCTCCCCCTTTTTGAACTGTTTGCCTTATTTTTGTGAACTCTCCCACAAGGTATAAACATAAATCTGAAACATTCTTTTCTGTAACATACCCACCAGGGTTGCTCCCCCAGTGCACTCGGAGAGAGGGAGGGGCAGAACAAGGCTTAGATGCATTTGTTTGGAAGATTTATCAGACAGTGCATCTTCTATCTTGTTTTATTAGAAGACAGTGTTTGGGACGATTGTCTCTTGCACATATTCTCTCATGCTTGTATTACAGCAAAAGTTGAAGGAAATTTGAAGATGCATTAGATATAGCCTTCACTTTTAAAACAGCCTGGTATTTGAGAGCCATGTAAATGCATTGACTAGTGTGTGGACAAATGACTAGGACCACAGTTCGTCTATGGAAATCCTGGAGATAGAGTCGTTATGATTTTTGACAACTTTCCTGAATTTGATCAGATTCTTCCACATTTTAAAATCTTTTGTCTATTTCCCCCTCATCTCAATCTAGATTTACCTAGGTCTTATGCAAAGCACAAGGATCAGGATTCTTAAACAAAAACTCTAGTCTTCAGAAACAAGATACTATAGTTAAACATTCAGAACATCAGCATAACATTTCTAAAGGAGATGGCAATGTGTTTCTTACAGGCACTCTATATCCTCCTTACAAAAATGAACAAGCCAGGCGCCGGTGGCTCATGCCTGTAATCCTAGCTACTCAGGAGGCTGAGATCTGAAGATCACGGTTTAAAGCCAGCCAGGGCATGAAAGTCCGAGATTCTCTTTATCTCCAATAAACCACTCGAAAACAGGAAGTGGCGCTGTGGCTCAAGTGGTAGAGTGGTCGTATTGAACTGAAGAGCACAGGGACAGCACCAAAGCCCAGAGTTCAAGCCCCATAACCGACAAAAAAAAAAAAAAAATGAAGAAACAGGCCCAGAGGAGGAAAAAAAAGAAATGAACCTAGATTACCCTTTTGGACCCAGAGATGGATCTTGGATCAGAACTAATGGATCCAGTGTTATCAGTGCTCACAGTAGTTTCATAGACTAACTCACAGAAACTTGTTTAATCGGTGGTGTAACCAACACGCTTGTAATATTGCTGAAATGAAGTGTTTAAAGTTATTTACATAGAAAAAGAATATAAAATTATTTTTGCAGATATTTGATATTTAAGTATTGTAGTAGCAGCAGAACAAATACCATACCCAAGAAAGTAAAATGTTTTCAGAATTAGCCTGCTGTGATGATTGAGGGCCAGAGTGAATATACAGGTTAAGGGTAAGCATTGCTAAAATGGATGGTGATGGAGAGTGAAGCAGTGAAAATAGTGTATTACTTACAGTATGTTCTGTTCTTTCTCCTCCAGAGGTTTTTCTTGTGTTTTCCCCTTAAAGATTGGTAAGGTCAAGGCTGTTTGCCAGAATGGGTCATTGAAGGTAGTAAGAGGAGGTTCCTGTTAAGCTCTACTTTATCCAAGTCAAGCATTATTTTTCCTACTTAACTGTCAGCTTTTAAAAAGCTCTCTGTCTTCTACCCTACTTTGGAATGGGAACAGGGGGTCTTATTTTCTGTATGCTTTTCAGCAGAAAGGAGAAGCAGAATTAGCAATATTTACAACAGATGATGTTTCTGCCCTAAGCCGCCTTGTTTGTTTTTTTAAATCTTTTTTCCTAGAATGTTCTGCCTCTTTATCACTCAAAATGTTTTGATAGAACTATATGCTATGAGACATTTCTTTTCAGGGAGCTGCAAATGACTGAAAATACATATGTGGGCACAGTTTAATTTGTGGTCTTTTATTTTAGAGGTGAATATGTCAGTTTTTTTTCACATAATTTGCAAAATTCAGCAACAAACCAAAATAAATAGTATAAATAGTTTTATACTAAATTCTGCTTTGGGTTTTATTCATTACAAAACTTTTATTGTGTATAGAAAGCTTATCAGTGGGTAGGTAACTTTACCTTTATTTTGCTTATTTGTTATAGGATAAGAAAATAGGGAGAGGGGCTGGGAAGGTGGCTCAGTGGTAGAGCGCTTGCCTTGCATGCATGACGCCCTGGGTTCGATTCCTCAGCACCACATAAGCAAAAAGCAAAAAGCCAGAAGTGGCGCTGTGGCTCAAGTGGTAGAGCGCTAGCCTTGAGCTGAAGAGCTGAGGGACAGCGCCCAGGCCCAGAGTTCAGGCCCCACAACTGGACCCAAAAATAAAAAATAAAAAAAAAGAAAATAGGGAGATTGTTTTAATAAGGCCCTTTATACAGGCCTGGTGAAAATGACAACTTCATGCCTGCTCATTTAATGAACTCTGGGCTATATTTGCAGTGTCACTAACCAAGAGAGTCATGGCACTATTACTAATGACCTCTAAAGTTGAATGCATGCACCTTTCTGATTAGTCAGCATGTAACAGAAGTTGGCATGTCACTTTTGTAGGCTTAGTAGGAAATAAAAACAGCCTTTTTTTTAGAACTCCATTTTCCAGGTGCAGTAGTCTATACCTGTAGTCTCAGCTACTCACGAAACAGGTGGGAGGATCCTTGGAGACCAACCTGGAAAAAAGTAAGATGCTATTTCCTCCAAAAAAATAAGGAGTTTATTATCTAATTGGGTTTGTCTAGAATTTTGGAAAAATAGAGTACAAAATTAATAGACTTAAACCTTAAATAAATGTCATTGTTAAAATAAGCATGTGTTTAAGACATTTTATTTGGTTTGGGGGACAGAGTTTTTCTGTTTTAGAGTTTCTGATATTGATAGGTCCTATCATTAAATTGTGAGATGAAAGAGGTTGATACAAATTACTAGATGAGGTATTCTCTTCATCTTTCAGAAGTACATCAATACTTTGACTTTACACTATTTTGAAAAAAATGTGTGCCATTTGTACACTTTAGGAATACTTGAACACTCAGAATAAGTCATTTGTGTAGGATTTTAAAGCCCATTTCAGTCACCATTAACTAGAAAAATCCCCAAACTATTGTGTGTCTGTTTTGTGGTGCTGGGATCAGCTCAGGCATGCCAAGCATTTGCCTTAACCAATAAGCTACATCTGGCCCCAGCCTGTTTGGTGTGCCTCTTGTCCCAGCCCTATTTTTCCTATCTAGGTATAGAATTAGAGATAGAGAGCAGCTATAGGTTGTTGGTGGGAGAGCTACATGGAAGAAATTTGGTTTAGGGACTTTGAAACAAGTAGTGAGGGCGGGTGCAGCTTTGGCAAAACATCCACATTAATAATACAAATTTGGGAGTAATCAACAGAAATTCTACTAGTGTGATAGGCATGAAACCATAGGTTATAATAGTTGAGAGACTAAGATTATTTAGTAAATTTAGCAGTGAATGTAGTGATAATATTTTTCTTTGTTTGATTTTTCTTAGAATAAAGATTTTAGCTCCTTGGAAGCAAGCCACAAGAAAGGAAAAAGTTGGGAATACACAGAGGGTGGAATGAGTAAATCAAGTTATTAAGTTAAATACCATATCATTAGGGTTCGTATCAGCGTTTTTCTTTTCAAGTTTTGGAGAAAGTTGTACTTAGAAAATGTTATACTTGTTGCTAGAATTCTAATGTTAGGTAGTTTTCTCATAGTGTAATGGGATGTAAGGGCCTGTAAACTTGAATGATTTAATGCTGAGCTGACATTGGCTTAAAAATGTCACATCAGTTTAAAAGAGTTGCACTTAAATTTTTTGGTAAAAGCCCACTAAGACAATTGGTGGCATGTAAAGACTTGAAGAAATACCATAGTATTTTTCTAGTAAAGAAGGAAGTTTTTAAATGTACATAATTCAAGAAAATACTGTTTAACAAAAGATGAGGAAAAATCTAATAATAGGTAAATAACAGGCTTATTTTCTGGAAGTCATTATTTCAGCAGCTTATTGGTATTGGAAACACTAAATCCATTATCTCTAAGATTAAATCCTTATGCTACTGGCAAACTGATGAAGATTATCTCATTAATAGTATCTCATTAGTGAAAACATACAAAAGAAAACAGATGGATATATTTCAAGACAAAAAGGTTCTAAAAATCTGTCATAAGTTCTACAAACAAAATATAGAATGAGGAACTTAATAGTCATTAATGAAATATTAATACATAGATAAACACCATAGCAAAAATAGTACATATTTTATTTATTTTGAGACAGAATCTTGCCCAGACTGGGTCTCAGATTATGAGATCCTCCTGCCTCTGCATCCAGAATACTGGGACTTTAGGTATTTACTGCCATGCCTTGCCTGGTTAATAAATATTTAAAATTTTGATCTTTGCATTAATAAAAAATTATATAAAATAAGTTATATGCATGTTTCTGCCCTAGGAATAAGTAAAAAAAATAAGAATTTTATGCCAGGCATTGGTGGCTCACACCTGTAATCCTAGCTACTCAAGAGGCTGAGAGGTGAGAATTGAAGTTCTAAGCACAGGAAGGAAAGTCTGTGAGACTCATCTCCAATTAACCACTAATAAACCAGAAGTGGGACTGTGGCTTAGAGTGGTAGAGTGCTTGTCTTAAGCAAAAAGAGCTCAGGGCCATTGCACAGGCCCTGGGTTCAAGCCTCACAACTGACCCCCCCCCCCCAAGAAAAAAGAATATTAGTGACTAGGAGGTTGTGATGAGATGAATTTTTTTTGGTATGTTGGCTGGGGAACGTGAAATTGGTGCAGTTTTTCAGAAAGTTACTTGGGTAAATGTGCTAGGACCCTTAGAAATATATATATATATATATATATATTCTTTGGTTAATTACCTTTAAGTAGGTATCTATCATTAGGGGAATAAAGTAAACAAAATGATATATTCAATAAATGAAATATAATACAGATACTGAAATGTTTCCAAGTAATATGTAGGTTGAGCCATCTATAGGACAAAAATCCAAATTCTAAGCCATTTGAATTCTACCATGTTTTCATATATTAATTTGGAGTCAGAATAATAGGTGCATTAAAAATAGCCTGTAAAGGGGCTGGGAAGGTGGCTCAGTGGTAGAGCCGCTTGCCTTGCATGCCTAAGGCCCTGGGTTCGATTCCCCAGCACCACATAAGCAAAAAGAAAAAAGCCGGAAGTGGTGCTATGGCTCAAGTGGTAGAGCGCTAGCCTTGAGCCTGAAGAGCTGAGGGACAGCACCCAGGCCCAGAATTCAGGCCCCACGACTGGACCCAATAAATAAATAAATAAATAAAAGATAAAAAAAATAAAAAATAAAAAAATAGCCTATAAAATGTATAAAATTATCTTTAGGCTATGTGTATAAGGTACATGTGAAACATAATAAATACTGTATTTAGACTTAGTTTTCATCAACAGTATACCTCATTATGTATACACAGATACTTCAAAATCAAAAAGAATCCAAAATGTGAAACATATTTAGTCCAAGTCATATAAAGGATATGCAACTTAGCAATGAAAATATTCAGCATATAAGAGAAAAAAGCAGAATACTAAAAGCACCAAGCTATTATGTGTTAGCTATAATAAAATTATTGGTCATTTTAATCTTCAGTCCTTTTTAAAATTTCAACATTGGGGTACTGCTGTTTAAATTCAGAATTTCATGCTTGCTAGGCAGGCATTACCTCTAGAGTTATTCCCCAACCCCATTTTTTGTCTTTGTTTTTCAGACTGGGTCTCTATTTTTTCTGGTATAGGTCAGCCAAGGACTGTGATTGTCTCACTCTGTCTCTGTAATACCTGATGTTAAACTATTCACTAATATGAAACACCACACTTAGTTTTGGGGTTTTTTTTTTGAGATAGGGTCTCACTTTTTGCCTAGGTTACCCTCCAACTGAAATGTTCCCATTTTCTCAATCATCCCATATATATCTCCCAAATAGTTAACCTGTGTGTATGTGCATGTGTACTCATGTACACGTGTGTCAGTACTGGGGCTTTTTTTCTGTTAATGTTTGGCACTCAGCCACTTGAGCCACACCTCCACTTCTGCTTTGTTGTGGTTAATTCGAGTTAGAAGAATCTCACGAACTTTCCTGCCCAGACTGAGTCCAAATGATGATCCTCAGATCTCAGGATCTTGAGTTGCTAGGATTATAAGTGTGAGCCACCAGTGCCCATTATTAGTGCACTCTTTTCTTCATGTAATATCACAGCTATGACCTTGTAAGACATTAGTGTGTATACAAGAGCCACTTCGTTAGATTTCTATTTATGTATTTTGTTGGTGCTTTTCTTTGCTCTGAATGGTTCCTCTCATCCTTTCATTTAATAATAGTAATTGGTCCCATGTATTGAGCACTTTTATGTGTGCTAAGTTCTTTGTTTGCATTCTCATAATCCTCACAGTAAATCCCTTTTAAATATGGGAACATAGACTTGGAGAGCTTGTGATTTGCTAAAGATCAAATAGCTAGCAAATGACAGAGCAAGAATTTTAACTTGGTGTGACTCTACAGCTTACTCATAACTACTGTGCTATACATTTTATTTATGGATGAAAGGTTTACTTTATTCTTAGTTTGTATATCCCTTTTCAATATTATTCAAATTTCAGACACCTAAGAAAATAGTGTAATGAGGCCTTTAACAATGATTTACATACAGTATTATATAACCATTCTCCAGACTCTTCCTTATTATTTCAAGGTGAATCACAGAGGCTTATTTTATCCATAAATATCTTAGTATATTTGTTACAGGTTTTCTTTTTTGGTGGTACTGGGGCTTAAACTTAAGGCCTCATGTTTGTCAGGCACTCTACCTCTTCAGCTGTGCCCAGGCCCCAAAGTAAAAGCTTTAATAAAACCCCACACTGCTGGGTGGCGTACCTCTGTAATCCTAGTTACTCAGGAGGCAGAGAGAGATGTGAGGATCACAGTTTGAAGCCAGCCTAGGCAGGAAAATCTGTGAGACTCTTATCTTTAATAAACTACTTAAAAATGCCAGAAGTGGCACTGTGTCACAAGTAGTAGAGTGTTATCTTTGAGCAAAAGAAGCTCAGGGACAGTGCCCAAGCCCAGATTTCAAGCCCCAGGACTGGCAAACAGAAAACCACCCTCCTCCCCAAGCCCCATACTACCATTATACCTAAAAACACATTTATCCTATCATAAATATGTCCTGTTGATATTAACAAGTTCATATCTCTCTAGTTCCTGTTGTGATTTCTTTTGTATTTTGTTTTTGAAGGTGGAACCTAACTTCTTGTGGAACAAGCGTTGCCAGCTCAGAATGCAGTGAGGAGCTGTTTTCATCTGTTTCTGTCGGAGATCAAGATGATTGCTACTCCCTGTTAGATGATCAAGACTTTACCTCTTTTGATTTATTTCCTGAAGGGAGTGTCTGCAGTGATGTCTCTTCTTCTATTAGCACCTACTGGGATTGGTCTGATAGTGAGTTTGAATGGCAGGTGGGTTTTAAAATTTTTATTGACATCATTACTACATATATAGAAATACAAATTTCACTTTTAATATTTTCATCTCTACCTCAAAAATATTTAAGGTACTTCCAGAACTGGAGATTTTTGACACACTTTGAACTTCAAAATTGGATGATTTATATTCTTTACCTTTTAGCCTTCTGATGTTATAGGCAACCTTTTACAGGTTTTCATCTGCAAAGTAATCAATACTTTTTTATTTTAATTTTTTTATATATTTATTGAAAATGTTGTACAGAGGGGTTACAGTTACATGAGTAGGGTAGTGAGTACATTTCATAGCAAGCATTGTTACCTCCTCCTTTGTTTTCACAAAGTAATCAGTACTTTTTTATTCATGAATCCACACAATTTTTTCCCTGCTTTATAACAAATAGCCTCATATGAGGGTTATGCTATTGTATGTAATACCATAAATCATTATGGTCATAAATGCATAAATTTGGTTCTGTTATCAGAAATGTAAAATAACTTGTCATTTTATATTTTCTACATAGAGATACTTTTTGCCTGACAGTTTTTTCTTTTTGTGGTACACATAACACATAACATGGCCTCCTGGCAAATTGTTTGGAAATGCTGCCTTATAATAAGTGTACTCTTACCAGAAAATGCTGATTATTTTATTGCAGCATCCATTTTCTGATTTTAAAATGCATTAACATTTAAAGTAACTTACTTTGCATCACTAAATGTTTTATTCAACCGATAAATTTGAATGCTTGCTATGTTTGAAGGCCATTTAAATACTTAGTTGTATTCCAAAAGATTAGTCAAACATTTTTTTTATTAAAATATTTTTATCTGTATACTCAGCACTTGGGAGGCTGAGGCAGGAGGATAAGTTTGAACCTGACATGTGTCATTGAAGAAAGTTCTACTCAATTGTGTGTACCACTGTTAAGAGTTAAGTTACAAGTATATTTACATGTGCAGATAGGCTCCTCCTTCATCTACTGTTTAGCTCTATACATTTTTGTCAGCTGTGTGGCTTGAACTCAGGGCCTGAGTACTGTCTTTGAGCTCTTGCTCAAGAGGCTAATAGTCTACCACTTTGAGTCACAGTGCCACTTCTGGTTTTCTGGTGGTTGTAGAGTCTCATAGATTTTCTTGCCCCTGTAGGCTTTGAACTGTGATCCTCAGATCTCAGCTTCCTGAGTAGCTGAGATTACAGGTTTGAGATACTGGCACCAGTACCTATAATTTTACTGAATTTATTTGTTAATCTTAATTGCCCCCCCCCCCCCGCCCGCCCGCGCGGGCCAGGTTCTTTAGAATTTTCTATGTTTGAGTTAATGTCATCAGTGAATAGACTGTTCCCTTTTTTTTTCCCTCTGGCAGTGCGAGGTGCCAGTGACTTATGAGCCTGAATTCCTAGCTACTCAGGAGCCTGAGATCTGAGGATTGCAGTTCAAAGCCAGCCTGTGCAGGAAAGTCCATGAGACTCTTATGTCCAATTAACCACCAGAAAACTGGAAGTGGTGCTGTGGTTCAAGTGGTAGAGTGCTTGCCTTGAGCTGAAGAGCTGAGGGACAGTGCCCAGGCCTCAAGTTCAAGCCTCACAACTGACAGAAAAAAATTAGCAGTAATTTTTAATCATGTGATTTATTTGGAGTTATTATCATTCCTAATGTTTCAAGGTGGCACACATTTGAAATTTTTAATAACTGATTTCTTCACTAATTTCATGAGTGGTTAGAGTAGAAAAACATACCCAGCCGCTCACTGTTAATGTGCATGAGTGATTACAATGTTGGAACAGATAGGAGGCCTGCCTTATTAATGTGTTTTCCTACTCCTGAAATGGGAGTCTGGGTACTCAGTTTCCATGGATATTTACCATTTAAATATGCAGGGCGGTTGAAAATGCTGTCTCGTCTTTGTCGGAGCTCAAAATAATGAGCAGTGAATTATCCAAGAGGATAATTACAAATTACATGTTAGAATTAATACAGAGTAAAACTCACTATAGTTTTAAAGTTCATATTAACTTTGTTGTGGCTAAAAACTACCGTCTGTTTAAATCTTTTTTAACAGATGTTTCTATTGCTACTAAAGTAAATATTAATATCTTACAGATTCTCTGGGATGAGAAATTCTTAACTACTTGATAAGGCAGTATTTTAACCTTAGAATGAAGTTGTATCTTAACATTTGGAGTAACATCAAAGCTTCAGTTTTACTGACAGTTTTCTTTTCTACTAGTCCCTTCATGATAGATATATTTGACTAGTCTTTAGCCTGAGAAATTATTTCGATTTGTTCAGCAAGAAAACTTATAAAATCTAAAGTGAATAATTTGCTGTCTTATTTGAAGCCTATAGGCGCAATCTGAAATTACACATCAGCTGTTACTCATAAAATTCTGCTGCATCCTGCAGAAAATATGGCAGAAATTTGATTTAATTCTCTCTATGTGTCACAATTACTGATTATAATATAAATATACCATATATTGCCCATGAAAAATACAGGATGGGACTCATTAAACATTTTTATTCTGAAATATACTATCAGTTACGAAGTAGAAAATTGCTGGTCTAGAAAATATACAGGAGACCATGCAATTAATTCTCTTCTACAGCTGCTACTCTCATCCTGCAGTTGACTATTTGACATCAGCACTTAGGTGACCTTATTATTTAATAGTAACCTATTATCTACCGCTGCTTCCAATTACAGTGTTTCTACAGGAAAAATACAGATTTAGCTGTGTGACAATTTATAGTATAGGAAAAATGTCTATTGTATATTCAAAGACTATTTATGCTTGCTTCCTTTATCACTATAGTCTCCACATCTTGAATTCTTCCTTCCCTTCCTCCCACCTTCCCTCCCTCTGGACACATCTGGTTTTTTTGGGGGGGGGGCATCCTGGGGGTTGAACTCAAGGCCTGGGCACTGTCCCTAGCCTCTTTTGCTCAAGGTTAGCACTCTCCCACTTGAGCCACAGCACTACTTCTGGATTTTTCTATTTATGTGGTACTGAGGAATCAAACCCAGGATTTCATGCATGCTAGGCAAGCAATCTACCACTAAGCCACATTCCCAGCCCTGGACACATCTTTTTAATGGAAAGAATCTAGAGAGTCAATAGGAATGCAGAAAAAAAGAATTTTGTAACTAATTGCAAGAACTATCCATTATGTCAGAGAAGTAATAGAAGCCACCCAAAGAAAAGCAGGATGCATGATTTCCCTCATTTGTAAGAACTAGAATATGTCTACAATATTCTTAACAAGAGATCTCAATAACCCAACTGCTTAGTGCATAGGATCATATATAATGAAGCGATCAACATGAACTCCAATATATGGAAACAAGAGGTTCTTAGGCCTTGTATGTAGTTTTTTTTTCCCCACTGTTCCTCTTGTATATAAGATTGTTCAATATGTGGAAGGGAAAGGGAATCACAGAAACAGCAGGACAAAGGATGAACTAAAGCAATATAGATACTCACTTGACACTATGCTGGATATGAACATTACAACATTCAGGGGCAGGGAGGAGAATAGAGAGGGGTAAGTGGGAGGCAATGAGGGATGGGGTAACAATGATTAAAAACAAATGTACTCATTACCTTATGCAACTGTAACCCCCATGCTCAATCACATTTTCGATAAAAATAAAATATAAAAAAGAGAAACCAGTATTCTTCAGAGATGCTTTTTGGAAGAGATGGGGCTTGCTGTGATGTAGAAGGGAAGTATGCATGGTGGTTTAGAGCAGAACCTCTTGAACCTCATCTGCAATGCTTAGTAGCTGTAGACTTTGGACAACTTGCCTAGCCTTTCTGCTAAAATTTCCTTACTTGTGAAAAGAGAGATTTATAAGAGTACCTTGAGTTATTGTGAGAGAGTAATATGAAATAATTGAAGTAAAATGCCCTGATCAGTAATAACCTATTGCTTGGCAAATTTAGCTAATATTTATTTTATTAGTGTATACATTTTTTTTGTTGGTTGTGGGGCCTGAACTCTGGGCCTGGGTGCTGTCACTCAGCTCTTCAGCTCAAGGCTAGCACTCTACCCCTTGAGCCACAGCGCCACTTCTGGTTTTCTGCTGGTTCATTGAAGATAAGAGTTTTATGGGCTTTCCTGCCTGGGCTGGCTTTGAACCAAGATCCTCAGATCTCAGCCTCCTGAGTAGCTAGGAATTCAGGTGTCAGCCACCATTGCCCAACCCTTATACTGCTTTTTAACCAGTTGTTTCCTTACACAGTTTGGTACTTAGAAACTGTTAGAGACCAAAGCCCTACTCTTCTACAAGTCATGAGGCAGCTTCTGGTTCTTCTGTTGAGCTATCAATCCCTAGCACTATTTTTCTGTTTTATATTTTTTCATCTTGCTCTATTTTTTAAAATGATTTCATTAAATTATTCTTACTTGATTGCCTTTTCCTTCTTCCCTCTCTCTCTTTCTTGTGTGCTGGCACAAGGGCTTGGACTCAGGGCCTGGGTACTGTCCATGAGCTTTTTATACTCAAGGTTGATGCCTACCACTTGAGACATACCTCTATTTACAGCTTTTGCTGGTTAATTGCAGATGAGAGTCTCAAGGACTTTCCTGCCCTGGCTAGCTTCAAACTTCCATCCTGAGATCTCAGCCTCCTGAGTAGGTAGGATTAGAGACATAGCCAAACTCCTTTTACCTCTGCCATTCTGAAATGCTACCTTGTAATGCTTTACTTAGCCACTTTAGCAAAATGTAACTTTCTTGAGTTTTTATTCTACCTTTTAAAGGGCCCAAAGCAAAGACCCTTGAAATAGAAATAGCTGGTGCCAAAGTTCACATTATAGTTTTAAACCAAAAAAACAATAAAAAGGTGTTGTTTTTTGTCTTGTAACCATGAATGCATTATGTTTGAAAATAGTAAGATGCTGTTTTCGAAGAGGTTTTGTCTTTTAGCTGGATATCTTAAATATATTTATATAAGTTAAATTTATTCTGGCTTTTGAACCTGATGTATACACTTAACACATATTGTTTTTCAGGTATGTATATATGTCCAAATTCATTCAAATGTATATTAAATATTTACAGGTTTTCATTTGTCAAGTATGCACACTTTCAGTATGCAATAAATATTTTTCTGTTTGTCTTTAAGCTGATATTCTGTGTTTAGGCTTGTTTTTATTTCTACTTTAGTCTATTTTCTAATTTTATTTTATACTACTTGTAGTCTTTTTTTTTTTTTTTGTCAGTCGTGGGGCTTGAACTCCGGGCCTGGGTACTATCCCTCTAGCACTTGAGCCACAGCGCCCCTTCCGGTTTTCTGGTGGTTTATTGGAAATAAGAATCTCATGGAGTTTTCCTGTCCGGGCTGGCTTTGAACTGGGATCCTCAGATCTCACCCCCCCTGCATAGCTAGGATTACAGGCGTGAGCCACTGGCACCTGGCTAATAATTGTAGTCTTTAAAGTGTTTTGCTTTATACCAACAGCATATTTTAAATTAATTGCTTTGACATTGTTAATACAGACTTGAGGACAAGAACCATGTATTATCTGTCTTTACATTGAAAATATGTCTAGCACAATGTCTGGAAAAAAGCCAGTTAGTGACAGCTTACTTAGAGTTCCTGAGGTAAAGAATGGTACTACTTCCTCATTATGCTATGTGAGCTTTCTGTAATATGGGCACATATAATTTAAAAACCTTAATGATGACTATTAAATCAACATTTTGTCAAGTTTTGGATACAATTTTAACAATTTTAAACTTTTGGAAAACGTTGAATAACTCAATATATTCAAAGAATATATTGATGTTGATATTGCTGCTTTGTGTAAAGTATGTGTAGATCAGAATTAATGTCCTCTAATTCAGTGTTTTCTATTACTCTTATATTAAAGTAATGTGTTTATTTTTTGATACCAGGTCTTGTATAGTTCAAGCTGATCTGGACCTCACTATGTAACCCAAGCTAGTCTTGAACTGAGTATGTTCTTGCCCCGACATCCCATTGCTGTGATATAGGTCATCGCCACCATGACTGGTTAAAGTAACTTTAAATTTATATGTAAAATTCTTTTTATTTATATAAAGTTGCCAGGCAGTGACATCACCAGTGGGAGTGATGTACTTTCTGACGTCATACCCAGTATTCCAAGTTCACCTTGCCTGCTTCCTAAGAAGAAAAACAAGCACAGGAATTTAGATGAACTTCCTTGGAGTGCAATGACAAATGATGAGCAGGTAACATATTGATACTCTTTTATATAAAAAATATTTTTACTTGTATAAAGGTTTTTTATACAACATGCCAATTTATGAGTATAATGCAAACATGTTGATATTCTTATGTTGATATTCACATATGTGTGGAGAGCATGTGAAGTTGATTTTATTACCTACTTTACAGCTACTCAAAAAATTCTTCAGAAAATCTAAATTTGAGCATTAACTAGTTCTTAGAGAACCAGTGTAGATAATACAAATATTTACATATCAGCTTCTGATATATAGAAAACATTGTACTGAAATATTAAAGGATCACAGATTTAAGCTTGATGATTTTTGTAATTTTTAATCATATAGGTGGAATATATTGAGTATTTGAGTCGGAAAGTCAGTACTGAGATGGGCCTCCGAGAGCAACTTGATATTATTAAAATCATTGATCCTTCTGCTCAAATTTCACCTACAGACAGTGAGTTTATTATTGAACTTAACTGTCTCACAGATGAAAAACTGAAGCAGGTATGTATAGTAAATGCATGTTATATAGCTATTAAAGATACTACCAGCTTATAAAATGTAGACTTGGATAATCATATGTACCTAGAAGTTAAGAACAAAATCACTGTTGTGAAATGTAAATTAGCAAAACGAATGCTAGGGCTGGGAATGTAGTTTAGTGATACAGCCTAGCATATACGGTTCCCTGGGCTTGATTACTAGTCCTGTGAAGAAAAAGTAAATTGGTGGTAACATTTGAGAACCTCATGGTTTTAAAACTGTTATGGCCATCTCACCTGAAAGTACCTTTCTGGTTAATGTGAATCTAGAACTTGCTCCTCAGTTGTATAGACTTTACAGCTTAATGCATCATTTAAGGGATTGTTAAGCATACAAGAGATGTATTGAAAAAAACCAAAGCACTAACTAACGGCTGTGCACAAGAATTATACTTTGGTAAACATTCGAGCTGGGAGATTTGAATAGTTACAGAGTAATTAAATTTTGACTAGAGTGAGGCCTAATGAATTTTCTCTTAGCTATTCTGAAGTGAGCATTTTTGTTACTTTTCAAATAGAGTTTTGTTGTGTTTTTCCTTGATATTTGGCTTCTACTTTCAAAAATGCTTTTTGATTGTACTAGGTTTGAGCTCATGGTCTCATGCTTGCTAGGCAAGCTTTCGACTGCTGAGGCACACTCCTAGCTATTTTCTACTTTAGGTTTGTTTTGCACTTAAATTTATGGAAATTTATAGTATTTCTCCCAACAGATACAGACTTTCCCACACTCCAGCCATTTTAATTAGTATGGTAAATTGAGGTCTAGCATTTCAGACTAATACCATTAGCCTCTGCTGAAATTTAGCAAAATAACACCATAATCATAGATACCATCAATAATTAAGTCATCATTAGTAAAGATCTTTACCAAATGCTTCTTTTCATCGATTGAATTGTTTCAGTTTCTGTAAGTCCTAAATTCTGAAAGCTAATAGCCTTCCATCCACCACTGATCACAATTTGTAATGATTTTAATATCCACATCCCCATGGTGTTTTCTAGAGTTGTGAACATTATCAGTTTTGAGATTAACTGTTTCTGAATTCTGTGATTTCTTCCTTTTTGAGATAACTTTCTAAATTTCACAATTTCTTCCTCTTTTGGCATTTTAAAATCGTTTTTGTAAAGGTGATCTACAGAAGGGATTGCAGTTATATAGGTCAGGACAATGTCACCCCTTCCTTTGCTTTCTTCCAGTTTTTCCCTCCCATCCCCATCCACAAGTTGTATAGTTCATTTTTAACATAGTGTGCAGTGAGCACCACTGCTCATTTGTTCTCCCTCAGTCCCTTCATTTCTGTGTTCCCCCTTACCTGCTCAAAGACACCTAAATAAGAGCAAAATAAAACAAAAATAGCAACAAAGAATAGTAAAAAACCTTGTTTTCATTTCTTGGAGTGCATTTCAGTAAATATTATTCCCTCATTTGTAGTAACTAGAATGTGCCTATAAATCTTCAAGTAAACACACTAGATGGTAAAAAAAAAAAAAAAATACAATACGGCATGATAAATTATACAGGTTGCTAGGCATTCACACAGAATGAGACCAAAGGAGAATATTCTTAGGACAGGATCACCAAGGTGCAATAAATAGGTGCATCTTCCTTTATTTTATTTTATTTTTATTTTTTTGTTTCTAGTCTTGAGGCTGGAACTCGGGACGTGGATGCTGTTCCTGAGCCTTATCTCTCAAGGCCAGTGCTCTGTCACTAGAGCCACAGTTGCACTTCTGGCTTTTTGGTGATTAATTAGCAATAAAACTTTCTGAGGATCTCAACTTCCTGAATAGCTAGAATGACAGGTATAGGTCATTGGTGCCTGACTCAAATTCAGAGATTTCTTGTGTCCTTATATTTTTTTTGGGGGGGGGGGGTCCGGTCGTGGGGCCTGAATTCTGGGCCTGGGTGCTGTCCCTCAGCTCTTCAGCTCAAGGCTAGCGCTCTACCACTTGAGCCATAGCGCCACTTCCGGCTTTTTTTTTTTTTTTGCTTATGTGGTGCTGAGGAATCGAACCCAGGGCCTCAGGCATGCAAGGCAAGCGCTCTACCACTGAGCCACCTTCCCAGCCCCTGTGTCCTTATATTTTAACTTCTGTATCTGCAGAATTTAGACAATCTTTTGGATTAAGGACAATATGATTTTTTTTTTCCTCCAGCATCTTGAGGATAGAACATCACGGTACAGCACTAACCAGTTTTATTTGTATCTGAAGGTCAGAAACTATATCAAGGAGCATAGTCCTCGTCAACGGCCTGCAAGAGAGGCCTGGAAGAGAAGCAACTTTAGTTGTGCAAGCACCAGTGGAGTAAGCGGTGCCAGTGCCAGTGCCAGCAGCAGCAGTGCCAGCATGGTCAGTTCTGCAAGCAGCAGTGGGTCCAGTGTTGGAAACTCTGCTTCAAACTCCAGTGCCAACATGAGTCGAGCACACAGTGACAGCAACCTGTCTGCAAGTGCAGCAGAGCGGATTCGGGATTCAAAAGTAAAATGCCTAATCAATACAAAACTCTATCTTTCAATACTAATATTAGTACTCTTTGATTTAAATCTCTTCAAGAGTGAAATTTTCCCTGCTATCTAGATGCCTGTGGGTTTTGGTTTTAATTGAATTGGATGCTCTACTGTTGAACAAAGCACTCTAGATTGAGTGCTTTCAAGTACTTTTTTTTGACCCACATCTATCAATTTCAATTTTTCCTGATTTTATGTCTGTTTTAAGTAAGATATTGATGGAAATAATGAGTAATCTTCAAAATTGCTTTATTGACTGCAACTCATAATTGAGCGAATCTCACTATGTTGCTGATGTTGCTGTCTATTTGCTCCTAAGAATGTTGTGTATGTCTTTTGTGTACTTGTTAAATGTCTTCTTTATGTTTTAATCTTGACCATTTTCTTCTTAGGTAATTTTTAAATGTAATAATGATTTCTGTAATTTGTTTGACTTTCAAAATTGGAAAAAAAATCCTCTGTGATATCCTTGTATACTTAAAAAAAAACAAAAAGGTGTTAGTGTATATGTACATGGCTAAGCAGAGGAGTTAGGTCCTTTGCAGTTGCATAGAATCTGGAACCAATTTAAAGATGAAAGGGAACCCTCTTTGGGAAACTAATGGTCACTTGAGGATACACAATAAACTCTTCCCTGGCTCTTAAATCAAAGTACCAGGAACAGCAGGCTTTGTGAGTTACCAAGCTATCTTTGTGGAAATGTAATCGTTCTATTTTTCCATCTATTCAGTAACAAAGCCTGGAGTATCCACTAGGATTCTAATGGCCTTTTATTTTTGGCCTTTTTTTTTTTTTTTGGTCAGTCGTGGGGCTTGAACTCTGGGCCTGGGAGCTGTCCTTCAGCTCTTCAGCTGAAGGCTAGCACTCTACCACTTGAGCCACACTGCTTCCTCTAATGGCCTTTTAAGATGGTATTTGCTGTTATGAGAAAGGCATCATCCTTTCCCAGTACTTGTAAAATGGCTAGCCCTTTTTAAAAAAAGTGAGAAGTATAAGGTGAAGAGATTGGGTCAATGTTCCCTTCATTTTATATTCAGTATTGCCCCCTCCCCCGCCGTATTAATTTTGAATTTGCCATGAATTGATACCAATGTGTACTACAGTACACTAAGTTTTCAAAGTGTCTCGTTACCTATATGAGGGCAAATGATCAAGAATCAACCCTGCCTAGTCAAACAGCATGAAAGTAGAATCTTAAAATATCATTTGCAGTTCTAAGCCATATCTCACTTCAATTGTTATAAGAATAGTACTTCAGGGAAATTTTCATAAGTCTTACCATTCAGAAAATAGAGAATTTGATCTACAAAACACATTGGGTCCAAGAACTAAACCTTACTAATCTAAAACTTTTTACTTTGACAGAAGAGATCCAAGCAGCGGAAGTTACAGCAGAAGGCCTTCCGCAAAAGGCAACTGAAGGAGCAGAGGCAGGCCCGGAAGGAGAGGCTCAGTGGGCTTTTCCTTAATGAAGAAGTGCTGTCCTTGAAAGTGACAGAGGAAGACCATGAAGCAGATGTTGACGTTCTGATGTAATAAGAATGATTCTATGAGCATTCTTTCCAAGCATTATTCTATCTTTATTAGTTTACATGCATCTTGGCCAAAATTTTGGTTAGGGTTTTGCTGGTGTACCTTTAACAGTTTAAACCAGTGGTTCTAAGAGAGTGGTCCCAGGACCTGCAGCTTCAGCATCACTCAACAACTTGTTAGAAATGCATGCTATTGGTTCTACTTCAGACCAATCAAACCACAAGAGTGGCAGCATAATTGTGTTTTGTTTTAACCAGTGTCAGATTATTCTGGTACACATTTTGGTTTAAGAACCATTGGTTTAAATAAGTGTTTTGACCATTTAAACTTTATGGTGGGATTTTTCAAAGACTAGTATTTCTACAATTTTAGAGATTTCAAAGTACTGACAAGTAGTTTATTATATCAGTGTGTGTACATGTGTAGGGATCGTAATTCAGTTCCCTTAATGTCAATATTTCTTAGTTTACTTTTTCTAAAAGGCCATAGCATAATTTTCAATTCCAGATGGAAATCTGTATGGAAGTGAGTGTGCACACAAAGTTCAATTGCTGTTTACAATAGTGCCTTTATTAGGTTTTGTTCTGTTTCCACTCATTAGTAACTCAAGGGTATAAGAATTGGCCCAAATCTTTTCTCAGTTTGATTTGCCTCTGTTTTTCTCCTTCCGTAAAAATCGGAATTCTTTCTGTAAGTGATAACTACTGAAGAAATGATGTTACTAGTAGCTGAATTTTAGACTGACGGCTAGGCTGATTAATATTGAAATGGACACTGCAATATGCTAAACAATAACTATTCCCCTTTTCAATTGCTTTCTGAAATTTTAGGCTGTAAAATGATCCTAAAGACCTAAATTGATTGATCTCTCTTCTCTGTCTAAATTATTTTGGTAGGTTTTCTTTTAATCCAGCACAGCTCTAATTTTGAAATATTTAGTGTAGCAGTTTCGGGCTTATGATAGTGAGCAGGTTCATGTTCTAACTGAACTGTTGAACCCCCTTAGAGTTCTCTTAACCTTTGTGAATTGTTATATAGAAGGCACCTTAGCTTGTTGGTTATTAATAGAGCCCTAATTTTAAATATAACATGGAATTTCTTTAAGTATTTTCAGAGTTTGTTATCAAGAAGTTAGAAATGATATGAATCCTTATCTCCTACCATATCTTTCAACATCCATGTGGGTAAAAAAGGTGGAAAGTGATACTACTGACAATCAAGCTGCTTTCTGAGTTAGTTTTGTAATGTTCTTGGGGGTAACATTTAGGAGGATATTTTGAATCTGTAGAAATAGTTGTAGACAACATTTAAAAATTATAGAGTCTCTAGGCTAATAGGGTTTCTACCTTTTCTAAACATTAGCTTGTTAAAAAGATGAGCAATTAAAATTTTTTCTTTGTATTGGTCCTGGGGCTTAATTCAGTACCTAGGAGCTATCCCTGAGCTGCTTTTTTTTCTTTTCTTCAAGGCTAGTGGTCTACCACTTGAAGTTTGAAGTGCAGCACCACTTCCAGCCTTTGGGTGGTTAAAGTCTCATGGACTTTTTCCTGCTCGGGCTGGCTTTAAACTTCAGTCCTCAGATCTCAGCTTCCTAAGTAGCTAAGATTGCAGGTATGAGCCACCAGTGCTCAGCTAGCAATTTAAATTCTTTTTTGTTGTTGTTGGTGATAGTCATGGGCCTTGAATTGGGGCATGGGTGATATCCCTGACCTTTTGCGCTCAAGGCTAGCGCTCTACCACTTTGAGCTACAGCTCCCCTTCTGGTTTTTTGGTGGTTAATTGGAGGTAAGGATCTCAAGGACTTTCCTGCCTAGGTGGGCTTCAAGCCACGATCCTCAGATCTCAGCCTCTTGAGTAGCTAGGATTACAGGTGTAAGCCACCAGGGCCCGGCTAATATAAATTCTTAATTTTCAGTTGATAAAAGCTTAAACTTTGTTTACTTAAAACCAAAATTACCATGTATTTTGAATTTTTAATTTCATTTTGGTTCCTTGAAATTTAAAATAATTAAAACAGAATAAAAATGCATTGCAGTTCCGCTAAGTTCTATAGTATGAATGGTCGTAATGTTTTGAAGATGCAGTCAGAGTTTAAATGAAAATGTGTATGTATATAGGTTTGTTAATAGGAGCAGTCTTTCTGACTTTCCTCATGCTCCTTGTTTGATGGTCCTTACCAACTTGGAGCGCTCAAAAAATTCTTGGAGAGAGACCCCAGAAAACATGAAGGAAGATGCAAAGGGTCCACCTCATTTCCCTTCCAAGTATAGGAAGAGCAAAGGGAGAGATGAGCAAAATACACCTGTATCCTTTACCTGCTCTTAACAAGTGCTGAGTTCCACCTAGTGATTACTTGCTCTATTTACCTATTCTTTATGGGAAGTAAGCCACATTCTGAGAGATAGAGCAGCATTTAGATGTCACCTACTTGGAAACGCTTTGATGGTGATCTGTAAAAGAAACTCCTGAACAGGGTTATAATAGGATTTAAGACTGATCACTGCTCTCTCAACAACCATATAGTCTTATTTACCTTAGATTTAACTGAAGTCACTATTAATCATGTTTACCAAAGTGCCACAAAGCTGATTTTTAAAAGTTTATGAAGGTTTCAGTATTTAGAAAAGTGCACTGTGAAGTTTTGTGTAAATTGTATAAGTTAAAAACTGTACATAAGCTGGATTTGAAAGAGACTGAAAACAGTTTTTCTGGGGCTTGAACTCAGGGTCTGGGCACTGTCCCTGAGCTTTTTGCTCAAGGCTAGTGCTCTGCCACTTGAACCATAGCTCCAGTTCCAGCTTTTTTGGTGCATAATTGGAGATAAGAGTCTCACAAGACTTTCCTGCCTAGGATTGGCTTCAACTGCCATCCTTACATCTCAGCCTCCTGAGTTAGGATTACAGGCATGACCCACTGGCGCCCATCTGAAATCTCCTATTACAAAATTAAATAACTTGACATTGCTTGGGATCCAAGAAGGCCCTTATGGAATGTTTCTCCCTTCAAAACAGAAACCAGCCTTCAAAACAGAAACCAGTCTTTGATAATGTTCTGTGTTTTCGTTCCGTTTTTAATGCCTCATGTAGATCAGGTTTGAATTATATCTGTCTTGGAATAAGTAATCATTTATTTACTCTGGTATCTCCCTGAGTTAAATTTAAAACAAATCCAAGTCAGTATTTCTTAAGTGTAAATTAATAAAAGATAAGACTTACTGCTCCAGTGCTGTTTCTTTGATCTGAAGATAACTTACCCTAGAACAAATAAGTCTCTGCTTTAAAAATATACCTTTTTAGCTGAGGGTATGGTATTGTCCCCACAAATCTAATCACAGACAGTTTGTTAAATAGAGACATCATAATATTATGTCAGTCCTTACCACAGCTTTTTTAAAATAGGAACCTTAAGATGATGTGTTTGTTTTCCTTAGCTTTGCAACTATTAAAGGAAGCAATATATCACGATGCATAGTGCAGTGCTTAGTTCATTCTGTCCCAATAGGAACTTAGCATAAAATGACACTTGACAGTTTAATCCAGTTCCTCTGTCCCTAAGGTAAATTAGTTGTTGCTGAACTAAGCCCAGAATCTGACCTATAAAATAATAACCTTTCAATTGAGTGCATGTCTCCTCTTATTTAGCAAGTGCTAAATCCCCTCATAAAGGAAAAACTTGTATGAATCCGGGCACCAGTAGCACAAGCCTGTAATCCTTGCTACTCACAAGGCTGAGATCTGAGGGTCTCCATTTGAAGCCAGCTGGGGCAGGAAAATCCATAAGACTATCTCCAGTTAATTAAATACTGGGAAAGCAGGAAGTGGAGCTGTGGCTCAAGTGGTAGATGGTTAGCTTTGAGCAAAAAAGCTCAGGGTCAGTGCCCAGGCCCTGCACACACATATACTCACACACACACACACACACACACACAAAACTTATATAAAGGTCCAGATTCTGATGAGCTTTAACAATTGTAAAGTTTATCCAATATCTTCATATTTAAGCCAAAAATGTTCATACATAAACATTATAGAAGTCATGTTTGTTTTGGGTTCTCTAACAAAGTTTTTGTTCATGTATTACTCTGTGCAACCTCATGTGCCTTACAGGTGATGAACTCTGATATCAGGCTTTTTCCAAACTCCAAAACAATTGATGTATTATGATTTGGTTTATGTTAGGCCCATGGTGTTTGGATATCAACAAGCAAACTCATTCAGTTGAATCAATTGGTACTACTAGAGTGTAAAATGAAATGTAAACTTCAGATCGTAAATTTCATTTGCATAACTTGGTTTTCAGCCAGCTAGATCATTGGAAGTTATCTAAAGTATGGCTTAACAAATTTTTTCCCCTGAAGGAAGCCAAAGGCCAGGATAGCAGGCTTTGAACATGCAGGGTCTGTTTTACCCTTCCAAGTGCTGGGATTACAGGTGTGCACCACCACACCTGGGAAGGATATTATATTAAACTAGATAGCTTTTACTTATCTGGAAAGACAATTCTTAAGGTGTAAGGGAAGGTACTTCAAGAACTGAGATTAGATTGTTTTGCTAATTTTAGGTATTTAAAAAACCATTTGTGTAATTGTTTTTTCAATCCTCTTTTAATGAACAGGTTACCTTTAGCACTTCTGAAGATGCTTGTTTGAAATTCATGGGGGGTACTTAGTTTATGGTTTTGGGTAGCTGATAGTTAAGTTCCTATTTGCATTAAATAATATTGATGTTGAGGGCACTGACATTCAACATGTCTAAAGTAGAGGTGAATGTAATCTCTAAGACTGTCAGTTAAAAAGATATTTGAATACAAATGTACTGTGGTAACTTTGGAATGGGTTTATTGCATGTAAGTTTATATGGTAAAAGAAACCTATCTTAAACATGGAGTTAGTAAGAACCATCTGAGATTTTGAGCTAGTAGGCACTTTTTGTCAGCATAATTTCTAGAGTATATTCTTTAGAATATTAAGGCATTGTTTCTTTGGATAATTATTTTCTTACTCCAAAAGTCTTAGAAGCAGCTCAGAATTCTTCCAACTGGCTGTTAAGAGTAAGGAAGTTGAGTTGCATGGCATAGCTGAAGATGTGAATTGACTCACTACAATTTTATTTTCAGGTTTTAGTGTGAGTATTTGTTGTCGGCTCTCCACTTCCTTTTTTTAAATTGAAGTTATCAATGTTTATATCTAGATTAAATATTGGTGGATTACATTTTAGTATGACATTCATGCCAAACTCAGAAAACCTAGTTTGCTTTTTGTTGACTTCCACATATATTACATTATCTGTACTCTCATGTCTCTGTTAAACCTTTGTGGTGAATGAAACCTGTGGAAATCTGTCCCTTTTTTGTGGTGAGGATTGAGGTGGAAAAGGGAGACTTGCTTAATTATGTATCCAGTTTGATTCTTAAAACTAGTTGTAGAATTAACATGTATAGTAGCCAAGTTAATGCTTAACGATGCTCAATTATTCTAAAGAATGATGGACTAAAGCCATGACCTGTCTTGTTGAGCTGCTTGCTCTTTAACGGTAGCTAATCTGTTGAATTTAAATTGAGACTGGGGTTAGGTTGTCCAACTGAGGCTTTTAAGTGTGTATCTGGTCATGTTTGTTCCTGATATTGGGTAAATTTAATTTCCTGTTTGAGTACACTAATTCACAGTCTAAATCTGTGTTGGGAATCTTAATAGGAGTGTGGTCAAAAGTTAACAAATACAAGTATATGTAAAACATTTCAGAGATGGTTAAAAATTTCAAATTTTTTTCAGGTTTGCTTTTGTTTTTGTTTTTAGTTTCAAAAATTAGTTATGTAGCATCATTATCATAACCAAAGCAATTAGAAAATTGACTGACTTGGAGATTCTCCAAATAGTCTTAAATACTGTAATGTATCATTGTTAACCAGGATTTTTTTTCCTGTATTCCTGCTAAATGTATTACCTATTAATGCACTTTTGTGTGTATGTGGGTGTATATATATATATATATATATATATATATATACACATAATATATACACACATCTGTGTGTGTGTATCTATCAATATATCTGTCCTCTGTACATTCTGTACTTAAATGCGGTGTATATAGAGTCTGCTTTTTCCTTAATCCCGTAAGGGAAAAACTATAGTTGTAACACAAGTCATTTCTGTTTTGAGTTACTTCGTGTACGTGAAGGTAGTTCAGTAGTTAATTCTAAATGAATATGTATGGTTGTTATTAAAACTGGCCATGTGGAAGAGAGCTGTCTTTTGAGCTGCATAGCTGAATGAAAATCTCTTGTAATAATAAGGTTTTTTTTTTGTCAATATATCTTGACCTTTTATAAATTCCATTGCTGCTCACTATTTTATTTCCGAGTCAGCTGCTTTCATGTTCCATTCCAGAACATTTACCCACAGAGTTTTTTTGTCTAAAATTCTGCTCACAATTTGATTAGGGATCTATAAACTCACTTCTGTTTCCCAAATATTATTAACAAAACACATTTTTCCTGAAGAGATCAAATTTCTAGTAAGAGAGAGCACATTTAAAGTAAGTGAAAATTAGGCCTAATTTTTGTTGACAAAAATGATGTTTTCTTTATATATTGCCCTGGAATCTATTCAAGTTACAATTTTGTAAAAGAAATCTCTGAGCAGTTTTCTGTTGGCGCACAGACAGCTCAGCTTCTTGGCAGCAACTTTATCTCTTGCCACTAGAGGGCAGTCTATGGTTGTCCTTCTTTGGACAATGTCTGTCTTGGCTGCTTTTATTTTTAATTTCAGAAGTTGGTGTAGACTTATTCTCCAATTTTCTTTTTGTGATATTACTTTATTAGTCAAACGCAGGTTAATGAAGCTTGTTTAATGAAGGCAGTCTTGCTCATGCTTTCTGTAATCTTCAATTTTTAATAAATGTGAGTTAGATATTAAAATTGTGTGTGTGTGTGTGTGTGTGTGTGTGTGTGTGTGTGTTTTCTTTTTTCTTTTTTTGTTGGTTGTGGGGTTTGAACTCAGGACAGGGGCACTTTTTTGGGGGGGTGGTTCTGGTCGTGGGGCCTGAACTCTGGGCCTGGGCACTGTCCTTCAACTTTTCAGCTCAAGGCTGGTGCTCTACCACTTGAGACACAGCGCCACTTCTGGCTCTTTTCTCTTTGCTTATGTGGTACTGAGGAATCGAACCCAGGGCCTCATGCATGCAAGGCAAGCGCTCTACCACTGAGCCACCTTCCCAGCCCCTGGGCAGGGGCACTTTTCCTGAGCTCTTTTGCTCAAGGCAAGTGTACCAATACACTTCCGGTTTCCTGGTTGCAAATTGGAGCTAAGTGTCTCATGGACTTTACTGCCCCGGCTGGCTTTGAACCACAATCCTCAGATCTCAGCCTCCTGAGTAGCTAGGAATAGAGGTGTGAGCCACCGGCACCCACCATGTGTGTATTTCTTTTGGGTAATATAGTGACATATTGTCTTCACAGTAGTCTACTTAAGTGATCTAAAATTAAATAATATTTCAAATGTTCCTCGGTCTTATAGCAATGGTTTGCTTGTTACTTGGCCATATGAGACATGTATTAGTAAATACAAGATGTCAACCATTTCTGTCATTACAGAGAGTTCTTTTAGACAGTGCTACTCTAGAGGCACGATGGTTTCTATTGTAGCTGTTGATAATTATTTTGCCAATAAACAATAAGCAGTGGCTAAAAATTGCTGCCCACAATTGAATGTGGTAAGTGATTGGTAGGAGGGGGAAAGAAAAAACTGCATTTCATTTAATGTTTCATTAAAGCCACTGCCAAAGTTAGGAACTGAGTGGAATTTCTCAAACACTGACTTTTTCATTTAACTGAAAAATGTTCAATATTTCAGAATGTGAGAATTTTGGTGTCGTTTGTCGTTTGTTTTGGTGCTGGGGATTGAATCCACGGCTGAGAACACATTAAGCGTTTCCTCTATTATTGAGCTGTACCCTAGGCACACAGGTTCTCAGTTTTTATTACTGCATACTGCTTCCATGCAGCTTTCTCTGTAAGTCTGTCTCTTGCTACAAAAACTTCTGTACGTGCCAGAAGCCAGTGGCTCATGCCTGTTATTCCTAACTATTCAAGAGGCTGAAATCCACAGTGAGACCAAAGGAGGATATTCTTAGGGGAGGAGCACAAAGGCACAATTTCTTTTTTTTTTTTTTTTTTAGATCCGGTCATGGGGCCTGAACTCTGGGCCTGGGCGCTGTCCCTGAGCTTTTCAGCTCAAGGCTAGCGCTCTACCACTTAAGCCACAGCGCCATTGCTGGCTTTTTTTCTTTTTGCTTATGTGGTGCTGAGGAATCGAACCCAGGGCTTCATGCATGCAAGGCAAGCGCTCTACCACTGAGCCACCTTCCCAGCCCCAAAGGCACAATTTCTTTGTTCCACTAATCTACATAAAATAATACTTACCGAAATCAACTCCAGCAAATGAAAACGAGGTTTAAAAAAAAACGCTAACCAGTGCCAGTGGCTCCACCTATTATCCTAGCTACTCAGGAGGCAGAGGTCTGCGGATCATGGTTCAAAGCCAGCCTGTGCAGTAACGTCTGTGAGACTCTTGTCTCCAATTATCCACCAGAATATTGGAAGTGGTGTTTTTGTTCAATGTGGTAGACAGCACCCAGGCCCAGAGTTCAAGCCCTACAACCAACCAAAAAAAAAAAAAGCTATTGTAGGTGTATATATATTTACATTCTGGAAAAAAAGAAAAACTCTTTCAGTCTCCAATGTGTGTAATTTGAACCAGGTGATATTTATTGCTCAAGAACATGTTGTTCAATATGATACGGGTAGAGAGGGGACAATAGTCCCATGCTCTGTTGAACAATTAAGCACCTATTGAATTAACTTTCTCATTTTCTTCCTTTGATTGTGTCCAATGAGGAAATGTGCTGTGAACACATGGTGTGGGAAGCTTGGGTCCCTGAGTAGCTGAGTGAAACATGGCATCTTGGCAGTCCCACTCACATAAGGCATGGTGAAGAATTAGCCTCTATTTTGTTGGACGTCAGGAATTTGGGGACATTTTCTTGTAAGTTTAGTTCATCCTAACTATTATTATCTGTTAAAGTATATGAAGTGAAAATAATTACATCCGTGGTCTTAGACTTGACTATGTATCACCAGCACTCAGAACACACATAAACACATACACACACAAACAACATATACACTTACCCACTACTGCTTTAATAGGAATCAAAATCTTCAAAGAATTCAGAAGATACCAGATTGAGCTTTTTATTGAAATCAGGTTCAAAAATCTGGAATTCCCAATCCTTAAGTCAAAGCTCAGAGTTTCTTGGTAGCACGGACGGCACCAGCTGAAGTATTTCTAGATTTCTTTCTTTATAAAATTTTTAATAATTGTTAAAATGAGAATGGAAATTATATGTAAAGTAGTACATATTGAGAAGCAGAAATGTTCAAATAAAAACTTAAAGCTGTGTTTTCAAATGAAAACAACAAAACATTTAGTGACTTGACTTCTCTCCCTCTTCCCTATAGTAAGGAAATGATCAGACACTATTAGCAAGTATATGAAAGATCAGAAACCACTCAAATAACAAAAAAGGGTAAAGTTTGGACCGGGAATGTGGCTTAGTGGCAGAGTGCTTGCCTAGCATGTTCGATTCCTCAGAACCACATAAACAGAAAAAGCTGGAAGGGGTGCTGTGGCTCAAGTGGTAGAGTGCTAGTCTTGAGCAAAAGAAGCTCAGGGACAGTGCCCAGGCCCTGAGTTCAAGCACCGGACTGGCAAAAAAAAAAGTGTGTAAATTTAAACAAATGACAAAAAGTTAAACAAATCATAAGTATCTTTGCATGTAATACTTTGCAGCCAATAAAATGAAATTCATAGGAAAACAAAAGGAACTGCTCATGTTGTAAAAATTGCTTACAAAACAATGTTTTTGAAGAAATACATGTGTATTCATGTCTGTATATGGAGATTAAAGACTTAGAAATTAAAAAACAATAACAATTTGGGTTCTTTCTGAGCCGTAAAAACGAAAATAAAAGAGCTGAGATCTGAGAATCGAGGCTCAAAAGCAACGTGGGCAGCAAAGTCTGTGCCAGTCTTATCTCCAGTGAACCAGAAAAAGGCAGGCAGTGGAGCTGTGTCTCTAGTGGTAGAGTTCTGGCATTGAATACAAAAGTTCAGGTCAGCACCCAGACTCTGAGTTCAAGCCCCAGTACTGGGGCTTGAAAAAGTGAGCGGATGAATGAATGAAAAAAGAAAAGAAAATGGTTTCTGTATCTGGAATGTACTGCACTTTCACGGGAGCTGCCCATGGCAACCCTACTCCACCAGTGGCCTGCACCTGCCTGCCTATGGTTCCTGTTTCTTGCTCCCAGGAAACAGCAATGCTGCTCATTGGAGGGTTTCCAAAGGATGGCTTGTATTGTTCGCAGGGACTAAACTATGGGCATACCCATCAACCAAGGAGGACATAGACCAATCACTGTTGGAAAGGCGCTGGGCTGGTCAGGCGCTCCCAAATGCCTCCCCGTGGAATCCTAGCTGGGGTGCCATTCCTTGGGTTTATTAAGTGCTTGGGAGGAACTATATCAGTGACATAGTTATGTCGCTGATCCCTTCCTCACTAGACTTAAATACTTATTTAAATACTCAACTAGACTTAAATAAGCTACAGGAAATATTTGGCTACCAATTCTTAGCCCTCCACACAAGCTGAGACCTTCCTCAAGGCAGGTACAAGGTTGCCACTAAAAAGAACATGGCAGGATTCTGGGGTGAGGTTGAAGAAGTGAGGGAATGGGGATGCTTTTATGTTCTGTGTCCCTTTGAATTTGTAGGCCATTTTCAATACTGACACTGATTGTTTAAGAGACTGGGACACTCGCGCGTGCGCGCACACACACACACACACACACACACACACACACACACAAACATTTTAAATCACAAATCTGTATTCGAAGTATTCCTTTTGTGTATGTGTGACAATGTACCTTTGTAGCCCAGATTGGCATCAAACTCCCAATCCTTGTGCCTCTACCTCCTAATTGCTAGAGTTATGGGTGTACATCATCAAGTCTGGTTGAAGGTTCTTTTAAATGTTAGGTAGGTTTCTTCCTCAATATTTCTTAATCAAGACAGACTTGTGAGTCTTGGATGTCACATTTGCTGGTCCTTCTAACACCTGGCTTCCCAGGGGTTCTCTGATGAAGAATTGCTCTTTTTGTTGAGGCCATTATATTGACACAATATTTCTCAAGCTTTTGGATTTTCCTTTTATATTTTGGTACTTGTCATTAGGCTTGAACTCAGGGCCTGGGTGCTGTCCCTGAGCTTTTTTGCTCAAGGCTAGTGCTCTACCACTTGAGTCACAGCTCTGCTTCTCACTTTCTGGAGATTACTTGGAGATAAAAGTCTCATGGGCTCCCTGCTAAGCTGGATTTGAACCTCCTGAGTAGCTAGGATTGCAGATGTGAGCCATTAGTGACCGCCCCTGGATTTTATTTTTATTCTTTGATGGTACTTAGATTTGCACCCAAAGCCCGGTGATTTCTTTTTTTTTTATTGTGAAAATACTGTACAGAGGGGTTACAATTACATGGGCAAGATAGTGAGTACATTTCTTATCAAGCATTGTAGCCTCCTCTTTGTTTACCCTTCCCATCCCTTCCCATCCTCCCTCTCTCTCCACCTAATCCTCCCCCCCCAAGTTGTAAAGTTCGTTTTCGACATGAAAACTTGTAATTCTCATTGTTGCAACAGGTCCACCTGTATCCTTACTTAAACGACTTGTTTTTCCCCTTCCCCTCCACAAATTATACCAACATCAAATGCAGTCAAAGCAGGGGTTATACTGTGGGGGAGGAACATACAAAGCAACAAAGAAATAATCTTATAAATGCGTTAGAAACAAATGCATGAAAGAAAACAACATTTAAATACTTATCTTAGAGTTCATTTTCCTAACATCACCTTATCTGACCTTTTCTGCTTGACTCATACATATACTAGATATTGCAAATAAGGGAAACCATGGGACCTATGTTTCTTTGGGCTTGGCTTACTTCACTTAATAAAATTTTCTCCAAGTCTTTCCATTTCCTAACAAATGGGGCAATGTCATTCTTCCTGATGGAGGCATAGAATTCCATTGTGTATATATACCACATTTTCTTGATCCATTCATCTAGTGAGAAGCCCGGTGATTTCTTGGCAGAGGCTCTACCACTTGAACCATGTCTCCAGCCAGCCTTTTTTTCCTCTGTTTTTCAAATAGGATTTCACTTTATTACTGGGGCTAGCCTGGACAGTGGTCCTTCTATTTATATTTCCTATGTTGCTAGGATGAAAAGTGTTCCATGGACACCCAGGTTTTTACTGGTTGAAATGGGAATCTCATGAGCTTTTTGCCCTGCTTGGCCTCAGGCCACAGGCTTCAGATTCTTAGAAAGAGAAAAAAGTGAAAATCCACAGTACTAATGACTAGAAAAATGCAAAGCAAAACCATAAACTCGACATCTATTAAAATAGCTACTATCAAACAATCAATTGATCAGAAATGCTGGTTTCAAATGAACATTATAGGTAATATTTGTGCGTTGCTTTTGTAAGTATGAAAATTCAAGATTGTAATGATAGCACAAGTACACAATGCCCATTCTTCACCTAGAGAAAGGCGTCTATCACTTTTCTTTTGTGGGTCATTACTAGGATTTGAACTCAGGGCCTTGTCCTTGCTAGGCAGGCATTCTACACTTGAGCCATTCCTTGGCTCTTTTTTGTGTTATGTTTTTAGATGTGGTGTCATACCTGAACTACGGTGCTTCCCACATAGCTGGAATTACAGTCAAGACCCATCATAACAGGCTTATTTGTGCAAATGGTACCTTGCTATTTGTATACTGATACTGTAGCTTGAACTCTGTGCCTCTCACTCTGACTTTTTTCCCCTCAAGGCTGGAGCTCTACCACATGAACCACACCATCACTTCCAGCTTTTTGCTAGTTAATTTGTGATAAAAGCCTCTTGAATTTATCTGCCTAGGCTGGCTTTGAACCAACATGATCCTCAGATCTTTTCTGTTGGAAAAGTTGTAAAAACATTTAGCAGACCATCTTCCCTCTAGAAAATAGAAGGAAATACTTAATTCAAAGGTTATATATTAAACAAAGTGACAAAGATTGGTTTGAATTCTATCACAGCTACTTGTTAGCTGTGTGAATTGGGGCAGATCCTTAGTTTCTTCATCTTCAAAAAACCCATAACTCATGAAGATTGCCTAGCCTGTATTTAATGTGTTATAAACCTTCAGCATTTTATCTTTTTTGGAGTGGGGCTTGGACTCTGGGCCTCTCGTTATTAGGCTGGTTCTCATATTGCTGAGCCATGGAAATAGCCCTGGTTTTTTGCTATTTATTTTTTGAGACAAGTTCTTGCTTCTTTCCTTGGCATACACCTGCACACGGTCCACCGATATTAGGCTCTGTATCAAAGCCAGAATAATAGGCATGTGCTACAGCTAGATGAAGTCTCACGGACTTTTTGATGTGGGCTACATTTGAACCTCTATCCTCCCAGCCTCAACCTCCCAAGTAGCTAAAAGACAGGCCCGTACCACCAGCACCGGATTCAGAAAAAATTTTGCTCCTACCAATATCACTGTTGACTAATGTTAATTGTAAAGCAACATCTTAGAAGAACAGTAAGTAAGTAGCTAGGTACTGGCAGCTCACACCTGAAATCCTAGCTACTCAGGAGGCTGAGACCTCAAGGATCTTGGTTTAATGTCAGCCCAGGTAGAAAAATCCTTGAGACTTCATCTCCAATTAGCCAGCAAAATGTAGACTGGAGGCTTAGCACAGGTTATAGAGCACCAACTGTGAGTAAAAATGTTGAGCAAGCATGAGGCCCTGAGTTCAAGCCCACCTGCTAACAAAAAAAAAAGGAAGGAAGGAAGAAAGAAACAGGGGAGCAATGGGTGAGAATGTTGAAAGGAGTGACCGGGATCCAGATATAGTCTATTTTTAAACTTTTGTTAAATGGCAACTCCTTTGTACAACTATTTGAAGATAATAATAAGAAAAAGAAAACTAGCCAGGTGTCCGTGGCTCATGCCACCGACTCAGGAGTCTGAGATCTGAGGATCGCGCTTCAAAGCCAGCCTGGGCGGGAAAGTCCCTGAAACTCTTTTCTCCAATAAACCAAGAAAACTGGAAGTGGTGCTGTAGTTCAGTGTGGTAGAGCACAAGCCTTGAGCTGAAGAGGTGAGGGACAGCGCCCAGGCCCAGATTTTAACCCCTATGACCCCCCCCCCCCCCACACACACACCAAAAAGAAAACTAGGAGTCCCATTGAGAACTCGCAGGTGCTTACAGTCCAGTTAAAGGGTGAGTTATAGCCACTGAAGAGTCAGTGGGATGCTACAGGTTATGGAGGTTCTTGATAAATGCATAAAGCACCTTTTGGGCCTACAGGAGTTCTGAGATGGAGTAAATAGCTGGGGAGGTGAGATTTTGGAAAAGAAGCAAAAGGGAGGAGGAAAGGGGAGGAGGAAAGGCAGGGTAGAGCAGAAATGAGCATGGCATGCTGTGGTGCTGTGGGGACCTGCTGGGAGGTGTCTTCTCAGACTCATTACTCTGGAGATCCAACTCCTCGCTAGGACTATAGCTGAAAAGCATGTATACAATTAGCCTGATTGTGTGGCATGCCCTCTTTAAATGCCATTCAAAGCACAACACAAACAGGAACAACAATAAAATGAAAATGAGATACAAAAGTAGGAAAAACAGTTTTCCTGACAATTTTTCCTGTAATAAATATACAATCCTGTTGAACCAATGCTGCCCTGTAAGTCTAATGGTGTTTTTTTGAAAAAGTGGTGTATAACAATTACAGTCACGGTCCACAAAATGACGGTTTGGTGAGCTATTGACCACATACATGTACAGTGGTAGTCCCATGAGGTTATATCATCCAGTGACATCAGGGCCATTTCAATTTGTGTGAGTACACTCTATGATGTTTGAACAGGGATAAAATGACTTAGAATAAAGGAACGGAACACTTAAGTAGAATATTAAGCAGAATTTACAAATTTGATAGGTTTACCCAATGGAAAGCCAGATTTGACCTTGAAGATGCAGAATAACCTTGTGCCTTGCAATATTTGTTCGCCTATTGAAATTGAGTTTTGAAGTGGCAGATGGGCCCATGGAATTCACTGGACGTGTTTGGAAATTCTCTCTGGTCAAATTCAAGAAATAGAATTATCCTGGGTGTTTTAGAAGGTGTTGAAAATGGAGACTTCCACTAGGGACAATCACATTCTAGGATGTCCCCTCCTCCAACTGTATCCTGATGTTCCCACTTTCTTCATGATATTTCAGTCCTGGTGAGACTTACCTGAAGGCGATCAGTTATGGGAGCACAGGGATGATAGAAAAAGACAAAGGACTACCTCATTGATTTACCTTGTCATAAGGACTGAAGAAGATTCTAGGCACTGGTGTGCACATGAACACAAGTGATTTTTTCCTTTCTCTTTGGAAAGCACAGCTGACCAGAACCACCTCCTTGAACACCACTGGTTCAGCGCCACTCTCTATACACCTAACTCCCTACACCTCACCATTAGCTCAGAAACCAGGCTGTGAGCACGGACTTCTTTCAATGTTGGGTCACCAGAGGCTGATTTTTCTGTCTGGTCTCCAAAACACCTGCTTTGTCTCCTTGACTCCCTTGTTCAAGGAGAACTGACTAGACACTTTTTCTTGGTCTCTGTTCTGACCCTTGTCTCTTTTTCTTTTTCTTTTTTGGTACTGAGTCCTGAACTCGGGGCCTGGGTACTGTCCCTTTTCTTTATTGCTTAAGACTGGTACTCTACCACTTGAGACATAGCTCCATTTCTGGCTTTATGGTGGTTATTGGAGATAAAAATGTCACTGGGGTGGGGGTGGGGGGGTGGGGGGCTGGTATGATCTGCAATCCTCAGATCTCTCCCTCCTGAGTAGCTAGGATTACAGGTGTGAGCTACTAGTGCCCAGCCCTTGTCTCTTTCTTTCTTTCCTTACTTTTTCCTCCTCAGTCGTGGGGCTGATACTTGGCCTGAGCACTGTCCCTGAGCTCTTCAGCTTAAGGCGAGTGCTCTGCTACATTGAACTACAGCCCCACTCCCAGTTTTCTGGTTGTTTATTGGAGATGAGAGTTTCACGATCTTTCCTGTGTGAGTTGGCTTTGAACCTCGATCCTCAGATCTCAGCCACCTGAGTAGCTAAGATTGCAGGCGTGAGCCACCGGTGCCTGGCTACCCTTGTCTATTTCTTAAACCCAGACTCTTGGCCTGGGATAGAAAATCATATTCTCACTTTCAGTTCTCTGAACCCCTAGTTTGGGCTGGGGGCTGCACTTCCGAGGTGTCCAGGTGCCCATGCCTATTTGCTGCCTCTTCAATCACTTTGTGTTCCCTTGTTTGTGAAGGACCACAGAGTGTGCTTTCAGAAGGAGTCTTTTGTATTCCTAGAGTTGAAAAATATTTGCATGTAAATGTTGGGAATCCAGACAGTCTCCTTAAGATCTTCACTTCTCATGGGGAGGCATACAGACCACTGGGGTATATTTGAACATTAAACTTATACCGGTTGTGCCTTGGGGTGCCCACAACACCACATTAGCATGTGAGGAGAAAGTGTGACATTGATTGAGGCAAAGCATAAGTAACCACACTTTAAAACGAATACAAATTGCACAAGAACAGTTTTCAAACTATTAGCCTACTTTACAAAAAAAGTTAATTCAACACAAGCCCAGAGTTGGCTGTTGCTTATGTGTTGAGCTGCCAGTTGGCAGACCCAGCTTTGCAAAGGGATTGGGGGAAGTGAGGGTTATCCCAGTGGGAGCATACTCAGCCTTTTGTGAGGAGGGTACAAATTGCATCACTCTCTCAAGCCCCTGCTGCTCAGCACTGGAGCATAAACACCACGAGATTGTGTGCCATCAGAAGTTGCTTACTTTTCCTTGAGGTAAAATGGCCTAGTGCCAAGACTTGGGGTGGAGCCCCAAGATTACAATCTCTTTTGAGAAAGCAGTCTGGAATGATGTAGATGATGAGAACCTGGGCCTGATGAGGTGGGCATCCTGGGCATCAAGGGAACACCTGGCCACTCAGAAGCTGGCTTTTGGGGGATGTATTCTGCATGCTGTCTTAGATAGGCTGTTCCACTTCTGCAGACCTGTGCTCCCTCATCTGTAAAATACAGGGAGTGTGCTGAGGGACTGTGAGCCTATATTGTCTTTGAATTGGGTATCTTCCAGAAGATTATTTTATTTTTATTTTGGTGGGACTGAGGTTTGAAGTCAGGACCTTGTGCTTGGTCACTTTGATCGCTTGGCTGGTGCTCTCCCATTTGAGCCACAGCTCCAATCTGCCATTTGGCTGTTGAATTGGAGATGAAATCTAGCAGATTTTTCTGCCCAAGATGGGTTCAAACCATGATCCTCCAGGTCTTGCCTTCCTGAGTAGCTAGGATCAAAGGCTTGAGCCACTGGCACCTGACCCTGTTGTCATTCCTTTTGGGTAGACCTGATGAACCATCAGTCTCATTTTCCAAATTAAAGTGATCTTATGTTAAGGTACCTCAAAGTAAAATGAGAAAGTTCTCATTCAAAGAGAGGAGCTGAGGAGAACGCTCATTCTCTTTGACAGAGCCTATTCCCTTGAGAGATTAGAACATTAGGAACATCTCAAATGAATCTCCATCCCCAACTTATATTGGTGAATACGGTATTCTCTGGAAAAAGGGTATGTGACTAGGACTATATTGTGATACCATTTACCTCTAGCAAGTGTGCCCACTCAAGGTTTGGGAACTCCAGTACAAGCTCTGTGGGCCACACTTTGTACTAACTCCTCCACTTTTACCTATAGGAGGCCCTGAGCTATGGGAATTCAAATTAGTAAAGTTAGGTGGCCAATCAGGAAATACTACAAAGGATTGTATTTGGGCACCATATTTTACCTATTTCAAGTTTTTACATATTTCAGCAGTTTTGGGGGAATTGAACCAGCTTGAATGATTTGGCACCTTCTGCCAGGTGCTAGTGGCTCACACCAATTATTCTAGTCGTTCAGGAGGCAGAAATCTGAGGATCACAGTTCAAAACTAGCCAGCACAGAAAATTCTTCAAGACGCTCAGGTTCATTTAAGCACCAAAAAGCTGGAAGAGGAGATGTGGCTCAAGTGGTAGAACACGTCAGATTTGAGCAAACAAGTGAAGCTAGAGAGAAAGGCCCTGAGTTGAAGCCCAAGCATTGGTATTTAATAAAAAAGAGCTGGGCATTGGTGGCTCACACCTATAATCCTAGCCACGGAGATGAGAGGGTTGTGGTTTGAAGTCAGTCAAGGCAGGAAAGTGTGTGAGACTCTTAGGTCCAATTAAGGACCATAAAAACAAGAAGTAGAACTATAGTTCAAGTGGAGAACACTAGCCTGCAGAAAAACAAAACACAGAACAAAAACAAATACAAAAAACGCAGGGACAATGCTCAGCCCCTGAGTTCAAGCCCCAGGAGTGGCACAAGCAAAGAAAGAAAAGAAAAAGTAATGCGTCTATATGTACTCAGAGCACTGCCACTGTTAGGAATAGCAACTGGAAGATCAGACTTCAGGCACATGTCTGTTCTTCTGAAAACAGATCAGATCAAAGTGTGTTCCCCTGCTTAGGATATATTTACAGTAACTTCTTCCTTTGTTATAAAAAGTCACCTTTGGTCTGGGAAGGTGGCTCAGTAGTAGAGCGCTTGCCTTGCATGCATGAGGCCCTGGGTTCCATTCCTCAGCACCACATAAGCAAAAAGAAAAAAAGCCGGAAGTGGTGCTGTGGCTCAAGTAATAGAGCGCTAGCCTTGAGCTGAAGAGCTGAGGGACAGCGCCCAGGCCCAGAGTTCAGGCCCACGACCGGACCCCTTCCACCCCCCCCCCCCCTATAAAAAAGTCATCTTTGCCAGAGGCTGGTCGCTCACACCTGTAATCCTAGCTACTCAGGAGGCTGAGATCTGAGGATCATTGTTCAAAGCCAGCCAGGGAAGGAAAGTCCATGAGACTCTTATCCCCAAAAAACCACTAGAAAACTCGAAATGGCACTGTGGCTCAAGCGGTCGATTGCTCACCTTGAGCTGAAGAGCTGAGGGACAGCGCCCAAGCCCAGAGTTCAAGGCCCACGACCGATCAAAATTAAAAAACAAGTAACCATTTCCTCACCTATTTCAGCGGAGAGCCTTTTTTTTTTTTTTGGTCCGTTCCTGGGGCCTGAACTCTGTGCCTGGATGCTGTCCCTCAGCTCTTCAGCTCAAGGCTAGCACTCTACCACTTGAGCCACAGCACCACTTCTGGCTTTTTTTTCTGCTTATGTGGTGCTGAGCAATCGAACCCAGGGCCTCATGCATGCAAGGCAAGCGCTCTACCACTGAACCACCTCCTCAGCCCAGGGCAGATCCTTATATTCTCAACGAAATTATTATTTGTAGATGTTTTTATGTTGTGCCATTACTAGGGCTTGATCTCAGGGCTTCTAGATCTCACTTGGATTTTTTGCTCAAGGCTAGCTCTTTACCATTTGAGCCACAGCTCCGTTTCTAGCTTTTTGGGTGGTCAATTGGAGATTAGAATCGTACAGACTTTTCTGTCTGGGATGGCTTCACACCAGCCTCCTGAGTAACTAGGATTACAGGTGTGAGCCACAAGAAAACAACTGTACTCCCTTTTCCTTAACTAATGGGAGACCACATGATGGCTTAAAATGTTCGTTTTTTGATTATCAGGCATTGTCAAGTTAGATTTATAAGATTCTGGTTAGGTGTTTGAAAAAAGGGCCCTGGGCTGGTAGCATATTCCTGTAACTGTAGCTACTCAGGAGGCTGAGATCTGAGGAGCCAGCCCAATCAGGAAAAGTCTGAGAGATGATTTCCAAAGAGCTGCAAAGTGGAGCTGTGGCTCAGGTGGTAGAGCACCAGCTTTGTGCACAAAAAACAAGGACAGCCTTGACTTCAAGCTTCAGGACTAGCGTGTGGGCATGCTAGTGCAAACACAAACACACACACACACACACACACACACACACAAATCCAGGATATATTAATCCTAAATTTTGAAAAATATTATTATTATAAAGTTACTGTACAGAGGGATTACAGTTACATGACTAAGATAATGAGTACATTTCCTATGGAGCATTGTCACCCCCTCCTTTGTTTTTTCCCCAAGTACCCCATCCCTCCCCACCTCCTCACCTCCTCCCCCTCCACCAGAAGTTGTAAGGTTCATTTTCAACATAGTGTCTTATACATCTCACTGTTACAATGGGTCAACTTGTGTCTTTGTTTCAGCATTTTGCTATTTCCCTTCCCTTCCCCAAATTAGAAAAATAAGTACTCAAAACAGCTTGGTCCTGGCACAAGAACAGACCTCAGGACCAATGGAATAGAATTGAAAACCCAGAAATGAACCCACAGTCCTATAGCCGTCTAATCTTTGATAGAATGGAAGAAAGACAGCCTCTTCAGTAAATGGTGCTGGCAAAATTGGTTAATCACTTGTAGAAAATGAAAGCTAGATCCTTATATATCACCCTGCACCAGAATCAACTCCAAATGGATCAAAGACCTCGGAGTCCAAAAAGACACTCTGAAAACATTACAGGATGGTATAGGAGAAACCCTAGGTCTTCTTGGCCAAGGCCGAAATTTTCTTAAAAGAGACTCAGAAACACAAGAAATCCAAGGAAGGTTGGACAAATGGGATTGCATGAAATGGCAGAGCTTCTGCATGCCAAAGGACATAGCTAGCAAGATCAATAGAGAGTCTACGGATAGTTAGAAGATCTTCACTAGTCATACAACCGACAAGGGTTTCATATCTAAACTATACCTGGAACTCAAAAAATTAAATCCCCAACAACAAATCCTCAAAGAAACACTGCCCGGTAAAAAAAGAGGGCTAAAGACTTACAGAGAAACTTCTCTGAAGAGGAAAGAAGGATGGAAAATAGACACATGCAGAAATGCTCAACCTCCCTAGCCATAAAAGAAATGCAAATCAAAACAACATTGAGATTCCACCTCACCTCAGTTAGAATGGCTATAATCAAGAACTCTAATAACAACAGATGCTGGAGGGGATGTGGACAGTAGGGAACCTTACTGCATTATTGTTGGTGGGAGTGTAAACTTGTTCAACCACTTTGGAAAGCAGTATGGAGGTTCCTCAAAAGATTCCACATAGAGCTCCCCTATGATCCAGCAATCCCACTTTTGGAGTGATCACAAACAATACCATACTAAAGCTACCAGCACAACTATGCTTATTGCAGCATTATTTACCATAGCTAAGATATGGAACCAACCCAGATGTTCCTCAGTAGATGAATGGATCAAGAAATTGTGGTATATATACATAATGGAATTCTATGCCTCCATCAGAAAGAATGACATTGCCCCATTTGTTAGGAAATGGAAAGACTTGGAAAAAATTATGTTAAGTAAGCCAGGTGCAAAGAAACATAGGCCCCATGGTTTCCCTTATTTGCAATAACTAGTATATGTCTGAGACAAGCAGAAATGGTCAGATAAGTTGATGTTAAGCGAAATGAATCGCAAATTAAGGACTCAAATGTTTTTTCTTTCTTCCTATTGTGTCTAACATATTTATAAGATATTTCTTTGTTGCTTTGTATGTCCCTCCCCACGGTATTACCCCTGTTCTCACTGTATTTGATGTTGGTATAATTTGTGGAGGGGAAGGGAAAAAACAAATCGTTTAACTAGGGATACAGGTGGACCCATTGCAACAATGAGATGTACAAGATGTTAAAAATGAATGTTACAAGTTTGGCCTGGGGAGGGGGGCGCAGGGAGAGGGGATGGGGGGAGAATGGGAAGGGATGGTAAGGGGAAACAATGGAGGAGGCAAAGATGCTTGATAAGAAATGCACTCATTACCTTGCTCATGTAATTGTAACCCCTCTGTAAGGTATTTTCAAAATAAAAGAAGAATCACACCAATAATAGTAACCACAGAAAAACTATATACAAGATGCAGGGCACCAGAATCAAATACAGTGACAACAGATGTTATACCATGGGGGAAGAACATGCAAAAGAAACAAAGAAAATCACATAGTACAGTAAAACCAACAGAAAAGAAAAAAAACCCACTTGTGTCCCAATCTTGGGGTTCATTTCACTTTGAATCATGTCATATGGTCATATGTACATAGCTTTTGACCTTTTCTGCTTGTCTGGTAAGATTATCCTAGACATATACTAGTTATTGCAAGTAAAGGAAACCATGGGACCTATGTTTCTTTGGGCCTGGCTTACTTAACTTACTATGATTTTTTCCAAGTTTTTCCATTTCCTAACAAATGGGGCAATGTCATTCTTTTTGATGGAGGCATAGAATTCCATTGTGTGTGTGTGTGTGTGTGTGTGTGTGTGTGTGTGTGTGTGTATACATATATATGTATATATATATACACATATATATGTCACATTTTCTTGATCCACTCATCTACTGAGGGGCATCTGGCTTGGTTCCATATCTTAGCTATGGTAAATAATGCTGCAATAAACATAGTTGTGCTGGTAGCTTTAGTATGACCTTGTTTGTTATCCTTTGGGTAAATGCCCAAAAGTGGGATTGCTGGGTCATAGGGGAGCTCTATGTGGAGTCTTAAGGAACCTCCATACTGCCTTCCAAAGTGGTTGAACAAGTTTACACCCCCACCAACAATGGGTTAGGCTTCCCTTTTGGCCACATTGCCTCCAGCATCTGTTGTTATTAGATTTCTTGATTACAGCCATTCTAAGTGGGGTGAGGTGGAATCTCAATGTTGGTTTGATTTGCATTTCTTTTATGGCTAGAGAAGTTGAGCCTTTCTTTATGTGTCTATTGGCCATTCTTATTTCCTCTTCAGAGAAGTCTCTCTTTAAGTCTTTAGCCCATTTATTAATGGCGTGGTTGTTTCTTTGAGGATTTATTCTTGGGTGATTTAATTTTTTTGAGTTTAAGTATATTTGAGATATGAGGCCCTTGTCTGTTGTAGGGCTAGTGAAGATCTTCTCCCAATCCGTGGGTTTTCTATTGATCTTGCTAGCTTTGTCCTTTGCCATGCAGAAGCTCTACAGTTTCATGCAAACCCTCCCCACCCCATTACTGAAGTACATAGTTTAAGGTGGGATGGTAGTTAACCTTTGTTAGTTAATTTACTCTGGGGCATTCTCATTTCTCACTGGTGGCAGTGAATGGGAAAGGGGATGGCAAAAAGCTAGGAATGGACCTATAGCTCAAATGGAAGGCAGCCAGCCCTGAGGGAAAATGTTAAGGAACAGGCCCTGAGTTCAAGGCCTAGGACTGGCACAAAAACGCATGCATGCATGCATACATACATACTAAACTTAGAATGAGGGGAACATTTAAACTGCTGCAGGTAAAAATGAGTTTAGAGACATTATAAGTGAGCTAGGAGCCAGTGCCTCAGGACTGCAATCCTAGCTACTGAGGAGGCTGAGATCTGAGGATCATGGTTCAAAGCCAGCCTCGGCAGGAAAAGTTCATGCGACTCTTACCTCCAATTAACCACTAAAAAGCCAGAAATTGAGATGTAGCTCAAGTTTTAGGGTGCAAAAATGCTCAGGGAAGGCACCCAAGCCCTTAGTTCAATCCCAGAAGTATTGTATGTGCATGCTCATATGCACATCTACACATACACAAGTATAAATGTCTCTTGAATACCTCATGTACTTGTGGAGTAGAATATTTCCACATATATATTCCAGGCAACCTGAGTTAAAATAAATGCTCTGTTTGTATGTGTCAGATTGGATATGATTTTATGTGCTGGATGCTGTTTGGCCTTTAAGCTAATGGTGATAAATCCTAATAGGCTTCTGGAATTTTTATTTGCACTGACCCCATGGTTTTTAAGACTTAAAGCATCAAAAAATGCATTGTCTAACAAGAAAGAAACCAATAGCAGGAAGTTAGAGTGGTTGTTTCAGAATCACCTGTTAACGATGCCATTAGGCATGTGTGTAGGATTATAAGAATGAGCCAACAGTGCCTGGTGTGAAGGACTATTTTCTGTCTTGATAGAGGTCCTTCCTGTAGCTCCTTTGGTGTGATGGGGGTCTGAGGACCACAATGGCTCCTATTTCCCTATCTTCTCCACAGAATGGAGGGAAGTGGATTACAGAATTAAGAATACTGGAGCTGGGTGCTGGTGGCTCACACCTGTAATCCTAGCTACGCAAGAGACCCAGATCTGAGGATCATGGTTTGAAGCCAGCCCAAGCAAAGACCGTGAGACTCTTTATCTCCAATAAACTACTCAGAAAAAGCCAGAGGGGCTGGGAATATGGCTTAGTGGTAGAATGCTTGCCTAGCATGTATGAAGTCCTGGTTTTGATTCCTCAGTACCAAATAAACAGAAAAGCCCGAAGTGGCACTGTGACTCAAGTGGTAGACTGCTAGCCTTGAGCAAAAAAGCAGCTCAGGGACAGTGCCCAGGCCCTGAGTTGAAGCCCCAGGACTGACCAATAAAAAAGGAAAAGAAAAAGGCAGAAGGAGAGCTGTGCCTTAAGTGGTAGAATGCTAGCCTTGAGCACAGAGAAGCTCAGAGACCAAGCCCTGAGCAGGTTCAAGCCCCTGGACCCGCAAAAAAATACTGGGCAGGAGTGGTACTGGCATATAAAAAATACTGTGCAGCTGTTTGGCCGTTACCCTCCCTTAGAGCTCCATGAATAATAGCCTTTTAGGAAGCTTCCCCAAGAGCTTAGGGTTTGGCATGGCCTTCTAAGCACCATTGGAACATGATCCTACCTGGAAAAAAAAATCATTTTTACCCATGAGATTCAGTTCCTCCCACCTAGCCTCCTCCCATGACTCCCATGACCTGGAAATACCATTTGTTCCTTACAGAATCAGCACCTCCCACCTTTTCTCCCAACTGGGAAATGAGAAAATGTGAATGGGGAGGCTTTGAGGGAGTGGAAGGACACTTGGCAGCTCACTGTAAACGTGCTTTGGGCAATTGGAGAATGCTGTGGTGTGCACAGCCTAGCAATACTGACTTACCTATGTTATCTTATAAAAGGAAACCTGTTTATTATTCCATGCATATCACATCCCCTTAGCAATTCCGACCTATCCTCCACCATCCCTATTTGGCACTCAAAACCAATACACAAAAGAGGCTGATGGAAAACTTTATTGAACAACATATAAGCATAAGGCCAACAACAAAAATAAACAAGGCACTAACATAGTTGTCAGGATTTCATTTGAGAGGTATTTGGTGAACTAATCTTGGTTCCTGTGTGGATACTTTTTAAATCTGGCAGAAAAATACTTTGGGACAAAAGTTGCCATGCAAACTGTGTTTTATTGAGGAGCGTGGAAATGATTGTTGTGGAAGGGGTTCTTAGACATATCTTGAGGGCCCATGTCCAAGGGAGGCCCAGGAAGCAGAGGAAGCCCAGGATCAGCATGCTCCAGAAACCCAGCAGGCCCAGGTAACCCAAGAAGCCCAGGCAGCCCAAGAGGCTCAGAAGGTCCAACAGGACCCATGGGACCCATGGGACCCATGGGACCCATGGGATCTATGGGACCAAGGGGACCAAGAGGACCAAGAGGACCAATGGGACCAAGGGGACCAACTGGACCAAAGGGACCAAGGGGGCCAAAGGGATCAATGGGACCAAGGGGACCAACATGCCCAGGAAACCCAGGATGGTCAAGAGCCTCAGGAGGTCTAGCAGGGCCAACACACATCGGAAACCCAAGAGGCCCAGGAAACCCAGCAGGACCAGCAGGACCAGGAAATCCAGGATACTCAGCAGGACCAAGAGGCCCAGAAAACCCAGGATGCCCAGGAAACATAGGCACAGGCACTATGGGCGGCCAGGGCATCCTGGGTGGTGGAAATGGCTGAGTTACCACAGGCATTAGAGGGAAGCGTATGGGCTGGGGCACCACAGGAAAATATTTCCAAGTAGCCTCCACAACAGGAATTGGACCAAAAGGCCCATTGATGATTATACCAATCGGGGGGCTCAGAGCGGTAGGAATTAGATGACTATATACTCGGGTCCTCTGTTCTCGTCTCCACTTCGCTCTTCTATTCTGAAACCAGATCTTCAGAGGAGAAAAAGATTGCCTTAGTATATTGAACAGTTCATGTCATACTAGAAAAAAGGCAGGGCTGGAGGTATGGCCCAGTGGTATAGTATATAGTACCTGCCTAGAAAGTATAAGGTCCCAAGTTCAAACCCTAGTACATTTTAAAGGCTCATCCTTCCTCTGGAAAATTAAACAGGTGACAGTAAAGTAAAGGGTGATATGACCATGCAGTTGGTCCTAGAAACTTTGTGGCTTGTTTTTCTGGGGCAGCCATTGGATGTCTCTTTGATATTTTAATCTCCATTGTTAATGTGGCATTAACCTGTGCCTAAATAGTTTAGACTTTAATGTCTAGTTGCAGTGTGGGCTCATGTGAAGTCAGTTATTTTCAATTCTGGTTTTAAAAAAATCCTAAACCACCACCAATAAATCTCTGCATCTTGTATATACATTTTTCTTATTTGGGGAGGGGAAGGGAAAAAACAAAATGCTTAAATAGGGATACAGGCTGACCCACTGTAACAATGAGATGTACAAGACCTTATGTTAAAAGCCAACTTTACACAGGGCGGAGCCTGGGGGAAGAGTGGTGAGGAGTTGGGGAGGTGGGAAGGGAAGGGATGGTAGAGGAAAACAAAGGAGGAGGCAACAATGCTGGATAGGAAATGTACTCATTACCTTACTCATGTAACTGTAACCCCTCTGTACAGTACTTATACAATATAAAAACATACAAAAGTAGTAAAAAAAAAAACCCTATTCCTATAAAGTTTGGTAAAGAAAGGGAGGAAAATTATCAAAAGTTTTCACAAGGGAGGGCTAGGGGTATTGCTCAAGTGGTAGAGGCACTGTCTAGTAAGCATAAGGTCCTGATTTCAAACATGCATACCATAAAAAGAAAAGAAAGACAAAAAGAAAAACAAGTGTTTATACTGCAGAATTTTAAAAGAATGTAGAACATTATAAATTTCCTTATTTGCGATTTTTTTTTGGCTTTCCTTCTTTCAGAAATCTACTGAGAGGTCCAGGTAGACCCAGGAAGGAGTGACTGTGGAAGCAAACAAGCAAACCTTAAGTTTTGTTCTGTCTTTTCTCCAACCTGATGCTAGACCTGTCTGTGACCTTAATCTGTGGCACCAGCATGCCAGTATTCAATGGGAGGTTTTGTTGGGCTGCTTTTCTAGGTACACATATGTGCTTACACACTCACTTTTTTGTCATATAGGGTCTGGCTTTTGCCTTGGGTAGCATTCACCTTAGCCTTGGAAAAGGTGGGATTATAACTGAGTGTCACTATGCCTCACCCTCAGTTACTGGGTTTTTAAATATTCTCAAATAGCTATCTTTTGATTCCTTCAAAATTGTTCATTGCTGCCTGAATAAATGAAAATTCATTTAAATTAATACAGGTAAGGATCTGGCCTGAAGAACACCTTCCAAAACCAAATTTCAGCAAACCTATCTTTTCAAAACAAATACCACCTCTATACTAAACAAAATCTTTGATGTAAGAAATTCCTCAAGAGAACATTCACTTATGCATTTGGTAATTTCATGAAGGTGAATTTGGGTGGCATCTCCAATGTACAAATTTGACTGGATAAAATTCTTCTCTAGCTTTCCATTTTTTTCTCAAGTGAGTGGAACAATATGCAACTTTCTCCCATCTGTCTTTTTTGTTTTGTTGTGCTGGCAATAGCCCCAGGGCCTCATGCTAGGCAAGTGCTTAAAGATGTACCTCTATATATTCTTAACAGATCCTGGGTTCAACCCCCAGCACATACTCAGAGAGGGGAGGGGGAGGAACCAAGGGAGGGAGGGAGGAGAGAGATCCAAACATCAAAAAGACAATGAAAACATATCAAATTAAGATGTACAGAATGATAGCATCTTTTAGAATGGTTATCTGCTAGATTGCTTTAATAAGATTCACTGACCTGCACTCTAGTTTCAGCCAAACCCAGGCGCAGAGCAAGCTCCTCCCTGAGGGGACAAAAGAGCAAATCATTAGTGTTTGGAGTGCAGGCTAAAGTGAAATATGTTGTTGTCCCTTATTTCTATCCACACTTTCTAATGTTGTTCTTTTTAACAACACATCTTTTAGTTTTATTTAGGGAGGGTTTTCCCCATAGACAACTGGTCTGTTAATGAGACAGAAACAAATAAATAGCTGGGCAATAGAGGGTAACCCCTGTAGTAATAGTTACTCAGGAGGCTGAGATTGGAGGATTCTGATTTGAAGCCAGTGTGGCCAGAAAACCTTGAGAGACTCTATTACCAATTAATCTGCTTTCAAAAGCTGAACTGCAGGCATGGCTCAAGTGGAGTACCAGTGTCTAGCATGAGCATGAGATTCCTTGTTCAAGCCTGGATACTAGCACAAAAACACACCTGAAACTCACACAAGGAAGTATCTGTAAAAATGTCTGTAGTTTGTTAGAAAATATGTGTTTTTAAAAAATTTTTTTTGCTTGTGAAACAGCAGAGATCAATCCCAGATATGTTTGTTGTGAAGTTTGTCTGCAGGGGTGTAACACACACCCTGCCCCCCCCCCCCCCCACAGGCTAGAAGGCTGCATTAGCTAGGCACTTCAGCTATGGCTCCTAGACTGCAAATCACTTTTTTATGTTTATTTATTTATTTAGGGTCCAGGTCTAGGGGCCTGAAGGCTGGGCCTGGGCGCTGTCCCTCAGCTCTTCAGCTCAAGGCTAGCACTCTACCACTTGAGGCACAGCACCACTTCTGGCTTTTTTCTTTTTGCTTATGTGGTACCCAGGAATCAAACCAGGGCCTCATGCATGCAAGGCAAGCGCTCTACCACTGAGCCACCTTCCCAGCCCTTTTATGTTTATGTTTTGGTGCCAGTCCCGGGGGTTGAATTCAGGGCCTGGGCACTGCCCATGAGCTTTTGTAAGCTCAAAGTTGGCATTTTAACACTTCAGCCACAGCTCTACTTCTGGCATGTTTGGTGGTTAATGGGAGATAAGAACCTCACAGACTTTCCTGCTCAGACTGGCTTTGAACCTTGAGCAGTTTAGGATTACAGGTGAGAGCTATCTGGCGCCAGTTCCATTTATTCTAAAGGAGAGAGGCTAAGTCTTTAACGACTTCCATGAGTTCTCTGTAGAAATTATTCCTTGCTGTTCTGTGGCCTGTGAAGGAAGAAAAAAAGCCTTACCTTTTCGTACATCAATTGGTCCAGGTCCGGGTCCTCTGTGGACTGCCCTCTTCCTCTGCCCCTCTCTCCCAGGCTTCTTTGGCTCTCCCCTGCCCCGCCCCTCTCCGCCCCTTGCCTCCTTCCTGGCCCTCCTTGCCCTCTCCCCCACATACCCGCCTCCCATGGAGCCCTCCCCACCCCCTTCAGCTCCCCTCAGGGACAGAATAGGCACTGTGCTTCCTACACCAGAGCTTTTTAGGGTAAGCTCGCTTAGCATTGACAAGCTATGAACTGCTGCTAGGTTAGAAAATAGCGCTTCAAGGCAGGACCAGGACTAGTCTGAGGCAAGAGCAGCAGAGGCCTGGAGCGCCAACTCTTAAAAAAAAAAAACAAACCAAAACTTTATTACAGCTGGGAAGTTGGCTCAGTAGTAGGTGCATGCATGAGGCCCTGGGTTCGATTCCTCAGCATCACATAAGCAGAAAAAAGCCGGGAGTGGCGCTGTGGCTCAAGTGTTAGAGGGCTAGCCTTGAGCTGAAGAGCTGAGGGACAGCACCCAGACCCAGAGATCAGGCCTCACAACCAACAAAAAAAAAAAAAAAAAGAAGAAGAAAAGAAAAGAAAACAAAAACAAAAAACTTCATTATATGGCTAAGCAATACTTCAGTGTTCGGTGGGCGCTGGTGCCTCAGGCATGTTATTGTAGGTATTCAGAGGTTGACATCTGAGGATGGCGGTTCAATGCTAGCCCAAGGAGGAAAGTCTGTGAGACTCTTATGTCCAATTAACCCCCCCCCCCAAATAAAAGGCAGAAGTGGAGCTGTGGTTCGTGACAGAGCACTAGCCTTGAGGGAAACAGAGGCAGAGCCCAGCCCTGAGTTCAAACTCCATACACAGAAAAAAAAAAATCCTTCATTATTCAAATACATCCAATGCAAAACTAATTTTAAAAAACACTTCCAAAACAAATTACCACTTGAGCTATGTGTCCAGCTCCCTTTAACTTTAGTTTTTGAAAAGGTTCTCCCATTTATGTATGCCGTGGGCAGAATTCAAACATCTTTCCACCTTGAGCGCTTCCTCACTTGTAGCTAGGTTTACCCGCGCAGGCCGCCCTTCACTCCCTGCTGAGCCACCGCGCCTGGATTTTATTGGTTGAGAAGGGGACTCTAGCACTTTTCCGTTCCGACCCCGGTGCCCTTTCCTCCCGCAGACTTTAAGACGGGATGGAACTGGCTGCACTAGCTACAGTTTAGTCGTAGCCCTCCCCCACGTCTGCGGTCTCCCAAATCCCTTGGGTGCCTCGCCCCGCCCATCGACCCAAGGAGGGCCAGGGCTTGTTGGCTCCACTTGAGCGGGAGCCGCCTGGCTCCCGACGGGAGGGAAGGGGTCCCAAGAGGCAGGCCCGAGCCCGGTAGCAAAATGCACAGCACCTCTGTCCTAAGCCCCTTACCGAGCGAACACGTCGGGGTAGTGAACGCGCTGGAAATACTCCTCCATCTCCTGCAGTTGGTACTGGGTGAAGGCGGTGCGGTAGCGGCGCTGCTGACGGTTCGGAACCAGCAGTTCCTCAACCGCCTGAGGTGCCGGCGGCTGCAGCAATGCGGGCGGCGGCAGCAGTGCGGGCGGCGGCAGCGGTCTGTCCGGCTTCTCCAAGCCGCCGGAGCCCCAGCTGGCTTGGGCGCACGAGCAGTTGTTCCCTTCCGCGGAGAAGCCGGCACCTCCCGCTCCGCCACCAGCTTCGGACAGAAGTTGTCCCGGTTGCGCTTCGTCTTTGACTTCCACCTCTCCAGTCTCCAAAGTGCATTCAGGCTTTGCGTCTGGGAAAGGAGGAACGGAAAGGAGACCGAGAGAGGAGAAAGGGAGAGAGGGGGGAAAGCGAGAAAGAGCGCGAGAGGGGGGAGAAAAATCATGGCATTGAAGCCCACAGCCCAGCCCGTAGAGGCCGGAGTGGGGTAGCCGCGACAGCCGCCCAGCCTCCCGTGCAGGCGCTTCTCCCGTGCAAGTTCCTCTGAGAGGACTTGGCAGTAGCTTCGGCCCGGTCTAGGGTAGGCTCTAACCACATTCGTCTTCTTCTTTCTTCACAACTCCCAAGGCACCGCAGTCGGCCTCGGAGTTGTTGGACGTAGGCTTGCTAGCCATGTCCGGCGGGCTTTCGAAGAAGCTGGAGCTCAGGGCTGAGGCGGGGAGAAGTGCGCACGGGAGCTGCCGCTTGCTGCCAGGCTCGTGCGCTTGTGGCGAGGTCGGCGTCTTGCGCCCCTTATATATTGTACCACGGTGACCCCTGGGTGAAAGTTCTCGTGCGCACGACGCCGCAATGCATGCTAGCATAGTCTGGAATGCAACATATTATCGTACATGGGGGTCGCACAGGGTGTACGCTCGCTCCAAACTTGGAGGGGAAAGCCGGCAAAAGAAAGACAGACAGAAAGAAAGAGAGAGAGAGAGAGAGAAAGGAAGGAAAGAAAGAAAGAAATCAAAAAAGCAAGCTAGCAAGCAAGAAAGAAAGAAAGAAAGGAAGGAAGAGAAAGAAAGAAAAGGTACAGGCAGTGAGCATCCTGTGTGGAGAAGCCGCTCCAGCTTGCAGATTAACTTCTCCACTTGGGCACAAGCCCAGTTGGAGGAAGGGGCTGTGTTGGATTGTGAAAGACGATTTAGGTGCAGGAAGCTGAGATCTCACACTAGCTTCTACCGTCAGCGGTGCCGCGATTGCAGGAGGTTCTCACTCCTAAACCTCAAATTGGTGCACTTTGCACAATTTGGAGGTATCCTTTACATCCGTCCAAGTCGGAGAAATAGTGCCAGGGAAAGCACGCAGCCCTGATCGCCCCAATCGGGTTGAAGTTATTATTCCAGCTCGCATTGCGGTCTGGTTAACTTTCCCTTTCTAGGAGCTGGTCAGTCATGGATAGAAGTAGCTAGTTCTGTAGGTTTCTGGCTCAAACCGTGCAAACCAAGCTGGTGATAAGACGCAACACCTGTTAGCAGGCTACTTGCTGTGGCATTTTGAAATCACTAGACCTCGCCATGAATTTATGGAGTGAGAGTTTCCAAGTGGGTCTGCAGAGCCGTCCAGGGATTGGGTGTCCACAGAGAATTACAAGGACTTGAAAGCTTAGAGATAACCCACACTGGCACGCAGGTAATCGGTCAAAAGCTTTGTATATCTAGGAAGTTTATGCCTCCAGCTCCTCACTCCCTCCAGTGGCTTCTGGCATTTGCAACTTTTGCACCACTACGTTCCTTTTCTGCGACTTGCTTTGCAGAAATCTGCTCTTCAGGAGCCTCCAAACGTGCCAGAGAGACTAGGGAAATTCCCCAGGTCCCACCTACCCCCCCCCCCTCCTCCTCCCGGCTCCCATTTTCTGGAACTCTTCTCCAGACCTTTTCAGCCTAAATAATATATAATGTATCAAATCTTGAGGGTCCACTCTGGGTGAAGGCTGCGTGGTTGTCTGAAAAAATTTTCCAGGTGCTAATGGGACCTGCAGGCATCCTTAATATAAGAATGAGGGGCTTCTGATAGTGACCCCTATGATTTGCAGTATAAATAATCTGTCTTACCTTAACCATTCTCATTTCTTCTTCTTCTTCCTCCTCCTCCCCCTGTTCCTGTCCTCTTCCTCCTCCTGCCCCGCCCTCCTGCTCTTCTTTTTTTCTTTGCCAGTCCTGGGGGGTGACCTGGGCACTGTCCCTGAGCTTCTTTTGCTCAAGGGTAGCACTCTACCACTTGAGCCACAGCGCCACTTCTGCCCTTTTCTGCTTATGTGGTGCTGAGGAATTGAACCCAGGGCTTCATGCATGCTAGGCAAGCACTCTACCACTAAGCCACATTCCTAGCCCCTTGTTTTCTTTTACACAAAAGACTGAGCCCCATGGGCATCAGGCAACTTGCTTGCCAACTGTCCTGAGCAGTTTCACCACGAAGTCTAGCAATATCTGCCCCCCTTATTTCTGTCTTAATTCAAAGGTGTGAGTAATGACATTCCAGGTAGAAGAAAAGGGAAGGTTATTTTATTTTATTTTGTTTTTGCCTGGCCTAGGGCTTGTAACTTGGCCTGGGCACTGTCCCTGGGCTCTTTTTGCTCAAGGTTGGAGCTCTACCACTTGGAGCCACAGCTCTACTTCTGGCCTTTTCTGTGCTTAATTGCAAATCATAGTTTGCTGGGCTGGTTTTGAACTGCAATCCTCAAATCTCAGCCTCCTGCATAGTAGGATTATAGGCATGAGCCACTGGTGTGGGGGATGGAAAGGTTTGTGTTTTGTTTTGGGTTTTTTTGGGTCTTTTTTGAAGGCTATTGGGTCATCTTTACAAATCCTGAACTTGAGTGCCATCTACCTTCTACTCTTGCACTAGTTTAGGCCTCTTCCCTCTGCATCAGTGCCACAGCTCAGTGTCCTTAAAGCAGGGGTTTGGGATTCAGCAAAATACCTGTGGAGATATTGCTAATAACCTGATTTTCCTTGGGGGGGAAATTGACCGGACAAGCAGTGCATGCATTGATCTCAGAGTTGGTTTTGTGAAAGGCTAAGTTATATCAGAACCACATTATGATTTTTTGTTGTTGTTGTTGGTTGTGGGGCTTGAAGTCTGGGCTTGGGCACTGTCCCTTAGCTTTTCAGTTCAAGGCTAGTGCTCTACCACTTGAGCCACAGCGCCACTTCCGGTTTTCTGGTGGTTTATTGGAGATAAGAGTCTCATAAACTTTCCTGCCCAGGCTGATTTTGAACCATGATCCTCAGATCTCAACCTCCTGAGTAGCTAGGATTACAGGCATGAGCCACCAACGCCCAAACACATTTTGGATTTTATGGGCCCTTTTCTCTGTAAAATAATAAATTATGGTTTACACCTGCATTTATATAAAATGAATATAATACAGGCTTGCTTTTTATTATTTTTCCTCTGATTAAAAACAAAAAAAAAACTAAACTTTTGCAAAGGTTCCTGAAAGTTTGCTGCATCCTTTAGCTACTGTGCCTAAGAGTAAGTTACCTGGACTCCTGATCCAGCAGAGGTAAGGTCTTTGACAAATTTACTTCCAAAAAGAGAGTGGATGGCAATCCCACAGCCTCTTTGACTTTAATCACGTTTATGCACTTTTCAAGCTGGGTTGGGGGTTCTGGAAGCTTCCTTCAGTTTTTGTTAGATACTGGTGAGCCATTTGGTGCTGTGATTTGTTATTGCACAGTAAATCCATAGAGGTTTTAATCCAGGTGTGCTGTAGCTTAAATTGGTACAGGATACGTGTGTCTTATAAACACTCAGATTTTCACAGTTTACTGCATTGTTATCTGAGCCTCAGAAATCCACGTTCTCTTTGCAGGTTTTGCCCTATCTGGGTATCAGATGTGATGATAGTTAAATGGTTTACTTAAATCGTCTTATTTTTGGAAATCTTAAATATCTAAGGAAGCCTTGTCCTAAGCAAAAATATCTATGAATGAAGAGGTTTAATATACCAGATTTGTGTGAAGTACACCATGACAATAGTTGAGAGCAGTGAACTTAAAGGAGAAGGCTTGGTACCTTAATTTTACCTTTGCTTGCCACTTGCACACTAATCTAGTAGATTTCTTATTTTCTCTGTGCCTTGCTTTTTCTTATCTGTAAAATGGCAATACTTAGCCAGGAACGGGCGTCTCAAGCTTTTAATCCTAGCTGAGATCTGAGGATCATGGTTGGAAACCAGCTGGGGCAGAAAAGTCCCCATGAGACTCTAATCTCCAGTTAACCACTGAAAAAGCAGGAACTGGAGCTGTGGCTCCAAGTGGTAGAGTGCTAGCCTTGAGCACAAACAGCTCAGGGACAGTGGGGTCCCTGGTGGGTTGGGAGTCGGGGTGGGGGTGGGGGTGGGCGAAGGCAGCTCGCATCTTAGCTGGCTCTCCCTTCCCGGGAGGTGGGGTGGGCACAGGGGAGGCCTTCCTTCTCCTTCTCCCTCTCCCCTCTCCCTCTCTTCCCTCCCCCTCCTCCCCGCCTCCCTGTGGCCTCCTACCCCGCCCACCGCCCAGGCTCCCTGCCCGCCAATACAAAATGTTACAGGCTTCCGGTACACGTGAAGAGCCCGAGCCGCTAGCCACAGGTGCCGAGCTTCTTCCACAGGTGCCGAGTCCCTCGCTCTGCGCTGCTCGCCGCGGCCGCCACGTCCTTGGCCAGACCAAGGGGCTCCCGGGGCGGCGCTGGTCTAGGAACGCCAACCCACAGCAGCAGCTGAAGACCCCGCAAGGCGAGCGCGCTCTTGGCCACCACTTGGCTGGATGCTCTGCTTCCTTTTCTACCTCGCCCTGGCGGCCCCTTGTTCAGGACAAGCTCCATCAGGAGGATTACCTGACAAAGGTGAGGTTTAGTGAAGCTCCCCTTTAATTTTTTCATTTTTTTAAAGCCACAAAGCTAAGGTTTATTACTGGAAAACAAATTGTTTATTTTTTTCTAAGCAGAGGACAAATTGAGGGAGAGTAGGTCTGATGCTTGCTGTGCCACTTAGAGAGAGACTCATCCTTCACCTGATGTTCCATTTCTCACTGGGATGTGGCCACTTTCAAACAAAGTCATGGTGGAAACCCCATAAATGACCTCTTCACTTTGTATGGCCACAAGCAAAAACACACTGGTTGTGTATGGCCACTGATCCCCAAGGGGTTAGCTCTTAATTTTTGCTAGCATGTCTTGGGGTAGGTCTGGCCAGTCTGGTCTGGACCAGACCTGACAAACTTCTGCTCATCTGTATCATTTTCATTCTGACCCAGTAGAATTTGAAGTAGAGTAAGCCCAAGAAGTGGCACTTGCTTTGGTTAGGGACATTTGATTTGTCTCCATCTTGATTTTCTGACATTGTTGGCCAAGTCACATTACTGTTTTTTGATCGGAGCAAAACAGCCAGACAAGGCATTCAGGTGGATGATTAAGGTGAGTGGTGGGGGCAGGAGTGCTTAGGTAGGGTAGAAAGAATATGGGAGTAGCTTTTTGGTTATGATGATCCAGTCCTTTGGAATCTTAGGAGGCTCCCGTGGGCATACCAGTGCCACCATTTCAGCCTCTAAGACTCCCCCAACCCCCTCCCATTGCTTTGAAAGGACAGTGTGTTTAGTAGCTGGATAATAGGTATTTCTCTTTCCCACTCCCAGATTCCAAATTCTCTGCCTTTTTTTCTTTTGTTGGCCCACCTCACCACAAAAGCCCCATAGTTTATTAATGTAAGTTTCAATGGATGCTTCTTTGGGGGAACTGCAGAAGTTAGTGAAATGGTTTCAGAAAGGAATGAGAATGTCTCTGGAGTTGTTCTGTGATGGAACTTGATCTGTTTTCTGTTAATACTGATGGAAAGAAACTTACAGTGCCTGCTGCAATCTATTATTTTAGTGAAAAAGTTGTGAAATAATACTGGGTGTGTGCAGTTTTATTTTCCCATCATTTGATACCTTTCTACAGACTGAAAACATTTTGCCTCGGTTCAATAGTATGACACAGAGATTTTGGTGTCAGAGCATAACATCAGAGCAGGAGGCCCCTCACAAGAATTATCAAATTGAATAGTGTATTTCCCTTTCAGATTCATCTCTTTTTTATTTTAAATAATTTTTATTGAGATTAAGCGATTACACACATGTGATTATATGGATCCTCTTGTTTTTTTTCTTGGATATGGACAAATGCCAGTTTAACTGCAAAATTTCATTACAGCATATTCAACAACAAACAAGCAAGAGGACCTTTTTATTTATTGATTTATTTTGTCTACATTCTTTTATTGTGAAAATACTGTACATAGGGGTTACAATTATATGGGGAAGGTAATGAGTGCATTTCTTAACATGCATTGTTTCCTCCTCCTTTGTTTTCCCTTCCCATCCCTTCCCATCTCCCAACCCCCCCCAAAGGAACCTTTTTAATATGAACACAAAAAAATGAACACAAGCAATGAAGACAACAACATTCCACAAAGAAAACCACCTTCTTCATTTTTTTCTAAAGTCTGAACGTTTTAAAGATAACTAGGCATACCTGGAAATTCAAAGTAGCAGAATGGACCTTACAGGAAAAGAAGGAAACATGTCTCCATATGTTTAGGAATTACCATATGGGTAAATTCTCCTTGAAAAGTGAGTGGATAGTGTCTGTGGATCAAGTTAGGACAGGACACTTAGTAAAGGTAGGCTGGAAACTGGAAGAAAAGGGGCATTAGGTCTCTGACAATGTCATACAAATCAGTTCCCTTCTAACAAGAGGAGATATCCCCACCACTCAGGACTCAGTAAGTTTCTGCTATCACTGTCCAGTATTGCTTAATGCTTGTAATTCAGCCCATGGAGAAAATCCTTGATCAGCAAATTTACAATGTCATAGAAATAGTAGGATCATTCTTTCTAATATATATATGAGGGTGCCTATTTACCTCATTAAAGCAATGACTGAACAATTAATATTCCTTATTTTGTTTTCTTTCTTTTGTTTGAGGATGTGTAAGGCTGCTAGAATGGTTTGAGAAAAAGCATGATCTAATTTTGATTTTGTTTTACACTTTCATGAGAAAGAGAAGATAGGGGAAAAATTAACCCATTGCCCAGCTTTGGGACTGAGTAGGTACAAAAGTAGACTATAGAGGCTTGAAGTCTATCTATATTTCTGGAACACACTAATGGTTCTCAATTACTCTCCATTCCTACAGAAAGAACCCTACCCAGGTACAATACCCCAGAACTCTAGCTAAAAGTACATGTATGAGACTACACAAGGTCTCAACATAACTAAATTGTAAAATATGGTATTTTGACAATGGACAACTCAAACAGCTCATCTAGAAACTAAACATACCGAACTATTATTCAGATGTCTGCAAAGCTGAGCTGCTTCTCCCACCTCCACCCCCAGCTCAGGCAGACACATAGGTGGTTGTGGCAGCGGCGCCGGCTCCTTGGCAGCACCATTCACAGCAGTAGCATCATCATACGGGGGCAATAGCACCTTAGTGTCATTGCTGGTAACATAAACCAGGACATCAGTGGAATTCCTGCCATTGATGTAGCAGTAGCAATTCCAGACACAGCTAATCAAGTAACCCTTGAATGTCAGGATAATGCTGATAAACAGAAGAATAATAAGGACCAAACAGGTAGGATTTACTGACATTATGTCATCTTTGTAGGGAAAATCAGGAGGCAGCTGTCAAATGTATTCCCAAGTGGAGTTTGGATAAACAAGCAACCAAGGTGTTCAGGGCAAAATTGAAGATCTGCTAACAGAAGAATGGGATGATCCAGGCAGCATGTTGCTTGTATGCTCCATAAGTAGCCATTGCACGTATCAGGATCATGAGAAGAGAAATTGCAATAGCAATATATATGTTGGCATCATCCAGGAACTCAAAGTCCCTTCCTAATTCAGAACTTGAAAAGTGGTACTGATATGGATCAGCCAGAGCACTGAATAAAATCAGCAATACCACCTCATTGATGATCAAATGTAGATAATCAAATACAAGAGGCTGGAGGCTGGACTCGGTGCCACCTGTCTCTCCTTGATTGTGTCCTGTGATCTGTCTTATGGCTCATCCTGTCTCCTGGCGCTTCTCCTGTCATCATGGAGTCCCAGTTCAGCTCTCCATTGGAGCTGAATTGGCTTCTTGCTAAACCTTCCGGGTGCTGAACACCTGGGAGGGGACAGAGTCGGGAGTCATTGGATCCCCCCCTCTTCTCTTTCTGAGGGTCAACCCGCCTCCTAGATGGCACCTCCTTGAACCAAACTGCGGAAAGGCAGAGGAACCCCACCTTGGACTTTTCATACTTACCATTGCTGGCTATGCATTCACCACACGGTCTCCTCTTAAACTCTTTGTGTGAGCTATGATATGATCTATTTTGGAGGAAGTTCCATGGGCTTCTGAGAAGAATGTGCACTGGGTTGCTGGGTGGAAAACTCTGTATATGTTGATTAAGTCCATTTGCGATATGGTATTATTTAATTCAGAGGCTTCTTTGCTAATCTTCAGGTTGGTAGACCTGTCCTTTGTTGAGAGTGGACTAGTAAAGTCTCCTGGTATTATTGTATTTGGGTCTATTTTTTCTGTAAGTCTGAGAATATTTGCTCAATGTATTTGGGTGCTCCAAAGTTTGGAGAGTATAAATTGATATTGTTGATATCTTCTTCTTGGATTATTCCCTGTATTAATATGTGGTGTCCTTCTTTGTCTTTTTGTATTGATTTGGATGAAAAGTTTCTTTTGTCAGATATGAGGAAGGTATGAACAGCACGTGGAACGCCTGGCAGAGGCCAGCCTGAACCTGTACCATCTGCAAAGCCTGGTGGAGTCCAACCTGACCCTCTATCATATCATGATTGACTTGGAGAGAAGAGTGGGCAAGCTACACAGCACCATGGAGTCACTGCAGAAGGTGCAGGAGCGGGGGCTCATGCCGCTTGGCCAGGACCAGGACGCTGTCTGCCTCCTCAGGACACACTTGATTTCCTCCTATAACCTGAAAATGTCAGTGAGCGAAGTTCAGTCAGACTTAAACAAGCTCTGGACTGTGAGCAGGATGCTTGATCACTTGGCCACAATGTTAACCTACAACAATCCTGAATCTACCAGGAGTTTGCTTCACTGGAAGAATGATTCACATCGGTAGTTTAAAAAAGTTTAAAAGATTTCCCACACCTAGATGGGTTGGGGATGGACTAAGATTCTTCAGAGAGCAGTCTGATAGATGATCAGAACTTAATAGGCTTGTGGTTTTTCTTGAATGCAAGAACCAAGGTGTGGTCTCCACATTGCTATATTCTCTCTACACCAAGACCTAAACAAGAATAAGGTCCTTCCAGCCTTCTCTCTGAGGAATTGGCGTGAAGCCACCCCCAGTCAAAGCATGTTCTTCTAGCCCTGCTGAGAGCACTTGTCCTTGATGGCCCTCTGTTTGGTTGTGGGCCATGGGTCAGCAATTGTGGCGTGAGCTTTTGATCTTGTAATGCTCACCAGGTAGTGCTGGTTTCAGGTTATTTTTCTGCTGAAAAATTGGAAACTCTTTGTATTGCTATAGTTTTTTTTAAAAAATAAAGTTGGTGTTTATTTTATGGTTAAAATAAGAGATTCATGAGTGCAAATAAATGAACTGTGTGTGCAAGTTGTGCCCCACTTCCAAGTCCAGTTTCTTCTGACCAGAAAAATACAAAATGTGGTCGTTTCTTTCCACGTGGCCTTTCCCATTTCTTGTCTTCCCTTGAAGAACAAAAGATGCCATCTGAACACCAAGCCATTGTATTCTGTGCCTGGTTAATTTATTTGTCATTACCACACACACACACACACAGTTGGTTTCTTAAGGTCTCTGCTTCTGCTTTGGGCTGGCTTCGCAAAGGCCCAGCCCCGCCTGTGTCAGAGGTGGCTTTTAGAAAAGATGTGTGCCTGTCAGAAAAATGACAGTGGCTTCAACTGGGGATTCACAGAAGCAGATTAACCTAAAAAAATCCTGTTTGGCAGACAAGATTACAAATTAATAAAAAAAATACTGAGCGCTTTGCTTTTTTTCTAATTTTCTTTTAGGAAAATAGATTTTACATTTTTTTTATATTCTCAGCTGAAGTTTTTATGAGATATCTTTCACTTGTCTTCCACTTAAAACTGGTTCAAATTCATAGGTGTCAGCTCTGAATGGGGAAGGGGAAAGCCGCCTCCCCCAGCATCATTTTAAAAGAATCAGCTATTTGGTGGTGACTCCCAAGATGTGAATTCACTTCCTGGATCATCTTGTGATTTCAGAGGTAACTACACAAGAGGTCAGATGTTTGTGAATGGGAAAGTACAGTACACAGAGGCTCAGAGCTTTTGCGTCCTTGTCCCAGGTAGCTGATCTGGGTCAACTCAGGAGGGCCACCCAAAGATACATAGGTTTAGAATCCCAGGAAGGAGAACCTCTGGGCTTTTGGGAAATGGTTAAGAGCTGTCCACATAAGAGTGGGGTGCTCCCCCTGGGGAGTGTAGGCTGAATCTTTTAACTCTGTGGGGGTGAAGGGGTCTGTTGGGGGTGGAGGGGTCTTCGGTGGGCCCACCCATCCGTCAGTGAGGTTCTGTGTATGCATCTCTCTGATGGATTGCTGTGTCCCTTCCCTTTGAGCTGTATTGTTCTCTCATGGCCATCTTGCCCTTCCAAGAAAAAAAAAGAACACAAAATTAAACCAGCAAAAAAAGGACAAAAAGGAAATGAAAAAAATGTTTAGATTACTGTATAATGAATGTTATGTCTTATTTGCAGTATTTTTACTTTGTAATAAATACTTGAGCTTTGTTACCAAAAAACCCCACAAAACATTACATTAAGTAGTACAAGCAACCCAGTGAGGGTATCTGGAAGGGAGTCTTGGAACCATTCCACCAGACATAATAATATTCTCTGCTTTTAGGGAAATTGATGGCGAGTGTAGTAACATACTTATCAAGTAGCGGAGGGCCCATCTCAGTCCCAGAGCCTTGGGGGGGGGGACAGTAAATTGTTCAAATAGTAAATAAGAATAGTTCTTCCTACATGCTGGTCACTGAAGGCATCTATGTGCTTCCCAGATATCCTCTTAATCGTTGCAAAAATTCTATGATGTAGGGTGTACTACTGTATGATGAATGTATGAATCAACATGAATATATGATGTAATGATGAATAAACAAACATAGGGATGCTACTCAGGTAGTTCATTGCTACTTTCACAGCACATCTTTAGTTCATTTAGTTTGCAGTTCACATGCAATGTCATATTGCTCTTTGTTCTACTCAGGCCTTACATGATATAAAACTCAGAGGATTCATCGTAGGCAAAAACATGTTTTTCATTAATTGCTGAGATTTTTGGTTCCCCAAATTGATCTTTTATGTGAATCTGGGAAAGCTTACCTTAATCATGTATGTGCTTTGCCTTAGCATGGAGTCTCTTCTGAAGACAAGTGACTCTAGGGCTCTTTTTTCTTCCCAAATCCTCCAGGTGCCATTGATTTCTACCATTCCACATTCACAGAAGGGAAGAGAGAGATGGGGGAGACCATTGGGAGGGAGGACGGAGATTATGCTGAGGATAATCCTTTGTGGTTCACTAGGCATGCCAGACAGCAGGAAGCAATGTATCAGTCAAGGAGCTGCAAATGCCAGTCAGAGCAGAATTCCAGGCTTGGTGGTGTGACATTAGTCAAGCATGACTTCTTTTTCTTTCTCTTCCTATTTTTCTTTTTTTTTTTCTTTTTTTTTGCTGATCCTGGGCTTGAACTCTCTGTTGCTGTGACTCTTTGTGTTCAAGGTTAGTGCTCTACTACTTGAGCCACAGCACCACTTCCAGCTTCTTGTGAATACCTTAGTGGTGATGAGAGTCTTATGGACTTCCTGCCCCAGCTGGCTTCGAACCCTGATCCTCAGATCTCAGGCTTTTGAGTAGCTAGGATTACAAGTGTGAGCCACCAGCGTCTGTCAAGGACTTCTTTTAAAGCTGATTGGGCATTGAATTCCTAAAGCAGCAATTGAGATTAAGGTAGAAACTGATTGTTGCCATTTTAAAAGGTATGTATGAGGGAAGTTCTTGTTTATAGTCAGGACTGGTCTTTTAATAACAGTAGGGCTGAGCCTACCTACAGGTGCACTGTAGAGACCATGAAGCAGGTAGGGCCCGGGACATGATGTTTGATAAACATTTAAGTGGCTTTGCCTACTACCCAGAATCACGTATTGTATTGATTCTCTAAGTGTGGTCCTAAGATGTTCAGTGTTATCATCAGCTGGGGACCAGGTTAGACATGCAAATCATCTAGCTCTGCCTGAGGCATAGTGTATTAGAAACTGGAAACCATGGGATGGGGACCCAGCAGTCTGAGCTGTAGTGTGCCCTTCAGGGGACTCTGAGGTCCACTTGGGTTTGAGAATGACTGATGCCCATTGTGTGCCTTCACATTACCATCATTTCATCTGTCTCAGAATTCTTACATGCTCCTAGCTCTGAGTTTTAGTGGTTTTGTAGCTCTTATCTTTTTTGTTCCTCTCTGGTAACCCTGGCTTTAGTGGCTCTCCAGAGCGACAGGATTATACTCAAGCTTCCTTGCCTAATACCAAGTAATAGAGCCAGTTTAGAGTGAAAACCTAAGCTCCAACCTTCTTCACCTATGCAAAACCAAGACCTGAAGATGGCATATGGCATATAATGTAGGGCATAAGATTGATATTCAGTTCCCACCTCTGAACTAGCCTTCTATTTCTGTAAACATCCACCTCTTTACCTGAAAAAATGGAGATAATACCATCAACCTCATAGGGTTGTAGTAAAGATTCAAAGAGAGAATGCACACAGTGTACTGGTGCTTAACAACTATAACAGCATAGCAGCTGCTATTTGATTGCTCTCTCCACTTGTCAGTTGTGGTGGCATTGTGTAGTAATCGTATTGTAACTTTGTAGGGGCAGGCTTTTCTCATCTGCTTTATCACAGAAAATATTTGGGCTTCTGCTTTGGAGAATGCAGATCTCACACATACACACACATCACACACACACACACACACACACACACACACCCACTGCTGAGGACCAATGTGGGGGTGGAGAAGTGCTGCAGAAGAGCTGTTCAAAGTGTGAGCTCTAAGGCCAGAGTGTGTGTGATTTGAATCTGGATTTAATTTCTTACTAGCTTTATGATCCTACATAATGGCTTACCACTGTGAGTGTAGTTTTCCCATTTGTAAAATGGAGATATTCTGGTACCTAACTTAGTGGACGGATTCAATGAATTAATATGTGTAGAATGCTTGGAATACAGCCTGATGCCTTCTATGAATTTATACAAGAAGGAAATTATGTAGGTGTAGAGAAACTTCTAAAAACAGTTCCTAGTATACACGGTATGTAGTATTTAGGGACCATTCTGAATGAGCTTCTAAATAAATCCTGTGTATTTTGGCATTGTATACATCTGACTTACTTTTTATGGTGGCTCAAATGTGCTGCTTTTTACTCTCTCTCTGTGTGTGTGTGTGTGTGTGTGTGTGTGTGTGTGTGTGTGTGTGTGTGTGTGTGTGTGTTTGGCTTGAACTCAGAGCCTAGGCTCTGCCTTAGTTTTTTTTTTTTTTTGCTCAAGGCTAGCATTCTGCCACTTAAGCCTTAGTTCCATTTACAGCTTTTTAGTGGTAAATTGGAGATAAGATTCTCATGAACTTTCTTGCCTGGCTTGGCTTCAAACGGGTCCTTAGACCTCAACTTCCTGAGAAGCTAGGATCATAGTTGCGAGCCACTCCTGCCCAGCAAGTGCCCGTTTGTTTGTTTGTTTTTAATAAAAGGTATCTAAAACTTAGCAAAGAGATAATACATATCTATCAGTAGTCACTCAGCTTAATTCTTGGACTGAGTGTAAGACAGGTGAAGAAGTGGAGATAGATATTCCCTGCCTTTGAGGAACCCACAGTTGAGCTAGGCAGAGGAGATTCACAGCATGAAACATTACACAAGAATACAAGGGAGTATTATGTGTTAAATGGTATGCAGAGATGACAAGTGCTGTAAGAATTCAGAGGAGGTGAGGGTGAGGCTGGAAAGAAGAGAAGCTTTTTAGAGGTGATGTTTTGAGCTGGGCTTTTAAATGTTCAGCATGGCGATGATCTGGCTGGGCAGAGAGAAGGGTAAGGGAGAGGGACTTATCACATTCTAAAAGGACTTGATTAAAGGCTCTTTTAAGTAGTTGGCACCCTTGGGGTATATAATACTGCACTCATTTTACAAAGCTGTTTTTATACACCACCGTTTCAAATCCTATTGGGCTGGGAGAGGATGATCTTCTTTCATTGTACCACTATGTACTTGAATCTCCTTGTTTTAATTTCTTTCAATTTTCTAAGCCTCTTTCCTCATCTGTAAAGTAAGAGACCTATGCCCAATGAACTCTCAGATCCTTTTCTAGTCTGACTACAGCTATCTTTGTAGCTAATGTTTAGTGAGTACTTATTAAATAACATCACAGTCCTGATTATATGGATGCTCTGAATGCTCTCATCTCACCCTCTTTAGAGGTGAGGAAACCAGAGTGTGTTCAAGTTTTGTCATGAAGGGAGTCATGTACACATCACCGAGTTCCACAAGGTACAGATATACTGTGGCTTTCTGTGTGACTGATCTTTAAAAGTGAAGACAGAGCAGAGTGCATGCAGTCCCCAGAAATCTCATTATGCCACCTGCCAGGCCAGCCCGAGATGTTTTGTATGCACTCTGTGTGGTTAAGTTTCCAGCAAGGGTGGAGTCTGCCTAGGTCCGCACATTAGAATTAGACTCAAACAGAGAGTACACCATGAGCAAGAAGGAACCCTGACCCAACCTTGCGTGACATATTCTTTATAGATTAACCCGAGATGGCTTACGATGGCACCTCATCTTTTAAAGTGGTAAGAAACATACTAAAAGACCTCTCGTCCCAGGGAACATACTAGGAAATGGGCTATGCTTATGGAGGGCCAGCATCTGCATACCGAAGGCCTTAGGAACAGCTTTGCCTATGAGAAATAGTAACATTAGCCAAAAGCCTTTTCTTTCTGAAGACAGGCTTGGTGCAGCTGAGCCAGCTCTCTGCTAAACTACCTAAAAGAAGGAGGAAGTGAGCCAATAGGGTCATCTGGATATGTTTCTTTGTCAAGGCTACCCAACAGAGCTGGAATCAAACTCAATCAGTGTGGCGCCAAAGCCTGCACTCTTAACCAACGAACTACAGAGTGCCAGTTCTCATAGTGTTGCTAAGAGTATTGGTGATATTACAAGGAAAACAGGTTAACTTTTGAGTCTCAGAAATCTATATTGAGACCTGGCATTTCCATTTAGCAGATGTGAAGCTTTAGGTAAGATACTTATTATCTCCCCGAATTTCAGTTTCCCTATCTGCAGAACAAGAAAAGAATCCCTACTTTCTAGGCTTACTCTTAGGATCAAGTGAGCGAATGTATGTAAAGGAAGCCCTTCATAAAGTGGTTGTATCATCCATCATCTGCCTTGGTGTTTCTGTTACTGGCCTTCCTTCTTTAAATGCTCAATTCCAAGATAATCCACAAGATGTCCCCCTCTCAATACAAAGTTCCCTAGCTCAGCTATGTGTCTATACATATGTACATCTGAGGATTGTGAGTTCTTGAAAAATGACTTTCTCATCCATGCCTGTCTATGTAAAAACATATATTGAGCCATGTGCCCAGGAGGAAATCATAGCTGGTTTTGCAATCAAAAGACAGATGGCTCTTGAGGCAGTTCGAAGATGAGCCTGTCGCTTTCCAGGCTGTGTGTGGGTGAAGACTACATCCCTACAGTATAGCCCAAGCATAGTGCAATAGAAGAGGTGTGATGCACTATAATTATGCCTTTTTCGAGTCCTGAGAGAACCGTATAACTTTTGAGGTGTGTGTGTGTGTGTGTGTGTGTGTGTGTGTGTGTGTGTGTGTGTGTGTGTGTATGTGTACTCATGTGTATAGCAAGTGCAGGATCTTTTTCCTCTAAATTTTCCACTAGACAGGGAAGCATCCTTTCAATTCCTCCTATTCTGTGGATGCTTATTTTTGATAGATCTTTGTGGTATAGGACAAAAGTTGAGAAAGATACTCTGCTGTTTGTGTGGAACGGATAATACCAGACCTAGAATAATTACATGTATTCAGGACGATGGAACAATAAGAAATCTAAGGGTGGAGGACGCTGTCTTTGCAGCAGGAGCAATAAAGTGCTAGAACTGTTTTTTTTTTTAATTACTTGAAAAATCCTTTCCTCCTGGTCAACACAGGGAGAAAGAAAAGAGAACAGCTGTGTTTGATTTTTTTTCTTTCCTCTCATTCAACTTATTTGCATACTGAGTAAAGTTCCTACAGCCTGGCAAATATTTTACCCATTAGTCTATTGTACATGAGTTTTTGTTTCCTAAGGATGATTTCCTTTGTTGTTTCTGAAAGGAGGACAAGAGTGCCTCAGCCACTATTCCTGTGCTGCATTGCTTTGTTAAGGGAAAACAAAATGGCCTTTCTGCTGCAAACATTCCAGTATTTTAGATGTAGTAGGCAAACACCATGTCCTTGTTTGGAGCCGAGCAGGAAGGTTTGACTTAGGACTGCTGAAAGGTCTTTCTGCCCCAGAGAAACTCAGAAATTGGGACTCACAAGAAAGGTCTTTGGTATCCTCTAACCATTCCTGTCTTCTGATTGGCCAGTGTCCTCACCTTGCCCTCAACTTGCCCCCATTGTTTCATCTAGTCTAGAGCTTTCTGAAATCACTGTATTTTTCTCAGATCTTCTCATTGCTTGATTTTCTGCTCCTTACTGACTTTCCCTGTTTTGCCCAAATTTGTCCTTGACTTCATGCTTTTCAAGCTCAACTCCTGCAAGTCCTTGATGTACAAGTTTTTATGGCACTGAGTAGCTACAGTCTTTTTCTGCCTTTTTGATTTTTTCTTGGTTCAAACAAACTTGAATATATTCTAGGGGAGAATACAATATTCTCTCAAAAATTTCAGATTAAATAACAGCTGGCAGTCAACTACTTACTTATGTATCCATGTGCAAAGTGCTTGCAATGTAGAGATGTAGAGAGTTATTGTAAAGTTATTGTGGTTATTGTGAGTTATTTTGTCCCCATCTTATGGATGGGAAAATGAGGCATGGGGAGATAAAATGACTTGCTTGTGGTCAAAGAGCTAAGTTTGTGGCAGTCTATAATCTTCAATACTATTCCTTATGCAGGAGACTGAGCTGTTCACTACAGACCTGGGGACTTCCCTCTGCCATAGGTAAAATGTAGCTATGCTATCTAGTAAATTTAAAATTTGATCTTTTAATGAAGTAACTTGATAATTCTGCTATTAGGTTTGGGCACCAGTGATGGGTCATTGGAGGAAATAACTTGAAATAAAGGTACTTCTTTGTGTCCTCACATTAGACCAGAGTTTATTTCTATGAGCTCTTTTGTGGTTGTGAGTTTTTGTGTCAGAAAATCAGTAGAGGGCTGAATACATAGTGGTTTCATCGTTCTTGTTCCTTGGGCTCTTATCACATGGAAAATATTTCTATTTTTTTTGTTGGCACTGATAGGGAATTTTCTTCTCCTGCTGCTCAGTGCTATAGTCCTGTTGAGAAGGAATCAGAGGGGCTATCACAGCCAGCAGTGACCACTAGGATTGCAGCCCTGTAGCAGGCAGTACCTGTTTCTCTTGCAGTTCAGCAGCAGACACATGCCTGCCAGTGTTATACCTCCACTGCCAGCACTGCCACTGTAGCCCTTTTGGGTTCTTGTTTCAGAAGTGTGACTACTAAAATGCAAGACAATGGACTTCTCATAAAGAGAAGTATCTCAGTGAAGTTTTCTGATGTGTTCCCTCAGTCTGCTCTTCAGTGCATTGCCTAATTTCTCTGCTACTCTGTCTCTGTGTTTAGGCTATGTTCTGATTGGATGCATCTATGCAATTAAGGTGAAGGATGACCAGCCAATCAGAGAAAAGTTGCTTAGTCACTGTTGGTCTCAGGGAACTGAAATTGTAGTTTTCAATTAGGTTAGTTGATATTCTGGCCCTCTCAATTAGATTATGAGGAGCTAGGAAGGAGGGAGGCCGGGTTCTATTTTCAACCACTAGGATTTAAAGACAGTCTTGCATTTATCATAGTCTGGTCACAACTCACCAAGCCAGCAATGCCTTCTCCTGGAAAATGTTCTCCAGGTGCTCTGAATCCTAACTAATCTATGGAGGTTTTTAACTAAATTTACCCTTTCAGTACTGAATTCAGAGCCTCTCTCTTCTGAGGCAGGAACTTCATTATTTGAGCCATATAGTCACTCCTTTTTTTGCTTTTAGTCATTTTTCAGATAGGCTCTTACTTTTTCCTGGGGTTATCCTTGAACCTCAATCTCCCTGATCTTTGATTTCTGCATAGCTTGGGTTACAGGTGTGAGCCACCATGTCCACCAGTCTGTAGGTTCTTATTGTTATCAGCACTGAGATACCCCTCTGGGCTCATAGGGTGTGCAAAGCAAGCAGGAGGCCTGATTTGACTTTTAGGCTTTAGATTGCTATCCTCAAGTTTAGACCATTGATAGAATGAAGTGTGGGAATATGAGTAAGCAGTGTCAGCAGCATCTAGTACCTTCTTAGAAATGCACAACCTCAGGTTTCATTGCAGACTTATCCCAAAGGCATTTGGAGTTTAATAAAAATTTGGATTTTTAACTCCTCTGTATGGTATTTTCACAATAAAAAATAAATAAAAATTTGGATTTTCATAAAATCCATATTTAATCTTAAAATTTGAGAAGTATCAATTCAGAAAACCAGTGCTAGCTTCTCTCTTGTGGGAGCTGGAAAGGGGAGAACAGATGCTAACATTACTTACCAGCTTTCTCTTCTGAATATCACTTATTGCTATCTCAACATTGAATGCCTGACTGGATTTCATCTCTTGCCCTTACTTGGATGGGGTAGCACTTAATAACTCTGAGTTACAGCCAGCTTCACACCAGTCATTCTAATCCACAGATCATTAGCACTTGACCTCAGAATGAATCATTTAATATTTTTTGGCAGATGTATTTTCCAAGTTTTAGTTTACTTCTTTTAATGTGAAAGTTCCTACTTGCTGACTTGAGCACCAGCTGAATATGAGAAAAGAGGTAGCTTTGGGGCATTATTGGAAACAAGGACAAAACAGCCTGGATTTAAAATTTTGCTGTGGCTGTGGCTAATTCCTATAACATATGCAAATTCAGCAATACAGTGTGTGCATCAGTATTGTGGAACATCTGAGCAAAATTGGCAGATTGTTTTCTTCTTTAGAATTTTACACTGTTTTTATTTATTTTAATTTTTATAATACTTTATTTTGTTGTGAAGGTGTTGTACAGAGGGATTACAGTTACATAAGTAAGGTAATGAATACATTTCTTGTCAAGCATTGTTACACACTCCTTTGTTTTTCTCCCACTATCCCTCCCCACCCCAGCTCCTCCACTCCCTGAAGTTGTAAAGTTCATTTCAAATTCTGTCTTGTATCATTGTTGCATTGGGTCACCCTTTGTCCTTGTTTCACCATTTTGTTATTCCCCTTCCCTTCCCCAAATCAGATAAACATATATGCAAGACACAGGGTACCAGAATCAAAAACAGTGATTACCGGGGATAAACTAAAGGGAAAGAGAAAAAAAATAAAAAGAACTTGATACAGTACATTGATAACAACAAGGCCAACAACAAAAAAGACCCCTTGTTTCCACATGTTGGAGTTAATTTTTATTAACATCATTTTATTTGGTCATATGTACATAGCTATTGAGCTATTGTAATCCTCTGCTAGGACTATGCTAGACATGTACTAATTACTAGAAATGAGAGAAACCATGGAGCCTAGTTTCTTTGGGTCTGGCTTGCTTCACTTAATATGATTTTTTCCAAGTCTTTCCATTTCCTTATGAAAGGGGCGATGTCAGTCTTTCTGATGGAAGCATAGAATTCCATTGTATGTATATATTAATACATATTTTATTATAAATAATATATTAATAACATTAAAAACTCAGAATTAGAGTTGTGGCTCAAGAGCACTAGCCTTGAGCCTAGATCCTGAGTTGAAGCCCCAAAACTAGGACATAAAAAAGGACTATGAGAAATAGGCAATCATGAAAATGTTCTGTGGTTCTGTCATAAAACTTGTACAGGGTAGGTATTATTGCTGTATTCACAGATAAGGAAACTGGAATCTTAGTAACTTGCTCAATACCATACAACTAGTATGTTTAGAGTTGGTATTTTGGCTGACATTCTAGTGTATAAGTTTTAATTTTTGGTGGCTTTCTTTTTATTTTATTAAAAATTTTAATGTATGTAATTGTGAGGTACATAGTGAGGATATGCTATATATTTATACAATATATAATTAATATTAAGAATATATATGATATAAATATATTAAAATATATTGCCACATTTTCTTGATCCATTTGTCTGTTTAGGGGCATCTGGGTTGGTTTCATATCTTAGCTATAGTAAATAATGCTGCAATGAACACAGTTGTGCCTGTATCTTTAGTGTGGCCTTGCTTGTGATCATTTGGGTAAATGCCCAGGAGTGAGATTGCTTGATCACAGGGGATTTCTTTTGAGGAACGTCCATATTGCTTTCCAGAATGGTTGAACCATTTTACATTCCCACCAACAGTGTAGTAGCGTTCCCTTTTGGCCACATCCCTGCCAAATCAAAGAAAGGCTGGATAAATGCGATCACATTAAGTTCCAGAGCTTCTGCATGGCAAAGGACATAGCTAGCAAGATAAATAGAAAGCCCACATATTGGGAGAAGATCCTTCCTAGCTATAGAACAGATAAGGGACTTATCTAAAATATATACCTAGAGCTCAAAAATTTAAAACCCACAACAACATATCCTCAAAGAAACAACCACCCACATTAATAAGGGGGCTAAAGAATTAAAAAGAGACTTCACTGGAGAGGAAATAAAAATGGCTAATAGACACATGAAGAAATGTTCAGCATGGCTGGCCATAAAAGATAGGCAAATCAAAACAACATTGAGAGTACACCTCACCCCAGGTAGAATGGCCATTATAAAGAAAACAAATAATAGCATTATGCTTCTTATTGTATTTTTTCCTGGACTAGTATTAAAATGAGTTTGTATTCCATGAGCACTAATCTGAGAATGTAGGGGACACACAGGCACAGGCAGAAGTATGGGGGCAAGTTTTTCTGACATTAAAAATTTCCTGTACATAATCCTTGAGATGCGGTACAATGGCTTGGAGGTGAGAGTGTATAGATAATTAGGATGTGAGGTTTACTTCCTTGGGTTCTTTATGATCTTATTTTCTCCCAGGTTTCTAGCCCTCTTGTCAGTAATTATTAGTGATTCCTGCCTAGGCTTGTGAGGAGCCAAGTATTAGGGAAGCTGAAGACAGATTCCTGCTTTTTTTCTCTTTCCAAGTCTTGTGGTCGTTAAAGTTTGATTTCCACTAATGCATGAATGTCACCACCCTGCTGAAAATGTCTTTTCTGTGTGTGTTTTGATTACCTTGTCAGAGGCCAGGAAAAGAGAGGTTGAACAGCAGTTCTGTCCCTACACTGTTATTTCTGCTTCTATTACTTGTCACATCTGTCAGTTTCAGGAACATTCATGTCTATGGAACTATTATTTTTAGTACTTTAATTATTTTAGGTATCAAAGGACACAATTAGTATATCGTGTTGGTCACATTGATGGGCTGCAAAAATGATAGGTAGCTTTGTGAGATATTTGGGATTGTGGAGTAGATTCTCGAAGCATTTGGGCACATAGGAGATAAAATGAGTAAATACTCTGGGCTTTACTATTTGGTGTGTGTGTGTGTGTGTGTGTGTGTGTGTGTGTGTGGGTGTGTGTGTGTGTGTTATACTGAGGTTTGAACGCAAGACTTTACACTTGGTAGGCTGGTATTTTTCTGTGGAGTCATGCCTCTAGTCCTGTTTTTTAGCATTTATTTTTGCATAAGGGTCTGGCTCATACCTAGGTCTGGCCTGGACTGCAATCTACCTACTTTAGAGTTCCCATAGTTGATGGGATGACAGGAGTACACCATCTTGTCCAGCTTCTTTCAAGGTGGAATCTCTCAGGTATTTTTTGTGCCATTCTTAGAGCTTGAACTCAGAGCCTGAGGGGTGTCCCTGAGCTCTTTTGCTCAAGGTTAGTACTCTTCTATTTTGAACCACAGATCCATTTCTGATTTTTGAGTGGTTAATTGGAGAATAAGAGTCAAATGGAATTCTCTGCCTGGTTTGGCTTTGAACTGTGAAGGTCAGATCTCAGCCTTCTGAGTAGCTAGGATTATAAGCATTCTCAGACTTTACTGCTTAGGCTTGTCTGGCACCTTGGTCCTTCCAATATCAGCCTCCCACATAACTTTAGAGAACAGTTGTACACCATTCCCTTAGCTATTAATTGAAAAGGGGTCTCACAACACTTCTGTCCAGGCTGGCCTTGAACCGCAATCCTCCCATTCTCAACCTTACATAGCCAGAATTACAGGTTCAGTCCCTAGTGCCTGGCCCAGTGGGTTGTTAAATCCTGGTCTCTAGCTAACATCTAATGTTTGACTTGACTCTCAAAATTTCTATATAACTTTTTCATGATTGCCTATTCCTCATAGTCCTTTTATTTGTCCTGCTTCTGAGGCTTGAACTCAGGATCTGGGCTCAAGGCTAGTGCTCTTGAACCACAGCTCTACTTCTGACTTTTTAATGGCTAATTGGGGATAAGACTCTCATGGACTTTCCTACCCTGGCTGGTTTTGAACTGTGATCTTCAGATCTCAGACTTCTGAGTAGCTGGGATTACAAGCATGACCCACCAACACCAAGCATCACTATAGTCTTTTTTGTCTTTTCATCATTCAGCCTGGCTCTTCCTTGACAGCATCTTGTGCACTAAGCTGGTCTCCCAGATCCGTAGGAAAAACAATGGTAGCTACTTATAGTGAGTATTCTCTGTGTCAGGCACCTTTCAAATACTCTCATGTGGTTCTGTCACAAAACTTGTACGGGTTAGGTATTATTGCTATCTTCACAGATAAGGAAACTGGAATCTTGGTAACTTGCTCAATATCATACAACTAATATGTTTTAGAGTTGCTATTTTGGCTGACATTCTAGTGTATGTTTTAGTTATTTTAAGTTTTTGGTGGCTTTATTTTATTTTATTAAAAAATTTAATGTATGTAATTGTGAGGTACATAGTGAGGCTATGCTATATATGTATACAAGTGGAATGACTGTCAATTTACATATTCATCACCTTAGATACTGTTCTGTATTTAAATACTTATTGTTTATTCCTTTTTTTGGGGGTGGGTCCGGTCGTGGGGCTTGAACTCTGGGCCTGGGCGCTGTCCCTCAGCTCTTCAACTCAAGGCAAGCACTCTACCACTTGAGCCACAGTGCCACTTCCGGCTTTTTTCTTTTTCTTTTTCTTATGTGGTGCTGAGGAATTGAACCCAGGGCCTCATGCATGCAAGGCAAGCGCTGTACCACTGAGCCACCTTCCCAGCCCCTTTTTCCTCTTTTTATAGTAGTCTTTTATCTTGTTGACCAACAGCCACTATTATACACTCTGCTTCTGAGTTTGTTTTAAAATTCCACATATAAGTGAGAATGTGTGTTTTTTGTCTTTCTACAAACACATGTATTCTTTTTTTGTAAGCAACAATATATTTTATTTTTCTGATATCACAGCTCTGGCAAGTGGTTTTGTACCAAATTTAATGGAGGTTACACAGAACGTTTTCTGCATGGAAGAGAGAAGAAAGGAAAGAGAGAACCACAAAACTTAAAAAACAAAACCCAAACAAAAAAGTCCTGGATAGCTTTTAGCATCTGCTCCACTCCCTACATTAATAAAATTCACTTGGGAGTTCTCCTAAGAACAGAAAACAAGGTGAGCAACGAAGAGAATAATAGGAAAGAGAGAGGATAAGGGAAAAAGAACAGAGATCACCACCCCCCCCCCCAGATCTCCCTGCTGGGGCCAAGGGGAGAGGAGAGAGGTTGCCATTGGGGGCTGCAAGGGGAGGAAACACACCTAGACTGTACAGAGAGGGGAGAAAAACATGATAATTGGTTTGTATATTGTAGACTGTGCTGAAGAAAGCACTAGAAATGGAAAAAAAAAGCAAACTAACACCACCACCAACAAATATCTTAAGCATCATTATTTTTAAAAAGAAAAAGACTTCTTCCCTCACCCACCCCTCCCTGCTGAACTTAGTTCCTTTTTTGTGCTTTTCATTAATACTGTGCTTTGACGTCATAGTTTTCTTTTTTTCTCCTATATACTGGAGTTGAAAAATAGTATAAAGGCCTGAAGATGGACTGTCCACCTAAACAGCCCAGCTTTCCTGTTCTCTTCTTGTCCCAAAGACTAAAGTCTTTGCCTCTAAAATCTCTTTTACAGTATAGTACAATACACACATCAGAAACAAAACAAAAAGCCCCAAATACAAACAAACAAACCCAAACCTCAAAACTAATGAACAATAAAAGCAGAAAGGAATCCTGGGAGAAGCCAGTCCAAAGGACATAGATACACAGAGTGGGGCAGCTCCTGGCCCACGACAGTTCTCAAAGCGCAGCTACAGATTTCCAAAGCAGGTGCCATCATGGGATACCCAAGTCCACAAAAATAAATTTTTTAAAAATAAATCTTAACCGCCCCCAAAACAGCTGTTGATTAAATGACTCACTTTGTTTCTCTGGTAAATCCATACATTCTCGACATGCCCCTGTCTCCCAAAGCTGCCTCCCACTCAGGTCTGTCTCCTCCTATTGCTGACCACCAGCCGATCCTGCTGCAGCCCCTCCTGGCCAGCCGAGGGCCTGGAATCTTTTTTGGACAAGCATCACCACGTTCAACCTTAACAGCTTAGAATATGATATTTCCTGGGTTCCCAGGGCCTTGGCTGAACCCACCCATGCCCACATCCACACCCTGCCCAAAGGCCTCATTGGTGTGTGTGTGGGGGACCATGTTGTTCTGTTGGGATGCCATCATGCCCTGCATGTACATCATCATACTTGGAGAGCCCATGGGCCCTGGGTGGGTGTAGAACTCAGAGATGCCCCTATACTTACATGCCCACGGCGGCGGCCGGGTCGCTCATCAGGGCAAGCTGGCCCCGCATCGAGGACTGGGCTGGTGACATCATGCGGTGGTGAGGGCCCATCATGCCTTGCTGGAGAAAGGCCCGGGGGCCTCATCGGGTTGTGGCCAGGCAAAGAGGGCGATATGCCCAGAGGGATGTCTGGAGTACCCACCAGCCCCGGCCCGCCCATGCCAGGCAATGCCAGTCCCATCCTGGGAGCCTGGTCCCCCATCATCCCCTGCATGTACGGAAACCTGGGCCAGGTCCCCCGAGGGCTGCTTCCAGCTGGGGACTTCCCCTCAAGGGAAGTACTACAGAGTCTGGCCGGGTTTCTAAGAGGGAATGATGCTCGACAGGTTGAACTAGAGGATGCTACTGGCTCTGGGCAGATGACCTCCTGCAGGTCTAGGTCTGTAATCATTTTTTTTTTTTTTTGGTCCGGTCGTGGGGCCTGGGCGCTGTCCCTCAGCTCTTCAGCTCAAGGCTAGCACTCTACCATGAGCCACAGCGCCACTTCCGGCTTTTTTATTTTTTCTTATGTGGTGCTGAGGAATTGAACCCAGGGTCTCGAGCATGCAAGGCAAGTGCTCTACGACTGAGCCACCTTCCCAGCCCCTAGGTCTGTAATCATTGAAGGCATGCTGTTCCCTAGCATGGCCAAGGAGTCAGACCCCCAGGGCTTCCAGGCTTGCAAAGTGCTGTGTCTACGGAACTTTGGGCTAGGTTGCTGAGGGCATTCTCCGGGGAAGCCCATCCGTCCAGGGAAGCTGCCCCCACTGGGGCCCATTGTGGGGAAACAGGACTTGCTGGGGGGAGGGGAGAAAGAACTGGACGGGAGGGAAGCCCTGGGGGAAGCCCATGTGTCTGTGAGGTTCCATGGGACCAGTGCCCCAGGATGGCATCCTGGGGAATCAAGCCAGGCCCCATGGAGACCCCTTGGGTCCCATGGCCTTAGGAAAAGGCATCTGATTGGAGTGAGAAAGTGGCTGGGTCATTCCCATTGGACTTAAGGTTGGCATCGGAACCCTGGGGTTTGGACCTGAAACTCCAGGATTCTGTGTATTAATGCCCATTTACTGGCCTATTATTCATTGACGGGCAGGTTGGGAGGGCTAGCAGGAGAGGAGTCTTCAGAACTGGCCAAGGTTTTGATGGCATTGTGGTGTAACAGGGTGGAGCTGAGCATTGCAAACTTGGACATTCGAGACATCATGATGGAGAGCGGGTGGGCTCAGGAGGCATAGTGTGCATGCTGGAGGGAAGACTTCCAGGAATATTCACAGAGGCAGGCTGGCTGGTGATGGGAGGAGGTGGGGGAGGGACACTCCACTCCACACTGCCCAACATGACTGGTGAGGTCTTGGTGAAACATGCCTAGTGGTTTGGAGGGGGACTCTGGAGGGCAGGCTTGGGGGAAGAGGTGTATCCAGGTGGCAAGGCAAGAAGCTATGGAGACTTCAGGTGAACAGATGAAGCAGCATCAGACCCCAAGACTAGGGGGGTGGGACTTAAGGGATGCAGCAGCAGCTGAGTCTGCCAGCATGTCTGCCAGCTGTGAGAGAGTCTGAGGAAATTTGAGCCCAGCTTTGGGACTGGACTTGGTGCATGGTGGGTGATTTCAGAGGATTCATGCCTGGGGAATGCACCTGGCTTCCGGCCACAGGTATATCTAAAGGCTTTCCACCCAGGCCCTGCTGGTCAGGCAGGGCGGGGTTGATGCTATTGAGGTTGCTGGAAGGGTTGAGAAGTAGTGGTGGCACATGGTTGAGCCCACTCTAAGTGCTTTGGTCAGGCCCAAAGGGTTCTTGGAGGTTTCACAAGCTACTTGCTGCCTGGCTCCTGAGACAGGGGAAGGAAGGGCCAGGGGCCCATGCGGTACTCAGGCTGTGGATGCTCTCTGAACGACAGAGGCACAATCTTCTGCTGGCCAGGCAGCATGTCTGAGCTTCCTGGCCACAACTTCATCCTGTCCTCAGGGCCTGCCCCAGCCTCTCTCATCTTCTGAGGTATCATCTTAGAGCTGGACACCATGCTGACATTGAGACAGACATCCCCCTTCAGCCCACCAGGAACCAGCTCAAACTCCAGCTCCTGCCCTGGGCTGTGCTGTGGAGGCATTCCCTTGGGAAAGGCCCCCCCCTGGAAGTGGCTCACCAGCCCTTCCACTGGAATCCGAGGGAACATGGGATTATTCCCAGGCTCCAGGTAGCGCTGGGAGCCGTCCACCATCCTGTTCACCTCCAGGCTAGGCCGGATGTCTTCCATGCTCATTCCTGTGGTGTGTGTGGGGGGAGGCCCAGCTGTTTCTCTGCCAGCTGCTGCTGGATCATCTCTTCTGACAACCCCTGGGGGTTTGGGAAGCGCTCCCCTTGGCCAGGACCACTGAAGACACCTTGGCCAGGAGGAAAGTTTCCACCATCTGGGATTTTGGGCACATGTCCCTGCCAACTGACTCCAGAAAGCCCCAGCAGAGGTTCCTCACTGGGGACACTGGGCCCCTCCATGTTGGAGTTCATCATCCCTGCGAAAGCAGGGAGGTGCATCTGGCCGCCTAGCATGCTGGGACGGTCCGCAGACGCAGAGAGTGTGAAATGTGGATGCCTTTGGGTAGCTCAGGGGGCCCAGCCTTCCCCTAGAGCCATCTGGTAGGGCGGGGAGGCCCTCGGACCACGCCCCGTGGCCAGGTATTGGTGAGCCATCATGTCCTGCAGGGGGCACTGCTGCAACACCACTTGCTCCTGCTTCTGCCTTTTCTCCTAGTGGACCTCCTGCTGCAGTTTCAGCCACGCGATATGCTCTGCAGTCATGTGGTCCAGGTGGTCGAGGCCGACGGGCCCTGAGTTCAAAGGTGAAACCATTTTGTTGGGAGAAAAGGGGACATCTCTTTGGCCTTGAGGACCAAATGGAGCTCGCACGCCTGTGCGGTACCCAGACCCCTTACCTAGACTTTGTGATTGCGACATCATGGCCTGGATTAGCCTTTCTGTTTTTTTCCAGGGCCCATCTAATACCCCAGGGGTTCAGCGGGCTTCCTCTAGTTTGACCTCCTGTGAATTCTTTCTCCTCAGGGAATAGCATGCTCTGGATGTCTCTGAGAGTTTGTTAGGAGCACTTAAGGTGTTCCAACTGCTCCTGAGAGGTTATCTCCCAGTGTGGGGGGCCCACTCCTGGACACTGGTGGAGATGGGGGGGGGCTTCTTATCTGCTGAAGAGTTGCTGCTCCCCAGGGAGAGAGGGCTTGTTGGGCGTTGAGTTTGGCGCAATACCGTCCAGTTGCAGAGGAGTGGTGCCTGGAGGGCTGCCCACTGGAGGAATTAGTTTATTGTCTACCCAGGAGTCTCCTGGTCCAGGGAAAGGGGTCAGGGGGAGGTGTTGGGTGTGGTGGGCTTGGGTGCTGGTTCTGGAATTGGTGGAGTTGGCTACAGTCTGTGTTCTGGGCAGAATTCTGGTCCTGGTTGGCCGGGGGCTGCTGTGCAAGAGTTTTTGGATCATTCCGCAGGGCAGATATCTGTGTGTTCAGAGGGGCTGTGCTTCTGTCTGTCTTGCTGTTGCAGATGTTCTGAATGTGGAAAGAGACGATCATTTCAACTTGGCCCTTCAATACAGATTTGGCAGCTTTATTGGCCAACTCAGTAGAAAACACATATACCACTTTGCTTGGAGTCTTCTGCGCAAGAGTGGGCTCGGGGGTAGTAATCTGGCGGTGAGAGGGGGTGGAAGACCTGGGGGCCGCCACAGTGCATGGGATCATAGAGAATAGTGTGTGTGAATCCTGGGACTTGACGTGGTCTCCAGAATTACATTCTTTTATGTCAGAGTCATCGTTTGGAGACCCAGGATCTCTCTGATCAAAGAAGTCATTGGAAATACTTCGCTCATTTTCCCCCTTGCCCTTGGCACCATTTCCAGCCCCATTTTTCAGCCCCAAGCTCCCACCTGGGCCAGGAAGTGCTTCAGAAGTATGGCCCCACTCTTGGAGTCACAGGGACATGGTTGGGATTGGCTGGTGGAGCCCCCGGGTTGATCCTGATTGGAGAGTTTAGAATCCACCTGGGGGTTTCCAGATGGGATGAACCATCACATCCTGCTTTGACTTGGGGCTACTGTGTGTGTTTTGTGATGGAGAGGTCCTCACTTTAGGGTTACTGGAATGTATTGTTTGAAATCCTGAGCTTGCAATCACACACAGGGACAGCTCCCGGAGTTCCTCTGGGCTGCAACCAAAGAAGCTGCTGGGGGTGGGAGCAGGGGCCCACTGTCTCCTTGGTGCATCCCTTAGCGATGGCCACAGGTGTGCCTTTTTCCTCTTTGTTTTTCTCCGCTGTGGAAGTGAGTCCTTTCCTCTAGCAGCTCCCGCATTCTCTGGGTGTGTGCCTCCTACTGCAAAAGGAAAATCTCTCATCTCCAGGTCATTCCAAACCACAAGGGTCACGATACTGCTGTGTTCATCCTGGAGGAAAGTCATCTGCCCTCTGCCCAAAGGTGACCATCACTGTCAAGATGTCCAATTTACTCTATCTTCTACATGAGGATACAAACGAGCTTTCTAAGAAGGATCCCAGCTATAGAGAAGGGATTGTTTAGGTCAAAGTGGAGTGACACCAGCTAGTTTCTCATTTAGACCGAGGCATGGTGGGGGCGGGCTGGGCATAGGGCCGTGATGGGGGAGGGGGGAGCTTCGGTCCGGTGGATCTCAGCCCGAGGGGTCAAGGATTCAGGCCAGCAGCAGCGGCAGTGGCGGCGCCTTGTCTCTCCCCCAGCCCCTGGCGGCAGCGGCACACATAGGCTCCACTGTCCCCCAGCGGCGCCCCACCCCCCTCCTTGCCGGCTCCCCACACACATGTATTCTTTCTTTTATTTTAAATATATATATATATATATTATTGTAAAGATACTGTACAGAGGCGTTACAGTTACCCACATATGTATTCTTAAGGACTGTGTTATACTGCACACAACTCAGCTAACAGTTGCTAATATTTATTGAATATCTATCTTTTTGCCCAAGCACTACTCTAAGCCCTTCATGTGTGTTAACTCACTTAATCCTCTTAACAATTCTATAAAGTAGGTTTTATTATTATCTCGGATTTTCAGTTAAAAAGAGATTGTCTCACAGAGATGCTAATAACTTACCTGAGTCAAGTCATCCAACAGTGACAGGCAGAAGAAATCTTCCGACATGAAGCATTTTTGCACCACATGCTGACCCACTCTCTTATTGCCTTCTAGATTTGCTCTGGGCAAGCAGAAGGTGTCAAAAAATGAAGTACTTCCCTTTGTGGAGACACTGAGAAGGAACAGGTAAACATTTTTCATTGATTGTTACCATTTGGGAATGTGAGCAATACTGTCAGAGCCACCAGTTTGTAAAAGAAGCCCCAAAATAGGGGTTTTTATATAAAATTTTCTTATTTTAAGTATTGACATCAAATTCCCATTTAAAAAGATCTATTTCTGGGGCTGGGAAGGATGCTCAGTGGTAGAGCACTTGCCTTGCATGCATGAGGCCCTGGGTTCGATTCCTTAGCACCACATAAGCAAAAAAGAAAAAAACCGGAAGTGGCGCTGTGGCTCAAGTGGTAGAGCACTAGCTTTGAGCTGTAAAGCTGAGGGATAGCGCCCAGGCCCAGAGTTCAGGCCCTAGGACCAGACCCCCCCCCCCCCCCCCCCCCCGCAAAAAAAAGATCTATTTCTTGGATTTCATTTTGCTTAGCAATATCTTATATGGTCATATGTACATAGCTATTGAGCTATTCTGCTCATCTGCTAAAATTATTCTAAATGTAAACTAATTATTGCAAATAAGGGAAACCATGGGACCTGTGTTTCTTTGGGTTTGGCCTACTTCACTTAATTTGATTTTTTCCAAGTCTTTCCATTTCCTTACCTATGGAGCAGTGTGATTCTTTCTGATAGAAGCATAAAATTCCATTATATATATATATATATATATATATTACATATACCACATTTTCTTGATCCATTCATCTACTGAGGGGCATCTGGGTTGGTTCCATAACTTAGCTATGGTGAATAATACTGCCATAAACATAGTTGTGCTGGTAGCTTTAGTATGGCCTTGTTTGTGATCATTTGGGTAAATGCCCAGAAGTAGGATTGCTGGGTCATATGGGAGCCCTATGTATACTCTTTTGAGGAACCTCCATACTGCTTTCCAGAGTTGTTAAACAAGTTTATACTCCCACAAACAGTGTAGTAGTGTTCCCTTTTGACCACATCCCCACCAACATCTGTTGTTATTCGATTTCTTGATTCTAGCCATTCTAACTGGGGTGAGGTGGAATCTTAATGTTGTTTTGATTTGCATTTCATTTATGGCTAGTGAGGTTGAGCATTTCTTCACGTGTTTATTGGTCCTTCTTATTTCATCTTCAGAGAAGTCTCTGAGTCTTTGGCCCACTTATTAATGGGGCAGTTGTTTCTTTGAGGATTTGTTTTTAGGGGAGTTAATTTTTTAATTTTTTTTGGGTCCGGTCTTGGGGCCTGAACTCTGGGCCTGGGCGCTGTCCCTCAGCTCTTCAGCTCAAGGCTAGCGCTCTACCACTTGAGCCACAGCGCCACTTCTGGCTTTTTTCTTTTTGCTTATGTGGTGCTGAGGAATTGAACCCAGGGCCTCAAACATGCAAGGCAAGCACTCTACCACTGAGCCACCTTCCCAGCCCGGGGAGTTAATTTTTTAAGTTCTAAGTAGATTTTAGATACAAGGCCCTAGGTTTTTCTTAGTTGTTGTTTTTAATGTACTATGTGATTTTTTTTTATTTCCTATGTATGTTCTTCCCCTATGGTATATCCCCTGTTGTCAGTGTATTTGATTCTGGTTCCCTGGTATTGTATATGTTTTTTATTTGAATTAGGGAAGGGCAGGTGAACAACAGAATGGTGAGGCAAATGACAAGGGGGAATCAATGGAACAGCGATATACCCAAGAGAATATGTTGGAAATGATCTGTACAACTTGGGGAGTGGGGGGATAGAGTGGTGGGTGGAGGGAAAGTAGGAGAAAAATGAGGGAAGGGGTAACAAGTTTGACAAGAAATGTACTTATTACCTTACTTAAGTAATTGTCACCCCTCTATACATCACCTTGACAATAAAAAAAAGAAAAATTCATCAATTTCAAAAAAAAGTAAAAAAATAAAGAGAATTATTCCAGCTAGGTGCCAGTGTCTCATGTCTATAATCCTAGCTACTCAAGAGGCTGAGATCTGAGGATTGTGGTTCAAAGCCAGCCTAGGCAGTAAAGTCCATGAGACTCTCAACTACAATTAGCCACCAAAAAGCTGGAAGTGTAATTGTGGCTGAAATGGTAGAGCATCAGCCTTGGGGAAAAAAGCTTAGGGACATTGCCTAGGCCTTGAGTTCAAACCCCAGTACCAGCACAAAATTTTGTTGATAGGAAACATTACATTAAAAGTAAGGATATTTAATTCATATACTTATGGAATATTTATTGACAGATTCTTATGAATATAGTGTTAAACCCAGGTAATATTGTTTAATGTAAACAATCAAATCCCCTCTGTATAACTAATAAAAGTTAACAAAACAAAAGAAATGGACTTCTTCCCTGATTTCATGCTAACATATATACTTATATGATTGTTTGTGTATATTTTGGAGTTTAACTTCTCAATGATATTGTAAGACTGTTGGGAGAAAAACGTAGACTTTCAGAGTTTAATATATCCAGGATGCATGTTGAATTCTCTTAGAATTTCCAAATGTAAATAATTTGTATGAAGATATAAATGTCCATTTATGTAAATTTGACTGCAAAAAACAAAGTACATAGATAGCTATGCTGCACACACGTGCAACCTATCTGTGACCCATATCTGACCCATAGGCTGCTGATTTGCAATATTTGTCTCAGGGGCCATATCTTTATTTATTTCTTTTGGGCATAGTTCCTAGCCCATTATCAGGTTTATTGCAGGCAGTGACCAAACACATATTGGCTGCTGCATATGTTTTTGTTCTAGCCTATACATGTTGCAGGCCTGATGCTGTCTCTTAGACAAAGTCTGTTAGACTTCTCTTGCTGTTTTTCAAAATTGGCATCCAATTCTTTCTCCTTCAAAGCACTTTCCTAAATCAGGTGGAAGGAGCTTCTAACATATTCTAAGTAGAATCTGTTTCCATATAACAGCTCTCAAATAACTAAGTGAGGGTGGAAGAATGGGCCAGCCCAGGGTTTTTTCAAGCCTAACTGTGTATTTGAATCATCTAGAGATCTTTTTAAAATGCTGATTCTATATCTCCACCATCACAAAATTCTGATTTAAATGGTCTGTAGTGGGACCCTGGGTACCAGTATTTTATACAAAAAGCCCCCTAGATATTCTAATATACAGCAGGGTTGAAAAGTGATTCAACTGATTAATAAGTGTTTGTCAGAAGGTCCCAAATATACACTTTGGGTCTTGATCAATTGCTTCTCTTTCACTAAAATCAGTCACTATTGTAAAGTAAAGAGTCAGGATGGGGGGTAATTTTATATTTATGAATTCTTTCTTGTGAGCCAAGAAATTCTAATTCTTTTATAATGTCCAGGCAAATAGACAAGAAGATGAGCTAATTATATTGAAGGGATGATATAGTAGACAGCTTCTGAAATGTTTCCTAATGATTTCTACCTTCTGATATTTACATCTTTGTGCAATTCCTTAATCCTTTGGAGACAGACTAAACCCAGTGATTTCCTTCTAACAGATCACAATAAAAAGGATGGGATGTCAAGGTTCTATTACTAGGTTATAAAATGATTTCTGTTTTGCTTATATTTTTTTGCTCTGGGTCTATTTCTGGTTCACCATGATGTAACATGAAAAAAGTTGCCATATTGTGAACTGATGTACAGGGAGGTCCACATAAAATGGAAATGATGGCAGCTACTGCTCAACAGCTGCTGAGGAACAGAAGTCCTTAGTCTAGTAGCCTATAAGGAACTGAAGTCCATCAATGGATCAGTGAATGAACTTGAGTTAGATCTTTTCATAGTTGATTCTTGAGATGACTATAGGTTAGTTTATCACTTTGATTTTAGCCTTTCAGAGACCTGAGCCAAAGGACACACCTAATCTATGCCCAAGCTTCTGAACTCAGAAACAGTGATCTGCTTGTATCTGTTGTTTTAAGCTTGTAAATTTGGGGGTGATGTAATAGTCATAGATGCTGTACAAGAGCAAGATGAGAGTTTCTGTTTATAGCAGTAAATATATGGTTCCTCAACTTTAGCATGCACTAAATCACCTTGAGTAGCTTGAGAGAAATATGGATTCCTAAACTCTGCCTTCAGATGTTCTGATCCAGTATGTCTGAGACAGGGCTCAAGATCATTCCTTTTTTTAAAAATCACATGTTCTAAATATAGATGTTTATGGAGATCACATTTCCAGAGCCACTAGCTTGGGGGTGGAATCAGCCATTGCAGAGGCAGAGAAGATTTTGGAAGGTTAGTTATTGTGATTGTTAGGGTGTGCAGGCACAAGGGAGCAGAATTTCTAGAAGTATTATAAATTAATTAGATGACATGTTGAAGGACTACTGAACTTTGAACTAGGAGAATCCATGAAGATATGAAGAGTACATTAGCACTAGTATGCTAGATGTTTTGAAGGGAAAACTACTGAAGTCAAGGGTCATGTTCTTATGAAATAATACAAGTTTGGACCAGAATGCTGAAATTGGCGAGAGGGAGAAATGTAAGAACATTCTCTTTTATTGTGCCAGTACTGTGTCTTGTGGTCTCACTCACTTTTCTTGCTCACAGCTTGTGCTATACCACTTCAGCCATGCTTGCTGTCTGATATTTTGCTGATTAATTGACTTTTACTGTCTGGGCTGCCTTTGAACCTCAATATTCTCTGATCTCAGCCTGCTAAGTAGCTAGGATTACAGGCATGAAACATAGGCACCTGGCTTATATAAGACATTTTAAAGGGTGTTTTTACAAGGGATTGGAGGAGCTAAATTGACAGGAGATGAATTAGACATTTCAAACCTCAGTGATTAAAGCCTTGGAATATAGATAGATCTGAGAACTTGGGAGAGGAGCTAGTTTGGGTGATGCATCTTTCTTAGAATAATTTATTGTTAAAATTATGTTCAATTAATAAAGTCTTTCTGTGAAGCTGAACTGGTTAGCAAATGGCACAAATTGATACAAAATTCCAATTCAGACCAATGTTCCTCTACTAGTGGTCCCAGACCAGTAATATAAGTATCAGCTGAGAACTTGTTAGATGTGGTAATTCTGCTAAGCTATATGGTCTGATGAACTTTCAGCTCTCTATGCCCAGAGACCTTGAACTATACTTGCCTAGAGATTGAGAAAGAGCCATATTATCTTGGAAATCTCAACCTACACTGCTGCAGTTCTTCAGCATTCTCAGGTCAGACCCCATCTCCATTGATTCACAACGTATTTGTCCATCATTATATGTACATTCTTTATCCCCAGCTTTGGTTCCACAATATTTAGTCAGTCTCTCTTTTTTTACTCTCATACCTATTGAACTGTCACATCCTAATTCTTAGTTATCTTTTTCTCTTCCCCCTCACAACCAAAACTTACCCTCTGCAACAGAGACTTTCACAGCTTGGCTGACTGTCCTCATTTGACATTAACTTCAAATGGACACTGTATCCTTCCTTTCAGATGAGTTTTGGAAGACAACTCTCTTCTCTCTTCAGACCTCTTATACTCCTCTTGCTCACTGATAACCTCACCCTATATGGAACTGAGTAAATAAAATCCAGAAAATGAGAATGTTTTCATCTCATCATTGCACCTATCCTAATGATACTTGCAGTTATTTTCTTTTCCTGTTTACAATGGAGAATGATCTGTCTTGACAGAGGATGTGCTCTTGTTGGAAGTTAATCTCTTCTAGATTCTTCCTACTCCCGCCTCTCTACACAATTATTTCCTCTCTGTCTTGCATTGTCATTGTATCTCTCTCTTCTGAATCTTTTACATAAGAAGTAACCACATTATGGGACTTCTATCCAAAAATGAAAACAAAACCACTTCTTCCTTGATTGTCTATCCTCTTCTAGCTACTATCACATTCATCACAATCTGTACAAATTTGTCAGAAGTCTTTTTTTCCTTAATCTTATTTCTTCTGGAACTTTCTCCAGTGTTGCTTCAGTCCCTTAATGACCATATTTTTTCTGTGTAGGTGTGAGATTCAAGATTCTAGGTTACTCAATCTGTAGCTTGAGTCTGTTATGTAAGAATGTACAAGGTAATTGAGGCTCAAAGAGGCTAAGTGGTTTGCCTAAGCTCATAAAGCTAGTAAGTAGTGAAACTAGTATGGAATCCAAGTGCATCTAATTCTAAGCCTGTGCATTCGGCATTGTAATTCTTCTCATTAATTATCCCTCTTGCCTGGCATGGTGACATCCACCTGTAATTCTAGTACTAGGGAGGCTAAGCTAGGAGGATAGAGAGCTCAAGATATACAGTTAATTCTTTAAACTTCCTTTCAAGGCCAGCCTTACGTACAAAGCTATACTCTTTCTCACAAAAGAGAAACCAAATGGGTTGGGAAAGATGGGGAAGAATGATGTAAGAGGTAACGTTGTCAAGGTACATTGTACTCATAAACTACATGTTCAATCGAAACCCCTTTGTACTTATTGTATTTGATGTAAGTGCCCTGCATCTTGTATATACAATTCTCTAGATTGGGGAGGGGAAGGGAAAAAACAAAATGCTTAAATAGGTATGCAGTTTGACCCATTGTAACAATGAGATGTACAAAACACTATGTTGAAAACAAACTTTACAACTTTGGCGGGGGACAGGGGGTAGTTGTGGAGGTGGGAGGGAAGGGATAGTAGGGGGAAAACAAAGGAGGAGGCAAAAATGCTCAATAGGAAATGTACTCATTACCTTGTTTGTGTAACTGTAACCCCTCTACAGCATTTCTACAATAAAAAAGTACAAAAAAGAAACAACTTTTTTTTGTTTTAATTTTATTTTATTTTATTTGAGGACATACTGTACAGAGGGGTTACAATTACATGGGCAGGATAATGCATACATTTCTTACCAAGCATTGCAGCCTCCTCCTTTGTTTACCCTTCACCTCCCTTCCCAGCCTCCCCCCTCCCCCCCACCCAATCATACCCCCCCCCCCACACCGACATTGTAAAGCTGGTTTTGACATATTTTGTACTTCTCATTGTTGCAACAGGTCCACCTGAATCCTTGAACGACTTGTTTGCCCCGTCTCCTCCACATGTTATACTGACATCAAATATAGTGAAAGCAGGGGTTACACTGTGGGGGAGGGACATACAAAGCAACAAGGAAATAATCTTATAAATGCGTTAGAAACACATTCATGAAAGAAACAAAAATACATATTTAAGGGTTATAATACATATTTAAAATACATATTTGAGGGTTCGTTTTCCTAACATCACATTCTCTGACTTTTTCCGCTTGACTCATACCTATACTAGATATTGCAAATAAGGGAAACCATGGGACCTATGTTTCTTTGGGCCTGGCTTACTTCACTTAGTATAATTTTTTCCAAGCCTTTCCATTTCCTAACAAATGGGGAAATGTCATTCTTTCTGATGGAGGCATAGAATTCCATTGTGTATATATACCACATTTTCTTGATCGATTCATCTACTGAGGGGCATCTGGGTTGGTTCCATATCTTAGCTATGGTAAATAATGCTGCAATAAACATAGTTGTGCTGGTAGCTTTAGTGTGGTCTTTTTTGTAAACATTAGGTAAGTGCCCAAAAGTGGGATTGGTGGGTCATAGGGGAGTTCTATGTGAAGTCTTTTGAGGAACCTCCATACTGCTTTCCAAAGTGGTTGAACAAGTTTACACTCCCACCAACAATGAAGTAAGGTCCCTTTCTGTCCACATCCCCTCCAGCATCTGTTGTTGTTAGAGTTCTTGATTTTTGCTGTTCTAACTGGAGTGAGGTGATATCTCAGTGTTGTTTTGATTTGCATTTCTTTTATGGCTAGGGATGTTGAACATTTCTTCATGTGTCTATTGGCCATCCTTCTTTCTTCTTCAGAGAAGCTTCTCTTTAAGTCTTTCGCCCACTTACTTATTGGGCAGTTGTTTCTTTGAGGATTTGTTGTTGGGTGGTTTAATTTTTTGAGTTCCAAGTATATTTTAGATATGAGACCCTTGTCCATTGTATGGCTAGTGAAGATCTTCTCCCAATCCGTGGGCTTTCTATTGATCTTGCTAGCTATGTCATTTGCCCTGCAGAAGCTCTGCAACCTTATGCAATCCCATTTGTCCAACCTTTCTTTGATTTGTTGTGTTTCTGGGTCTCTATTCAGAAAATTTCGGCCTGAGCCAAGGAGACCCAGGGTTTCTCCTATTCCATCCTGTAATGTTTTCAGAGTGTCTGCTTTGCGTTCAAGGTCTTTGATCAATTTGGAGTTGATTCTGGTGCAGGGTGATATATAAGGATCTAGCTTTAGTTTTCTACATGTAGTTAACCAGTTTTGCCAGCACCATTTACTGAAGAGGCTGTCTGTCTTCCATTCTATTGTTTTAGCTCCCTTATCGAAGATTAGATGGCTATAGGTCTGTAGGTTCATTTCTGGGTTTTCAATTCTATTCCATTGGTCCTGAGGTCTGTTCTTATGCCAATACCAAGCTGTTTTGATTACTATGGCTTTATAGTAGAGTTTGAAGTTTGGTATTGATATTCCTCCAGCAGTGTTCTTTCCAATCAGGAGCGTTTTTGCTATTCGGGGTCTTTTATTGTTTCATATGAATTTTTGGATTGCCTCTTCTATTTCCTTGAAGAATGAGGGTGGAATATTGGTAGGTATTGCGTTAAATTTGTAGATAGCCTTGGGAAGTATTGCCATTTTCACGATGTTAATCTTTCCAATCCAGGAGCATGGGAGGTTTTGCCATTTTTTAAGTTCTGTGTTGGTTTCCTTTTCCAAGATTTTAAAGTTTTCCTCATAGAGGTCCTTCACTTCTTTGGTTAAGTTAATTCCTAGGTATCTTATTTTTTGTGGGACTATTACAAATGGAGTTGCTTTCCTAATTTCAGCCACACTTTTCTCATTGTTGGCATGCAGAAAAGCCATTGATTTTTGGGGGTTAATTTTATAACCTGCTACTTTGCCAAAGTTTTGAATCAGCTTGAGTAATTTGGGAGTGGAGCCTATGGGATTCTTTAAATACAAGATCATGTCATCTGCAAAGAGGGAGAGTTTTATTTCTTCTTTCCCTATTTGGAACCCCTTTATGTCTGCATCTTGTCTTATTGCTGTAGCTAGGCATTCTAATACTAGATTGAAGAGAAGTGGAGAGAGTGGGCATCCTTGTCTTGTTCCTGAGTTAAGAGGAAATGGCTTTAGTTTTTCACCATTGAGTATAATGCTGGCTGTAGGTTTGTCATATACAGCCTTTATTGTATTGAGGAATGTTCCATAGATTCCTAATTTTTCCAAAACCTTCATCATAAAGGGGTGTTGGATCTTGTCGAATGCTTTTTCTGCGTCTATTGAGATAACCATGTGGTTCTTATTCTTGCTCCTGTTGATGTGATGAATAATATTAATTGATTTGCGTATATTGAACCAGCTTTGCATCCCTGAAATGAATCCTGTTTGATCGTGGTGTATGATTTTTTGGATGAATTGTTGAAGTCGGTTGGCCAAAATTTTGTTGAGAAGTTTTGCATCAATGTTCATCAAAGAAATGGGTCTATAGTTCTCTTTCTTTGATGAGTCCCTGCCTGGTTTTGGGATGAGGGTTATGATGGCTTCATAGAATGTGTTCGGTAGTGAGCTTCCTCTTTCAATTTCATTGAAGAGTTGGAGGAGAATTGGTGTGAGCTCTGCTTTGAAGGCCTTGTAAAATTCCGCTGTAAAACCATCTGGTCCTGGACTTTTCTTAGCTGGGAGGTCTCTTATTGCTGTTTCTATTTCAATGCTTGATATGGGCCTGTTAAGATAGTTTAACTCATCTTGGTTTAGTTTTGGCATGTCAATATTTGCTAGGAAGAGGTCCATTTCTGTCAAGTTCTCAAACTCATTAGCATAAAGTTTTGAGAAGTATTCCCTTATAATGTTCTGAATCTTGGTTGTTTCCGTGGTGATGTTTCCATTCTCATCTCTGAGTTTATTAATTTGGGTGTGTTCTCTTCTTTTTCTGATAAGATTTGCTAAGGGTCTGTCAATTTTGTTAAGTTTTTCGAAGAACCAACTCTTTGTTTTGTTGATTCTTTCTATAGTTTTTTTTTTGGATTCTAATTCATTTAATTCTGATTTAATTTTGATTATTTCTTTCCGTCTACTGGATTGGGGTTTATCTTGCTGCTCTTTTTCAAGGAGGTTTAGATGTATCATTAAATTGTCAGTTTCAGATCTCTCCAATTTGTTGATGTAGGAGCTCAGAGCTATAAACTTGCCTCTGAGTACTGCCTTTGCTGTGTCCCAGAGGAGCTGGCATTTTGTGTGTTCATTTTTGTTGAATAGCATGAACATTTGAATTTCCTTTCTAATCTCTTCCATGACCCACTCATGATTCAGCATTGTGTTGTTCAGCCTCCATGTGATACCGGACTTTCTTTGGTGGCTTTTGGTGTTGAGTTCTAATTTTATTCCCTTGTGGTCAGAGAGAATGCAAGGTATAACTTCAATGTTTCTGAACTTAGACAAGTTTGCTTTGTGGCCTAAAATGTGGTCTATTTTAGAAAATGTTCCATGTGCTGCTGAGAAAAACGTGTATTCTGATGCTGCTGGGTGAAATGTTCGGTAGATGTCTGTTAAGTCTAGTTCATCTATGCAGCTGTTTAGATCTGCGGTTTCTCTGTTGAGTTTTTGCCGAGTTGATCTATCTAGTGGGGAGAGTGGTGTGTTAAAATCCCCAACAATTAATGTCTTTGGATCTATATGGGATTTGAGGGAAAGTAGTGTTTCTTTGATAAATTTGGGTGCTCCATTGTTTGGCGAATAGATATTTAGACTTGTAATATCCTCCTGAAGGAGAGATCCTTTAATTAGTATGTAGCGACCTTCTTTATCTCTTCTCATGAATTTTAGTTTGAAGTCTATTTTATCTTATATTAGGATTGCAACTCCTGCCTGTTTATGGGGTCCGTTTGTTTGGTAGATTTTGTTCCAGCCTTTAACATTGAAAATGTGTTTGTTTTTACGGGCAAGATGTGACTCCTGCAGGCAGCAGATAGAAGGGTCTTGTTTTTTAATCCAACTAGACAGTCTATGTCACTTAATTGGAGAGTTCAGTCCGTTAACATTAAGAGATAGGACTGAGAGGTATTTGGGAGTTCCTGCCATGTTATCTACCTTCTTGGGGGCTGCGAAAACTGGGTTCTTCCTATGGTTCTTGGATTCTCAGTTTGGGTGCAGTTTCTTGGCCTTTATTGTGGTCTTGTTGGTTTTCTATGTGTAGGACATCTTTAAGAATCTTTTGTAGGGCTGGTTTGGTGGAGATGTATTGTTTCAATTTTTCTTTGCTATGGAAGGTTTTTATTTGGCCTTCAGTTATGAAGGAGAGTTTAGCTGGGTACAGTATTCTTGGTTGATAGTTGTTTGTTTTTAGGGCATGGCATACATCATTCCCAGGCTCTTCTTGCTTTGATTGTCTCTGCTGAGAAATCTGAGGTGATTCTAATTGGTTTCCCTTTATAGGTGATTACCCTTTTCTCCTTGACAGCTTTAAGGATCTTTTCCTTGTTCTGAGTTGATCCTGTGTGGATTATAATGTGGCGGTGGGATGTCCTATTCTGGTCTGGTCTATTTGGGGTTCTAAAGGCTTCTTGTATCTGGACAGGCCTATCTTTTTGCATGTTTGGGAAGTTCTCTACTAGGATCCTGTTAAACAAATTTCCTAGACTATTAACTTCTGTTTCTAGGTGCTCCTCTACACCCATTATCCTTAGATTAGGCCTTCTGATGGTGTCTTCCAGATGTTGGATACATCTATCATATTTCTTGGACTTGTCTTGGATGGTTGTATGTTCTTTCTCTATAATATCTAGGTTGTCTTCAATCCCTGAGATTCGATCTTCTGCATGGTCTAACCTGCTCTCAAGACTCTCTACTTTGTTTTTTATCTCTTTTCCTTCTAGTTGGTCAGCATTGATGGCTTCAAGTTCTTTGTTGAAGCTTTGTTTTAGGTCTTGTATGAATTTCTTTACTTCCTTAATTTGGTGTTCAGTGTTTGTCCTCAAATCACTTAGTTGATTGGTTATGGTTTCTTTGGGCTCCCATTCCTTCTGTTGGGTTCCATTCAGCATTCTCTTTGTGGTCTCCCTGACTTCCTTCAGCTCTTTGTTAATGGATTCCATGAATGCCCTTAGTGATCTTTGTGTGTTCTCTACCTGGTCTCTCAATTCCTGTATTACTCTTTGATTAGCTTCCTCCCGTTCGTGGGATTTCCGCAGATCTCTTTGAGTGTTCTCAGCCTGCTCACGCCATTCCTCCCTTTCTCTTTGAGTATTCTCAAGTTGTTCACGCAAATCCTGTATCAGTTTTTGAGTAGCTTCCTCACGCTTATGATATTCCTGTATAAACTTCTGGGATGCCTCCTCTCTCTCCCTATCACACTTGTACAGAGTCCTTTGTACGTTGTCAAACTTCTCATTTATCATGTTTGCCAGCAGTTTTTGTAGAGCTATTTGGGAACTCTCCTCTGGATTATTCATTATCTGTTCTAACCCCTGATTATCAAGATTGGGAATTGGGATACCCGAATTTGCCATTTTTCTTGTGTTTTTCCGGCTTACTCTGCCCATTTGAGATGAAGATAGCACCAGTTTTATGCTAGAACACTATCTTAAGGCAACCATCAACCAAAGTTTGCATTTGTACAGTCAATAGTCTGCAGATACAATCTAGTTCAACAGATACATCTATTCGACATCAAACAACTATATGTTAAAGGACTTCAAACTGCAGAGAATTTGGAAAACCAGAAATTATTAGGGTTAGGGAGAGATGTGGGTAAAAAATAGGAATAGATTGGTGTGGGGAGGCACAGGGAGAGTTAACTATGTCCTAATCACAATGCAGGAAATAGGTTGGGTAGGATGCAAGTAGAGAGAGAGAGAGAGAAAAAGAAGAAAGGGAAAGGGGAATGAAAAGACACCAGAAAAAAAATAGAAATGTAAAAATTAATGTTATTATAGAGATTAAAAGACCATCTATTTAGAGAGGAATGTGAATATGTTGAGAGAAAGGGAGGGACATAGAGGACATGTGAAAAACTTTAAAAAAATGCTTAAAATATTATATAGGTATAAAGAGGTAGTACTGCTATTAATGAATTTAAGTCTCAGAGGTTTTGAATTGAGTAATAAGTTTGTGGATTAAGTGTGTACACAATGGGGGATAGGGTCTACTAGTTAACTACGGGTTTATCTGAGGATGTGCAGGACAAGAGTTAAGTCACTTAAAGAAGAACAAAAGAGGAAAAGGTGGAAAGGATAGGAAAGTGAGAAGAAAAGATCAGAAGTTCAGTAGAGCTAGACAAAAAACAAAAAGATAATTAAGAATGAAAGAAAAAGAGAAAGAAGACAAGAAAAGAAAGGAAAACACACATTCACGTATTCCTAAAATAAAAATTGTAAGAGGAGAAAAAAAAAAGTTACTGGAAAACAATTATTTTTTCAGAAGAGGCAAAAATTAAAGATTAATAAAAGTTTTAGAAAAGGAAAAAAATTTTTTTTATATATATAAGGTAACAAAAAACAAAACAAAAAAACAAAAAAAAAGAAAAAAAGAAAAGAAGAAGAAGAAGAAAAAACAAAGTTCTTTGATTTTTTTTTTTGGGAGGGGTGGGAAGAGTCCTGTATCTCCCTTTTGTCTGTAACCAGAGTCTGGTTGGAGTCTCTGGTCAGCTTGAGGTCCTGTGGCTTGATTGGTTTCTTAAGTCAGTTTGTTCTAACAGGCAGAAAAATGCTCTGCTTTACCCAAGATTTTGAGATCCCTCTCCCAGGTTAGTTTACTGGGAGGGTGATCTGCTTTGAGAATCACAAAAGAGGGGGATGCAGTGATGAGGCTAGGTTCTGGGTAGAGTTGAGGCCTTTCAACAAACAGTAGCTTTTCCCTGGGGCTATTTTGTGAAAACCTCACAGAGCCCAGCCTGGAGCCATTCTCAGGGTTTCTGTTTTTCAATTGATTGTGGAGGCTACTAGAGGGAGGGGCAGCCTCTGGCTCTGGTTACCCAGTGCGGAAAGCCACTCCAATGGCTGGCGCCCGAGCTGGGTGACTTTTCCCTGGATGGAGCTGAGTCTGGCAGTTCACGCCACCGTTAAGTTCTTGTGATCTACTAAATGACTCGTTCTATTCCAAGGCCTGAGCTGGAGCTCGCAGCTCCTCCGAGCTTTGTCGGTATCCAAGATGGAGATCACCGGTGCTGGGGGGGAGGGGTGGCCTTCCCTCCTCTGCTCCCTGGGAAGGAGTGAGGACGTCGGGCTTCTACTCACGCCGAGTCTTGGATCCTGGGTCGCCTCTGGTCTGCAAAGTGCAGGATGAAGTTGTTCGCTCCTTGTCGGTTCTTGCTGGTGTTGAGTAGAATCCGCTCGCCCGCTGCGTCTGGCTCCTTCGTTTCGGACTGTGTCTCAGGTATGCCCCCGCGGCGGTGGTCGCCACCGCGACCCTGCCGCTGCAGTGGCAGCTGCTGGCAGGCGCTCAGATGTGTCTGCTTGGCTTCCCCTCTCTTGACTAACTCTCTGTCCTGTGATGGCACACTTGGTGTGATTCTCTGGCTTGGGACTGTTCACTGGAACTCTGAAACTGTTTTCTATGCAAGAGCTTGTTCAGATTCCAGCTTCTCCTCCGCCATCTTCCCAGAACTCAGAAACCACTTTGTATAACTGCTTAAAGATAATTGAGAAAAGAGAAACCAAAATTAATTATGCAACTTGTGGGTGGGGAACAGGAGGGACAACCTGGGAGAGAAAAGAGGCAACTTGACTTATGTAACTGTAACCCCTCTGTACATCACCTTTATAATACAATTTAAAAAACTTAAATAGACACCCACCTAGTGTATGCTTTGTACATCTACTGTAGGGATTGTCACACTGAACTGGTATATTCCTTTCACCAAATGAGGCCAAGAACAAAGTCTAGAACAAATAGTAGGTATCTGATGAACACTTGTGTAAATGATGGACCACTGTTGTCATTTGTTCTTCTTTTGGTCTTTTGTGGTATTGGATCACTGCTGATCACCACCTTTCATTTAATATAGTCATAGAATACATGCATTTTTAGAGCTGTAAAGGGACCTTAGAGATAAGAAATTAAGATCTTTAGAGGTTAAGTAACATACCCAAGGTCACTTCACTAGTTAGTTGCAGTCCAGTGCTCTTCTCATGCTATCTTCAATAGGTGTTAATGTTCCCTCCCTCCACATTCTCTTTCCACCTTAAATAACTCCAATGGCAGGCAGCATGTAAATGGCAGAAAGTCAGTAGAAGGACATATTATGGATGTGATGAGCAGGCAATGGAATATCTCAGTGTTAATAATGAACATTTTCCTCTTTGTTTCATGTAGCCACTTGCTAGCTGCTTTACTTCCAGTTTAAAATGCTCTTTTTGCATGAGGTCTTGTCTTACATTTCTCTTAGGTCTTCCGTTATTTTAATTAGATTTTCTTATCTCCTATGTATAAAACCAGACCTATAAAAAAAAAACAACTAGACCTATTTTCTAGTGTTTTTGTTGTTGTATGTGTTTTTTTAAAAAAAAACTCACATTCCTGTCTTGCTTCCTTTCCATTGCCTTTTCTCCTTTATAATTTTTATGTTTGTGTGTGTAAGGCAGTGCAGTGAATTTTAAAATGTAATCATGTCTCTTGCTAATACAGTACAAGCTCATCTATAGAGAACAATCAACTAACTGGACTTCTTAATTAACCAGAGCCCGTAGAAGTGAGAAAGTAGTATTGTCTCTGAGATCAGATTTAGTTGTTCTTAGCTTTATAACACTAGTAACTGTATGATAAAAAGATCAACTGAGGTCGGGCGCCGGTGGCTCATGCCTGTAATCCTATCTACTCAGGAAGCTGAGATGTGAGGATCACGGTTCAAAGCCAGCCCAGGCAGGAAAGTCCATGAGACTCTTATTTCCAATAAAGCACTCAGAAAACTGCAAGTGGCAATGTGACTCAAATGGTGGAGCACTACCCTTGAGCTGAAGAGCTAAGGAACATCACCCAGGCCCAGAGTTCAAGCCCCATGACCAACCAAAAAAATAAAAAAAGGCCAACTGCTCCTCATTCTGTGTTTAAATATATATATATATATATATATATATATATATATATACATACATATAATGAGAATAATGATAGTACGTTTATTTCAGACAGCAGATATATAGATAGAATGAAGTAATATACAGACTGAGGTTTAAAATTGTCATCCTGATATATTCTAGCTATAGAATGATCTTAGTGAAGTTATTTAATTTTTTTGAACTTCAGACTCCTTTGTTAAATGAGCATTGTTATCAGTAAGCAATTGTTATATAACATACCACTTCAAAACTTAGTGGCTTAAAGCAAACAACCACTTATTTGCTTGTGATTCTGTGGGGTGGTGGTTTGGGCTAATTTGGCTGAAACTGTGGAGTGTGTATGTGTGCTAGCAAGGGTTACTTATCCACTTAAGTCATGAGGTACTCTGTGGCCTCACTCATATACCTGGTGGTTGTCTGTCTTTTGGTAGGGGTGATGGAAGCAACTGTGCTATGTGTCATTCATCACTCATTGGGATAGTGGAGGTTGCAGTATTACTAAGAGCAAGAAGATGGTGCAAGATGCAATGAGCAAGACACTTTTTTCATATTTTCTCTTGATCTGTTGAGCAAAGGAAGTCATCTGGCCAAACCCAGGGCAGGTATAGAGAGGGACTACTAAAGGCCATAGATATAAGGTAATAATTGCATGCAATTATTTTTTCCAGGTAGTTTGTTTCAGACTTGATTATATCCATGTTCCAGGATCACTATGATAAATGGACATGAAGCATGTCTTTTTCACTTAAAGCTGGCTTTCTACTACTTAAACCACACCTTCCCTTATTTTGCATGTCAACCACTGAGTGAAGGAATGGGAGAGTATGTGCTCACCAATGAGAGCTCAGTCGTATAGTGTATCTAATATGCTATTGGTATTCAGTTAAGGAAAGGTCTCTTCTCTAACCATTCTTTTCTGCTCACTCTCCTCTACTCAGTACTTGGCTATTAGAAGAAAACAGTGGCTCAACAAATAAGCACAAAGATCAAAATGGAAACAAACAAAAAAGCTAAATAAGTACAAAACAAAACTTGAAAATGAAAAACTAGGTGATAGGACAAAATTAACAGGTCTTAAGAATCAAAGGACTTCCACTCATCTGGACGAATCACTACTAAATAACCCCATGCTGCTGATCACATGTATGGTATATATGTGCACACCAGAGGGAAACCAGGAGGACAACACAGAACCAGAGGGAATCAGGGAAAAACATACAACAGTGGGACCCATCAGCTGCACTGGACATTGACCAAAATGAACTAAGCAACTCAATGGCAGCAATGGGAGGGAGGGAACAATTGGGAAAGAGGGAACAACTGATGCTATGCAAAACAAAAGAAATTTACATATCACCCAATGTGGAAGAAATAACTATCGCAAAGCTCATAGAACTCATAAATGTTATAGACCGTGATAGACAATTTGCTCCATGAAAGTTAGAATGTTTTTGTGACTTCAACTAAGCATCACTACCCCACAATACTGTGAAATTTGGGAAATTATGTAATCACTTAATCACAATAAAAAATTTGAAAAAAAAGAAAATGAAAAGCAAACAAACCAAAACTGCTGATTATTTATTATTTATTTTTTGTGTGCTGGTCTTGGAGTTTGAACTCAGTGCCTGAGCATTGTCCCTGAGCCTTTTCCCCTCCTCAGAGCTAGCACTTTACCATTTGAGTCATGGATCCACTTCTGCTGTCCTTAAAAAAAATTGTTTGCTTATTTATTTATTTATATTTATTTATTCACTTTTGGTCGGTCATGGGGCTTGAACTCTGGGATTGGGTGCTGTCCCTCAGATCTTCAGCTCAAGGCAAGTGCTGTACCATTTGGGCCACAGCACCACTTCCTATTTATCTATTTATTTATGGTGATTAATTGGAGAGTCTCATTGACTTTTCTTCCTGGGCTGGGATTCAGCTGTGATCTTCAGATCTCAGCCTCCTGAGTAGCTAAGATTACAGGTGTGGGCCACCAGCTCTAGGCTGGTGATTTATTTTTTATTTTTATTTGTTACTATTTTTTGTTTCCTTACTATTTCCAGTTTATTAGGAATGATACCACTAAGCCAAATGGAAGTAGGTGGGAGGAACCCCTGAACATCCATGCCCGATGCACAGCCTGGCAGTGTTACCAGCCTGGAAAGTATCCACATCCACTGTTGATGGTTTTTATGGAGATTCCATTACACAAAGATGGTTAATTAAATCATTGGACATTAATTCGACCTCCAGCTCTTCTTCCAAGAGAGATTGGAAAGTGGGGCTGAAAGTTCCCACTCTTGAATCCAACTCTTGAATATTATATAATAGTCTATAATCCTATAATCCTACTTTTTTCTGGCAATTAGCCCCTATGCATATACTCTCTAGGGGCCCGCTCAGTCATCTTGTTATCAAATAAGAAATATAAATAATCACTAGGAATAAAATTCAAATAAAACAATAAATAAAAAATGAGTCTCCCCTCACTTATTTCTGTCACCAGGGGAATGCCAATCATTGTAGGTCCTCTGTACTTGGAACCAAGGACAGAGACCAAGTACATATCTCTCATTTTACGGCAATATCATGGAAGTTTTAGCTGGTTCTTATCTGCCATTACTGCCTCCCAATGAAGCAAAGCCGCCTCCTCATGAAGCAAAACCACCTCCTGACAAAGAGATACCACACTATACCACCTCACATGTGGCTAGACTTCATCTTCCAGGGCTACCAGCGAGCAGCTGCTGTCACTCCAACTGTCCCTTTCTTTCAAAATTGGGTCTTCTACCCCCCAAATATTTCTTTATTGAGATTACATGACTACATAAATTTCACAATACTGTGGCATAGTTATACTTAGCTAAAGTCACAGACACCTTTTAATCTTCACAGATTAAAACACATCCACAACAGAGTACTGAATAACAACAACAAAAATCTATGAGAGCATGGTAGGATAAACACGTTCTTCATTCCCAACTAGACAGTCTGTTGAGCCTGAGGACTGTATGCTGTCTGCTCAGTTGTAGGCACAAAGTTGGCTATGGCAATTAAGGAAGGACGAAGAATATAGATATTTGATGAAGAATTGTCACACATAGGAGTTTAACAGGGTTTGGAGTTAATTCTGTTTTTCAAACAATTAAATTGAGATCATTGTGTCTTATAACATTTTGTATTAGTGTATATTAATCTTGCAAAATAATGTGTCATTATGACATTTTCATACATTTTTATTTGGTACTCATTTACCCTCTTACGACCTACATTTATCTCCTTTCCTGCTGGTCCTTTTTCTATTCTCTGATAGTTTCTTTGGTCCGGTTGTGGGGCCTGAACTCTGGGCCTGGGCGCTGTCCCTCAGCTCTTCAGCTCAAGGCTAGCGCTCTACCACTTGAGCCACAGCACCACTTCCGGCTTTTTTCTTTTTGCTTATATGGTGCTGAGGAATCGAACCCAGGGCCTCAGGCTTGCAAGGCAAGCACTCTACCACTGAGCCACCTTCCCAGCCCCTTCTCTGATAGTTTCATTTTTACTTTGATGGGTTCTTCTTTCTTCTTCTTCTTCTTCTTCTTCTTCTTCTTCTTCTTCTTCTTCTTCTTCTTCTTCTTCTTCTTCTTCTTCTTCTTCTTCTTCTTCTTCTTCTTCTTCTTCTTCTTCTTCTTCTTCTTCTTCTTCTTCTTCTTCTTCTTCTTCTTCTTCTTCTTCTTCTTCTTCTTCTTCTTCTTCTTCTTCTTCTTCTTCTTCTTCTTCTTCTTCTTCTTCTTCTTCTTCTTCTTCTTCCTCCTCCTCCTCCTCCTCCTCCTCCTCCTCCTCCTCCTCCTCCTCCTCCTCCTCCTCCTCCTCCTCCTCCTCCTCCTCCTCCTCCTCCTCCTCCTCCTCCTCCTCCTCCTCCTCCTCCTCCTCCTCCTCCTCCTCCTTCTTCTTCTTCCTTCTTCTTCTTCCTCCTCCTCCTCCTCCTCCTCCTCCTCCTCCTCCTCCTCCTTCTTCTTCTTGTATTTTCTTCTTTGGATCGAAACCAGAATGTTGCACTTGCTAGGTAAGCATTTTGCCAATGAGCTACATCCCAGCACTTCTTCGTTTTTGGTTCTATATATGACAGAAAATAAGTGATACTAGTTTTCTTAAGTCTGGCTTATTTCATGTACCATGATGATCTTCACTTCCATTATTATAATATTTTCCTTCAAACAACATAATGTTGATTTTAATGGTCGAGCAATACTCCATTGTGTATATATGTCGTAGTTTCTTTTTCCCACATTTCCCTTTGTCGGTCATGGGGCTTAAACTCTGGTCCTGGGAGCTGTCCCTGAGGTCTTCTGCTCTGAGCTAGCACTCTACCACTTGAGCCACAGCACCACTTCCGGTTTTCTGGTGGTTAATTGGAAATAAGAGTCTTATGGACTTTACTGCTTGGGCTGGCTTTGAGCCACAATCCTCAAATCTCAGCCTTCTGAGTACCTAGGATTACACACGTAAGCCACGGGCACCCAGATTTTCCACATTTTTATTAGCATTATTTGTATGAGGGGGGAGTTTGTCCTTGGCTTTTTCCATGATTTAACTATTGTGAAATCTCTGGATCTTTTAGTTGGAAGGGACTTTAGAAGCCTTTGAATTTCACACCCTTGTAGCAGTGATTCTCAAACTTTTTGATTCAGGTCTACTCAATTGTCTTAAAATTTATTGAGTATCCCAAAGTGGTTTTTACTTCTGTCATTTTTTTTAGGGTCTGGTTGTGGGGCCTGAACTCTGGGCCTGGGCACTGTCCCTCAGCTCTTCAGCTCAAGGCTAGCGCTCTACCACTTGAGGCACAGTGCCACTTCCGGCTTTTTTCTTTTTGCTTATGTGGTGCTGAGGAATCGAACCCAGGGCCTCAGGCATACAAGGCGAGCGCTCTACCACTGAGCCACCTTCCCAGCCCCACTTCTGTCATTTTTATCATCAATATTTACCACATGAAAATCAAGCCACCCAAATTAACATCAAAAGAATATGTGAGCATATGTTTCATTATCTGTGAGAGCCCTGTTTCACATAACTTCTGGAAAACTCTATCATACATTCATGAAAGAATAAAAGTAAAAAGTAGTAAAAAATAATCATAATATTATTGTAAAATAGCTTTGACCTTGAGACTTCAGTGTCTGTGGCTCACACTGTGCACATTGCTTCTGTGAAGTGTCCTGTCAGAAAGGAAATTCCCTGCTGATGCAAGAAATTATAGCAAAACTATAGTAAGAGGCTCCACCTTGCCATGGGAGGTAAATTTCCTTATCTATAAGATGGGGTTCATAACCAACTCTAACTTATATAGTTATAGAGATTAAATAACACTAGGCAAAATAGCCAACCTATCATGTCTTGGACAAAACCTGACATATTTCAGATTCTCCATAAATATTGATCCTCTCTTTTTTGAACTAAAGCCCTAATATCTTCCTGCCTCAGAGGCACCCTATTTGTGCTCTGTTTTATTTTATTTTATTTTATCTTCAAACAAGTTTCCTCTTTTTGCTTCTTGGTTAACTTCTTTCCCTTAGGTTTACTGCTGAGCCTTCTGCACCTTTTGGATTTCAGGTTAAAGAAGTTGTGGACCTTCTTTTTGTGGTCTTCTTTCTTAAGAGTTATGTAGTAGTTTCCCAATTAATTTGATCACTTTTTCTGGATGTAGTTGGTCGTTCCACATATATTTATTGAGCCTCTAAGTACTGTGTACAAGTAGTGAAAACAAATAGGCAATACTTCTGTTATTTTGGAGGCTGGCTTCTAAATGTAGAAGTCAGACCAAAAGCAAATACTCAGATATATGTAAGAATAAGTACTATAGATCCTATAGTGGAAACTAAGGTGATGTAAGGAAATAAGGTGATGGAGTTGGTACTATTTGAGAGAGGATGGTCATATAAATGTCTCTGTGAGGTAGTGACATATGAGTGGAGATCTCAATAAAGGGAAGGGGATAGCCACACTGAGGGAAAAAGTCAGTGCAAATTTTGATTCTTTTCTAATTGTGATTGGAAGATGAAGTACTAGGATTTTTGTTGTGAAAATATCACTCATGCCATTTTGTGGAGCATAGATTGGAGGACAAGAATAGAAATGGGGAAAACAGTTACACAGCTCTTGAAATAGTCCAGGCGAGGAGCGACGATGCTTTGGAGGAGGTGAGAAGTTAGATTGGGATAGAAAGCAGAGCCAACAGGATTTACAGATGGATTAAAGAATTGTGTGAGAAATAAGGAGGAATCTGGGATAATATCTTAGGATTTTGGCCTGAACATTTGGATGGGGGTTGGTGCCATTTAGGGGAAGACTGGGTGGTGAACTGGATGTAGGGAGAGAATCAAAGAGTTCTATTTGTTTAAAGTTATTAGATATATCTGCAGACAAAGTCAAGGATCTGTATCTCAAAGAAGAGTCAGAATTGGAGATTAATATGTAGAAGCCTTCAGAAGTTAATATTCAAGAATTGAGTTCCAGAGTGCTTGATTGGTTAGAAATTGAAAAAGTAAGAAAGAAACTTACAAGAGACACTAAGAGAATGTAGCTGAGAGGTAGGAGAAGAACAACTTAGGAGATTGTGTGATCATAGAAGCCAAGATATGTTTCAAAACAGAGAACCCAATAGATAGTAAAAGACCAAAAAATTACACTTGTATATGTTTAAAAAGGACTCTAAAAATTCACACAGTGAGACCAAAGGAGGATATTCTTAGGAGAAGATCACAATGGCTCAATAGGTATGTGCATGTGATCAGATAAAATAATTCTTATCGAAATGAACGCCAAGAAATGGAAACAATGTTTTTTTTTTTAAATTGTACTGTTTGCAGTTTTTTCTTTTTCTTTTTTTTTCTTCTTCTTCTGTATTTCCCCTTTTCGAAATGAACGCCAAGAAATGGAAACAATGTTTTTGTTTTTTTTAAATTGTACTGTTTGCAGTTTTTTCTTTTTTTTTCTTCTTCTTCTGTATTTCCCCTTTTGTCACTGTTTTTGATTCCTGCCCACTTTGTCTTGTATGAAGGTTTAACTGATTTGGGGAGGGGAAGGGAAATCACAGAAACAATGGAACAAAGGGTCAATTAATTCAGCAATGACATTAAATGGGAAATGAACTATACAAGTTGGCGGGAGGGGAGTCATGTGTGGAAAAACCTGGGAGAAAACAAGGGAGAGGGTGACACTGTTCAAAAAGAAATGTACTCAATACCTGATTTATGTAACTGTAACCCCTGTGTATATCACCTTTACAATAAAAAAACAGGAGTAACCAACTAAACCAAATATTGCTGAGACATTCTAGCATCAGCTTTTGAACTTGGCAGAATGGAAAACTTTGACACCTTGATAAGTGTGCTACCATAGTGCAGAAACAAATATTAGTTTGGGGTGGATTGGGAGAGAATGAGAGGTAAGGATATGATGAGAATACTGTAGAAACCTATTTTAAGGAATTAGGAGGAGGCTACAATGCTTGATAAGAAATGTACTCATTATCTTGCCCATGTAATTGTAATCCCTCTGTACAGTATTTTCACAATAAAAAAAAGAAAGAAATTGTGAGGAAAATGTAGGAGGCAAGAAGACCTTTGCATGTGTTCAAAGAAATTATTGGAGATTTTGTTTCCTGTTCATATGCACATGGGAAAGGTCCTTTAGTATGTACATGGAAGGAGAAATTATTGACATTGGAGAGCATCAAAGTGGGGAGTTTAGAGCTAACTGGTAGTGCAAAATGTTCGAATAGCTGAGTGGATGGAATTCTGAATACAGTGAAAGAAATTGTGGAAAGTCTTTATATCAGGGGAGAAAGCAGAGCATATATGGTAAATTGATAGACTTAATGATTTGAAGATGAAGATTTTTTAGGCATTGCTGAAGGCAGTCTTAAGATTTCTTGTAAATATTTAAAGTGGGACCATTTTCCTATGTAGGTGGGAATCTTGGTGGGGGTGGGGGAGGCTTGAACTCAGGGCTTTGTGCTCTTGCTTGGATTTTATCTTTGTTTTTCCCTCAAGGCTATTGCTCTACCACTCAAATCGTACCATTCAGCTAAAAAAGCTGGTTAAATGGAGACAAGACAATTTTCTGCTTGCACTACCTTTGAATTGGGATAATCAGATCTTAACCTCCTTAGTGGGTAGGATTTCAGGCATTAGCTACTGGCATCCAGCAGGAGTTATTCATAATCAGGCTTAAATATAATGGATGGAGACAGGTATATGGCTACCCATCCCAAATGCAGATTTAAGAAGCAGTGGACATGATCATGGATCATGGAATTTAACCTGTGCACTGTAGAAATTGAAGACATTGAATTTCATGAAGCCATGCAATTGAAGACATATCCAAAGATGGACAATGAGCTAATAGTTTTCATGCATTGTATGGTGAGATAATGTGTAAGTGAGGGAGACATGAAGTTAAATTATGAAGCTGATATAGGTATTGGTAATGACATCATCTAGAAGACAGTTACAGGAGTGTGTGGCTAAGATGGAGGGAAACAAAAATAATTTTCTTTTCATTTCAAGGAATGGTGGGATGGAAGAATTAGCTATGTTTCCAACTGTATTCTGAAGATATAGGAGGAGGAGTAGAGGAAAAAGACTGTGAGCCAGTTGTTCACATGAATGAAAGAGTTAGTGTTTGGGAAGTTGATGGGGGGGCAGCTATATAGGAGAGTGGCAGATGGCATAGCTCGTGTTTGCAATGAAAAGCGGAGGAGAATGGTCTGAAAGTGACAGAGGGAAGGGAGAATACTTCTCTTCCTCTGGGTACATTAAGTGATATGAAGGGTCTGGCTAAAAAAATACCCATGATGCGAGAGCATTGCACATAAGTCAATTACCTCAGAGAAAATCAGGTTTCCTTTACAACAAGAAACTGAACAAGGATGGTCATTGTAGCTCAATGGTAGAGCACATATCTAACACATATGAGATCTTGAGTTCAATCTCCAGAATCTGAATTTTTTAAGTAAATAAAAAGTACAAGAACAAAATGTTGAAGATAGAGAGGAATTTGATGATTAGCTTGAGTTTCAGAGGACACAGGAGAGGGGATCAGTAGTCCATTGATAAGACTGTTGAGGAATCAGATTGTTGAATTTGCGAGGTTTTAAGAGAATTCAGGAAATGATACAGGCTGGGAGACTGAGACTTATGGAAGTAACTGGTTTTTTTTTGTTTTTTTGGGGGGGGTCCGGTCATGGGGCCTGAACTCTGGGCCTGGGTGCTGTCCCTCAGCTCTTCAGCTCAAGGCTAGCGCTCTACCACTTGAGCCACAGCGCCACTTCCGGCTTTTTTCTTTTTGCTTATGTGGTGCTGAGGAATCGAACCCAGGGCCTCATGCATGCAAGGCAAGTGCTCTACCACTGAGCCACCCTCCCAGCCCTGGAAGTAACTGTTGTAAATAGGGAAGCAAAGGATATCCGGTTTAGATCTATTGGGCTTTTAGGATGAGGTAGATGATCAGTGTTAATTAGAGCCGCCTTCTGTGGCAATCTGTTTTCCACTTTGTAATGATGAAGCTGGTAGAGGGCATGCTACAGAATATCAGGAACTCTTTTTATTTTTAAATTCTGTGCTGTTACTGGGGCTTGAACTCAAGTCCTAGGCATTGTCTCTTAGCTTTTTTGCTCAAAGCTGGAGCTCTACCATTAAATTACACCTGTATTACCAGCCGTTTATTGGTTAATTAGAGATAAGCGTCTCACAGTCTTTCCTGCCTGGTCTGGCTTTGAGCCACAATCCTTAGATTTCAGCTTCCTGAGTAGCTAGGATGACAGGTGTGAGCCACCAGCTACATCAGGAATTCTTGGTGTTTCCCTTAAAATTTTCTGCGATTCTCCTGAAGTCTTTGGCAAGTGACTTATTAGTGCTTTTCAGCAATAACAGGACTTTGAGGGAACTTCACTTATGCTTTCCAAATCTCCATGAGTACTCAGTAAAGCTACTTTCAACAAATGCAAAGTGTTAAGTGAAAACTGTGCTTGCTATGTAAATACAGTTTCTGGAAAAGTCCCATAGTCTCTCTCAATCATTTCCAATCAGATTTCTTCATGGACACCCCTCTTTCTTTTTATTATGGAAATATTCAAACATACAGAAAAGTAGATTTTGTATAATGAGCTTTCACATACCCTATAGATTTAGTAGTTGTGAACATTTTCTTATTCTTTTTTTTTCATCTATTTTTCTCTTGCTAAAATGTCTTCAAGGAAATTACAGACATTATGATATCTTATTCCTAAATACCTCAATATCTTAAGCCTTTTCTATATAGAAAATTTTAAGCTGCTATTGTGGTGCCAAGAGCTAGACAAGAGTAATCCAGATGTGGATAGGCCACCCAAGTAAGTGTACAAAAAGAGTGTCTAGACTCGATTTTTGCTAATGCAGACTGCAATCTCTGAAATTGTTCATTTTAGAGGCCACAGCACATTATTGACTCAAGTACATTTGTGGTCAGCACATGAGCTGCCACTGTAAAGTCAAGCTGCTTCCAACGTATATTTGTGTAATTGAATTTTTGTTGGTTTTAGCCTGTTGAAATTATTTTGAATTTGTGTTCCGCCCTCCAGTGAATTAGTTAATCCTTTCTCGCTTTGGTTCATCAGCAAAGTTGATATGTAAACCTTTTATATATTCATGCAAGTATATAACAGCTACTTTTTATAACTGAAGCTTTTGCTGCCTGAAAATTATGGAGACTACAGTGGAAATCTCTCAAACAACAAGAATGGACTTTTTGTAAGGAAAATGATTTGAATGTTTCTGATTAATGACTATTCAGACCTTTGTGACTTAACAGACTTGGTATCTGAGTGCAGTTTTTGATGACACTCTAAGTAATTCTGGAATGATTATTTAATACATGTAGTCACCCAATGTTTCTTAGCACTGCCTTGAGAGCATATTATTCAGGAAAGTGAAATCTAGGTGTTGGGTTGGCTTTCTGAGAACCCCATGGGTTTGTTTAGACAGTTTCTCAGTTGACTGATCTCACAATTAAAATTCAAATGTGACAAGTGAGCTGAATGGACACTCCTCCCCCCCACCCCCCGCTTTGCTCATGCTTAGAAAATGGGACCATACTGAGAGCGTGTCAACTGCTAGACAAGTGATATTTTTGTAAATTTTCAAACTGGATATATAATATGACTCATCAGAAGCTATCCTCTTGGTAATGTACACAGCTGAAAATAGCAAGTCAGTATTACAGAACTCCACATTTTTCAACTTGGTTCTCTGTTCTTAGGTATTTCAGAATGAAAGTTCTCTGACACTGACCTTCAGGGGAGGCACCGTATCATTGGCATTAAGACCATGGCTATTGGACTTTGATTGTCTAAGTGTAAAGTCTGTTACTACCATTTATTGATTGTGGAGCTTGGGAGAGTAATTTCCTCATCTATTAGTAACATGGCAGGTACTAGCACCATCACACAGCTGTTATGAGGATTAATGATATTAATTTAAGCAATGTGCCAAGCATATAGTAATTATTAGCTACTGTTATTTATCATGGTTCTATAGTTCTCCTTGTAATTCAAGATATTAGGAACTATTTGGTGTCATAGTCAAGCAGCTCTTAAACTAGATTTAAATACATTGAGCATGCTGTTGCTCTAAGATGTCATGTATTATTTGTTTGACAGACTGGTATCTGAGTACAGTTTGATAAGACATTGTAAATCATCTCAGAATTACTAATACAAGAAGGCACTAAATTATTGGTTGTTTGCCCTATCCTAATTCTCACTCTAGTGCTTACAGAGACTTGCGAAGAAGTGTTTAATGATATGTGAAGAGTGCTTACAAACTGGTACTTTGAACAAACCAAGGTAGCTTTGATCTGTTCATTGACTGCTCTAAGTCTTCTGATTAGCTTATATGGGGCTGACAAACACACCAACTTTCTAGAAGAAGAAATTTAAGAAATCCTATTGTTTCCTTATGTGTGAATTTATACCTGCATTGCTTTTAGCATCCCACTATTCACTTAGGCCTGACAGTGATCTTCCCTCTATGTCTACTGTGTCAGTAAGAAAATGCTTTCACATATTTCACAACTCTTAACTTCACATCTTTGCCACCATTTACTCTAAGAAGCAAAATAGGTACATTTATATTTCCTCAGATTTCTAGCTCATAATCTCTAGATCAAACATGTTATGTGTAGTCTTACTGTTACATGGATTAAGATAGGCCCTGCTTGGATCACACTTTTCCTGAAACAAATGTGCTGGGTCCAACATAGGTAACCTTGAAGCCAGGCAATAGCTTCGTTTACTAGTCCCTAAAAACATGCCTATATAATGATGTATCTCTAAGGAAATGTCCTTTGGGTAGTCAGAATGAACAATGGCCAATCTGACATTAATTGACAGTTTTTTTTTAAGAATCCTTGTCCTAATGTATCAAACCTATCAAAACCCAGTGTTGCAACTATTAGCATCACTGTTCTGAGCCAATGCTCAGTCATTTTCTTTTGGAAGATTTCAGTTAAAATGTGCAGTATTTTCATCTGTGAAGGGAGTTGTCACCTCAGAGAAATTACAATTCTAATCTTCAAGATCCTTTTCTACTGGTACCTTCTGTCAGTCTGCAAATACTTAGCTCTGCCTTTCTAAACAGTGAACTGCTAGACTGAGGGCAGAGTTCAATCCTATTCTAATAACTGGCAAATCATAGATACCTCTTAAATGGATGACTACATGCATTATGGTATGGGATGCTTAGGGAGAGAGGGTAAGTGATGCAGCATAAGGAAAGATACCTTATACATGGCAGACACAGGAAAGGCAAACACAAGTGGAAGAGCACAGCAATATTCTGTATTGCCAGAGAATAGAAAAATGGTACAAATTTGTTATAGGAATAGTGATCACTTAAAGATAGAAACTAACTAAATGCTTGTTTAAAGCTTTTGGGAAGCTGTGACAAGGGAGCAGGCCCTGGAAACAGAATGAATTTGAGTGTCAGGCTTGCTACTTCTTACTGGGATTTGACTTTTTTTTTTGAAGGGCAATGAAGGTCAACTTGAGATAAGATGTCTGAGTGAGGGAATGACAATCTACATTTTATTTTCATAGGATCACTCTGGTTGCTACGTTGGAGATAGAATGAAATGGGAGGAAAAGGACAGCATCACTGACATTAGGAATGAGGCTATGAAATCCAAGCCATTCTCATTTCTAATTTGGATTATTGGACTAGAATGGATCCAGTAAAGGTGGCAAGAAATGGTCAGGTTTAGCATCGACATTGAAGGCAGAGATGTGAAGATTTCATGATTGATAATAGTATATCCTTTTCCTTTATGCCTAACAGGACAGAACAAATAAAACACTTTGAATTATCTGTTTGATGTGGAGGTAGCTTTGGGTTTGGTCTATGCTCACCAGCTGACATAGGTTCCATGTTTTCCAGCTATCTTCTAGAAGGAATATCACATTACCTCTTTTCCTGTTGGTTATATCTATAGCAAACAGAGCAAGGTGCATACTTTTATCTCACTTGAGGAAATTTTAACTATGGAGAGAATTCTTTTATGGTATACTTCTTGAAGAAAAATGCTTTTACACAGGGAGGTAACTATGTTATGAAAAAAAATGGATGACTTATGGTTCAAGAACCCTGCCCATTTCTCCAGTGTACACATAATTCAGTTTCTCTTATTTTAAGTGCCATTCTCTGGCCAGGATACAAAAGGACAGTTCATTAGTGGGATTTGAAGGAAGATGGTGGAGGAAAAGCTGGAGGCTAAACAAGCTCTCGCATAGAAAGCACTTTTAGTGTTCCAGTGAACAGTCCTAGGCTAGAGAATCAAACCAAGTGTGCCATCACAGTACAGAGAGTTTGGCCAGAGAGGGAAAATCCAGGCAAGGAGACAGATCTGAGCACTTGCTGGTAGCCGCAGCTGCGGCGGCGGTGGTGGCAGCGGCGGTGGCAGCAGCAGTGGCCATAGCCACCATACCTACAACAGAGAGAGTCCGGGACAAAGGCACCAGACACAGCGGGCGAGCAGATTCAACTCAACACCAGCAAGAACTTACAAGGATCAGATATATTCATCCTGCAGATTGCAGATCAGAGACTGCCCAGGAATCAAGAATCTGGTGTGAGTAGAAGCCTGACATCCTCACTCCTTCTTATGGGGCAGAGGAGGGAAGGCTGCCCCTCCCCCACCACCAGAAATCTCCATCTTTGATACTGACAAAGGCCCAGCCGAGCAGCTAGCTCCAACTCAGGCTTTGGAAGAAAACTAGAGTCATTTAACAGATCACAGGAACCTGACCTGACCTGCCAGGTTCAGCTACGCCCAGGGGAAAGTCACCCTGCCCAGGCAGAGAAAGCTCCGCCCCCAGAGGAGTGACTTTCTTCACTGGGTAAACAGAGCCAGAGGCTGCCCCTCCCTACAGCAGCCTAGACAATCAATTGAAACTCAGTAAACATAAACCCTGAAAATGGCTCCAAGCTGGGCTCTATAAGTCTCTCAAGAGCTAGCCCCTCAGGTAAAAGCTACTGTTTGCTGAAAGGCCTCAACCCTACCTAGAACCTAGCCTCATCACTGCATCTCCAAACTGAAGGAAACAGCCATCTCCCTCTTTTGTGATACTCAAAGCAGATGTCTCTCCCACTGAACTAGTCTGGGAGGAGGATCACAAAACCCTGGGTAATGCAGAATATTTTTCTGCCTGCTCAAGCAAACTGACTTAAGAAACCAATCAAGCCACAGGAAAACCATACACCACAAGCAGACCAGAGACTCCACCAAGACTGGAGACTGGTTACAGACACAGGGGAGATACAGGATCTTCCCAACAACCACCCCCCAAAAAAAAAAAAATCAGAGAACTCTTTTTTGTACCTTTTTAAATTTTAATTTTAATTTTTTTTTTTTTTCGTCGGTCGTGGGGCTTGAACTCTGGGCCTGGGCGCTGTCCCTCAGCTCTTCAGCTCAAGGCGAGCGCTCTACCAATTGAGCTACAGCGCCACTTCCGGTTTTCTGGTGGTTTATTGGAGATAGGAGTCTCACGGTCTCTCCTGCCCGGGCTGGCTTTGAACCTCGATCCTCAGATCTCAGCCTCCTGAGTAGCTAGGATTATAGGCGTGAGCCACCAGCGCCCGGCTTAATTTTAATTTTTAAAAATTGTTTTCTATTAATTTTTTTCTCTCATAATTTTTATTTTAGGTTTGTGTGTGTGTGTGTGTGTGTGTGTGTGTGTGTGCGTGTGTGTGTGTTTTAAAAAAAATCTCATTTGAACATTTGGTCCTTTTTTTTATTCTTTTCATTTTTTTCTCTTTCTTTTTTGTGTGACATAATTGCTGTTCTGCTCATCTACAGATATATACCCATCATCAATTATTAGACCTTATCCCCCATTGTGTACATACTTAATCCAGAAATTACTCAATTCAAAACCTCTTAGGCTTAACTTCTTTAGTAGCAGTATTATCTCTTTATACCTATATAATTTTCAAGTAACTCATTTTAAGAATTTTTAATTTTTTTTTCATGTTTTCTTTCTATCCCTCTCCTCCTCTTACCCTATCATTTTCTTCTCTAACTGTCATTTCTTTAACTTACATAATTTTTTTTTTTTGGGTCCAGTCGTGGGGCCTGAACTCTGGGCCTGGGCGCTGTCCCTCAGCTCTTCGGCTCAAGGCTAGTGCTCTACCACCTGAGCCACAGTGCCACTTCCGGCTTTTTTCTTTTTGCTTATGTGGTGCTGAGGAATCGAACCCAGGGCCTTGAGCATGCAAGGCAAGCGCTCTACCACTGAGCCACCTTCCCAGCCCAACTTACATAATTTTTAATTGTTTCAATTTTTAAACTTAAATTTTTGTTTTTCCATTTTTCTTGTTTTTTTTTTTATCTCTCTCCTATCATTCTGTCCAATCCATTTCTCTCTCTGAGATTAGGACTTGGTTAAATTCACTCTCCTTTTACCTCTCCACATCCCTCTAATCCTATTTTCCCCCACATTTCTCCCTAACCCTAATAATTTCTGGTTTGCCAAATCCTTCTTTGCTGTTCTTAGCCCATTAATACATAGTCATTTGATGTTGAATATATTGTATCTGTTGAACTAGATTATATATGCAGCCATTTTGACTGTGCAACTACAGGACTCTGGTTGATGCTTGCCTTAAAATAGTTTTCTAGCACAAAATTGGTGTTACATTCATACCAAATGGGCAGAACAAGCTGGAAAAACACAAGAAAAATGGCAAGTCCGGGTATCTCAACTCCCACTCATGATAATCAGATGACAGAACAATTAATGAATAATCCAGAGGAGAGTTCACAAAAAGCTTTACAAACACTACTGGTAAACATGGTGAATGAAAAGATTGAAAACCTGCAAAAGACTCAGTGTGAGCATGATAGGGAGCCAGAGGAGGGAAACCAAAGTTTAATACAGGAATCTTGTTACATGAGGAAGCTACTCAAAGATTAATACAGGAATTGCGTGAGCAGGTTGAGAACAGTCAAAGGAAAAGACAGGAATTGCATGAGCAGGCTGAGAACAGTCAAAGAGAAAGTCAGGAATGGCGTGAGCAGGCTGCGAACAGTCAAAAAGAATTACAAGAATTGCGTGAATATGAGGAAGCTAGTCAAATAGTAATACAGGAATTGCGAGAGTAGGATGAGAATAGACAAAGATCAATAGAGGCATTCATGGAATCCATAAACAGACAGCTGAAAGAATTCAGGGAGACCACAAAGGGAATGCTGAATGGAGCCCGACAGAAGGAATGGGAGTCCAAGGAAACCATAACTAATCAACTAAGGGATTTGAGAATAAACACTGAACACCAAATTAAGAAAGTAAAGAAGTTCATACAAGATCTAAAACAAAGCTCCAACAAAGAATTTGAAGCCATCAAAGTAGACCAATTAGAAGGGAAAGAAATAATAAATAAAGTAAAAAGTCTTGACATTAGGTTAGACCATGCAGAAGATCGAATCTCAGGGATTGAAGACAACCTAGATATTATAGAGAAAGAACATACAACTATCCAAGACAAATCCAAGAAATATAATAGATCTATTCAACATTTGGAAGACACCATCAGAAGGTCTAATCTGAGGATAATGGGTGTAGAGGAGCACCTAGAGACAGAAGTTAATGATCCAGAAAATTTATTTAACGAGATACTAGCAGAGAACTTCCCAAACATGCAAAAAGTTAGGCCTATTCATATACAAGAAACTTTTCAAACACCAAATAGACCAGACAAGAACAGGACATCCTACTGTCACATTATAATCCTCACAGGATCAATTCAGACCAAAGAAAGGATCCTTAAAGCTGTCAAGGAGAAAAGATCACTCACCTATAAAGTGAAACCAATTAGAATCACCTCAGATTTCTCAGCAGAGACAAGTAAAGCAAGAAGAGTCTGGAATGATGTATGCCATGTCCTAAATACAAACAACTATCAACCAAGAATAGTGTACACAGGTAAACCTCCTTTATTACGGAAGTTCAAATAAAAACCTTCCATAGCAAAGAAAAACTGAAACAATTTATCTCCACCAAAACAGCCCTACCAAAGATACTAAAAGATGTCTTACACATAGAAAACCAACAAGACCACAATAAAGGGCAAAAAACCGCATTCGAACTGAGAATCCAAGAACCATAGGAAGAACCCAGTTGTTGCAGTCCCCAAGAAGGTGGATAACATGGCAGGAACCACTAAACATCTCTCAGTCCTAACTCTCAACATTAACGGACTTAACTCTCCAATTAAGTGGCATAGACTGTCTAGTTGGATCAAAAAGCAAGATCCTTCTATCTGCTGCCTTCAGGAGTCACACCTTGCCCATAAAAGCAAACACATTTTGAAAGTGAAAGGCTGGAACAAAATCTACCAAGCAAATGGCCCCCATAAACAGCCAGGAGTTGCATTCCTAATATCAGATAAAGTAGACTTCAAATCAAAACTAGTGAGAAGAGATAAAGAAGGTCGCTACATACTAATTAAGGGATCTCTCCTTCAGGAGGATATTACAATTCTAAATATCTATTTGCCAAACAATGGAGAACCCAAATTTATCCAAGAAACACTACTTTCCCTCAAATCTCACATAGATCCAAAGACATTAATTGTTGGGGACTTTAACACTTCACTTTCCCCACTAGATAGATCAACTCAGCAAAAACTCAAGAGAAACCCCAGATCTAAACAACTGCATACATCAACTAGATTTAACAGACATCTACTGAATATTTCACCCAGCAGTATCAGAATACATATTTTTCTCAGCAGCACATGGAAGATTTTCCAAAATAGACCACATTTTAGGTCACAAAGCAAACTTGTCCAAATTCAGCAACATGGAAGTTATACCTTACATTCTCTCAGACCACAAGGGAATAAAATTAGAACTCAACACCAAAAGCCACCAAAGAAAGTCCTGTTACACATGGAGGCTGAACAACACACTGTTGAATCACGAGTGGGTCATGGAACAGATTAGAAAGGAAATTCAAATGTTCATGATATTCAACAAAATGAACACACAAATTACCAGCTCCTCTGGGACACAGCAAAGGCAGTGCTCAGAAGCAAGCTTATAGCTCTGAGTTCCTACATCAACAAATTGGAGAGCTCTGAAACCAACAATTTAATGAGACATCTGAGCCTTCTTGAAAAAGAGCATCAAGATAAACCCCAATCCAGTAGGCAGAAAGAAATAATTAAAATTAAATCAGAATTAAACAAATTAAAATCCAAAAAAATAGAAAGAATCAGCAAAACAAAGAGTTGGTTCTTCAAAAAAATTAACAAAATCAACAGACCCTTAGCAAATATCAGAAAAAGAGAACACACCCAAATAAATAACTCAGAGATGAGAACAGAAACATCACCACAGAAACAACCAAGATTCAGAATATTATAAGGGAATATTTCTCAAACCTTTATGCTAATAAGTTTGAGAACCTGGAAGAAATGGACCTTTTTCTAACAAATATTGACAGCTTGGTACTGGCACAAGAACAGACGTCAGGACCAATGGAATAGAAGTAAAAACCCAGAATATACCAACAAACCTATAGCCATCTAATCTTTGATAAGGGAGCTAAAAAAATAGAATGGAAGAAAGACAGCCTCTTCAGTAAATAGTGCTGTCAAACTTGGTTAACTACTTGTAGAAAACTAAAGTAGATCCTTATATATCCCCCTGCACCAGAATCAACTCCAAAAGTATCTGAGACCTCAGAGTCAAAGCAGACACTCTGAAAACATTACAGGACGGAATAGGAGAAACTGTAGTTCTCCTTGGCGCAGGCCGAAATTTTCTTTTTTTCTTAAATTTTATTTTATTTGTGAACATACTGTACAGAGGGGTTACAATTACATGGGCAAGATAATACATACATTTCTTACCAAGCATTGCAGCCTCCTCCTTTGTTTACCCTTCACCTCCCTTCCCAGCCTCCCCCTTCCCCCACCACCCAATCCTCCCCCCCCCCCCCCGCTCCCCCCCCACCGACATTGTAAAGCTCCTTTTTGACATGACAATTTGTACTTCTCATTGTTGCAACAGGTCCACCTGAATCCTTAAATGACTTGTTTTTCCCCATCTCCTCCATAAGTTATACTGACATCAAATATATTGAAAGCGGGGGTTATACTGTGGGGGAGGGACATACAAAGCAACAAAGAAATAAAGTTATATATGCGTTAGAAACACATGCATGAAAGAAAAAAAAAAACATTAAAATACCTATCTAAGGATTCATTTTCCTAACATCACATTATCTGACTTTTTCCGCTTGACTCATACATATACTAGATACTGCAAATAAGGGAAACCATGGGACCTGTGTTTCTTTATGCCTGGCTTACTTCACTTAATATAATTTTTTCCAAGCCTTTCCATTTCCTAACAAATGGGGCAATGTCATTCTTTCTGAGGGAGGCATAGAATTCCATTGTGTATATATACCACATTTTCTTGATCCATTCATCTACTGAAGGGCATCTGGGTTGGTTCCATATCTTAGCTATGGTAAATAATGCTGCAATAAACATAGTTGTGCTGGTAGCTTTAGTGTGCTCTTGTTTGTAAACATTTGGGTAAATGCCCAAAAGTGGGATTGCTGGGTCATAGGGGAGCTCTATGTGAAGTCTTTTGAGGAACCTCCATACTTCTTTCCAAAGTGTTTGAACAAGTTTACATTCCCACCAACAATGAAGTAAGGTTCCCTTCTGTCCACATCCCCTCCAGCATCTGTTGTTGTTAGAGTTCTTGATTTTTGCCATTCTAACTGGAGTGAGGTGGTATCTCAATGTTGCTTTGATTTGCATTTCTTTTATGGCTAGGGATGTTGAGCATTTCTTCATGTGTCTATTGGCCATCCTTCTTTCTTCTTCAGAGAAGTTTCTCTTTAAGTCTTTAGTCCACTTATTTATTGGGCAGTTGTTTCTTTTTTTTTTTTTTTTTTTGGCTGAATGTCTTTTAATAATGTAAATGTCATACAAATCCGTATTCTTTAGAAGTTGAGTTCTAACTTTCTTTCCGTCCATTCCCACCTCTCGTTTCTCCAAATAGGAACAATGGGTAAGGGACCTCTGATTTCCCTCTGATAGGCCTGCCTGTCCTGCCCTCCATGAACTTTGATTCTGAGTCCCCTGGGCAGTTGTTTCTTTGAGGATTTGTTGTTGGGGGATTTAATTTTTTGAGTTCCAAGTATATTTTAGATATGAGACCCTTGTCCGTTGTATGGCTAGTAAAGATCTTCTCCCAATCTGTGGGCTTTCTATTGATCTTGCTAGCTATGTCGTTTGCCATGCAGAAGCTCTGCAACTTTATGCAATCCCATTTGTCCAACCTTTCTTTGATTTGTTGTGTTTCCGGGTCTCTATTCAGAAAATTTCGGCCTGAGCCAAGGAGACCTAGGGTTTCTCCTATTCCATCCTGTAATGTTTTCAGAGTGTCTGCTTTGAGTTCAAGGTCTTTGATCCATTTGGAGTTGATTCTGGTGCAGGGTGATATATAAGGATCTAGCTTTAGTTTTCTACATATAGTTAACCAATTTTGCCAGCACCATTTACTGAAGAGGCTGTCTTTCTTCCATTCTATTGTTTTAGCTCCCTTATCGAAGATTAGATGGCGATAGGTCTGTGGGTTCATTTCTGGGTTTTTAATTCTATTCCATTGGTCCTGAGGTCTGTTCTTATGCAAATACCAAGCTGTTTTGATTACTATGGCTTTATAGTAGAGTTTGAAATTTGGTATTGATATTCCTCCAGCAGTGTTCTTTCCGTTGAGGAGCGTTTTTGCTATTCGGGGTCTTTTGTTGTTCCATATGAATTTTTGGATTGCCTCTTCTATTTCCTTGAAGAATGAGTTTGGAATTTTGATAGGTATTGCGTTGAATTTGTAGATAGCCTTGGGAAGTATTGCCATTTTCACGATGTTAATCTTTCCAATCCAGGAGCATGGGAGGTTTTGCCATTTTTTAAGTTCTGTGTTGATTTCCTTTTTCAAGATTTTAAAGTTTTCCTCATAGAGGTCCTTCACTTCTTTGGTTAAGTTAATTCCTAGGTATTTTATTTTTTGTGGGGCTATTACAAATGGAGTTGCTTTCCTAATTTCAACCACACTTTTCTCATTGTTAGCATACAGAAAAGCCATTGAATTTTGGGGATTAATTTTATAACCTGCTACTTTGCCAAAGTTTGAATCAGCTTGAGTAATTTGGGAGTGGAGTCTATGGGATTCTTTAAATATAAGATCATGTCATCTGCAAAGAGGGAGAGTTTTATTTCCTCTTTCCCTATTTGGATCCCCTTTATGTCTGCATCTTGTCTTATTGCTGTAGCTAGACATTCTAATACTAGATTGAAGAGAAGTGGAGAGAGTGGACATCCTTGTCTTGTTCCTGAGTTAAGAGGAAATGGCTTTAGTTTTTCACCATTAAGTATAATGCTGGCTGTAGGTTTGTCATATACAGCCTTTATTGTATTGAGGAATGTTCCATGGATTCCTAATTTTTCCAAAACCTTCATCATAAAGGGGTGTTGGATCTTGTCGAATGCTTTTTCTGCATCTTTTGCGATAACCATGTGGTTCTTATTCTTGCTCCTGTTGATGTGATGAATAATATTAATTGATTTGCGTATATTGAACCAGCTTTGCATCCCTGAAATGAATCCTGTTTGATCGTGGTGTATGATTTTTTGGATGAATTGTTGAAGTCGATTGGCCAAAATTTTGTTGAGAAGTTTTGCATCAATGTTCATCAAAGAAATGGGTCTATAGTTCTCTTTCTTTGATGAGTCCCTGCCTGGTTTTGGGATGAGGGTTATGATGGCTTCATAGAATGTGTTCGGTAGTGAGCTTCCTCTTTCAATTTCATTGAAGAGTTGGAGGAGAATTGGTGTGAGCTCTGCTTTGAAGGCCTTGTAAAATTCCGCTGTAAAACCATCTGGTCCTGGACTTTTCTTAGCTGGGAGGTCTCTTATTGCTGTTTCTATTTCAATGCTTGATATGGGCCTGTTAAGATGGTTTAACTCATCTTGGTTTAGTTTTGGCATGTCAATATTTGCTAGGAAAACGTCCATTTCTGTCAAGTTCTCTAACTTATTAGCATAAAGTTTTGAGAAGTATTCCCTTATAATGTTCTGAATCTTGGTTGTTTCCGTGGTGATGTTTCCATTCTCATCTCTGAGTTTATTAATTTGGGTGTGTTCTCTTCTTTTTCTGATAAGATTTGCTAAGGGTCTGTCAATTTTGTTAAGTTTTTCAAAGAACCAACTCTTGGTTTTGTTGATTCTTTCTATAGTTTTTTTGGATTCTAATTCATTTAATTCTGATTTAATTTTGATTATTTCTTTCTGTCTACTGGATTGGGGTTTATCTTGTTGCTCTTTTTCAAGGAGGTTTAGATGTGTCATTAAATTGTCAGTTTTTGATCTCTCCAATTTGTTGATGTAGGAGCTCAGAGCTATAAACTTGCCTCTGAGTACTGCCTTTGCTGTGTCCCAGAGGAGCTGGTAATTTGTGTGTTCATTTTTGTTGAATAGCATGAACATTTGAATTTCCTTTCTAATCTCTTCCATGACCCACTCATGATTCAGCATTGTGTTGTTCAGCCTCCATGTGATACCGGACTTTCTTTGGTGGCTTTTGGTGTTGAGTTCTAATTTTATTCCCTTGTAGTCAGAGAGAATGCAAGGTATAACTTCAATGTTTCTGAACTTAGACAAGTTTGCTTTGTGGCCTAAAATGTGGTCTATTTTAGAAAACGTTCCATGTGCTGCTGAGAAAAACGTGTATTCTGATGCTGCTGGGTGAAATGTTCGGTAGATGTCTGTTAAGTCTAGTTCATCTATGCAGCTGTTTAGATCTGCGGTTTCTCTGTTGAGTTTTTGCCGAGTTGATCTATCTAGTGGGGTGAGTGGTGTGTTAAAATCCCCAACAATTAATGTCTTTGGATCTATATGGGATTTGAGGGAAAGTAGTGTTTCTTTGATAAATTTGGGTGCTCCATTGTTTGGCGAATAGATATTTAGAATTGTAATATCCTCCTGAAGGAGAGATCCTTTAATTAGTATGTAGCAACCTTCTTTATTTCTTCTCATGAATTTTAATTTGAAGTCTATTTTATTGATATTAGGATTGCAACTCCCTCCTGTTTATGAGAGCCGTTTGCTTGGTAGATTTTGTTCCAGCCTTTAACATTGAAAATGGGTTTGTTTTTATGGGCAAGATGTGACTCCTGAAGGCAGCAGATAGAAGGGTCTTGTTTTTTAATCCAACTAGACAGTCTATGTCGCTTAATTGGAGAGTTCAGTCCCTTAACGTTAAGAGATAGGACTGAGAGGTATTTGGGAGTTCCTGCCATGTTATCCACCTTCTTGGGGATTGCGAAAACTGGGTTCTTCCTATGGTTCTTGGCTTCTCAGTTTGGGTGCGGTTTCTTGGCCTTTATTGTGGTCTTGTTGGTTTTCTATGTGGAGGACTTCTTTAAGAATCTTTTGTAGGGCTGGTTTGGTGGAGATGTATTGTTTCAATTTTTCTTTGCTATGGAAAGTTTTTATTTGGCCTTCAGTTATGAAGGAGAGTTTAGCTGGGTACAGTATTCTTGGTTGATAGTTGTTTGTTTTTAGGGCATGGCATACATCATTCCAGGCTCTTCTTGCTTTTATTGTCTCTGCTGAGAAATCTGAGGTGATTCTAATTGGTTTCCCTTTGTAGGTGATTAACCTTTTCTCCCTGACAGCTTTAAGGATCTTTTCCTTGGTCTGAATTGATCCTGTGTGGATTATAATGTGACGATGCGATATCCTATTCTGGTCTGGTCTATTTGGGGTTCTAAAAGCTTCTTGTATCTGAATAGGCCTATCTTTTTGTATGTTTGGGAAGTTCTCTGCTAGGATCCTGTTAAACAAATTTCCTAGACCATTAACTTATGTTTCTAGGTGCTCCTCTACACCCATTATCCTTAGATTAGGCTTTCTGATGATGTCTTCCAAGTGTTGGATAGATCTATCATATTTCTTGGACTTGTCTTGGATGGTTGTATGTTCTTTCTCTATAATATCTAGGCTGTCTTCAATCCCTGAGATTCGATCTTCTGCATGGTCTAACCTGCTGTCAAGACTCTCTACTTTGTTTTTTATCTCATTTCCTTCTAATTGGTCAGCTTTGATGGCTTCAAATTCTTTGTTGAATTTCTGTTTTAGGTCTTGTATGAATTTCTTTCTTTCCTTAATTTGATGTTCAGTGTTTATTCTTAAATCACTTAGTTGATTGGTTATGGTTTCTTTGGACTCCCATTCCTTCTGTTGGGTGCCATTCAGCATTCCCTTTGTGGTCTCCCTTACTTCCTTCAGCTCTTTGTTAATGGATTCCATGAATGCCTTTAGTGATCTTTGTGTATTCTCATACTGCTCTCTCAATTCCTGTATTACTTTTTGATTAGCTTCCTCCCATTCTCGGGATTCCTACAGTTCTCTTTGAGTGTTCTCAGCCTGCTCACGCAGATCCTGTATCAGTTTTTGAGTAGCTTCCTCACGCTTATGATATTCCTGTATATACTTTCGGGTTGCCTCCTCCCTCTCCCTATCACGCTCATACAGAATCCTTTGTATGTTTTCAAACTTTTCATTTATCATGTTTGCCAGCAGTGTTTGTAGAGCTATTTGGGAACTCTCCTCTGGATTATTCATTATCTGTTCTGTCCCCTGATTATCAAGATTGGGAATTGAGATACCTGGATTTGCCATTTTTCTTGTGTTTTTCCGGCTTACTCTGCCCATTTGAGATGAAAATAGCACCAGTTTTGTGCTAGAACACTATCTTAAGGCTACCATCAACCAAAGTATGAATTTGTACAGTCAATAGTCTACAGATACAATCTAGTTCAACAGATACATCTATTCAACATCAAACAACTATATGTTAATGGGCTTCGAACCGCAGAGAAGAATTTGGAAAACCAGAAATTATTAGGGTTAGGGAGAGATGCGAGTAAAAAATAGGAATAGATTGGTGTGGGGAGGCACAGGGAGAGTTAACTATGGCCTAATCTCATAGCAGGAAATAGGTTGGGTAGGATGCAAGTAGAGAGAGAGAGGAAAAAGAAGAAAGGGAAAGGGAAATGAAAAGAGACCAGAAAAAATAGACAAGGAAAAATTAATGATATTATGGAGATTCAAGAACAATCTATTTAGTGAGAAACGTGAGTATATTGAGAGATTGGGGGGGACATAGAGGAGGTGTGAAAGACTTAAAAAAATGCTTAAATGTTATATAGGTATAAAGAGGTAGTACTGCTATTAAGGAATTTGAGTCTCAGAGTTTTTGAATTGAGTAATAAATTTGTGGATTAAGTGTGTACACAATGGGGGATAGGGTCTACTAGTTAACTTCGGGTTTGTCTGAGGATGTGCAGGACAAGAGTTAAGTCATATAAAGAAGAACAAAGGAGAGGAAAAGGTGAAAAGGATAAGAAAGGGAGAATAAAAATATCAGAAGTTCAGTAGAGCTAAACCAAAAACAAAAAGATAATTAAAAAAGAAGAAAAAAAAAGAAAGAGAAAGAAGACAAGAAAAGAAAGAAAAACACACCTTCACATCCCCCTAAAATAAAAATTATAAGAAGAAAAAAAAAAGTTACTGGAAAACTATTTTTTTTCAAAAAAGGCAAAAATTAAAGATTAATAAAAGTTTTAGAAAAGAAAAAATTTTTTTTCTTATATATAAGGAACCAAAAAAAAAAGAAAAAGAAGAAGAAGGAAGAAAAAAAAAGTTCTTTGATTTTTTTTGGAGGGGTGGAAAAAATCCTGTATCTCTCTTGTGTCTGTAGCCAGCCTCTTGTTGGAGTCTCTGGTCTGCTTGAGGTCCTGTGGCTTGATTGGTTTCTTAAGTCAGATTGTTCGAACAGGCAGAAAAATGCTCTGCTTTACCCAAGATTTTGAGATCCCCTTCCCAGGTTAGTTTAATGGGAGGGTGATCTGGTTTGAGAATCACAAAAGAGGGGAATGCAGTGATGAGGCTAGGTTCTGGGTAGAGTTGAGGCCTTTCAACAAACAGTAGCTTTTCCCTGGGGCTATTTTGTGAAAACCTCACAGAGCCCAGCCTGGAGCCATTCTCAGGGTTTCTGTTTTTCAATTGATTGTGGAGGCTACTAGAGGGAGGGGCAGCCTCTGGCTCTGGTTACCCAGTGCGGAAAGCCACTCCAATGGCTGGCGTCCGAGCTGGGTGACTTTTCCCTGGATGGAGCTGAGTCTGGCAGGTCACGCCACCGTTAAGTTCTTGTGATCTACTAAATGACTCGTTTTATTCCAAGGCCTGAGCTGGAGCTCGCAGCTCCTCCGAGCTTTGTCGGTATCCAAGATGGAGATCACCGGTGCTGGGGGGGAGGGGTGGCCTTCCCTCCTCTGCTCCCTGAGAAGGAGTGAGGAAGTCGGGCTTCTACTCACACCGAGTCTTGGTTCCTGGGTCACCTCTGGTCCGCAAAGTGCAGGATGAAGTTGTTCGCTCCTTGTCGGTTCTTGCTGGTGTTGAGTAGAATCCGCTCGCCCACTGCGTCTGGCTCCTTCGTCCCGGACTCTGTGGCTCAGTTATTGTGCCCTGCAGTCGCCGCTGCGACCGCTGCCGCCGCCGCTGCGGCTGCTGGCAAGCGCTCAGATGTGTCTCTTTGCCTTGATTTCCCCTCTCTTGCCTAAACCTCTGTCCTGTGATGGCACACTTGGTGTGGCTCTCTGGCTTAGGGCTGTTCACTGGAACTCTAAAACTGCTTTCTATGTGAGAGCTTGTTCAGATTCCAGCTTCTCCTCCGCCATCTTCCCGGAACTCCCCCGAAATTTTTTTAATAGAGACCGAGAAACACAACAAATCAAAGAAAGGTTGGACAAATGGGATTGTATGATATTGCAGAGCTTCTGCATGGCAAAGGACATAGCTAGCAAGATCAATAGAAAGCCCATGGATTGGGAGAAGATCTTCACTAGCTATACAATGAACAAGGGTCTCATATCTAAAATATACTTGGAACTCAAAAATTAAATCCCCCAACAACAAATCTTCAAAGAAACAACTTCCTGATAAATAAGTGGGCTAAAGACTTAAAGAGAAACTTCTCTGAAGAGGAAAGAAGGATGGCCAATAGACATGCTCAACCTCCCTAGCCATAAAAGAAGTGCAAATCCAAACAACATTGAGACTCCACCTCACCCCAGCAAGAATGACTATAATCAAGAACTCTAATAACAACAGATGTTGGAGGGGATGTGGCTAAAAGGGAACCCTACTGCATTGTTGGTGGGAGTGTAAACTTCTTCAACCACTTTGGAAAGTAGTATGGAGGTTCCTCAAAAGACTCTAAATAGATCTCCCCTATTACCCAACAATCCTACTTTTTGGGCATGTACTGTAATGCTCACAGACAAGACCATACTAAAGCTACCAGCACAACTATGTTTATTGCAGCATTATTTACCATAGCTAAGATATGGAACCAACCCAAATGTTCCTCAGTAGATGAATGGATCAAGAAAATTTGGTCTATATACAGAATGGAATTCTATGCCTCCATCAGAAAGAATGACATTGCCCCATTTGTTAGGAAATGAAAAGAATATATTAAGTGAAATAAGCCAGGCGCAAAGAAACATAGGTCCCATGGTTTCCCTTATTTACAATAACTAGTATATGTCTGAGACAAGCAGAAACGCTTAGATAATTTTATGTTAGGCGAAATTAACCCCAAGATATGGACTCAATTGTTTTTTATTTCTTGCTATTGTTTCTAACATATTTATAAGATGATTTCTTTGTTGCTTTTTATGTCCCTCCCCCACGGAATAACCCCTGTTTTCACTGTATGATGTTGGTATATTTTGTGGAGGGGAAGGCAAAAAACAAATTTTTTAAATAGGGATACAGGTGGACCCATTGCAACAATGAGATGTACAAGACATGTCGAAAAACGAACTTTACCATTTGGCAGGTGGAGGGGGTGTGTGGAAAGGGTGGACATGGTGGGTGGTGGTATGGGCAGGAATGGTAAGGGGAAACAACGGAGGAGGCAACAATGATTGATAAGAAGGGTACTCATTACCTTGCTCATGTGATTGTAATCCCTCTGAACAGTATTTTCACAATTAAAAACTGATTTAAAAAAAAAAATCTATCCCTTGTACTTGCTACTGTTCACCTCTATGTGGTGATCTAAGTCCGGATTTTCTTTCGAGTTTGTGGGTAGTGTTTTTCCCATTTTATCCCTAGAGGGCTCCCGTCTAAGGTTTTTTTTGTTGTTGTTGTTTTTTGTTTTTAAATAAATCTACAGTTGGTATGATGCTTAGGATGAACTCGGGATATGTCTAAATGTCTGTGTACAGTAGGTTAACAGCCTTTGCGTCCTGCTGGGATGGGCTTGGTTGTCACCCTATTGTGTGGTTAGGAAGTAGAGGACTCTGCACAGCTCTTTGCCTCACCAAGGAAAATCTAGTACCAGGCTTGTGCTAACCTCTTTTGTCCTTCCTCAATGCAATGTTATGCTTCCTGGGTTATGGGAATAATAGAGGTGAATAATCCCCTGGTTACTGAAGATGCTACAGTCACATTCATTACCATTGAATTAAGGACAAGACCTATGCTGCTGTGGCCTTCCTCCTGAGACTTCTGTAGCTGTCTACCGGTGATGCAGCCGAGAAAACACGTTTGACTCATTGATGCTGTGGATCTCTGCTTAGCATTGAACTTGGTGCAGAGACTATACCTGTAGGCAAGTCCTTTGTGAAAGGGGACCTTGGGATTTTCTTCTGTTTGATTCACTATATTAACCCTGACATGAAATCTCATTGTAAAGCCTTATGATCACTTTCTAGTTCAACCTTCTTTGTTTCTCTACATCACCACTGTTGATGAGGTCTTCTCTGTAGTGTGTCACCCAGGTTTAGGAGAGAGATGGAAGAAGCAGTTCCTTGGTTCCAATGAGGACTCTAAACTGCTTTGCAGCTGAGGATCATGGTCTAAGACTGCTGGAGTCCTAGAGGTATGTCCCAGACCTATGTTAGGACTGGTGGTAGAATAGGACAAATCACAAGTCTATTCCCTGAGGTCTTGAGTCTCCTAGGATGTTAGGGTGGGTCCAGAGGCTTTATCTGTAATCATTGGACTGAGATCAGGGCCTGTAGGGCTTTTTCCAGTACTGAATTTAACTTTGGTGTGCCTGGTATTGAGTTGTATGCACTTAATTCCTGCTCCCTCCTCCAGATGAGAGGCATTTGTATATTTCATGGGGGAGGAATGATATGGCAACTCTTTCCTTCCTGATTTTCTTCAACAGATTTTTTCCATATTATTTTTACTAAAACTAGGTATGCTGACCTCTCACCTGTCTTCCTTAGCTTTTATGATGGCTCATTAGTGAGTGAATAGTAATTCAAATAGATGTTTCTGTGGGGAGACAATTGCTGGAGGGTCTTACTTCTCTGTTTTCCTGTTGTGACCCTCTCAAGCCATATAATTGAAAACTAGGGGGAAGAGAGCTCTGTAGGGGTGCAGGGATGGTGTCGATAGTCCTCCACAGCAGGGGTGGAAACACTTGTACTCTTTCTCTCCTGGAATGGCCTCTGAGGATGAAGCTACAATAAAGCTCAAGGGTGGAATTATGCAGTTTATAAATACATTTGTTTCAGCCAAGTAGGGTACTTCTGATGGTTACTAATGGATATGTTAATTGTAATCCAAACAGGATTTTAAACAAGAATGCATGGAATATTTTGCACTGGAAAGATGACAATATTTCTTTCAACTGACATAGAAGCCAAAATATTTCAGTCGCTCCTGTGACACTAATGAATCACACACATGGAGAGCTTGCCAAAGATACAGGAGAAAAATATATACTTTATTATGCCTGCAACATGTCAGGATAGAAGTGAAAATTTGCTCAAGTCCCAACCTTGGATGAATGAGTAACAAGTGTTTCAGAAGTTCATTTTGAAGATGTCCTCTGCTCCCTGACAAAATTCTGAAAATAAATTCTCATACAATGTTAGAATGAGGTTATTTTTGGTCACTTTGAAAAGAATCCACAAACATTTAAGATATGAATTGTAGAATCATCTGTTCATCGAACGTTTATTATGTTCCAGGTGCTCTGTCATGTGGTAGTTACAAAAGCATCTAATGGGGACTTTGTTTTTGGTATGCCAATATTGGGACTTAAACTTATGACTGGCACTTTGTCACGTGAGCCCCACCTCCATTTCTCATTTTTTTTGGGGGGGGGAGGTGAGGGTGGTTTATTGGAGCTAAGAATCTCACAGATTTTCCTACCCTGACTTGCTTTGAACCACAACCCTCAGATCTCAGCCTCCTCATGAGCTAGGATTATAGGCATGAGCCACTAGCACAAGCCTATTGGGTATTTTTATTGATATCATTTTATAGAATTGGAGAAGATATTTCTTGGCCAGCTTATACAAATAGATACTAGTGGTTTGATCTTTTTGGTTCTACCACTTACCTCCTTAACTAATGTGTTGTGCTGTTTAAAGAAAATACACAGACAATACCTTTAGGTAAGCAGTGTAAGATAAAGAACATAGACAGTGGGTAGAGATAAAGCACTGAATTCACAATGAGTAACTAGATGTTCAATTATGACCTAAAAGCAGTAGCTGGCTCAATGTCTTGTTGTATAGATACAACCCCTGCGTTGCTAACTCTTGTTACTGTTACAGAACAGGAAAGAAAGAATAAGGCAGTCAGCTTTCTACATTGTAACTATGCGGAGAGTACATCATTTTCCTAATAAAACCTTTAGTGCCTCCTTATTGCCTGAAGACCCAAATTTTGATTCCTTATTTTGGTCTTCATGGCCACTGCCTAGTTTAGAATTTGAATCATGTTAGTCATATATGCCCCAGACTAGCTGCATTACATACTATTACAATTTGCTCTCTTCTCACCTCTTGATGCCTTTGCTTAATTTGTCCCTCCTCCCTTTTGACCTTTGGAGGTGATTTTGTTTCTGCTTCTTCTCTGTCCTGCTCCCGCCAATAATTCTACCTGTTGAGTCATGGTCATCTTTTTGTCTATTCAGATAAACCTGTATCATGCAATGACAATGACTTTATTCACTGAGGAACTACTGAACACTGCTTTCCCTTTTGCTGTGGTTAGGGTGACCTGTAATTTTTTGTTCAAATGGGGATACTTTTGAGAATGAAAGCGTATGTGAATGACACCACAATAATGGATATAAATGGGAACTCTGTTCAGCAAGTAAAACCCAGAACTGATGGACATACTAATGTGCGTTTCTTACTTTATCCACTTTGTACTTATTTAACAATGGAACACAAGATTTCTTGGACTCTGGTATCATATGATTCTTTCAAGTTCTTAGCACGCAGTATTTTAAAGGTACATAGAAACTCTCTTGCCTAATGTGATTATTTATACTTAGCTATTTGAAAAATTCAGGTTAAATAAAAGATTAAACATGACAGATGCTTACCATATGTCTATTTCTCAAAACATAAATGTTCATTAATTAACTATGCATTTTTAATAGTACTGAGGTTTGAACTCAGGGCCTTATTCTTCCTAGGTTGGTCCTCTACTCCTTGAGCCACACTCCCAACTGTTATTGCTTTTGCTGTTTTTCGAATAAAGTCTTTTTTTCCCCCAGGCTGGCTGGACCATGATCCTTCTATTTACACTACTCATGTAGCCAGGATAATAGGTATGTGCTGCTGCTCTGCTCAGCTTGGGTTCTTGTAAACTTTTTGCTTAGGCTGGTTTCAACTTTGACCCTCTTGATTTCAGCCTCCCAAGTAGCTAGGGTTACAGGTATGGGTCACCCTGTCCAGCTTAATTTAGGACTGACGAAGTCCCTTGCTTTGAGGATGTCCATTGACTCATGTTCTATGATCTCTTTTTTTGCACAGCCTGTACCTATAAACCCTCATTTCTGACTTTATCAATGTGCAGTAAGTTCCTAAAGATAATTGCAAAGTATTAAGTAATGATTATTTGTTTAGAGCTTAATATTTTGTAGTTTTTTTCCACTCACAATTAATTGGACAGCAATCCTCATATGAATCCTCTTTAACTCGACTTTCCAAATCTTTTAATATATTTTTTCCACAGAAACAACTCTCTTTTCTAAAACATACTTCACTTATTTGCATAACATTTTAGTCAGCTATGCAACCAAGTAGCAAATCAAATTGGCTAAAGCAAGTTTTAATACCAAACACAACTGATTTTTTAGTTAGCTGAGCCAAGGCTCAGAAAACACAACTTTAGATATCAGTCACTGGGTTTTACACAAGAATGGAGTGGCTTAGTTAATCTGCTGACTTTGTTAAGTAGTCATTTGTGGATAATTTTCCATTGCCTGTACACATTGGAAATTTATCTACTGTGCTCATGAAAGGGGAAATGAATAGGATGATCGGCTTTATTAAAATTAAAAATACAAACCTCACTCCAGGCACTCTTAATCCTTCTGCTATACTTGTTTAGTTTATTTATTTATTTTTAGGAATCAACTCCAAGGGAGTTGTGAAAATTTCATGGATACCTACAGTGCACTTTGGATAACTTTACCCCCTCCTATATTCCCCCAAACTGTTCCCCCTCCCAACTCCATATTTTGGTGTTTTTCATTATATTGTCATCCTAGGTATACATCTAATGCACTTTAAATTTGTTCATCCACAAGACCCTCTCTAATTTCCTTTCCTCTTTCATAGACTCCTCCAATAGTCTCCCTTTAAAAGAATTATGTCTGTTTTTCACTGTTGTTTTGTTATTATTTTAGACCTGTACTCCACATATGAGCTAAAATATTTTCTATTTGGCTTTTTGAGTTGTATTATCTTACTCAATATGATGGTCTCCAATTCCATCCATTTTTCTTGAATGGCATGATTTCATTGTTCTTGATTGCCAAATAATACTCCATAGCTTATATATACCATACTTTCTTTTTTTTATTGTGAAAATACTGTACAGAGGAGTTACAATTACATGGGCAAGATAATCAGTACATTTCTTTTTTTTTCATAGATATCATGGCTTTAATGATGATTTCTACAACACTGGAAGAGTGAGTTCACAGAAAGGCATGAGTGGTTGTGTGTAATCTTGAGTCTGGAAAGACTTCCAAAGTCTGACACCAAAGGCAGATCATGCAAAAATGGTTTGGCATATGTGGCTATAAAAAACAAATTTCTACATTTTCAAAGATGACTTTTAATGCTTTAATTTACAACATAAAATTATGCACAAATGTATGATAGATGTAATTCATATTCTTGTATGTGTGTGTATGTATATGTCAGTGCTGAGGCTTGAGCATAGGACCTCACACCCTTGCTCTATTTTCCGACTCAGGGCTGGGGCTCTACCATTGTAGCCACACCTCCAGCCTGACTTTTTACTGATTAGTTAGAGATAGGGATCTATCAGACTTTTCTGACCAGGATAGATTTGAACTATGATCTCTCAGGTCAGTCTCCCGAGTAGCTAGGATTAGGTGTGAGCAACTTGCACCTAGCTAATATTCTGTACATATGAAAAAGTTATTACAAATCAGTAGGCAGGTATAAACATTCACTAATATAGGATAATTTACAAGATTAATTCACAAAAAATGCCCTTTTAATGTAGTAATATGATGACCATAGTTATCAGAGAAATTCAAGTTGCCAATATTTTTACTTGCTTTTATTTATCAGATCAACTACCATATCTTTAGTTTATAAAAGTTCCTCTTCATTCCAGAATATAGAAATGGTCTTCTACTTATTTCTGGTAATCATCATGAGTAATAGTTTTAACGCATCAAAATCATTATTATAGACCAATGCTTCTAATGGCAAGGGTTATTATTACAGTTTAGAGTACATCAACTACAGCTATCATCTATTTCAATTTCCCATTGGCCATCCCTTTAATGTGATACTTTATTTCTTAACCATATAAAACATAATGTTTAATTTGTATTTCTTTTGAAATTTACTGAATTGTTTGAGTATACAGTATTAATATAGATGTTCATTGGAAAACAGTTACAGAGGATGAAAACAAAATCATGCCAAGAAGTTCTTGACAGTAACTCCTGGGATCTGAGGGTCTTGTGACAATGATCTTGGAAGGAAACAGCAAAACTTCTGAAACACACAGTTCTAGAAATCCCGAGTCAATCACTGTAAAGCATAGATGATATTCTGGAACCCAATGTCGATAATAAATAATCCATATCAACTACTGGGTTCCAGAATGAAAAATCAATTCCAGTTACTATATAACAGAACTCCAGAATTTAGTGGCTTAGGACCATATTGAAATTCCTCATAGACCTGTAAACTCATGAAGGCCCTGGCAGCCTCACTCTGCTTTCGTGGCCATCAGTGAGGACAATGGGAAGGCTGAGTGCTGGAATCACCTGAAGGTTTATTCATTTGCTTGTCTCGTGGCCTATTCAGGTTGCAGGTGGGGGTGCTGGCTGGGGATATCAGCAAGAATGCCTTGTACACGGCTGGAGTTCCTTACAATCTGGTTAGAGAGAAACTTTACCAGCACCTTCCAGAGTTTATCCTGTGCTGCATCAGGCACTTAGTACAGCCTTGCTTATAGTAGGTGTTCAAGAATGTGAGGCTCTTCCATCTGCAACACAGAGAGTCAGGGACGAAGGAGCCATACGCGGCGGGCGAGTGGATTCTGCTCAACACCAGCAAGAACCGACAAGGAGCAGACATCTTCATCCTGCAGTTCACAGACCAGAGATGACCCAGAAACCAAGACTCGGTGTGAGTAGAAGCCTGACATCCTCACTCCTTCTCAGGGAGCAGAGGAGGAAAGGCCACCCCTTCCCCCACCCCCATTACCGGAGATCTCCATCTTGGATACTGACAAAGCTCCGGGGAGCTGCTAGCTCCAACACAGGCCTTGGAAGAAAGCTAGAGTCATTTAGCAGGTCACAAGAACCTAACCTGAGCTGCCAGACTCAGCTCCACCCTGGGAAAAGTCACCCAGCTCTGGGCGCCAGCCCCAGGAGTGGCTTTCTTCACTCTAATGAGTACATTTCTTATCAAGCATTGTAGCCTCCTCCTTTGTTTCCCCTTCCCATCCCTTCCCATCGTCCCCCCCCCCAATCCTGCCCCCCCACAAAAGATGTAAAGTTCGTTTTCGACATAACGACTTGTACATCTCATTGTTATAATGGGTCCTCCTGTATCCCTATTTAAACGATTTGTTTTTTCCCTTCCCCTCCACAAATTATACCGACATCAAATACAGTGAAAGTAGGGGTTATACTGTGGGGGAGGGACATACAAAGCAACAAAGAAATAATCTTATAAATGTGTTAGAAACAATCGCATGAAAGAAAAAAAAACATTTGAATACATATCTTAGGGTTCATTTCCCTAACATCACCTTATCTGACCTTTTCTGCTTGACTCAGACATATACTAGATATTGCAAATAAGGGAAACCATGGGACCTATGTTTCTTTGGGCCTGGGTTACTTCACTTAATATAATTTTTTCCAAGCCTTTCCATTTCCTAACAAATGGGGCAATGTCATTCTTTCTGATGGAGGCATAGAATTCCATTGTGTATGTATACCACATTTTCTTGATCCATTCATCTACTGAGGGGCATCTGGGTTGGTGCCATATCTTACCTATAGTAAATAATGCTGCAATAAACATAGTCGTGCTGGTAGCTTTTGTGTGGTCTTGTTTATAAACATTTGGGTAAATGCCCCAAAGGGGGATTGCTGGGTCATAGGGAAGCTCTATGTGAGTCTTTTGAGGAAACTCCATACTACTTTCCAAAGTGTTTGAACAAGTTTACACTCCCATCAACAATGCAGTAAGGTTCCCTTCTGTCCACATCCCCTCAGCATCTGTTGTTATTAGAATTCTTGATTTTAGCCATTCTAACTGGGGTGAGGTGGTATCTCAATGTTGTTTTGATTTGCATTTCTTTTATGGCTAGGGAGGTTGAGCATTTCTTCATGTGTCTATTGGCCATCCTTCTTTCCTCTTCAGAGAAGTTTCTCTTTAAGTCTTTAGCCCACTTATTTATTGGGAAGTTGTTTCTTTGAAGATTTGTTGTTGGGGGATTTAATTTTTTGAGTTCCAAGTATATTTTAGATATGAGACCCTTGTCCATTGTATTGCTAGTGAAGATCTTCTCCCAATCCATGGGCTTTCTATTGACCTTGCTAGCTATGTCCTTTGCCGTGCAGAAGCTCTGCAATTTCATGCAATCCCATTTGTCCAACCTTTCTTTGATTTGTTGTGTTTCCGGGTCTCTATTAAGAAAATTTTGGCCTGTGCCGAATAGACCTAGGGTTTCTCCTACTCCATCCTGTAATGTTTTCAGAGTGTCTGCTTTGACTCTGAGGTCTTTGATCCATTTGGAGTTGATTCTGTTGCAGGGTAATATATAAGCATCTAGCTTTAGTTTTCTACAAGTAGTTAACCAATTTTGCCAGCTCCATTTAATGAAGAGGCTATCTTTCTTCCATTTTATTTTTTTAGCTCCCTTATCGAAGATTAGATGGCTATAGGTCTGTGGGTTCATTTCTGGGTTTTCAATTCTATTCCATTGGTCCTGAGGTCTGTTCTTGTGCCAGTACCAAGCTGTTTTGATTACTTTGGCATTGTAGTAGAGTTTGAAATTTGATATTGATATTCCTTCAGCAGTGTTCTTTCTGTTGAGGATCGTTTTTGCTATTCGGGGTCTTTTATTGTTCCATATGAATTTTTGGATTGCCTCTTCTATTTCCTTGAAGAATGAGGTTGGAATTTTGATAGGTATCACATTGAATTTGTAGATAGCTTTGGGAAGTATTGCCATTTTCACGATGTTGATCTTTCCAATCCAGGAGCATGGGAGTTTTTGCCACTTTCTAAGTTCTGTTTTGATTTCCTTTTTCAGGATTTTAAAGTTTTCATCATAGAAGTCCTTCACTTCTTTGGTTAAGTTAATTCCTAGGTATTTTATTTTTTGTGGGGCTATTACGAATGGAGTTGCTTTCCTACTTTCAGCCACACTTTTCTCATTGTTGGCATACAGAAAAGCTATTGATTTTTGAGGGTTAAGTTTATACCCTGCTACTTTGCCAAAGTTTTGAATCAGGTTGAGTAATTTGGGAGTGGAGTCTATGGGATTCTTTAAATACAAGATCATGTCATCTGCAAAGAGGGAGAGTTTTACTTCTTATTTCCCTATTTGGATCCCCTTTATGTTTGCAGCTTGTCTTATTGCTGTAGCTAGGCATTCTAATAATAAATTGAAGAGAAGTGGAGATAGTGGACATCCTTGTCTCATTCCTGAGTTAAGAGGAAATGGCTTTAGTTTTTCACCATTAATTATAATGCTGACTGTAGGTTTGTCATATACAGCCTTTATTGTATTGAGGAATGTTTCATGGATTCCTAATTTTTCCAGAACCTTCATCATAAAGGGGTGTTGGTTCTTGTCAAATGCTTTTTCTGCATCTATTGAGATAACCATGTGGTTCTTATTCTTGCTCCTGTTGATGTGATGAATTATATTAATTAATTTGTGTATATTGAACCAACTTTGCATCCCTGAAATGAATCCTGTTTGATCGTGATATGTGATATTTTGGATGAATTGTTGAAGTCTTTATTACCAAATAATACTTCATAGCTTATATATACCATACTTTCTTTTTTAAAAATATATTTTTATTGTAAAGGTGGTATACAGAGGGGTTACAGTAACATAAGTCCGGTATTGTATACAGTTTTTTTTTTTTTTGTGGAGTGTTACACCTGCCCTTATTTTATGAGTTTTTTTTCACTCCCAACCCCCCTCTCCACCAAATTGTATAGTTCATTTCCACCATAGTATCTGGTGAGTTTCACTGCTGAACTGGATCACCCTTTGTCCTACCATTTCTATGCTTTTCCTTCCTCTCTCAATATGAGATAAACTTATATACAAGAGAAAGGTACAGCAATCAAAAACTGTCAAGATGGAGGGAAACACAAAAAAAGAACTGCAAAATGTAACATAAAAATCTTGATTCCACTTCTTGGAGTTCATTTAGATGATTTCGATAATGATCATTTTATATGATTATATGCACATAGTTATTGAGCCTTTGTGATATTCTCCTAAGAATATCTTCCTTTTGTCTCACTGTGTGAAAGTTTAGAGTTATGTTCAATTTGTCATGTCCAAGTGTAATTTTTTGTCTTTTACCTCCCATTGGGTTTACTTATAGATTTATAGGCATATTCTAATTATTACAAATAAGGGGAACCATGCAGCCTGTGGTTCTTTGGGTCTGGCTTACTTCGGCTAATAAATATTTTTTCCAAGTCTTTGCATTTCCTTATGTATAGGGCAATGTCATTCTTTCTAATGGAAGTATAGAATTTCCTTTGTGTATATATAGCACATTTTCTTGATTCATTTATCCAATATGAGACATCTGGGTTGATTCCATAGCTTAGATATGTACCACATTTTCTTTATGTATTCATCTGTTGGTGGGCACTTAAGGTGATTCCAGAGCTTGGCTATTGTAAAAAGTGCTGTGATAAATAGGAGTGTGCAAGTTTCTTTCTTGTATGTTTTTACTTATTTAAGCTTTCCATGTCTCAGTGTCCTCATCTGTAAAATGAGGATAACAGTAAATGGTGAGGATTCAATGAAATAATGATGCATGCAAAGCACTTAGCATAATGCATAACATGTGGTCATTTTGCATGTGTCAAGATTTAGAAATAGAATTTACTTCAAGAGGTTAAAATATAAATGTCTTTGAAACAGAATATTGCTATGTAGTTCAGGCTGTCCTTGAACTCTCAACTCTCAATTCAGCTGTCTCAGCCTCCTGCAAGCTTAGATTACAAACATAACATAAAGACACCCAGCTGGAAAATAGAATTGTGTAACTGAGGGGATGAAAGAGTGGAGAGATCAAACAATATATGACAAAGAGACCCATAGATTAGTACCATACAAAGCTGGTGTGTGGAGGAACAATGGTAGGAGTTGATCTTACCAAACTCAGAAGCTTGATCAACAGAGATAAATTAGAAATGTAGTTGGTCTGTGTGTCAGGAACAGACCAGATAGAGAAGTGTTAGCTGGTGAAAGAAATGTCACCTCACATAGAGAGCAAGGGAGAGGAGGAGTACTGTGTTTTTTATACTTTTTTATTGTAAAAATACTGTACAGAGGGGTTACAGTTATATGAGCAAGGTAATGAGTACATTTTTTATCAAGCATTGTTACCTTCTCCTTTATTTCCCCCATACCATTCCTTCCCTCCCACCTCCATGACAACACTCCACCCCCATAACCCCCCTAAATTGTAAAATTCTTTTTTCAACATAGTGTCTTGTGCATCTCATTGTTACAATGGGTCAACCTGTATCCCTATTTAAGCATTTTGTTTTTTCCCTTCCCCTCCCCAAATTAGAAAATTGTATATACAAGAATCAGGGCACAGACATCAAATATGGTGAAAACAGGGGTTATACTGTGGGTGAAGAACATATAAAAAACAAAAAATTCACATAGAACATTATAAATACATTAGAAACAATGAGATGTACAAGATACTATGTTGAAAAATCAGCTTTACAGTTTAGGTTGGGGGGGGTAGGAGGGGGGGAGTGTAGTTGTGGAGGTGAGAGGGAAAGGATGGTAGGGGAAAAACAAAGGAGGAGGCAACAATGCTTGATAAAAAATGTACTCATTACCTTACTCATGTAACTGTAACTCCTCTGTACAGTATTTTCACAATAAAAAACTTATTAAAAAAGAAACAAGAGCAAGAAAGAAAAAAACCACTTGTGTCCCTATCTTGGGGTTCATTTTACTTAACATCACCTTCTCTGGTCATGTGTACATAGCTTTTGACCTTTTCTGCTTGTCCCAGACATTTACCAGTTATTGCAAATAAAGGAATAGAATCGAAAACCCAGAAATAAACCCACAGACCTACAGCCACCTAATCTTCAATAAGGGAGCTAAAAAAATAGAATGGAAGAAAGACAGCCTCTTCAGTAAATGTGCTGGCAAATTTGGTTAACTACCTGTAGAAAATTAAAGCTAGATCCGTATATATCACCCTGTACCAGAATCAACTCCAAATGGATCAAAGACATTGGAGTCAAAGCAGACACCCTGGAAACATTACAGGAAGGAATAGGAGAAACCCTAGGTCTCCTTGGCACAGGCCAAACTTTTCTTAATAGAGGCTCAGAAACACAACAAATCAAAGAAAGGTTGGACAAATAGGAGTATTGTGTTTTTTCCCTTTCTACTAATTTCCAGCCTCCTTCCTTCCAGAAGCTCACATTTGCTGCTCCTAGCTGGCCACTAGCTTATTGGAGACACTTAAGAACCTGAGAAAGACAGTTTGCAACGATAAAACCTTTCTGTCTTCTATACAGAGCAGAGCCAGAGATGGATGAAAAACAGCATGTTTCAACAACTATTACTGCTATGATGGGTTTCACAGTGCTGAGGTAACCTGCAAGAGGTAGTCTGTTGCATAAGGGAGAATGTGTTAAATGAGGAATCCGAGCCAAATTTTGTCAGGTTCAACATCATTTATATTAGTCATGATTTGACTGACTCACAAGGGATTGGCTGGATATTTTAACACCTTGAGACTCTCCACATTTGTGCTTTGGAGTCTGTTCATTCTGTATACACATAAGCCTTCCTGTACTCATTGACATAGGTGACTTCCAAATTGTACAACGAAATGTTACTTACAGTTTTGTAAATTCGAACCCAAATTAATGTAAATGAAAATGTTTAATTTTTGATGTTCAGCTGAAACAGCCCAATTATGGGCTAAATTTAAATTAAAAACTCAGCATGAATCAAATGGCTTATGTCTCTGTGTGATGGCTTTTATATTAAATGCTTTACATGAATGCTGTTGTTTATCCTGGAAACAGGTTGTCATGCATATTAATGAGACACAGGTGCTAAATTCATGCTGTTTTTCTTTCCAATGAAGAGAATCTTTACATTAAATTAGTTGTTTTATAAGTATTTGTAACAATTATAAGACAAATGCTTTTACTTGTCACAATGTTTAGCAGATTAATTTTCTAATTCAAGCTCCTTCCTTCCTTTCTCTCTTTTTCCCATTGCACTTTTGCTTTTGGATGCAGAGGGTTTTCAGCCAGACATTACGGCAGCCTGAAGGTCCTGAGCTGCTTAAAAGGACTTTCAATTCAACATGTCAGTTTATGGGGGACAATGACAGAGGCATGACATTGATCAAAATGCATTGTACTAAAACTTACCTTTTAATCATTTCCTGAACTACAGAGAAATCCCAGAATTTCTCAGTATTAAGTGGAAAAACTCAAATGGATTATAATTCTCATAGAGGAACTGACCAATATTACATATGGCAGAACCGTATTTTTCTATATCATATATATATATATATATATATATATATATTTATATATATTTGGCTGCTCATGGGGCTTGAACTCTGGGCCTGAATGCTGTCCCTCAGCTCTTCAGCTCAAGGCTAGTGTTCTGCCACTCGAGCTACTGTACTACTTCTGGTTTTCTAAGTGGTTAATTGGAGATAAGACTCTCACGGGCTTTCCTGCCCAGGCTGGATTTGCACCTGGATCCTTAGATCTCAGCCTCCTGAGTAGCTAGGATTATAGGTGTGAGCCACCAAGCCTGGCTTGAAAATACTTTTAAAATACCTTTTAGAGAAAATTTGTGGATCAGAGACAATCTACCTTATCTTAAGTCTGATTGTAGGGCTTGTGTTCATTACTCTGGGTAATATGGAAACATACCTCATACTTTACGGATACTGCGTGTTGGGCACTGTGCTATTGTATAAGACACCATCTTAGACCTTGGGGAATTTTCTATTTTCAAAGGGGAAATTTGTACACATAATTTTGAAAAGCTTTGCATGCTATTAGAGATGTTTGTGGATGATTCTGGAGTTCAATAGAAGCACCCAATATAGTTGGGACTCAGGGTAGGGATCCTAGCTCAGATGATTCTTACAATTAATCCTTGAAGGGAAAGTAGGAGTGGTTTGGGTCAAGAGGGGAGGATTGTATATTCCTAGAAGAGAGGGCAAAGGCAAAGAGATGTGAGAAAATACTGTCTCCTCAGAAGTTCCCTTAAGGTGTGGTATCATGGAAGACAACGATGCAGAAGGATGTGGGTTGGGTTGTGGAAGGCCCAGTTGACATACTGGTATAATAATATTTTCCCTTGATTTCATTCTTGGTGTAAAGGTGAGGTTGACTGGGTGAGGAGGGATGGGAGGGTATAAGGAGGAGAAGTCACAAAGCAAGTGATAGAATGAACAGTACTTTATCTTGAAATGACATTTTTTTTCTTTAAATATTTAAAAAAGTTGACATGTATGCCCTGAGGCTTCTGTCTCTGTATGGGCATGTGGAAGCTTTTTAAATCATGAATTAAAAAAAAACAAAAACAAAAACAGCACAAATTAAAAAACTCAACTTTTAAAATAACTGTGTTTTTTTCTGATTCAAATGAACACATGTTCATTTAAAAACATTTTTATTAGCATATATTAGTTATACAAAGGGGAAGGTTTTGTTGTGACAATTCCATACATGTATAAATGTACCCTGGTGAAAATCATCCCCTCCATCACTGTCATTTACTTTCCCTCCCTGCTTCTTAAAACAATTTTAACAGATTTTCTTTTCTTTCTTTTTCCTTTTTTTTTTTTTTTTGTCAATCGTGGGGTTTGAACTCTGGGCCTGGGCCCTGCCCTGAGCTCTCAGCCCAAGGCAAGCGCTCTACCACTGGAGCTATAGCGCCACTTCCGGTTTTCTGGTGGTTAATTGGACATAAGATTGTCACCGACGTTCTTGCCTCGTGATCCTCAGACCTCAACCTCCTGAGTAGCTAGGATTACAGGCGTGAGCTACTGGTGCCAGGCCAGCTTTTCTTTAATTGTTCTATTTTCATACTTGAATATAAAGGACTTCAACCACATTCATCTTCATTCACCCTCTCCATTGGCCTCCCTACTCCTGCTGATGCTTGTGTCCCCAACAGCACATTTTACTTTCTTATAAATTTTAAGTGTATACTTATTTTAAAAGATGTTTTAGAATGGTATTTAACATGTGCATATATTCTGTTAGTCTGGTTAACCCCCTTCATTGCACTCTGATTCTCCCTCTTTCTATCCCACTATCATTTAACAGATTTCAATGAGTTTCCTTATACCATGTTCTTTTTTTTTTGGTTGATCATGGAGCTTGAACTCCAGACCTGTGCACTGTCCCTTAGTTTTTTTTCACACAAGGCTAGCACTCTACCACTTTGAGCCACTGTGCCACCTCTGGTTTTCTGGTTTGGACCACAATACTCAAACCTCAGCCTACTGAGTACCTATAATTATACAGGTGTGAGCCATTGGTTCCTGGTGCTATCTTCTTATATATTATCCATCCTCTATCTCTTTTTTTCCCTATCTACCTTCTCCCGCAAGTCCTACCCATATTTATTTTTAAAATATGGAAAATACATAAAAGCACAAAGATAAAATTAAATTACCAGTAGTCCTGATATTCAGAGATAATAGTTTTTTAATATTTTGGGTCTTCTTTTTTCTACACATATGCACATATACTAGCTTATATACATGCATTACAGACATGTACTCACATCCACATATATATGCATTTTATGTAACTGGGATTATATAATGTGAAATGAGTCCATGGGAGGAAACAAGATAAGGAAGAGTGGTGGAAGGGGTGACTCTGGTCAAGAAGCACTAGATACTTAGACATGTTAAATTGAAATCCCCTGGACAACCATTTGAAGTCTAGAAAATAAATAAAAATATAAGCAGCTGAACTGTACATTGTTTTGTAACCTTTTGGTAGCTGTACAGTATTTTGTCACCCTTTCATGCATATAGTTCATTTACCTCACCTCTAACGTTAGACATTCATTTTGTCTCATTTCTTTTGTTGTTATACATAATACTGTGATAACCTTGCTCCTATATAAATATTTGTATACCTTCTGACTATTTTCCACTGTTTGTATTCATAGAATTGGTATTTGTAGAGAATTTTGTCTGTGTAGTTTTGGATAGATTTTGCTCAGTTGTCTTCTATAAATGTTATTTGATCTTTACTTTTACTTGATACGAATGTTAAAAAGGATGCTGCTTATTTCTCCACAGTTTTGCAATTTTTTTCTTTTTCTTTTTTTTTCTTTTTGGGTCTGGTCGTGGGGCCTGAACTCTGGGCTTGGGCGCTGTCCCTCAGCTCTTCAGCTCAAGGCTAGCGCTCTACCACTTGAGCCACAGCGCCACTTCTGGCTTTTTTCTTTTTGCTTATGTGGTGCTGAGGAATCGAACTCAGGGCCTCAGGCATGCAAGGTAAGCGCTCTACCACTGAGCCATCTTCCCAGCCCCAGTTTTGCAAATTTTATAGGTGAAATAGATAGGTAATATTTCCTAATTTATTTAATCACTAGTGAATTTTGCTATCTTGTCTGTCAGAAAAATTTATAAACTTCCCATGTGCATTTTTATAGTTTGATTTTTCATTATTGACATTTAAAAATGTTTATAAATTACTATTTATCCTTTATTTTTCTATTAGTTTATTCATGATTTGTGTGTGAGTGTGTGTGTGTGTGTATGTGTGTGTGTGTGTGTCTATCCTGGGGTATGAGCTCAGGTCCTGATCACTGTCTCTTAGTTGTTTTGCTCAAGCCTGGCTCTCTGCCACCTCAACCACAGCTTCACTTGCACCTTTTTGCTGGGTAATTAGAGATAAGGGTCTCATGCATTTTCTTGCTCAGTCTGGCTTCAATCCACAATCTTCAGATCTCAGCCTCCTGAGTAGCTAGGACTACAGGCATGAGTCACCAGTGCCCAGCTATTCATAACATTTAAAGATACATGTTACTGTACTTGAATCCTTTTAATTTTTATTCTTAGACTATTTTCTTCACTGTATGGTTAGGTTTTCACTCATAATTTCTATTTTTTGTTCTTAATATATATTTTTATTGTAAAGATACTGTACAGAGGGGTTATAGTTACATGAGCAAGGCAATGAGTCCATTTCCTATCCAGCACGGTTACACCTTCCTTTATTTTTCCCCTACCATCCCTTCTTCCCACCTCTCCAACTCCTCCCTCCCCCGACCCCGCAAAGTTGTAAAATTCATTTTCAACCTACTGCCTTGTACATCTCATTGTTACAATGGGTCATCCTGTATCCTTACTACGGCATTTTGTTATTTCCCTTCCCCTCCCCAAATTAGAAAAATGTATATAAAAGTGCAGGACACAGGAATCAAATACAGTGACAACAGGGGTTGTACCATGGGGGAACAACATACAAAGAAACCAAAAAGCACATAGTATATTACAAGTGCATTAAAAAGAACAGCAACATAGATAAAACCTCTTGTGTCCCTATCTTGGGGTTCTTTGTGCTTAGCATCAGGTTATATGGTCATATGTACATAGCTTTTGACATCTTCTGCTTGTCCTAGACTTAAACTAGTTATTCCAGATAAGGGAAACCATGGGACCTATGGCTTACTTCACTTAATATATTTTTTCCAAGTCTTTCCATTTCCTAGCAAATGTTTATCACAGCATTATTCACCATAGCTAAGATATGGAACCAACCCAGATGCCCCTCAGTAGATCAAGAAAATGTGGTATATATATATATATATATATATATATATATATATATATATACACACAATGGAATTCTATGCCTTCATAATTTCTATTTTTCAAATAAAACATTTTTATTAAAATCTTCCTAGTTTTATATAGAAGCTAATCGATATATCTTGTGAAAAAGGGATTAAATTTCCTTTTAAACAGTATGACAATTAGTCCAGTGTTTATTGAATAACAGATTAATTCTCCTGCTATACAAGACAGACATGTTTGTTGTATATTGAATGCTCATCTACACCAATATGTCTTTCTGGATTTATTATTTGGTTTCTCTCAACTGTTTCCAGCATCAGTGACTTTTACAATGATTTTATCATTTATCAAATGCTTAGTGTCTTACTATACATATTCACCCTTAAAATTATAATCTATTTTTTTACTCTTTTTCATCTTATTCTATATGACCTTCAGGTTTATGTTGTCTACTTCCCATATTAATAATCAATAGTGATTTTGATTGGAATTACACTACATTCATAGATTCAAGAAAAGAGAGGTATATTGACCTTTAAAATATTTGGTTTTACTTTTCAAGAACATGAATTTTTAAAAATGTATGGTTTTGGAAATAAACTTTGAAAGTTCTTTGCTCTTTTCTGTGGATTGGGAGAGATGGCTTCTGTGTAGAACTTGCATCTTCAAATTGGGGGTTGAGTGCTTCATCGTTTGACCTGGACAACTGGACAACTTCTAACCCTCACAAAAAAGCATCTTGAAAAAGTTAGTAAGGCTGGGTCAACAATCAGTTGTCATCAGTGTTCCTCAGATATTCAAAGTTGCACCTTCTCCTAGGTTGCTTTGGTTTTGATCCTGACAAAGAGACCTGTCTCTAATTTTACTGCTGCTACAGAAATCCTGGAGCCTCCCAAGTTTCTAGCAATATGTCAACACTTCTCTGATTAGAAGACATCTTAGAACTAAAAAGAGCTGGAGAAAAACTGGGGTTTTATGAACAAACTTAATTTTAAAGCATTAAATATTGCCAGGAAACTCTAAGTGATGAAATTCCCTAATTTGGTTGTTATCATTCACAGACACACTCATACAGTGTCAAGCACACATGCATGTACTTATATGCACACACACTTTGCTGTTTGAGTTGTTGAAGAAGAAGTAGTTTCATTGCTTAGAAGAGTAAAATGTAAATGTAATTTTCACTAATATATTACTTTATGCCACTCAAAAATTGTAGACCTTAAGAGGTTTCTTTATTCAATTAGAGAAATACTAAAGATGATAGCCTTTGGAAATAACTTGAAAATCTGAAGTAAATAATCAACAGCAATAGAGGTAATATTAATTGTTACTTCAAGAATAGAATTCTACTTGCCACATGGACTTGAATATGTTTGGGGGGCATAATTAAGCTCATTAGGGATTTCATATCATAATAAGATTATGTTCATAGTAAGTTCTATTGTCTGTAAATATGCATGGCTTCACAACTTTGGAATAATTGTTGGCCCTTTGTGTCTGTAAATTCCCACTTGTTGATTCATCTCACTGGATTGAAAATAATTGATGAAATTGCATCCATACATTTAAATATGGGTTTTTCTTATCATTATTCCCTAAAAATAGTGTAATAACTCCTTACATTATCTTAGGTATTATTAGTAATATAGAGATAATTTGAAGTATATGGGAGGGTGTATATAGGATATATGTGAAATTATGCTGTTTTATATGAAGAACTTTAGCATCATTGGATTTTGGTACTTCTGTGCATGTGTGTGTGTGTGTATGAGTGTGTATGAGTGTAGGTGAGGGTGGGTGGCATCCTCAGGTTGTGATTTCACTTAGATGAAGACAATTATGAAGGCAACCTATAACTCCCCTTGTGGCAACATACATAGCTCTTATTTTGTTTGGGATGTAAATCCAAATCTTATTTTAGATGATTTATACACAAATCCTGATAATTTGATTTAATTTTCTCATTGGACAGAAAAACACAGTATCTGTCTCCCAATGTCATCCAATTAAGGATCTATTCTTTTTCATAAAATGCAGTGAAAATGTATGATTTCTGAGTTAAGAGTTGTCTTGGAACCATGTCTTCCAAGGTATGAGGGTGGAGAAACAAATCTTCCATCACTTTGCTTCTTTTTGAAGATAGGCCATCTTCCTCATTCTTGGAATTATCTAGTCTATCCACTTGGCTTCCCAATCATAATTGCTTGCTTGGTCAGCTTTTATTAGATGGTCTGGGGGAACTAGAACACTGTTGAATACTTGTCCTTGAGTACTTCTTTGAAGCCAATATAGCTCTTTCCCTTTTGCCAATTAACTTAATGAGGTTCTTCAGGATAGCTCCACTGAGGTTTGGTAAAAGTGAGAAGGAATATTGGAACCAATTAAACTTCAGTCTTGGACAGAAGTGTATAACTAGTAGATCGAGTGTTACCACCAGAGATTGCAATAGTTCAGAACTTGGTCATTAAGGGTCACAACACATCTAGTAGAGAAATTGAGGCAGATGAGGTCTTGGAGTTTTGTAGCTTGGAAGACAGAGACTTGCTTGTAAGAAATGTTCTGTAAATCAGTTTAACCTAGCTCATGGTGGTGCTTAAAAAAGGTTGACCAAAGGTATTATATATGGAATCTGTACTGCTGTATGCATGTGAGTTAGGATAAAATGAACCATAATTTTGGGATTCTTTAGGATAAGGTATAGACATGCTAATTACTCAAATTGTATTCTTACAAACTGTTGGTATTTTTTAACTGAGTAGTATGTACTATTCCTGCAAAGTGGTATGACAGTTTTGCTATTTATTTGGCAATTTGATGAGAAAGTCTCGTTTGTTTGTTGATGAGGAAGCTTAGAATATCTTGGAAGCATTACTCTGATAAACTACACTGAAGCAGGTGGGGTCGCCAGAGGTCCACGAGCAGAAATCAGTCACCAGGAAGACCAGGGAGGTGTTTTATGTTGTGCTAATGCAAATCTGGTAAGATAACAGCAATAGGGAGAAGAGAAAGGCATTCTGGAAGCTGATGTAAAATAACAGCCTAAGGACTGAATTTCTTCTAGCAGAAGATGAGTATAATATTTGTAAACACCACTGGAAATATTTCAGTTGAGGTGACACATTTAGGTAATAGTATACCTTAAACAGTTGAATGCCTTGGAAGAATTGAAATTATTCTACTCCTCATACTTCACAGGGACCATGTGGCTAAGTAGAAGAAACAGTGTTTGGTACTTCTTGGTCCCTGACCTAGCTTTACTGACTGGTGACTTCCTATTGCCATAGAACTTATCTCTTTAATGACACATTTGTAACATTTATTGTGTGTTGAAAAGGGCACTAGAGTTCCTTACTAATATTATTTAGAGAAATGTCAAGTGTGAGCAATAATCAATATGCTTAAATCCCTTGATTATAGTAAATATTGCTTCTGCTGTTCAAGTACAAAATGAAACAATAAACTGACTTAGCCATCCTACAAGCCTGTGTGGTGTCATTATCTATCCATTGAGCAGACAAGGAAACAAACCATGGCTCAGGGACATTAGGTAGCTTGTCCATATACCATATAACTTCATACACCATAGAAACGACAGAGTCAAGATTGGAATTCATGTCAGTCCTATTCTGTGCCAGTACTCTGCATGGGGAAATGACCTCCCCTGACGTGAGTAAGGCTTATCTGTTCATTCATAGGAAATAAAGTTTGCCTGTGTGAAGTTAGAGAAGAATGCATTTTCCATCTGCCCCAAGAACGACAAAATGGCTTTGTGTACAACAGAAGAGAATAAGCCTCAATGTACAAGCAGTTTTTAGACCTCATAACTGCTGTGGCCATATTTTCTAGAATGAGTCACATGGCTAAGCCCAGACTAAAAGGGTGAAAAAATCATCTCACCTTTGTATTGGTAGGAGTGACTGAGTCACAAAGGGGATGCATATAGGATCTGTGAGCAAACTGGGACCAATACTAAAATGGTCTACTGAATTCATCTAGTTCATGTTTTACTTAAGTTTCAAAGCATAGCATTTATTTAGCTATAAAGAATTGCTTCGTCTGCCTGGGACATGTCAGGCTCTTATGTGCTTCTATGCTTTTACTTGTGCAATTTCCTCTGTTAGAAATATACCTTTTTGTGTACATTTTCACATCTATTTGCTGGTTCTGATCAGCAGATCCTGGGGAAAAGGATGAAATGCCCATGTAAGGATATTCATATTTAATCTTTTTTTGTGCCAGTCTTAGGGCTTGAACTCAGGACCTTGGTGCTGTCCTTGAGCATTTTTACTCAAAGCTAGTGCTCTAGTACTTGAGTCACAGCTCCAGTGAAGGCTTTTTGGTAGTTAATTGGATATCAGAGTTTCACAGACTTTCTTGCCTGTGCTGGCTTTGAACCACCATCCTCATCTCAGCCTTCTGAGTAACTAGGATTAGAGGTATGAGCCACCAGCCCCAGCATATTTAACAATTTTGGTACTAATAATTCAATACCACTATGGGGCAAGAAATGGGTTAACCCACAGACATGAGTAAAAGAAAGGCTTCTCTGCAACCTCTGCTTTTCTTTTTCCAGTTCTAGGTCTCAAATTCTGGGCTTGGGTGCTGTCCCTAAGCTCCTTTTTGCTCAAGGTTAGTGCTCTACCACTTGAGCCACAGTGCCACTTCCAGTTTTGTTCTGTGATTAATTGGATATAAGAGGCTCATGGACTTTTCCTGCTGGCTGGCTTCAAATGGTGATCCTCATAGAAGATTACAGGTGTGAGCCACAAGTACCCTGAAACCTCTGCTTTTATAGCCTCAGAATGTCCTGAAGCTAGCTTAAAGAAGTTATCAAAAAAAATAAAGGGCACATTCCAAAAGGTAGATAACAAGAAATCAGGAAATATTAAGATAGGCAGTTACAGAACCAAGATGGCTGGAATCACTCAGATAAGTAAATATAGGGATCCTCCTGTCTTTTGGCAAGATTACTGCAGAGGGTCAAACACTCACACAACATGGGTTTTCCACTGGTGTCATTCTAACATCAGTCAAATGTCTTGCAGATAGTCACAGTCCCTACAGGGCTCTAGGCTTCCCTCACTTATTCATTCCTTAAATGTGACCTCATATAGTCTCAAGATCCTCTGTATCCTGTGTGTTTTTTTGCCACTGTTTTCCTGTTTCCATGTATGTACCTGTCTTCTCTTCTGAGACCTTAATACCCTCTAGAGCAAGCACTGCATTGTATTTTGTATTCCCTGCACCTGGCTGTGTACTTGCTTTGTAGTAGGTAATTAATATTTTCATGCCCAGTGAAAGAACAGATAAAATGCTTCCCAATAGCTTGGTGGTTGTGGCTACCTGGCTGGTCCTGGGGTTTGAACTCAGGGCATGGGCACTATCCCTTACCTTTTTTCTCAATGGTAGCACTCTAGCACTTGAGCCACAGCTCTACCTCTGGCTTTTTGATGGTTAATTAGAAATACAAGTTTCACAGACTTTCCTGCTTGGGCTGGCTTCAAAGTCCTACCTGTGTCCAGTGCTACCTGGCCTTTTGAACATTAATGTTTTGCTGCAGTTGTAATGCTTGCACAATTGTTTGAAAGTGCTACAGGTTTTCCAAATATAGACTGGATTTCCTATTGAGATTTTCCTAAACTATCTTTACATATGGGGGTTACTGTGGGATGTTATCAAAAGCAGGATTGGAAGTACTTGCTTATGTTGACACTAGAAAAAATTCTCATGCCACCTTACTCAGAAGAACATTTCATATCCTGCATTCGATGTGAAAATTCAGCCTCATTGGCACAAGGTGCTAAGTAAAACTACAGACAGGCAGATAAGAGTGTTGCCTAGCAATTGAGTATGTGTATGGTACATGGTATATGGTGTTTGTGTTTTCAGATGGCAGAGACAGGGAGATAGTTAACATGTTGAAGAAATATGGTGACAGGCATGAAATGTAGCTCGTGATGTACAGGAGGTGCTGAAAGTGATTGAAAGTCTGTGAACTTGTATGTTTTCATGTGTACCAGCAGGTATTTTTCTCCTTCCTTTAAAGTACCAGCCTTTTCATAAACAGTCTTATTCTTTACCCCCTTTGAAAAAGCAACAAAAAGTAACCCAGCACTTAAAATCCTTGTTGAGAAAGAAGTGGACATGTTCCAATGTGTCAGAATCCCACTTAGCCTAGCTTGGCAGAGGTCTTCAGTTACAAGGTTGCAATGCCAGACCTGCAAATTTTTGGCTTCCCAGGGATTTCAAAGGCCTTAATGAGCCCATCTTATTGTTGTCTATCCACACTGTATTCTCCAACAAAAAGGAGGAGCTTTCTGCCCTTTTTATTAGTTTTAAGATTTTTAATTAGAAGGTATTTTGTTGTGTGTGTGTGCTGGTCTTGCGGCTTGAACACAAGGTCTAAGTGCTTTCCCTGAGATTTTCTGCTTAATGCTAGAACTGTACACTTTGAGTCGCAGCTACATTTCCAATTTTTTTTGGGTTGTCCACAGACAACCAAAACTCAGGGCCTAGGTGCTGTCCTTGAGCCTCTTTGTGTTCAAGGCTAGTGCTCTACCACCTGAGCCACAGCACCACTTCAGTGTTTTTTTTTCCCAGTGGTTAATTGGAGATAAACTTCTGCATAGGAGAAATCTCTGAGGCTACTCAGAGGTGGATGTTTCAAGCCATTTAGGGAGGTAATCAAGGCAGAATCAGAGCAATGCTTTCCTAAGGCCATGATAGCTGCATTTCTCTGAGGCAGAGTTCTCCTAGCTCCTCTTGAGCCAGGCATCTGCATTCAATGAATGGCTTCTCTCACCTCTAGGCCTTTCAGCACTAGGTAGAGAATTCCCTCCACTGAGCAAGAGGCAGCAGGATGGCTATAAGAAGTTACTTAGACTCAGTCTCCTCATTTTAATGTCATCTGTTTTGTGGTGCTACAGGACAGGGCCTTGTACTTGCTTGGCTTTGCTTGCTCTTTCCCTCTGCAAGCTTTTTCATTTGTTCCTGCTCAATGTTTACTTACTTCTAACTCTTCCCTTGGTTGGGCATTAGCTCTGGCTTCTTCCTCCAGTGGTAAGAGTGTATCCATGTGAGAACTTCAGGTCCGTGAAACAGTTGGATGGTAGAAGGAAGGTGAAGATTAGAGGAAAAGTTGCAAAAGTAAATCCTGTTTTCTTTTCAATATTTGACCTTCAAAGCTCACAGAAATCCATGTTCTAGTTTTAAATAACCAAAGCCCTCAGAGTTGAAGGAAACTTTAAAAAGTATCTAAAAGTGTTTATTAAGCTATAGTTAACATGTAATAAAAATTATTACACAGTTTAATGAGTTTATTTTTTGTCAGTTGTGGAGCTTGGCCTGGGTACTGTCCCTGAGCTCTTTTGCTCAAGGCTAGTGTTCTACCACTTTGAGCCACAGTTCCACTTTCAGTTTTTGAATGGTTAATTGGAGCTAACAGTCTCATAGGTTTGGGTTTGGCTGGGTCTGGCTTCAAATCACAATCCTCAGATCTCAGCCTCCTAAGCAGCTAGGATTATAACATGAGGCACCAGCACCCAGAAGTCCAATGAGTTTTGACAGATGTATAGAGTGATATAACAACTACAATAATCAAGATATAGGAAAATCTCATCATGCTCAATTTCCTCCTTTGTGGCCAATTCTTTCCCTGACTCAGCCCTGGTGACCATGAATCTGTTTTCTGTCCCTGTGATGTATATTTTCTAGAGTGATATATAGTCACACTGTGTGTACTCTTAGGGGTATAGCTTCTCTTACTAAGGGTTATACAGTTGATTTGCACCCATGTTGCTGTGACAAAGTACATGAAAATTTTAATCCATTTAATTTAAGACTATTGGCATTTTACATTTTTACCAATGATTTGATCCAGAAATCCTAGGTTGTTATTAATTGCTGAGAAGAATTACAGAGGAGCTTCTGGAATTATAACTGCTTTTATGTATGGCAGTTTACTTCCTAGTTCCAACTTTCCATCTGGCATTAACACAATCTGTAAGGCACAACCAATCATCATCTGTAAAAAGAAAGACATAACTTGAAGGATACCTCTTATGTGGGTTTGTTCTTCAGGATTTGAGAGCTTGGTTTCAATGGGCCCCATCAGATCACATTGGATGTTTGCAAAATTACAAGTAGTAAAAGCACAAAGCCTTTGAAAAGCCATAAATCCTCAAAGGTTGGCTCTATGTTTCTCAGACTTTGTTCTCTAGTCCTCCTTGTCCTCAGCTTTGTAAAGCTATCCACTTACAAACATCCGCCATCTATTTTCAAGCTTTTTGCAAGTACTTCTTAAAATTTTATGAGCAGAAACTTCCCATCAGCACTTAGTAGGATTCCAAATTTCATAAAGGTTGAGGTGAATGGTAGAGTGGGGTCAGTATTTTTTATTTCCTCTAAGTAGTTGAAGAATGAAGAGAGTTAGGATAGGACTAGATTTAACATGAGCTTCTGAGAGGAAGGGAAATGTTTTTTACAGGAACCTCTATGATGCTTTTATAACTTTATAGTGCACCATTGTAGAATTTTATTGTTTTTATACAAACAAATATGAATATATTATTACACCCACTTTTTTACTCAGATGGATTATTTTATGCACATCATTCCACATTTTGTTCCAAGTCAGCTAGGGCAGGAAAGTCCATGAGAATCTTACCTGCAATTAACCTAGAAAAAGCCATAAATGAAGATGTGGCTCAAGTGGTAGAGCCTCAGCCATAAGCAAAGTGCAAAGGGACAGTGCCCAAGCTATGAGTTTAAGCCCCAGTACCAGTACTTTTTTTTAAACCATGGCCCTGTTGTGCTTTCTACTTAATAGAGGCTCAAAAATGTCTCCCATATGAGCTTAGGCATATTTTTCTTCCCTGAAATTTTACACTTTCAGAGATGTCCCAGATAATACTAATGAAACTGCCATAAAATCTGTAACTGAATAATTTTAGTCTCATGTAAGCCTTTGAATTTTTTCTTTAAAGGTACCAAAGGACAGAATTATAGCCTGCTGAGGTGGAGGAGTATTTACAGATCGTTGATCACAGTTCCCTAAATTATGATCTATGGAGCATTTTTCCTTAGAGAAAAAGGTTCTGTGGTCAAATAAATTTGGGAAAATCTCTATAGTATAGCCTCACTCTGAGATTTCACAGAATATTTTTTAGTCTCTAAGAAGTTTGCAGAAACTTCTACTTCGAACATATGGCAGTCTTTGATGAACTCCCACAAAAGGAAGGATTCCACTGAGCCCAACAATGTGGTTGAAAACAGCACAATCTCCAGAGGTAAATCAGCCATCAAATTGGGTTTTTCCCTGAGGGCCTTTTCTCAAATCTAGAGACCTAAAGTTCCCTCTCCCTCTCCCTCTTAACAACTCTATTTAGACTGAAGACAGGAGGTGAAGTCTACAGCCAATAAAGTTTTTTACAGGAAATAATGCAGAAATCTAGAAACTTAAAAGCCATAGCCTCAGTGTGATGGAGAATGATTACTGGAACTATTAACTATCAAAGGGATAAAGGAGGTGGTTAAATTTTTTTTAACATAATGAGAAAACCAGGCTAAGATAGTAGATTATTTACTCTTCAACTTTTTTTTTTTTTTTGTAATTTAGGGACTTGAACTCAGGGCCTCACACTTGTTAGGCTGGTATGATACCAATAAGTCATACCTTTACCCCTTCAGATTGTGTAAAGGAAAGCTCAAACACTTAATAGAAAAGATAATTGCATCTTCCTGTAAATTGTTTTAGAAAAAGTAAAATAGGAAACTATTATAGTGGCACCTGTCTGTACTCCCTGCTAGATAAATGGAGACAAAATGGTCATGAATTTGAGGACAGCCTGGGCTACACAGGAAAAGATCTTCTTTAAAAGGAAAATAATGTAACCTGAAATCGGAAAACTGTAAAATGCTACATTGGACATAATTTCTCTCTCTTTTTTGGTGGTGCAAGAATTTGAACTCAAGGTTTTAAACTCAGTCAGCTTGCTTGCTCAGCTGATGTTCTAAGACCACTTAAGATACACGTCTAGTTTTTTTTTCCTTTGGTATTTTGGAGGTGTCTTTTGGATTTTCATTCTTAGACTGGCCTTGAAATGTAATCCTCTGGATCTCAGCCTCTTAAGTAGCTAGGATTTTAGAAGTGAGCCACTAGTGCCTGACTTAGACATAATTTCTGATTGAAGAATATTGAAAGAAGGATACTTACTTATCATTTCTCTTTATTTAGTATTATGCTTGAGATTCTAGTCATAGCATGAAGACATGAGAAATAAAATTAGAAAGGAAGAAATAAACTATCTTTATTTATATTTGGGATTTCTACTTCAAAGAGATTAAATGTACTATTTTATTAGAATAAAATAACAGCATGATAGACATTTTTAAATAAACAGTATAAAGAGGTCACTTATATTCTATTCACCAAGAGCAAGGACTAGAAATGTTGGAATATATAAATAAGAAACTATTTGATTACAACCATGAATATAAAGCAGCCAAAAAAATCTTAAAAATGGAGAGATATACTATAAATAGAAGACTCAATGTTAGAAATTAGTGAATTATCCCTACCTTCAACAACAGATACAACACAATTCAAGTTCACATTCAAATTTTCAGGAGGTTTTTCCATAGAATTTGATACGTTGCTTTTAAAATTTATATGATAAGCCTAAGCCTATAATTATATTCCCAAAGATAAAGAACTAGTCTCGGGTATATGAGGATTTGTCCTAACAAGGCATATGATAAAGATGATAATAGTATAGACAATGAGAGCAATTTCATTGATAAAACACAACTAGTAGCTAGGCACATGTGGCTCAAGGCCTGTAATCCTAGCTAGTCAGGAAGCTGAGATCTGAGGATTTTGGTTCAAAACCAGACTGGGCAGGAAAGCCTGTGATACACTTATCTTCCAGCAGGAAGTTGAGCTGTGTTTCAAAGTGCTAGGCAAGCACTCTACCACTAAGCCACATTCCCACCCCTCAGTTGAATTTCTGCATTGTCTCTGATCTAGAAATTTGACTTGTAATGATATATTCTAGAGAAACTAGTATATTTGTGCCCGTGAATTCTCTATAATGCTCTGTCTCCTTTAGACCGCTTCAGCCACTTTTTCTTCTTCTCTTGTAAAACTAAGTCTTGTTCTTTTTCTCTCTCCTTATTTATTCATTGCTTCTGAGTTTTTGTATCTCTGGCTTATCTATTTTTATTTTTATTTTTTGTTGGTTGTAGGGCTTGAACTCAAGGCCTGGGCACTGTCCCTGAGCCTCTGTGTGGCCAAGGCCTAACCTGTACCACTTGAGTCACAGCACCATTTCTGGTTTTTGAGTGGTTATTTGGAGATAAGAGTCCTATGGGGAATTTTCTGCCCAGGCTGGCTTTGAACCGTGATCTTCATATCTCAGCCTCCTAACTAGCTAGGATTAGAGCCACAGGGACCAGGCTCTGGCTTATTTTTTCCCAGATCATTACAATGCAGTGGACCTTTCTTTGCATTTGCTGTCACCTTGGTATTGGAGTTTTCTCAGTTATTTTTGTCATTATTCACTCTTCAGCAGCTGTTTTCTACAAGAATTGTATTTGAAAAATAAAAACACCCCAAATCAAAAATCCTTTAGATTACATGCTTTTGTGGATGTTGGAGTTAACAGAAGCCTGACCTCAAGACAAGTGTGGATATTGAGATCACAACACCATTTTTACCGGGCCATCGAATTTCTAGAAACTGCTGTCACCTGGAAGAGCTGTAGCTACAAGTATGTGGGGGAAAACCTCTGAACATGAGGACATAAGTCACAGTAGCATGCAATTGACATCACAGGAGAAGGGTCAAGTTCATTTTAAGCCAGATTTTATTGATTTTGTGTTGTATGAAATTTACAGTCACCTCTTCCTCCCAAAGAGCTATTTTCTTTCGTCATATAAGCATGTTCACATGCAAACAATTAATTTTTTGACCTGAAATCCTTGGCTGGCTAATGCCATAGTCCATTTTCATTTTTCCAAACATAGCTAAGTTTCTTGGATAAATTACCTGAATTCTTTATTTGCATCCTTACTTCCCTCTTATCCCTGCAACCCACTGCAGATAGTTTTCAATTCCAGCACAACATTAAAGAAGCCCTCACTAAGGTTAGTGATGAGCTCCATGGTGCTAAATTAGACACAGAGTATTTTTGTACTTATATGTTCTTAAAACCTTTGTGGTGTTTGCTCTTATGGGTTGTTATATTCTGGACAATCTGTCCTTTCTCTGAGTGTATTCTTTCTTGATTGCCCCCAGCTCTCTCCAGTCCTTTATTTCCTCTGGGCCTCTTTTATAATGTCCATGTTCCCATACTTGATTGAGAACTCTTTTCATGCTGAGTACTTACTATCAATGGATAAATTCATCCAAACTTATGGTTTCATCTGAATCTCTTCAGATCCTGTGTCTCATCTGAAATCTTGACTCTGTTAGTACTATGTGCACCTTTGGTCCTCAGCTCCACCCAGACCTGGGCCCCCTCCCATTCCTGGAGTTCCCACCATACAGCTGGTCCCTCCCTCTATCCACCCAGATCAACCTGGGCTCCCATCCACCTCACTTCTGACCCTCAGACCCTCCTGCTAACTGGATAGGGACAGGTGCCATTTGCTCCCTCTTGGGGAAAATATGGCTCCTCTAATAAACCTTATAATAATCTTTCTCCTGTGCGTGCCTGCCTCTGTATGGACCCTGGGATGGATTGTAGGACCCTTCAGACTCAAATACACATCTTCTTCTCTTAGACATTGGACATGCTCAAAGCTGAACACTAGCCACATGAGGAAGAACAGAAAGAGACTCCTTTTCAAAGCTGACCTGACCAGTACACGTGTCTTTTTTTCTCTGATTAGGTGGACTCAAAGGTTCAGTTGCTTCAGAGCTAGAAGTAATTCCTAATTCCTCTAAAATGAGACTTTTTTTGTTACTGTGTTTTTTGAGTTTGAGTCTAGATCCTGTTACTTATTACCTGTCTTAAGTGTTAACTTTATGTTCTTTAAGATAGGATGAAAAATAGTATCCCAGTTATATGCATATATTTTTACTGGTGTGCATGAAATGCAAGAATGCAGACGTCTATATTCTTTTTCTATAAAGGACTGGGTAGTAAATCTTTTCAGCTTTGTGGGCCATCCAGTCTCTATCTCAACTATTCAACTCTGCTAATCTAGTACCTTAGCAATCTAAAACAATGTAAATGAACAAGCATGACTATTCTAATACAGCTTTATTTATGGACTTTGGCATTTGAATTTCATCTAATTTTAGTGTTTCATGAAATATTATTCTTTGATTTCTAAAAATCTTTTTAAGATGTAAAAAAATTGGCTCTCAGGATGTAAAAAATCAGGAAGGGATGAATTAGGTTGAAGGGCTATAATTTATTGATCCCTGAACTAATGCATGCAAATTGGTGATTCTAGCAGAGGAATATGAGTCTTTGTATTGGCTTGACTGAAGAAGAGTTATTTTCTATTTGGGAAGGTTAGTTCAAGGAAAGGAGATAACTGGGCTTTCCTTATAAGGAAGCTGGCTCTAGTCACTACTATTCCTGCTCTGTGGGAAGAGAGAGAGAGAGAGAGAGAGAGAGAGAGAGAGGAGAGAGAGAGAGAGAGAGAGAGAGAGAGAGAGAGAGAGAGAAAGAGAGAGAGAGGAGAACTCAGTCTTTTTACATTTTTTATTGTCAAGGTGATATACAGAGAGGTTACAGTTATATAAGTAGGGTAATAAGTACATTTCTTGTCAAACTTGTTACTCCTTCCCTCATTTTTCTCCTACTTTCCCTTCCTCAATCCCCCAAGTTGTACGATCATTTCCAACATATTGTCATGTGTATATCACTGTTGAATTGGTTCTCCCCTGTCCTTTGTCTCACCATTCTGTTGTCCCCCTTCCCTTCCCTAATTCAAATAAATGTATATACAATACCAGGGAACCAAAATCAAATACAGTGACAACAGGGGATATACCATAGGGGGAAGAACATATGAAAGAAACAAAAAAATCACTTATACATTAAAAACAGCAACAACGGCAAAGAAAAACCTTTTGTGTCCATGTCTTGGAGTACATTTGGCTGAGCATCATTTTATATGGGCATATCTATATAGCTATTGAGCTATTCTGCTCATCTGCTAAGATTATCCTAGACATATACTGAATATTGCAAATAAGGGAAACCATGGGACCTATGTTTGTTTGGGTCTGGCTTACTTCACTTAATATGATTTTTTTCCAAGTCTTTCCATTTCCTTACAAATGGAGCAGTTTCATTCTTTCTGACAGAAACATAAAATCCCATTTTATATACATATATATGTATATATCACATTCTCTTGATTTCATTTTTAAATTATATTTAAGTAGTTACAAAGAGTTTTCAATTCAACATGCCAGTTTAAATACTCAGTCTTTTCTCTCCTCAAAATAATATCTTCCTCAAATTTTTCTTTTTCTTTTTTTTTAATTTTTTTTGGGTCCGGTCATGGGGCCTGAACTCTGGGCCTGGGCGCTGTCCCTCAGCTCTTCAGCTCAAGGCTAGCGCTCTACCACTTGAGCCACAGCGCCACTTCCGGCTTTTTTCTTTTTGCTTATATGGTGCTGAGGAATCGAACCCAGGGCCTCTGGCATGCAAAGCATGCGCTCTACCACTGAGCAACCTTCCCAGCCCTCAAATTTTTCTTAAGCCTAGCCTTGCAACAGTAATTCCTTACTTGAGAAAGAGCACAGTGCATTTGAATACATTTCCATGTAAAATCCAATCCAAAATAAAGAATTATTTTTTTCCAGCTCTGCTCACTTCCCATTCTTCTTTCCTCCCAGAATCATTTACTGAGTATCAACTGTTTCCCAAGTACTGTTCTTGGTACTAGAAATTCACAAGGAACAACACAAATCAGATTGCTGCTCTCAGAGCTTAAAGTATAACAGGATGCGAAATATTAAAAATAATTTGTGTAGTATTGGGGGAAGTGTAATTGAAACTAATTTATTTGGATACTTTACCTTTAATTTTCTTCACAGTTGCCTTTGTTTCATAAGTTTGGTTGTCTGGTTGTCATTTCCACTTGGATGCCCCACTGTTTGCAAATGTAGCATGCTCCAGTTGGACTTCTTGAGTGCCTCCATGCCACTTCAAAAACCTGCACTTTCCCATTTAGATAACTGCACTCAATTGCATAAGCCAGAATTGGGGATTCACCATTATACTTCTCTTTCTCTTATTTCTTACATCTTGTCAATCACTAAATTCTGTCCCTTTTGCTTTTAAATCCATCTGGAATCAGATCATGTCTCACAACTTCTAAAACTGACAGATTTTTTTTTTCTGTAGTCCTTCAGCGATTTACATAACGGGAATGAAATCAGATCATATCTTTCTCACAACAAAAATCCTTCAACAACTTCCCATTGCACCTTGAAGAAAATCCAAATGTTATGGCCTTCAAACTTGGCCCCTCCCATGTCTGTTATCTCTCATTTTACTTAATCTTGTGACTCCCATTTCTAACTCATCTCTAGTTATCCTGGACTCTTTCTGATTATTAGGCACTTTAAATTCCTTCCTGTAACAAAATCTTTCTGCTTTGATTCCATCTGTCTGAAATGTCTTTTCCTCAGTTTCCTCATGCTGTTTGATTTCATTGTTCAGGCCTCAGATTTAAAAGGTCTCTTCTCATAGGTCTTCTCTAACTGTCCTAGCTAAAGTAGCTACACCCACTCTTAGGTACCTGATTGTCATTATGTCTCCAACATTTATTTATTTGTAGTGATCTTTACAACCTGAGGTTGTTATTTGAGCTTTATTTATTTTTATTTCCATTTACTAGAATGTAAGCTCTGGGAAATCTGTCTTTAAGAGTCTTGTTTTGTATATGGTATGCTTTAAGTATATGAGACATACAACTACAGATAACATCTAGGCAGTTCAATATATTTGTTAGTGCCCAATATATACTACATACCTGGTGCTTGTCATTGATATTATTATAATAATCCTCATCAGTAATATCATCATCATCATCATCATCATCACCTTCACTATCATTATCCAAGTCATTAATTTAAAAGTAGTAGCCTGGTGCCCGTAGCTCATGACTAGCTGCAGGAGGCTGAGATCTGAGGATTGCGGTTCAAAGCCAGCCTGGGCAAGAAATTGCATGAAACTCTTATCTTCAATTAATTACCAGAAAACTGGAAGTGGTGCTGTGGCTAAAGTGATAGAGAGTTTACCTTGAGCTGAAGAGCTCAGGGACAGCTCACAGTCCCAGAGTTCAAGCCCCATGACTGACGCTCCCCACCCAAAAAGACATTAGTTAGCCATCTCCAATTTAATGTCACATGTTAATCAATTAACCTGATTAAATGATGTAGCTCTTCTGAATTTTCTAGATTCAACATGGAGACAGTTGAGCAAGTGACTGGAAAAACATCAGAAACCTTGCAACCTTGTGTTCTGATAATCATTGCCTTTTGGTGGGGGTGTGTGTTGAGGGGGTTAGGCTATCCTGTAGTTAGCTTTGGTGCACCCTCAAGAAAACTGACTCACATATGATTTGCATGGCATTGAATAACTATTCTTTTCAGCCAAGAATGAAATGTTTTGAAGCTATGCTTGTGTTATCCTTAGGCAGTGCAACTGGTAAAATATGTTCTTTTCATACATCTTGTTATCACTTATAAAATTGCTGTCAGTTTCTTCCTTCTGCTTTCAATTAAATATTATCACACTTTTGTGTTAGTGACACCTATATTTATACAAAGCATTATCTACAATGTGAAATGTATGGATATATCTGCATGTTTTCAATACTTTAAGGAAGCCTAATAAATATCAGTGAGCATGCCCTTTCTGATGACATTTAATGCTTGTACAGTTCAGTAATAAGTACAAAGTTGAGTCTCCATTATCTTCCTAGGAAGAGTTGCCTTAGAACATCCTTGAGAACAAAAGGAAAATAATTCATCTACCCACACTTAACTACTTTGCAGAAAAAGAGAGACAGCAACAGATAGATGTAACTCAGGGACAAGAGTTCTCTGGGGCAAATTTATAATGGAAGATAATGACAAATGATGACTTGGAAATCACTTGAGGTTTCGTATTTTAGTGCTAGATTCAAGTTTCTAACACAGATCTTGTTCTTTGAAATTGGACATGCTATTTAAGTTCTCTGCATCTTAGTTTCCTCATCTACAATACAAAAAATAATTCCTATATTTTTGGATTTGGAGGACAGTAAAATGGTAAAATGGTCCTATTTGGGAATTGTAAGAACAGGAGAGATCTGTTATTTTTCCTAGATTTCCTGTTTATTTTCAGATATTCTTTTATATATTAGTTGACTTTTGTACCTGCTTCACAGCTCTCCCATCCATCTTATTGTCTCTCATCTAGGTAAATGGTAAATACAACTCCCTAATAATCACTAATGACACTGTTCTTAACCTAGTCCACTTGAGCCAACAATGATTTTATTACCATCATTGTGATCAGAAATCTTAAATTCAGAGTTATCTCTCTCTCCTTTATAACTTGTATGCTTTTTTTCTTTTTTACAGAACTGGGCCTCAAACCCAGGGCTTTGTGTATTCTAGACATACACTGAACAGTATCAGCTGCCTTTGGTATATTGATACAGGAATTAATTATATATCCCAGACTGGCCTTTAAATCACTCTGCAGGTTATACTGGCCTTGAACTTCTAGTCTTACTGCCTCAGCTTCCCAAGTGCAGAGATTACAACTGTGCATAACCATGATTGTCTTTTAACTTTCCTATTCATTTTTCCTCATTTATATTAGCAAAAATTCATTGTACAAAGGGGTTTTATTGTGGCACATAGTGTACTTTGGACAAACTAATCTTTGATTACTCTTTCTTATTTTAAATGTAATTTAATTTTATTGTAAAGGTGATGTACAGAGAGAGGTTTGTTACATAAGTGTGGTAGTTAGTACATTTCTTGTCGAACAGTATTATCCCCTCCCTCATTTTGTCCCACTTTTCCTCCCCCTGCCTCCCCTCTCCTTCAAATTACAAAGTTCACTTCCAACATAGTGTCTTGTGGGTATCACTGTTGCATTGGTTCACCATTTGTCCTTTTCCTCAGCATTTTGTTATTCCCCTTCTCTTCCTTAGATCAGATAAATGTATATTTCTCTTCAGATCGTATAAATCTTTCAGCTTTTACTATTACTCTTTCTTGACTCTTTTTCTTCTTTAAAATTTTTTGTTGGTTTAATTATGGTGTTTTTGTGTACATGCAATATACTTTTACAATATTCACCCTTGATAATCCTCATATTTTTCCCTCCCCATCTGCTGGTCCTTCCCCAACACTTCTTTTAAAATCATGGCATACAGATATACATCTGACAAGGCACTAAAGACCAGAATATACAAGGAGATAAAAATCCCTCCTGAAGAATCAATAACTCAATTAATACATAGGCAAAGGAGCCAAACAGATATTTCTTTAAACAAGTATAAATATCCAATAAATACAAGAAGTTATTATCAACATTCTTATCCATAAAAGAAATGCAAATCAAAACATCATTGAGTTTCCACCTCACTAGTCAGAATGGTCATCATCAAGAATACAAAAACAAATATTGGTGAGGATGCTGGGTATAAAGGAACTGGAAAACACTGTTGATAAGAATGTAAACTAGTGCAATCATTATGGAAACCAGATTAGAGGATTCTTACAAAACTATACATAGAGCTAGTCTATAATCCAGTGATACCACTCGAGCATTTATCTGAAGGAATGTAAATCAGTATATAAAGTGGTATCTACACATGCATGCTCATCGCAGCACTAATTACAATGGTCAAGCTATGGAAATATCCCAGATGTCCTACAACTGGTGAAAGGATCAAGAAAATACGGCATATATAAATAATGGGGGCTGGGAAGGTGGTTCAGTGGTAGAGCGCCTGCCTAGCATGCATGAGGCCCTGGGTTTGATTCCTCAGCACCACATAAGCAAAAAAAAAAAAAAGCTGGAAGTGGCACTGTGGCTCAAGTGGTAGAGCGCTAGCCTTGAGCTGAAGAGCTGAGGGACAGCGCCCAGGCCCAGAGTTCAGGCCCCACGACCGGCCCTCCCCAAAATAAATAAATAAATAATGGAATGTTATACATACATCTTGAAGAACAGTATTATGTTATTTTCAGGGAAATGAGTAGACTTGTAAAAACTCATGCGGGGCGCCGGTGGCTCACGCCTGTAATCCTAGTTACTCAGGATGCTGAGATCTGAGGATCGTAGTTCAAAGCCATCCCAGGCAGGAAGGTCCGTGAGACTCTTATCTCCAATAAACCACTCAGAAAGCCGGAAGTGTGGCTGTGGCTCAAGTGGTAGAGCACTAGCCTTGAGCTGAAGAGCTCAGGTACAGCGCCCAAGCCCAGAGTTCAAGCCCCACGACCCACCAAGAAAACAAAACAAAACAAAAAACTCATTGAGTGAATTAAGCCAGTTACAGTAAGACAAAATATATGCCTTTTCTTGTATTTGGATATTAGACCTAAAATATGAACACCTGTATATATAGAAGACCACATATTTGTATATACGGTCAATCAAATTGATACATGGTAGACACACATGTGAGATGACATGATGAAATTCCTTCCAGAAATTAACATTAAGTTTAACAAAATGAGAATATGAGGAAACATGTTTGCACTGGAAAGTGGATACTAGTGGGAGGGGCTGGCGAGTGGAGAAGGATAAGGAGGGCAAAAGTAGTCATAATAATACATGCACATATGTGAAAATAGAGCAAGTAAACTCTATGAGAATGGTTTGGGAAGGGGGATAGGGAGGACGGTGAAGGATGGGAGAGGTGACGCATCAAGATGCATTATTTGGGCTGGGAATGTGGCTTAGTGGTAATGTGCTTGCCTAGCATGCCTGATGCCCTGAGTTCAATTCCTCAGTACCACATACATAGAAAAAGCTGGAAATGGCACTGTGGCTCAAGTTGTAGAGTGCTAGCCTTGAGGAAAAGAAGCTCTGGGACAGTGCCCAGACACTGAGTTCAAGCCCTAGGATTAGCAAAAATAGAGGCATTAAAGGATATGCTCAAATGAAAGGATAATTTAATGAATTGTTTTAGGGAATTATTATATAAAATTAGCACTTACAACTGATGTTTTCCATGCAACAATGTTTGTGCAATAAACTATTTCACTTTTTCAAATATTTATTTTTTAGGTATATCATCCACGTCTGACTGAAAACGATATTTTACTGGCTGAGTTTGGTTTATATCACTTAACATGGGAATCTCTAGTTCCTTCTATTTTACTGCAAAGGCAATTTTATTTACCTTTATGACTGAATAAGCATATATCATAATATTATAGTTATTACAGATAATATATAATATTTAACATATAATGATTAGTTTAATAATCATAATAATATTCTTCTATATATGTTTACTATATATTCTTTATTCAGTAATTGGTTTTTGGGAAGCTAGGCATGTTCTCTATTGTGGTAACCATAAATAGTGCTTCATAGACATGAGTCTACAAGTAGCTTTCCTGTATGTTGATTTAAATTTGAATATATGCCCAAGAGTTGTATAGCAGGATCATATGTTGGTTCTAATTTTAGACTCTTGAGGAATTGACATGCTGATTTTCATAGTGGCTGTACTAATTTGCATCCTTCAAAACAATGTATTCAGGTTTCTTTTTTCCATCATATCTTCACCAGTATTTGTATTTTTTTCTTTTTTTGTTTTATAGATGTTAGTCATTCTGACTGAGTAAAGATAGAATCTCAATGTTTTTATTTACATTTCCTTTATGACTAAATATGTTGAATATTTCTTCATGTATTTTTAGTCATTTGTACTTCTTCAGATATCTTTGTGTTCAATTCATTGCCTTATTATTATGTGGATTTTTTTTCTATTATTGTTTTACTTTTTAAGCTCTTCATATATTCTGAGTAGTAATTATTTGTCCATTGAGTAGCCAGAAAAAATTTTCTCCTATTCTGAATTGCCTCTTGATTCTGGTAATCATGTTCTTTGCTGTTTGAACATTTAAAAACTTTTTAGGAATCCCATTTGTCAATTCTTTCTCTCAGACAGTTGTTGTGTATGCCTATATCTATAGTGTTTTTCCATATGGTTTGATGTAATAGTTTCAATGTTTCAGGTCTTAGGTATTTGATCTACTTTGAATTCATTTTTATTTTGTATAGGGCAAAAGACAGGGATCTAGTTTTAAGTTTCTGCATGTGGATATCTTTTTCCCAACACCATTTGTTGAAGACTGTCTTTTGTCCAACATACCTTATTGGCTGCTTTGTCAAAAGTCAGATGGCTGTAGGTGTGTGGATTTATTTCTGGACCTTTCATTCTATTCCATTGGTCTACCTATTTTGTTCCAGTATCACACTGTTTTTGTTACTATGGTTCTGCAGAGTAATTTCAAATCAGGTAATGGGTTGCCCCCAGCATTTCTCTTTTGGTGGTCCTGGATTGCATTGGCTATTCAGAGTTTTTTATATTTCCATATGAATTTCAAGATTGATTTTTATATTTTTGTGAAAACCGACATTGGAATTTTGATGGGGATTACATTGAACCTTTAAATTTGGGTAGTATAGCCATTTTCACAAAACTAATTTTGCCAATTCATGAACAAAAAATGTCTTTCCATCTTCTATGTATCTTTGGTTTCATTTTACAATTGTTTATAATTTTTCATTGTAGGGATCTGTCACATCCTTAGTTAAGTTTATTCCTAGGTATGTGATTCTCCTATTTGTTCCATCATGATAAGACTGCTTTCCCAAACTCCACATATCCCAACTCTAGTTATTCACTCTTGTCTAGTTCACAAGTTCTTTCTGGCTGACCTTACCTTCCTACTTACCAAACACTCCATGGCCAGCCAGGAAATATGAAACGTGAAATGTGAAATATGTGAACTATCTTTTATCTTTACTCAACAGATCAATCTCTACCTTGTAATCCTTGTTTTCTGCTTTCCCAGTGTATGTGTGGTAATAATTACAGAAGACAGGCATGAAAAATCTCTACCTAATTTACCACTACTGCCTTGGTCAGCAGTTCTTCTTTTCATTTTGTTGATATCCTGCCATATTCACCATGACCGGTGCAACAAATATTTCTGTGGAAAACCTCTGAGTCCTACTACTCTACATTTTCGGCAGATGATCTTTCATGGTAATTTATGAGAAAAGAAAGAACAGCAGATATTTCTTGCTTCCCACATATGTTATAAAGATACTGTACAAAGGGGTTACAGTTACATGAGTAAGGTGATAAATTTCCTATTGAGCATTGTTGCCCCTCCTTTGTTTTTTCCCTACCATCCCTTCCCTCCCACTCCCCAACTCCTCCCTCCCCGGGCAAGTTGTAAAGTTCGTTTTCAACATAATGTCTTGTACATTTCATTGTTACAATGGGTCAACCTGTATCCTTGTTTCAGCATTTTGTAATTTCCCTTCCCCTCTCCAAATTAGAAAATTGTATATACAAGATGCAAGGCACCGAAATCAAATACAGTGAAAACAGGGTTATACCATCCCATACATTTTTATACTTTTCTTACCTACCCAATTTCTTTCCTACCATTTTCCTTCTTTTTCAACCAAAGAAGTATTGCTATTCTTTTTGAAAGTTACTACTTCCACCTGAATTGTTAATTTTCCTATTCCCTCCTTATATGGGGTTATACTCCATCAATTTCAGTTCATTCTCTAATATCATCAGTCTCTCTCCCTCCATTACCTTCTATTCATGAGTTCTCTAAAGTGAAATAAAATCCCTCAATCATTCAGAGCTACTATCTTATCTCTTTGCTTCCTTTTGTTGCCAACTTCTGAAAATAGCAACCATACACTCTGCCCTTATTTTCTTACAACAGACTTTTTTCACTCTTCAACATGATTTCTTCACTAAATGCTATTCACCAATCCAGACTGTCATTTTTTGAGCATGCTGTTTAATAGGATTTTTCTGTTATTCTCTAACCCTGTGTTAGTAAGGGATTCTCAGAGAAGTGGAACATGTGTGTGTTTGTGTGAGTATGTGTGTGTGTGTGTGTATAGTGTATGTGAATATATATATCTATAGAGAGAGAGAGTATATATATACAATACTTTAATAAGGTATATAATAAGGTATACATGTATATCACACATATACCTGATAAAGTATTGATCTGTGCAATTATACAATTTGAGAGGCCCCACCATCCTCTCTGCAAGTTGGAGATTCTGGGAAGTGAGTGATATAGGTTAGTCTGGGTGTGCATTTGAAGGCTTGAAAAGCCAGGGGAACTGGTGATGTACATTCCAGTCTGAGTATGAAAGATGGATTTCCTAGCTCAAGAATCCAGGCAAAAAGGAATGAATTATCTTTTTTGCCTTTTGTCCTTGATCATGGTTTTCATCATCTTTATTGTGGTCATGTTCACTGTACTCTCCTCTTCTTTATGGGTCTCCTTTTCTTATTCTGTCACTTCTCATTTACTCAGAAGGTCATTGTATATCATTACTTTGTTAGTGCTATGATGCTAAAAATCTGTATCTATAATCTTGAACATTGAATGCAAAATTTCACTTCTTTCTAAAAGTTGATTTCAATCTTAATGTGTCTAAATCTGAACCCATTGTTTTTCCTGGAAAAACATATCTTCATCTAGAATACTAGGATCTACTATTTGCCTTGTGTTAGTTTCCTGTAGTAACAAATTACCACAAACTTCTTGGCTCTTATACTTTCTACCTTTAGTTCAGGCCTTTATTAATATATTTTAGTGATTATTCATAATTATTTTTATGTGAATGAGGAACTTTATTTTCATCTTTTAGTTTGAATAAACGGGTGTAGAGTGTGCTTCTTTTTGTCTAAGATGTATGGGACCGTGATAGTAAATGTTATTAGTCAGATAGGGAAAGGTGGCTCTATGGGGGTGGGACTGAAGAGTATATTAGGAAGGTAAGTAATTTAAAAGAGGACTTGGGGAAATGGCATGTACGGGGGCCAAGACATGTAGCAGATATCCAGGAATTGTACTGAAGCCAGAGTCAATAGGATTTTTCTTTTCAGTAAATGAAGTACATCAACCAAAGTTTGCAGTTAAGTACCTGGTTTTGTGAGGATTGGAGGTTAAGTCATTCATTTTCCAGTGACTGGACTATTTGAAGAACATACATCTGTTTTCTGTATAAAGTGAGATTATATATGTAGAATGCCAAGAACAAACATTTAGTATATGTTCAATAAATAGTAGTTATTTCTCTTAATAAGTACCTCTATTTCACTTAATATAATTTTTTCCAAGTCTTTTCATTTCCTAACAAATGAGGCAATGTCATTCTTTTTGATGGAGGCATAGAATTCCATTGTGTATATATACTACATTTTCTTGATCCATTAATCTACTGAGGGGCATCTGGGTTGGTTCCATATCTTAGATATGGTAAATAATGCTGCAATAAACATAGTCATGGTGGTAGCTTTAGTATGGTCTTGAAAAATGGAAATCATAAACCTATTCTATAGAGTTTTTCCCCTAAAGCTATAAGCATTTTAAACACACAGTACAAGATCATGTTATTTCTATTTTATTGTTATTACAATACTACATAGTCATGTTATTACTATTTTATTTGACATGTTCAGGAAACATGTCATCCTTTTGAGGGAAGGGTACAGAGGTTCTTTGAGGTCTAAATACTATGAATAATTCAGGAAATCTCTAGAAGGAGGAAAAAACTCAATGATGCATTTTGGTTCATAGAAGATCTTCATTAACCAGGAGATGGAGAGAAATGTCAAGTATTCACATCATACTTTTTGTACCTCACAAGGTTCAAATGGGCTAATTGGCTTTAGAAAACAGCCTTTGGAACCTTTTCAAACTTGAATTGCTTAGACCGACCTTTGCTTTAAACTGAAGTTTGTAGACTAATGGAATAATAACTTTGGCAATTAAGGAAGAACTCAGAAAATCTGTAGATAATGACATGATTGATTGAGAATTACAAGGAAATTTAGATGAACAACCAATCTTGTTTAAAGAGTTTCTCAGATTGTTGTCAAGGAATAATTAAAAAATTTATTGTAAAGGTTATTACAGAGAGGCTAGAGTTACTTAAGTCAAGTATTCAGTACATTTCTTTTTGAACAATGTTGCCCTCCCTCGTTTTCTCTGTTTTTCCCCTCCTGACCCCGCCCAAAGTGTTTAGTGAGTTTCACTGCTGAATTGGTTCAACCTTTGTTCCTCCATTTCTGTGTAGAAATAAAAAATAATGACAAAAAGGGAAAAACAAAAGAAAGAACCATAAAAAGTAAAATAAAATATTTTATTTCCTCAATTTTTTGGAGTTCATTTTGATAAGCCTCATTTTATATGTTCATATGCACATACCTATTGAGCTCTTTTGATCTTATACTAAGAATATCCGCCTTTGGTCTCACTGTGTCCTGTTTAATTGATCACATCCAAGAATACTTTTTGTCTCTTACTACTCATTGTGTTTATTTGGAGATTTATAGGCACATTCTAATTATTACAAATGAGGGAAGACGTGACTTATGTTTCTTTGGGTCTTACTTTACTTAACATAATTTTTTCAAAGTTTTTCCATTTCCTTATGAATGGGACAATGTCATTCTTCCTTATGGAAGCATAGAATTCCATTGTGTATATATACCACATTTTCATAATCCATTCATCTACTGAAGGCCATCTGGGTTGCTTCCATATCTTAGCTATGGTAAATAATGCTGCAATAAACTTAGTTGTGCTGGTCGCTTTAGTATAGTCTTGTTTGTGAACATTCGGGTAAATGCCTAAAAGTGGGATTGCTAGGTCATAGAGGAGCTTTATGTGGAGTCTTTTGAGGAACCTCTATACTTCTTTCCAAAGTGGTTGAACAAGTTTACATTTTCACCAACAGTGTAGTAATGTTCCCTTTTGGCCATATCCCACCAACAATGTAGTAGCATTCCCTTTTGGCCACATCCCTGACAGCAACTGTTACTGTTAGTTTTCTTGATAATGACCATTCTAACTGGGATAAGGTGGAATCTCAGTGTTGTTGGGATTTGCATTTTTTTTTTTTTATGGCCAGAGTTGTCGAACATCTCTCCTGGCTATTCTATGTCTTCTTCAGAGAAGTCTCTCTTTAATCGTCTTTAGCCTACTTAATGGGGTTGTTGAGGGTTTTGGTTTTGGGGAATTTAATTTTTTGAGCTCTGAGTATATTTTAGATATGAGGCCCTTGTCTCATGCATAGCTAGTAAAGATCTTTTCCCATTCTGTGGGCTTTCTATTTATCTTGTTATCTATGAACTTTGCCATGCTGAAACTCTTCAGTTTGATGCAATCCCATGTATCCAGTCTTTCTTTGATTTGCTGTGATACTGGATCTTTACTTAGGAAGTTTCATCCTGTGCCAAGGAGCCCTAGAGTTTCCACTATCTCTTCCTGTAGTATTTTCATGGTATCTGGTCTTACATTAAGGTCTTTGATCCATGTGGAATTGTTTCTGGTGCAGAGTAATACATATAGATCTAACTTCAGTTTTCTGCATGTGTATAGCAAAATCTGCAAGCACCATTTGTGGAAGAGGCGATCTTTCTTCTATCCTGTGTTTTTGGCTCCCTTATCACATAATATGTGGCTGTAAGCCTGAAGCCTATGGGTCTTCACTTCTATTCCATTGGTCCTGAGGCCTATTCTTGTGTCAGTACCAAGCTATTTTCATTGCTACAGCTATGTAATAAGTTTGAAGTTTTTGATATTGATATTCTTCCAGCACTGTTCTTCCTACTAAGGATTGTTTATGCTATTTTGTATCTTCTATTATTCCACGTGAATTTTTGGATTGCTTCCTATATATTATTGAAGAAGTTGTTAGGATTTTGATGGGTATTGCATTGAATTTGTGCATAGCTTTGGGCAGTATTGCCATTTTCACCACGTTAATCCTTCTAATTCAGGAGCATGGAAGGTTTTTCCATTTCTTCAAATCTGTTTTAATTTCCTTTTCTAGGTTTTTAATGTTTTATTTATTCATTTTTCTGTCGTGGGGCTGGAACTAGGGGCCTAGGCACTGTCGCTGAGCTCCTTTTGCTCAACGCTAATACTATACCACTTTGAGCCACAGTGCCACTTCCTAAAGTTTTCACTATAGAGGCCCTTCACATTTTTGGTTAAGTTAATTCCTGGGTAATTTTTTGAGGCTATTATAAATGAAGTTGTTTTACTGATTTCAGTCTCGCTCTTCTCATTGTTGATGTAAAGAAAAGCTACTGATTTTTGTGGGTTAATTTTATACCCTGATACTTTGCCAAAGTTTTGGGTCAGCTCAAGTAACTTGGAGAGAAGTCTATGGGGTTCTTTATATACAGGATCATGTCATCTACGAGGAACGAGATTTTTACTTCTTCTTTCCCTATTTGGATCCCCTTTATGGTTTTTTTTTTTTTTTTTTTTTTTGCCTTATTGCTCTTGCTAAGAATTTCAGTATTATATTGAAGAGGAGTGGAGAGAGTGGTTATCTATGTCCATATTTTAGAGGAAATGGTTTTAACTTTTCACCACTAAGTATAATGCTGGCTGTAGGTTTGTTATATACAGCCTTTATTATATTGAGTAATGTTCCATGGATTCCTAGCTTCTGCAGAACTTTTATTATGAAGGGGTGTTGAATCTTTTCAAATGCCCTCTCTGCATTTATTGAGATGATAATGTGGTTCTTGTACTTCCTTCTGATGATGTGTTAAATAACATTAATTGACTTGAGTATATTGAACCAGCTTTGCAACCCTAGAATGAAACCCTTTTGCTCAGAGTGTATGAATTTTTGGTTATTTGTTGAATTCGGTTGGCCAGAAGTTTCACATTGCTGTCCATCAAAGTTATGGGTGTATAGTTCTCTTTCTTTGATGAGTCTCTATCTGGTTTTGGGATGAGGGTTATTGTGGCCACATAGAATGAGTTTGGTAGTGATCATTCACTATCCATTTCATTGAAGAGTTTGAGTATTGGAGTGAGTTCTTCTTTGAAGGCCTTATAAAATTTGGCTGTGAATCCATCTGGTCCTGGGTTTTTCTTGGATAGGAGGTCTTTCATTGCCATTTCTATTCTATTACTTGTTATGGTTCTATTTAGTGGGTTTAAATCTTCTTGGTTTAGCTTGGGTATATCAATATTCACTAAGAATTCTCCAAGGACTACTTTTTAACGCTCATGTTTTCAAGCTACGTCTAGAATATCAGTAAGAGGTCTCAATTCAGTGATGAAGGAAGTAAAATTACTTATCTTAGTGGTAAGTAAAATAGCATCAAAGAAGTAGGGAAGAGAGGAGAAAATGGAGGAGGAACTGAAGAGTAAGTAAAACAGAGGAGAGCCTAGGATAAGCCTTAGATTTCAAAATGTAGGCAGGGGGATTGTAATCCTAGCTAATTTAGGGGTTGAATGCTGGGAAATATGAGCTTACATTGGGTAGAAATGATAAATCCAGTTTGGGTTATGTTGAATTGATAACAATGATTCACACTTATTGACTGCTTATGTCAGATCCCATGAAGACCATGCTATACTCAGTATTTCACTTAGATCTTGCAGGTGGTACCATTATCATTTTTGTTTAACAGGTGACAAATGGAGGTATTCAGAGGTCAAATAGATGGTTTCCAATGTTGAATATTAGAGATAGGAACTTAAACAAGAAACCACATTACTTTGACTCTATATGTAGAACATCACAGGTAAGGATATTTAGCAAATATTTCATGCATGAATGTGAAGTTCATCAGAAAGACCTGGGTTTGAGTCTACATTTGGGAGCCAAGAGAATATAGTCAGTAGAATATTCTTAGAAAAGATGGAATCATGATGAAAATCAATGTTTAGGGTAAGGAAAGAAAGTGAAAAAGAGTAGCTAAAGAAGTAAGAAGAGAAGTAGGAAGAAAAAGGACTAGTAAATGTGAAGACGAAGGGATTGTCTAGTATCATAGACTGCTTAGGGGTTAAGACAACTGAGAAGGGCCCATGCATATGGGGGACAATAAAGGAATTTGTGACTCCAGTGAGAACAACTTCAGTAAAACAGTAAGAAGGAAAATAAGGATGATGGCTAAGGAAAGAGATGATGGTAAAAAAGTAGAAATGTTGTGTGTAGAGGATTTGTTTTAAAACTTAATACTGTAAGGAAATATGAAGTATAGCACAAGAAGGGATAAAATATCAAAGAAGGTAGGATTTTGTTAGTTTAATGTATAGAAAATTTGCAGGATTTTATTTGCAGAGGAAAATTGAGCCAATGTAAATGATATATAGAATAGAAAGGCTGATCATTAAAGTATTATTCCTAGGGAGACAGGATAGGATTACAAGACCAGGCAGAAGTTTGACCGAGTTAAAAGGAGCCCCTCCTGCTCTGTAGGAGGCAAAATCCATACAGTTATAGAAAGATGTGTGAAGAAGGGCCCAGCAAGTAGGAGATTTATATCCTGTCATTATTTTTTTTCTTTTGGGCCAGGAAATAGGCCATCTACTTAGACAAACACATTGGGAGTGAGTTGAAGTCAAGTGGAGCTGCATGTGTTCAAACATCAGTTTTGGATCAAGGTTTACTTAGCAGCTAATCAGGGTTCCTCAGCAAATATGTGGTACTGTGACTGAGTAAGGTGCCCATCTGGCCAAGAAACCTATCATTTCCTAATCTCTGATGAAAGTTATGGCCGATAAGCTTTTAGAACAGAGTATTAACATTACCTATTTATCTTCATTCCCAACAGGAAAATCTTTTTACCTTAGTTAACCAGAAAACAAGTATGAATTTCTTCAAAAGGAACATCTAATAAAGAAATAGTGGGAGGGGACAAGACACACATAGAAATAAATGAGCAACTTTGAAGAATAGAGATTTCCTACATAAACTACCTGTAACAGTGCAAAGTACAAACTTAGTTAGCCAAAATTTCAGGGTTCTCACCAAATTCTTTCTCCTCAGCATTGTCCATTTATGACTCTTCCTCCACTGTCACTGGATCATAATGGACACCTCTTCTGCATGGTCAGGTCTATATCCCTTATTTCCAACTCCTGTCTGCACCCTAAACATTGCTATTCTTTTAAGTATCTAATAACATTCCTGTTTACTTATAAATCTTGCTGTCAACTTACCTTGTGATAATTACTTACAGTGGATCTGCAACTTAAAGCAGTGGTTTTAACCCTCACAAACTATGACAATTATATGAACAACTTCTAAAATACTGCTTGTTGGGCTCCATCCTACAGATTCTGACTCAGTTAATCTTTGGTGGGGTTTGAGATTTAGGACAAACTGTATCTAATGGTCAGAAAGTGGCTTATCTTACAGGTTTTTTGGGAAATAGAAAATTCGATTGGAAAGTCAGTCAAGCACCCAGAATTACTTCTTACTCCATTGTGTGACTTTTGACATTTTATTAAAATTTTCATATATTAATTATATAAATAATAGGGTTAATTATGACATCTTCATACTTGAATCCTTCAGTATTCTCCTACCTTTTGCTGTGGCTTTGCCTAGGCCTTCCAATGTCTGAAAAGGTAGTTTCCTTCTCTTCCTATGTCAATTCCAAATCCTTTCCTGGGCCTCTGCTCCCCAGCAGCACTTTAGCTAGTTTCTTCTTCCTTGCTTGGTAACCTCCCAAGGTGGTAAAACTACTATTTTCCTTTTTCAGGTTCTTGGCTGATTGCAATTTAAAATTCCATTACTTCAATTGTGTTAACATTTTTAAGAAAGCTACTTAGCCAAGAGACAGTTGCTCATATCTGTAATGCTAGCAACTCAGGAGGCTGACATCTGAAGATCATGGTTCAAAGCTAGCCCAAGCAGGAAAGTCTGAGACTCATCTCAAGGTAACTACCAAAATCCAGAAGTGGAGCTGTGACTCAAGTGGTAGAGTAGTATCCTTGAGTGAAAAAAAAATCCTCAGGGACAGTGTGCTCAGGTCCTGAGTTCAAGCCCAATACCAGTATACAAAAAATGCTACTCAGAGGTACTGAAACAGTTGGAAATTCTGGCAGTAAATTGAGCAAATGCAGGTTAACATTTTTCCTTAGAAGGAGGGAGAAGCAGCTTTCCCAGTGCCTTCAAACCACATTATATTTAGTGGAGTTCTGTAGGCCATTACAAAATAATGAGAAAACAAACAACAAAATTTACTCAAATTAGGCTTTGAATCATGTTTTCCAGTGAAATTTACATCTCTCAACTTGATCATGTATACATTGTGGCTTGAAGAAGAAAAATAACTTATCAAGTATTATTAGAAATCTTGATTCCATGCTTCTGTTGTTCCAGTCAATGAAACTTGCATGTACATGGCTGCTGTGATTCTTCACTTGCATCTTGTTGATAGTCTGTCTTTAGTGTTTTTTTTTTTTACAAAGAAGAGAAATACAAGTGCGTTTATTTTGCAGATGTTTTTCTTGGAATCTAATAAAGTGTCACAAGAAGGAATATTAATGACCAGGGTAGAGCAAGGATCTGGGGTGAATGTATTGTTAGCTGGATCAATGAAGTGTCCAAGAGAATGGAGGTTACTGAAGTCTGGATTCAAAGTTATAGTCAGACTTCATTTTTAGTTTTCCAAGTAAGCACTGTTTCCTATGAAGGAAATTTTGGAGGGAGACTTTCTGTTGAAGTGGAACATTTTGGGCAAAGGCACTCAACTGTTTTGAGTATCATGAAGGCCATTTCCAAGTTTCTGTAATTTTTTTGCCATTGGGCATAGTGTCTGTCATCTTAAGCAGAGTACCCGTTGGAGGCATTTCTGAAGTCTCCTAATTATATTGCAATGTTAGTTTCTTGTTGAAGAGTAGGGTAATATCTGGGGAACTATTTTCATCACTTCTGAAGAACAGAGTAGATTGGGTAGATTGGGGGAATTCTGATCTCTCTGCCTTCTCTGTTTAAGAAGTTTGTGATGGGGTGTGGAAATAGATAATGTCAGCCATTAGCCTCTCTTTCATTGAAGAATAAAGTTCATTCTGATGCTTCTGTGTGGCATTTATGATAAACACCTTAGCAGACCCAGAGTTTCAGGGTGTAAGTCTAAGGAAACTGAATCATAAGAGTATCAGAGTAAGGAAAGAACAGAAAGTGAACTTAACAGACTAACAGACTTTTACTTTGGGAGTAAAAGCCTGAGAGATATGCCAGAGTGTTGCAGCAGCCAGACTGCAGAGAAAATGGCCTGCTCTCTTACAACTGAGGTCTCTTTTATTAGGCAGAGAGAGTGAAGTAAGGTGGGGAAGGGGTCTAGGGCAGTTTGTTATGGGAGAGGGACAGGAAGGGAATCAAGGAAGAGGCTCTTTGTGCAGAGATGGAATTTTATTTTAAGTTACAGGGGAGGGTTTTTCTTTTTTTTTTTTTTTTTTGGGTCTGGTCGTGGGGCCTGAACTCTGGGCTTGGGTGCTGTCCCTCAGCTCTTCAGCTCAAGGCTAGTGCTCTACCACTTGAGCCACAGCGCCACTTCCTGCTTTTTTCTTTTTGCTTATGTGGTGCTGAGGAATCGAACCCAGGGCCTCAGGCATGCAAGGCAAGCGCTCTACCACTGAGCCACCTTCCCAGCCCCTGGGAGGGTTTTTCTTTCTTACCCCCCCTTTTTTTTTTTTACAGCATCTGGGCTAGCAGACATGTTAACAAATAGTATGGCCCTCAGTTCAATTTTAAAGTAGCAGGGTATATTTGGGGAGGGGAAAAAGGAAGGGAGATGATTCTGTCAGGTCTTCAGCAATGGCAGGTCTAAGATGTGGCTGTCAGAGGGAAAGGTGAGTGTTTTTATTTTGGGTCATTTTCCATGAGTAATAGTCCCCAAGAAGTACCTAAGGATCTAAATCCTAAATACCCATTTTCTCTACTACCCTCCTTTACCCTGCTTTTGCATGTTTTGAACACCATTATGCCCACAGTATTCAGCTACAGATGTAAAAATATAGACAACCTCTAATGTTAGGCTTCTTGCATTGAACACAAAAGAGTACTTCCCTGTGTTTCAATACATCCCTACTTTCCTTGTTGATAAGGTGTTCTGAGATATTGTACTCATTGGGTTCATATCCCATCAGAGTTGATTGACCTGGAAATTGAGCTTCAGATCTTCTTTTCTTGGAAGCATAGAGAGCCACTCACTGGTTGCCAGGGAGGGTATGTTCCCCAGCATTTACAAGCACATTCACCTACACATGGTCCAGGAATGTTTGTCCTAGAAATCCTTCAAGATGAAACCATAGACTTCTATGACTAGATAAAGTAGCATATCCCTCCTGTGACTCACCTGGTACACAAAGTGGAGTGAGGTTGGATGAAGAAGGGAAAGCATGGGTGCAGCACTATAAGTATCATCTGCTGAACAGAAACTCTCATTTGCAGTATCACACTGGGTATGCAACGCTGTGAGTGCTGCCACAAGGGAAGAGCAGATGGGAGAGTGACACAGCTCTCAGCAACCAGGACTAGATGTAGAAATATATAGAAGATGATAGAGGTAGTTTTTTTGAAGTCAGCATAAAATAGAATTTATTCAGAAGCACATCTGAACTTCCTGAGATTTCTGAGCAGATGAAGCAGAAAAGGTGCTGAATAGTTGCTCTAAACTGTCAATAGCAGTGAATCAAACATTCATGAGTTTAAAATCAGAATACTGTCTATAGCCTTGCAGCTGATTTTAAACTGAGGCTAACATCCAGATAATAGAGTTGCCTGGTTTAGATTGTCCCATAAGTTATCACGACCTGTATTTGCTTATGTATAGAAACTAGAAAAAGAAATGACACCTCCATAGAAACTAGACACTTTGGTTAAATAATGCATTTCGATGTTTCTTTCTTTTTGGTGGTGACTAGCTGACTGGATTGATTTGATGCCAACTCGGCAGGAAGTAAGCATGAAATAGTTGCCTAGGGCCCATCTATTAGTTTTGTTCCATTCTAAAAATTCTGTGATAGAATTTTAAATTAGTGACATTAGAATTGACCAGTAAACTATTTGAAAAATTTTAAGAAGTGATTTTGAGTGTCTTTCCGTAAATGAGACAGAGGAGGAAATGTTTTGCTGACATTCAAAACATCTCATACCTCGGAATTGATAACGATCACTTTCATCAAACTCCTGAGTAAAGATTTTTCAACAAGATTTGGGACTAGAAATGAATATAAGACATGCATTCTAGGAAGGGTCCAAAGATCACTTTTAACTCTAAGGGATCCAAGAGAACTAAGACAGCTATTTTGGAATAAGCTACTAGTATGTCTAATGCATAAGGTATAAAACAAGGAGATGAGATTAAACAATGGAGGAAAACAGACATAAGATTCCAAGATGATGCAGGGAGGAAGTGGTGTAGATGGGTTAAGAGCAGCAAAAGGTTCTGATAACTTAGACTTTCTTTCATTACTTTAGGCTCTTGAAAGTATTTGAGATTTATAGCTGGACCAGGACTTTGATGTTCAAATTCTGGCAACATAAACCTGGAGTCTTTTCTCTAGAATATATCTGATATCTATAAATCTTACCACACCAAATTGGCTCGTTCATTTATTCAGTATGTACAGTTATATGTGGCATATATTGCATTGTATGTGTGTTCATCTATATACAAGTTTAGTCTGAAAGGTTAGGGAAGATATCACCAAGAAGTGGAAACTTGAATGACAAGAAAGAAATAGCCAATCTAAACTTGACAGAATAATATTTAATATATAGAAAGCAAATGCAGAGGCACTGAGGCAAGAATAAGCACTAGATGTTTGAAGAACATCATGAAGGCCAGTGTAGCCATACACTATTGAATGAGGAAGAGCATGGTAAGAGATGGAGTCGCATAGGTGGACAACAACCAAATAAGCTAGAAACTCCATAGGCAGTAGAAAGAATCTGGACTTTAGTCTGAGAATAATGGGAACCATTAGAGGGTTGTGGGCAGAGTTGTAATATGTTTATTTTTTAAAATAAATATTCCTCTTCTCAGTTGGTGAGAAACTCAATATAAGTGGTAAGAACAGAGAGAAGACAAATTTTGGAAAGCTATTGACAAAGTCCAGGCAAGAGATAATGGTGAATAATGCTAATTGAAATGAACTCCAAGGTATGAAAACAAGAGGGCTTTTTTTTTTTGCTTTTTAATGGACTGTGTGAAGTTATTTCTTTTTTTTTTTCTTTTATTTTCCCCCTTTAGTTTATCCCCTGTTGTCACTGTTTTCATTTTGGTACCCCATGTCATGTATATACATTTATCTGATTTGAGGAAGGGAAGAAGAATCACAAAATGGTGAGACAAAGGACAAAGGGAGAACCAATGCAACAGTAACACTCACAAGACACTATGTTGGAAATGAACTGTACAACTTGCTGGGATGGGGGAAGAGAAGAGTCGGGGGTAAGGAAAAGTGGAAGGAAAATAAGAGAGGAGCTAACAATGTTTGACAAGAAATGTGCTCATTATCTTGCTTATATAACTGTAACTCCTCTGTACATCACCCTTACAGTAAAATTAAAAAAAGAGATAATGGTGATATGAACTGAAGATATGGTAGAGATAGCTATGGGAAGATATATGCCATGAATGCACATTCAAAAGGACTTTCTGAGAAAATATATATTATATATGAGGGAAAGAGAAAAATCAAGGATGAATACCTGACTTCTCATTAGGACTATGAATAATACCCTATCTGGATTATTGGTTCCAATATATTTTTTTTGGAGACAGCATTAACACAATGGCCAAGAGCCTACACACACACACACACACACACACACACACACACACACACACACACACACACACACACACACACACACACACACAGACACATGCATACTGTGTTAGGAATAATCAATATTGTTTAATGTAAAATCTTCCACACCTGATATGTGCAATTGTAGCAAACACTGTGCTAATTTGTGAAAACTTCAAGAGCCATGAATTACAACAAAAAGGAAAAAGGAAGAAATAAAGGACTGGCATTATTTGGAAATAATAGTTCCTTACACAAGAATCTACTATGTTCACGTTGACAATTTGACAATTAAATTTCATTTTTTAATTTCCAATGAGCTTTTCTTGCTCACAGTCTCCCTGTATGCTAAGTCATTGTCAGGCTTTAAAGTTGTCACAGGTGGAACCCCCAAACCTCAATGGAATTCAGATTTGATTTTCTTCTGTTTTGAGAACATAGGGTAAGTCATACAAAAACCATTGCCTGAATAGCATTAGACATGAAAATATATTTGAGGTTATGGAATGAATGTGACAGTGGTGAATCCTAGCCTGGAGTGACAGAAGCAGCTATGTGCTCTTTAATAAATATAATGCCTTCTCAGAAGAAGTACAGATGGCCAATAAATATACAAAGACCTGGTGAACATATCTGGCCATGATGGAAATGAGAATCATAACAACACTAACCATCTAACTCCAATCAGAATGGCTATCATCAAGAATATAAACTACAACAACAAACACTGATGAGGATATGGGGGGAAAGATGCCATAAGAATACACTGTTGGTGGAACTTCCACTATGGAAGTTAGCATGGAGATTCCTCAAAAATTAAAAGTAGATATCTCACAATACTGTGAAATCTGTGAAAATTATGTAATTACTTAATCTCAAAAAAATTATTAAAGAGGCTGAGATCTGAGTATCTTGGTTAGAGGCCAGCCTACAAAGAAAAGTACTGAGAGTCTTATCTCCATTAACCACCAAAAAACTGAACTAGAGCTGCAGCTCAAAGTGAGAGAGCACTAGCCTTGAGCAATTATCTTAAGTGAAATAAGCCAGGCCCAAAGAAACATAGGTCCCATGGTTTCCTTTATTTGCAATAACTAGTATATGTCTGAGCAGAAAAGGTCAGATAAGTTGCTGTTAGGCAAAAAGAACCCCAAGATAAGGACACAAGTGGTTTTACTTTCTTGCTATTGTTTCTAACATTTATAAGGTGATATTTTTGTTGCTTTGTATGTTCCTCCCCCACGGTATAAACCCTGTTTTCACTGTATTTGATGTTGGTATAATTGGGGGAGGGGAAGGGAAAAAACAAATTGATTAAATAAGGATACAGGTGGACCCATTGCAACAATGAGATGTACAAGATGCTATGGCAAAAAACGAACTTTACAACTTTGGTGGAGGGGAGGGGAGGGGGGGTAGTTGTGGAAATGGGAGGGCAGGGATGGTAAGAGAAAAACAAAGGGGAGTCAACAATGCTTGATAAGAATGTACTCATTACCTTGTTCATGTAATTGTAACCTCTCTGTACGGTGTTTTCACAATAAAAAAGTATTAATTAAAAAAATTAAAAGTAGAAATACCTTTGGATTGAGTGATACCACTCTTGGACATTATCCAAATGAATGTGAATCAGGATATTATAAACACCCATACATCCATGTTCATTGTAGCACTACTCACAGTAATCAGTTTATGGAAACAGCCCAGGTACCCTTGTTTTTTCCTTATATGTGGACAGTAGACATATTTAAAATATAAACATACATGCAAACATATGAAGAATCATAATGTATATATAACTGATCAAACTGACTGAAATATAGTATATACAGAAGTGAGATTCCATGGTGTAATCCTACTGAACATTTAGTAGATGGTTTGATAAAATCATTATCAGGAAGCTGAAACCTGTCCTGACATGCGGAGTTGGGGTAATAGGATAGGAGTGAATGAATGGAAAGAGGAAAGATGAGTGATTACAGTCATAATATTCAATGAACATATGTGAAACTGGAACTAGAAACTTGGTGAGACTGGAGGGTGAAGGAACAGGTGAGATGGGAGCCAAATGATAGAAGGGGTGACTAATCAAGATGCACTATATATAAAAAGTTATTAAGTTGAACTCCTTTGTATAACTATTTGAAGATAACAATAAAAAATAAATGCTATGCGTGTTATGCACACTTTTCTAAAGCACAGAGTCCAGTCCATGCTCCACTTGTCTAGAACTAAGGGGGAGTTGATCAAAACATTTATCATAGCAAATACTGCTTTGTCCAATTTTCTTCTGCACTAGATTGTGATATGCTCAAGAAGATTATTAATATTTTATTCCATTCTTCTGTTCATACCTTCTATCCCAGCCCTGAATTCAGACTACCATTGTCTCTTACTTGGATGACTGCAGGCATCTTTCAGTCAATCTCCATGTTTGCCATCTCTAAGCCATGTCTCACATTGTGGCTTCTACAGGGGCATATCTAAGGTGTGCAAGTGTGAATAGAAAATATTATATCTCCCATTTATAGTTATCTCTCAGTATCATTGGAGGATTGGTTCCAGAATCTCCCACAGATATGAGATCTTTGGCTGCTCAAAATAGCATAGTATTTGCAGATAACCTATGTGTATGCCTCTATATGCTTCAAATCATCTCTGGATTATCTATAATACACAATAAAATGTAATTGCTATGTACCTTTTGTTATACTGCATCATGATTTTTTTGACATTTTAAGTGCAGTGTTTAAAACATGATTATTTACTTTTAAATTTACACTTATTTTTAACTGAATCCAAAATAAAATTACACATGTCATGTTTTGATATATGTTACTTACAATATATTTGCATAACTACTCATTTTCCTATTCTCATGATAAAACTTTCCATATCCTTCTAGCATTTTGAAACGTACACTATATTTCTTTTATCTATAGTGACCCTATCATACAACAGCACAGGAGAACTTCATCCTCCTATCCAACTGTAATTTAACACCTATCAGCCACCTGTCCTTATCCTTCAATCTTTCCTACTCTTCTCAGACTCTGATAAGCATATATCCACTTTCAATAGCTATGGCCTTGATTTTTTTAATTTTCTGCATAAATGAGAGGTTATGTTGTTTTTTCTGTGCCTGACTTATTTCACTTAACATAATAATCTCCAGTGTGATCTATTTTCCATAAGTGGAAGAACTCCATTCTTTTTATGGCTGAATAGTATTCCATTGTGTATATATATAATGGTCTCTTCATACATTTATAACCTTGATTTTTAGGTTGCTTCTATTTCTTGGCTGTTGTGAACAGTGCTGTAATGAACATGGAAGTAAAGACTTCCCTCTAGCATGCTAATTTCATTTCCTTTTAATAGAACATAGTAATGTGATTGTTACATCATTGCTAGAAGTTCTACTTTTACTCTTTTGAGGATCCTTCAAGATATTTTTTCCATAAAGGCTGTTGTAATTTTTATTCCTACTATCAGCCACAAGGGTTTTCTTTCTTCCACATCCTGCTCAGCACTTGTTATTTTCAGTCTTTCTGATAATAGTCATTCTTACTGGGCAGAAGTGATAACTCATTGTGGTGTTGACTTGGATTTTCCTGATGATTAGAAATGTTGATTATTTTATTATGAAAATACCGGGCAAGGTAATTTCTTATCAAGTATTGTTGCCTCCTCCTTTGTTTCCCTTTCCCATCCCTTCCTATCCCCCCTCCTATCCCCCTCCTCCCTCCCCCCCCCCCCCCCCCCCCGCCAAACTTGTAAAGTTCGTTTTTCGACATAATGTCTTGTATATCTCATTGTTGCAATAGGTCCACTTTGTGGAGGGGAAGGGAAAAAAAACAAATTGTTGATGATTTTTTAATTTACTCATGCACCATCTTATTTCTTTTGGTAAAATGTCTACTTATGGATATTAAAGTTAAAAATAAGGTTATTGGTTCTTTTGATGTTGAGATTTTATGATTCTTTATATATTCTGGAAATCAACCTCTTGTCAGATAATTTGCAAATGTTTTCTCCTATTTTGCATGTTGTCTTTCTAATTATTGTTTGCTATGCAGATGCATTTTATTTTGATGTAAACTATTTATTTGTATTTGCTTTTGCTTCTTGTGTTTTTTTTTTTGAGGGGGGTGTCATGTCCAAAAACAGAACACTTTTAAGAACCTATTTCTATGTACTTTTCTTCTAGTGGTTTTTGTCTCTTGACATATTTAAGCTTTTAATCCATTTTGTGTTGACTTTTGTAATTAGTGAGAGATAGCATTTAAATTCTACATGTTACTCGCCAGTATCTCCAGAACTATCTATTGAAAATACTATCCCTTTCTCCAGTGTATAATCTTAACAACTTGTCAGTTAACAGCTGGGTGTGGATGTATGGGTATACTTGTAGATTTTCTTTGAATATCATCCTATTTGATTACTACATCTTTGTTTACTATAACTTTGAAGTCAAGTAGTTGAATTCTTTCTGCTTTGTTTCCTTTTCTCAAGATGAAATAACCAAAGAAACTTGAATAAAAGCAATAGAGCAAGAAACATTTCAGAATTTTAGTATATTTTTCTATTTTTTGGAAGAATGCCATTGGTATTTTGGTAGAAATTCATTAGTATAGTTTCCAAAGTTTGCTACTGATTTCTAGTTTTATTGAAATGTAATTAGAAAAATATAGCCAATATGATTTTGTTTGTTTTGTGGTTTGTCATATAATACAAGCCATAGTATGGTTCATGTGCTGATGAGAAAAATTTGTATTTGCCATCTTTTGGATAAAATGTTCTGTAGATACTATTAGGTCTATTTGGCCTAGGGTACATTGTAACTCTGTTGTTTCTTTTTTTTTCTGGTACTGGAACTTGAATTCAGGCACTTATACACATTCAGCTTACTTGCTTGGCTGGTACTCTACCTATTGAGTAATGTTTCCAGTCCAGCTTTTTGCTGGTTGAAAGAAAATAGGGCCTTGCAGACTTGTCTACTTTGAGCTATGATCCTCTGAAACTTAGCCTCCTAAATAGCTAGGACTACAAGTGTGAGCCACCAGCAGATAGTTCTACTGTTTCTTTATTTTCTGCTTGTAGAATTTGTTCACGGTTGTTCATGGTTCAGAATGATATGTTAAATTCCCCAACTATTATTCTATTGGAATCTAAGACTCACTTTAGGTCTATAATATATGTTTTTTCTCCATCATTACACTGATTCCAAAACTGGAATAAGACATAACTAAAAAGGAGAATTATAAGCTAATCTCTTTATGCAAAAATCAGATGCAAAAATCCTCAATAAAATACTTGGAAACAAAACTTAGCAACAGGTTAGGAAAATCATCTGATGTGATCACATTGATTTCATTCCAGGAATTCTAGAATGTTTAACATACACAAATCAATAACTGGAATATTAAACATAAACAGAATCAAGGACAAAAATTCCATCACCATCTCAATTCATTTTCATAGAAAAAGTCTTTGAAAAAATTCAATATCTTTTTATAATAAAAGTTCTGAAAAAACACTAGTAACAGAAGAAGCATACCTCAACATAATAAAGCTTCTATTGGACAAACCTATATTCAAAATAGTATTAATTCAAAAAAATGAAATTAATTTCTCTAAAGTCAGGAATGAGACAAAGGTGTACACTCTTCCCACTCATACACAATATTACACTTGCGATTTTAGCCAGAAGAAAATGTAAGAGAAACAAAAGGAATTGAAATAGGGAAGAAATAATTCAAATTATCCCAATTTGCAGCTGAATGATTAAAGACATTAATGATTGCAAGAAAAACTCCTAGATCTGATAAATACTTTTGTCAATGTATCAAGATATAAAATCAGCTTACCAAGATCAGTAGCCTTTCTTACCAAACAAACAATGAACAAGCAGAGAAAGAAATTTGGAAAACTATTCCATTCAAAATAACATTACATTTCTTTTATGGTTAAAGAATTTGAGCATTTCCTCAGGTGTCTATTGGCCACTCTTTTAAAAAATGTATTCTTTATTGTAAAGATACTGTACAGAGTGGTTACATTAACATGAGTAAGGTAATGAGTACATTTCCTGTCGAACATTGTTACCCCCTCCTTTGTTTTTCCTCTACAATCCCTTCCCTCCCCACATCCCCAACTCCTCCCCTGCCCAAAGTTGTAAAGTTTGTTTTCAACATAGTGTCTTGTACATCTCAATGCTGCATTGGGTCAACCTATATCCTTATTCCAGCATTTTGTTATTTCTCTTCCCCTCCCCAAATTAGAAAAATGTATATACATGGTGCAGGGTACCGACATCAAATACAGTTAAAACAGGGGTTATACCATGGGGGAAGAACATACAAAAGAAACAAAAAATCACAGAGTACACTATAAGTACAATAAAAATAACAGCAATAAAGATAAATATATGTTTATCTTGGGGTTCATTTTGCTTAGCATCATATGGTCATATATACATAGCTTCTGACCTTTTCTACTTGTCCTAGACATATACTAGTTATTGCAAATAAGGGAAACCATGGGACCTATGTTTCTTTGTGACTGGCTTACTTCATTTAATATAATTTTTTCCAAGCCTTTCCATTTCCTAACATGTGGTGCAATGTCATTCTTTCTGAGGGAGACATAAAATTCCAGTGTGTGTGTGTGTGTGTGTGTGTGTGTGTGTGTGTGTGTGTGTGTGCCAATTTTCTTGATCCATTCATCTACTGAGGGTCATCTGGGTTGGTTCAATATGCTAGCTATGGTACATAATGCTGCGATAAACATAGTTGTGCTGGTATAGCCTTGTTTGTGATCATTTGTGTAAATGCTAAAAAGTGGGATTGCTGGGTTATAGGGGAGCTCTACGGGTAATCTTTTGAGGAACCTCCATACTGCTTTCCAAAGTTGTTGAACAAGTTTATGCTCCCATCAACAATGCAGTAGGGTTTCCTTTTGGCCACATCCCCTCCAGCATCTGTTGTTATTAGATTTCTTGATTACAGCCATTTTAACTGGGGTGAGGTAGAATCTCAATGTTGTCCTGATTTGCATTTCTTTTATGGTTTAGCCTGCTTACTAATGTGGGAGGTTGTTTCTTTGAGGATTTGTTGTTGAGAGATTTAAGTTTTTTAGTTCTAAGTATATTTTAGATGTGAGGCCCTTGTGTGTTGTATGGCTAGTGAAGATCTTCTCCTAATCCATGGGCTTTCTATTGATCTTGATAGCTATGTCCTTTGCATGCTGAAGCTCTGCAGTTTCATGAAGCCCCATTTGTCCAACCTTTGATTTGTTGTGTTTCTGGTTCTTTATTAAGAAAATTTCAGCCTGTGCCAAGGAGCCCTCGAGTCTCCTATTCCTTCCTGTAATGTTTTCAGGGTGTCTACTTTCACTTCAATGTCTTTGATCCATTTGGAGTTGATTCTGGTGCAGGGTGACATATAAGGATCTAGTTTTATTTTTCTAGAGTTGTTTACCAATTTTGCCAGCACCATTTACTGAAGAGGCTTTCTTCTATTCTATTTTGTGGCTGGTCCTGGGCTTGAACTCTGGGCCTGGGTGATGTCCCTCAGCCCTTCAGCCCAAGGCTAGTGCTCTACCACTTGAACCACAGCACCACTTCCAGCTTTTTCTGCTTATGTTTTTCTGAGGAACCCAACCCAGGGCCTCATGCATGCAAGGCAAGCAATCTACCCACTGAGCTGACTTCCCAGCCCTTTCCCATTCTATTTTATAAGTTCCCTTGTCGAAGATTAGGGGGCTATAGGTCTGTGGGTTCATTTCTGGGTCTTCAGTCCTATTCCATTGGTCCTCAGGTCTGTTCTTGTGTCAGTACAAAGATATTTTGCTTACTATGGCTTTGTGGTAGAGTTTGAAATTTGGTATTGGTATTTCTCCAGGACTGTTCCTCCAGCTAAGGATTATTTTTGCTATCGAGGGTCTTTTATTTTTCCATATGAATTTTTTGGGTTGCTTCTTCTATTTCATTGAAGAGTGAGGTTGGGATATTGATAGGTATCGCATTGAATTTGTAGATAGCATTTGGCAATATTGCCATTTTCATGGTTATTCCCCCCAATTCAGGAGCATGGGAGGTTTTTCCACTTCCTTAGTTCTGCTTTAATTTCCTTTGTCAGGTTTTTTTTTTTTAAGTTTTCATCATAGAGGTCCTTCATTTCTTTAGTTAAGTTAACTGCTAGGTATTTTATTTTTTTGTGGGACTATTACAAAAGGAGTTGCTTTCCTGATTTTCAGCTGTGCTCTTCTTGTTATTGGCATACAGAAAAGAAATACCATCTTTGCCCAATTTATAACCAAGAAACCTAATAGCAACACGTGCTGGAGGGGCAACACGTGCTGGAGGGGATGTGGCCAAAAGGGAACCCTACTGCGTTGTTGGTGGGAGCATCAACTTTTTCACCAATTTTGGAAAGCAATATAGAGGTTCCTCAAAAGACTCCACATAGAGCTCCCTATGACCCAGCAATCCACTTTTTAGCATTTACCCAAATGATCACAAACAAGGCCATATTAAAGCTACCAGCACAACTATGTTTATCACAGCATTGTTCACCTTTGGTAAGGTATGGAACCAACTCAGGTGATCTTCAGTATATGAATGGATCAAGAAAAAAAATATGTCTATATATACCTGAATTCTATGCCTCCATCAGAAAGAATGAAACTGCCCCACTTGTTAGGAAATTGAAAGACTTGGAAAAAATTGTATTAAGTGAAGTAAGTCAGGCCCAAAGAAACATAGGTCCCATGGTTTCCCTTATTTGCAATAACTAGTATAAATCTAGGATAATCTTACCAGGCAAGTAGAAAAAGTGAAAAGCTATGTACCTATAACCAAATAAGATGATTCTAAGTAAAATGAACCCCAAGATCGGGACTCAAGTGTTTTTTTTTCTTGTTGCTGTTGTTTTTAATGTACCATGTGATTTTTTTTGTTTCTTTGTATGTTCCTCCCCCACTGTATAACCCCTGTTTTCACTGTAGTTGATGTTGGTGCCCTGCATCTTGTATATACACTTCGCTAATTTGGGGAGGGGAAGAGAAAAAACAAAATGCTTAAATAGGGATACAGGTTGTAGTTTTTGTTTCTTTTTTATGTTCTTACCCCTACTGTATAACCCCTGTTGTCATTGTATTTTATTCTGGTGCCCTGCATCTTGTATGTACATTTTTCTAATTTGGGGAGGGGAAGGGAAATACCAAAATGCTGAAAGAAGGATACAGGTTGACCCATTGTAGCAATGAGATATACAAGACACTATGTTGAAAATGAACTTTACAACTTCAGGGGTAGGGTGGGGTGGGGTGGGGTGGGAGGGGAGGGAGGAGTTGGGGAAGTGGGGAGGAAAGGGATGGTAGGGAAGAACAAAGGAGGGGGTAACAATGCTCGATAGGAAATGTACTCATTACCTTACTCATGTAACTGTACCCCCTCTGTACAGTATATTTACAATACAAAATATTTAATAAAATACAATACAAAATATTTAAAAAACATTACAATGTAAAATACCTAGGATTGAACTTGACCAAGGAGGCAAAAATCCTCTACAGTCCTTAAATACACAAGTTAAACAAGACATCAGAATACTCTAAGTCCTATGTTGCTGAGTTGGCAAACCCAATATTATGAAAATGTCTGTATTACTGAAAGCAATCTACAGATTCGATGCAGTAAACATCAAAATACCAATGACATTCTTCTTAGAAGAAGAAAAATCAATTCTGAAATTCATTTGCAAGCAAAAAGATCTTGAATAACAGAAGCAGTCCTGATCAAAAAGAGCAACACTGCAAGTATCATAATACCAAATCTCAAATTATACAGTGGATCCATATTAGTAAAAGCAGCATGCTAATGGCTCAAAAACAGACAAAAATGTCCAGTGGAACACAATAGAATACCCAGAAATAAACCAAGGATAAAAGTAGGAGAAAATATGAGAGGAGGTAACAAGACTCAGAAATATATGCATTACCTTACTTATGTAATTGTAACCCCTCTGTACATCACCTTTACAATAAAATTTAAATTAAAAAAGAGAAAAGTAGAAATAAAACTATACAGCTCCAGGTATCTAATTTTTGGCAAAGAAGCAAAAAATCCATACATTAGAGAAAAGACAGCTTCTTTAACAAGTGATGTGGGGAAAACTGGTTATCTATATGAAAGAGATTAAAACTAGACCTCTTATCTTTCACTTTGAACAAAAAATCAACTCCAAATAGACCAAAGACTTCAGTGGAAGACGTGAAACTGAAAACACTACTGAAAACACATAGAACACTCTAGAATAAAAAAGGCATAGGTAATTATTTTCTGAATAGAACTTCAATTGCCTCCTGAATAGTTAAGATTTGAAGCATAAACTACCATATCTGGCTTGAGTCTTTTATTATTATTTTTGTCCAATCACTATATTTTAATTAGAGTATTTCATCTACATGCATTCAAAGCTAATTATCAATAGGTAAAGTCTTAGTACACCATTTTGTAACTTGTTTTCTAGTTTTATTGTTATCCCCTCCCCCCATCATTTCTTTATAGTCAACTATGATGGTTTAATGACTACTCTGCTGGGTTTGCCTTGGTTCTTTGCTCATTATTTTCATTTTTCTATTATAAATTTTTTCCTTGCGGTTACCATGAAGTGTACAAAAAACCTCTTTGATTTTTTAATTTAAATTTTTATTGTCAAGGTGATGTACAGAGGGGTTACAGTTACATAATAAAGGTAATAAGTATATTTTTTGTCATACTTGCTACCCTTTCCCTCATTTTTCTCCTACTTTCCCTCCTCCCCACCTCCCCCCAAGTTGTACAGATCACTTCCAACATATGGTCTTCCAACATATATCACTCTTCCAACATATATCACTCTTGCACCTCTTTGATTTTAACAAGGTATTTGAAATGATAGCAACTTAACTGGATTATAAAGAACAGAAAACAGAAAATAACTGGTGGGCAATCCAAGTGGAGCTCCCCACTACCTGAATACCCTGTTGGTACATCCTTCATAAAGAAACAGAATACCTACAAAGAGTAGGTTGTGCTTCCCTTAATCTCACTGGAGTCAGTGTAGTCTGAGATGTCTCATCTAGAGTCAATATCTTACGTTGCACACTGTGGAAATTTGGCTATGCTTTGCACAGAATCACCAGGATTAAACCATCTCCAGGTTCCTATGTCACACCTGAGGCTACCAATGGTGAAAAGCTGTGCTGTACTGTGAGCTGCACTTGCCAGGACCAGCACAATGTTGAAGTAAGACCCAGGCCTAAGCTGCGATAGGATACCTATTTCCTGAGATGGACTTTTGGCCCAGGACTGCTGCAAACAACAGTAGTCCAGTAGTCTTTACCTGGTACTAGAGTTGTTCCAGAGACAGCTACCCTCAGACAGGCCTATGTGTGGAGACCATTAGGATCTTCAAAGTGTCAGGTTTCACTAGGCCAGCACTAAGTTCCACTGCAAAGTCTCGACTTACTACATTTTCCTATCCTAGTTACTGGAATCTGTCCCAGACTTAGCTGTCTAAAGTTTGGGTGGTGTTGGTAAAGGTCAACTCCTGGCCTTCCAGGTTGATGTCTAGATTGTGTCCGAATTTCACAACTCCTAGGAGATACGTAGTCCATGCTACAGTTTGTGGTGATGCAAGCAAAAACACAAATCCTTCCCTTGTCCATCCATTGGTCACATCTGTGTCTTACAGTTGCAGGAATCAGTACAGTCTTGGTTCAAAGGTGAGTGTTTCCCAGACTCACTTCAAGGCCTGCAATGATGCATGCCCAGACTCAAGTCTGTCCTGGTGCAGAGGTTTCTGTCTGATACTTGAGTGAAGTACCTGTGAGTTCTGGTTTTCAGTTTCTGTTGGGGGCATGGGTTCTAACACAAAGCTCTGAGCTAGTTTTCATGTGGTAGGTGAATCCTGTTCCTCACTCTGCCTTCTGAAGGTAGAGGAGTGGTGAATACTATCTCTGTGTTATGGCCTAATGCAGTTCTCAGGACTTAGTATGGGACTAGTAGTAGGAGTCATGGGCCTTTGCCTAACCCTGAATTTCAGTGTGGTGGTTCCAGCCTGGATTTCAAGTCTAAGGCTTAGACTCAATATTCTTTGAAGCATAAGCATCTCCTCTGGATCAGCTGCTTGGAGTCAGGGAGGGATGAAACAAGTCTTTCATTCTCACTTTCTGTAATGTGTTTTCTTTCTTTCTTTCTTTCTTTCTTTCTTTCTTTCTTTCTTTCTTTCTTTCTTTCTTTCTTTCTTTCTTTCTTTCTTTCTTTCTTTCTTTCTTTCTTTCTTTCTTTCTTCTTTTTTTCTTTCTTTCTTTCTTCTTTCTTTCTTTCTTTCTTTCTTTCTTTCTTTCTTTCTTTCTTTCTTTCTTTCTTTCTTTCTTTCTTTCTTTCTTTCTTTCTTATTGTGAAAATACTGTACAGAGGGGTTACAATTACATGGGCAAGATAATGAGTACATTTCTTATCAAGCATTGTAGCCTCCTCCTTTGTTTATCCTTCCCATCCCTTCCTAGCATCCCCTCGCCTCCCCACCCAATCCTCACCCCCCCCCCCACCAAAGTTGTAAAGTTCGTTTTCGACATGACAACTTGTACTTCTCATTGTTGCGACGGGTCCACCTGTATCCTTATTTAAACGACTTGTTTTTCCCCTTCCCCTCCACAAATTATACCGACATCAAATACAGTGAAAGCAGGGGTTATACTGTGGGGGAGGGACATAAATTTTTTCTTTCATGCATTTGTTTCTAACACATTTATAAGATTATTTCTTTGTTGCTTTGTAATGTGTTTTTCTTGTGTTATACTAAAGACAGGCACCATGGTATATCACCAGTTTTCCCTAGGTATGTGGAAGCTAGTTTAGCATGTGAATAGCTGTTTCATGTGCTGTCTCTGTGGGGAGGTGATGGCCAAAGGATCTTACCCAGGCACTATTTTCTCCACATTCAATGTCTCTCTATACTGCTGTTTAGGAAATAAGGACAAGAAAAAACCTGTGTACATTCAGAATAGGGCCATGCTTCCCCATTTTTTTTCAATCTTTGGTGATTTAGATCTCAGGAAGCAGAACCTACAAATGCAGAGAGATGACTTTTTTTGCGTACCATTCCTGGGAATTGAATGCAGAGTCTGGGTGCTGTCCCTGAGCTTTGGTGCTCAAGCCTAGCACTCTACCAATTGAGCTGCAGCTCCATTTTTCTGGCTTTTGGGTGGTTAATTGGAAATAAGAGTCTTACACAATTTCCTGCCCAGGACTGGCTTCAAACTGTGACCATCAGATCCTCAGATATCAGCCTCCTGAGCAGCTAAAATTACAGGTGTGACTGACCTGCACCCATCAAGAGCTGACTTTTAATTGATTATTTGATATTCTTATACTTGTGTGTGCTATCTTGTACATAATATACTAGCATAGTAGTGTCTGCTTACAATGTATTGATTAGTAAATGTGTATGTAAGTCAGAAGTTCCTGCTCAAATTCTCTTCTCATGACAGTGAGATACTGACTTCAGGGACAAGTGATATGCCTGATCAAGTTCAATCTCCCTAGCAGTGCAATGTGGGTCTTACGTGATGTGTTTCCCCACCTTATTTCTTTCTCAAAGACAGGAGTAAACCACAGGGAACATACAGTGCAGGTGATGGAAGGAATTATTATCCAACAGGTAGAAATACAATGCGACAGAGATTGGCAAGGGGTAATCTTTTTTTAGTTTTTAAAGTAAGTTTTTTATTGTAAAAAATACTGTACAGAGGGGATACAATAACATGAGCAAGGTAATGAGTACATGTCTTTTTAAAATTTTTTTTATTGTGAGAATACCATACAGAGGGGGTTACAATAACATGGGCAAGATAACGAGTACATTTCTTATCAAGCATTGTTGCCTCCTCTTCGTTTCCCCTTCCCATCCCTTCCCATACTCCCCCCTCCCCCTCCCCCCACCAAAGTTGTAAAGTTTGTTTTTCGACATAACGACTTGTACATCTCATTGTTGCAATGGGTCCAACTGCATCCCTAGTTAAATGATTTGTTTTTCCCCTCCCCTCCACAAATTATACCAACATCAAATACAGTGAAAGCATGGATTATATACACAAGCATGGATTATATATACAAATCAACATAGAAATCATCTAATAAATATGTTAGAAACAATTGCATGAAAGGAAAAAAAGCACACACAAAAACATTTGAATACTTATCTTGGGGTTCATTCTCCTAACATCAACTAATCTGACCTTTTCTGCTTGACTCAGACATATACTAGTTATTGCAAATAAAGGAAACCATGGGACCTATGTTTCTTTGGGCCTGGCTTACTTCACTTAATATAATTTTTTCCAAGTCTTTCCATTTCCTAACAAATGGGGCAATGCCATTCTTTCTGATGGAGGCATAGAATTCCATTGTGTATATATACCACATTTTCTTGATCCATTCATCTACTGAAGGGCATCTGGGTTGGTTTCATATCTTAGCTATGGTAAATAATGCTGCAATAAACATAGTTGTACTGGTAGCTTTAGTATGGCCTTGTTTGTGATTGCCTGGGGAAATGCCCAGCAGTGGGATTGCTGAGTCATAGGGGAGCTCTATGTGGAGTCTTTTGAGGAACCTCCATACTGATTTCCAAAGTGGTTGAACAAGTTTACACTCCCACTAACAATGTAGTAATGTTCCCTTCTGTTCACATCCCCTCCACCATCTGTTGTTATTAGAGTTCTTGATTATAGGCATTCTAACAATTTATCCAAAAAAATCATACACCACGATCAAACAGGATTCATTTTAGGGTTGCAAAGCTGGCTCAATATACACAAATCAATTAACATAATTCAATACATCAACAAGAGCAAGGGTAAGAACCACATGGTTATCTCCATAGATGCAGAAAAAGCATTTGACAAGATCCAAAACCCCTTTATGATGAAGGTTGTGGAAAAATCAGGAATCCAGAGAACCTTCCTCAATACAATAAAGGCTATATGTGAAAAACCTACAGCCAGCATTATACTCAATGGTGAAAAACTAAAGCCATTTCCTTGTCTCAGGAATGATACAAGAATGCCCAGTCTCTCCATTGCTCTTCAATTTAGTAATAGAATACCTAGCTACAGAAATAAGACAAGATGCAAACATAAAGGGGATCCAAATAGGGAAAAGAGAAGTAAAACTCTACGTCTTTGCAGATGACATGATCTTGTATTTAAAGAATCCCATGGACTCCGCTCTCAAATTACCCAAGGTGATTCAAAACTGTGGCAAAATGGTAGGGTCAGAAATCAATGACCTTTCTGTATGCCAAAAATGAGAAAAGTGTGGCTGAAAGTAGGAAAGCAACTCCATTTGTAATAGCCCCACAAAAAATAAAATACCTAGCAATTAACTTAACCAAAGAAGTGAAGGACCTCTATGATGAAAACTTTAAAAACCTGAAAAAGGAAATCAAAACAGAACTTGGAAAGTGGCATAAACTCCCATGCTCCTGGATTGGAAAGAAAATGGCAATACTTCCCAAGGCTATCTACAAATTTAATGTGTTACCTATCAACATTCCAACCTCATTCTTCAAGGAGATAGAAGAGGCAATCCAAAACTTCAAATGGAACCTTAAAAGACCCCGAATAGCAAAAGCGATCCTCAACAGAAAGACCACTGCTGGAGGAATAGCAATACCAAATTTCAAACTCTACTACAAAGTCATAGTAATCAAAACAGCTTGGTACTGGCACAAGAACAGACCTCAGGACCCATGGAATAGAATTGAAAACCCAGAAATGAACCTACAGACCTATAGCCATCTAATCTTCAATAAGGGAGCTAAAAAAATAGAATGGAAGAAAGACAGCCTCTTCAGTAAATGGTGCTGGCAAAATTGGTTAACTACTTGTGGAAAACTAAAGCTAGATCCTTATATATCACCCTGCACCAGAATCAACTCCAAATGGATCAAAGTCCTCAGAGTCAAAGCAGACACTCTGAAAACATTACAGGATGGAATAGGAGAATCCCTAGGTCTCCTTGACACAGGCCAAAATTTTCTTAATAGAGACCTAGAAACACAACAAATCAAAGAAAGGTTGGACAAATGGGATTGCATGAAATTGCAGAGCTTCTGCATGACAAAGAACATAGCTAGCAAGATCAATAGAAAGCCCATGGATTGGGAGAAGATCTTCACTAGCAATATAATGGACAAGGGTCTCATGTCTAAAATACCCCTGGAACTCAAAAAATTAAATCCCCCAGAAACAAATCTTCAAAGAAACAACTGCTCAATAAGCTAATGAATTACAGAGAAACTTCTCTGAAGCGGAAAGAAGGATGGCCAATAGACACATGAAGAAATGCTCAACCTCTCTAGTCATAAAAGAAACGCAAATCAAAACAACATTGAGATCCAACCTCACCCCAGTTAGAATGGCTATAATCATATCTCTTATCGAGCATTGTTGTCTCCTCGTTTGTTTTTCTCCTACGATCCCTTTCCTCCCATCTCTACAACTACATCCCCTCCTCCCCCGGCTCCCCACCTAAATTGTAAAGTTTGTTTTTTAAAATAGCGTCTTGTACATCTAATTGTTGCAATGGGTCAACCTGTATCCCTATTTAAACAATTTGTTTTTTTCCTCTCCTTCGCCAAATTATACCAACATCAAATACAGTGAAAACAGGGGTTATACCGAGGGGGATACAAAGCAACAAAAAAAATCATGTGGTACCCTATAAATACTTTACAAACAATAGCAAGCAAGAAAAAACCACTTGTGTATTTATCTTGGGGTTCATTTCGTCTAATATCATCTTATCTGACCTTTTCTGCTTGTCTCAGATATATACTAGTTTTTGCAAATAAGGGAAACCATGGGACCTATGTTTCTTTGCACCTGGCTTGCTTCACTTAATATATATTTTCCAAGTCTTTCCATTTCCTAACAAATGGGGCAATGTCATTCTTTCTGATGGAGGCATAGAATTCCATTGTGTATATATACCACATTTTCTTGGCCCATTTATCTATTGAGGGGCATCTGGTTTGGTTTCATATCTTAGTTATGGTAAATAAGGCTGCAATAAACATAGTAGTGCTGGTAGGTTTAGTGTGGTCTTGTTTGTGAACATTGGGGTAAATGCCCAGCAGTGGGATTGCTGGGTCATAGGGGAGCTCTATGTGGAGTCTTTTGAGGAACCTCCATACTACTTTCCAAAGTGGTTGAACAAGTTTACACTCTCACCAACAATGCTGTAAGGTTCCCTTCTGTCCACATCCCCTCCAGCATCTGATGTTATTAGAGCTCTTGATTATAGCCATTCTAACTGGGGTGAGGTGGAATCTCAATGTTGTTTTGCTTTGCATTTCTTTTATGGCTAGAGAGGTTGAGCATTTCTTCATGTGTCTATTGGCCATCCTTCTTTCCTCTTCAGAGAAGTTTCTCTTTAAGTCTTTAGCCCACTTATTTATTGGGAAGTTGTTTCTTTGAAGATTTGTGATTGGGGAATTTAATTTTTTGAGTTCCAGGTATATTTTAGATATGAGACCCTTGTCCATTGTATTGCTAGTGAAGATCTTCTCCCAATCCATGGGCTTTCTATTGATCTTGCTAGTTATGTCCTTTGCCATGCAGAAGCTCTGCAGCTTCATGCAATCTGATTTGTCCAACCTTTCTTTGATTTGTTGTGTTCCTGGGTCTCTATTAAGAAAATTTTGGCCTGTGTCAAGGAGACCTAGGGTTTCTCCTATTGCATCCTGTAATATTTTCAGAGTGTCTGCTTTGACTCTGAGGACTTTGATCCATTTGGAGTTGATTCTGGTGCAGGGTGATATATAAGGATCTAGCTTTAGTTTTCCACAAGTAGTTAACCAATTTTGCCAGCACCATTTACTGAAGAGGCTGTCTTTCTTCCAACTTTTTTAGCTCCCTTATTGAAGATTAGATGGCTATAGGTCTGTAGGTTCATTTCTGGGTTTTCAATTCTATTCCATGGGTCCTGAGGTCTGTTCTTGTGCCAGTACCAAGCTGTTTTGATTACTATGGCATTGTAGTAGAGTTTGAAATTTGGTATTGCTATTCCTCCAGCAGTGTTCTTTCTGTTGAGAATCGCTTTTGCTATTTGAGGTCTTTTATTGTTCCATATGAAGTTTAAGATTGCCTCTTCTATCTCCTTGAAGAATGAGGTTGGAATATTGATAGTATCACATTGAATTTGTAGATAGCCTTGGGAAGTATTGCCATTTTCACGATGTTTATCTTTCCAATCCAGGAGCATGGGAGTTTTTGCCACTTTCCAAGTTCTGTTTTGATTTCCTTTTTCAGGTTTTTAAAGTTTTCATCATAGAGGTCCTTCACTTCTTTGGTTAAGTTAATTGCTAGGTATTTTATTTTTTGTGGGGCTATTACGAATGGAGTTGCTTTCCTAATTTCAACCACACTTTTCTCATTGTTGGCATACAGAAAAGCCATTGATTTTTGAGGGTTAATTTTATACCCTGCTACTTTGCCAAAGTTTTGAATCAGGTTGAGTAATTTGGGAGTGGAGTCTATGGGATTCTTTAAATACAAGATCATGTCATCTGCAAAGAGGGAGTTTTACTTCTCCTTTCCCTATTTGGATCCCCTTTATGTTTGCATCTTGTCTTATTGCTGTAGCTAGGCATTCTAATACTAGATTGAAGAGAAGTGGAGAGACTGGACATCCTTGTCTCCTCCCTCAGTTAAGAGGAAATGGCTTTAGTTTTTCAACATTAAGTATAATACTGGCTGTAGGTTTGTCATATGCAGCCTTTATTGTATTGAGGAATGTTCCATGGATTCCTAATTTTTCCAGAACTTTCATCATAAAGGGGTGTTGGATCTTGTGAAATGCTTTTTCTACATATATTGAGATAATGTGCTTCTTGTTCTTGCTCCTGTTGATGTGATGAATTATATTAATTGATTTTCGTATGTTGGACTAGTTTTGCAACCCTGAAATGAATCCGGTTTGATCGTGGTGTATAATTTTTTGGATGAATTGTTGAAGTCGATTGGCCAGAATTCAGTTGAGAAGTTTTGCATCAATGTTCATCAAAGAAATGGGTCTATATTACTCTTTCTTTTTTTGGGGGGGTTGGGTCCGGTCGTGGGGCCTGAACTCTGGGCCTGGGAGCTGTCCCTCAGCTCTTCAGCTCAAGGCTAGCGCTCTACTACTTGAGCCACAGCACCACTTCCGGCTTTTTTCTTTTTGTTTATGTGCTGCTGAGGAATTAAACCCAGGGCCTCATGCATACAAGGCAAGCACTCTACCACTAAGCCATCTTCCCAGCCTATATTACTCTTTCTTTGATCAGTCACTGCCTGGTTTTCGGATGAGGGTTATGATGGCTTCATAGAATGAGTTCGGTAGTGGAATTTCTCTTTCAATTTCATTGAAGAGTTGGAGGAGTATAGGTGTGAGCTCTGCTTTGAAGGCCTGGTAGAATTCCGCTGTAAATCCATCTGGTCCTGGGTTTTTCTTAGATGGGAGGTCTCTTATTGCTTTTTCTATTTCAATGCTTGATATGGGCCTGTTAAGACGGTTTAACTCATCATGGTTTAATTTCGGCATGTCAATATTTGCTAGGAAAAGGTCCATTTCTGCCAAGTTCTCAAACTTATTAGCATAAAGTTTTGAGAAGTATTCCCTTATAATGTTCTGAATCTTGGTTGTTTCCGTGGTGATGTTTCCATTCTCATCTCTGAGTTTGTTTATTTGGGTGTGTTCTCTTTCTGATAAAATTTGCTAAAGGTCTGTCAATTTTGTTAATTTTTTTTGAAGGACCAACTCTTTGTTTTGTTGATTCTTTCTATGGATTTTTTGGATTTTAATTTGTTTAATTCTGATTTACTTTTAATTATTTCTTTCCATCTACTGGATTGGGGTTTATCTTGCTGTTCTTTTTCAAGGAGGCTCAGATGTCTCATTAAATTGTTGGTTTCAGAGCTCTCCAATTTGTTGATGTAGGAACTCAGAGCTATAAACTTGCCCCTGAGTACTGCCTTTGCTGTGTCCCAGAGGAGCTGGTAATTTGTGTGTTCATTTTTGTTGAATATCATGAATATTTGAATTTCCTTTCTAACCTCTTCTGTGACCCACTCGTGATTCAGCAGTGTGTTGTTCAGCCTCCATGTGTTACAGGATTTTCTTTGGTGGCTTTTGGTGTTGAGTTCTAATTTTATTCCGTTGTGGTCTGAGAGAATCCAAGGTATAACTTCTATGTTGCTGAATTTGGACGTTTGCTTTGTGACCTAAAATATGGTCTATTTTGGAAAATGTTCCATGTGCTGCTGAGAAAAACGTGTTTTCTGATGCTGCTGGATGAAATATTTGGTAGATGTCTGTTAAATCTAGTTGATCCATGCAGTTGTTTAGATCTGGGCTTTCTCTGTTGAGTTTTTGCCGAGTTGATCTATCTAGTGGGGAGAGTGGTGTGTTAAAGTCCCCAACAATTAATGTCTTTGGATCTATATGGGATTTGAGGGAAAGTAGTGTTTCTTGGATAAATTTGGGTTCTCCATTGTTTGGCAAATAGATATTTAGAATTGTAATATCCTCCTGAAGGAGAGATCCTTTAATTAGTATGTAGCGACCTTCTTTATCTTTTCTCACTAATTTTGATTTGAAGTCTATTTTATCTGATATTAGGATTGCAACTCCCACCTGTTTATGGGGGCCATTTGCTTGGTAGATTTTGTTCCAGCCTTCCACATTGAAAATGTGTTAGTTTTTATAGGCAAGGTGTGACTCCTGAAGGCAGCAGATAGAAGGATCTTGCTTTTTGATCCAACTAGACAGTCTATGTTGCTTAATTGGAGAGTTAAGTCCGTTAACGTTGAGAGATAGGACTGAGAGGTATTTGGGAGTTCCTGCCATTTTATCCACCTTCTTGGGGGCTGGGAAAACTGGGTTCTTCCTATGGTTCTTGGATTCTCATTTGTGTGCGGTTTCTTGGCCTTTATTATGGTCTTGTTGGTTTTCTATGTGTGGGACATCTTTTAGTAACTTTGGTAGGGCTGGTTTGGTGGAGATGTATTGTTTCAATTTTTCTTTGCTATGGAAGGTTTTTATTTGACCTTCGGTTATGAAGGAGAGTTTAGCTGGGTACAGTATTCTTGGTTGATTGTTGTTTGTATTTAGGACATGGCATACATTATTCCATGCTCTTCTTGTTTTGATTGCCTCTGCTGAGAAATCTGAAGTGATTCTAGTTGGTTTCCATTTATAGGTGATCGATCTTTTCTCCTTGACAGCTTTAAGGATCTTTTCCTTGGTCTGAATTGATCCCGTGTGGATTATAATGTGACGGTGGGATGTCCTGTTCTGGTCTGGTCTATTTGGAGTTCTAAAAGCTTCTTGTATCTGAATAGGCCTAACTTTTTACATGTTTGCGAAGTTCTCTGCTAGGTTCCTGTTAAACAAATTTCCTAGACCATTAACTTCTGTCTCTAGGTGCTCCTCTACACTCATTATCCTCAGATTAGGCCTTCAGATGGTGTCTTCCAAGTGCTGAATAGATCTATCATATTTCTTGGATTTGTCTTGGATGGTTGTATGTTCTTTCTCTATAATATCTAGGCTGTCTTCAATCCCTGAGATTCAATCTTCTGCATGGTCTAACCTGCTGTCAAGACTTTTTACTTTGTTTTTTTATTTCTTTCCCTTCTAATTGGTCTACTTTGATGGCTTCAAATTCTTTGTTGGAGCTTTGTTTTAGATCTTGTATGAATTTCTTTACTTCATTGATTTGGTGTTCAGTGTTTATTCTCAAATCACTTAGTTGATTGGTTTTGGTTTCCTTGGACTCCCATACCTTCTGTTGGGTTCCATTCAGCATTCCCTTTGTGGTCTCCTTGACTTCTTTCATCTGTCTGTTTATGGATTCTATGAATTCCTTTAGTGATCTTTCTGTATTCTCATCCCGCTGTCTCAATTCCTGTATCACTCTTTGATTAGCTTCTTCATGTTCACACAGTTCCTGTAGTTCTCTTTGAGTGTTCTCAGCCTGCTCATGCAAATCCTGACTTTCTCTTTGACTGATCTCAGCCTGCTCATGCCATTCCTTTATTTCTCTTTGAGTGTTCTCAAGCTGCTCACACAATTCCTGTATCAATCTTTGAGTAACTTCCTCACGCTCATGATATTCCTGTATTAACCTTTGTTTTGCCTCCTCTCTCTCTCTATCATGCTCATTCAGAATCCCTTGCAGGTTTTCAATCTTTTACCATGTTTACCAGTAGTGTTTGTAGAGCTTTTTGGGAACTCTCCTCTGGATTATTCATTATCTTTTCTGTTCCCTGATTATCTTGAGTGGGAGTTGAGATACCCGGACTTGCCATTATTCTTGTTTTTCTTGGTTGCTCTGCCCATTTGGGATGAAAGTAACTCCAGTTTTGTGCTAGCACACTATATTAAGGCAAGCATCAACCAAAGTCTGTAGTTGCACAGTCAAAAGTCTGCAGATACAATCTAGTTCAACAGATATATCTATTCAACATCAAACAACTATGTATTAATTGGCTATGAACTGCAAAGAAGAATTTGGAAAACAGAAGTTTTTAGGTTTAGAGAGAGATGGGTAAAAATAGGTATAGAGTGATGTGAAAAGACAGTTGGAGAGTTAACTTAACTAAATCCTAATCTCAAAGCGGGAAATAGGTGGATAGAATGATAGTAGAGAGAGAAAAAATAAGAAAGAGAAACAAAAAAAGCACAAGAAAAAATAGAAAAACAAAAATTAAAAATTAAAAAGTGCAGCACTTAAAAATTATCCAAAATTGAAAACATAATATTTAGAGAAGAATGTGGATAGAATAAGAGAAGGGGAGGGATAGAAAGGAGATGTGAAAAACTTTAAAATAAAAATGCTTAACAATATATAGGTATAAAGAGGTAGTACTGATATTAAGCAATTTAAGTCTAAGAGGTTTTAAATTGAGTAATAAATTTCTGGATTAAGTGTGTACACAATGGTGGCTAAGGTCTAATAATTGACTACGGGTATGTCTGAGGATGAGCAGAACATCAATTAAGTCACGCAAAGAAGAATGAAAGAGAAGAAAAAGTGAAAAGAATGAGAAGGAAAGTAAAAAGGACAAATGGTCAGTAGAGATAAACAAAAAATTTTAAGAAAAAGATAAAAAGTACACACACATATAACCCTAAAATAAAAATTATAAGAGGAAGAAAAAAAGTTAATAGAAAACAAAAATGTTTTTAAATTTAAAAATGAAAAATTACAAAAAAGTTATATAAAAAATTTTTTTAATAAAAGGTATATAAAAAAGAGTTCTTTGTTTTTTTTTGAGGGGATGGGAAGATCTTGTATCTCCCTTTTGTCTGTAACCACTGTCTTGTTGGAGTCTCTGGTCTGCTTGTGGTGTTTGATTTTCCTGTGGCTTGGATGGTTTCTTAAGTCAGTTTGTTTGAGCAGGCAGAAAAATGCTCTGCTTTACCCAGGGTTTTGTGATCCTCCTCCCAAGCTAGTTCAATGGGAGGGAGATCTGCTTTGAGTATCATAAAAGATGGAGATGGCTGTTTCCTCTAGTTTGGAGATGCTGTGATGAGGCTAGGTTCTGGGTAGAGTTGAGTCCTGTCAGGAAACAGTAGCTTTTCCCTGAGCAGCTAGCTTCTGAGGAACTCACAGAGCCCAGCCTGGAGCCATTCTCAGGGTTTATGTTTACTGAATTTCAATTGATTGTCAAGGCTGCTGTAGGGACGGGCAGCCTCTGGCTCTGTTTACTCAAGGAAGAAAGCCACACCCGAGGCTGGCAGCCTAGCTGAGTGACTTTTCCCTGGGGGGATCTGAGCCTGGCAGGTCAGGTTAGGTTCCTGTGACCTGCTAAATGACTTGTTTTCTTCCAAGGCCTGAGTTGGAGCTAGCTGCTCAGCCAGGCCTTTGTCAGTATCAAAGATGGAGATCTCCTATAGTGGGGGGAAGGAGGGGTGGCTTTCCCTCCTCTGCTTCCTAATAAGGACTGAGGACGTCAGGCTTCTACTTACGCCAGAGTCTTGGTTCCTGGGTCCTCTCTGGTCTGCGAACTGCTGTCAGTTCTTGTTGGTGTTGAGTAGAATCTGCTTGCTTGCTGCGTCTGGCGCCTTTGTCCTGGACTCTCTGTGTTGTAGGTATGGGGGCTACGGCCACCGCCGCCACCGCCACTGCTGCCGCCGCCACTGGTGCCGCAGCCTCAGCTGCTGGCAAGTGCTCAGAACTGTCTCCTTGCCTGGATTTTCCCTCTCTGGCCTAACTCTCTGTACTGTGATGGCACACTTGGTGTGATTATCTGGCTTAGGACTGTTCACTGGAACTCTAAAACTGCTTTCTATGTGAGAGCTTGTTTACTCTCCAACTTCTCCTCAGCCATCTTCCCGGAACACTCTCTGTAAGTCTTTAGCCCACTTATTTATTGTGCAGTTGTTTCTTTGAGGATTTGTTGTTGGGGGAGTTAATTTTTTGAGTTCCAGGTATATTTTAGATATGAGACCCTTGTCCGTTGTATGGCTAGTGAAGATCTTCTCCCAATCCGTGAGCTTTTTTATTAATCTTGCTAGCTGTGTCCTTTGCCATGCAGAAACTCTGCAATTTCATGCAATCCCATTTGTCCAACCTTTCTTTGATTTGTTGTGTTTCTGGGTCTCTATTAAGAAAATTTTGGAAAACAAAGTTTATAAAAAATATTTAAAACAAAAAAGACTAAGTTCTTAAGAAAAGATTACTAAAGTTAGATAAATTAAGGGCACTTTCACTTGAAAACTAAAAATGTATTTAAGCATTTAAATGTACTAAGAATTTTAAAAGTAAGTTTAAATTAATAAAGTGTCATATTTCCCTACCAAAAAAAAAAAAAAAAAGAAAAAAGAAAATTTCAGCCTGTGCCAAGGAGACCTAAGGTTTCTCCTATTCCTTCCTGTAATGTTTTCAGGGTTTCTGGCAGGGGGTAATCTTGACATGTACTCTGTCAAGGGCTTCACTGAAGAGTACCATAAACGTCTTGACAGGTGGGTGGAACAGGATTATGAGAACGTAAATACAGGTTCTCACAGTAGCACAGGCTGGAAGTTGGCCAGCATCACAGAAATGTGACACGAGGTAACAAGGAGCCACACTTAGACTAGAGTGTGACTCAAGCCTAGGACTGAAATCCTTTGAGAGAGAGAGAGAGAGGGCTGATGAGAGCAAGGTAGTTACAAGCACTAGGCTTGGTGAAATAGGAAAAAGCAGTAGCATGAGTGAGGAAGGATTATAGAAGCACCTGGGTTGCACAAGAATGAGGACTGCTTAATTTACTCTGACCTGAGGTCAGAGCTGACCCAGAAGCAAGATGGCCTGTAGCAAAGTACCAGAATGCTGTATGGCTATTATCTCTCTGGCTTATGTCAGGGTAATCTTATAGCTTAATGTAGATCTGAGCGTGAAACTGGGGAAAGGTTACCTTGGAATATATCTTTTGTTATAGAGAATGAACATCGACAGGGGTTGTAGCAGAATCTAATATGACATTTGCATTCAACGCAATGTTTAGATTGTCCCTCTATGTTAGTAAGTTTTCCATCACTGTTAAAAATGCTTGGCAGGCTGGGAAGGTGGCTCAGTGGTAGAGTGCTTGCCTTGCATGCTTGAGGCCCTGGGTTTGATTCCTTAGCCCCACATAAGCAAAAAGAAAAAAGCCAGAAGTGGCACTGTGGCTTAAATGGTAGAGCGCTAGCCATGAGCTGAAGAGCTGAGGGACAGTGCCCAGGCCCAGAGTTCAGGCCCCATGATCAGACCCCCCCAAAACAGAAATACTTGGCATAATCAGCTTATATAGAGGAACCATTTCTTTTGATTCACAAATTTGAAATAGAATAATAGAATAGAACATTGTTCTTGTTGCCTTTGGTCCAGTGGGGAGTCAGTATATCAAGGTAGAAAGTGCATGGCATACAAGTCATTTACCTCATCGTGAGGAACCAATGAGAGTATGCAAGAAGAGGGGTTGGGTCTCTCATTTCCTTAAAGGGCATGCCCCCAGAGCCTGGAAGACCTCTTACTATGTTCCACCTCCTAAAGTTTTCAGTTACCCTTCAATAGTGCAAAGCTGGGGACTAAGCCCCTTAATATATGGGCCTTTAGGGGGCATTCCAGATCCAAACTCTAGCATCCTAGAATAAAGATAACAGCAAACATCTAGATTGTGCTTTGACTCTTTAAATCATCAAAACAATCTTTTGAAAATTGATTTATTATTAATCATGTTTTCACGATAAGGAGACTGAAGCACAGAGATTTAGTAAAGTGCCTAGGAGTACACAGGAAGTAGAAGAGCCGATTCATTCAGTCAGTCTGGCATGAAAGTCTATGCTCTTTACCACTGTGCATGCTATTTCTCTGTGTAGTATACTAGTGTTGGTTCTCATCACAGCCTTTAAGCACCCAATTCTTCCATCAAATTGGGATTCTTACTATGTACCACTTGTTTTGTGACTTCCTTCCTGAGGGCCTTCCTACTGTTCTTTTGCCTCTGATAATCTGACTCTAAGGCTTTCTTTTCCTTGATCCTTATACACTAGACTGGCTATGCTTATAGTTGATGGTGACTTTGCAATTTTAGTCACTGATTGAAGTTTAAGGGGCAGAGTCCTAGCCCAAACCTTGGCACTAATGGCTTTAGGGACATGGAGTTCTCACTCCTTTCCCTCTCTAACTTGGATGGTGATGAGGAGGATGAGGATGAGGATGATGAAGAGAGAGAGAAGAACAATAGAGAGACTGGGAAAATTCAAAGCATAAAGACTAACAGAAACTGGTCCTGGGAAAATCTAGAGTGAAAGGCTTTTCCCAGAGAGAGAGACTTGTCTCTGGGTAAGTAGTGTTTGTGGCCAAGGGTCGGGAGGTGGGCAGTGAGGGGCGGACAAAGCTAGCTCCCTAGTTTGCTGAGGGACAGATTAGACTCAGGGTTGGCTTCCTTTCACTGTTGTTGTTTTTGGACAATAGAGTATTTCCACTCCCTCAGGAGTGCTGATTCTGGGATGGTATCACTTGTGTTGTGTTGGTTCCCAATAATCTTTACAGAGCATCTAATTATAGACTGGCAGTGGAGAGAAAGTGAAGAGGCAAGTGCATGCTGTGATAATTGCTAGGTGAAGACTACTGTATATTACAAAGAACATCTGTAAAAGGCTTTGGAGGGGAATGGGGCATGAGGCAGGCAAGGATATATTCAAGAAAGGAGAGTGACATTTGGCATGCTTAATTCTTCTGGAATAGGAGTGCAGCATCTACAGGGTTTTGCAGAGACTCAAGTGATTTTTGCATGAAAGAAAATCAAAAGTTACTCTTTGGCTGTGGGAGAACACTTGCTTAGTCAATGGAAGAACACATGCTTAGCCTGAATAGGGCCCTAAGTTTAATTGGAGCAGTGCACAAAATACAAGTTAAAAGGTCCTCTGGTATTATTGTTTCACCTCTTTGTGTCCCCAACTCTTCCTGTAGTAATGCAAGGATATTTGCTTTTCCAGGGCACACACCCTTGTAGAGGGCAGAGCCAGCAGATCTTTGCTAGGTATGTTGTGTGAGCTGAGGTCTTCCATCTTCCCTGCAAAGTTGTGAACTGATTCAGGGCAGAACTATGTGTTTACCACTGTATCTGCTATTCTTCATGCTCTTCAGATGTACAGATTTTGTGTTGCAGAATGACAAATTACCATGAAATACAATACTCATTCATCTGCTCAGTTCTGTCAGTTAGAAGTTCAGTAAAGCATGAGTAGAGTACTTGCTGAAGTCAATGTAGTACTTGGGCTGAATACTATTCTGGATGCACTGGGGAAAAATGTGCTGCCAAGTTTGTTATTGTTGGTGGTACATAATTTAGAAGTTCCTTAATTTTGTAGGATTGAAAACTTTTTTCCTTATTGGTTGTTGACTAGGGGCCACTTTGTTTTTCAAGACCTCTCACATTCCTTGCTATATGATTTCTTCCATTTTCTAGTACCATTTGTGAAAAAGCTTGTCCTTTCTCACTGATTGCTTCTGTAGCTTGTAAAAAATCAGTTGCCTTAAGATCATTAGCAATAGCCTGGATATGGAATCATCTTAAGTGATCACCAATGGATGAATGGGCAAAGAAAATGTGGTATAAACACACAATACAGTATTACTGAGCCACTAAAAAAATTCTGTCATAGGAAACTCTGTCTTTTACATATAAAATTATATGAGATCCTATCTTTGCATCAAAAGTGGAAGGAACTGGAGGCTATTAAGCGCAGAAAGAAAAACAATATTTGAAACAAGTTAATTTGAATAATGATTATAGTAACTGGGAAAGGTATTGTGTTAGGGGGACAGTGGAAAGTTGGACAATGGGTGCCCAAACCACAGTTAGATAAAAAGAATTCTAGTATCCCACAGCAGAAAGCAGTGACTGTAGTTCATGGTAACATAGTCTACATTTTTAAAATAAATACAAGAGAGGAGGTCAAAGGTTCAAAACAAAGAAATGATACCAGAAATATTTTTTTGTTGGTCATGGGGCTTGAACTCTGGGCCTGAGCAATGTCCCTCAGCTCTTCAGCTCAAGGCTAGCACTCTACCACTTGAGCCATAGAGCCACCTCCAGTTTTCTGTTGGTTCATTGGAGATAAGAGTTTCATGGCCTTCCTGCCCTGGCTGGCTTTGAACTGTCCTCAGATCTCAGCCTCTTGAGTAGCTAGAATTACAGGCATGAACCATCAGCATCTGGCTAGGAGAAATACATTTTAATCACCCCAATTTGATCTGTACATGCCACATACATGTGTTGAAATGCAATACTATACTTCCCAAATATGTACATTTATTACACATGAATTAAGGAATTAAGCAAAACAAGCATAGGAGAAAAAAATCAATTGCCCAAATGAATGTGAATCTATTTCTAAACTTTCCAGTTTTCTGCATTAATTCATTTGTTTATTTTTATTCCAATACCCAAGTTTTGTGTTGTGTTTATAAGTCTTGAAATCAGATCATGGAAGTCCTCCAACAGTGTTAATTTTTTTCATTTCTTCTGACAACCTAAGTTGTGTATGTTTCCATGTGATTTTAATTTTATTTTACTTATTTATTTTTCCATGGCTCAAGTGGTAGAGTGCTAGCCTTGAAGGAAAAAGTTCAGGGACAGCGCTCAGGCCCTGAGTTAAAGCTCCAGGACTAGCACCACCCCGCCCCCCCCAACCCCTCCCCCCTCCCCCCCACCCCGCCAAAAAAATCCAAAAAACAGAAGAATCTGGGGATCAGAAGAGTCAAGCGTCACATGAGGTTTCCCGCCATGGGAACTAGAGAAGCAAAGTCTGGAGCAGCTGGGCAGAGGAATGAGGGAGTCGAGCAGTTTTGAGGGCCAAGTGAACATGTCCTTTACACCTGCAGTGGACAAGCCAGAGATGAAGAGTCTGGGTTTCTGCCTGTTGAGCCCCAAACACCAGTGCCAGTACCGACTGACCACACACTTCATATGCCAGCTCTATTGCTGCGGTGTGGGCTAGACCTGGGGCACAAGGTGCCAGTGCTGCTCCGCAGATGACACATGTAGGGCTCGGGTTGGGAGCTGGCTGGCCATGAACCAGTCCAAACACTCATTTCTGTGTCCACTGTGTCCAATATCTTGATCGCAGCTGCTCCACTGGAAAAAGCAACCATATCCTCACCTCTCAGCAGACACTATCCAGGACAAAAGTGACTTTTCTCTTTTCCTGCATCCAGATGGACCACCCAAACCCCATTAGCACCCCCTGAAAGCCTCAGCTGGGCACCATCCTCTGAGGGCACAGAGGAAGAGAGGACTGATCTGACTCTGTGACCCCCTAACCCACAGATATGACTTCACATTAAACTCCCTAAAACCCACAGATAGGACTTTACATTAACTCTCTAACTTTTCGTTTTTGGTGGTGCTAGTGTTTGAACTCAGGGCCCTATTCTCTTGCTAGGCAGGCACTCTGCCACTTGAACTACACACTTAATCTTGATTTTTTTTTAAAGATAATGTCTGGAGTTTTTGTCTGTGGGCCAGTTTCAAATCTTATGTGATTTTTAGACTCAGTTTATTAAGACTTTCAGAAGCTAACTAGAATTTTGATTGAGGTACTACAGAAATTACAGATTACATAGGGGAGGATTGACACTTTAAGTTCTTTCATCAATGTTTTGTACTCTAACTTAAAGATCCTAGGCATCTTTTATTTTCTTAATTCATGAGTCTTTAATATTTTTGATGCTTTTATAGATAGTATGGCTTTTAAATTTCAATTTCTACTGTTCATTTCTAGTGTATGAATACATAATTATTTCTGTATATGTAGCCTTCAACTTTGTCAAATTTACTTATTCATTATAGTAGATTTTTATGAAGATTCTATGGAATTTTCTACATAGACTATCTGTAATCTCCAAATAAAAATGATTCTACTTCTTTTCTTTTTTGAATGTCTTCCATATTTTTTCTTCCCTCACTATATGGACTGGGACCTGCAGTGCAATGTTGACTTCGAATAAATGAGAAATCACATTCTTACCTTTATTCTGATTTTAAGGGGAAAGAATTGAGTCTGTCACCATTAATTATGATGTTAAATGTAGATTTTTAAAAATAGATGTTCATCAGGTTAAGGAAATCTCTTTTCACTCTTGCTATTATGATTTTTAAAAGGATGAGGAGTAGATGTTACATATTACCAAATACCTTTTGTCCTTATTGCAATGATCATATGTTTTAAAACATGCTGTTACTATGCAGAATTGCATTGCAGCTTTTAGAATAGCAAATAAATCTTTCATTCCTTAGAGAAAAAATATCATGTGGTCACAATGAATCAATCTTTTATATTGTGAAATTCTGCTTGCTAAAATTGTGTTTAGAATTTTGCTTCTATGTTCATGTGAGATATTAATATTTGATTTTATTTTTTACTTTGTCTGACTTTGGTATGAGAATAAATGCTGACCTCTTAGAATGATGTGGGAGAAATGTTCCTCCCTATTTAATTTACTGCAAGAGTTTGGATAGAATCAACAGACACTATTTCTTCCTTAAATTTTTGGTATGATTTACTAGTGATGCCATGTAAAAATGAAGTTTTATCAATAAAAAGGTTTTAATGATAAATTCAATGGAATTTAACTGTATATACCATGTAATCTATATAAAAGACTATATTTATATATAAGGAACACAACTATTAATATATATCTGTATATATATATATATGTACATGTACGCGCGCACACACACACACACACACACACACACACACACACACACACACACACACACACACACATATATATATTCACATCAAGTCCAGAACTAAAGTGAGACAAGGGGACACTCACTGTTGAGTCATGAAAATCCTTGACAGAGCTCAGTTAACAGCTGTTAGGACATCCATATACTTGTCAAGTGAAAAATAAGTGTTTTAATCCTGAAGTGTGGATCTGAAAGGTGCCATAGCCTCCATCACAATGTTTAATGCACTCCAATTCTTTTCATAGCAATAATATGGCCAGTTTTAATTTCTTATATTTATAAAAGAGTATTGTTACTGTAACCTCTGTGTACAGCATCTTTGCAAGAAAATAAATTTTAAAAAAGCATTGGTGAATATTCTGCAGAAGTGATTTTTAAAGTGAACCCAACTGTCAATTGCAGCCAATATTCTGGACCCCATAATAGTCAAAGCTGGGATACAATACTATTCCCTTTCATAATTATACTTACTACAATCTAAATGTTAGCTGGACTTCATTTTGACTCATAGCCTTAAAGTGATGGAATATGTTGCAGGTATGTTCTTACAAAATGAGGACCAAGGCTCTGGTATCACCAGATTGTTTGGGTCTGGGTGGGGAGATGAGTAATAAAGGGAATTGAGGTCATTCAAAATCAACAGAACTGTCTCTGTACAATGTACTAGGACTCACCTTCCCCTCCCTCCCTGTCTGCTCTGCGACATAGTGTGTAGAGAACTGGATTGTCTCCACGACCTCTGGCCTAGCTGGTAGTGACTTTTATTTCAATTTCATGGTCCAGAAAGAAACAGGATTTAAAAAAAAAGAGATTCCAAATCATGTTGCTAAAGTTGAAAATGCTAAAGAACATTTTGAGAATACTCTTGCATTTGCTTGCATCTGATACTGCTTATGAGTAAAGAGGACATTCTTCACACACAGATGTCATTTTAATGTCAAGTCAAACTAGCACACAGTTATATTCCTTATATATAAATATAATATTTTATATATACTATATACAGTTAAATTCCATTGAATTTGTCATTCAAAAGCAAGTAAAAGTAGCTTTGTCTTAAGAGAGATTCAAAGCTACATATGGTGGAACATGCTTGTAACCCATGCACTTGGGAGGCTGAGGAAAGAGCATTTAGAGTTCTAGATCATCTTGGGCTATAATATTGAGTCACTGTTACCAGGAACAGAACAAAACAAAACAAATGTATATGTACAGGATGTAGTATAAAGATGAGCTGGGCGCTGGTGGCTCATGCCTGTAATTCTAGCTACTCAGGAGGCAGAGATCTGAGGATCATGGTTCAAAGCCAGCCAGGACAGGAAAAGTCCGTGAGACTCTTATCTCGAATAAACCACTCAGAAAACCGGAAGTGACGCTGTGGCTCCAGTGGTAGAGTGCTAGCCTTGAGCTGAAGAGCTGAGGGACAGAGCCCAAGCCCAGAGTTCAAGCCTTACAACTGGAAAAAAAACGAAATATTTAACATTTTAATAACTCCACTTTCCTCTTGAATGGAGAGATTAAAATTATAGCTGTAAATTAATGGTTTATTTCTTAGTTCTGATTCTACTTGGGTTTCTGACCCCTTAGCTGGGATAACATTTTGTGCATATATAAAAGCCCATTCCTATTCTTGGTGGCAGAATTCAGCATAAGTGTAAGCAAAGGAGGTCTATGGAGTTCTTGACTCACTATGAATATCTCAGCTAAATGCTTAAATACCTATTTTCTTTTTCTTGATAGTTGATTTTGGACTCAGGGACTTGTGTTTAGGTGCTCTACTACTTTAGTACTTTATCCTTTAGTTATTTCTGGGATAAGGTTTGTTTATCTTCATATATATACTTCTGTGTAGTTGCAATGACAGATTCATATCACACCATCCAGTTTTTTTTATTGGTTAAGATGCAGTTTTGCAAACTACTTGAGCTGTTCTTAAACTGTAATGTTCTCGATCTCTGTTTCCAGAGTAGCTAGAATTACAGACATGAATTACTGTACTCATCACTGTTTTCATCTTGATTTAATTGTGCTATTTATTATCTGTGTATGCCTAGTCTCTTGGGGAGGGTATCACTTAATTCTAGGTGTAGTGATAGGATCCTCACTAGGTTATTCTTGCTGCTCAGGCATACTTCTCACCTGCTATCTCCCCTACCCTAGCTACTGCTGGACTTACCTGATGGCAAATTCTGATAGCCTGGATGTTCCTCTACCAATCTCCTGTTGATTCTTCTGCCAGGTAGAGATTTATGTGGCACCTGTAAGCAACATGGTACAGGGGATAAGGTTATGGGAGCTAGTGCCTAATTCTTTTTTCCATATTTTTTATTGTAAAAATATTGTACAGAGGGGTTACAGTTACATGAGTAGGGTAGTGAGTACATTTCCTATTGTTACCCCCTCCTTTGTTTTTCCCCTACCATCCCTACCCTCCCCACCTCCCAATTCCTTCTTCTCCTCTCCCCCCGAAATTGTAAAGTTCGTTTTATAACATAGTGTCTTGTATATCTCATTGTTACAATGGGTCAACCTGTATCCTTTAGTTTTATTTTTTATTGTGAACATACTGTACAGAGGGGTTACAATTACATGGGCAAGATAATTCGTACATTTCTTATCAAGCATTGTAGCGTCCTCCTTTGTTTACCCTTCACATCCCTTTCCAGTCTCCCCCCCACCAATCCTCACCCCCTTCACCAAAGTTGTAAAGTTCGTTTTCGACATGACAACTTCTACTTCTCATTGTTGCAACGGGTCCGCCTGTATCCTTATTTAAACGACTTGTTTTTCCCCTTCCCCTCCACAAATTATACCGACATCAAATATAGTGAAAGCAGGGGTTATACTGTGGGGGGAGGGACATACAAAGCAACAAAGAAATAATCTTATAAATGCGTTAGAAACAAATGCATGAAAGAAAAAAAACATTTAAATACAAATCTAAGGGTTCATTTTCCTAACATCACATTATCTGACCTTTTCTGCTTGACTCATACATATACTAGATATTGCAAATAAGGGAAACCATGGGACCTATGTTTCTTTGGGCCTGGCTTACTTCACTTAATATAATTTTTTCCAAGTCTTTCCATTTCCTAACAAATGGGGCAATGTCATTCTTTCTGATGGAGGCATAGAATTCCATTGTGTATATATACCACATTTTCTTATCCATTCATGTACTGAGGGGCATCTGGGTTGGTTCCATATCTTAGCTATGGTAAATAATGCTGCAATAAACATAGTTGTGCTGGTAGCTTTAGTGTGGTCTTGTCTGTAAACATTTGGGTAAATGCCCAAAAGTGGGATTGCTGGGTCATAGGGGAGCTCTATGTGAAGTCTTTTGAGGAACCTCCATACTGCTTTCCAAAGTTCAACCTGTATCCTTATTTAAGCATTTTGTTATATCCCTTCCCTTCCCCAAATTATAAAAATGTATATACAAGATGCAGGACAAATGCGGAATCAAGTACAGTGAAAATAAGGGTTATACTGTGGGGGAAGAACATACCAAAGAAATAAAAGAATCACATACTGCATTGTAAGTACATTAAAAACAATACCAAGAAAGAAAGAAAAACCACTTGTGTCTCTGTTTTGGGGTTCATTTTGCTTAACATCATCTTATATGGTCACATGTACATAGCTTTTGACCTTTTTTTTGCTTGTCCTAGGCATGTACTGTTTATTGCAAATAAGGGAAACTATGGGACCTATGTTTCTTTGGGCTTGGATTACTCCACTTAGTACAATTTTTTCCCCAAGTCTTTCCATTTCCTAACAAATGGGGTGATGTCATTCTTTCTGATGGAGGCATAGAATTCCATTGTGTGTGTATGTATATATATATATATATATATATATATATATACATATATATATATTATATCTCACATTTTCTTGATCAATTCATCTACTGAGGGGCATCTGGATTGGTTCCATATCTTAGCTATGGTGAATAATGCTGCGATAAAAATGGTTGTACTGGTAGCTTTTGCATGACCTAGTTTGTGATCATTTGGGTAAATGCCCAAAAGAGGGATTTCTGGGTGATAGGGGAGCATTTTGTAGAGTCTTTTGAGGAACCTCCATACTGCTTTCCAAAGTGGTTGAACAAGTTTACACTCCCACCAACAATGCAGTAGGGTTCTCTTTTGGCCACATCCCATCCAGCATCTGTTGTTACTAGATTTCTTAATTATAGCCATTCTAACTGGAGTGAGGTGGAATCTCAGTGTTGTCTTGATTTGCATTTCCTTTATGGCTAGAGAAGATGAGCATTTCTTCATGCATCGAATGGCCATTCTTATTTCCTCTCCAGAGAAGTCTCTCTTTAAGGTGCCTAATTCTTTAGATTTCAATCTGATACTAACTTGCTATATGACCCTTGGAAAGACACTGAACTTTTCTGAGCCTACTTTAATTTTTTCCTCCTTTAAAAATTAGCATATATTGTTGTACAAAACATTGAGATTTGTTGTGATGCCTTCATATATGTATAGTATATATTTGAGCATATTGATCCCTCACTGTCATCTCTAGCTCCCTTCCCAATCATGCTGGTTCCTTTACTGTTTCCAAGTGAGTCTTCCTTATATTTTTATGTCTTTTCTGTTAAGTGTCCTTTCTGCATATGTGATAAAACATACAATATTTGTATTTTTGTGTCTACCTTATTTTGCTTAGCATGATGTTCTCCAGTTCTATCAGTTTTCTTGAAAATAATATAGCTTCATACTTTATGGCTATATATATTTATATTCTATCTTTTTTGTTGGTTGTGGGCTTGAACTCTGGGCCTGGGTGCTGTCCCTGAGCTCTTCAGCTAAAGACTAATACTCTACCAATTTGAGCCACAGTGCCACTTCCGGTTTTCTGGTGGTTAATTGGAGATAATAGTCTCCTGGACTTTCCTGCCCAGGCTTGTTTTGGACCATGATCCTCATATCTTAGCCTCCTGGGTAGCTAGACTTACAGCTGTGAGCCACCAGCACCTGCCTCTCTATATTTTCTTGATCCATTCATCAGTTGTAGGGTATTTGGGCTGTTTTAGTAGCTTGGCTATCATGAAAAGTGCTTCAAGAAACATGGATGTGCAGGTGCTTCTGTTGTATCCTGAATTACATTTCTTCTCATATATGCTTAGGAGTTTAATCACTGGATCATAAGATAGGACTGTTTTTAGTTTTTTGAGGAACCTCCATTCTGGTTTCCATAGTAGTTTTACTAATTTGTATTCCCAACAACAGTAATAAGGGCCCCTTTTTTCCATGTCTCATTAGCTGTCATGATGATTGCCATCCTGAAGGAAGAAAGATGGAACCTCAAAGATATTTTGATTTGCATTTCCTTGATTTATCCTACAGCTTTAAAATAGCAGTGATAACCAGTGCATGGTGGCACTGGTCTGTGATCACAGCCCTAAGAAATTAAAGTAGGATGCTAATGAGGTGAGCCTTGTATGAGCTTCACAGTGAGACTGTCTCAAAGAAAAGGATAAGTATCAACTTCATCTACCCAACAAAACAAAATGAAGACTTAAAATGGTAACAATAATGGTATCTGCCTTACAGGGTTGTTGCAAAGAGTGCATATTGTGAGGTCTAGCCTATATTTGCTAACTATTCCATAAACATTATCTCTTATATTTGGAACTCCATTTGTCAACTATTCCAGATAGACTTATCAGATCTCTTCTTCCTAATTCCTGAAGTCTTGATATGTATGTGTGTGTGTGTGTGTGTGTGTGTGTGTTTTGTGTTACTGGGATTTGAACTCAGGTTTTGGTATTTGCTATGTAGATGTTCTACTGCTTTTGCCACACACTTCCAACCTCCTTTTTACCACTTGTTATTTTTGAAATAGGGTTTTGGTTTTTCCCTGGGCTGGCTTTGACTGTGAGCCTTTTATTTATACTTCTTGTGCAAATAACATGAGAAGTATGCCCCACTATAACCAGCTTTTTCTGTTGAAATGGGGTCTTTGAACTTTTTTTTGACTAGGCCAGATTAGAACTGAAATCCCCCCCATGTCAGCACCCCAATAGTTGCAATGACAAGTACATGTCACCACATCCAACTACTGGTTATGACATCTTGCAACCTTCTTGCCTAGGCTGGCATTAAACCATGATCCTCCTGATCTCTCCTTCCTGATTAGCTAGGATTGCACGTGTGAGCCACTGGCAAGCACGCGGTCTAATTCAGGTTTTGAAAAAAGCTGCCTTTTTACTTCTTGCTCAAGGGGCTGAGGTAGAACTGTTAGGGAAGGATATAGCCTTTGCTTGGTTTCAGGAAAGCTGTGATTCAGAGTCAATTAATTTTCCTCCTTCTCTGTTAGAGAAGTGCCTGCTTCCTACGAAAATTGCAATAAGTTCTTTAGAAGGAAAACCCAAAAGAATGTTCTCAACTTTTTTCATTAGTGATGTTTCAGGTCTCATTAATAGGGCAGAGGGAGAGGAAAACTCATATTCTCTATTGAATTCTAGACAGTGACTATTCTGGATACCAGTTCAGTTGGGATGAAAAAAGCACTTGGCTTAGTGTTGAGGGTATGTGTAGGGCAAACTTATGAAAAAAGAGCTCATGAACAGGTGAGGCCAAGGATTTATTAACAGAAGCTCTCTCCATGGAAACAAGTGGCCCAGAAAGCTGCTAAGATTCCAGGATGTGGATTCCTCTGGAATGTTCCCAGACTGCAGTTAATGTGATATGGCAGAGGCCCAGGCCACTGAGAGTCTCTGCTCTCTTGCCTGAAAGTCCTTCCTGTCCAGGCAGAGCTGGCCCTGAAAAGACTCCGAAGAGCATCTGCTTCAATCTTGAAGCTATTGTTTCAAACTCTCACAATTTCTCTCTCCCTTCCTCCCTTCCTCCCTCCCTCTCTTCCTCCCTCCCCCCTCTCTCTCTGTCTTTATATAACCCCCTCTCTGTGTCCTAGAGCTTGAACTCAGGCCCTTCAGTTTTTGCTCAATGCTATGCTCTACCACTTGAGCCACAGTTCCACTACCAGCTATTTGGGTGCTTAATTGGAGATAAGTGTCTCAGGGACTTTCCAGCCTGGGCTGGCTTCAAACTGTGATTCTCAGCTCTCAGGCCCCTGAATAGCTAGCATTACAGATATAAGCCACTAATTCCTGGCTTTCAGAATTATTTCTTAGGGAGTTATTTTTTAAAGGTGTACTTATTTTAGTCTGTTTAGGTATATTAACTGATAGAGAGAAAACACATAAGGATTTAGTGACTCTATTATTTATTGACACATGGAGCTTGGAACTGATGTGGCTAAAGCTAGTTGTATGTAATGTGACATTGGAAAAAAAAAAGAGGTTAAGAGGGAAAAACAGACAGGGACAGACAGGCACAGTTTTGACGATGTGGGTTTAAAAAAATGGAAACTTATTTTAGCATCTGATGAACAGAAGATAATTAGGGAGCTTAAATCTGCTAAGGAAGAAAAAGAAAAAAAAACCCTACATAACACCTTTCAAAGCCAAGTTGAAATCATTCTTAGATTATTCACAGTTTTAGATGAGCTGTACCATGGCTGGATTTTCTTTGGTAATGATCCCAGAAAGAGTCTATCAGTGAGTAGAACTGCCCAGGGAGCCTGTAAGGACTGGGAAAAGTGGTTGGGATTCCCTTCCTCTGTCTGCTGTTCAGTCAAATGACAAACAGAAGGGAACAGACTACTCCCCACTTCTATTCAGATCTTGTTTGGCTTTACTGTCCAGCTAATCAAGCTCCTCTTCCTTGAGATCATCCCCATGCAGCACAGAGTATAGATACTTTTTTCCTTGAATGCCATACTGGGTGTCAATAAGTATCTACCTATCTACTTTTTAGAGGATACTTACATGGATTCAGTCATCTCTTGGTTATGTGACTGGAAAGAGCAGCTCTAGCGGGAAGAGCCCATTGATAACTCATGTTTCTAGCCTCTTGACATGGGCCACAGAGACTCAGCAAATGTTGGAAACCTCATCTGAGTGAATTTGCAGCTTCATCTTTTTGAATGAAAATGCACAAAAGACTTTCTTTAAACATTTTCACTTAACTATAAATCACGCAAATAGTATATGATTATATTTCTCTTGTAACATTTCAAATTACACAGATAGTACTAAGTTCTATTTGACTTTGATCACTCTCTTCCTTTCTAGTCCTCCTCCTACTGATAATTTCAGTATATAGTTTTGTATCTTTCTTGACTGTTTTTTTCTTTACATTCAATATACAGAGTTAATAACAAGTTATAGATTGGTGTGCTTTTTGTACAAATGGCTGTCATACCATTGCTCTGCTTGCTTTTGGAATATTGCAATCTATCTTGAGATTCAGCCCAGGTTAGGATTGTAGTTTTACTTCATCCCTTTAAACTACTGCACTTTACTTTGTTAGTTAAATACATTGATCCCTTATTAATGAAAATTTAGGTTTATTTCTCTGATTTGGGGCTTAGTTACTACCAACAACAGAATAATTAAAAAGTTTTATACATAGTTTCTTGAGAACAACTGTGAGTTTTTTTTCTAGAGATAATATGAAATAATAAAAGTGGAATTTTAGGTCATAGGGTATATGTTTAAAATATTTAATGAAGACTTACCCTGTGGTGCATATAGGCATTCTTTTTTACTGGTCCTGAGTCTTGAACTCTGGGCCTGGGGTGCTGTCCTTGAGCTCCTTTTGCTCATCTAGTGTTCTACCACTTAAGCCACAGTGCCACTTCTGGATTTTTGAGTAGTTTATTGGAGATGAGAGTCTCACGGGCTTTCCTGCCTGGGCTGGGTTGGAACCAGGACCTCAGATCTCAGATTCCTGAGTAGCTAGGATTATAGGCATGAATCACTGGTGCCTGGCTCCATGTAGGCCTTTCTGACCCATGTGGAATCAGGAGGGAGGGTATCTTCCTGAGATATATTAACTATGTCACCAAGATGATTAAGAAAATTTTTGCCAATGAAGACACAATAAAATATGTATATAAGCCATTTCCTAGACTTTATGGCTACTGTTTAGAGACTCCTAAACATTGGGACTTTACTGATACTGCATAGACTTAGGTATAATCAGGGTAGCTTTTGGAGTTGTAAAGAAATACAGTAGCTAGGCTAGTAGCAGGAAAGGTGGGGCTGCTCCCCAAAATCTTTCTTGTGTGCTTTATCACCAATGCAGGAATGATCCCTCCATTCTCTGCTCCAGAAAGGCAACTGGGTTCAATCTCAGAACTTTAAACAAACCAAATTAGAAACAAGTAAAACAAAATAGAAAATTCAAAACACTACTTAAGGTAAAACACAGTTTAATCAAGGTCACTAAGTTTTGAAGCAGTTATGGATATGTTTTAGATGATATAAAATAGTTGATAATTTTATGTAGAATAATAATATAATTATGAATGTATAATAAGAATGCCCATACAACTTAGAGATGCATGATACTTTAAAAAGTATATTTTTAATTTCTTTGTTGCTTTGTATGTCCCTCCACCACAGTATAACCCCACTTTCACTATATTTGATGTCAGTATAACTTCTGGAGGAGATGGGGAAAAACAAGTCGTTTAAGGATTCAGGTGGACCTGTTGCAACAATGAGAAGTACAAATTGTCATGTCAAAAACGAGCTTCACAATGTCGGTGGGGGCAGAGGGGGAGGGGAAGGATTGGGTGGGGGGGTAGGGGGGAGGCTGGGAAGGGAGGTGAAGGGTAAACAAAGGAGGAGGCTGCAATGCTTGGTAAGAAATGTACGCATTATCCTGCCCATGTAATTGTAACCCCTCTGTACAGTATGTTCACAAATAAAAAAAAGTATATTTTTACTATCATTAAGCAGGTGTACAAAGAAGTAACCATTTAACAAATCAGTTAATAAGTACAATGTATTTTGATCATTCTCTCCAAACCCTCCCAACCCTTATCCCTCCCATCAATTTTTCTAGAATTGCATATTCATAGAATATACATTGAATATCATGATTACATTCTCCACTTCTTTCTTTTTTTTTCATTTTTTTATTGTGAAAATACTGTACAGAGGGGTTACAATTACATGGGCAAGATAATGAGTACATTTCTTATCAAGCATTGTGGCCTCCTCCTTTGTTTCCCCTTCCCATCCCCTTCCTATCCTCCCCTCCCCCCCTCACTTAATCCTACCCCCCCCCCCCCCGCACCAAAGTTGTAAAGTTGGTTTTCAACATAAGGACTTGTACATCTCATTGTTGCAAGGGGTCCACCTGTATCCCTATTTAAACGATTTGTTTTTCCCCTTCTCCTCCACAAATTATACCGACATCAAATACAGTGAAAGCAGGGGTTATACTGTGGGGGAGGGACATACAAAGCAACAAAGAAATAATCTTATAAATGTGTTAGAAAAAATCACATGAAAGAAAAAAAATATTTGAATACATATCTTAGGGTTCATTTCCCTATCATCAACTTATCTGACCTTTTCTGCTTGACTCAGACACATACTAGTTATTGCAAATAAGGGAAACCATGGGACCTATGTTTCTTTGGGCCTGGCTTACTTCACTTAATATAATTTTTTCCAAGTCTTTCCATTTCCTAACAAATGGGGCAATGTCATTCTTTCTGGTGGAGGCATAGAATTCCATTGTGTATGTATACCACATTTTCTTGATCCGTTCATCTACTGAGGGGCATCTGGGTTGGTTTCATATCTTAGCTATAGTAAATAATGCTACAATAAACATAGTCGTGCTGGTAGCTTTAGTGTGGTCTTGTTTGTGAATATTTGGGTAAATGCCCCAAAGTGGGATTGCTGGGACATAGGGGAACTCTATGTGGAGTCTTTTGAGGAACCTCCATACTACTTTCCAAAGTGGTTGAACAAGTTTACACTCCCACCAACAATGCAGTAAGGTTCCCTTCTGGCCACATCCCCTCCAGCATCTGTTGTTATTAGAGTCCTTGATTTTTGCCATTCTAACTGGGGTGAGTTGGTGTCTCAATGTTGTTTTGATTTGCATTTCTTTTATGGCTAGGGAGATTGAACATTTCTTCATGTGTCTATTGGCCATCCTTCTTTCCTCTTCAGAGAAATTTCTCTTTAAGTCTTTATCCCACTTATTTATTGGGCAGTTGTTTCTTTGAAGATTTGTGGTTGGGGGATTTAATTTTTTGAGTTCCAGGTATATTTTAGATATGAGACCCTTGTCTGTTGTATGGCTAGTGAAGATCTTCTAATCCGTGGGCTTTCTATTGATCTTGCTAGCTATGTCCTTTGCCATGCAGAAATTCTGCAATTTCATGCAATCCCATTTGTCCAACCTTTCTTTGATTTATTGTGTTTCTGGGTCTCTATTAAGAAAATTTCGGCCTGTGCCACGGAGACCTAGGGTTTCTCCAATTCCATCCTGTAATGTTTTCAGAGTGTCTGCTTTGACTCTGAGATCTTTGATCCATTTGGAGTTTATTCTGGTACAGGGTGATATGTAAGGATTTACCTTTAGTTTTCTACAAGTGATTAACCAATTTTACCAGCACCATTTACTGAAGAGGCTGTATTTCTTCCATTCTATTTTTTTAGCTCCCTTATCAAAGATTAGATGGCTATAGGTCTGTAGGTTCACTTCTGGGTTTTCAATTCTATCCCATTGGTCCTGAGGTCTGTTCTTATGCCAGTACCAAGCTGTTTTGATTACTATGGCTTTATAGTAGAATTTGAAATTTGGTATTGCTATTCCTCCAGCAGTGTTCTTTCCGTTCAGGAGCGTTTTTGCTATTCGGGGTCTTTTATTGTTCCATATGAAATTTTGGATTGCCTCTTCTATTTCCTTGAAGAATGAGGCTGTAATATTGATGGGTATCACATTGAATTTGTAGATAGCTTTGGGAAGTATTGACATTTTCACGATGTTGATCTTTCCAATCCAGGAATGTGGGAGTTTTTGCCACTTTCTAAGTTCTGATTTGATTTCCTTTTTCAGGTTTTTAAAGTTTTCATCATAGAAGTCCTTCACTTCTTTGGTTGTTAATTCCTAGGTATTTTATTTTTTGTGGGGCTATTATGAATGGATTTGCTCTCCTAATTTCAGCCACACTTTTCTCATGGTTGGCATACAGAAAGGGCATTGATTTCTGATGGTTAATTTTATACCCTACTACTTTGCCAAAGTTTTGAATCACCTTGGGTAATTTGGGAGTGGAGTCCGTGGGATTCTTTAAATACAAGATCATGTCATCTGCAAAGAGGGAGAGGTTTACTTCTTCTTCTTCTTCTTTTTTTTTTTTTGTCTGGTTGTGGGGCCTGAACTCTGGCCCTGGGCGCGGTCCCTCAGTTCTTCAGCTCAAGGCTACTGCTATACCACTTGAGCACAGTGCCACTTTCGGCTTTTTTCTTTTTGCTTATATGGTGCTGAGGAATCGAACCCAGGGCCTCAGGCATGCAAGGCAAACGCTCTACCACTGAGCCACCTTCCTAGCCCCTACTTCTTCTTTCCCTATTTGGAGCCCCTTTATGTTTGCATCTTGTCTTATTGCTGTACCTAGGCATTCTAATACTAGATTGAAGAGAAGCTCCACTTCTTTCTTTCTTTCTTCATTTGCCTAACCCTTCCTTTTGAACCCCTATATTTCCAGTGCTATTTTTCTCCTGGACTGTGAGTTTGTCTTCTAAGGAATTACACGGTTTGAATTCTTCCCTGCAAATGCTATATTCTTGTTAAGATATTTATGTACATTTGATTAACACCTCATGTGGTTACTTGTACACTTATAAGTTGGTCCTATCTTCTACATGAGTGAAGATGTGTTTTGTCTTCTTTGGCAAATAAAGAGTATCAACTCCTGAGTTCTAAAAAGGTGCATATTGAGGAGCTGGCTGAGATGCTTGAGCTTTGTTTTAAATTACTTTAGGAATAAAAAAGGGCTAACTATACAAAGCCTTCAAAGAAGAACTCACACCAATACTGCTCCAACTCTTCAATGAAATTGAAAGTGAAAGTTCACTACCAAACCTTTTCTATGAAGCTAGTCATACCCCTCATCCCCAAACTGTGCAGGAACTCATCAAAGAAAGAGAACTATAGACCCATTTCTCTGATGAACATTGATGCAAATTTTTTCAACAGAATTTTGGCCAATCGACTGGGCTGGGAAGGTGGCTCAGTGATAGAGCGCTTGCCTTGCAAGCCTGAGGCCCTGGGTTCGATTCCTCAGCACCACATAAGCAAAAAGAAAAAAGCCGGAAGTGGCGCTGTGGCTCAAGTGGTAGAGTGCTAGACTTGAGCTGAAGAGCTGAGGGACAGCACCCAGGCCCAGAACTCAGGCCCACGACCGAACCCAAAGAAAAAAAAAAAAAAAGGAATTTTGGCCAATCGATTTCAACAACTCATCAAAAGAATCATACACCATAATCAAATAGGATTCATTTCAGGGATGAAAAACTGGTTCAATATAGGCATATCAATTAATATAATTCATCACATCAACAAGAGCAAGGATAAGAACTGCAGGATTATATCAACAGACGCAGAAAAAGCATTTGACAAGATCCAACACCCATTTATGATGAAACCTCTGTAAAAACTAGGAATCCATGGAACAGTCTTCAATATAATAAAGGCTGTGTATGATAAACCTACACCCAGCATTATATTAATGGCGAAAAGTTACAGCCATTTCTTCTAAATTCAGAATGAAACAAGGATGTCCACTCTCTCCACTTCTCTTCAATTTAGTATTAGAATGCCTAGCTACAGCAATAAGACAAGATGTAAACATAAAGGGGATCCAAATAGGGAAAGATGAAGTAAAACTCTCCCTCTTTGCAGATGACATGATCTTGTATTTAAAGAATCCCATAGACTCCACTCCCAAATTACTCAAGCTGATTCAAAACTTTGGCAAAGTAGCAGGGTATAAAATTAACCCTCAAGAATCAATGGCTTTTCTGTATGCTTTTTTTTTTTTTTTTGAGACAGAGCTGGGAAAGAGAGGAAAGAGCTAGAAAAGAGCAGAGAGAGGGGTAAGAACAGTAGCACTCACGTGGTATTCAGGTAAGGGGTAGGTTTATTCAGTAGACCTGCTGGGACCAGGCAAGGTTGGCACTCCACGTGGCTGGGAAAGAGAGAGAGGAAAGAGCTAGAGCAGAGAGAGAGAGCAGAGAGAGCTAGAAAAGAAGAGCAAGAGCAAGAGAGCTAGAAAAGAAGAGCAAGAGAGCTAGAAGAGCAAGAGCTAAAAACGAACAGAGAGAGAAAGAGGCTCTGTATGCTAATAACAAGAATGCACAGCTGAAATCAGGAATGCAACTCCTTTTGTAATAGCCTCACAAAAAATAAAATGCCTAGGAGTTAATTACAGAGGTGAAAGACCTCTATGATGAAAACTTTTGAAACCTGACAAAGGAAATTAAAGCAGATCTAAGGAAGGGGAAAAATCTCCCATGATCCTGAATTGGGAGGATTAACATTGTGAAAATGGCAATGCTGCCAAATCCTATCTACAAATTCAATGCGATACCTATCAATATTCCAACCTCATTCTTCAATGAAATAGAAGAAGCAACCCAAAAATTCATGTAGAACAATAAAAGACCCTGGATAGCAAAAACAATCCTTAGCAGAAAGAACAGTACTGGAGGAATATCAACACCAAATTTCAAACTCTACTACAAAGCCATAGTAATCAAAACAGCTTGGTACTGGCACAAGGACAGACCTGAGGACCCATGGAATAGGACTGAAGACCTAGAAATGAACCCACAGACCTATAGCCACCTAATCTTCTACAAGAGAGCTTAAAAAATAGAATGGAAGAAAGACAGCCACTTCAGTAAATGGTGTTGGCAAAACTGGTTAAACTCCTGTAGAAAACTAAAACTAGATCCTTATGTATCACCCTGCACCAGAATCAACTCCAAATGGATCAAAGACATTGAAGTGAAAGATGTACAAGACACTATGTTGAAAATGAACTTTATAACTCTGGGGCAGGGGAGGGAGGAGTTGGGGAGGTGGGGAGGGAAGAGATAGTAGGAGAAAATCAAAGGAAGAGGTAACAATGCTCAATAGGAAATGTATACATTACCTTATTCATGTAACTGTAACCCCTCTGTACAGTAACTATACAATAAGACATATATATTAAAAACAAAGGGCTAGCTAATGTAAAAGTTGCAATATTTGTTCCTCTTACCCTTATGAGCTTGACTACACTATTCCATTTACATTTTTGTACAATTGAAAACATTCCTAATGCATGTTTATAAAGAAGGCATTATAAGGATTCTCTCTGTGCACTATGCCAGTGGAGACTGTGGCTTCATTCCTTGAGATAATTTTTAGCATACAGCCAGGTACTCTATTCTCTGATGAAATTTAATTCATATCTATCACAGACTTGTGGCTTCACTGGACGACCTTTGAAGATCTATTCTGTTGTCACTAGCACATGGTAGCCCAAGTATTTGTGTCTCTATTATATGCAAAACTAAGGTAAGAAAAAATTATATTTTATTTTTACATCTTTATTAGCATGAACTAGTTGTACAAGGGCATTTCATTTGACACATTTATATGTTCATTCAATGTACCTTGATTGGACTCATCCCTTTATCAATCTCCCTCATCCCGATCTCAAACTAATCTCAACAGAACTCATTGTTCTGTATTCACACACGCACATAAAATATTCTGACCATATTTACCATCCTTCACCATCTCTTTTTGCCCTCTCCTATCCAACTAGTGCCCATAGTTCATATGGGACCTACTTTACATGCTTGTCATTCTTTTTTTTAGTGTATGCTATTTGTGTTCAAAGGAGTTTCACTAAACATGAGGAAGATACAAATAAACAGCTGAAGAAAGTCAGGAAATCAATGCAGGATATATGAAAGAAGTATTCAATCAAAATACAGAAATATTGAAAAAAAAGCAAACAAATTAAGGAAATGAAAAGCTCAATGAGTCAAAAAAATACCTTTGCGAAGTCTCAAGGTTTAAAATTTTGGTCCTTTTTATATAGCCCAGACTGTCTTTGAACTTGTATTTCTCTTGTCTTAGGCTAGTACTGAAAGTTTGAATTCTTTTAAGACACCAAGATTTGGGGCATGTTTCAAATTTAAAAATTCAATGCTCATTTTAGAACTCTTTTAGATATCCAGCTGCTGCTTTGTTTGCTGTTTGAATCTTTAAAAATTTAGTTCAGCAGTTATACTCTCAAGTGTGTATGTAACATGCATGTGCATTTTAAAGAAAGAAAAGAAAAGAGAATACAGGGATCACTTTAGTCCCAACCAGTGAAAAGGGAGCACTGGCCATCTTTCTGAACTCACTTGTCTGCCTGTGAGTGCTTACCTCTTCTTCCCACTTTCACTTTCCTTTTATCACAAATATGTGCCATTCTAAATATAGTTTGTGTATATAATGCTTTAAAAATTCATATAAGTTAAGTTGTATGTTGTTCTTTTGTTCAGTACTTTGCATATTTCAGATTAATCCATGTTGGAATAGCTGCAGTTCATTTTAACTTTTGTAAGGCACTCAAATGTTTAACTGTAATCACATTTGCCTCTTTTGTTACTTAGCTCAGTAACTTGGGCTATTGCTAGGTTTTGTTTTGATAGCAAAATTACTGGCACTATAGACATTCTTGTATAGCTTGTTCATTGCACATATGCGAGGATTTCTCTAGGTATATTGTTACAAAAGAGACAGCTGGGTTGGTTACATGATGTGTATATATTATGAATATGAGTACTGGTAGAATTTTTCCAGAGTTGGTCTGCATTTGCTTGTCAGCAACCTGGAGAATAGGATTGTCATCTGCCTCAATTTTACCTTCATCTGAAATCAGATCATGACTATTCCTGGAAACAATGGATTAGAAAACACTGCAAATGCCTCCTTTACCCTCTTTTACTGGGAGAAGAGAAAGCATTGTGTTATGTCCAGTTACCACTATCAACCCTCCCTTTGAACCTCAAAGCTCCTGTCTTAATGTATTGTTTCATGCATCTCTATCACTAAATCCATCTCTTTGCCACATCTCTCTGTCTTCAGATGCATTTTTGTCTATTTCCTATTCTTAAAAATTGAAATATGCTCCACTCTGCCACCATGGATAGCATTAACCTAAAATGTTCTTTTTTGCTTTTCTTTCTTTCGTTCTTTAGTTCTTTCGTTGTGGTGCTTGAACTCTGGGCCTGGATCCTGTCCCTCAGCTCTTCAGCTCAAGGCAAGTACTCTACCACTTGAACCACAGTGCCACTTCTGGTTTTGTGGTGGTTTATTGGAGATAAGATTTTCTCAGACTTTCCTGCCTGGGCTGGCTTTGAACTGTGATCCTCAGATTTCAGCCTCCTGAGCAGCTGGGATTACAGGCATGAGCCACTGGTGCTTGGATCCTAAAGTATTCTTTAGAAACTTTTCCTGATGGTAATTCTTTTTTCCCTCTGTGTCCTTGACCTTTGTGTTTACAACTTCTATATCCTTGCTAGAAAGGGAAGCTCAGAGATTACCTAGTCCAAATTAGATAGAAGCCTTCTCTAAAAATACCTTCTCATATTGGGGAACAGAGACAATAGATATCCCCTTGAAACTTCACTTTATCCATGCTTCTTTTTTTATTGTAAAAATGCTGTACAGAAGGGTTACAGTTACATGAGCAAGATAATGAGTACATTTCTTATTGAGCGTTGTTGCCTCCTCCTTTGTTTTCTGTGCTTCCCTTTGCTAGCAGATTTCTTACAAGAGTCACCTACATTTCATTCCTCTGTTTTGTCAGAAGGCTTCTGCTTTCATCACTCCATTGCTGCTGCTCTGTTAAAAGTCAACTATGTTGTCAGTCACTGGTGGCTCACGCCTGTAAACCTAGCTACTCAGGAGGCTGAGATCTGAAGATAGCAGTTTAAAACAAACACAGGCAGCAAAAACCATGATACTCTTATCTCAACTAATGAGCAAAAAGGAAGAAGTAGAACTGTGGTTTCAGTGGTAGAGTGCTAGCCTTGAGCAAAAAATGTTGAGGGACAGTGTTCAGGCCGAGTTCAAGCCCCAGGATCCACATAAGAACAACTTACCCATGTCCTCTCACATGGCATGCTCAATCTAATGGCCTCTTTTTAAGTCTTTAGCTTTGTCAAGGAAGCTTTCCTAGGTACCTTGATGATCTCATTTACTGGAACAAAAGGCCTAGCCTCTTTTTCTGAGAAATACATTGGAAATCATGACCTGGAAGCTTGTTCCTGAAATGGCAGGATGACATGGGAGTGGTGGGGATATAGAGAAGCTGTGGCTTCTTTTCTGTAATTAAAAATAAAGTATTCACTGATTAATATACTCATGTGTTTACTATGGGGCTACATAGAGCCTCCAACTATTTGGCATTTGGTGAGGCTTTTTTCGCTCCTGTAATGTCCAGGAAATGGGCAGACTTTTAAATTGTCTTAGTATCTAAATAACCAGGACTAGAGTCTCTGAAGGTTTAGCAATTAGTTGCCACATCTGCCTGCTATACATCAGGGGTAATGCTCGCTTACCTGAGGATGAATTTTAAGAACCTCACTTGAAGGTACAAAATTATCCATACTACATCCTTTAAAAAAAACCACTTGGATTAAGTGGAAAGAATTATCTAGATGTAATTTATTTGAAAACTTGGTTCTGGCAGAGGGAATTTAAGTTAATGGTAATAACAAAGCCTCTTGAAAAGAGGTCAAAGGGGTAACATAGCTTTAAAAAATTCTGTTTTATAATCCTGTCCATTTAGAAGGAGGAGGAGTACAGTTTGTGTGAAGGAAGCAGGGAGAGTCATGTCCTCTGGTCCTTGCTTTGAACTTCTGAGCTTATTAGCAAAGGGAATCAATATTCAGAAAGATTTCACCATAACTTGTAAGAGCTTGGACTCTTCATTCAATGTGATTATTTCCTACCCTCTAGCTGTCCATAAGAGAGTCTCTTAAACACGCTGTTCAGGCCTGATCAAAACATTAGTCAAGCCTTATGATGTTTAGACATGCTAGGCAATATCGGAGTCATTAATCGTGGGGTTACTGACAGATATTAAGTACAGGCATGTGTATGTTAAATTTTTTTTGCTTTTACTGATCAACACATAACAGCGCCTGAGGCCAAAGAAAAGGGATAAAACACATTTTGGGATGTGCAGTGCATGCAGATTTGACCCAGATTCAGGAATGAGAAAATAAAACACGAAATGAGAATCTTGACATTAGTAACTGTATTTGAAGAGTATTAAACATCTTAATTCTCAAGATCCTAGATGTCTTAAGGATTATTAAAGCTCACTAAAATAAAAGAGTCTGCTATTTAAAATATAGGTAGTAAACCTATTCTGAGAATATCAAATTATACATTTTGGTTTCCCAGGTAAGAATTAATTTGTAGAAAGAATCCATCACTAGCAAAGCATTTATTCAATATTCCCGTTTTAGAAGGTACCAATTCCTTAGAAATTTTCTCAGTAACCAAGAACAAAGGTTCTGTATTATTATAGCAGTCTAATAGTGCAGCATGTTAGTCACTTAAGCTTACAGGAAATGCATTTATTAGGGTGTAACCTATGTTATTAAATACTCAGGGATTCACTATTAAGTTATAAATCATTGTCACTGTTGATTCAGGAAGAGAACAAAACAATGAGTCTTCACAGAATTTTCTCAATGATCCCCAGGCATCAGAGAAAAAGAGGAAAATTTCAACTTTAGGGCTTAATATATGCATGCAGTATGACTCCTAGCAAAGGAAGAATAGATGTCCTTTTGAGGTTGTTGTATTTTAACTCTAATTATATACATGGGATTATGAGAGATCTATTGTATAACTATATTTGGAAAAAAAGTAGTTTGCAATGTGCTTAAGAGATTCACAATGAAGAAAGGGCAAAACCTTTTTACAGAACTTATGCTCAAAAATAAAACAAGTAGCAGGAGAATGAATGCCCTATTTATAACAAAAAAATAGTTTAAAGTACTGAATAGCACGAAGTTCCTCTATAATACTTACTTTGTGTAACTGAGATAAAGACAGTTACATGTCTACTAGAGATGTGTCTATGTCATCTTCATTGGATTGTTTATACTCATGACATGAAAGCATATGGGTTCAGAAAAAATGGTAATAAAGAAGTACTGACTTCATGGGTGTCAGATAGTTTTCTAAATGTATTATCTCATTTTGCCCTCACAACATTCCTATACTATTAGAATCTCCACTTTATACTATTTTTGATAGTATTGGACCCAGGGCATTGCACATGCCGAGCACATACTCTAGCACTTGAGCTATAGTACATTTTTTTACAGTCATTGAAATCTATAGGCAGTATATTTATAGGGTTTTCCCCTAACTTTTGTTCAAGCTAGCATCAAATCATCTCTTACCTCTACCCTCAGTAGCTGGGATCACAGGTAGGCTTGTTTGTTGAAATAGGGCCTTACTTTTACTCAGATTAGCTTAAGAATTTTTTTTTCTTTTTCTATTTTTTTTATTGTGAAAATACCGTACAGAGGGGTTACAATTTTATTTTGTTGGTCATGGTGCTTGAACTCTAGGCCTGGGTGCTGTCCCTCAGCTCTTCAGCTCAAGGCAAGCACTTTACCACTTGAGCCTTAGCACCACTTCTGGTTTTCTGGTGGTTTATTGGACATAAGAGTTTCATGACCTTTCTTGCCCGGGCTGGCTTTGAACTGCAACTTTCAGACCTCAGACTCCTGAGTAGCTAAGATTACAGGTGTGAGCCACCGGCACACACCTTAGGTGTGAGCTAAGAATTACTGAATGGAGATTTTCTTGTCTCCACCTCTCGTATAGATGAGATGACAGGTGCCTATTTAACAGTACTGTCCTCATTTCACAGAAGAGATAATTAGGGCTTATCAAAGACTCACTCACTCAGGGTTATTTACGGTAAGGTGTAGAGCTGATATTCAAAACCAAGAAGTTTGAATTTGTTTTCATAACCACTAACGAGGAATAGGACTACTGATATCTACAGCCTAATGGAGGGAGCTTTATAGGTAATTTAGATGAAGTCCATTCTACTCTCTCATGCCTGTACTGAAAGATGGTGAAACTGCCCCCAGATGGGAAATAATATGGCTACTTCTGGCAGAAGAATCCTTAAGTATATCACATTGAAGCCAAAGAAAGATTCTCTAAGTCTTTATTTGTTGGTAGAATTAAAAATAAATAAGCAAGCTGGGCACTAGTGGCTCACTCTTGCAATCCTAGCTATTCAGATGACTGAGATAATGGTTCTAGGACACCCCGGAAGAAAAGTTTGCTAGACTCCATCTCCTTTTGCTGGTTATTGCTAACAGGGCTAGAGGTATGGTTCAAGTGATAGAGTCCAACATGGAGCCCTGAATTCAAATTAGGGTTGCTAAGATAGTGACCTATGTCACCGGTTTAAACCTTATAGGGGGTACTTCTGGATTTTTGGAGTTGAGAAGCAAGGATATGGAAGCAGTCTGAGCTTCAAATAAGAGGGGCGAAGTAGGTATGGGGTCATTGAAGACCAGGAACTGCTCACTAGCCATGTTTCTATTGCTTGACTGTCCAGGCAAGCAAAAAGCCAAGTCAGAATGGGGCTGGCAGAGCAAGATCAATAGAAAGCCCATGGATTGGGAGAAGATCTTCACTAGCCATACAACAGACAAGGGTCTCATATCTAAAATATACTTGGAACTCAAAAAATTAAATCCCCCAACCACAAATCCTCAAAGAAACAACTGCCCAATAAATAAGTGGGCTAAAGACTTAAAGAGAAATTTCTCTGAAGAAGAAAGAAGGATGGCCAATAGACACATGAAGAAATGCTCAACCTCCCTAGCCATAAAAGAAATGCAAATCAAAACAACATTGAGATACCACCTCACTCCAGTTAGAATGGCAAAAATCAAGATCTTTAACAACAACAGATGCTGGAGGGGATGTGGAAAGAAGGGAACCTTACTTCATTGTTGGTGGGAATGTAAACTTGTTCAACCACTTTGGAAAGCAGTATGGAGGTTCCTCAAAAGACTTCACATAGAGCTCCCCTATGACCCAGCAATCCCACTTTTGGGCATTTACCCAAATGTTTACAAACAAGACCACACTAAAGCTACCAGCACAACTATGTTTATTGCAGCATTATTTACCATAGCTAAGATATGGAACCAACCCAGATGCCCCTCATTAGATGAATGGATCAAGAAAATGTGGTATATATACACAATGGAATTCTATGCCTCCATCAGAAAGAATGACATTGCCCCATTTGTTAGGAAATGGAAAGACTTGGAAAAAATTATATTAAGTGAAGTAAGCCAGGCCCAAAGAAACATAGGTCCCATGGTTTCCCTTATTTGCAATATCTAGTATATGTATGAGTCAAGCAGAAAAGGTCAGATAATGTGATGTTAGGAAAATGAACCCTTAGATATGTATTTTAATGTTTTTTCTTTCATGCATTTGTTTCTAACGCATTTATAAGATTATTTCTTTGTTGCTTTGTATGTCCCTCCCCAAAAGTATAACCATTGCTTTCACTATATTTGATGTCGGTATAATTTGTGGAGGAGATGGGGAAAAACAAGTAGTTTAAGGATACAGGTGGACCTGTTGCAACAATGAGAAGTACAAGTTGTCATGTTGAAAACAAACTTTACAACTTTGGTGCGGGGGGGGGGGGGATTTGATGGGGGGCGGGGGGAGGCTGGGAAGGGATGTGAAGGGTAAACAAAGGAGGAGGCTGCAATGCTTGATAAGAAATGTACGCATTATCTTGCCCATGTAATTGTAACCACTCTGTACAGTATGTTCACAAAAAATAAAAATAAAAATTAAAAAAAAAAGAATGGGGCTGGCAGCTTCAGTTTAAATAAAATTGAAGGATTCTCAGTTCCACATTTGATAGGTAGATGGGAGTAGGAAGGGGTCAAGAGCACAGTGTTAGTCTGTGGGTGAAAAAGGAGGCTGAGTACTTTGATGCATGCCAGCAGGGAGCTCCTTGTTGGAGTTGCTGCCTTTTCTTCCTTTCCTGCCCACTGTACAGGTCTCTCTGAGCCTCCTTACCCTACCCACTCTGACTCGCCCTTTTTGTCAAGAGGGAACTTTCATAACCAGTTCATAAGGAGAGCGAACATTAAACTGCAATCTGAACAATTGCTCTTTGTTAACAGCCTCCGCTCATCTTTGGGCATTTAGAGAAAAAATTAAAATGATGTGTCCTGAGCTTTAAATCTTTTTGTTGAAGCAAGCTGCTTTTTCTTTAAAGGAAGCCATTATTTTTTTAGGTTTGTCATGTTTGTCTACCTCTTATAAAGTGAGCCTTCTACCTGAAACTGAGGCCAGGTAACAAGCCCAGTGCAGTTGTCAAAGAGGCTTGGCAGGAAAGAAGAACAAATAGTTACTTCTTCAAGGTCACAGTCACATTTGATTTCAGAGAATCAAATGGCTTGCCTTGGTATCACCTGCCACAGCTGTAATTTTACTCATACTGGTTTGTGTGAGTTAGTGTCTATGCACCACATTAGACCGGGAATTTCCTAAGAATGAGGACTTCCCCAACTTACCTCTGGACTCCTTGGAGTCCATCCAGTTTCTGACACACATTAAATACTCCAGAATGGCATGCTGAACAAATGACTCATCCAATGAGATTCACCATCCTCTGGTAGAATATTTGGCATCATACCTTCTATTGAGAGGTGGTATAGCACATAAATGTAGTCCTGGAATAAGACTGCTTGGGTTCAAATCTCATCTTTTCCCTTTATTATCTACTTAATTTTCTCAAAATCATTGTCTTTGCCTCAGCTTCCTCACCTGTAAAAATATGGAGAGAATATTTGTATTTTTATCATGATGCTGTTCTGGTAATTAAATGAATTCATACACGTATAGTACATGGTTGGCATACTTGTTACATTTAATTGATGTGAGCTATTATTTTATTAAAGCCTTTGCTTTAACCTATACTGAACAATTATGTTATTCTTTTCTTTACACAAATTATGGCAGAAATATGGCACCAGATTTTGATTCCTACTTTTAGGGTCCTCTCCTCACCCCACATCATCTGTACTCTGACTTGATTCCATGTCTCTGAAGCGGTCAGTCTATTCCTTTGCTTCTTACAAGTGTCACTAATGTTCCTGGAGGAGGAAGAAACACAAGAGCAAAGCAACAATTCAGAAGCTGCATAGGCTGCTCAACCTGCAAAGTGGTAAAATGAAATGTCTTATACATTTCACTTTTAAAGTGACATCAAAGTAAGTAGCAAATGTACCACTGGCCAATCACCAGGGAGGGTCTCTGGCTTTCACAAGATTGACTTGGAGCCAGCTCGGTTGACTCTAAAGCAAGGTTCAGTATACCAGCCATTTCATTAGGCAACGAAGAGGAGTTAAATGAAGATAGGAATTCCCCTTCCTTTGGTGTAAACACAATGAGTAAAAGGTTACATGAAACAAATAAAACATGATTAGGAGGCTGGTCTTTGCCAATGTTTTAGGAGTAATGGTAGCTAGCTCATCCATAAATAATGAAAAATCTTATTAACATGTGGTGCACTGTTGATGAAAAATAGGTTCCCCTTTTTTTGTTTAGCTTATATTGGATCTTTAGGATGTGGATTTGGATTTCTATATCTCATGACAATAGCAGCTCTGAGTTTTGTTTGATGGTATTGTCATTGTTGTAGGCTTAGGTTCTGGAATGACCAGCTGGAGTTTGAATTCCAGTGCCACCATGGACGAGCTTTGTGACTTTGATCATTACACATAACCTCTCTTTTCCAGATTTTTTCCATTGGAAAAATGACTCCAATCTTAAAGAATACTGTGAAGATTGGGTTACTGCATGTAAAGTATCAATACAGTATATCATATACAGTAAATGGCCAAGAAATTACTAGTATTAGTGGTAGTATCTGCTTTTCCTTTTAAATACCTTCTTGCATTATTAGTGAACTATACACTCATCTCTGTGCTAAAAAGCATACACACATTATCTTATTTGGTCCTTTAGGAATGCCAGTGAGATAGGCTTCATTCTTGTCTCTGTTGTACAGATGAGAAAATTAAGACTTTGAGATTAAGTCACTTGTCTAGAGCAACAAAAGCAGTGAATATTGGAGTCTATGCTCTTTACCACTATATGAGGAATAAGAGGAGAGGTATAGAGAAGAGAGGGCTATCAAAGCTCTTTCCTTAGAGCAGACTGAGAAGGTAAGTCCAGAATTCTGGATATCAGTCACTTCTAGCTGAGAAAAAATGTATCATAGTACTGTGCCTTCTAATTCTTCCCTTGTTGGGACCACAATGATTGATTCCAACAGTTGTAGCCAACATTTTCTCCCTGACTCTACAGGAACCAAATAAATATTTTAGGAGAAAATAAAGCTCAGTTCATATTGAACATACTTGAGTGATTGTGTGTCATATGATACAATTCTTATGTTTTTATGTATCAGTTAAAAAGAGCAGAGCTTTTGGGTTCAGAGTACTGTATTTCAAATCTGACCACTTTTTGAGTGATCTCGAACACCTTTTCAACTCTCTTTCAACACCTTTTCAAACAATAAGTTCTTATGATACTGGCATTTGAAGTCAAGGCTGCAAGCTTGCTACATAGTTGCTGTTACTTCTGAGCCATGTCTCTAGTCCTGGATATGTTGATTATTTTTAGAATAAGGTTTATACTTTCTGCCTGAGCATCTACTTGGGCGCAATCTACATGTTAGGCTGCCCATCTTTACTAGGATAATAGATGTGTGCCACTGTGCCAAGCTGTGAGTAAAGAAAGATTCTTGTGCCAGGGGCTGGTGGCTCAAGCCTATAATCCTAGCTACTCAGGAAGCTGAGAACTGAGGACTGTGGTTTGAAGCCAGCCAGGGCAGGAAAGTCTGTGAGACTCTTATCTCCAATTAATCACCAGAAAACTGGAATTGGCGCTGTGGCTCAAGTGGTAGAGTGCTAACCTTGAGCGAGAAAAGTTCATGGACAGTGCCCAGACCCTGAGTTCAAGCCCCACAGGACTGGTACACACACACACACACACACACACACACACACACACACACACACACGAAGATGCCAACAAAAATTTTTTAAAAAAAGAATGGTTCTTGTAAACTCTTCTGCTCAGGCTGGCTTTAGACCACAGTACTCTTAGTCTCAGCCTCCCAAGTGATATATACCAGTTCCATTCTGTTATGAGCAGTGTTTAGAGGCTCTACCATCAGTGAGGATGTCCACTCTGATGGCTGACGAAATGTATGCTTGTCTGTTCTTGTCTTAAAACTTTCCATTGTTGTTTTTAATGTACTATGTGAGTTTTTTTGTTTCTTTTGTATGTTCTTCCCCCTATGGTATATTCCCTGTTGTCACTGTATATGCTTTTGGTACCCTGCATGTTGTATGTGCATTTATCTAATTTGAGGAGGGGAAGGGGAAAACAAAATGCTGAAACAAGTACACAGGATAACCCATTGCAACAATGACACTCAAAGACACTATGTTGGAAGTGAACTTTTAACTCTGGCAGAGGAGCAGGGAGGACTGGGGGAGGTGGAGGAGGGAAGGGATAGTAGGAGAAAAACAAAGGAGGGGGTAACAATGTTTGACGAGAAATGTACTCATTACCTTTCTCATGTAACTGTAACACCTCTGTATAGCATCTTTACAGTAAAAGAAAATTAAAAAAACTTCCATTTTAATTTAGCATAATATTCAAATATGCTAAATATTGAGATCCACACATTTCACATAAACAAAAGTTTCTTGGGATTTTTTGTTTTTGTTTTTTGTTGGTCGTGGGGCCTGAACTCTGGGCCTGCATGGTGTCCCTCAGCATTTCAGCTGAAGGCTAGCACTCTACTACTTGAGCGTCAGCCCCACTGATGGATTTTTCTGCTTATGTGGTGCTGAGGAATCAAACCCAGGGCCTCATGCATGTAAGGCAAGCATTCTACCACTGAGCCACCTTCCTAGCCCCCTTGGGATTCTTCATGAGTTTTACAAGTATAAAGTGATTTTGAGAACAGTGTGCCATTTCTTAGTTTCTTCTCAGATTAGGATTAATAATAATATTGGTATAAAGTTTATCAGTATGTTAAGAGGATCAAATGGGATGCTGCACATAAAACTCTGACTAGTGCATAGAATATAATAGTGCTCAATGAAATGGAAATAATTAATATGCGCCATTGTTATGCTACCTTTTTTCTAGATTTTCTGAGGTCTACAGCTAACTTTTGTTAACTGTAAAGTGAGCACACATGTGGTTATCTACTAGCTAAATAATTGTCTTTTGTGTGGCAATCACAGTGCAGGGCACGGAGAAAAAACATAAGAAGAAATTTCAATATGGAGAGACAGGGCTCATACACAAAACATCAAACCAGGTTAGTTGCAAAAAATGTAATTATTAAATTGAATAGAAGGTATATACAAAACAACAGAGTGAGTTACTCCTGTGCTTATGTTCTACTGGAGTTTGGAGAAGAGAAAATCTGAGTCTGAGATTGAAAGAGGTTTGGCTGGGTGATACCTGTTCCAGAAATGTCCTAAGCACATTCTGAATAGCATGTGCCTTCTCAAGGAGTTTATGAGGTGTGTGCCCCGTCCCTAAAGCATTAATTGAAAACAAGGAGGTTTGTTAGTACCTATGAATGTTCTGACACACTTAACAAAAACAAACCCCAAATTCATAGTTCTTAAACCTTCTCATCAGAAAGTGTAGGGATTTGGAGTCAGCTGACCTGCTTTCATATCCTGATTCTAGTCCTTTGGTAGCTGTCTCAAGATTCTGATGTGGAAAATAGGCTTGTTCCCGATAGACAGTTCTACGTACACCTGACTCACTATGGAAGAGGAACAACAAGATCTTGAAGGTGACAACACTTTGGAGAGTTTGTGCAATGTTGTAACTGCATGGCCTTTTGCCTATTATGTCTATACTCATGATGTTCTGAGTCTAGTGGCATCTGCTCCAGAGAGGAAGTAAGCTTGGAATAGCCTGGGTATTTACGGAGGAGATTGGCAGAGCCTGTGTTGTGAAACTCAGTGGTCTGTTCCAGATCATTCTGTTGAATTCCTCCTCACTCTCAGGAGCACTAAATTTACTCTCCTCATTCTTTCAAAATAGCTTTGTAATTTTGCTCTATTATGTTTCTGTTCATTTATTGTTGGGGAAATTTAAAAATATATCCAGATGAAGGACTGTTCCTTAATTCAAGATGATCCCATCTGGCTTATAGCTCACCTCTCATTTGTCAGGCCTTTGTTGTGTGTGACAGTAACTAGGGCTTGAACCCAGAGCCTCATGCTTTTTCTGTTGTTTTGTTTCCCTTCACACTTTGCTTTCTTTCACCTGAACCATGCTTCCAGGTCAAATTTTTGATGGTTAATTGGAGGTAGGAGTCTTTGAGCATTTGTCTGCCCAGGCTGTTTTCCAACTAACAACTTCAGATCTCAGTACCCCTGAGTGGCTAGGATTACAGACATGAGCCATTGGCACCCTGCCTTAATCGCCTTTTTTTAACTCACAAAAAAGAAATTCAGGAATAGTTCTATTTTCCCCAGGCATGAGAATTATTAATTTGGGATTAAGTGTTTTCTTTTTGGGTAATTTTGAGGTTTGAATTTGGCTTCATGTTGCTAGGCAAGCACTCTACCACTTGTGTCCTAGACTCTTTCTGGTTTAGCTATTTTTAACATTCTCTGTCTCTGTTTCTCTGTCTCTCTGCCTCTCTGTCTGTCTATCCATCCGTCTGTCTGTCTGTCTGTCTGTCTCTCTTCCCCCAGGGCCATAACTGGAATTACAGGCACATACCACCATACCTGGCATGTATTTGGTGTTTCTAATAAGCCAGTGGTGAGTGAAAGGGTAGCTGCAGCCCTCTTGTCCAAAGGCTTGAAAATAAATGTGGCCTAAAGACAATGGAACTCATAAGTTGGGGACTTGGTTACATCTGCATGCTTTGGACATTCCTATATATTGCGTGGCCTTTCAGTGACCACTTCACTTTGGGAGATTTTGTTTTGGCACCTGTGTGAATACTGACCCTTCAGGGCTGATAGGAAGACTGTAGGAGATAGTTTATGCATCAAGTTCATCTCTGAGCTTGGTATATAATCAGTACTTAGTAAATGTAAGGTATTGTTCCCACATGCTAGGAGCTGGTCACCATGTGAAGAGAAGTCACATCCCATACCTCTGAGTGCTTGTAGATAAAATAAGATAAAATAGGGAACTAGAAACAGCCAGAACATGAGTGGAAAGGCCAGGGAGTTTGCATTCAGTTCAAAGGTGATTACTCACTCCTGATGGTTTCCATGCATCCTTTTTTCATTGCACCCCCTCCAACCCAAATTCTTTTTGGGGGTCCGGTCATGGGACCTGAACTCTGGGTCTGGGTGCTGTCCCTCAGCTCTTCAGCTCAAGGCTAGCACTCTACCACTTGAGCCACAGCACCACTTCCGGCTTTTTTTCCTTTTTGCTTATGTGGTGGTGAGGAATCGAACCCAGGGCCTCATGCATGCAAGGCAAGCGCTGTACCAACCACTGAGCCACCTTCCCAGCCCCTCCAACACAAATTTTTGACCTCACCACAGAATGAGGCATTATTGAGCTGTTTGAAAACCAATTTCTCTTTCATTTTTTTTTTTTTTTTTACCTCTAAGTAAGGAGAGGAGGATGGAAAAAGCAAAGGGAATAAACACCAGCTGGGATGAGAATATGAAGAAAAGACAGGTTTGTTTTTTCCCCATAAAAAAACTGTGGGCTGTAGGGATAAGGAGAAAAATGTGTTCTTAATGCAGTTAGGCTCTCTGGAAGAGCTGAAAACGCAGTTTTACTGAGGTGCCACTCCTAATCATCTTATTGCAGGCAAAGCTCTGGTTCTAGCCAATCATTTGTTTATACCAAAAGGTGTAGATGTCAGAGGCAGGTATCAAAACAATTAATAGCTCTCCCATAAATGAATAGATTCTGTTTCTGACTCTGCTAGCTCGAGGAGAGTCTATTCTCAGGGAGAGCCCCCTGAAAGTTGTACTCAGAGTCAGAACATTGGGGTGGATCCACTCCAACAACATTGGAACTCACATGCAGCCACATTACAAGGATTTTTGAACATGACAATGGATGTTTGCTTTATTAAACACTCTCATTCAACCTTCCTTGAATAATCTAGACCCTGGGCAAAAGATAAATTTTGTGCTAGGTGCCAGTGGCTCATGCCTGTAATCCTAATAACATGAAGGCTAAGATCCTAGAAAGTTTTGGTCCCAGAGTAACCTGGGAATATAGGCTAAGACTCCCTTCTCAAGCAATATCTGGATGTGATGGTGAGTAACTGTCATACTTGCTATGTAAGAGTCTAAGATTGGGAGGATTGAAGTTTCAGACCAGCCTGCACAGAAAAGTCAATGACATTCCCTTTCAATAGAGGCAGCTGGGCATGATGTCACATACTTGCCAGCTCAGCTATGATGGGAAGCCTAAAAATAGTTGGATTGTGGTCCAGGCAAGCCTGGGGAATGAAAGCAATATCACAGAGAAAAATTAACCAGAGTAGAAAAGGGATGGATGAATGATAGAGTGGTTCAACACTTGCCTAGGAAGTGTGAGGCTCTGAGTTCAACTCCCTATTTTGGACAAAAATAGCTAACCAGGTCTGTATGAATCTTTGACCTTTTCTGTGTAGAGAACTGCAGAGGTAGAACAGAGGACTTCACAGTGGTGGGAACTGTTCTTTAGTATGGATAGAGTCAAAGTAAAGATGAATTCTACAGTTGAAGATTGAAAAAACATTTAGGTTGAATTAAAATTTAATATTTATACAATTCTGCCTAATGACCTGATAAAATATGCATTATTATTATTCCCATTTTTTTTTGGTTGGTCATGGGGCTTGAACTCTGGGCCTGGGTGCTGTCCCTGAGCTCTTCAGCTCAAGGCAAGTGTTCTACCACTTGAGTCACAGTGCCACTTCTGGTTTTCTGGTGGCTAATTGGAGATAAGAGTTTCACTGACTTTTCTGCCTGGGCTGGCTTTGACCTGTGATACTAAGATCTCAGCCTCTTGAGCAGTTAGGATTCCAGGCATGAGCCACCGGCACCTGGCTGTTATCCCCATTTTTACATGAAGACACTGAGGCATCAGAAGGCCAAGCAATTTTCTCAAGTAAATATCAGATCCAGAATTTGAACCCAGCTAGGCTGGCTCTAGTGTGCATACTTATTTCCTTTTTTTTCTTTTTTGGCAGTATTGGTGTTTGAACTCAGTGTCTTGCACTTGCTAAGCATATGCTCCACTATTTGTGCCATTTTTGCTTCAGTTATTTTTGAAACAGGATCTTGATATTTGCCCTGGAAGGTCCAGATGATGATTTTCCTGACATAGCTGGGATGACAGGTGCACACTAGCAGCCCCCAGCCTTTTATAGTTCACATGAGGTCTCTTGAAGTTTTTTTCCAGGCCTGAAACCATGATCCTTCCAATTTAAGGCTTCCAAGTACTTAAGATTTCAGGCCTGAGCCCTTGGGCTTGACTGGCACATATACTCTTAACTATTGCACATTTCTTTGATCTCTTGTTTGGTTCTTAGAAGGGATGCCTTTCTCTTGACTCTGCAGCCAAAAGTTATTATAGCATAGAAATAATCTTCCTACAAGCATCAGGAATCTCAAGAAACTTTGACTGCCTTCCCATCTGTTTCCCTATGGGAAACTGCACAATCTCAAGTAATTAAAATATTTTTTCCTTGATTTATTAAGCTAATATTGTTGTTTGGAGTTTGGATGTCATATAAGTGTGTATAACTGAATTATAGCACAGGACAGATACACTCACTTGTCAGAAAGTGCTCTGGAGAAATACAAAGCTATTAACTGTGACCTGACCTCTAAATTTTTTTGTACCTGTGCTTCCTAGACATTCAAACACAAACAGTACTTAGAGATAGGGAAGCATATGCATATTGGAATTTTCAACTGTTTGGAGAGCACGGTTTGTTTTCTTTATCCTTTCTCCCAATCCTGCACAGAAGACAGCCTTGGGGAGTAGGAAGTTGAGTTATTATCAAGTTGGCACTCCATCAAAGCCTGCTAGTGGATTGATTGCTAGAATCTGCTATAGAGGAACTTTTGGAAATTTAAGAATAAGTTTGTGCTTTAAATTCCAAGACCAGCTTCAGTCTCCTTACAGTATGTAAACAGGTCTGAGTTTTCTACACAAAACCTACCTTGGCAAGTCTCCAGCAAAGTCCTATCACCTTGCAGGATGGAAGAACCATGGTCCCCAGCCCTGCCCAGAAGAAGACAGCCTTGAGGAGTAAGAAGTTGAGTTATTATCAGGTTGGCACTCCATCAAAGCCTGCTGGTAGATTGATTGCTAGAATCTGCTATAGAGGAACTTTTGGAAATTTAAGAATAAGTTCATGCTTTAAATTCTAGGACCAGATTCAGTCTCCTTACATTATGTAGACAGGTCTGAGTTTTCTAGACAAAACCTACCTTGGGAAGTCTCCAGCAAGGCCCTATCACCTTGTTGGATGGAAGAACCATGGTCCCGAGGGAAAGTAATCAGTCCTTACTTTGCTTTGCCTTTCATTACACATGGAAGCAGCCTTAGCAGCAACAGCAGCATAACCTTAAATCAACTGAGCATTTAACTGAGCTTCACTTGATGAAGTCCTAATACTTTCTCAGGCAAATTTCGTTGGTATTAATAAGAGAAATAGTTATTCTGGTTAAATATCCTTTTATTCCAACAGAGTACTAGGGAAGCTTTTTAATATTTATGTGACAATAATTGATCTCTTACCACTGTCAAGTACTGCTAAAGACTTATCAGCTTGCAGTTTCAGCACCATATGTTGTAGCCAAGATGCGCTCCATGTGTCCTTCCTGTGCCTTGGGAAGAGAACATTTGCAGTGGATCAGAATAGAAAATGGTTTGGGTTTCAGAAAAGCTCCTTGCCTTTAGATTTCTCCTCAATGACTAGGCTTGCATGTTGTGACTATAAAATAGCAATACTGACTCCTATAATCACAGGTGAAATGAACCCTCTATCATTAGTTGTTCCCTTCCCCATGTAGGAAGCAAGAACCAGGAGATCCAATGATGAGATTTCTTATAAATTCACCTTGTATTACCTGCAACTTATTTACACAGACAATTCTGTGAAATCTGAAAGCCCAACTACAATTAAAAAATGCTAGCAATCTATACCATTTGGTTTTTCTTAATGAGCCATGTGCTGATTTTGCTTGTCTTACTTTAGCAGTAACAAGGTTTACCACAAACATACCATCAATCTCCCAGGAGCTAAGGAGTAAGTAGTAGGCTTTACTTTTTTTATTACCTAAGCAAGATTTTCACTTGGACTATATACAACTGAGTGACCTACTTGGGGAAAAGGTAGTTTAAGTGTGTGAAACTGGGAGGGTCTCCCTTAAGTAAGCTATACCTTAAAATCATAATGTGACCAAGGAGCTTGTAATGTTAATGTGAGCCTCCCACAGCCATATGAGTGGGCAGACTGGCTCTGCTGCTTTTCCTACTGAACTGGAATTGCCATCACCCTTGGGTCCCGTGGAAGGTCATAGCTCCAGAGCATGGGGTTATATAAGCCAAATGTGTTATATGTCCCTGATAATATTTATATTTTAGAAGCATCTTGACATGGTAGATCTTAAGGAATTAAAATTCACAAATATGTCCCAGATTTTCTCTACACTGTATATGAAATCAATGAAATCATAGGTTGTTAATAAAAAAAACTTAATTAAAAAATAAAACAAAGCCCAAGGCACAAAAATTTGAAAAAATTGAATATGCCAACAAGAATACAATGTTATTTTTCCCTGACATCAGTGTGTATCTCTTGTCTGGCAACACTCATTTTCTGTTTGTTCATTGGTTCATTCAATACTGATACCTCAATAAGACCCTAGTTGAACTGAGCCAAAATTTAGGAGACAGAGCCTAACATTAACATTTCTCAAAGGCTCCTGAGGTGACTCTGATGTGCAGCCAGAGTTGAGACATGCTGGTCTAGGATAGAAATTCACAAACTGTAGCTCTAGGATGAAATCCAGCAAGCCACCTGTTTTTGTACACCCCACGATATAATAATGGTTTGGTGGGGTCTTTAGTGGAGCTTGTTTTTTTAATCTTAAAAGAAACTGTAAGAACATAAACATTTAAATTTTCCTCAGTGCTATTAATGACTACTCATGGAAAACTTTTTAAGTTCCAGTAATATGCTGAATTTAGTTATTAGGGACCTTGGGCCAATGATGCCTATATATTTCATAGATAAATCTCTAAATTTGGAAAATCGGATCCATATCCCTCACATTTCAGTTCAGGTGAATTATTTACCAAGGCTTTTATAAATAGTTTCGTGTGTGTGTGTGTGTGTGTGTGTGTGTGTGTGTGTGAATGTATGCGTGTAAGCTGGTACTCAGGGTCTCATGCTCTAGCTTAGCTTTCTTGCTTATATATGACACTCTGCTACCTAAGCTAGGCATCTCGTCCAACGTTTCTGCTGGGTAATTAGAGATAAGAATCTTTTAGGTTTGTTAGAAACAATAGCTCTAGTGTTTCTAATATATTTATAAGGTGACTGTTTTGCTGCTTTGTATGTCCCTCCCACCCCACCCTACCTCCGCTCTTGGTATAACCCCCGTTTTCACTGTATTTGATGTTGGTATAGTTTGGGGAGGGGAAGGGAAAAATTGTTTAAATAGAGATATAGGTGGACCCATTGCAACAATGAGATGTACAAAATGCTATGTTAAAAAACGAACTTTACAACTTTGGCGGGGTGGGAGGAGTGTAATTGTGGAGATGGGAGGGTAGGGATGGTAGGGGAAAAACAAAGGAGAAGGCAAAAATGCTTGATAAGAAATGTATTCATTACTTTGCTCATGTAATTGTAACCCCTCTGTACGGTATTTTCACAATAAAAAACTTATTAACAACATATTAATACAAAGAAACAAATCACATAGACATTATAAATATATTAAAAAGAATGAGATAAAAAAGAATGTTTTAGGTTTGTTTGCTGGGCTGGCTTCAATGTATGATCCTTAAATCTCAGCATTTCAAGTACCTAGGATTACAGGATTGTGCCACTGGTGCCTAGTGTTTTCCTTATTATTTTTAAAATTAATTATCTTTAAGTAGTTGCAAAAGGAGGTGCCATATAAAAAGCAGTTTATAAATACAAGGCATTTTGATCAATGTCACCTCTTTTTGACATCCTCACCCCCCTTCGACCCTACTTCATCTATTCCTTTCACCTTGGCCCCACCCCCTCTTGGATGTATCCATTTCCTGATGTTGATTTAGTTGAGTTTTGATCTAGTCTTTCTAAAAATATTATGCTATTTGAGCTCTTCATAGTCTATTAATGTGGTGAAATTTTCTTTTGTAATTTAGATAAGTGAATCTTTAAAGAGAAAGTATTAATGATAATGTTTTATTCTTTTACTAAGCAGTTTCTTGCCTATATCTGACCTGTTCTTCATAATACCTTTGGACTTGGGACTGACCATTTTGTTTGCCTAGATGAGGAAATTTAGTAACATTTAAGCTGATTCCAAGCTTTGGGGGGGGGGGTGTTTCTATGTATAATAGATGTCAATGACTGGAATTGGTGAGATTTTTGTATTAACATTCCATGTCAGCTGCTGCTCATTTTCACTACTTTCTGCATTCCATCAATGCACTTAGACTCAGTAATTATGTAGGGGAAATTTGTGAAGAAATTAGCTCTTTTAGAGACCCTTTCTTTAGATAAATGCAAACCCATTCACAACTCTGCTCATAAATGTATTCATAGAGTGATCCCAATGAAGGCCTCTCAGACAGTGGTGTACCTGTGCTTGTCAAGTTTCCAGAGAAGTGAGATGACCTAGACCAGAGGTCAGCAAAGTTTTGTCTGCAAAGTACCATATATAAGTATTTTAGGCTTTGCAGGCCATATGGTCTGTTGCAATCCTTCAGCTCTGCCACAGTAGTACAAAAGCAGCCAGAGATAATATGCAAATGAGTGAGCATGGCTGTGTTCCAATAAACTTTATTTATGGACCTGTAGATTTGAATTTCATATATTTCATGTGCTATGTATTATTCGTTTGATCTTTATAAAAGTAAAAATGCCATTATTTTATTATAGGGTATACAAAAACAGGTGGCTAGCTGGATTTTACCCTAGGGCTGTAGTTTGTGAATCTCTGTCCTAGACCAGCAGTTCTCAGCTCTGGCTGCACATCAGAGTCACCTCAGGAGCCTTTGAAAAATGTTAATGTTAGGCTCTGTCTCCTAAATTTTGACTGAGTTTGACTAGGGTCTTGGTAAAATATCAGTTCTTAAAAAATTTTCCCAGATGACTCTGATGTGCAGCTATGGATGAGAAGAATTACTAGTCTAGAATAGTATTTTCTAGCTGAGGCTTAGCTCAGATATTCTATAACTCATGGAACTGCAAACTTTTAAAAGTCTCAACATATTCTTTGGGAGAAAACTGATATCCAAAACATCATTCATAGCTCTGCTTCCCTTTTTTCAAGGTAAAGTGTTATGTAGGAGAGAAAACCAAAAAGTAGGATTCATGTGGTCAAAAAAAAAGAGTAATATGAAAAAAATTATTTCATATTGTCACCATGTACAGGTAAGACTTGTGAATTTTTCCTTTAGAAGTGACCCATTGTAACAATGAGATGTACAAGACATTATGTTGAAAATGAACAACGTTGGCAAGGGACGAGGGAGGAGGGGGGTGTAGTTGTGGAGGTGGGAGGGAAGGGATGGTAGGGGGAAAACAAAGGAGGAGGCAACAATGCTTGATAGGAAATGTACTCATTACCTTGTTCATGGAATTGTAACCCATCTGTACAGTATTTTTACAATAAAAATGTACAAAAAAGAAGTAGGGCTTCTCTAGCTGGGTGATGGTGGCTCACATCTCTAATCCTAGCTACTCAGGAGGCTGAGATCTGAGAATCACAGTTGGAAACCATCCTAGGCAAAAAAGCTCATGAGACTCATATTTCCCATTAATCACCCAAAAGGTAAAAGTGGTGCTGTGGATCAAGTGGTCAAATGCTAACCTTGAATGCAGAAGCTCAGGGACAGCACTCAGGCTCTGAATTTGGGGTGTCACACTTTTATAACTTGGGCTTAGGGTCTCTAAGCCTGACCTGTACTTAAAGATTTGGCCATGATGTTTGGGCATCCCTTTTAGGACAGTATGCATTTGCCATAAAACAGATGTTTATCCTTGTGATAATGAATGCATCCTACCTACCATATATTTTAAAACTGACATTTATTCTTTGAGATAAGCACTTTGTAACAGCAGGAATCATTTTTTCCCCAATGCAACAGCAGGAGTCATTTTTTTCCCCAAGTATTTGCTTTTCCTGGATACATGCCTTTTTTATGATATCCTTCCTCACTTTTCAGAACATACTAGTTATTTGGGCCAGCAGGCGAGGTCACATGGAGGAATCTGTTCTTGCTCTTTTCTTTTTCCTTGTGCTAATACTGTAGCTTAAGAAGGAGCACAAGGGTTAAAACAAAAAAATTCAGTGTTTTATGATTCTAAATTCACTGTTTCTGAATTCCTGGCTGCCATTCACCATGCTTTATTTTTCCTGATCTATCCTGCCTCAATATAACTGTATGTCTATGTTTGCAAACTGGGGCTTCCATAATGTTACATATCAAAGAGGTAATCAAGTGTGTGTCTCTGTGGAGGGGGCTAGAAGCAGGGATTATGGTGAGGTTATATATGGGGGTGAGTATGTGTTTGGTATAGATTCAAGGACATGAGTTCAGCCTGCCTTCATTCAAACTCTGATTCAGCTACATGCCAGCAATCTGATATATTACTTTGTGTTTCCGTTTTCTAATTAGTAAAACCAGAAAATGTCAGAGTATGTGTGAGGATTTAAGATTCCAATCCATGTATACATTTAGAGCTGTATCTTGCATGTGAGAGAAGGTCAATTGAATGTTAGTTATCATCAAAAATGTTCTGAAAAAAGTCTAAAGCATTATATTGGGAATGATCATTCCTTTTATTGCTTCCCTAGTATTTAAATGGGTAACTAGACTCTTTAAATGTAGTGATTGTACTCATCCACTCAGAGAGAACTTCAGACTCTGTACAGGAAGATCTGTGGCTTGAAAATCACCCTTTAGATTTTGATATGCATTGTAAGTGGGCATGATCTTCAGTCTAGATGAATACAATTATATTTTCATTCTCTGCCAAAAATGAACCAAACCTTTTTTCATAAAACAATGCAGGAAACAGGAACAAAATGATATAAGGGTGGGACTTTGTATAGTTTAAATCCCCATAACTAATATTTCCTTTCTTATGTAGCATGCAAACATAGTTTCAAAGAAAGATTAATTGCAACTAAAGGAACAAGTGAACTCTCTTATATACAATATTCTGCAAAATATGCTGACTTCTCAAGCCCAAGCATAATGAATGATACAGCATCTGTCAATCACAGAATAAAAAATGAACAATCTGAATGTGTTTGACTTTTTCAAAACAGGTAATATATCTACTTTATGAATTATGACCTATTTAAATGAATATTAACATGAGTTTTTAATTTTCATTGATGGAAGGAACTGGGAATATATTTGATGCTAATGATAACTTGGTATGAGAAGAAAAATAGATTTTAGATGACCTGTCAAACACATAATTGAAAATGATCTAAGTAAGAATACTGTGAAGTGAAAGGAGGTGTAAATTTTGGGGGGGGGTCTGACCAACAAGGTTGGGGCTTTGCCTGAAACTTCAGGAGAAAGAAGAGGCCATGTGTTTTAGTAAAAGAATGCTCACTTGACTATTGGAAGACCTGGTTTCTGGTTCTATCTCTGTCTGATATGGACTCATCAGTTAACTTCCTTAGGACTCTTCTCACCTCCATGATTTGACAAGCCTGGACTCCATGAGTTCAAAGGTCTCTTTGGCCTGAACATTCTATTAATTGTGAATAGCCATGTCCTGGTGCCATGGAGTTCTGCCCGAGGCCTTCCTCTGAGGCAGTTATCTATGTTATGTAAGGGCAAAACAAGCTCAGGTGAGCTGTCACTCAAGTGTGGAGCTATATTAATTTTTTAGACATCAGTCTTTGTTGAAATGTCATTTTCAGAATGACTGCTAAACAAAGACCTTTTGATTACATTAGTCAGTGAGAAAAAGCTTTGGTAATGTTTTCTAATATGGCAGGACATTGGGCTTCTTAGAAATCAATGTCAACTGAGCAGCCTTATCAGTTGAGATGCACAGGAAGGCAACGGCATCAATTCTGCATGTGTCTGAAGGACTTTCCACAGAAACCATATCCTAGCACCCTTCTTCACTTTGAACTTTCTGCTATTGCTGGTCCTGTTTTTTTTTTTATTTTTATTTTTTGGGTCTGGTCGTGGGGCCTGAACTCTGGGCCTGCGCACTGTCCCTTAGCTCTTTAGCTCAAGGCTAGCGCTCCACCACTAGAGTCACAGTGCCACTTCCAACTTTTTTCTTTTTGCTTATGTGGTGCTGAGGAATCGAACCCAGGGCCTTGAGCATGCAAAGAAGCGCTCTACCACTGAGCCACCTTCCCAGCCCGCTGGTCATGTTTTAAAAGCAAGCTCAGTTCTGGCTGCTGTGTGCTGAAAAGTGATGATGGAGAAGTCATGAAGTCTCCAGTTAGGAATGCTTCCCTTCTTTACACTTTGTTGTTAGTTTGCTTTCTGGTATAAAGCTTGCTTTTTGAATCCTAAAGGCCCTCAGTTTTGTGTACTGGCCCTTTTCAGCTACAAAGGAGTGAAGTGAGTATAGCCTTGATATTAGTATTTGGTGATGTTCTCTATCAAAGGAGGATTCTTTTTGGGTCATTGCACACATTTATTCATTACTATGGATAAATCTAAAGCAGCTTGAACCAGAGATTTACCTTGTTCTAGTCAAAACATTTGTTCTTATATTGAGTGTGATGGTTCATGCCTGTAATCCTAGGTACATGGGAAATTGAGATAAGGAGAATCACAGATGGGGGCCAGGAGGGCAAAAAATTCATAAGTAACCTTTTTTTTTTTTTTACCTCTTTCTACATTTAAAAAATAAAACTAATAATAAGTTGGGTGTGGTGATGTGCACCTTCCATCCCAGTTATGCAGGAACCATAATTAGGAGAGTCTTTGTTTGAAGTGGTTTGGACATAAATGTAAAATCATATCAGAGAAATAAACTAAGGCATAATAAGCTTGGGGTGTGGCTCAAGTGATAAAGCCACCTACCTAGCAAGTGCACGGCTCCAAATTCAAACTTGAGTGCCAGCAAAAAAGAAAGCAACTTTTATTCTTTAAATTCCAACTAATTCAGCACATTGCAAATGGAAGGCTAATAATCAAATATAATGGCTATCACCTCATTTTGTATAGCATATCCATATTATCATTTTATTCTGCTCTTTAGACCAGTGGGGGCTCTATTTTATTAGAACATTAATAAGTTTGGTGACTTGCCTAAGGGCAGTTGATTACTAATGAAACTGAAATTCTAAGCTTAGCCTTTGGGCTCTAAGCCTAGTGCTTGATGAGAATGATTACAGTCCTATTTCTGTGTGGTCTTTTAGGAAGCTTCAACAGCTTCCTGTGAATGGGACGAAGCTAGTAGGCATGGATTGTGCAGGTATGGGCAATTAAGGGGTGCAATGTAGGGAATTAAAAGCAATAATACAAGCAACTCTAAGTCTGTTTTCTGTTATGATACCTCAACAATTTGAAACAATGGTAATAAAATAATTCTCTGTGGGGGTTATACCATTGCCAGCATTGTACCCTGGGAAGCAAGGCTACTCTGGCTGGCCAGCGAGTGCCAATTTCTAGCCTTTTTCTTATCCTACTATCAAATGGAGTCAGGGATGCTGCATAAGACCAGAAGAGAAAACAGGAAACTAGTCAGTAGGATTTGGACTGGAAAACCCCTCCTCAGGAGGGTACTGAATCAATTAGCAAGTGCTTATTGAACACTGATTCTGTGCTCAGCACTGGATTAGGAGTTTGGGGAAAAGATCACTCAAGCATGGTTTCTGCTTTCAAGAGCTCACAGTCACCTTGATGAGATAAGACTCATGAGAAATCAGCTGTAGCTCACACTTGGCACAGCAAATAATTAAGAATGTGCTCTAGCAGATAATGCATTCTGCCCAAGTTCACTCCATTTATTCATTCAACAATGGACTTTGATTCGAGTTCAAATCCTTTCTCCTTCATTCTCAAACTCTGTGATCTTGTGCTGGTGCCTTTACCTGTCTGTGTGTCAGTTTCCTTAGCTGTAGAAACTAGGAGTGATAGCATTATCATAATATTAGTATTTCTTTGAGGATTAAATGAGATAGGAACTCTAGTAGATTTTTAGCTATTATTCATTCACCAAACATGTAGTGACAAGCTGTTTGCCATACACAGTGCTGACTGGAGACGTGACAAGCTCTCAAAGAGCTTCGGTGACTCATTCACTGTCACTGCAGATGGAAGATAGTGTATTACTTAAGCATATAAGCTCTGCAAACAGATGACCTGGGCTCAGACCCTGTTTCCATCATTTTCTGCTTGTGTTACCTAATCTCTGCTTGATTTCCTTCCCTCATGTGTAAAACACTGATAATACTGGTGCAGCTTGTAGTGGAGTGTTGTGAATAGTAAATGAATGTGTTTAGAGTCTGGATCATAGTAAGTACCAATTGTAGCCATTACCATTAGTATGGTTTTATCTCTTGCCAGAACTAAAGGAAATAGCATTAATTTGGAAATTGATAAGATGTTCCTAAATTAGCTACAGAAATAGTTGAAACTTGAGGTGACATTAACCTTTTGGCTGAATTCTGCTATAGCAAAATCTTGGTTACCTTGTATGGGGTATTCTGCTAAGCTTAATTTCCTAGTTAGTTAACCAAGGGTTGAGTAGAATATTCCTTTGATTTTGTTGCATCTTTTGGTTGCACTCTTTCTTAAATATTCATAGATAATTAGATCCTTTAGTAAATAAGGGTTAGTGGCTTCCTTCAAGTCTGCAGACAAAGGATCCTCCAAGGTCAAGGTAATAAGTTTGATGGTAGCTAGTCTGTGACTGTGGTGGCAGAGAGGTTACCTGATGCCAGCAGAGTTCTTCGGATTTCTAGTTTTCTGTTTAGGCTTTACCAAGGACACCTATTCATACATTTAGTAACCTACAAACAGGACTAAGTTCATAGTTTTATGGTTTTTCTTGTCACTAAAGTAGAAACTCAGTTGAATGTTGCTGTTTTCAAAAGCAAGGTCTCTGCAGCTCAGTGTCAATTGGTGAGGCCTAAAGTGGCCTTCTAACAAAGTTTGGGCAGTAGTGTTAGAGACAACATTTTACAAAAGCAAAAGTTCTCTCATGAAGGGTTGATAACAGTCCTTTTGTTTTCCTTATCTCTCCTGTCAGCCTGACCACCCTGATGCAAGGCCTGAAAGTGGTATAATGAAAGTCATTTTCCAGAGAAATGTCATCCAATGGAAATTTCTACAATGATCAAAATGCTCTGTATCTTTACTATTTGTTTCAGTAGTTACAAGTAGGATGTATGACTACTAAGCCATTGGGGAAAAACTCTGAAATTTTAATTGTATTTCATTAAAGTAAAATAACCAGAGGTAGCATTTATTTACTACCATAGCTTAGATGCTCTTAAGCAATGTTTAATCTTTTCCCCCTAAAGCTATCAATGGTCTTTGGTACATTTTGAGGGAAGAGTAATGATTTATTTTTCTTGTCCATCACTGACTTGTACAAATGGGTTTATTTTGATCACCTATGATGGCCCAACATATGATACATATGGATTACTGAGAAAGGAGGGGGATGGAAAAATCTAGGTTTGGAAAACTCACAAAGGGCAAATAAGAGGATACCATGGGGCAAGTTGGGATCTAAAAGAGAGGTGGAGGCTAAAAGAGAGGTTACAAGAACAGAAGCAATTTTATCCTAATTTATGATGCTGTTTAGGACTCGTGCTGATTTAGGGAGGCAGAATGGGAGTGGAGATGGGGGTTAAGGAATTGACCTTGGAGTCATGACCACCTCAGTGAAATAATATATTCATTCTAAATCATGTACTATGGATACATCTGAAAGAAGCTAACCTTGCAGGAGAAATACTGAAACTGTGTTCCAAAAGAACAATGTTGGTGAGTTGCAGGCCAAGGGAAAGAAGCAAAGAGGGCAGGTGACAGCTCTGTAAAAGCATCAACCTTGAGAGGTTTGTGTTAACCTGCCCATGGAGGTAAAATCTAACATCTTCTCTTCCACAGATGTCCCTAGTAGTTAGATGAAATGCCAATCAGCAAAAAAATGGCTTATCTTTGGGATCCCTGAGGCCTCCACCAGGGCTGACTTTCAGCAGAGAAACAGATGAGTGATTTTCTTATTATTTGGAAATGTGGTGCAAAAGACATGCTGCAGCTACTCCTGGTGAAACAATTGTCTTTTCAAATGTGCTTGCAGCTAAATAAGATGGTGCAAACATCATGAGCAGAGCATAGACTCTTGGATGAGGTCCTGTTATAGAAGAACCATCAATTTTTAGTGGGTTAATTCTTCTGTGATCCATCTTAAGTGTTTGTCATGAAAGGAGTTTTATATTTTCAAGATCTACCCTGGAAAAGGTCAACAACCCCCACATTGAAAATTAACAGTCAAAATGGAGTGATAATCATATTCCTCAAGAGGCTAAACCTGCACCTAGGCAATGACAGTATCCTCCACTTCTCAACAAAGCACTGAGTGAAAAACAAAGGAGGGCTTGGATTGTGTTGAAGGCAGGTGAGGAGGGGTTTTCTTTGGGTTAGGATACTCATGAAGACATGAGGATGCTTGATGTTTTTTTATTGTGAGGGCATTGAGTTTGTATTTAAGGTACATCTATCTAGTGATAATCACAGAACCAAGGGACTGGGAAGTGAATTTGCATAGGAACTAGCTGTGGATGTAGAGGGATTTATTAAGATCCAAATGGAAACTCCCAGCATTACATAGAGCCTGCTATGGATGATTTTTTCATGCCAAAAAAGGAAATTCACTTGGGCACTCACCTGCTCTTTTCTGTTGTGAAAGAGAGAGGATGGGACTTGCCACTTCCACATAATCCATAAGAACAAAGTGCTATGAACATGCAGTCTTCCATCTAATATCTATAGGGAATAGAGCAAAGTAATGAGGCATCTGACTTGTAAGCTGCTGGTTCCTGCTCCGCACTTTCAACCCCAGGCTTTCTTGTTTGACTCCAGCTCTCATTCCATACTACAGGAGATCTCATGCACTTTCACATGGAAATGCCAGCAGGTATGACCAAGCTTCATTTTGCCCTCTTCCATCCAAAGCAGGTGGTCATTGATCACCCAACAGGCTAGGGGTTGTGCACCTGTGACATTGTCTGCTCCCGATAGCAGTGCCTCAGAGAAGAGGCCTGCACAACCACTCCCACTCCATACTGGCTTCATGTTGTTTGGGTACAAAATTCTTGGAGAAATTTATGTGTTTTTTGTCCAGAAGGAGGGAGTCTGGCCTTCAAGTAATCATATCTCCTTGGTTTACTGCCCTCTTTGTGGAGAAAACTACAGCTAGAAGCAAGCCAGAGTGGGGTCCTCTAAAGTATGGGCCTTGGGCCAAGGTATCTTGTCTGGATTGACGTACATTATGGAAAATGACCAAGACCTCTGGGACTGTAATTTGGTCAGAAACTCCATTGACCACTCATGAAATATTGTGAAAATAACTTCAATGAGTGGAAAGGAACAGATACCAAGGACCAGCCATAGTAATAACTAGTGGCTCCAGCTGCTTAGTATGTGATCATTCCTGTAGAGCTGAGCACTGTGGGCGTCATCCAGATGAGGCTGTAGAGCTGGGGGTGCCTCCTTATAGACAGTTATTTGGGTAGAGGCATTTTAAGTGTGATGAGGCAATAGTCCCGCACAGCTTTTTAAGTTTCAGAGAATGATGCTTGAGATACTGGAATCACAGTGTAACAGCTGAAGCCCAATATGGAGCTTGCTCCATGTGGCTCACCTGGGCACCGTTCCTAGAAACAGAGCAACTATTGGAATTATTATTGCAAAACATAATCCCAATATTTGATATTTTGCTCTAGCTTCTGGAGGTGATGGGAGTTTAAGAGCTGTATCGTTTATACCCTGGAGTTGCTGTCGAGTTCTCCTGGTTTTTGGTGAACTATAGCACTCAGGTACACTCACTTCCAGTCAGATAAAGGCCAGTCTATCTATACCCCATCATTTTCTTTCTTGCCTTACATGTGTGCCTATCCTAACTTAGGTGTGCTTCTGAGAAGCACATGCCTGCATGGATTTTGCTATAAATATCAATAACAAAAGTCTCATTGAGTGCTTTTTCTAGGCCTGACTCTGTGCCAAGTAATACATACGTATATAATATTATAATTATTATATATAATTGGATTCTTCCAGAAATAATACTGTGAAAGTTAGCTTGTTATTATCCTCATTTTGAAAATGTGGTGAAGCGAGGTTGTCACTTTCCTAACGCATTCAGCTACTAAGTGGCTAAGATAGTGTACAAACTTAGATCTGTTTGATTCCAAAGCCTATATCCCTAACTATAACTCTGACTTACTGGATGTTCTTTCCTCCCTCCTTACCTGGTGTCTATATAGAAATGTCAACAAACTTTGTGACTCAGGAACTAGGCATTTAGTTAATTCTGCGTGATGATCCTTTATGCTGCCGTGAGAGCAGACAAAATGAAGAAATGGTATCGAGGGCATACTGGTCAGAGCTGAGTGAGTTGAATTAGGTGTGGCATCTGATCTTGGGAGATGAGTCTTGAACTGTGAAGGACAAGAGAAACATAGTTTAGCAGAGAGGATATTTGTAATGAAAGACACAGTACACGGTTTACAACATTTCAGACTCTCAATATATTTTTGCTGGATGAATGGAAAAATTGAATATGCAGGGGCTGTCTACATCTTTCTTCCTTCTTAACAGGAGGATGAATACACACACACACACACACACACACACACACACACACAAAAACACACGCACACACACACACACACACACCTTTGGGTATATGCCCAGAGTATACATAGCCAGGATTCACTTGAATGGAAGAACATTGTTGATGGAAACAGGGTAGGGAAAAGCTGGCTTTCAATTCCAACTTAGCTCTGTAACCTTGGAAAATTTACTTAACCTTCTTATGCTTCACTTTTCACATATGCCAAGTGGAAAACATTATGGTATTTATTTCCTTGGGTTATTTTGAAGATCAAATGAAATATGTATATATTTCTGAGCCAGGCTTATAGCTAGCCACTCAAGAACTGTTGTCTACTAATATTACTACTATTATCTCTGTTTGGAAACTTGACATCTATGCAACCTTCACAAATTCTTATCTCAAAGCCCCTGCGAAAAACAGGAATGCTACTATAACACATCAATTTAAAAGACAGAGAGGGAAATGTACAGGTTAAATATGAGCACCAAGTGGGCCCGAGATGAGTGCATACATGCTCAGTGTTACCTTAACTATAAAGATATACTTTAAATTTTTCACATTTTTATTAGCAGCAGTTAGTTATACAAACGGACTCCATTTTGACATGTCAAGATATGCATACATGGTACTTTGATCAGATTCATTCCTTTATCACTCTCACTCCAAGCCAATTTCAGCAAAATTCATTGTTACATTTTCAACCATATACATAAAGCAAAGGAACTAGTCACTAAACTGAAGAAACAGCCTATAGAACTAGAAGAAATTATTGCTAGCTATACATCTGACAAGGGATTAATTGCCAGAATATACAGAATGGAAAACATTAAACTCTGAAAGATTCAACAACCCAATTAATTAATTCTCAAAGGATCTGAACAGGCACTTCTAGAAAGAAGAAGCATAAACAGCCAATAACTACATGAAAAAATGCTCAACACCACTGGCCATAAAGAAAATTCAAATCAAAACAACATTGAGATTCCATCCCACTCTACTCAAAATGGCCATCACCAAGAAGATAAACAACAATTACTGATATGGATGTGGGGGAAAAGACACCCTTTTTCACTGTTGGTGGGACTGTATATTAGTATATTAGTGCAACCACTATGGAAATCATTATGGAGATTCCTAAGATAACTAAAACTATCCCTATGATCCAGTAATACCATGTTCAGAAACATATCTGAATAGAGACATTTGCATACACATGTTTATTGCAGCACTATTCATAATAAGCAAGCTATAGAAACATCCTAGATACCCTATAACTGATGAATAGGTCAAGAAAATATAGAATATACAAACAATGGAGTATTGTTTAGCTATAAAGAAGAATAAAATTATTTCATCTGTAGGGAAATGGATGAAATTAAAGATCATCATGAGAAGAAAATGGTGTCATATTTTTCCTCATACGTGGATGCTGACCTAGAATACAAACATATATGCAAACATACACACTTATATACACACACATGCACAATAAATATACAAGAGGGAGAGAGACATAGATTAATAGATAGATAGATAAAACATGTTTGTAATTGTGGGAAAGTTTGAGATTACAATTTGGGGAGGAAAGGAGACAGAGTGAAGAACAATAATATGATTGCATTTGTGAATGAAGATGGCTAAATGAATCTCATTGAAAGCTGTTGAATTATAGGAGATAGTGGGGATGGGAAAAGAGAGTAAGTGAGGTGACAGTTTGATTAAAGTAGTGTATGCACACATGCAAAATACCACTGTGAAATCCCTTTGAACAATTAACTTGCACTTTATAATGAATAGCAGAAATATAAAACAGGTTTTGTCTGGGTACTAGTGGGAACAATAGGGCAAAAGGAGAAGGTGACAGAGGGTAATATGCTCAAATTTATTTATGTACATGTATGAAAAAGGATGAGAATGATGAGAATCCCACTCTGGAAATAATAGACTGGCAGTTTAATTTAGAAATTATTCTACTCAAGTATATTTTAGATATGAGACCCTTGTCCGTTGTATGGCTAGTAAAGATCTTCTCCCAGTCCGTGGGCTTTCTATTGATCTTGCTAGCTATGTCATTTGCCCTGCAGAAGCTCTGCAACCTTATACAATCCCATTTGTCCAGCCTTTCTTTGATTTGTTGTGTTTCCGGGTCTCTATTCAGAAAATTTCGGCCTGAGCCAAGGAGACCCAGGGTTTCTCCTATTCCATCCTGTAATGTTTTCAGAGTGTCTGCTTTGAGTTCAAGGTCTTTGATCCATTTGGAGTTGATTCTGGTGCAGGGTGATATATAAGGATCTAGCTTTAGTTTTCTACATGTAGTTAACCAGTTTTGCCAGCACCATTTACTGAAGAGGCTGTCTGTCTTCCATTCTATTGTTTTAGCTCCCTTATCGAAGATTAGATGGCTATAGGTCTGTAGGAACTCAAAAAATTAAACCACCCAACAACAAATCCTCAAAGAAACAACTGCCCAATAAGTAAGTGGGCGAAAGACTTAAAGAGAAGCTTCTCTGAAGAAGAAAGAAGGATGGCCAATAGACACATGAAGAAATGTTCAACATCCCTAGCCATAAAAGAAATGCAAATCAAAACAACATTGAGATATCACCTCACTCCAGTTAGAACAGCAAAAATCAAGAACTCTAACAACAACAGATGCTGGAGGGGATGTGGACAGAAAGGAACCTTACTTCATTGTTGGTGGGAATGTAAACTTGTTCAACCACTTTGGAAAGCAGTATGGAGGTTCCTCAAAAGACTCCACATAGAGCTCCCCAACGACCCAGCAATCCCACTTTTGGGCATTTACCCAAATGATCACAAACAAGGCCACACTAAAGCTACCAGCACAACTATGTTTATTGCAGCATTATTTACCATAGCTAAGACATGGAACCAACCCAGATGCCCCTCAGTAGATGAATGGATCAAGAAGATGTGGTATATATACACAATGGAATTCTATGCCTCCATCAGAAAGAATGACATTGCCCCATTTGTTAGGAAATGGAAAGGCTTGGAAAAAATTATATTAAGTGAAGTAAGCCAGGCCCAAAGAAACATAGGTCCCATGGTTTCCCTTATTTGCAATATCTAGTATAGGTATGAGTCAAGCGGAAAAAGTCAGATAATGTGATGTTAGGTAAACAAAACCTCAAATATGTATTTTAATGTTTTTGTTTCTTTCATGCATGTGTTTCTAATGCATTTATAAGATTATTTCTTTGTTGCTTTGTATGTCCCTCCCCCACAGTGTAACCCCTGCTTTCACTATATTTGATGTCAGTATAACATGTGGAGGAGACGGGGACAAACAAGTCGTTTAAGGATTCAGGTGGACCTGTTGCAACAATGAGAAGTACAAAATGTCATGTCAAAACCAGCTTTACAATGTCGGTGAGGGGGGGGGGAGGGGGGGTATGATTGGGTGGGAGGGAGGGGGGAGGCTGGGAAGGGAGGTGAAGGGTAAACAAAGGAGGAGGATGCAATGCTTGGTAAGAAATGTATGCATTATCCTGCCCATGTAATTGTAACCCCTCTGTACAGTATGTTCTCAAATAAAATAAAATAAAATTTAAAAAAAAAAAAATAAAAATAAAAAATAAAAATAAATAAAAAAAAAAAAAAAAAAAGAAATTATTCTACTCAGCCAGGAAGAGGCCATACCTGTGATCCTAGCTATTCAGGAGGCTGAGATCTGAGGATTGCTGTTTGAAAGTCAGTGTGGGCAAGAAAGTCCATGAGACTCTTATCTCCAATAAAATACCAAGAAAAAATGCACGAAGTGGTGCTATGCCTCAAGGGGTAAAGTGCTAGCCTTGAGCAAAAGAAGCTCAGGGTCAGTACCCATGCCCAGAGTTCAAGCCTCAGAACCAGAAAAAAAGAGAAAGAAATTATTCTACCCAAATGCCAAATCAACAACTGTTAAGGGTATGTTCAGATTCCCAGGTCCTATCTATATACTGAATAGCTTGGATCTACTTATATTCTAGATTGAGAAGATTAATGAACTCATTAGTTCATTAGAGAGTTGAATACGTTTTTGTAGTGAGCACTTATCTGACCTAAGCTCTTTTGCTTTTACAGCAGTCACTAATAGTAAGCAAGAGCATTATTAGAATTTCCACAAAAATGAGTGATTGTCACCCTTCAGCATGTACTCACTCATATTCAATAGGTACACGAGCAAGCTACATCCTGTGATAATGTGATTGTTTGCTACATGCCAGGCACGCTCCTAAGCAGGTTATATGCATTAGCACATTTAAATTTCACAACAACCTATTTAATTTTCCAGACAAAACGGAGGCATTAAGAAGTAAAATAATATGCTCAAAGTCATTCAGTTAGTAATGAACTAGGATTGAAACCAAGACATCCTGACTCCAGAGCTGGTACTTCTAAAATACTGCTCTATCTTGCTCACTAAAACAGGTTAAGGATTTTTGCCAAATGCCTTATTAATCAGACTTTCCAGCAAGGCCAAGTTCCCATACCTTGAGTTCAGGAATGTGGACTGTATTTCTTAGTGTCTTTGTTCTCTGTGCCCCAGAGCCTCATCTGTGGATTTAAGAGAGAGCTCTTACAGCTTGTTTGTTACTTTCAGAATGTGGGAGCCCAAACAGTTTTGGAATTGAAAATTTTGAGGTATGGAATAGATATCACCCTCTTCCCTAACTAAGACCTTTATTTCCAATGAAGTCTCACTTGGAGATCATTTACTGTGAGATGGTTCTTTGCTAATAGCAATTGTTAGTGTCCCTGCTGCTTGTGGACACTTTGGATACTCCTATGCCGATTGGAATCCTCTATCTTTTTGTCACTCATGACTGGCATTGAAGAGAAGAATGTCTCAGATTTGTCTTCCTAGGCTAGCTTCAAACCATGATGTTCATGTCTCAGCCTCCTGACTAGCTAGAATTATGGGCATGAGTCACTGTAATTATGTTATTAAACATAAATTCTGGTATGCAAAGCAGCTGGTCCAGAGCTTTTCTCATACCTTCTAGTATCATTGACTTTTCTGTACTCAAGGCTCTTACTGCTAGAATCTGGATTAGAGAATTTCACATAGTTTTTAATTCATGGTAGGTATCCTTTGGTTAGTGTTTTGTCCTTGCTTCCAAATTAGAATAGAAGTGGATTCTCCAGGGCAGGAATCTCTTCTCAAAGGTTGATAAAATAAGATGAGATATATGAGTATAAGCAGTATAAGCAGTGTAAGACACAAAGTAGGAGCTCAAATATGTTTTCATCCTTTCATTCTTACTCCTTTTTCTTTCTGCTGTTTGTCCTTTATATTCATGGGAATACTGAGGACAGTGCTGGAGTCTTGAGTATTAAATAAGTATCTGCGGACTTAAATTTGGTTTGTTGTGTGAATTGAGGACTAACTGGTTTGTTCACTTAAAACTAGAAGCCCCTGTTTGTAACATTCCTTTTGTCTACTCCATCCAATATATTTCTATTTTTTTTTCCTTGCTGGTGAGAAAAGAACCAGTAGCCAAATGAAATTGTGTTTTAGAAGATATTGGAAAGTAAAAATACATTGATTGGATTGCCTATAAATATTATTCAGTGACTTCAGAACTATAAATATCTGAAGATAGACACTGTGTTGTGTTTAGTGCTCTACCTCAATTCCTGACTTAGTGTCAAATACACAGTAATTGTTCAGTAAATGTTTTAGAATGATTGATTAAATAAGAAACTGTTAGGGGGAAAACAAAGGAGGAGGCAACAATGCTTGATAAGAAATGTACTCATAGGGGCTGGGAAGGTAGCTCAGTGGTACAGCGCTTGCCTTGCATGCATGAGGCCCTGGGTTTGATTCTCAGCACCACATAAGCAAAAAGGGAAAAGCTGGAAATGGCACTGTGGCTCAAGTGGTAGAGCGCTAGCCTTGAGCTGAAGAGGGACAGCGCCCAGGCCTAGAGTTCAGGCCCCACAACCGGACCCCTCCCCCCACAAAAGAAAGAAAAAAAAAGAAATATATTCATTACCTTGCTCATGTGATTGTAACTTCTCTGTACAGTATTTTCACAATAAAAAACTTATTTACAAAAAAAGAAACTGCTCTACCAAAATTCCAGCTGGCTTCTTTACAGAAGTTGGCGTGTTGATCCTAAATTCATGTGCAATTGTAAGGCTCAATTTTCTCTGAATAGCTAAGTGATCTTGAAAAATAAGGACAGAATAGATGATCTACACGTTCAAGTTTCAAAATTTACTAAGGAGAAGAAATGATCAAATAGTATATTTTAATAGAGCTGAGAGTCTAGAAATAAACCTGAACAAATTGATGGTCACCTTACTTTAAAAATAATGTTATCTCACACTATATGCAAAACTTAAGTCAAAATGAATCAAAATTTTTAATATAAGAACTAAAACTACAAAAATTTTAGGAGAAACTGCAGCAATAACCTTCATCACTTTGAATTTGAGCCTTGAGTTTGATTCTTTGATATGAAATTGAAAGCATCAGTAGCAAAAGAAAAATAGACCACCAAAATTACAAACTTTTTACTTAGAGGAAACATTAAAACAAAAAACCAGAAGAAAACAAGAAAAACAGAATAGAAGAACATGCTTATATTTCATATAGCTGATGAAGAATTTAAATCTAGTATATGTAAAAAGACAGTTACACTTCAATAATAATTAGACAACCAAATTAAAATAATCTTTCAGATAATCTTCCAAAGAAAATATGCATATAGACAATAAGTATACTAAAAAATCATTAACATTATTAATCATAAAGGAAATGCTAATCAAAACCAACATAAATATTTCACACCTATTAGAGTGGGCATTTAAAACAGTCAGATGATAAATAATATTGATTAACTCATTGGACATCTTATATATTTCTGATTGGAATGTAAATTGGTGCAGTTACTTTGGTTAACAGTCTAGAAATTGTTCAAAATGCTAAGCACAGGGTTACAATTTGATCCAGTAATTTGACTCCTAGGAATATACACAAGAAAGTTTAAAGCATATGTGCACATAAAAAAAATCTGTATTCAGGGGCTGGGAAGGTGGCTCAGTGGTAGAGTGCTTGCCTTGCATGCCTGAGGCCCTGGGTTCGATTCCTCAGCACCACATAAGCAAAAAGAAAAAAAGCCGGAAGTGGTGCTGTGACCCAGGCCCAGAGTTCAGGCCCCGTGACCGGACCCCCCAAAAAATATCTGTATTCAAGTATTCATATAATCATTTTTGTGCTGGTCTTGGGGCTTGAAATCAGGACCTGGACACTGTCCCTGAATTTCTTTTGCTCAAGGCTCACACTTTAGAACTTAAGCCATATCTCCACTTAAGGATTTTTGTAGATAATTGGAGATAAGTGTTTTATGGACTTTCCTGCCTAAGCTGACTTCAAACCATGATCCTCAGATCTCAGCCTCATAAGTAGCTAGGATTACAGATGTGACAAACTAGCTCCCAGCCATGCCATCATTTTTATATGTGTATTCAAAATGGAATTTTGTTTGGCCATTAAAATGACTGACGTACCAGCTAATGTTGTGCTATTGATAAATATGGAAAGAACTGTGGTAAATGAAAGAACCCATACCAATGTACCATATTATTACAAGATTCTTTTTATAATGAAATGCCTAGAAGTGGAAAATCTATATGAACTGAGAGAAAATTAGCATTTTTCTAAATCTATTGCAGATACCAACAGCTAGTGTGCAAATTTTCTTGTAAAATTTTACTTTCATTGTGTTATTTAATCCTCATAAAACCAAGTTATTATTATTATTTGCATGCTCTGGTTAAGGAATCTAAATATTAAAGCTTGTCAAAGATTACACAGCATTAGTAAGTTGTTAGATTGTCTCAAGTTAGGATCTATTTGGAAAATGTTGAAAATGAATTGTGGGGATGGTGGTCCAACTGTGAATATACTAAAAGCAATCTATTACATGCTTTAAATGATTGAATTGCATGACAGGTGAATTTTAATCTCAGTAAATGAGTTATCAAGCCAACCATAAATTATAGTATTTTTACTCTTTTTTATGTTGTGTATTTATTTTTTAAAATATTTTTATTAGCCAGGCACTGGTGGCTCACACCTGTAATCCTAGCTACTCAGGAGGCTGAGATCTGAGGATCACAGTTATAAGCCAGCCCAGGCAAGAAAGTCCTTATCTCCAATAATAATAAAAAAAAAAAAGCCAGAAGTGGCACTGTGGCTTAAGTGGGAGAGTGCTTGCCTTGAGGAAAAGAAGCTCAGGGAAGGCACCCAGGCTGAGAGTTTAAACCCCAAGTAATTGTACAAGGGAGTTGCCACTCAAAAGGGCAGTCTCACCTACCAGTTCCCTCCCACCCATTTCCACACTTTTATTTTTATTTTGAAAATACTGTACAGAGGGGTTACAATTACATGAGCAAGATAATGAGTACATTTCTTATCAAGCATTGTTGCCTCCTCCGTTGTTTTCCCTTACCATCCCTTCCTATGTCTCCCCCACCCACCCCCTTCCGCCCCCCACGCAAAGTTGTAAATTTCATTTTTCAGCATAACATCTTATACATCTCATTGTTGCAATGGGTCCACCTGTATCCCTATTTAAACAATTTGTTTTTTCCCTTCCCCTCCACAAATTATACCAATTTAGAGATTATGTATTGACTTTTTGCCATTTAACAAAGCAATTTATGTATACAATCCACCTTGATTTGCATCATCCCTTCAACATCTTCAGCCCCCTTCAACCCACCTCTTCCCTTAATTTTCTCAGTTCCGTGCTATATAAAATGTATTCTGGCCTGCACTCTTCTCATTTCCCTGTTCATTCTTCTACTCCTCTTGTCTTGTACCCCCTTCCCTCCAGCAAGTACACATTTCCTGGTACTTACTTTGTTAGGCTTTGACTTAGTCCTTCTAAAGAATTATATTATTTTCTCCCTCCATAAATTCTATTCTATTTCTCATACATTCAATTCTACTTTAGTTAATTTATTTATAACCACTTGTATGACACCCAGTGTGCTTACTTCTACATTTATAGGCATGTTCTAGTTCCCACAAATGAGGGACACCATGCAGCCTGTGCTTCTTTGGATCTGGCTTTCTTCACTTTCTTCAAAAATTTTCCAAGTCTTTCCGTTTTCCTTTAGTGAAAAATACCAAGTTTTGAAGATGGGGCTTGAGCTTCAATGATTTTTCAGAGCTCACTTAATGAATTTAATAGGCAGCCCTGCCTGGGATACTTCCTCCTAAGTGAACTAATGTTTGTGTATTATGATGGCACTGACTGAATGAATCAACAGCTGGATGAATGATGTGGGTCAGCCTTGCTTCTCTTGCTTGACTGAGCAGACAGGCATCCACAATGTTTGGAGCAGAGCTAGAGGCCTCCGTTTTATATGAAAGATACATTGTTTCTCAGATTCCCAGTGGATGTGCAAGATGTGACCTTGCCAGTCCTTCCATAACATGTCTATCTATACCCAGCCTCGTGGGTAATTCAGCAAGCAAGCTGAACTGAAGAGGCAGAGCATACGTCCAGAGATTAGAGCTTCCTTCAAGGAAGAAACTCTGTCAACACAAAGCATAATATTATTGCATTTTTTCCAAAGCTGTATAAATTTTCACATACCAGCTGCCTATTCTTTTTTCAGGTTCCTGCCTAAAGTAGGTTTTCATTTATGCTGTCAGAATTTGAAGGCATAATTGTGATATTGTTCCTTGAAATTATTGTTGCATTGTTTTCCTACTGCTTTTTTTTATTATGTGTTTTATTTTTCTCCAAGGAAAACCTCTGTGAGTGAATCAAACACATGTAAATAAGGACACTCAGATGCTGTCCTTAGAGAGCACAAGGTGGTTAGACTCTCAAAGTTAATGAGTTAATGTACTGCTAATCAACCCAGTTTACAACATAATTTAATAGAGATAATTGAAAATATTGAATAGGATCAAGCATGTTGCATTTAGAATAATTTCTGCTCTGCATTCACTTTCATTAAACAGAAGTTGGAGTCTGTGCTTATTATTTTATTCTTTTACTAGCTAAGGTTAATAACAACAAACCTATTGAAACAGGTACACAGAACTTTTCACCCAGAGATTTCCAAACATATCTCACCTCTATTGACTGATTATCATTCTTAGTTTGTAGCTCATTATTTAGAACAATCATACAGCACTTGGGCCTTGCATAATCACATGTAGTACCAAGATACAAGGCAGCTGTCATGACCCTGGTTTCGATGCGGCCATTTTGGAGGTGGGGGGATGCTTGATTAGAAAAAGGCATGAGGATAAGACTGCTCACCAGCCAGGAACCTCAGTGTTCTTGCTGGCACCTAACATGACGTTAATTCCTTTTTACATGTGATTCATTGCTTTTTATTGTATGGTTTCTTTAGTGACTATTCATAAAGAAAAATTAACTCATCATTTTCAAGAAAATGTTTGGAACTGGAAAGCGAGATAAGTGAGTTAAGCCTAGCTCAAAAAGCCAACTATTATATATTCTCACTCATGTGGAATCTAAATATAAATGTATGATGATAATAATAATGAGAGTAATGAAAATGATATTGATAATAATAGGACATGTGTACAAAAGGGAGACTGGGAAAATCAGAGAGTTGGGGAAGAAGAGGGTAATATAGGATGATGAGGATCCAACTATGTTATATATTTATGTGAAGAACAAATAATGAAATCACCAAACACTGTGAAAAGGGAGGTGAGGGGAGGTTAAGGGAATATACTAGAGGAGGTGAGCTTGTCTAAAGAACACTATGCATCTATGGAATGATCACACTGAAACCTCCCTGTACCATTAATGTAATCTAATGAAATAGTAACAAAAGGGTAAGTTATCATATAAACTATATTTTTGGATGACAGAATTTTAACATTGGTGAATGAAAAACTGTTAATAAATACTAGTCATACAGAATTAATAAGAATTAGAAGTATCAGGAGAGGCCATTGATATTAAGAATTTTTTTTTTTATTGTAAAGCTACTATACAGAGGGTTACAGTTACATGAGTGAGGTTATGAGTACACTTCCTCTTGAACATTGTTACCCCCTCCATTGTTTTCCCCCTACCATCCCCTCCCTCCCTTCCTTCCCCGAGGTTCTTTTTTTTTTTTTTTTTGATTGTGATTAAATGATTACATAATTTCAAAGTCACAAGTTCATTCTAACTTCCCTGGAGCAAATTGTCTACCACAGTCTGTAATATATAACAGTGTTCACATGTTATATACCATATTTGTGATCAGCAGCATGGAGATATTTAGTAGTGGTTCAACCAGATGAGCGGGAGTTCTTTGTTTCTTAAGTCCTGTTAGTTTTATCGTATCACCTAACCTTTTGGATTTAGCATCCACTTATCAGGGAGACCATGTACCGTTTGTCTCTTCGTTCTTGGCTTACCTCGCTCAACATGATTCCTTCTAGCTCCATCCATTTCCCTGCAAATGCCATTATTTTGTCATTTCTAATGGCTGCATAATATTCCATTGTGTATAGATACCACAATTTTTGGATCCATTCATCTGTGGTGGGGCATCTAGGTTGTTTCCATATCCTGGCTATTGCGAACAGTGCTGCAATAAACATGGAGGTGCACGTGTCCTTGTATATTGGTTCCTGTTGTTCAGGATAGATGCCTAGAAGTGGTATGACTGGGTCGTAAGGGAGGTCAATCTTTAGCTTTCTAAGGACCCTCCAGACTGCTTTCCAAAGTGGTTGTATAAGTGTACATTCCCACCAGCAGTGTAACAGGGTTCCTCTTTCACCACATCCCCTCCAGCATTTGTCGTTGGCTGATTTGTGGATGTGGGACATTCTGACTGGGGTAAGGTGGTATCTCAGGGTTATCTTTATTTGCATTTCCTTCACCACCAGGGATGATGAACATTTCCTCATGTGTTTCTTTGCCATTTTTATTTCTTCATTTGAGAAGTCCCTCTTTAGTTCCCTTGCCCATTTAGTAATTGGTTTGTTAGGTTTGGGAGGGATTAGTTTCTTGAGTTCCCTGTATATACAGGATGTTAACCCCTTGTCTGATATATTGCTGGTAAATATTTTTTCCCAATTAGTTGGTTGTCTTTCTAGCTTAGTTGCGATAGATTTAGCTGTGCAGAAGCTTTTTATTTTAAGGTAGTCCCATTTGTCGAGTCTCTCTCCAACTTGTTGTGACCCTGGGACTCTGTTCAGGAAGTTCCTTCCTGTGCCTATTAGTTCAAGTGTCTCTCCTACTCTGTCCTGTAGTAGTTTCAGAGATTCAGGTTTAATGTTAAGGTCTTTAATCCATTTTGAGTTGATGTTGGTGCATGGTGATAGGCTGGGGTCCACTTTTAGTTTTCTGCATGTGGCTGCCCAGTTTTCCCAGCACCAGCGGTTGAAGAGGCTGTGTTTCTTCCATTGTATGTCTTTGGCTCCTTTGTCGAATATCAGCTGGCTGTAGGCCTGTGGATTTATATCTAGATCTTCTATTCTGTTCCATTGGTCTTCGGGTCTGTTTTTGTGCCAGTACCATGCTGTCTTTGTGATTAAAGCTCTGTAGTAGAGTTTGAAGTTCGGCATGGATAGCCCTCCCATATTGTCTTTATCCCCTAGAATTGTTTTGGCTATTCTAGGTCTTTTGTTGTTCCATATAAATTTTTGGACTGTTTTCTGTATTTCAGTGATGTACGTCATTGGGATTTTTATAGGAATTGCATTGAATTTGTATATTAGTTTTGGAAGTATCACCATCTTTACTATATTAAGTCGGCCTATCCAGGAGCATGGGAGGTCTTTCCATTTCCTAGTGTCTTCTGCAATTTCTTTCTTTAACTTTTTATAGTTCTCATTAAATAGTTCTTTTACATCTTTGGTTAGGTTAATTCCTAAATATTTTATTTTTTGGGAGGTTATTGTGAATGGGGTTGCTCCCTTTATTTCCCTCTCTTCCTGCACGTTATCAGTGTATAGGAAGGCAACTGATTTTTGTGGGTTTATTTTGTATCCTGCTATTTTGCCGAAGTGACTTATGATTTCTAAAAGTTTGGGGATGGAGTTTTTGGGATCGTGGAGGTATAGTATCATGTCGTCTGCAAAAAGGGATAGTTTAACTTCTTCTTTCCCTATGCGGATCCCTTTAATGTCTTTTTCTTGCCTTATTGCCCTGGCTAAGGGTTCTAGGACTATGTTGAAGAGGAGTGGAGACAGTGGACATCCTTGCCTTGTTCCTGTTTTTAGGAGGATTGGTTGTAGCTTTTCCCCATTAAGTATAATATTGGCTATTGGTCTGTCATAAATGGCTTTTATTGTTTTTAGAAATGTTCCTTCTATTCCTATTTTCTCCAGAGCTTTTAGCATGAATGAATGTTGAATTTTATCAAAGGCCTTTTCTGCATCTGTGGCGATAATCATGTGATTCTTGACCTTGGCTCTGTTGATATGCTGGATTACATTTATTGACTTACGTATGTTAAACCATCCCTGTGTCTCTGGGATGAAGCCTACCTGATCATAGTGTATTATTTTTTTAATGTGTTTCTGGATTCTGTTAGCTAGAATCTTGTTAAGGATCTTTGCATCTGTGTTCATCAAGGAGATTGGCCTGTAATTCTCCTTTTTGGTTGGGTCTTTGCCTGGTTTGGGGATGAGTGTGATATTGGCTTCGTAGAATGAGTTTGGGATAGCTCCCTCCTTCTCTGTTTCTCTGAAGAGCTTGAGGAGTATGGGTATTAGTTCTTCTTTAAAGGTCTTATAGAATTCTGCTGTGAATCCATCTGGTCCTGGGCTTTTTTTTGTTGGAAGACTTTTGATAGCTTCCTGTATCTCATTATAGGATATTGGCTTATTTAATTGGTTAACTTCTTCTTTGCTCAGTTTGGGTAACTTGTATTTCTCTAAAAATGCATCCATTTCCGCCAGATTTTCTTCCTTTAGAGAGTACAGCTTTTGAAAGTAGTCTGTTAGAATTGTTTGGATATCTTGGGTACGTGTTGTGATGTTTCCCGTGGCATCCCTAATCCTATTAATATGGGTTTCCTCTCTTCTTTTTTTAATTAATCTTGCCAACGGGCCATCAATTTTGTTTATTTTTTCAAAGAACCAGCTTTTTGTTTGGTTTATTTTGGTTATGGTTTTCTGATTTTCTAATTGGTTAATCTCTGCTCTCAATTTGGTTATCTGGCTTCGTCTAGTAGCTTTAGGTCCCATTTTTTCTTGTTTTTCTAGCTGTTTTAGTTGCAACATGAGATTATTTACTTGGTCTGTCTCCATTCTCTTGATGTGGGCACTGAGGGCAATAAATTTGCCCCTCAGGACTGCTTTTGCTGTGTCCCACAAGTTTCTTTGTGAGGTGTTTTCATTTTCATTGAGTTGTAGGAAATGCTTTATTTCTTCTCTGATCTCTTCTGTTACCCAGGCCTTGTTAAGGAGTGTGCTGTTCAATTTCCATGTATTAGAGAAATTTCTGCGGTATGCTTTGTTATTGAGAGCTAGCTTGATTCCACTGTGGTCAGATAGGATACAGGGGATTATGTCGATCCCTTTGTATTTGCTTAAGTTCCTTGCATGAACTATGATATGGTCTATTTTGGAGAAAGTTCCATGAGCTGCTGAGAAGAATGTGTACTGTGTTGTTTTAGGGTGAAATACTCGGTAGATGTCAGTTAATTCCGCTTGAAGTATGGCCTCACTTAATTCGGTAGCTTCTTTGCCAATCCTCTGGTTGGTAGACCTGTCCTTTGGTGAGAGTGGCGTGTTAAAGTCTCCTAGTATTATCGTATTGGGATCTATTTTATTCTGTAAGTTTGAGAGCATTTGTTTAACATATCTGGGTGCACCATTATTTGGGGCATATAAGTTGATGATGGTTATATCCTCCTCTTGGATTGTTCCCTTTATTAATATGTGGTGTCCGTCCTTGTCTTTCTGTACTGATTTTAATGAAAAGTTTATTTTGTCAGATATCAGGATAGCTACACCTGCTTTCTTATTGGGGGCATTTGATTGGTAGATCCTTTTCCACCCCTTCACTCTGAGTTTGTTTGTATGTTTGGCTGAGAGGTGGGTCTCCTGAAGGCAACAGATGGATGGGTCTTGTTTTCTGATCCAGTCCTCAGTTCGTTTTCTTTTAATTGGCGAATTCAGCCCATTTATATTAAGAGAAAGTATAGAGAGATGCATTGTTGTCCCTGCCATTCCGTTTTCCTAAGTTTTTCTTTTTTCCTTTCCTCCTGTGCTTGCTCAGTTAGACTTTGAGTAATGCCTGTTTGGGGCAGGTCCCAGTTCCTGGTTGCTTTCTTCAGGTTGTGTCCCCCCTCTTAGAATTCTTTGTAATGCTGGCTTAATGTTTATGTATTCATTTAGTTTTTCTTTGCTATTAGAAGTTTTCAGTTCTCCATCGAATGTGAATGCTAGCTTTGCCGGGTATATCAGTCTGGGTTGGCAGTTATTGGCTCTCAGGGCTCGTATGGTGCTTTCCCAGGCTTTTCTTGCATTCATTGTTTGTGTGGAGAGATCTGCAGTGATTCTAATTTTTTTCCCATTGTAGTATAGCTCCTTCTTCATTTTTGCTGCATGCAGGATTGTTTCCTTATTATTCAGATCCATCATTGTTACTATTATGTGCCTAGAAGTGTTTCTCCTGGGATCTTGCTTGTTGGGTGTTCGATAAGCTTTTGTGATGTAGTTAAGGTCGTTTTTGAGGTGGGGAAAATTTTCATTGACTATCTTGTTAAATAGGTGTTGCATTCCCTTGCTCTGGAATTCCTCACCTTCGTCTACTCCGATTATGCGAAGGTTAAATTTTTTAGCATTATCTGCTTGCTCTTGAATTTCCCTTTGGTTTAATTTGAGTGATTTTTCCATATCTGTCACTTTTTGGTCCATTTGGTGTATTCTGTCTTCTGTATCTGACACTCTACCTTCCATTTCATTCACTCTGTTGACCGTGGCTTCTATTGTGGTTTGCGTGGTGGAAATGGATCCCTTTATGGATTCAATGTTGGTTCTCAGAGTACTGATCTCACCTCTCAATGAGGTGAGATCAGTATGCATTACCTCTAATTTGGCGTTTATCTCACTTCTTACTGAGGTTTGTGCAGCTTCTATTTTTGCATCCAACTTTTGTTTGATGTCCTGTATATCTTTTGATAGTTCATCCTTGTGCTCTTTCAATTTCTGATCCATTTCTCGCTTTATTTCTTGAGTCATTGCCTCCAGCAACCCTTGGATGTAGTTTTTGTCTTCCATTCCTGCTTTGCTCCCACTGGGGCTCTCCCCTGCGTGGCTGCTGGCTTTTGAGGTGAGCTTGCTGTCCTGGGTAGTGGTAAACCTTGTGATTTTTCTCTGTGATTTTCGCATGGGGGTTCAGGAGACTGCTCTTCAATTTTGTTTTGGTGTGTCTGTCTTTGCTTGGTTGCTGATTCTGTATTGGTAGAGAGAGTCTGTGCCTGATCTGGATTCTGTTGGGAGCCTATTTCCAGCTGCTATTCTGACTTACTTAGGATTCTCAGCTCTCTGCTGTATCAATTCCCGCCTTTGGAAGGGTTGAGCAGCCTAGACTGCTTGTGTTTGCTCCTGCGGGTGCTCTTGGGAAGATCAGATGCTCTGGATGCACTCTCCCAAATACTGGAGTCTGCTATGGGCTCCTGATGTGTTTTTGTTTGTTTGTTTTGGGCTGGTTGTGGGCTTGAACTCTAGGTTTGGGTGCTGTCCCTCAGCTCTTCAGCTCAAGGCTGGCACCCTACCATTTGAGTCACAGCCCCACTTCTGACCCTTTTTGCTTTGTTCAGGTGCCGGTCCCCAGGCCTGGTTCCGGCCCCAGCCTGGAGCGCGCTCGTTAGGCCTGTGCTAGTGTGTATACCACCTAGGTTATGCAGCCTGGAGGACACAGTTCAAATTTCTTCTACTGTTGGTAGTCTTGACCCAGGGGCGCTGTTCCTGGCTTGGGCATTTAAGCTCCCTTCCAGGGGCGCTCTTGCTCTGGCCTGGCCAGCAGAGTGTGCTCCACCGGCTGGTGGAGCTCTCAAACAGATCCCAGTTTTAGTGGGTCCTGTGGTCCAGGTGTTGGGGTAGGGAGTCTAGGTCAGGGTCTGAGGATTCCCTCCAGCTCTGGTCTCCCTTGAGGGATTCACTGTCCCCTGTGGGGTACTCACCCTGTAGGCCGTCAGTTGTTGTTGCAATCCGAGTTCAGTTGGGGTGGTTGCGGGCTGGGTTGGGCGGCCCCCGCCGGGTTGCTGCGATCGCGATTGGGCAGGTGGTCTGCCGACAGGTCCCTTTGTGGAGCTGCTGGTGCCGGGCGGCTTTGGCGGGATGGAGCCTCTCCGCTCCGGTGGAGAGTGATGGGTGGGGGTGGGATCCTCGTGGAGACTCCCGGCTGGTAGGTTTCTCTGTTCCTGGCGATCCGCTGTTCTGCAATCCGGTACCTGGTGATCTGCAAGCAGCCCCCTGTGTCTCTGTGGCTCCAGCGGCCCCCGCCGGGCCGGCTGGCCGGCGGCTTGGCGCACTGCCGCGCGGCCAGTAAAGGTTGGGGGAGAGGTCTTCGCTCTTCTCTGTTCTGAATTTCTTCTTTTCCTCTCTTTCTTTTTTTGTTATTTTCCACCTCTGGTTTTTCTCTGAGTGTTCGTCTTTTTGTTGTTGTCGGTCTCTTGGGGAGATTAAACGTTGGAACTCGAACTCTCTTTTTGGTTGGAGAGAGCTGTGGCGTTTCCCTACTGCCCCGTCGCCATCTTGGTCCGATATTAAGAATTTTTGCAGACTATACATTAAAAAAATTATCTCAACCATTCAAAATGTCAGTTCAGTGGTATTAAGTACATTCACATTGTTGTGCAACTATCACCATTGCCCATTTGAAAAATAACTTGGAATTGCCGGGCGCCGGTGGCTCACATCTGTAATCCTAGCTACTCAGGAGGCTGAGATTTGAGGATTATGGTTCAAAGCCAAGCCAGGAAGGAAAGTCAGTGAGACATATCCACTAGAAAACCAAAAGTGTTGCTGTGGCTCAAGTGATAGAGCACTAGCCTTGAGCTGAAGAGCTAAGGGACAGCGCCCAGGCCCAGAATTCAAGCCCTAAGACCAACAAAACAAGAACAACAACAACAGCCACAACAAAACTTAGAACAAAAAGGGACTGGAGGATGACTCAAGCGGTAGAGCTGCTTCTCTAGCAGGTGTAAGTAAGGCTCTGAATTTAAGACCCAGCACTGAGAACCTTCCACATGTACCTATGAAAAATTTTCCTTCCTTCCTTCCTTCCTTCCTTCCTTCCTTCCTTCCTTCCTTCCTTCCTTCCTTCCTTCCTTCCCTCCTTCCTTCCCTCCTTCCTTCCTTCCCTCCCTCCCTCCTTCCTTCCCTCCTTCCTTCCTTCCCTCCTTCCCTCCCTCCTTCCTTCCTTCCCTCCTTCCTTCCCTGCCTCCCTCCTTCCTTCCTTCCCTCCCTCCCTCCCTCCCACCCTCCTTTCCTCCTTCCTTCCTTCTTTCTTTCCTTCCTTCCTCCCTTCCTTCCTTCCTTCTCTCCCTCCTTTCCTTCCTTCCTTCCCTCCTTCCTTCCCTCCCTCCTTCCTTCCTTCCCTCCTTCCTTCCCTCCTTCCTTCCTTCCCTCCTTCCTTCCTTCCCTCCTTCCTTCCCTCCCTCCTTCATTCCTTCCTTCCCTCCTTCCCTCCCTCCCCCCCTTCCCTCCTTCCTTCCTTCTTTCTTTCCTTCCTTCTTCCCTTCCTTCCTTCCTTCCCTCCCTCCTTTCCTTCCTTCCTTCCTTCCTTCCTTCCTTCCTTCCTTCCTTCCTTCCTTCCTTCCTTCCTTCCCTTCCTTCCTTCCTTCCTTCCTTCCTTCCTTCCTTCCTCTTTCCTTCCTGAACTCAGGATTTCACGGCTGTGCAGCAAGTGCTCTAGGAGCCATACTTTTAAATTTTCATGATTTTTGTCTGTGTAGGGCTTTGACCATGATCTCCCTACCTTTGCTTCTTGCATAGCTGGGGTTCCAGATTTATACCATTGTACCTGGCTTGTTTGTTGAGTTGAGGTCTTTGTGAATTTTGTTTGAGCTGTCCTCTAACTGAGATCTTCTTATGCCCAACTCTCAAGTGGCTAGGATTATAGGTGTGTACCACTATCCTCAGCCAGGTATACTACACTTTTTAAAAAAAATTCACACATCAAAACTGAGATAGTGTGGGCTGAAAGATGGTTTTCACACTTCAGAAACCATGTATCACCAAAAATATTTTTAGGAATTTTTTACGTGAGGAGGAGTCAGAGTAGCCATGCCAGCCTTGCTGGGTGGGCATCTGTTTCATTTGTACATATGATCATGTTGATGCCTATATTTTCATGAGAGGATTAATCCTAAGATTTCTATGCTACTTACTATATATGAGATATGCTCTGTCTCTCTGTCTCTTCTTTCAGCAAATGGCTTGGACTTTACTTCCAGTACCTTCAACAGGCCTCTTTCTAGGGTTGATTCTCCAAAACTATCCTGTACACCACTAGGCCCAAAGAACAGCTGTTATTTGTGTTGTGGATGGATATTTAACACTTAGATTATGGTGTCCACCCATCCATGGGCAGCATATTGCAATATGGATGCGAAAGTAGGAGGAGAATGGCTTGACCTTCCTTGTGCCATCAAATTTTTGTGATGAACTTAAGAGAACTCTAGGAGTTCCACAAAACTGAACTTTCAGGTGCTCATAAGTACCTGGAAGGTATATTTTCAAATTAGGACAAAATATATTTTGTTTAAGAGTGGACTTTATTATATGTGGACCTCCATTTGTGCTCTTGTCTCAAATGTTAGGGATTGGCCTCTGAGGCCACAGGTAGCTAGGTGTTATTAGGTCTGGAAAGGCTATCAGTGAGGAAGATGGTAGTGCTTCGTGAAAATGAGGAAAGGAGGAAGCACATACTTGGCTTGGAATAAGTCCTCAGTGTTCTGAGAGATACATCTGGACAATTGCGTTAAAATCAGTGATTTAGTGGTTGAACTCTTGGAGCCGTGACATGTTACCTATATAACCTTAGGCAAATCATATAACTTCTAATCTTTTCACTTGTAAAAAGGGAGGGCATTCAATTTTTTAATATGGCACTAAAGTGGTTAAACCAGTGTCTGGAAAGTTGTATGTTCCATGGAAGTGTTAGATTTTTAAATTTCCATCTGAGCCTTGCTGGATTTGGTATGTCAGTATCCGGAAGGAACTCTTAGCAAGAGCATTCTTACTCACTTGGCCTTTTGCCAGATGCCAGGAGAATATAGGCACTCTGGATTCTGATCAGAGTGAACATAAACTTTCTTGGAATGGGCTTCCCAGTAAGGTGGAAAGAGAGTAATTGGAATAGGTCGTTTGCCATTCAATTTTGGTTATGCAGGGAAGAAGGGAGGCTAAGTGAGGATTTCTTTAAAGAACAGTTTGTAGGGCGAGTCTCCTGGAGGGTTTGACATGGTTGGTGGATATATGGTTGGAAGTCTAAGTAATCATCTTCTCTCTTACAGGGTAAAGACTATGAAATAGATATTCATTCTGTTGACCTGGAAATGCTCAGAATTGACTTGGCTGAGGCTGTGATAGTAGCCACACTTAAATAATATATATGGAATTAATGTGCCATCTGTCCACATAGTACTTTCTAAGGCCCAGAGCCCTACCTGAAAGTGATTTCTGCCAGAGCAAACTTCCAGGTTGAAATAGTTGTTCCTAGGTGCCTTTCTTCACTGAATTTGAAGATAATCAGCTCAGCCAGCTGTGTCAGTAAGAGGTGACTGGAAGAATTTATGGACACTTATACGTACCCAGGGAAGTTTCTAGAACTATTCTGTGGAAGATTGAACTTCTTTAGGAGGAATTTTTCAGTCAGACTCCAGCTACTTCTTAGGCCTACTGTCATGTTGCCAAGTAACTACTCTGATTTGAGAATGAATTCCAAAATGTGATAATCACTTGTGAAAAAAAATGGAGTAAAGATGGAAGAAATAACAGTTGAAATGTGTTTATTACTGCATGAGGTCCTTGTTTGGGGTGAATGAAGGGCCATCTAATGTTAGATAGGTTGTCAAAATTGTAAAAAGGGACAGTATCCTCGAAGGAATCCTATTATGAGATAATTAAGTTTGTGAAATTGGGTAAGGAGTGAGGAAGGAAATACATAGTAGCAGATAATTCAGTTTTACTTGAGGATTGGTTCACAGGAGAGGTGGCTTTTTAAGGACGAAGTTTGAGGTTTTAATCAGAATAGCAGCAGCAGCCACTGTATAAGGAATTTACAGGCATTATATCTCTATTTGCACTCCCAACAACTTGTAAAGTAGGCATTAATATTATCCTCAGTTTATAGATGAAATCATAGAGGTATAAACAGGTAATTTAACTTACCTGAGGTTGCACAGATACTGAGGTGAGTAGCTGGAAATCTCAGTCAGGCTGGTTCCATGTACCCTCACCATAGTGCTATGGAATAATAGCTGCTATCATTACTGTACACTTATGGGTGAGTGAACAGATGTATAAAAAGGTAAAAAATATTCCTTATCTATGTTACCAACAGCAAGTCATTACACTCATCCACTTTACCAAAAGCCACATTATGTGAGACAAAGGAAAATTATAAAGCACAGATGTTAGAGCATTGAAGATGAGGACTGGATCATTGAGAGGCCAGTATGTATGTTATAACACATAGTGGTAGTTGAGACTGGTAAGTCAGTGGTAGATGAGACTGACAAAGCCACACATAAGGTTTTGATTTGGCCTCTTTTAATTATTGCATGAACCCTGTTAGCCCACTTGGGCTTCTGGTAACCATGTCATTATACCATCTGAAGAAATTCACCATTTTAAATTGGTTAATGAAGCTATCATGTTATTTGCAAATTTTAATTCATGGCTTTGTCCATAATCTTGAAACAAAATGGCAACCAGAAACTTCACCAGACATTGATCTATATGTTATGGGCTCAAGTATCTTTCCTATTTCTTCTGTGACTGCCTTTTACATTATTCTTTAGTTGATGTATTTCTGTGTGTGTGTGTGTGTGTGTGTGTGTGTGTGTGTGTGTGTGTGTGTGTGCGGGTGTGCATGTGCACATATGTGCATGCGTACGCATACTGGGACTTGAACTCAGAGCCTGGGTGCTGTTCCTGAGCTACACACTGTACCACACTCTGTACCACTTGAGCTACAGCTCCACTTCTTGCTACTTTTTTTGCTGGTTAGTTGGAGATAAAAGTCTCATGGATTTTCCTACTTGGGCTGGCTTTGAACTTCAATCTTCAGATCTGGCTCCAAGCTTGATGGATTTCTTAGTATATTTTGAATACTACAAGTTCCTACATGCCCATATGCCCAATGCTTAGTAAAGTATTTGGCATAGAGAAAGCACTAAATAAATCTCTGTTGAATGATGAGAGGTCCCAGGTATAAATGAGATACCAGGAATAAGGGAGGGAGTGATAGCTATTTTATGATAAGAGATGGAGAGAAGGATATAATGCCTCAAATAGCAAACAATTAAATAGAGCTTACCTTGTGCCAGGTGCTGTTCTACATACCTTACATTTATTACTATATTAAAATTTATGACGTTATTCATTAAATTCTCTTATTATCTCTGTTTTATAGAACACAAAAAGCAGAAAAAGGCTGTAGGATTTCACAAAGTGCCAACAGTGGTGGAGTTTACTCCTGATCATTTGTGTTTGACATTTTACTTTTACTCTGTAATATATACAGGGATGCAGGAAGACGGAATCAAGGGGAGACATTGAGAAGAATGGAGAAAATTAAAATTTCTCCAATTTGAAGTAGTGCACAGTTGGATATGCAATCCATTGAATATATATATTAGGACTGTAGGTAGTGCTGAGAACATGCACAGGATGGCATCATGGCCAAATATGGTCCAGGCTTTCTTTGGTGTGACATTGTCTCCCAGTTATTGTACATCTTGATGGAGACAAGGTTAAAATAGCATTCATTCAGATTTTGCCAGACAATAAATCACAGGGAGGCAAGAGAGTTTAAGATGCTGACAAGAATTATTGAAAGGATGATAGAAAGATATAAATGGAAAAAAAAGCAAGAGAATAAAAACTGACAAATGGCTTGGGAGACAGTGAGGAGGACAATGGATTGGGAATTCGAATGAAGGCTGAGAACTGTTGTAATACAGGTACTTGAATATGCAGAGTGGAAAAAGAAGAGAGTATATATAGAGAAAACATGCTGGAGTTAGTGATAGAGAAGGTGAAGTGGAAGTTAGGGGTGGCTAAGATGGAGAAAGGGGAAAGTCAAGGGAAATGAGGAGGTCAAGAATTAAGAGGCCATGAATTTGTTAAAGTCTTCTGTATGGATAGTAAAGTCCCCATGATAGGGCTAGCATTGGGGAAGAAGATGACAAAATCTGAAGAATGAAGGAACTGTAGACAAGTATGGAGAGAGTCTGTCTAGTCAGATGACATAAGCCAAGAAGGAGAATTACAATAATAAAGAACACAAGAAATAGCAATAGAGATCAAGGATAACACCAAGCAAATGAACTGTCCCTAAAGTACTTGAGATATGAGATGATCAGCTATCACTTGAAAGTGCTGTAGGGGAAATAGTGTCCATATCCCATAATATATTTCAGTTCTAATATATCTTCTTATGAATCTAAGGATTTTCTCCTTGACTTTCTGTCTCCAAATCATTTCCATACACTGTTCAATGTGTGTATCTGTGTATGTGAGTGTGTGTGTGTGTGTGTGTGTGTGTGTTAGTCCTAGGGCTTGAACTCAGGGTCTGCACAGTATTCCTGAGCTTGCTCAAGGCTAGAGTGTTACCACTTGAGCCACAGCTCCACTTCCTGCATTTTGGTGGTATTTGGATATAGAAATTATATGGACTTTCCTGCCTTGACTGGCTTTGAACCACAATCCTCAGGTCTCAGCCTCCTGAGTAGCTAGGATTACAGGCAAGAGCCACTGGTGCCCATCCAACCATTTTTTAAAACTTTTTAAAAATAATTTTTTTATTGTGAAAATACTGTACAGAGGGGTTACAGTTACATGAGTAAGGTAATGAGTCAATTTCCTATCAAGCATTGTTGCCTCCTACTTTGTTTTTCCCCTACCATCCCTTCCCCCTCACCTCCTCAGCTACACTCCCCCTACCTCACCTAAATTGTAAAATTCATTTTTTGACATAGCGTCTTGTACATGTCATTGTTGCAATGGGTCAATCTGTATTCCTGTTTAAACAATGTATTCTTTCCCTTCCCCTCCTCAAATTATACCAACATCAAATACAGTGAAAACAGGGGTTATACTGTGGGGGAGGGACATACAAAGCAACAAAAAATCACATGGTACCTTATAAATACGTTAGAAACAATAGCAAAAAAGAAAAAAAACCCACTTGTGTCCCTATCTTGGGGTTCACTTCTTTTCACATCATCATTTAAAAAAAATTTTTATTGTAAAGATACTATACAGAGGGTTACAGTTACATGAGCAAGGTAATGAGCACACTTCCTATTGAGCATTGTTATCCCCTCCATTGTTGTCCCCCTACCATCCCTTCCCTCCCTCCCTTCCCCAAGGTTCTTTTTTTTTAAATTGTGATTAAGTGATTACATAATTTCCCAAATTTCACAGTATTGTGGAATAATGATGCTCATTTAAAGTCACAAGTTCATTCTAACTTTCCTGGAGCAAATTGTCTATCATGGTCTATAACATATAACAGTGTACACATATACACCATACATGTGATCAGCAGCGTGGGGATATTTAGTAGTTGTTCGACCAGATGAGTGGAAGTTCTTTGTTTCTTTTTTTTTTTTTTTGTTGGTCGTGGGGCTTGAACTCTGGGCCTGGGCGCTGTCCCTCAGCTCTTCAGCTCAAGGCGAGCGCTCTACCACTTGAGCTACAGCGCCACTTCGGGTTTTCTGGTGGTTTATTGGAGATAGGAGTCTCACGGTCTCTCCTGCCTGGGCTGGCTTTGAACCGCGATCCTCAGATCTCAGCCTCCTGAGTAGCTAGGATTACAGGCGTGAGCCACCAGCGCCAGGCAGTTCTTTGTTTCTTAAGTCCTGTTAATTTTGTCGTATCACCTAACATTTTGGATTTAGCATCCACTTATCAGGGAGACCATGTACCGTTTGTCTCTTTGCTCTTGGCTTACCTCGCTCAACATGATTCCTTCTAGCTCCATCTATTTCCCTGCAAATGCCATTATTTTGTCATTTCTAATGGCTGCATAATATTCCATTGTGTATAGATATCACAATTTTTGGATCCATTCATCTGTGGTGGGGCATCTGGGTTGTTTCCATATCCTAGTTATTGTGAACAGTGCTGCAATAAACATGGAGGTGCACGTGTCCTTGTATATTGGTTCCTGTTGTTCAGTGTAGATGTCTAGAAGTGGTATGACTGGGTGGTCAATCTTTAGCTTTCTAAGGACCCTCCAGACTGCTTTCCAAAGGGTTGTATAAGTGTACATTCCCAACAGCAGTGTAACAGGGTTCCTCTTTCTCCACATCTCATCCAGCATTTGTCGTTGGCTGATTTGTGGATGTGGGACATTCTGACTGGGGTAAGGTGGTATATCTCAGGGTTGTCTTTATTTGCATTTCCTTCACCACCAGGGATGATGAACATTTCCTCATGTGTTTCTTTGCCATTTTTATTTCTTCATCTGAGAAGTCCCTCTTTAGTTCCCTTGCCCATTTAGCAATTGGTTTGTTAGGTTTGGGAGGGATTAGTTTCTTGAGTTCCCTGTATATACTGGATGTTAACCCCATGTCTGATATATTGCTGGTAAATATTTTTTTCCCAATTAGCTGGTTTTCTTTCTAGCTTGGTTGCGATAGATTTAGCTGTGCAGAAGCTTTTTATTTTAAGGTAGTCCCATTTGTCGAGTCTCTGTCCAATTTGTTGTGACCCTGGGACTTTGTTCAGGAAGTTCCTTCCTGTGCCTATTAGTTCAAGTGTCTCTCCTACTCTGTCCTGCAGTAGTTTCAGAGATTCAGGTTTAATGTTAAGGTCTTTAATCCATTTTGAGTTGATGTTGGTGCATGGTGATAGGCTGGGGTCCACTTTTAGTTTTCTGCATGTTTTCACATCATCTTATTTAACCTTTTCTGCTTGTCCCAGACATATACTAGTTGTTGCAAATAAGGGAAACCATGGGACCTATGTTTCTTTGGGCCTAGCTTGCTTCACTTAATACAATTTTTTCCAAGTCTTTCCATTTCCTAACAAATGGGGCTATGTCATTCTTTCTGATGGAGGCATAGAATTCCATTGTACACACACACACACACACACACACACACACACACACACACATCACATCACATTTTCTTGATCCATTCATCTGCTGAGGGGCATCTGGGTTGGTTCCAAATCTTACCTATGGTAAATAATGCTATGATAAACATGGTTGCGCTGGTAGCTTTGGTATGACCTTGTTTGTGATCCTTTGGGTAAATGCCCCAAAGTGGGATTGCTGGGTCATAAAGGAGCTCTATGTGGAGGTTTTTGAGGAACCTCCATACTGCTTTCCAGAGTGGTTGAACAAGTTCATACTCCCACTATCAATAAAGTAGGGTTCCCTTCTGGCCACATCCCTTCCAGCATCTGTTGTTATTAGATTTTTTTTGATATCTATCTGTCTATCTATCTATATATGTACATATATATATATAGTGAAAATACCATACAGAGGGGTTACAATTACATGGGCAAGGTAATGAGTGCATTTCTTTTTTTTTTTTTTTTTTAATTTAATTTAATTTTATTTGTGAACATACTGTACAGAGGAGTTACAGTTACATGGGCAGGATAATGTGTACATTTCTTACCAAGCATTGCAGCCTCCTCCTTTGTTTACCCTTCACATCCCTTCCCAGCCTCCCCCCTCCCATGAGTGCATTTCTTATCGAGCATTGTTGCCTCCTCTTTTGTTTCCCCACCCCCATCTCCCACCCCCCACCCTTACTCCCACCCTCACCCCCAACCCACCGCCAAAGTTGTAAAGTACATTTTTGACATAATATCTTGTACATCTCATTGGTGCAGTGGGTCTACCTGTATCCCTATTTAAACAATTTGTTTTTTCCCTTCCCCTCCTCAAATTATACCAACATCAAATACAGTGAAAATAGGGATTATACTGTGGGGGAGAGACATACAAAGCAACAAAGAGATATCTGTTTTTTTTGGGTGGGGGGGAGTCCGGTCGTGGGGCCTGAACTCTGGGCCTAGTCGCTGTCCCTCAGCTCTTCAGCTCAAGGCCAGCACTCTACCTTGAGCCACAGCGCCACTTCTGGCTTTTTTCTTTTTGCTTATGTGGAGCTGAGGAATTGAACCCAGGACCCCATGCATGCAAGGCAAGCGCTCTACCACTGAGCCACCTTCCCAGCCCCCGAGATATCTTATAATTATGTTAGACACAATAGCAAGCAAGAAAAAAACATTTGAGTCCTTAACTTGAGGTTCATTTCGCTTAACATCAACTTATCTGACCATTTCTGCTTGTCTCAGACATATACTAGTTATTGCAAATAAGGGAAACCATGGGACCTATGTTTCTTTGGGCTTGGCTTACTTCACTTAATATAATTTTTTCCAAGTCTTTCCATTTCCTAATAAATGGGGCAATGTCATTCTTTCTGATGGAGGCATAGAATTATAGCCATTCTATCTGGGATGAGGTTGAATCTCAATGTTGTTTTGATTTGCATTTCTTTTATGGCTAGAGAGATTGAACATTTCTTCATGTGTCTATTGGCCATTCTTATTTCTTCTTCAGAGAAGTTTCTCTTATATCTTTAGCCCACTTATTTATCAGGCAGTTGTTTCTTTGAGGTTTTGTTGTCGGGAGACTTAATTTATTGAGTTCCAAATATATTTTAGATATGAGACCCTTATCCATTTTATGGCTAGTGAAGATCTTCTCTCAATCTGTGGGTTTTCTATTGATCTTGCTAGCTATATTCTTCGCCATGCAGAAGCTCTGCAGCTTCATGCAATCCCATTTGTCCAACCATTCTTTGATTTGTTGTGTTTCTGGGTTTCTATTAAGAAAATTTCGGCCTGTGCCAAGGAGACTTAGGGTTTCTCCTATTCCATCCTGTAAGGTTTTCAGGGTGTCTGCTTTGACTCCAGGGTCTTTGATTCATTTGGAGTTGATTCTAGTGTAGAGTGATACATAAGGATCTAGCTTTAGTTTCTACAGGTGGTTAACCAGTTTTGCCAGCACCATTTACTGAAGAGGCTGTCTTTCTTCCATTCTATTGTTTTAGCTCCCTTATTGAAGATTAGGTGGCTATAGGTCTGTGTGTTCATTTATGGGTTTTCAATTCTATTCCATTGGTTCTGAGGTCTCTTCTTGTGCCAGCACCAAGCTGTTTTGATTACTATACAACCATTTTTAAAAACAGTAGTTTTTCTTTATTATTATTATTTTTTATTGTAAAATGTTGTACAGAGGGGTTACAGTTACATGAATAGAGCAATGAGTACATTTCTTAGTGAGCATTGTTACCTCCTCCTTTATTTTCCCCTACCATCATTTCCCTCCCCAGTTCCCCAACTCCTCCCACCCCTCCCCTCCGCGACCCTGACATTGTAAAGTTCATTTTCAATATAGTGTCCTGTACATCTTGTCATCACAATGGGTCAGCCTGCATCCTCATTTAAGCGTTCTGCAATATCCCTTCCCCTCCCCAAATCACAAAAAATATATACAAGATGCAGAGCACCAGCATCAAATCTAGTGAAAACAGGGTTTATACCATGGGGGAAGAACATACAATAGAAACAAAAAAAATCACATAGTGTATTGTAAGTACATTAAAAACACTAGAAGAAAGAGAAAAAAACCTCTTGTGTCCCTGTCTTAGGGTACATTTTGCTTAACATTATCTCATATGGTCGTTTGTACATAGCCTTTGACTACTCTGCTTGATCTAGACATGTACTAGTCACTGCAAACAAGGGAAACCATGTGACCTATGTTTCTTTGGGCCTGGCTTACTTCACTTAACATGATTTTTTCAAAGTCTATCCATTTCCTAGCAAAAGAGGCAATGTCATTTTTTTCTGATGGAGGCATAGAATTCCATTGTATATATATACCACATTTTCTTGATCCATTCATCTACTGAGGGGCATCTGGGTTGGTTTCATATCTTAGCTATGGTAACTAATGCTGTGATAAACATAGTTGTGCTGGTAGCTTTGGTATGACCTTGTTTGTGATTCTTTCGGTAAATGCCCAACAGTGTGATTGCTGAGTCATAAGGGAGCTCTATGTGGAGTCTTTTGAGGAACCTCCATACTGCTTTCCAGAATGGTTGAACAAGTTTTCACTCCCACAAAGAATGCAGTAGGATTCTCTTTTGGTCACATCCCCTCCAGCATCTATTGTTGTTAGAGTTCTTGATTATAATCATTCTAGCTGAGGTGAGGTGGACTCTCAACGTTGTCTTGATTTGCATTTCTTTTAGGGCTAGAGAGGTTGAGCATTTCTTTATGTCTATTACCCATTCTTATTTCCTCTTCAGAGAAGTCTCTCCTTAAGTCTTTAGCCCATTTGTTAATTGGGCAGTTGTTTCTTTGAGAATTTTTTGTTGGGGGATTTTGTTTTTTGAATTCCAAGTATATTTTAAATATGAGACCCTTGTCCATTGTATGGCTAGTGAAGATCTTCTCCCAATCCGTGGTCTTTCTATTGATCTTGCTAGCTATGTCCTTTGCCATGCAGAAGCTCTGCAGTTTCATGCAGTCCCATTTGTCCAACCTTTCTTTGATTTGTTGTGTTTTTGGGTCTCTATTATGAAAATTTCGGCCTGTGCCAAGAAGTCCTAGAGTTTCTCCTATTCCATCCTGTAATTAAACAGTAGTTTTTCTATTCAAGTTGCAATAATTATTTTTGGATAATCTCTGTTCTTACTAAGTCTGTTTCCTTTACCAGTATAAACTTGGACTATAGGAGACCAGTACCTATACTTGGAACTGGGGAGAAGAATAAGGGTTAACAGGCTCAGACAGATGCTGCTCATCTGACTTCTGGAGATACTCACTGCTTATTGATCATTTGGAAGAGAAATTGTAGTTCAGATGATAGAGTCTCACCTTAATTAGAAAGTTTCTGTCTTCTGGGGCTGAGAAGATGGCTCAGTGATAGAGCGCTTGCCTTGCATGCCTGAGGCCCTGGGTTTGATTCCTCAGCACCACATAACCAAAAAAAGAAAAAAGCCAGAAATGGCGCTGTGGCTCAAGAGGTAGAGTGCTAGCCTTGAGCTGAAGAGCTGAGGGGCAGTACCCAGGCCCAGAGTTCAGGCCCAATGACAGGACCAAAAAAAGAAAAAGAAAAGAAAGTGTCTGTCTTCCCACATTTCATCTAATAGCTTTCATTGAAACTTCAGGTAGGGCAGGTTGGGATGAAGAAAACTTTTACAACTATTCCCCTGGTAAGGGCCGGAGAATCTCATAGCACTCCTGTCTCAGCCTGGAGCTCAGTGAATGGTGAGGAGCAGAAGTGGGCCATTGTTTACCATTCCCACTAAACAGTGCCTTGAGCGGCTGCCCTTAGTGAAATTCTTTCAAGAAGCTGGAGAGTTTTAGGTGCGGTCGTAAGAAATCAAATACTTATATCTTTTGGAAAAGCTGTTAATATTCTTTTCCATAGTTAAGGTGAAGGATCTCACCCCCCCCCCCCCACACACACAGAGCTACATGAACCAAGAGAAAGTGTGTGTGTGTGTGTGTGTGTGTGTGTGTGTGTGTGTGTGTGAAGAGGGGGGGTGTGGGAGGGTGAAATCAAAGGATATTTTAAGTCATGGACCTCTATTTCTTCTATTTAGTCTTTTTCACACTGTACAAACCAAAGTTCAGAAAGTCTTCAGTTGTGGCTAGACTGTCATTAGGTTTCATTTTCTTTAATCTAGTCCTCATTTGTGCTTTTTTGGATTAATTAATTCTGGAGATTGGTTAGTGTGCCTGGGAAACAGAGAGGAGAGTCACTGTGCTAGACCTAGGAGAAGCAGGAAAGCTTTCATCTACTCTGATCACCTTTCTCTCCAAGGGTTTTTGGGTTAATTTAGAAGCAGGACATTTTTGACACAGCAGTTTTGAAATGATATCAGGATATCATTTCAAGAAAGCCCTGAGAAATCTAAAAATGCAACTGGTAATGTTCACAAGAGGTATCTTTGACTCTTGAGCTAGCCTAACCTGTACCCCATGCTCAGACACTATCATTGTATAATTTAGTACTAGTAGTATGGAGTCAAAGTTAAGCCAGGTGAGTTAGCCATTAATTAGGTCTTGTCCTATCTGTTTTCCTAGTAGCCCTGTGACCTTAGGAAAGATAAAAGACATTGTTTAAGCTTCCTCTTCTTTAGGAATGATATCATAATGCTATCAGTGTATATTAAAACAGTAACAGTGTTTGCATAGTATCAGCTTTTATTGCTAGCTTTTCAATCTTTTTAAAGCTATTATGTGAGTATGAAGTAAATAGATCAGTAGAAATGAATATTTCAAAAAGTTGTTAGAATTGAGTTAGCCTCTTGTTCTATTATCAAACATCAATATAAAGAAAGGTATGGATATTAAATATAGGTATGTTTAGTAAGAGTTCTATAGGAACAGTTGAGTCTGGATCTGAGAAGAAAGGCACATGTTAGTTGATATTTTTGCCGATAAATTGTCAGATACCTGATTAGGTAAAGTGTGTATGATGAAACACCTATAGAAATTAAAGGTGTTTCTCTCCTAGGTTTTTTTCTTTTAGTATTTTTTTTGGGTCTGGTCGTGGGGCCTGAACTCTGGTCTTGGGCGCTGTCCCTCAGCTCTTCAGCTCAAGGCTAGCGCTCTATCACTTGAGCCACAGTGCCACTTCTGGCTTTTTTCTTTTTGCTTATATGGTGCTGAGGAATTGAACCCAGGGCCTCATGCATGCAAGGCAAGTGCTCTACCACTGAGCCACTTTCCCAGCCCCTATCTCCTAGGTTTTATAATGTATTTCTATGTAGTTTATTGTCAGCGACATTTATCATTGAACTTCAACTCAGATGAAGCAATAAGAAAATTTGGAAAGCAGACTTTTCAGAAGACTAATGAATGCCTGGTCCTGCTTAGAATGCTCTATATCCTTTGTGAATTGAGCATGTATAATCACCATGGGTTTTGCTTACTTGTGGAATGACTGCAAGATGTATTTCACCACCAACCTCAAGCCATGATCTGTTTTTGATATCCAACTAATCTGTGATTTTTATTCTGCACATTATTTACTAAACTGGGTTGAAGATTACATGCCTGTAATCTTTTCTCCTTTCCAACCAAACAGTTCTGTCCCTTGGCTGACTGCATACTGCATACTTGTTACTGCATACTGTGCTGGTAGCTGCTCACTTTTAAATTGTAATTGTCTTTAAAAAAAGAAGATGACCACATTGTAGAAAGTTGTGAAACTTATGTAAGAAATAGAGCTACCAGCACAACTATGTTTATTGCAGAAGTATTTACCATAGCTAAGATATGGAACCAACCCAGATGCCCCTCAGTAGATGAATGGATCAATATATATATATATATATATATATATATATATATAAATCTATCAATCACTCTATCAATCACTCTATCAATCACTCTATCAATCACTCTATCACTCTTTCACTCTATCTATCTATCTATCTATCTATCTATCTATCTATCTATCTATCTATCTATCTATCTATCGGATTCTATGCCTCCATCAGAAAGAATGACATCGCTCTATTTGTTAGGAAATGGAAAGGCTTGGAAAAATTATATTAAGTGAAGTAAGCCAGGCCCAAAGAAACATAGATCCTATGGTTTCCCTTATTTGCAATAAGTAGTATATGTCTGGGACAAACAGAAAAGTTCAAAAACCATGTACGTATGAGCCGATAAGGTGATGTTATGTGAAATGAGCCCCAAGATAGGGACACAAGTTTTTTTTTCTTTCTTGATATTGTTCCTAACATATTTATAATGCACCATATGATTTTTTGTTTCTTTTTATATTCCTCCCCCATGGTTTAATGCCTGTTTTCACTGTATTTGATGTCAGTGCCCTGCATCTTGTATATACACTTCTCTAGCTTGGGGAGGGGAACGGAAAAAAACAAAATGCTTAAATAGGGGTACAGGTTGACCCATTGTAACAATGAGATGTACGAGACACTATGTTGAAAAATGAACTTTACAATTTAGGTGGGGAGGAGGGGAGAAGGGAGGGAGGAGTGTAGTTGTGGAAATGGGAGGGAAGGGAGGGTAGGAGAAAAACAAAGAAGGAGGTAACAATGCTTGATAGAAAATATACTCATTACCTTTCTCATGTAACTAACCCCTCTGTACAGTATTTTTACAATAAAAGCATATTAAAAAAAAGAAATAGAGCAAATGATATGAGAGCAGAGAATGGATGGCCTGAACCTGCTTTAAGGACACAAAGAAGGTCTGCTTCGGGAAGGGATATTTTGAATAGAAACTGAAGGGTAAGTAGGGAGTATTTGAAGAAGTATGAGGGAAATGGGCCTTCCAAGCAGGTTTTTTTCTACTAATAGAAGAACCCTGGTCGGTATTGAGGAACTTGAAAGCCAATTTGAATGCAACATATAGATGAGGTTGGGGAAGTAGACAGAGCCTTTTTGGGAGAGAATAAGGATTTTGGACTTAAAGTAGTGAGAAGACACTAAAACGTTCTAAGCAGGAAGATAAAATCATATATATCTTTTGAATAGAGGATTGTACCTTTAGTTGAGATGACACCAGCATGCCAGGCTATTGGTTGAGATCATATCTCATTAACTTTCTGTTAGGATTGATCTCAAACTGTGATCATCCTGTCTCCAACTGTTGAGTAGCTAGGATCAGAGGCAAGGGCCACTAGTATCCATTTTGAAAAACACTACTCTTGATGGATACACATTATTTAATTCCTTGTGAATTAAGTCCTCAAGGATCTTAAAACAAGCCCTATCTTATGATCTAGGTGATAGCTTTGAAATCACTAAAATCCTTCCCAATGTTTTTCAGCTTGAGTAGGTGACCAGTAGATTGCCACCTAACTCCAGTGCAGAATATAGTCAATACCAATACAATTGCTTTCACCCTCAGGATGAATAATGCCTCAATACTGGTAATTGGATGATTTACTGTTCTTTAGGGTGGCTACATTTTATGGAAGCAGCCTAAATGGAATTAATTGTGGGCTAATTAAAGTGCTCCCTGCTTCTCTCTAAAGTTCCCCCTTAGGCATTAGCTGTAGTGAGTTGTGTAAGTCACAGAAAACTGTAAATTATTGCTTAGCTTAAAGAAAAATGAATTGCTTTTCTAATCCTTATTGAACACTTAAAACAGATGTTTAACTCTCTACAAGTTTTAGATAATTAAAATTATAAATCTGTGCTCTTTGAACAGGAACATGAGTAAGGATCAGAGGTATAAATAGTTCCATGCTGAAGTGATTCATCTTCTGTCTTCAGGTTTAGTATTGTAATAGGGCTGTCTGCAGGTAAAAGAGCAAATTGAAGAAGTGTGTCTTTGTTTCCACTTTCCCTGGTAGTATTCCTGATGGGAGGTGTCCTGTGTCTGGTCATTTCCTTCTACAGTAGAACTCACCAATGCTAGCTAGTTTTTCCCTCTGACATCAGGGGTTTATCTGTCCTGTGTTTCATTCTCTAAGGGCTTTGCTGGATGATAGTGTAATGGAGTACCAGTAACAGTCAATTCTCATCCCCCCAAATCTCAATTACTTGACAGAGTTGTCCTGTATCATGCATATAAAATTCAAACTGGATGTTCTCAATTGCCTGGATGCTCCTCCTCTAGGGACTCATGCATTTTTATTTTTCAGTTCTATCATCTTCAGTATGTTTATCCCAAGGTTAACAGGAAGGTCTGTATTAACTGGAAGACATATAGCTGTTTTCATAGTGCCTGGCCCAACCTGATGGCAGAGGAGGCTGGGTAATATACTACAGGTGAAATTTAACTCTGTTGTTTGTTGATTGTATGGATTATCTGTCCAGTACTGAAAATGAGGCAGGAAGCATCACGTATGTTACTGTTACTGTATGAGCCTGTCTCTCCTTTACACATTGATACTCAATTTATATATTCAATTGTTTCACTCTTGGGTGCATATATTTTTAGAATTGTTATAATTGTCAATGAATTGATATCCTTTTATTACCATAAGAGACCTCTTTGTCTCTTTTCACTGCTATTCATATAAGGCCTACTCTTCTCATCTAAGTATAGATTTTCTGCTCTTTTTTTGCTCTATTTACTTGGGATATCTTCTTTGATCCTCTCACTTCCAGTTTAAATGGGTTATTAGAGGTGAAGTGAGTTTCTTGTGAACAACCTACAATTTCTTTCTCTTATATAATTCATTAACTATAGAATTTAATCCATTTACATTCAAGGTCACTGTTGGTAGGTAAGATCTAATTATAGTCATTTTATAACTTTTTTCTAGTTTTATTGTAGTTTCTTTTCCTTCTACTGTTATTTTGGTATAGTGGCGTTTGAACTCCAGACTTTGCAGTTACCAAGCAGGTGCTCTTACCCTAGAGCCACACTTCCAGTCCTTTTTGATTTTGTTATTTTTGAATAAGGTCTTATGTTTATGTGTGGACCACAATCTTCCCATTTATGCTTTTCACAGGTATGCACCACCATGCTTAGCTTATTTTTGAGGTGAGGGTCTCATAAACTATTTTACTGGGGCTGACTGTAAAGTGCAATCTTCCTTATCTCACTCTCCCAAGTATTTAGATGGTATGAGTCATGACACTTGGCTCTTTCGTCTCATTTTTCAATAGTGTATATTCATAGCTAAATGATTTATCCTAGGACTATGTGTTGATTCCTTGCTTACAGATTTTTTTTCTTTTGCGGTTACTACCATAGGCTTAGAAAAACATCTTTGATTAGCTATTTTGAAATAATAGCAACTTAACAATAAGAACAAAAACAAAAAACAAAGAAAACATATTAATATGAAAATTCTATACGTGCACATTATCATCCCATGGTTTTAACTTTTGGTACTCCATTTTCATCTTTTTATATTGCCTCATATATTAAATGAAGTTATTATTTTTTAAAGTCTTGCCTTTATACTAAAGATGTGAAAGCCTTACACAATATATTTACAAAATTCTTTTACCATTGAGATTTGTTACCTTCCTATATTTTTTCTTATTCAATATTCATTTCTTTCCATTTAAAGACCTCCCCTCAGCATTTCTTATGGAGACTTATTCTTTCAGCCTTCATTTGTCTGGGAATGTCTTTATCTTTCATTTCTAAAGGATAGTTTTACTTGGTACATATGCTCAATTGACAGTTGTTTTCCTTCACCACTGTGAAAATCTCTTGGAAGTCTGTACTAGTCTGTAAAGTTTCTGCTGAGAAGTCAGCTGTGAGAAGAACTGGAGCACCCATGCTTGTTAGGGGTTTCTTTTCTCTTACAGCCTTGACAATATTATCTTTTATTTTACTTGTGAGATGTTGATTATGAAATATTTTGCAGTAGACCTGATTGAGTTAACTGTGACTTGCTGAGCTTTGACCTTCCCATACCTGGATACTTATATCCTTTTCTAGGCTTGGAAAAATTTCTATTCTTTTTTGAAACAAACTTTCTACCTTACTGCATTTTTCAGACCATCTTCAATGCTAATAAATTGGATCTTTGTTCTTTCTTGATATCCCAGATTCTTGTAGACTCCTTTCATTCTATTTATTTTTATTCTGTTTTCTCCTCCAACTATGTAAGTTCAAATACCTTGTCTTTGAGCCACTAATTCCTTCTATTGATACCTTCTATATCATAACTTTCACTGAATGTACTACTCTCAGCTCAAGAATTTGGTTTTAAAAAAGATTTCCATCTTTTTGTGAAGTTTCTGTTAGAGTATTCTTTTCTATTTATTTTCTTCAGGATCCTTGAGTTTACTTAAAATTACTATTGTTAAATTCTTTATCTGAGACTTCTCCCATACTGCTTACTACCTGGTCAGTTTCTGGTGCCTTATGTTGACAGAGGTCATAATTTACCACGATCTTTGATGTTGTGTGTGATGTTACTTGTGCATGAAAGGATTAGTTTGTTTAATTAATCTCATCTTAAATGATTTCTTTATTTCTGCCTAACTTGGTTTTGCGTCTTCTATTTCCAGAAGTCCTACATAGGTGGATTAATTTTCTGAGTCTGTAGTCACTTTCACTACATTAACACTAGATGGTGCTCAGGTCCAAGTTTGCCAGGTGTATGTCTTGGTGTGTTATCCCTGTTATGCCACTAGAGGGAAATATAAGCCCAACGTGTTCACATCCACTGTTTTGTTGCTCGGAGTTAACCAGAAGAGTACCTATAAAGAGTACTCTGTTTCCACAAGGCTCTACCTGGAACCATAACAGGTGTAGATACCTCATTCACAATCACGTCCTGTATTCAGTCACTGGGATTCTACCTGGTTCTGGGCAGAATGGCTGTGTATGAACTAATTCTAGATGTTTAACGCCCAATGATACCAAGCTGTGTTATACCCTGTGTCCACTCTCCACCAAGACTAGCACAGCATTGGGTTAGGACCAAAGTGCATACTCCTTTATGCTAAATTTCTGGACCAAGACTGCTGCAAATAGTTGCAGGTACTGGCTGGTGTAAAAGTCCAAAAGATTGGATATGTATGTCTTTTCTTTCCACTGGAACTGTTCAAGAGGTTCTATTCACATCAGGCCTAGGAATGGGGACCATTAGGATCTTCCTAGAGTTAGGTTTTGCTATCCCAGCCTTAAGTTGTCGGATAGAGTCTTGTTCTACTGCCAGCCAATGGGATGTTCCATGTTGTGTTGCCTAAAATTGGGATAGTGTTATTGAAGGCATTCTCTTGACCATCCAGACTATTGCTAAGCTTGATCATACTTAAGTCTCACAGGCAAAGTACCACAGAGTTTAGGTATGCTCTGGGGCATATGCTGTAGCTAGTGGTGAGACTTTCAGAAACCTGAATATGTCCCTTGAAGTGCAGATCTACCTGGTGCCAGGGAAGTTCTCAAGCTCTGCCCTGTCTGTGAATACTGACCTGACACTACATATACTTCCTGAAGTTGGAGGATGAATGATGGAAATATTCCCTTGGCCGTAAAGTTTGGTGGTAAGCTGTGTTGTTTTGATTCAACTCTCAAGATGAAGGCTGGAGAGGCTCAGGTGCATTCCAAATCTGGCATTTATGAGGCTGAAACTTCAGTCTGTCTTACTGGTGCACAGGTCTACTCCTGATGCTGGGCCCAATCTATAGGTTTAGTTTCTACTACAAGCTGGGTGTTACTGGGTAGATCTGACACCGGACTTCAAGACAAAGGCTTGTGATAGCTTTTGTGGGCTGCTGCTCCCTAGCAGGTAGCTGGAGTCTTGCACTGTGTCCTGCAGCTGGAGGTTGGGGAAGAAGCATTGTGGAAGTCTGTTTGCTCCCTGACTAATGCAGTTGCAATGATACAGTCTACGGATATTGGCTTGGTAGTAGGGACTGTGGGACTCTGCTTGACACCAGAGTTCACTGTTGTACTTGCCTTCAAGTTTTTCTCTTACTTTCAAGCAGGAGACATCTCCATTCTGTGGTGGTTGGAGTTGCATGTTAGTTTCTGCAACTCTTTATGATAATAAGTCAGATAACATGTTTGCAGTAACAGATTAGTGGCTTGTCCTTCTCTTGCTATTTTGATTTCAAATAAGGCTTTCTGAGAAAAGATATACTTGGAATGCTAGTTGGTGTCATAAATAAGTATCCTCTGTACTTCATTGCCTTTTAGTTATATGTCAAATGTTCAAATCCTGCATGTGATACAATGAATATATCTGATATCATACAGAGTACTCTCATTGTGTTTCTTTTACTGACTCTTCTCTCCTCTCTTCTCCTGACCTCTCCTTTCCTCTCCCTTCCCTCTTCACTCCTCCCTTCCTATATGTCTGTCTGTCTGTCTCTCACACAAGTACACATACATGTATACACAAAGGATGATACTAACTGAAACTAAAAAAATGATGAGACACTTTTTTGGGGGAGTTTTCCACTAGGATTTAGTCAGGATTTCTGCCAAGGACTGTTGTGATCATGATTCCAGTATAGCTGGCCACTGAAGCAGTTGTTTGAATATTTGCTCGTTATTCACCTATTATAAAAAGGAATTTGTAGCTTAAGTTGATTTAAAAGATGAACATCCTCTAACATTTTACAGTCACTAAATGAAATAAAAACAGAATGAGTACCTCTTATGGAACCACATTTTCTATGATGAGTTTCTACCAAGGACATCTGAAAAAGTGTAAACCAACAATTTATCCAGAGGGTTTTATGTAAGAATCTGTTCTATTTTGCTTGAGTAGTAATGGTAAATTATCGGATATCTTTACTCCTTTGTTTCTTTATCAATTTGTTAGGAAAGTAAGAACCTTTATAAAAATAAAATAGATTCATACGTTTTTTCTGGGTCTTTAGTCTTATTCAGTCAGTTGATTTCATTTAAATGACATTTTATTTCACTACCCCAAAACTAGTTCTGACCTTTAAACTACCCTTGCTGTGGGCATTTCCCATCCTGAGCAAATGTCATAATGTAGCAACACAGTGATAGCTATTACCAAGTCACTTTAGGATTAAAAGAACTTCTTTAAAAATTGAGGACACATTTTAGAAGTAAAAACTAAAATGACTAGTTTTACACTGGAAGAATTTTTAAGAGCCTGACTCACTGAAGTTCATGATGAGTTTTGAAGCTGTTGCTTCATCTTTGATAATGCAGATTTGATATCTTTCCAATTAAAAGCTTCCATGGTATGTCAGTTCTATACTGTTATCTGGCTTTTCCTTTTCGTTCCACTTATTAGAAGTCTAGGCTATGACAGATTTCACTGTATATTGCTATAGCTGCTTCCAGTGCTCTGGAAGATCAACATTTTCTGAATGTTCAGGTTAAGCTTATTCTAGATAAAGCTCTCACATCTTTTTCTCCCTTGCCTCAACCCTTCAAAAAATCCACACCCCTGTCCCCTTTTCAACCAGTACCGGAAACTTCACTGTTTCCATACAACAGCATCTCTTTTAGTGTCTTACACCAGCAGAAACTTGGTAATATCATTTTCCAGTTTTCTTTGTTTATATTTTATGCTATCTCTGCCTTTAGGAAGTCTATGCACATTGACTGATATCATGGTTAGACTTCTTGGATATTGATTGTATGTCTCTTAGAAATTGTAGCATACTCATTATCTGGGCTCTGAGTCAAAGAAGTTTGTGTTCCAGTTTCCCTTAGCCATTTCCTAGCTGTGTGATTTTGGAGAGGTTACCTAATATTTTTGAGGATTATTTTCCCTCTTTGTAAAGAATAATAATAGTTCCTACTCCATGAGTTATTGTATAGATGAAATTCCAGTCAATAATTGGGTAATATAAAGTAGCATAGGATCTGGGTAGAGCGTTTGCCATGAGCTGAAGAGCTCAGGGACAGTGCCCAGGCCCCGAGTTTAAGTCCCATGACCGACAATAAAAAGGTTCAAGGATGACTTATTAATTTCTGTGTTTGTATCTGCAACCTTTGATTGGTAAATGAGAGAGCATAGATGTAGCCTACTCATGTCCTCTAAAATATGAATACTATAATATTCAAGAAATACTTTAGGTAGTCCCTGTGGCCAAAGAAATGTGAAATGCAGTAGCCCTGTGGGCCTGGAATATTGTGGTTGGTAACTGTGCCATCGGCAGGAACCATATTATGGATCTTTGCATAGAATGTCAGGCTAACCAGGAATCTGTGACTTCCAAAGAGTATACAGTTGCATGGGGAGTCTTTAATTATGTCTTTCACTTCCATTGCATCTCTCATTGGCTCAAAACATGGCAGGTGTGCCCTTTGGACAACAGAGAGTGGGAATTCCAAAAGTATGGCCACTAGAAGTGAATTCTTCCATCAAGTTTAACTGTTTTGTTATTAATTTAATGACTAGCCCCTCTTTACTTAATTATCCATTAGCTATAAAGTTGTCTTTTCTCTTTTGTCTTTACATTTTGCTGTTCCTGCAGTGATAATGCATTCTGTGTCATATAAAGTCCAGTTGGATTCTAAAAATAGTAGCATAGGGTCTGGTGTGGCATAAACACATAAATGTTTGAAAGCAATGGTCCCTGTGAAATTACTGACCATATTCACCCCTAACTAGGAGATTAAGAGATTGAGTTTCTCCCCCCAATTCAAAAAGTCCTGGGGAGAGTGGCATATAACCTCATAGCAATCATTGTCCTATAACTTTAGAATGGGGAAGGAATTACAGGGATCAGTTTTGGAAACTGCCCAATATATTGACATCAAGAAGATTATTTTTGAGTTTTCCTTCCAGCAGGCTGGATGCTAGGACCTGGGCCTCAGGGCTTCATTTGACACTTCAAAGGTTTTGTATGTAGAGTGGTAAGAAATAGAAGTCTTTTGCTTATTAAAAAGTCAAACTGAAAGAAGCCAAGGCTCATTGAGTGTAACAGGTAAGAGTGGAGCAAAAACAATGAAAGAAAACAACTCAGAAGCCAGTAAGAATTAGTTTAGAGCAGGCCAGAAGGAGAACAGGAATGAGGACACAGGGAAGGTGAGGGAAGATGAATGGAGCCAGAGCACTTATGAAATAAATATGTGTGCTTGAACACACAGTTCATGACTTAGTGGCCTGATCTAAGCAGGAATGGTTGCTTGAACAGTATTTCCTCAACTTTGCTACAGCTATGTGCCTGCAAAGACGTGGGTCCTTCTTATAGCCCAAATGTTCTTTTTTTTCTTTTTTCTTTTTTCTTTTTTTTTTTTTAATTTAATTTTATTTTATTTGAGAACATACTGTACAGAGGGGTCACAATTACATGGGCAGGATAATGCATACATTTCTTACCAAGCATTGCAGCCTCCTCCTTTGTTTACCCTTCACCCCCCTTCCCAGCCTCCCCCCTCCCTCCCACCCAATCATACCCCCCCTCCCCCCCCCCACCGACATTGTAAAGCTGGTTTTGACATGACATTTTGTACTTCTCATTGTTGCAACAGGTCCACCTGAATCCTTAAACGACTTGTTTGTCCCCATCTCCTCCACATGTTATACTGACATCAAATATAGTGAAAGCGGGGGTTACACTGTGGGGGAGGGACATACAAAGCAACAAAGAAATAATCTTATAAATGCGTTAGAAACACATGCATGAAAGAAACAAAAACATTAAAATACATATTTGAGGTTTCGTTTTCCTAACATCACATTATCTGACTTTTTCCGCTTGACTCATACCTATACTAGATATTGCAAATAAGGGAAACCATGGGACCTATGTTTCTTTGATAGCCCAAATGTTCTATTTTCAGCATGGATAAAGGTGGCAGAGTGGGTATGGCTTTTATCAGTGACACTGAAACTCTTTACACATTAGGAATATCTTTCAACCTTCTCGATTCTATTGGTGGCTTGTATTGAAGCTAGAGTTTCGCAAGTTATTTTCAAATCATGTATACTTTCTTTTCTTGGGATAGCAAATTCTTTTTTTTAAATGTTATTCATTTGCTTCTTAAGCACGTATTTATTGCCTAAAATTTGGAGCCACTTTTTTAAATAAGTTTTTTATTGTAAAAATACTGTACAGAAGCAATACCGTACATGAGCAAGGTAATGCGTTCATTTCCTATCGAGCATTGTTGCCTCCTCCTTTGTTTTTCCCCTACCATCCCTTTCCTCCCATCTCCACAACTACACTGCCCCCCTCCTGCTTAAGTTGTAAAGTTCGTTTTTCAACATAGTGTCTTGTACATCTCATTGTTACAATGGCTCAACCTGTTTCCCTGTTTAAAAATTGTTTTTTTCCCTTCCCCTCCCCAAATTAGACTGACATCAAATACAGTGAAAACAGGGGTTATACCATGGGGGAGGCACATCCAAAGCAACAGAAAAATCACATGGTACATTATAAATATGTTAGAAACAATACCAAGAAAGAAAAAACTACTTACATCCCTATCATGGGATTTATTTCGCTTAACATTAACTTATCTGGTCATATGTACATAGCTTTTGACCTTTTGGGCTTGTCCCAGACATATACTAGTTATTGCATGGGACCTACGTTTTTTTGGGCCTGGATTACTTCACAGGATAGACATAGAAAGGAAAAATGAAAAAAATAAAAAATAAAAAAAATTTAAAAATGGAATACTTAAAAATTATATAGGTATAAAGAAATAATACTACTATTAAAGAAGTTAAGCCTAAGAGGTTGTGAATTGAGTAATGAATTTCTAAATTATGTATGTACTCAATGAGGGATGAGGTCTAACAATTGACAACGGATATATATCTGGGGATGAGCAGAAATGTAATTAAGTCACGCAAAAAAAAGGACCAAAAGGTTAAAAGAGATTAAAAAAACAAAAAAAGAACACAAGCCAGGCGCTGGTGGCTCACGCCTGTAATCCTAGCTAATCAGGATGCTGAGATCTGAGGATCTGGGTTCAAAGCCAGCCCAAGCAGGAAAGACCGTGAGACTCCTATCTCCAATAAACCACCAGAAAACCGGAAGTGGTGCTGTAGCTCAAGTGGTAGAGTGCTCTCCTTGAGCTGAAGAGCTGAGGGATAACACCCAGGCCCAGAGTTCAAGCCCCACGACCAACAAAAATAAAAAAGAATACCCCCCCACACACCCCTAAAATAAAAATTATGAAATAAAAAAATAGCAAACATCTTTTTAAAAAATTAAAAAATATTAGGTAGAAAAAGATTCTTTGTTTTTTTTGGGGGGGGCGGGGAGAGAAGATCTTGTATCTCCCCTGTGTCTTAAACTAGTTGCTTGGTGGAGTCTCTGGTTTGCTTGTGGTGTTTGGTTTTCCTGTGGCTTGATTTGTTTCTTAAGTCAGTTTGTTTGAGCAGGCACAAAAAAGCTCTGCCTTACCCAGTACTTTGTGATCCTCCTCCCAGGATAGTTAAGTGGGAGGGAGATCTGATTTGAGTATCACAAAAGATGGAGATGGCTGTTTCCTCTAGCTTGGAGTTGCTGTGATGAGGCTAGGTTCTAGGTTGGGTTGAGGCCTATCAGCAATCAGTAGCTTTTCCCTGAGGGGCTAGCTCTTAAGACACTCACAGAGCCCAGCCTGGAGCCATTCTCAGCAAGTATGTTTACTGAGTTTCAATTGTTTGTCTTTTACCCCTCCTGTAGCTGAGACTGTGGGCATAGGCTGCAGTGGGGAGAGGTAGCCTGTGGCTCTGTTTACCCAGTCATTCTTCAGGTCAGAGTTTCCTCTGCCTGGAAAGGGCAACTTTCCCCTGGGTGGAGCTGAGCCTGGCAGGTCAGGTCCTGTGGAATGGCTCCTATTGTTTTCTTCCAAGGCCTGAGTTGGAGCTAGCTGCTCAAGCTGGTCTTTTTCAGTATCAAAGATGGAGGTCTTCTCCGGTGGTGGAGGAGGGGCTACCTTCCCACTGATGCTCAGTGAAAAAGAGTGAGGATGTCTTGGGTGTACTCATACCAGCCTCTTGGTTTCTGGGCTGTCCATGGGCACCTTTGTCCCGGACTCTGTTAATATGGTGGTTGCTCTGTTAATATGGTGGCCGTGGCAGCAGCGGCTGCTACTGCCATGGACACTGGCAAGTGCTCAGATCTGTCTCCTTGACCAAGCTGCCTGGATTTTCCCTTTCTGGCCAAACTCTCTGTACTGTGTTGGTACACTTGGTGCGATTCTCTAGCCTAGGACTGTTCACTGGAACACTAAAACTGCTTTCTATGTGACAGCTTGTTCAGCCTCCACCTTCTCCTCTGCCATCTTCCTCTGGACCTAGAAAATTCTTGGAGTTCATTATCATGGCCCAAAGTAATCCTTCCAAATGTTTCTTCTCTTCAATTTTCAAAAAATGTGCTTGGGGGCCGGGAAGGTGTCTCAGTGATAGAGTGCTTGCCTTGCATGCATGAGGCCCTTAGTACCACATAAGCAGAAAAAGCCTGAAGTAGCTCTGTGGCTCAAGTGGTAGGGAGCTAGCCTTGAGCTGAAGAGCTGAGGGACAGTGCCCAAATCCAGATTTCAGGCCCCACGACTGACGAATTACCAAATGTATTTGGCTGTTTTATTGTTTCTGGGTCAGGTAGTCAAATTCTTCTGATGCCAGGAAGAAAGGACTCCATTCTAAATCCCTGTATCTCTGCTATTAATGCTTCCTGGGCTCTTCTATGTTCCATTTCAGCTGTCTTTGCATTATGAAAAATCCTCCTTAGTATATTTTATTTGGCAGCTGCCCATTCTATTGATCAATGCACAATAAACCAGAATACATTTTGAGCTTTCATTGCTGTTCAGCATAATATTAGACACTGTTGCGGAATCACCACAGAAAGCCATGATGTTGTTGGAGATTATTTGTAGATGGAAATAGACTATTTGAAGATGGAAAAACATTAGAGATGAGGTACAAACCATGTTTAATCAAGGATATAAACTATAAAACTTCTAGGTTTGTGATTTCATCTATTAGCATGCTTCAGAATTAGCTGAGATAAACTGAGATATAGATGAGATAAATTCCTAAACTCCTCTTGAAAGACTGATTGTGCAACTTGGTGTTAATACCTGGAAATATACTGTTTCTCAAAACTTTCCAAGAAACTCTGCTGGTAGAGGTCCATAAGCTGTATTATAAGAAGCAGTAGGCTAATATATCTTTGAAGTGGGCAGACACACAAAAGCTTGGGGAGACTGAGAAAAGTTTGAATGGAACCTGGAAGGATGGGGAAAATTTGGAGAAAATCTGGTCAGAAGAGATTGGAAGAGTACTGAAGGTAGTGGTGAGAATGGACCATGTTTCAGACATTGCCTATACTTCAGATATGTTTTCTTTTACTCCCAGACACAGAGATTACTTTTCTTATCCTCCACAGAACAAAGCATTGCTGTTTGAGTCCTAGACAATAGGATGAGGCAAAAATGATGTCATCTTTAGATCTGGCTCATGACATCCTCCTATGTGATCTTCCACTGTCTCTTTTCTCCTGCTACTGGCTAGATATTGAAGCCCAGAATGACTTTGGAATCTGCATGGTGAATCTGACAGAGTGTCAATCAGCACTACTGCCTGAATGATGGTGATTTCTCTCCCTCATAGGAACACCCATGCTGGGCTTACACATGAGTAAGACTTCTATTGCTAAGCTATTGAGAATTTATGATTTTACTGCTAGAGCTTCTAATATAGTCTTAACACTGAGGGGACCAGGTTACTTAAGGTAGAACATTTCTGATATAATCATCATATTCTTTCCTTGAGTTTTTTTCAAGCCCATGACCACCCACAATTAATGCACGGCTACCAGAATCTTTGTGTACTCTGCCAGGACAATTGTCTCATGAATCACATCAACATTTTCAACTTGCTTTGTATACGTTTCTATGTGATGTTTAATGATTGGGGCTCTTGTCTAGACTTTCATTCTTAATCCCTTTGCCAAGAATGTAAGAATTTGAAAGCAGTATCTCATAGCAGTGGGGGAGTTCAAGGGCTTTAGATCCTTTTGAGTCTTCTTGGACAAGGTAGTATAACTGAACATGCATTAACATATATTGCGAAAGTCTTAATTCATCTCCCTTCCAAATCCTGCCTTTTCCCTACTCCTTACCTGTCTATCAGCTCCTGGGGAGTAGGCTGGCTACAATTAAATTCAAGTGCCTCCTTAAGCACTTGGTATAAAACAGCCTCAATATAATGACATTACTGCTCTTACTCAATAGAAGGAGTACAAAGAGAGTGGAAAAGTCAGTAGTACTTGACTTAGAATTTTTTGATGATTTTAACATTTGAATTCTCATAATTAGTTGGTCACTTAATTATTCCTGCTAATGGAGGGGGTCTTCTCTGTGTCTATTTGTGTGTGTGTGTGTGTGTTTACAAATTTCTCACTTTACTATTTACTTTTTTTTTTTAATTTGAGAGGAATGACCTTCTCTCAGTGGGGTAGGTGTCACCTGGCCTTGTGCACTTCATAGTTCATCTTACCTGACATTCCCTTCTGCCATCTGCTTAGCAGGGATGGATGCAGCAGAATCCTGCTGATTGCTATCCTGCAGAGGGTTTGGGATCTGATCTCTCCTACTATTGGACTCTGTTTAAGGTGTGATCTGGAGGCACTAGAACCTTCCCCTCACCACAAGAATCTCTCCTCTTGATAATATGCCTTATGTTCCATTACCAGAGTAACAATATGAGGATGGTGATATTCTCCCCAGCAAGTTTCCAGTAAAAAAAAAATGAAAAAAAAATCCTCACAAGAGCTAGAGTTACCCATTGACGGCTACTATATATTAGCTTCTTAGCATTGTGTAAAAATAGTACATATGGTGTTTGGGGTGGAAAAATACTGTGCAAAACAAGTCATTGTCTACTTTAGTGGAATATCCAGGTAGAGGGGAAGATATTCATTAGAATTTCTCTAGCCAGAACAGTGCCCCTTGAACACTGTCTTGATTAGACTTACAAAGCGTATATTTGTGTTCTGCAAAGAACCAGAAATGGTGGAGACTCATGGGAACTAAAGTAACAAGGGAAAATAGCATGGCATAGAAAGAATAGAGAATGTTTGGAAGAGAATGAGAAACTTAAAAGCGAAAGCAATAACAAATATTTGAGAATCTAGATGCCAATAGATTAGGGTACATCTCAGGAAGGAATCACTGGAGGAAATAACAGAATAACAAACCAAACCGTATCAATGGGAGAATTAAGACAGTACTGCTTGTTTACTCTAAACCTTCACTGACTCCCTAACCCAGTTCTCCTTTGATCCATACACTATGCAAATATTTAATGTATTCATTGATTATCTTCTTACTCACCTCAGCACACCTGCTGAAGCTATCCTGTAGCCAGCTGGCCTGCCACTAAAGCTGATACCATTAGCTCTATAGAGCCAAGACATGGCAGTGCCTAAATAAGCGATTCAGATAGGTAAGGTACATCCATTTAATGAGTATCTAAGACTATTGACAACATAATTTGTAGTCTAGGATAAAAGTCTGTCCCCTAACTCATGTCTGCCAATCACTATTAAATTTCTGCTGACAGAAAAGGTCAGATAAGTTGATGTTCGGGAAATGAACCCTAAGATATGTATTCAAATGTTTTTTTTCTTTCAGGTGATTGTTTCTAACACATTTATAAGATTATTTCTTTGTTGCTTTGTATGTCCCTCCCCCATGGTATAACCCCTTCTTTCACTGTATTTGAGGTTGGTATAATTTGTGGAGGGGAAGGGAAAAAAACAAATCGCTTAAATAGGGATACAGGTGGATCCATTGCAACAATGAGATGTACAAGTCCTTATGTGGAAAAAACCAACTTTACAACTTTGGTGGGGAGGGGGGAGGAGGATTGGGTGGTGGGGGGCGGGGGGAGGATGGGAAGGGATGGGAAGGGGAAACAAAGGAGGAGGCTACAATGCTTGATAAGAAATGTACTCATTATCTTGCCCATGTAATTGTAACCCCTCTGTACAGTATTTTCACAATAAAAATAAAAATAAATATTTTTGGAAAAAAAATTTCTGCTGACACTTATCTTCTCTCTAGTGTTTGTTCTGTTAACTCATGTCTACTATTGCCCGGGAGAACTGGCAACTCATTGCTAATATTTAGTGAGCTTGGCAAAACTGTAACTCATTTTCAATTCTTAATATGATTGCTATTGATAGACATGTCAACAGCAGCAGAAATATCTATTAATATATGTTATTTTAAATAAAAATATTACTACAAGAAGAGGACACCAGTATAATGGTGCTTATTGGTGGGTAGTAGCAATGATCTTTGGAAGTCAACATTGCAATAGGAATGTTTTCTTTGTTTAAACATAAGCAACGAAGTATCTGAAAGATATGCCTTTTCTACAGATGAAAGCCAGCTTGAATGGCCAGGATCCTGAAGGACCTGTCTTTTGTCTTCATCTTAAGATCTCCTTTTTTCTTCTATTATAGTCTTTGAGTACTTTATTGACTCTTTGCCTTTGGCTTCACTCAAGCAATGAAATCTTGCACCTGGATTAGCACAAGAAATATACCTGCAGTTTATCCTCCATATTTTTGTCAGCGTAAAAACCATTCTTGTCTGTCAGGGGAATATAAGCAATATGCTCCAGTGTGAATACTTATTACTTGCCTGTCAGAAAAAGGTTACAGAAATTTCCCTTTGGGGAGATGGACGCGAACACTTTTTTTGTCCTGCCTAGTAAATTTCTTACAGATGTGTCTCTCTAGGTACTGCAGCTGCAATTCCCTGTGGAAGTTCACCTGGCATAAATGCACCGCAGGGACACATTGCAGTCATGGTAAAATATTGCAAACACTTCCCCCTTAAATGAATGGAGAATGTCTTCCTCTTGTGCAAGAGTATGTACTTGAAGCAGTGTGATGCGCTGAAATTTTATTTGAGCACTCCTAGTCTTTTAGTTCTCTGTGGGCCACTATCTTAATGCTGGACTTTGAGGATGGGATTAACTTTCTGGTTGGATTGTAAGACCCTTCTGGGAGATTTTGAGTGGAGTTGTTGTTTGGTATAAAACAATTTGAACTGTGACAGGTTAAAATTGAGTATCATCATTTTCCTCATGAATACCCAGAGATCCAAATATGAGGCAGACATAGCATCTAAGCAGATGTCCTGGTGCCCAGGGTATGTGGGTTATCTTCTGGCTAGTTAATAAGTACTTGATCACCACTGCTTGAAAGCACTATGCTATGAAATGACCCAGTGATCATTACCTCAAATCTTTTCCAATTCAGCATTTCCTATAGTTATTGCTAGGTCTCTAGAATTGACTCTTTGCCATTGTTTACTATATTACTCATGACTGACATCATTATAAATTGCCATATAGATTTTTTGATATAGCCAGAACAACCAATGAAGTGTTCAGCAATGAACAAAGCCCCTCAACTAGAGTTAGCCTCTGGTGAGCTAAGAGGACAAGAAATGACCATAAAATCACCTTGACAGAAGTATCAGCAGTGGAAACATGAGGGATTTAGACTTAAATATTAAAAACAACAGCAGCTAATATTTATTGAGTTCTTACTAAGTGTCAGTCATATGTATAAAGAATAATCATCACCATAATGCAGTGAGGTGGCACTTTTACAAGTTTATAGATGAAAACACTCATGCAGAGAGGTGAAGACATTTGCCAAGTTCACATGGTTTGTTAAAGGAGAGCACCATGATTTTTAATACTTTGGAAATGCAGGTCTGGCATCAGGGCTCTTCACCACTACACTTACTGCCTCTGGCTTATGTCAATGTTAAAAGGAAAAAAGAGTCTTCTGTGGTAGGATGCTGGACCCGTACTTCATTAAATTAGATGGAAACAGACCTAGTTTAGAATTTCTTCAATCAGCTTAGAAGTAATGACATGTTCCATCTCTGATCTGCTGTGTGACCTTTGTAGTTCTCTGGACTTCACCAGCTTCTAATTCCACATGGAAAAGTGATTAATTATACTTGTCCCACCTACCTACCTTAGTTGTGAGAAGATGTGAAATAAAAGTCATTGAAAGAACTCCTTCATTTGAAACCTGGTTCTACTGAATTTCTCTGTTTCTCAAATATTAGGCAGTAGTGGAGGCAAAACACAGCATGAGTTTCAAGTTAAAAGAAAGTAAAGATTAATGCAAGTGCAGGCTAGAGAAAGGAGGAAGGAAGCTGACCTCTGTCCACACCAAGGGGACCTCACAAACTAGAAAGCTGGCTGGTGGGTCAGGGTCAAGGAACAAAGAGGAAAGTCAGATTTGAGAGTGACTTGGCTCTTTTTTTGTTGATCTTAGTGGTTTGCCTTTCCCTGACAGAATAGCATCCTTTGAAGAGAGAAGGAGGACAGGGTGGGGGAAATGAGAGTGCATCATGCATGAGTTTGTGAAAGAATGCATGGCTCCTCACACAGAGCTGGGCCACTCAGAGGAGCTCTCATTCAAAGACAGCACGCACAGATGTGATCACTCCTTGCTGCCAGAATTTCCCTACTGAGAAAATCATCGTGGCAATTGCCTGCAGTGAGAAAGGACTAGAAATGCCTAGAACTTCAAAGGAACAACATGGAATTAGAGGAATGAATTGCATTGTGGTTTATCCTACAGAAGATCACATTGTATTAAAATGGTGATCATAAAACATTGCTTTGAGGTAAGAGGCTGGAAATTCATTCTAGGAAAAACACTGCTCTTTGACTCATTTAGGTGTTTGGTATGCATTATGTTCACTATAGTTTCATAACAAAACAAAATAATATTAGATGCTTTGTATGTACTTCTGTCACAACAGTCTCGTGAGAACAGAAAGATTATGATTCCTAGTTTCTAGATAAGAAAACTGACCAACCCCCTCCATAATTGCAAACCTTCTTAGTGGCTTTCAGTCCAATAGTCAGTCTTCTTATCAGTCTCCCTTCCCTACCTGGTTTTATTTCTCCTCACAACCATTACTAAAAACTATCTGAAATCAAATTGTCTGTGTATTAGTTTCTTAGTTGATTGTCTTCCTCCCATGCTAGAATGGAGATGTTATGAAGGTAGAGATTTTGTGAAATTCATCAGTGTATGTTATGTATTTGGGACAAGCCCAGGTATATAGTAGTTATCTGTTGTTTACCATTGTTGAATAAATAACAAATGGTGAAGGCAGAACATTGCCTGATATCCAAGTACTTCCATAACCTCCAACATTTTGCATATTGCTTCTTTCTCTTCCTGGTTGTAGCTATACCTGCATCTATGTGTGTGTGTGTGTGTTTGTGTGTGTGTGTGTGTGTGTGTGTGTGTGCTTATTTAAGAGGATTAAAAATGAATTACAATCTCTGTTTTTACCTATGTTTGCTCTTCTCAGTATTGACAGAAAGAGAAAATTATTTGCTGACAATTTTTTTAACTTGTTATCAGCTGAAAGCCAAACCAAACTAAATGATACCATTTCTCCTAAAAGTTACTATAAGCTACACAATGGGGAATTTGAACTCTTTGGGGATTTTATCTGTTACTATTACTGTTGTTCTTTGGGGGTGGGGTGGGGGAGGGGTTTGTTTTCATTCTTATCAGTAGGTGGCAGCAATTTTCTTAGGCTTAGATAAGCTTAATGAAGAAAAATCATACAAGTCTGTCCTAGATGCTAATATTGTTTAAAAAGTCAAACTTACCCCCATTTTTTTATTGTTTTCTTCACATAGGTGTATGAAGGGGCTTCCATTTAACCTGTCAGTTTATGTGTACAATGCATCTTGATCAGTCACTCCTTCCATCATTCTCCCCTCCATCTGTCTCAAGTGCCCTAGTTCAGTTTCTGCATATGTACATTGTGTATTAATTCACCCACCATTCCTCTTTTCATTTGTCTGCCTCTTACTTTTGGTCCCTGCTTCCTTCAATCTGACTTGATTTCAGCTTTCTGATATGTATTTTGCTGAACTGCATGTTAATAGTTTAAATGGGTTAAAAATAGTTTAATACGCCTAAAATATGGTTAGCTTCTCCTCCTGCTGCTCCTCCAGCTCCTCCTGCTCCTGCTCCTGCTCCTCCTGCTCCTCCTGCTCCTCCTCCTCTCCTCCTCCTCCTCCTCCTCCTTCTTCTCATTTTCCTTCTTTTTTGGTCCAAGACTGTGGCCTCAGCTTGGTACCTGATGCTTAAATCATTGGCTATCATTCTAGCAACTGAGCCATGCCTCTAACCCCAGTTAACATCTTGTTGAAATATAAACTATAAATATACAAGACATATAATATACATACATTTATATATTTGTTGATAAAATACAAATGTATAAACTGAAAAATGTTATCTGTTGAACATAATGCCAGTGGAGGAGAAGTTTAACAATTGAAACTATCAGCTGTGGAAGTCATTTTTGCAAAGTCTAATGTGACTTACACAATTGCGTTTTAATCATATGCAACAGAAATGTGATATTGACCATCTAAAGGGTCTGCTTATATAATTTCCATTTATATCCCACATTGTACAAAATTGCTTAGCCATATAGGTATGAATAAGTTGGAATGTTCTTCCCTGTTAGGGGCCCTTCAAAAGATTCAGGGACAGTCAGAGCAGATTGGGACTGGGAGTTGAATTCTATGACAGAATACGTCTGTGATACAACCTTTGTGTAACTGACAATACTAGAGATGGATAATGGGTATTAATTTACTGGGATGCTATATTTACTGTATGAAAGTACTTTGAGAAAGTAGACTAACTATGTCTTGATTCCATTTACCTATACTTACCACCCAGCACAGGACATGGGATACAAAAAATACTCAATAAATATTTGTTCCCTGGATATTTTATGGTATTATTGTGAATCTTGCTCAGTTATATGAACCTTATCAGACTTTATAAATTCTACTTGAAGGTTTCTGATTCAGTGATATTTGTAGGACATGCCTCAGTGGACAATCTTGTCTATAAACCTGTGAAGATGTAAAATTTTATTTGGTCAGTTTTGTTCTCATTTGTTGATCTGTGAAGGCCTTGCAGGACCCAGTGATAGAGTTACATTCTCATCATGAATACCTATTGAGATCAATTTTATGCTAGACTCTGGTGATGGAAAACAGAGATTGCTCCTTTCTCCTTTTGCTTTGTTTTTTCCCTGAAACTTCAAAAGGCTGTACAAGGAGATTATAATTTAACATGTCCATCTAAGTGTCCAGTGCTTTTTGGTCAGAGTTATCCCTTCCACTATTTCCCCTTATCACATCTGTTCCCTCTCTCCAGACTTATTTAGATAGTTTCTCCCTTAAGAGGTTGACTGTAAGATATATACATGCAATTCCAAGAAACGAGATATGTGTCACAGATCCAATTCCAAGTGCTCAGTGAACAGAAATGGACAGAAAAACCTCAGGGAATAGGGAATACTTTTTAAACAAAGATCTTCTAAAGGTTATAAGTGATCTTGTTATTTGAATCCCCTGGATAACTGAGCATTTTTACTTTAATGCAATGATTGTTTTTACAGAAACAAGATTGTGTTGTGCTAGATGTGGAATGTGGAATGTTACTTCCCAAAATAATCGATGCATAAATTAGCCCCTAAGAACTGAAACCTAATGGTTTATATTTTAAAAGAATTCCTTGCTGAATAACTTAGATTTTCATGTACTACTAAAATAGGTGAAAGAATGCAACATGGCTAACCTCATAAAGTGATTGTGATTTCGTTTTCATAGTTAACTTTAGTTTAAGGTGTAGAAAGATAAAAGGAATTGAAAGATAAAAGATCAGCTGGGCGCTGGTGGCTCCTGCCTGTAATCCTAGCTACTCAAGAGGCTGAGATCTGAGGGTCGAGGGTCAAAGCCAACCGGAGCAGCAAAAGCCATGAGACTTTTTTTTAATTGTGAAAATACTGTACAGAAGGGTTACATTTACATGGACAAGGTAATGGGTACATTTCTTATCAAGCTTTGTTTATTTTTATTGTGAAAATACTGTACAGAGGGGTTACAATTACATAGTCAAGACAATGAGTACATTTCTTATCAAGCATTATAGCCTCCTCCTTTGTTCCCCCTTCTCAGCCCTTCCCATTCTCCCCCGCCCTCCCACTCGATCCTCCCCCCCCCCCCAAAGTTGTAAAGTTTGTTTTCGGCATAACGACATGTACATCTCATTGTTGCAATAGGTCCTCTTGTATCCCTATTTAAACGATTTGTTTTCTCCCTTCCCCTCCACAAATTATACCAACCTCAAATACAGTGAAAGCAGGGGTTATACCGTGGAGGAGGGACATACAAAGCAACAAAGAAATAATCTTATAACTGTGTTAGAAACAATCCTATGAAAGAAGAAAATATTTGAATACATATCTTAGGGTTCATTTCCCTAACCTCAACTTATCTGAACTTTTCTGCTTGAATCAGACATATACTAGCTATTGCAAATAAGGGAAATGATGGGACCTGTATTTCTTTGGGCCTGGCTTACTTCCCTTAATATAATTTTTTCCAAGTCTTTCCATTTCCTAAGAAATGGGGCAATGTCATTCTTCTGATGGAGGCATAGAATTCCATTGTGTATATATACCACATTTTCTTGATGCATTCATATACTATGGGGCATCTGGGTTGGTTCCATATCTTAGCTATTCTAAATAATGCTGCAATAAACATAGTCGTGCTGGTAGCTTTAGTGTGGTCTTGTTTGTGAACATTTGGGTAAATGCCCCAAAGTGGGATTGCTGGGTCATAGGGGAGCTCTATGTGGAGTCTTTTGAGGAACCTCCGTACTGCTTTCCAAAGTTATCAACCATTGTTGCCTCCTCCTTTGTTTCCCTTTCCTATCCCTTCCCAACTCCGCGCCCCCCCCCTCCCCCCCGTACCTTCTTCCCCATCCTCCCCCCTGGCCAAAGTTGTAAAGTTCCTTTTTCAACATAACATCTTGTATATCTCATTGTTGTAATGTGTCCACCTGTATCACTATTTAAACAATTTGTTTTTTCCCTTCCCTTCCACAAAGTATACCAACATCAAATACAGTGAAAATAGGGGTTATACTGTGGGGGAGGGACATACAAAGCAACAAAGAAATCATCTTATAAATATGCTAGAAACAATAGCAAACACGAAAAAAATTTGAGTCCTTATCTCGGGGTTCATTTCACCTAACATCAACTTACCTGACCATTTCTGCTTGTCTCAGACATATACTAGTTATTGCAAACAAGGGAAAGCATGGCACCTATGTTTCTTCGGGCTTGGTTTACTTCACTTAATATAATTTTTTCCAAATCTTTCCATTTCCTAACAAATGGGGCAATGTCATTCCTTCTGATGGAGGCATAGAATTCAATTGTGTATATATACCACATTTTCTTGATCCATTCATCTACTGAGGGGCATCTGGTTCCGTGTCTTAGCTATGGTAAATAATGCTGCAATAAACATAGTTGTGCTGGTAGCTTTAGTATGGCCTTGTTTGTGATTGCTTGGGTAAATGCCCAAAAGTGGGATTGCTAGGTAATAGAGGAGCTCTATGTGGAGTCTTTTGAGGAACCTCCATACTACTTTCCAAAGTGGTTGAACAAGTTTACACTCCCTCCAACAATGCAGTAAAGTTCCCTTCTGTTCATATCCCCTCCAGCATCTGTTGTTATTAGAGTTCTTGATTTTTGCCATTCTAACTGGGGTGAGGTGGTGTCTCAATGTTGTTTTGATTTGCATTTCTTTTATGGCTAAGGAGGTTGAGCATTTCTTCATGTGTCTATTGGCCATCCTTCTTTCCTCTTCAGAGAAGTTTCTCTTTAAGTCTTTAGCCCATTTATTTATTGGGCAGTTGTTTCTTTGAGGATTTTCCATGAGACTTTTATCTTCAACAAATCACCAGAAAACCATAAGTGGTGCTGCAGCTCAAGTGGTAGAACCCTAGCCTTGAGTTGAAGAGCTGAGGGATAGCTCCCAGGCCCAGAGTTCAAGCCCCATGACCAACAACAATAACTGCAATAAAAAGAAAGATAAAAGATGAAAAATGTGTGTTTGATGAAAAGCAATTGATTATTTGTACATACTACTCACAGAAGAAACATGGTTTTGAAAGCAAATGGAACAGTATTTCAGTTCCATTGAAATTCCCATTCCCATTTTGAGAGGAAACAAACCTTTCAAAATACACATATGTAGTATTGAAATTTATAAATTGAAGCTAGAACATAATAGTGATGCCTTTTAGAGATTAAAATAAAAATTGTGATAAAAGATATATGATAAAAACAAGATAAGCATCATTAGCTTAAGTGAATAGACAAACCATTCCGGAGAAAACACTACCAATTTTCAAATACCATTTGGTAACTATTAATGCCCAGTAAATTTGCTATGGTAATAAATTGGCTTTGTTATCACACATCCCTTCCTATCATACTTACATCAGGGTCCTATCCAAGATTCACTGATTATGCTCTCAGTGATTTCTTCTGAATACCTAACTCACTCCTCAGACCTACAAGATTAACTACATCTCCAATCGCTATGGCTAATTTCTAAAGTTTATGGTCCATTTCATTAAATCTTGTAAATCAGCCCTATTTCCTGTTAATTATGTGTTCCTGCATAATGCATGTGCTAGCATGGCTTCAAATTTATATATGAGGCCAAGAACCAGACAACCTCATCATAGGGAATTGTTTTAAATCCTATTAAGTTCTTTTCTTTGTTAAAATTGCTGTTATGAACCTTAAGTCTGACAATCAACTATGTACCTTTTCATTCAATATGTGGCACAAGACTCACTTATTCTAAGAAGAATTCTCTGACCAATCACCTCTCCATACACCTCCACAACCTTTCTCACAATCACAGCTATTCATCGTACTGAATATGAATCTACATTTATTTGAATTTCTTGATTTTTAAGAAGACTTCTAACCTTAACAATATGATATACATTCTGTATTATAGGTCAGTGCTTAATAGTATGAACTCTGGAGGCAGACTGTCAGGATCAGTGCCAGCGATTCCATATATCAGTAGTGAGATTTGGGGCTAATGTACTTAACCTATTCATGTCTTCTTGCTTTTCTTAACTACAAAGAAGAGATAATAATAGCCTCCTTTCTAATAGGATTGAGATGATTAAAAAGTTGGAATATGCAAAGCAGCTATCCTGTACTTGACTCACAGGGTTATATAAAAGTTATTTCATTATTGTTTTTAGATGATTCTCATTTCTGAGTTATTTTTAAGGCTGCTTGAAAGCAAGAAGCTTTGTCAATATTTATAAACTCTTCTTTGTCCAAAGTGCAATGCATATAATTTTTTCTTAAACAAAAGAATTATCTCAATGATTCAAGATATGTACATATTATTAGCCAATGATTCGAGATATGTACATATTATTAGCCTAAAATACCTCATAGGGTCAGAAAAAATATTTATGATCAGGAGTAAATGTACTATGTGATTTCTTTTTTCTTTTGTGTTTTTTCCCCTATGGTTTATCCCCTATTGTCACTGTATTTGATTTTAGTACCCTAGGTATTGTATATTCATTTATCTGAATTAGGAAAGGGAAGGAGCACAACAAAATGATGAGACAAAGGACAAAGGTGGAACCAATGCAACAACGATACTCATAAGACAATATGTTGGAAATGACCTGTACAACTTGGGGGGAGGGATGGGGGTAGGGAAAGTAGGAGAAAAGTGAAGGAGCGGGTAACAAGTTCGACAAGAAATGTACTCAATATTTTACGTATGTAACTGTAGCCCCTCTGTACATCACCTTGGCAATAAAATTGAATAAAAAAAGAAAATGTCAAGCAACAGTTTGGATCAAAAAGGATAATGGACGATTAGAAATTGGCCATATCCCACCCGAATTCATATTTGGAGATGAAAAGAGTTTTAAGAAATCTTCCTTAAAGAAGCCTAATTTCAGAATTAATTCTTGCAAGCTTCAAGATTATGGGGCTGGGAAGGTGGCTCAGTGGTAGAGCGCTTGCCTTGCATGCATGAGGCCCTTGTTCGATTCCTCAGCACCACATAAGCAAAAAGAAAAAAACCGGAAGTGGTGCTGTGGCTCAAGTGGTAGAGTGCCAGCCCTGAGCTGAACAGCTGAGGACAGTGCCCAGGCCCAGAGTTCAGGCCCCACGACTGTAACCCCCCCAAAAAGATTCTGTCCTGAGTGGTAATCATGAGGGATGGAAGGTGAATACAATAACAGAACCAGACATGCCCCAGTATACAGAGATAAGAGCAACAAATTGAAATGATCAGATATGGTATTTGAATGGAATATCAAGAAACACTTTCTAGTCACCTAGGCCAACCAACATTTGAATCAATATCTGTGTAATATAGTTTGACTGGGTTCAAAAGCAGCTGCATTCTTTTTGCACAGAATAGATAGAAAAATGTCACTTCTGTGGTGAGGAGTGTTGAATTGCTTTCATTATAATAAGCAAGAACATCTACACAGCCACATTAGTAGAAGAAAGGACACTGCAAAGTCCTCTCACCTCACAGTAATGGTAGAAATAGGGAGCCAAGGAATGTCAGTGTAATAATATTTGTCCAAATAATAATCGGTAGGAACTCATAGATCATTCAAAAATTTGTGAATGTTAAATACCTAGGCCTGTGGTCTCCAAATTTAAATTTCATAAATAATAATTCCCCAACACCAAATAGACTGATAAAGGATTGCCATTATTTTCTCTTGACATATGAAGACATGAAAACCAAAACTCAGTAATAATTGGCTTACATTGTCATTTTATGAAAGAATCAATAGTTTAAAAAGAAGGAAGTAGATCATAATTTCACAATAAAGATATTGAATTATTTAAGGGTTAAGGTAAAACAGAAACTGCCAGGGTTCTTCTCATTTTACTTTGGCCAAATGAAATCCTCAGGATGAATTGGCAGAAATTCACAAAAAAGCACTTGGGAACAACTATTTTGGCTGTTATCTCTGATCATCCTGTGGGAGAGTCTTGTCCTTCATCCCTTCCAGGCTTCTCCTAAGCCTCTTATTATGGTATTGGTATTTTAAAAGCATTAATTCCTCAAAGTAACATTTTATCTCATAGAGCCCTAGGAACTCAGAGTATAAGAAATATCTCCATTGGTTGATAGGTCTAACCCAGATTTAGTCTTTGCTGGATTAGAGATGAACACTAACCACTTAATCTATGCCCCTAGAGGGTGTTTTCAACTACTCTAAGGTATAGCATTCCTATTTCAAAATGCTGATAGAGTAGCAATTATAGTGCTATAGTAAAATAGTTTAATCCATGAAGAGTAGAGACTTAAGGTCTTTAATGTTACCTAAAAGCCTTTTGAACCTGCTTGATATAATGAGTGAAAATGCCACTTTTATATAATGGATTATATATTGAGGAAGTGGCTGGGTAGAAATATTCTAAATATCCTGACAAGAGAGACTCCTGTCATTTTTTAACCTTTAATTCCATTTCAGAAACGTTGACATACAATTGTTTGCTACTGAACTGGAATTTGTCTACACGTGAAATCACTTTTTTGAAGCATATTATCTGCTAATGTTATCAGAGAACATTTTCTAGAAAGTAAAAAGACTAATTTTTGGGCTGCACAGTATAGACAGTAGATTACCATTTGGATTAATTGGTTCTGTATTGTATTATTTTACTTTTACATGCTTAGGTTCTTATTTAAAAGTCACATTATTCAGAAGCTACTATGATGAGTTTTCATCTCAATTTGAGGATATGTAATGCTTGATTTTTATACCCTAGTAAAAAAAATCCTAAATCTACTAGGAATCCAAATGGAGATTATCCTCAGTTTTTATCCATATATTCTGAATTGCTAAAATCTAACCAATAATTTCAGAACATTACAAAGCTGAGAAACTTCTGCTGAGATCATTGTTTGGGAGTACTAAAAACAAACCTCTTCAAATCTGAGTAATGAACAAATTCCACTTATAGTCTATTGTTTGAGAATACTCTAAGATACATATCTCTTCTCTTCTGTCATTGCCACCACCACCATTACCACTACCACCACCATCATGTTTTTCTAGGCTGTCACTTCTCCTACTGCAATGATAACTTCATTCGACTCTCAAATTCCATTCTTTTCTCCACACAATGTCCACTCAATGAGATCTTAAGACTTGGATCAGATCTTACAACTACCTTGTATAAAATTCTTCCATGAATTCCCATTGTACATAGGTAAAATACAAGTGACTGTTGCCTGCAAGACCTTTCCCAACCTGCCTCCTGACTATGTAAATACTATGTGCCTACCGCATGCATGATGAATAAAACACATTAGAAATCTTTGGCCTGGGGCTGAGAAGATGGCTCAGTGGTAGAGCGCTTGCCTTGCATGCCTGAGGACCTGGGTTCGATTCCTCAGCACCACATAAGCAAAAAGAAAAAAGCTGGAAGTGGTGCTGTGGTTCAAGTGGTAGAGTGCTAGCCTTGAGCTGAAGAGCTGAGGGACAGCGCCCAGGCCCAGAGTTCAGGCTCCATGACCCGACCCCCCTCCCCAAAAAAAACCCCAGAAACCTTTGGCCTGATGAACTTGATAATATAGTTGAATGAGACAAAAATGGAATATATAATGGGTCAGGTACTGTAAGTGCTATGGAGAAAAACAAAAGAAGAAAGAGGAATAGGGGAGGAAATGAGAGTCAATAAGGTTTTTTGCAGAAGAGATGAAAGAGTCAGGTTGGATCATTGAGGAATATTTCCTAAAAAGGTAACTTGCAATGGTTTAAGAAGGACAGAGCCAAGCCATGAAGGATAGTCCTACCCTGTGGTAAGACTTGAAAGGTCAAGAGGAGGAAGAGGTTAATAGAATGAGGGGAGAGTAAGAATTGTAGATGGGCTTAGTGAACTATATATAATGAAACAGGGAAGGGGTTTGATGAAATAGCATAATTCTTCCATCTTCCTCCAGATCCTTTCTGGTCTGTCCCATGGATTAAATACAATCTTTTTTTACACATTTTTTATTGTAAAAATGCTGTACAGAGGGGTTACAGTTACATGAGCAAGGTACTGAATACATTTCCTATTGACCATTGTTGCATCCTCATTTGTTTTCCCCTTAGCATCCCTTCCCTCCTCCCCCCAAAATTGTAAAGTTCATTTTCAACATAGTGACTTGTACATCTCATTGTTACAGTGGGTCAACCTGTATCCCTTTTTACGCAGTTTGTTTTATCCCTTCCCCACCCTGAATTAGAGAAGTATATATACAAGTTGCAGGGCACGGACATCAAATACAGTGAAAACAGAGGCTATACTGTGGGGGAGGAACATACAAAGAAATGAAAAAATCATATTGTACATTATAAACATGTTAGAAACAATAACAAGAAAGAAAAATATATTTGTGTCACTATCTTGGGTTTCATTTTGCTTAACATCATCTTATATGGTCATATGTGCATAGCTTTTGGCCTTTTCTGCTTGGCCTACATGTGTACTAGTTATTACAAGTAAGAGAAACCATGGGACCTATGTTTCTTTGGGGCTGGCTTAATTCACTTAATATAATTTTTTCCAAGTCTTTCCTTTTTCTGACAAATGGGGTGATGTCATTCTTTCTGATGGAGGCATAGAATTCCATTGTGTGTATATACCACATTTTCTTGATCCATTCATGTACTGAGGGGCATCTGAGTTGGTTCTATATCTTAGCTATGGTAAATAATGCCATGATAAACATAGTTGTGCTAGTAGCTTTAGGATGGTCTTGTTTGTGATCGCTCGGATAAATGCCCAAAAGTGGGATTGCTGGGTCATAGGGGAGGTCTATGTGGAGTCTTTTGAGGAACCTTCATACTGCTTTCCAGTGGTTGAACAAGTTAACATTCCCACCAACAATGCAGTAGGGGTCCCTTCTGGCCACATCCCCTCCAGCATCTGTTGTTGTTAGAATTCTTGATTATAGTCATTCTAACTGGGGTGAGGTGGAATCTCAATGTTGTTTTGATTTGCATTTCTTTTATGGCTGGAGAAGGTGAACTTTTCTTCATGTGCCTATTGCCTACTCTTATTTCCTTTGTAGAGAAGTTTCTCTTTAAGTCTTTAGCCCACTTATTAATGGGGAGGTTGTTTCTTTGAGGATTTGTTGTTGGAGGATTTAGTTTTTTGGGTTCTAAGTATATTTTAGATATGAGACCCTTGTCCATTGTATGGCTAGTGAAGATCTTCTCCCAATCCACGGGCTTTCTATTGTTCTTGCTAGCTATGTGCTTTGCCATCTAGAAGCTCTGAAGTTTCATGCACTCCCATTTGTCCAACCTTTCTTTGACTTATTGTGTTTCTGGGTCTCTATTAAGAAAATTTCAGCCTGTGCCAAAAAGACCTAGGGTTTCTCTTGTTCCTTCCTGTAATGTTTTCAGGGTATCTGCTTTGACTTTGAGGTCTTTGATACACTCAGAGATGATTCTGGTGCAGGGTGATATATAAGGTTCTAGCTTTAGTTTTCTGCAGGTGAATAACCAATTTTGCCAGCACCATTTACTGAAGAGACTGTCTTTCTTCCATTCTGTTTTTTAGCTACCTTATCAAAGATTAGGTGGCTATAGTTCTGCAGATTCATTTCTGGGTTTTCAGTTCTTTTTCATTGGTCTTCAGGTCTGTTCTTGTGCCAGTATCAAGCTGTTTTTATTAATATGGCTTTGTAGTAGAGTTTGAAGTCTGGTATTGATATTCTTCCAGCACTGTTCTTTCTGTTAAGGATTGTTTTTGTTATTTGGGGTTTTTATTGTTCCATATGAATTTTTGGATTACTTCTTCTATTTCGTTGATGAATGAGGTTGGAATATTGATAGATATTGCATTGAATTTGTAGATAGCCTTTGGAAGTATTGCCATTTTCATGATGTTGATCCTTCCAATTCAGGAGCATGGAAGGTTTTTCTACTTCCTTATTTCTGCTTTGATTTCCTTTTTCAGGCTTTTAAAGTTTTCATCGTGGAGGTCCTTCACTTCTCTAGTTAAATTAACTGCTAGGTATTTTATTTTTTATGTGGCTATTACAAAAGGAGTTGCTTTCCTGATTTCAGCTGCACTCTTCTCATTGTTGGCATACAGAAAAGCCATTGATTTTTGTAATAAGTTTTTTATTGTAAAAATACTGTACAGAGGGGTTACAGTTACACGAACAAGGTAATAATTACATTATCAGCCATTGTTACCTCCTCCTTTGTTTTTCCCCTAGCATTCCTTCCCTCCCACTTCCACAACTACACTCCACACCCTTTTGAACGTTAATTGTATACCTTGCTGCTTTGCCAAAGTTTCGCATCAGCTCGAGTAATTTGGGAGTGGAGTCCATGGGATTCTTTAAATACAAGATCATGTCACCTGCAAAGAGCTACAGTTTTACTTCATCTTTCCCTGTTTGGTTCCCCTTTATGTTTCCATCTTGTTTTATTGCTGTAGCATTCTAATACTAAATTGAAGAGAAGTGGAGAGAGTGGGCATCCTTGTCTCATTCTCCAGGTTAGAGAAAATGGCTTTAGTTTTTTGCCATTAAGTATAATTCTGGCTTTTAGTTTTACATATACAGCCTTTGTTATATTGAGGAATGTTCCATGGATTCCTAGTTTTTCCAGAACCTTAATCATAAAGGAACATTGGATCTTGTCAATGTTTTTTTCTGCATCTAGTGAGATAATCATGTGGTTCTTATCCTCGCTCTTGTTGATGTGATGAATGACATTAATTGATTTGCATATATTAAACCAGCTTTGCTTCCCTGAAATTAATCCTGTTTGATTGTGGTATATGATTTTTTATGGGTTGTTAAATACAATCTTAAAGCCAGAAGGTTAAGGCAGTCCACTGATGAAGCTAAAATGATTATTTCTAAAGAGGAGAGCAGAGAAACAGGTGAAGAAAGCTTGACTGTCTGGAAGGCAACAAAATCATATACAAGGTTTCAATTTTAAGTGGAGTGTTTGTGGAAGGCCTGATCAAAAATGTCATCACAATTATATTAAGTGAAGTAAGCCAGATCCAAAGAAATATAGGTTCCATGGTTTCCCTTATCTGCAATATCTAGGATATGTCTAGGACAAGCAGAAAAGGTCAAAAGCTATATACATATAACCATACAAGCTGATGCTAAGTGAAATGAACCCCATGATAGGGACACAAGAGATTTTTTTCATATTTGTTATCTTTTTAATGTACTTATAATGTACTATGTGATTTTTTTGTTTCTTCGTATGTTCCTCCCCCATGGTATAACCCCTGTTGTCACTGTATTTTATTTTGGTGCCCTGCATCTTGTATATACATTTTTCAAATTTGGGGAAGGGAAGGGAAATAACCAAATGCTGAAATAAGGATGCAGCCTGACCCATTATAACAATGAGATGTACAAGACACTATGTTGAAAATGAACTTTACAGCTTTGCTGGGGCAGGGAGGAGTTGGAGAGGTCAGTAGAAAAGTGATGATAGGGTAAAAACAAAGGAGGGGGTAACAATGCTTGATAGAAAATGTACTTATTACCTTGCTCATGTAACTGTAACCCCTCTGTTCAGTATCTTTACAATAAAACATAAAAACTTCATCTCAGATGAATGTACCTCTTCTTTTATCTGGCTGCACTGGCTTTCTTTTATATACTAGATTTGTCATGGTCCCTCCTGTCTGGGTTTAGGTTCTTTGTGAGTGCTAACAGTCTAACCAAAAATGCTTTTCGTTCCCTTTCACCAATCACTGATCAAGCTCTTGTGTCCCTTCCTGAGACACACCTTGGCTGAACCCACTCTGCCTCAGATGTCCCTGTCTGCATTCTCTCCTTGTACTTGTATTATATTCACTACAGTGTGTCATTCCATATTTCTTGGACTGCTGTAATTAATACTTGCCCTGTTTACTCCACTTTAATGAACATAAGGATAAAGAAAAGTCAGGTGTAGGTGGCTCATGCCTGTAATCCTGGCTACTCAGGAGGGTGAGATCTGAGGATCACATTTTTGAAACCAGCCCTGGCAGGAAAGTCTGTGAGATGCTTATCTCCAAATAACCACCAGAAAACTGAAAGTGGCAATGTGGCTCAAAGTGGTAGAACACTAGCCTTGAGAAAAAAATTCAGGGACAATGCCTAGTCCCTGAGTTCAAGCCCCATGACTGACAAAAAAGGATAAAGAATATAATATGTGGTGTATATATATTTAATGATTGAGTGATTGAGGAACAGAAAGTACAAGGAAGTCACACTCAGGGCTCCTTTACACATTTCCCCCCCCACCCCCCCAGTCCTGGGGGTTGAACTCAGAGTCTGGGCAGTGTCTCTAAGTCTCTTTGTGCTTAATGCTTGTGCTCCAACACTTGAGCCACAGAACCACTTCTGGCTTTTTCTGGGTAGTTTAGTGAAGATAAGAGCCTCATGGACTTTCCTGCCCAAGCTGGCTTCAAACTACTATCTTCAGATTTCAGCCTTCTGAATAGTTAGGATTACAGGCATTAGCCACTGGTGCCTGGCCTAACTCATTACTTCATAATCTGTTACCTATTACCTGACCATGTATCTGATTTGTAAATCTCCATATAGACCCTTTGGACTTCTCCACTCTCTACTAATCTCTTCTTTGTGTGGATTCAATTGGAGGGTATGTTCAGAATTTCAGTTCATCAACTAGAATTGATAGTTTAAGATTTGTGCACTTTACTGCATTTAAGTTTATTTTAATAAAAATGGAGACATAGTATACATATTTCAAAATACATTTTAAAAGATTCATAGTAATATAAGAACATTCTTGATTATAGCAATGGGGTAGAAATGAACATAATCATCAATTAATTAATTAAATTAGGAGCCAATTGTGATGATACACCATAAACCAACAAATATGATTAACTTAAGTATTCATTTTTTGTTTTTTGTTTTTTATTTACTGGGCCTGGGGCTTGAACTTGGGGTCTGAGGGCTGTCACTGAGCCACAGCAGCACTGCCTGCTTTTTCTGAGTAGTTCATTGGAGATCAGAGTCTCACAGACTTTTCTGCTTGGGCTGGCTTTGAATTGTGTTCCTCAAATCTCAGCTTCCTGAGTAGCTAGGATTATAGGCATGAGCCATTAGTGCCTGGCTTAATATTTGTAACCTGGAAGTTTCATGTTAAAACACAAATATTGCATTCATCTTTCCAATATTCAACAGATCTGAGACTGCCATATGTATATTCCCTCTGAAAATTTTAATACAACCCTTCCACTCCACATTCTAGTCCAACATTGTTTAAATAGGGATACAGATGGACCCATTGCAACAGTGAGATGTACAAGATGTTATGTCGAAAAATGAACTTTACAACTTTGGCAGGAAGGGGGGGTAGGGGGTGGGTGGAGGAGGGGGAAGATGAGAAGGGATGGTAAGCAGAAACAATGGAGGAGGCAACAATGCTTGATAAGAAATGTACTCATTATTTTACTCATGTAATTGTAACCCCTCTGTACAGTATTTTCACAATAAAAAAAAGAAATACAAAAAAGCCAAACCATTTCTTATTGTTCAGTAGAATCCAAGATAATGGAAATATGGCATGTGTACTTTACACTATAGGATTATCTATACTTCCTTGGATTTTCCAGGGTCTCTGTTTCATATTTAAATCAAGAACCTTTCTATGCAAAAGTGGAATTTATCCCAGTTGCACACTATCACTTACATGTTTAGTGTTTAGTTAGAGTGTCTTATACAAGAATTTGTTTCTATCTTCACAAAAGAGTGTTGCAGATCTTTTGCATAGGGCAAAACAAAATGGCTCAATTGTTCAGGTCTTTTTCATTGTTGACACCCTTTTCCTTTTCTGCTATTTCCCTTAGTATCTGATTTACCTTAGTCTTCTGAATTTCCAGTTTTCCACCTTCCTCTGCCCTTACTTAATGTTTATGACTTCATTATGCTAATATACTTACTGGATTTCTGACTCCTTGAGAACTCTGTAGCTTATGTTGCCCTTGTGCCTGACTCTAGCTTACTTAGCTGGTTCTGATTTGTTTCTTCACTCTGATCTTTGGTTCTTGATTCCCTGCTTTCACTCCAATTCTGAATGTTTACATCAGCCTCCACTTTGGTCCATGAGTCCTAGGTCTTCCCCCAGGATGGCCTCACTCTTTTGCTGATTCCATTTATTCTATTCAGATTTAATTCAGTTCTTCACCTTTGCATTCTCCATGTACTGCCATGTATATCCATCAACACTGCAGTGTAGAACTCCCCCACCCTAACACTACTAGCAGTAACCAAGGACAGATATTTCTGTTTTGAAGCAGTGTCAGCACCATTTCATAAGTTGTTGAGAAGAGGACACAGGATGTGGCCTCTTAGCTTAGATGACCAATATTGCCGCTTGCCAAATGGGAAATAATAACGATAATTACTGAGAAGGGATTTTCATAAGTGCTTAGTGCCCCAGGGGCCAGAAGCCCTTCCTGTCACATGGGAGCCCCAGAAAGCAGAGTATTTGGCGGAGAAAGAATGTTTTAAAGGGTTATGTCACATTGTTCTCATTCTTAGCTTGGTCAAGGAGAAAGAGAGTTGCACTGATTTCTTAATAAAAAAAACACCCTTTTCTTTTTGGGAGGAGTAGGATGGGGACAAGAAGCAAATAAAAGGGAATCAATTAGAAATATCAGAGTGGTAATAAAATATATCAAGTGAAGTCATCCAGATTGCATATATTTTCCCTTGATAGAGAAGATTTACACAGTTCCAGAATGCATGTTGGCATTCGTGAGGATTTCACATGTAAACTCCCAGAAGATCCAATGAGCTGTTAATTCCTTACACCTGGATGCTGCTCCAAGTCACACTTGTTCCCTTTACATTTTATAATGCAATGGATATTTGAAAGCACAAATTTCAAATTGCATATCCAGGTAACTTAAAACAAAAACAAGTTGTTTATTAAACCTGTTTGTTTCTAAGGCAGAAAAAACATGGATACTAGCCTTGTTACTTGCTGCTGCTCAGAGGAAAGGGGTTATGTAGATCCAAAGTACAGTTTTATGATCTTCCCTTATTACCACTGTATGTTGTTGAATGTGTAGAATTATGCTGATTATTGGTCAGTTGTTTAAGCAGGAAATTATATCTGTTATCTTGTAGGGATGAAAGAGAAATGTTATCAGTTGCCTATTTTATTTCCTGCTTCACAGGGGAAAGAATGATGTATTTCAATGTGACAATCCACTAAAATGTTTTCTTATTTGTTTGGGAATGAGGACAAGGGAAAAATGAACTATGGTGAAAATGCTAGGCAGCATAATTTCAGGTCAGCACAAGGAAAGGCTGTTAAAGCATTAGATCTGCCTCTAAGTAGGTAGGATTCCTTTGGTAGAGAGTAAGTTTTATGTCAATAGATGGTATTCAAATGGAATAATAAAATGCTAAGGACATTGTGCAAGATATTTACATATCTATAACCTTTTATTGATATATATTAATTATACAAAGTGAAGGGCTTCATTGGCTGTTTCAATATATGCATATAATAATGCAATTTCATCATATTTACTTCTCTACTACTGTTTCTTATCCATTTGTCCATTGATGGGCACCTAAACTGATTTTGTAATTTGGGTATTATGAATGGTGCTACAATATACATGGATATTTTCCAGCTTTTTTTCTTTTTGGTTATGTGGTGCTGGGGAATCGAGCCCAGAGCCTCAGGCATGCAAGGCAAGTGATCTACCACTGAGCCACCTTCCCAATCCCTACATGGATATTTTCAAAGGTTTTTTTTTAGCTCTGAGATATTTTTTGAAAACGTATATTGAGGACAACTCACAAAGATGATTTAAACCAACTTAACAGATCTATATCAAGCATTGAAATTAGAGAACTCCCACCCAAGAAAAGCCCAGGACCAGATGGATTTACAGCTGAATTCTACAGGGCCTTCAAAGCAGAACTCACACCAATACTCCTCCAAATCTTCAATGAAATTGAAAATGAAAGTTCATTACCAAACTCCTTCTATGAAGCTGTCAAAACTCTCATCCCAAAGCCAGACAAGGACCCATCAAAGAAAGAGAACTGTAGACCCTTTTCTTTGATGAACATCCATGCAAAACTTCTCAACAAAATTTTGGCCAATCTACTTCAACAACTCATCAAAAAAAGTCACACACCACAATCAAACAGGATTCATTTCAGGGATACAAACTGGTTCAATATACACAAATCAATTAATGTAATTCATTATATCAACAAGAGCAAGGACAAGAACCACATAATTATCTCAATAGATGCAGAAAAAGCATTTGACAAGATCCAACAGCCTTTTATGATGAAAGCTTTGGAGAAGCTAGGAATCCAGGGAACATTTCTCAATACAAATAAAGACTGTGTATGACGAACCTACAGTCAGCATTATACTTAATGGTGAGAACCTAAAGCCATTTCCTCTAAACTCAGGAACAATACAAGGATGTCCACTCTCTCCACTCCTCTTCAACCTAGTATTAGAATGCCTAGTTAGAGCAATTAGACAAAATGCAAACATAAAGGAGATCCAAATAGGGAAAGATGAAGTAAGACTCTAGCTCTTTGCAGATGACATGATCTTTTTTTTTTTTTTTTTGTCAATCATGGGGCTTGAACTTTGGGCCTGGACTCTGTCCCTCAGCTCTTCAGCTCAAGGCTAGAGCCCTACCACTTGAGCCACAGCGCCACTTCCGGTTTTCTGGTGGTTTATTGGAGATAAGAGTCTCACAGATTTTCCTGTCCAGGCTGGCTTTGAACCACGATCTTTAGTTCTCAGCCCCCTGAGTAGCTAGGATTACAGGTATGAGCCACTGGTGCCCAGCTAATGACATGATCTTGTATTTAAAGAATCCCACGGACTCCACTCCCAAATTACTCAAGCTGATTCAAAACTTTGGCAAAGTAGCAGGATATAAAATTAACTCTCAAAAATCCTGCATGTCAATAATGAGAAAAGTGCAGTGGAAATCGGGAAAGCAACTCCTTTTGTAACAGCCCCACAAAAAATAGAATGCCTAGGAATAAACTTAACTAACAAAGTGATGGACCTCTATGAGGAAGACTTTAAAAATGTGAAAAAGGAAATTAAAGCAGAATTAAGGAAGTGGAAAATCTTCCCATGCTTCTGGATAGGGAGGATTAATATGGTGAAAATGGCAGTTCTGCCAAAAGCTATCTACAAATTCAATGCAATACCCATTAATATCCCAACTTCATTCTTCAATGAAATAGAAGAAGCAATTCAAAAATTCATATGAAACAATACAAGACCCCGAATAACAAAAACAATCCTTAGCAGAAAGAATAGTGCTGGAGGAATAACAATACCAGACTTCAAACTCTACTACAAAGCCATAGTAATCAAAACAGCTTGATACTGGCACAAGAATAGATCTGAAGACCAATGGAATAGAATTGAAAACCCAGAAATGAACCCACAGACCTATAGCCATCTACTCTTCGATAAGGGAGCTAAAAAAATAGAATGGAAGAAAGGCAGCCTCTTCAGTAAATGGTGCTGGCAAAATTGGTTAATCACTTGTAGAAAACTACAGCTAGATCCTTATATATCACCCTGCACCAGAATCAACTCCAAATGAATCAAAGACCTCGAAGTCAAAGCAGACACCCTTAAAACAGTACAGTAAGGAACAGAAGAAATTCTAGGTCTCCTTGGCACAGGCCGAAATTTTCGTAATAGAGACCCAGAAACAACAAATCAAAGAATGTTTGAACAAATGGAATTACATGAAACTGTAGAGCTTCTGGATGGCAAAGGACATAGCAAGCAAGATCCATAGAAAGTCCACAGACTCGGGGGAGATCTTCAGTAGCTACACAATCGACAATGGTTTCATATCTAAAATATACTCAAACTCAAAAAATTAAGTCACCCAAAAACAAATTCTCGAAGAAACAATCGCCCGATTAATAAGTGGGCTAGACTTAAGAGAGACTTCTCTGACAAGGAAAGAGCCAGAAGACTCATGAAGACATGCTCAACTTCTCTAGCCATAAAAGAAATGCAAATCAAAACAACATTGAGATTCTACCTCACCCCAGTTAGAATGGCTAAAATCAAGAACTCTAATAACAACAGATCCTGGAGGGGATGTGGCCAAAAGGGAACCCTACTGCATTGTTGGTAGGAGTGTAAACTTGTTCATCTACTCTGGAAAGCAGTATGGAGGTTCCTCAAAAGACTCCACATAGAGCTCCCCTATGACCCAGCAATCCCACTTTTCAGCATTTACCCAAATTATTTTGGGCATTTACCCAATGTTCACAAACAAGGCCATACTAAGGATATCAGCACAACTATGTTTATTGCAGCATTATTTACCATAGCTAAGATACGGAACCAACCAGATGCCCTTCAGTAGATGAGTCGATCAAGAAAATGTCGTATATATGTACAATGGAATACTAAGCCTCCGTCAGAAAGAATGACTTTGCCCCATTTGTTAGGAAATGGAAAGACTTGGAAAAAATGATATTAAGTGAAGTAAGCCAGACACAAAGAAACATAGGTCCCATGATTGCCCTTATTTTCAATAATTAGTATCCATATTGGATAATCTCATCTGATGAGCTGAAAATCTCAAAAACCATGTTTCAATGACCATATAAGATGATGGTAAGTGAAATGAACCCCAACATATGGACACAAGAGGTCTTTTATTGTTACCATTTTAAATGTACCATGTGATTTTTTTTTATTGTTTGTTGTGGTTGTTTCCTTTGTATGTTCTTTCCCCTATGGCATATCCCCTGTTGTCACTGTACTTGATTTTGATACCCTGCATCTTGTATATACATTTGTCTAATCTGGGCAGAGGAAAGGGAATAACAAAACGCTGAAACAAGGACACAGAATGACCCATTGCAACGAAGATACCTACTGGACATTATATTGGAAACGAACTTTACAACTTCGGGCAGCGGTGAGTGGAGTGCGTGGGGATAGGAGTGTGGGAGGGAGGGAGGGAAGGGATAGTTGAACAACAACAAGGAATGGAAGGGGTAACAATTATGGACAAGTAATGTACTCATTGCCTTACTCCTGCAACTGTAAACCCTCCATATAATATCTTAACAATAAAATAAAAATAAAAAATAAAATAAAATGACATATTGTAAAAAAATGAATTTTTACAATTGTTTTAAGATAGGGCTTTACTATGTATCCCAGGCTGGTCTTAAACTCATATGTAGCCTTGTTTGGCCTTGAACTTGTGATCTTCATGCCTCTGCATAGTATAAATGTTCAAGAGTGCATACACTTAGTCAGAGCGTAGTTGCATGTTTCATTTTGTAAGATTGAAATATTCTTTTTCAGAGTGGCTTAATATTTGCATCAACAGTCTCCTGAGTGGTTTTTCATTTTATATTAGCCACATTACATATCTACTGTTAAACACTTCACTTGTACTTAATCTCATTTAATATTAACATATTAAGTACTTCATATCTCATTTAGGACCAAAAAATTACCCATGTTAGCCTTGAGAAAAGTGAGGTACAGAGAAATTAAGTATTGTTTTCAAGTACATACTCCTGGGACTTGGTGGAGCTGTATTTGAACTCATGTCATTTCCAGAGACTTTATGTATCTTAACAATAACACTGTCTTAACTACTCTTTTGGAAAAGGGGTTTGAGGAATGCCAGTGATTAGCTTCACAATGTGTTGTCTAACAAATAAATAGCACAGCTAACTCCTTAGAAGGTATTGAGTCAACTCTTTAGAAGGTATTGGTTTGACATTTAGGCTTAAAAACCCTACCTTGATAATACAGAAAAACTGAAGAATGCATTTTACAGCTTGTGGAGACAAATTGACTGTGTTTTGGTTGAACTGCAATTTATTCTCTTAGTGGTTTGGCTGAGATAGGTTGAGAAGCACAGTAGGTATGTGATCAGAACAATTGATCTCACATTTTGGCCTTTTCACTTACGACATTCATGATCTTGAGCAAATAACTTCACTGAGACTTTCTTCTACATAAAGGGATGTTTGTGAATATCAGATGAACCATGAGCCAATGGATGTGAATGTAGTTTATAAGCTCAAAGCAGTATATAGTGTGTAGAATTATTACTGTCATTATCTGAAGGGATTTTAGCAGTATTGCGTATACAGTATAAAGTACAAGTTGTACATGCAGAGCAAATCAACTTGTAGAGTTCTGCCTGTATCTAATATAGCCTTTCTCTTGAACCCATTTACTCACTTTGGGGTGGTTGCAATATTCCTAAACCTATAAATAGCCCGTTTGACTTAAAACATAGTCTGATTTGATCATTTAAACCAACCATTGACAAGTTTTTTTTTCTGCAGAGAACTAGATAACAAATATTGTAGACTTTGTGAACTACATGGTCTCTGATGTAAAGAACTCAACTCTAGGGCTGGAAAGGTGGCTCAGTGGTAGAGCGCTTGCCTTGCATGCATGAGGCCCTGGGTTCGATTCCTCAGCACCACATAAGCAAAAAGAAAAAAAGCTGGAAGTGGCGCTGTGGCTCAAGTGGTAGAGCGCTAGCCTTGAGCTGAAGAGCTGAGGGACAGTGCCCAGGCCCAGAGTTCAGGCCCCAAGACCGAACCCCCCCCCCAAAAAAAAAGAACTCAACTCTAAGAGCTACAGCAGCCATAGATAGTATAAATGAAGGGGAGTGGCCAAATTCTAGTAAAAACTTTATTTACAAAATCATTTAGTAGGTTTTTCCCCTAAGGTCATAGTTTTCCAATTTCTAGTTTAGATATTCCTTTTAGATAATTGTCAGTTCTTTTAGAATAAAAGTGCTATCTTCTGTCTCCTGCATCTTTTTATAAGATAGCATCTGACTCAATAGGAAGAGGGCTTATGGAAAACTGGTATGTTCAGAGGAAGATGAGTGTTATAAGAACCATGTAGCCTTTAGATCATCTGATGCCTTTTCTGGTGACTGGCAAGTATCCCTTTTCACTTGTTTGCTGCTGGCTTTGCTGGCATTAAGAGCTGAATCATACAATTTCACTAGTTTTGATTTGATATACTTTTCTTGTTTGTCCAGGACATGATAATGAAGTCTAGTGGCCTCTGCTTTCTTTCAGCCTCCATTTCTTCCAGTCTCAGTGCCAGGATTCCCAGCTAGTCCACTGGCTTGTCTTTATATTGGGATCATTTTTTTTGCCACAGTAGTCTTTAGGACAGAACAACGACTCTTTTTTTTTTTAATTTAATTTAATTTTATTTGTGAACATACTGTACAGAGGAGTTACAGTTACATGGGCAGGATAATGTGTACATTTCTTACCAAGCATTGCAGCCTCCTCCTTTGTTTACCTTTCACATCCCTTCCCAGCCTCCCCCCTACACCCCCCCCCAGTCCCAATCCTTCACACCCCCCACCACTGACATTGTAAAGCTCGTTATGGACATGACAACTTGTACTTCTCATTGTTGCAACAGGTCCACCTGTATCCTTAAACAACTGGTTTTTCCCCATCTCCTCCACAAGTTATACTGACATCAAATATAGTGAAAGCAAGGGTTATACTGTGGGGGAGGGACATACAAAGCAACAAAGAGATAATCTTATAAATGTGTTAGAAACACATGCATGAAAGAAAAAAACATTAAAATACACATCTAAGGGTTCATTTTCCTGACATCACATTATCTGACCTTTTCCGCTTGACTCATACATATACTAGATATTACAAATAAGGGAAACCATGGGACCTACGTTTCTTTGGGCCTGGCTTACTTCACTTAATATAATTTTTTCCAAGTTTTTCCATTTCCTAACAAATGGGGCAATGTCATTCTTTCTGATGGAGGCATAGAATTCCATTGTGTATATATACCACATTTTCTTGATCCATTCATCTACTGAGGGGCATCTGGGTTGGTTCCATATCTTAGCTATGGTAAATAATGCTGCAATAAACATAGTTGTGCTGGTAGCTTTAGTGTGGTCTTGTTTGTAAACATTAGGGTAAATGCCCAAAAGTGGGATTGCTGGGTCATAGGGGAGCTCTATGTGGAGTCTTTTGAGGAACCTCCATACTGCTTTCCAAAGTGGTTGAACAAGTTTACATTCCCACCAACAATGAAGTAAGGTTCCTTTCTGTCCACATCCCCTCCAGCATCTGTTGTTGTTAGAGTTCTTGATTTTTGCCGTTCTAACTGGAGTGAGGTGATATCTCAATGTTGTTTTGATTTGCATTTCTTTTATGGCTAGGGATGTTGAACATTTCTTCATGTGTCTATTGACCATCCTTCTTTCTTCTTCAGAGAAGTTTCTCTTTAAGTCTTTCGCCCACTTATTTATTGGGTAGTTGTTTCTTTGAGGATTTGTTGTTGGGGGGTTTAATTTTTTGAGTTCCAAGTATATTTTAGATATGAGACCCTTGTCCGTTGTATGGCTAGTAAAGATCTTCTCCCAATCCGTGGGCTTTCTATTGATCTTGCTAGCTATGTCATTTGCCCTGCAGAAGCTCTGCAACTTTATGCAATCCCATTTGTCCAACCTTTCTTTGATTTGTTGTGTTTCCGGGTCTCTATTCAGAAAATTTTGGCCTAAGCCAAGGAGACCCAGGGTTTCTCCTATTCCATCCTGTAATGTTTTCAGAGTGTCTGCTTTGAGTTCAAGGTCTTTGATCCATTTGGAGTTGATTCTGGTGCAGGGTGATATATAAGGATCTAGCTTAAGTTTTCTACATGTAGTTAACCAATTTTGCCAGCACCATTTACTGAAGAGGTTGTCTTTCTTCCATTCTATTGTTTTAGCTCCCTTATCGAAGATTAGATGGCTATAGGTCTGTGGGTTCATTTCTGGGTTTTCAATTCTATTCCATTGGTCCTGAGGTCTGTTCTTATGCCAATACCAAGCTGTTTTGATTACTATGGCTTTATAGTAGAGTTTGAAGTTTGGTATTGATATTCCTCCAGCAGTGTTCTTTCCATTCAGGAGCGTTTTTGCTATTCGGGGTCTTTTATTGTTCCATATGAATTTTTGGATTGCCTCTTCTATTTCCTTGAAGAATGAGGGTGGAATTTTGATAGGTATTGCGTTGAATTTGTAGATAGCCTTGGGAAGTATTGCCATTTTCACGATGTTAATCTTTCCAATCCAGGAGCATGGGAGGTTTTGCCATTTTTTAAGTTCTGTGTTGATTTCCTTTTTCAAGATTTTAAAGTTTTCATCATAGAGGTCCTTCACTTCTTTAGTTAAGTTAATTCCTAGGTATTTTATTTTTTGTGGGGCTATTACAAATGGAGTTGCTTTCCTAATTTCAGCCACACTTTTCTCATTGTTGGCATACAGAAAAGCCATTGATTTTTGGGGGTTAATTTTATAACCTGCTACTTTGCCAAAGTTTTGAATCAGCTTGAGTAATTTGGGAGTGGAGTCTATGGGATTCTTTAAATACAAGATCATGTCATCTGCAAAGAGGGAGAGTTTTATTTCTTCTTTCCCTATTTGGATCCCCTTTATGTCTGCATCTTGTCTTATTGCTGTAGCTAGGCATTCTAATACTAGATTGAAGAGAAGTGGAGAGAGTGGGCATCCTTGTCTTAGAACAACGACTCTTGTTTCAGTTTCATTCCTCATGGAAAGTTAGGAAAGTTGGAGAAATCTAAAGGCTATTTCCCTTACTGGTATTGTGGTTACCTCACAGACTCTTCTCCTTTTCCTATCTTTCACTGTCCCTTCTTCCTCTCACAATTCCTCAAGGCTGGAAAGGTGAAATATTCTTATTTTTCCCCTAGAGTGTACCCCTACTTCTACCATATAGTCACAGAGAAATCTATGATATTTCTGAGGAAAACACAATGAGTTGGATGCTCAAAATGTAAGCCTTGATTTTTCTAAAGAATTTAGACACATACCTATGTTTTATTATTATTACTTTAAAACTGATAGGTAATAATTGTACATGTTTATGAGGCACAGCATAATAGATATGCGTATTTCTTACACAGAATCAAATATAATTTCTTTGTGTATAGATCTAATTCTTAGCAAGAAACTAATGACTCAAGAGATGTTTAGGCAGTAATAAAATTTTAGCAGATATACTATTGATATTGTCTTTCAGCTGAAGCATAGCAATATGCTTTCCTCCCCCACTTTCTGGTTTATAAAGTTATCTTACTGCATGAATCTTTTGTACATGTAAAAATAAAATATTTCTCTCTTTTTTTAAATATATATTTTTATTGTAAGATACTGTACAAAGGGGATAAAGTTACATGAGTATCGTAATGAGTACATTTCCTATCGGGCATTGTTACCTCCTCCTTTGTTTTTCCCCTACCATCCATTCCTTCCACAACTCCCCAACTTCTCCCTTCCCCACCAGAAGCTGCACAAAATTCATTTTCAACATCGAGTATTGTACTTCTTATTGCTACAATGGGTCAACCTGTATCCTTATTTCAGCATTTTGTTATTTCCCTTCCCCTCCCCAAATTAGAAAAATGTATATACAAGATGCAGGATACTCGAATCAAGTACAGTGAAAACAAAGATTATACCATGGGAGAAGAACACACAAAAGAAACAAAAAAATTACACAGTACGTTATAAGTACATTAAAAACAACAACAATAAAGAAACACCTCTTGTGTCCCTATCTTGGGGTTCATTTTGCTTAACATCACCTTATATGATCATATATATATAACTTTTGATGTTTTCTACTTGTCCTAGACATATACTAATTATTGCAGATAAGGGAAACCATGGGACCTATGTTTCTTTGGGCCTGGCTTACTATACTTAATACTAATTTTCCAAGTCTTTCCATTTCCTAACAAATGGGGCAATGTCATTCTTTCTGATGGAGGCATAGAATTCCATTGTGCATGTATACCACATTTTCTTGACCCATTCATCTACTGAGGGGCATCTGGGCATCTTAGCTATGGTGAATAATGCTACGATAAACATAGTTGTGCTAGTAGCTTTAGGATGGCCTTATTTGTGATCGCTTGGATAAATGCCCAAAGGTGGGATTGCTGGGTCATAGGGGAGCTCTATGTGGAGTCTTTTTAGAAACATCCATACTGCTTTCCAAAGTAGATGAACAAGTTTACATTCCTACCAACAATGCAGTAGGGTTCCCTTTTGGCCACACCCCCTCCAGCATCTGTTGTTATTAGAGTTCTTGATTATAGCCATTCTAACTGAGGTGAGGTGGAATCTCAATGTTGTTTTGATTTGCATTTCTTTTATGGCTAGAGAAGTTGATCATTTCGTCATGTATCTATTGGTCGCTCTTATTTCCTTTGTAGAGAAGTTTCTCTTTAAGTCTTTAGCCTACTTATTTATTGGGCAGTTGTTTCTTTGAGGATTTGTTGTTGGGGGATTTAGTTTTTTGAGTTCAAAGTATGTTTTAGATATGAGACCTTTGCCCATTGTATGACTAGTGAAGATCTTCTCCCAATCTGTGGGCTTTCTATTGATCTTGCTAGCTATGTTCTTTGTTGTGCAGAAGCTTATAACTTCATGCAATCCCATTTCCAACCTTTCTTTGATTTGTTATGTTTCTGGGTCTTTATTAAGAGAATTTCAGCCTGTGCCAAGAAGGCCTAGAGTTTCTCTTGTTCCTTTCTATAATGTTTTCAGGGTGTCTGATTTGACTTTGAGGTCTTTGATCCATTTGGAGTTGATTCTTGTTCACGGTGATATATAAGGTTCTAGCTTTAGTTTTCTACAAATGTTGACAGCACCATTTACTGAAGAGGCTGTCTTTCTAACATTTTATTTTTTTAGCTCCCTTCTTGAAGATTAGGTGGCTATAGGTCTGTGGGTTCATTTCTGGGTCTTCAGTTCTATTCCATTGGTCCTGAGGTCTGTTCTTTGCCAGTACCCAGATGTTTTGATTACCAAGGTTTTGTAGTGGAGTTTGAAATTTGGTACTGATATTCCTCTAGCGCTGTGTTTTTTGCTAAGGATTGTTTTTGCTATTGGTTGTCATTTATTGTTCCATATGAATTTTTGTATTGCTTCTTCTATTTCATTGAAGAATGGGGTAGGGATATTGATAGGTACCACATTGAATTTGTAGATATCCTTTGGAATTATTGCCATTTTCATGATGTTGATCCTTCCAGTCCAAGAGCATGAGAGGTTTTTCCACTTGCTTAGTTCTGCTTTAATTTCCTTTTTTCAGGTTTTAAATGTTTTCATCATAGAGGTCCTTCACTTCTTTAGTTAACTCCTGAGTATTTTATTTTTTTGTGTGGCTATTACAAAAGAAGTTGCTTTCCTGATTTCATCCATGCTCTTCTCATTATTGGCATACAGAAAAGCCATTGATTCTTGAAGGTTAATTTTATACCCTGCTACTTTGCCAAAGTTTTGGATCAACTTGAGAAACATGAGAGTGGAGTCCATGGGGGTGCTTTAAATAAAAGATTATGTCATCTGCAAAGCAGGAGAGTTTTACTTCATCTTTCCCTATTTGTATCTTCTCTATGTTTGCATCTTGTCTTATTGCTGTAGCTAGGCATTCTAATACTAAATTGAAGAGAAGTGAAGAGAGTGGACAGCCTTGTCTCATTCCTGAATTTACAGGAAATGGCTTTAGCTTTTCACCATTAAGTATAATGCTGGCTGTAGGTTTGTCATAGACAGACTTTATTATATTGAGGAATGTTCCATGGATTCCTCATTTTTCTAGAGTTTTCATCGTAAATGGGTGTTGGGTTTTGTCAAATGCTTTTTGTGCATCTATTGAGATAATCACGTGGTTCTTACCCTTGCCCTTGTTGATGAGATGAATTCTATTGATTGATATGCACATATTGATCCATATTTGCATCCCTGAAATGAGTCCTGTTTGATTGTGGTTTATGATTTTTTTTGATGACTTGTTGAAGTAGATTGGCCAGAATTTTGTTGAGAAGTATTGCATTGTTGTTCATCAAAGAAATGGGTCTATAGTTCTCTTTCTTTGATTAGTCCTTGCCTGGTGTTGGGATGAGGGTTATGATGGCTTTATAGAATTTGGTAGTGAACTTTCACTTTCATTTTCATTGAAGAGTTGGAGGAGTATTGGTGTGAGTTCTGCTTTGAAGGCTTTGTAGAATTCAGCTGTAAATCCATCTGGTCCAGGGCTTTTCTTGGGTGGGAGGGCTCTTATTGCTATTTCTATTTGAATGCTTGATATGGGTGTGTTAAGTTGGAGGAACTCAGAGTTATAAACTTGTCTCTGAGTACTGCTTTTGCTGTGTCCCACAGGAGCTGGTAATTTGTGTGTTCATTTTTGTTTAGCATCATGAACATTTGAATTTCCTTTCTAATCTCTTCCATGACCTGCTGGTGGTTCAACAGTGTGTTGTTCAGGGTCCACGTGTTATAGGATTTTCTTTGGTGGCTTTTGGTGTTGAATTCTGATTCTATACACTTGTAGTCAGAGAGAATGCAGGCCATAAATTTCAATGCACAAAATGTAGGATAAGGTCTAATATTTGAAGATGGGTATACATCTGGGGATGAACAGAACAGCAATTAAGTAAAGCAAACAAAAAAGGACCAAAAGGGAAAAGAGTAAAAAGAGAATAAAAGAAACTGGGAGTGGGGAGTAGTTGTGGAGGTGGGTGGGAAGGGATGGTTGGGGAAAACAAAGAAGGAGGCAACAATACTCGATTGGAAATGTACTCATTACCTTGCTCATGTAACTGTAACCCTCTGTACAATATTTTTACAATAAAAATACAACAAAACCAAACCAAAAATAAAATTATGAAAAAAAGAAAATAATTAAAACTTTACAAAAAAGTAGAAAAATAAGTTCTCTGATTTTTTTGAGAGGTGAGATCTTGTGTCTCCCCTGTGTCTGTAACCAGTCCCTTGGTGGAGTCTCTGGTTTGCTTGGTGTTTGGTTTGCCTGTGCCTTGATTGGGTTCTTAAATCAATTTGTTTGAGCAGGTAAAAAGAAGCTCTACCTTTCCAGGGATTTTATGACCCTCCTCAATGGGAGAGTGATCTGCCTTGTGTATTACAAAAGAAGGAGATGGCTGTTTCTTCTAGCTTGGAGTTGCTGTGATGGGGCTAGGTTGTGGGTAGAGTTGAGGCCTGTCAACAATCAGTCAGCTATCTCTGAGACATTCACACAGGTCAATCTGGATTCATTCTCAGGATTTATGTTACTGAGTTTCCAATTTTTTTTCTTTTACTCTCCTTCAGCTGCGTCTGCTGCTTGTGCTACAGTGGGGTGGGGAAGCCTCTGGCTCTGTTTACCCAGTGAAGAAGTCACTCCTCCCAGGGTGGAGCTTCTCCTGCCTGGGAAGGGCGACTTTCCCTTCCGGTGGATCTAAGCCCTGGAAGTCAGGTTCCTTTGACCTGTTGAATGGCTCCTATCGTCTTCTTGCAAGGCCTGAGTCACCTACTAGCTCCTCTAGCCTAGTCTTTGTCAGCATCAAAGATGGAGTTCTCCGGTGGTGGGAGAAGGGCTACCTTCCCACTGCCGCTCAGTGAAAAGGAGTGAGGATGTCTTGTGCAGTTCTTACGCCTTTCCTTTGGTTTCCGGACCATCCATGGTCTCTGAATGTCTGTGGTCAGCAGGATGAACATTTCTTATCCTTGTCAGTTCTTGCTGGTGGTGAGTAGAATCCACTTGTACACTGCTTCTGGTGCCTTTGTCTAGGGCTCTTTCTGTTGATATGGCAGCTGCAGTAGAATTGCCACTTCTGTTGCCACACACACCGGCAAGAGTTTGAATCTGTCTCCTTAACCAAGCTGCCTGAATTTATCCTCTCTGGCCAAACTCTCTGTACTATGATGACATACTTGGTGTGACTTTCTAGCTTTGGACTTTTCACTGGAACACTAAAACTGGTTTCTAAGCAAGAGCTTGTTTAGCCCCCAGCTTCTCCTCTGCCATATTCCTTCCTTGATCCCTGTCTTTTTTCTTATTTATTTTCCTTCCTTCTGTTGCAAATGCAACTTTCTTTCTCCTTCTCCCCCCAAAGAATGTCTCAGGAAAACTAAGGTCTATGTTAAAATGCTCAAAAAATGCCAAAGAGAAAAGTAAAAGGATTTTCAAGCTGTGTCTTCCTCTAGATAATTCTTTCACCTATTATTAGAGTTGATCTGGTGATCAAAAGCACAACCTTTGATGTCATACATGATTTGGTTTTAAGTTTCAATTTACTACTTACTGGCTATTTTGTTTTGTGTAATTGTTTATCTCCTCAATTCCCCAGTCTCCAAAGTGGAAAGGTAAAGATAATAATAGTACTTCGTGATGATTAAATTATATAGAATCGATATGTGGATCTATTTATTTTCATAATTTTCAACAAACATATACCCATTAAACAGATGAGTTAGATCTGCATCTGAGTCTATATCTTCAGATCTCATGTTGACATATCAATACAAATTCATTCCTTCTAGGAGAAATATAGGACAGGTGGGAGTCTCAGTTTTCATGTACTACTTTGTAGTGGGGAGAAGCAGAAAAAATGGGATTTGGGATATTTTTTCTCCTTTCAAAAACTCTTATCTTCCAGAAGGTAGGAAGGGAAAACTAAAGGAAGGGGAGAAAGAAAGAAGCAATAAGACTTTGCTTTTCACTCAGAAACCTTGGAGTTCAATGTAAGGCTCAGTTACACATTTCTTCCCCCAATACCTATCCTGCATCCTGGCACCACAGCAAAGAAAGAAGGCTGCTGTGACTTTTTGCTCAAAGTCAGAGCACACAAGATTGTGGATCACACAGGGTCCACACAGGACTGTTGTATATGGCTAATTCATGGAGGTACATGGAGGAATATGAGCAGAAGAGAGTGTTTGATGTTGCTTTGTGAATAACTGTATGCCCTAGGGGAGGTCTGGGGCAGATCAAGAAAGAAGAAAAGCATCCTTATTTGATCTATTGCCTTACTTGTGTATCTTGAGTGGTGAAAGAACAATTGGTTTTAAGATTGAACTCTGATGAAAGTTTGTTACTTATATGCTGCTTCTGTTCTGTCCTTGAAACAGAGCACTACTTTAAAAAACAGTTTAAAATACTGTATGTATTTTTTCTTTTTGATTACATCTAGTACTGTTACTTTCATTACAATTGTGTATGGATTATGTGGAGTGTGGGTTTGTCTCCTGCTGCATGTAGTAAAGGGGGAAATAGGTGCTGGAAGAAATAAAAGGTGAAATGTCAAGGACATGAGGTATTCTAATCTAACCTTGGGCACAGGCTAACTTCTGATTTTGAAAGGTAATAAGGTAAAGTTTAGTGTGGTTTTCTAGTGGAATGGCTTTCAAGTCAGGTGGACAGTAAATGGTTCTCTCATAGCTCTATTTATATATAGTTCACCCCACCCAAATGCTACAGAACAAGTATTCTGACAAGTTAGAATGCTAATAGATTACACAACAAGCAAATTAATAGAAACTCATTACAAAATGTCTATCTTCTCCCAATAATTATGTAAGGAATTGGAGAATGAGGTGCTTTTAAAAGTCTAATGAGATTTAGGGACCCAACTGGACAGGTAAGGATGAAATATATGGATTTTTATCTGATCAGAAGACCAGGAGATAGATGTAGAGGTTAAAGCCAATATTGCATACCTAAGTAAGTCTGTTCATCCGGCCAGTGCCTTTGGGTCTTCTAATTGCTGGGATAGGGTGGTCTTGGAGACCAGCTATCTGTAACAGTCTTTAAATTCAGAGAGTATGCACGTTTTAAAACAAAAACAAAACCCAGCAATTTGCCCCAGTTATTCAAACATGGCCCTTTTCAGTCTATCTTTCCTTCCTGATTTTTCATTTAGCAAAAGCTAACTTGCTATATCGACAGATGGGGCCACACCAGACAGATGAAAGTGTCTAATAATTAGAGACAGCTGCTTCAGGTAAATGCAGTTTCCACATGGTGAAGGAACACCAGATTATGCTAATTTTCCCAAAATAACTTTTTTTTAAAAGCTTGAAGCAAAGCAGATTTCTCTGTTGTGTTTCTGAAACAATGATAATGCCAAGAGTAATGGGCTGCATGGTGTCTATGCCCTCTTCCCTCCACATCTCTGTCTATGACTTTAGTCTCAGACTGTTGTGCAGAATATCCCAGGAGGCAAAACACACCTAAATGGAGGAGACAATCTGCTTGTTTATTCTGTTTTCTGTTAACTAGCACCATGTCTTATGAGCTGTCAGCACAAAAACATGGTGTCCTACTCCAAATGATGCCAAACTGGCAGACTATGTAGTTTAAAGACTATGCAGTTTACTCTGAAGCTACCTCTCTCTGTGACTTCAATATTGCACAATAGAACAGCCTCTGTACAAAGCCTATAAGCTCTGGTTTGAATTGTAGCTCATTCACTTAATTTATGCACCCACAGCAAAGAATTCTCTAGATTTTTATTGGATTTTCTATCATACAGGGACCAGGTAAGTTCACAAAACTACCACAGAGGATTTAGGCAATTAATATAAGTACTTTGAATGAAAGTGAGTAAATCTTCCTATAAATCCATTCATCTTTCAGGGCCTTGTTCTGTGCTAGGGAGAATTTCTTTTTTCTTTTCTTTTCTTTCTTTCTTTTTTTTTTTTTTTGTTGGTTATGTGGCTTGAACTCTGGGGTTGGGTGCTGTTCCTGTGCTCTTCAGCTCAAGGCAAGTGCTCTACTGCTTGAGCCACAGCACCACTTCCGGTTTTCTAGTGGTTTATTGGAGATAAGATTCTCATGGACTTTCTTGCCCTGGCTGGCTTTGAACCACGATCCTCAGAACTTAGCCTCCTGAGTAGCTAGGATTACAGGCGTGAGCCACTGGTGCCCGGCTGGGAGAATTTCTTACTAAACAAAATTCCTGTTTATTGAGTGGGTTAACAAAACCCTAACATGCCATTTGCAGAACTGAATTTCACATTGATCACCCCATTAGTTTGCTAGCTGTATGCATGTTACCTTCACACTGCAAAGGGACACTTGCCTCTAGATTTTATTAGAAGAAATAATCTAGTCTCTTTCCTGTGTGTTTGCCTTTTAACCATTAGAACAGGACTTTTCAAAGCATGGATCTTACACCACCAGCATCTGAATCACCTGCTATAAAATGTGAATCCCTGGACCATTTCCCTAAGATTCACATCTGGTGAGAAGTCCTACAATTTCCACACTAAAATTTGAGACATGGACCAGACCATTAAATTTGCCTAAGGAAGCAATGAACTGGTGAACTCATTGTTTTGCTTTGTCAGTATAAAGAACAGTGCTCAGCAAACATCCACAGGATAAGTAGAAGAAGCTGACTTCTTACCACAGTGTGGGTTACCTCACACTATGCAAACTTGCATGGTTGAAGGAGTGAGGAAGAATGAAAGTTCACTTCTCTTCTTCAGATTGACACATGCAAAAGATGTTTTTCTCTGCTTTGCTCTGTATCTGTAAGAGATAATAATGAAACATAGAGTCAAAGTCAGTCAGGCAGGTACGTTTGCATCAACAGTGATTGTACAGTGTGAGGCCCATCCCAGCAGCATCAGCATCACCTGGAAATTTGTTAGCTATGCGAATAGTTAACATCCTGCTTTCATCAGAGCTACTGATTCAGAAACTGGGATGACCTCAACCATGTGTGTTTTAACAAGGTGTCCAGGGGATTCTGATGTGTGATAAAGTTTGCAAATCATTGCCTTAAAACATTTTATATCCCCAAACCTCATTCTCTTTAAGCCTAGAGGCAGCTGGAATAGGAAAAGAGGGAGTTATTTTGAACAGGAAAATAGGGCATTGTCACATAGAGAATTGTAAAAGTCTTACTTATGGTATTTGGGTGTGAGGGAGGTCAGATCTTTAAATAACAATTCTAAAAAATAACCTGGAAATATCTTACACCACACACAAACAAACACATAATCACATATATGTATACACACATATGTATGTTAAAGCCTATACATACATAAATAAAAGTGCATGTCTATAGATGTATACATATATGTACAATATCATAAACAGCAGAGAATTGGAAATATCCAGGCAATAATAAAAACATATGAGCATTACAGATCGATAAATATGCAGGCAAAGGAAGAAACTTGAAATACACACCAATCAGCAAGTCTAGATGATATGTATTGGGGTCTTGAGGGAATTCACTAATGATTTTACCAAGCCACTGACAATGGGAAAACCTGACAAAACTCACTAGGGGATGCACCATGTTTTGCTATGTCAGCATCCTGCATAATGGTAGTATTCAGCAGGTGCATTCACTAGATCTTTATATCCACCATTCTCCCTCCGAAAGAAAAGTAAAACTCCATCTTTGGGATACATATGATACCAGAGTTAACAATATATGTATACACACACACACACACACACACACACACACACACACACACACACATATTTATATATAAAATATTTTAAAAATAAATGGAACATTCTCAGCATTCCATGCTGTAATCCCACCCCCTGGTATATGACACATGGTAAAGTCTGCTCCTAGGGCCTGCATTGGACAGCAGCTGGGCCTGTATGCCCTCAGCTGCATGTGCAGTGGTTTGCTACTTAATAACCTGGCAGTAGGACTAGAGAATACAAGCTAGGAATTTTCTCACAGGAAGGAAGTTTCAGATCAAGGCACACTCTATTCTGATGAGTCTTTTCTATTGTCCTGACACTAAAATGGTGGAGGCTGGAGTGGATGCACAGACATTTAACTGGAGATAAGAGCTCTCCAAGAATGAATTGTACTTACTTCTGGAGATCAAAGGAGTAATCTGGGTTGGTTTTTTAGACCTAAAACTTAGGAAGGCAAGGATCAACTTAGGACTGCTCTTTCCATACACTTGCTGTAATTGGCACAATGTATTGACAGTCATATTCCTGATCCTGGCCCTGTGACTTATTTCTGTCTAAGAATAAGAAGATTGCTAGGTACTTTGGAAATTGCTAGGAACAAAGATTGGTGTTTCTCTGCAATCTTATCCTGAAAGAAAAGAGCAATTTTTGTGGTGATGAATGATTCTAGGAGATTTGGTATGTTCATATTTTTGTCCTGGATAGATATGCATACTCCTAACTTGGTTTCATATTTTGATGAAATCTAGACACTCAACTCAGCTCATTATTACTGTATTTCAATATCTTAATTAACTTCATATACACATACCAAAGAAAGGAGACAAAAACCACAGATTTATTAAGAGTAATGATTAGGAGATAAGAGCCCTGGTTCATTATTGTAGTACTACTATTATCTACCTCAATTATTTTAAAGATAGCAGTTTCCCCTTATCAGAAACATAAAGTGCTTACTTGTAAATTATAGGCATTGAATGATATGACTTCTAATACCAACATCCATCTCCAACACTCTATGACATACTTATAGATCCTTAACATACATGATTCTTTTTTGGTATTTTTTTTGTAAAAATAATGTACAGAGGGGTTACAGTTACATGAGTAAGGTAATGAGTACATTTCCTATCGAGCATTGTTACCTCCTCCTTTGTTTTTCGCCTGCCATCCCTTCCCTCCCCATCTCCCCACCTCTTCCCTCCTCCCACCCAAGTTGTAAAGTTCCTTTTCAACATAGTGTCTTGTACATCTCATTGTTACAATGGGTCAACCTGTATCCTTATTTCAGCATTTTTTATTTACCTTCCCCTACCCAAATTAGAAAAATGTATATAGAAGATGCAGGTCACCAACTTCAAATACAATGAAAGCAAGGGTTATACCAAGGGGGAAGAACAAAGAAGAGAAACAAAAAATCACATAGTATGTTTTAAGTACGTTAAAAACAATAGCAAACAAGAAAAAAAAACACTTGTGTCCCCATCTTGGGGTTCATTTCACTTAAAATAATCTTATGTGGTCATTTGTACATCTCTTTTCTACTTGTCCTAGACATATACTAGTTATTCCAAATAAGGGAAACCATGGGACCTATGTTTTTTGGGTCTGGCTTACTTCACTTAATATAATTTTTTCCAAGTCTTTCCAAAGAGTAGTGAGTACATTTCCCATCTAGCATTGTTGCCTCCTCTTGTTTTTCCCCTCCCATCCCTTCTCTCCCACCTCCACAACTCCCCCACATACACTGCCCCTGCTGAAGTTGTAAAATTGGTTTTCAATATAGTGTCTTGTACATCTCATTATTACAATGGGTCAACTTGCACCATTATTTAAGCATTTTGTTTTTTTCCCTTCTCCTCCTCTAATTAGAAAAGTGTACATGCAAGTTTCAGGGCATTGACATCAAATACCGGTGTTATACCCTGTAGGAAGAACATACAAAGAAACAAAAAAATTCACATGGTATACTATAAATACATTAGAAACAATCGCAAGAAAGAAAAAAGTTGTTTGTTTCCCTATCTTGGAGTTCACTTAGGTTAACATCATCTTATATGGTCATATGTACATAGTTTTTGACCTTTTCTGCTTGTCCTACACATGTATTAGTTATTGCAAATAAGGACCTATGTTTCTTTGGGCCTGGCTTACTCACTTAATAAAATGTTTCCAAGTCTTTCCATTTCCTCACAAATGGGGCAGTGTCATTTTTTTTCTGATGGAGGCATAGAATTCCATTGTGTATGTGTACCACACTTTCTTAATCCACTCATCTACTGAGGGGCATCTAGGTTAGTTCCATATCTTAGCTATGGTGAATAATGCTACGATAAACATAGTTGTGCTGGTAGCTTTAATATGGTCTTATTTGTGATCATTTGGGTAAATGCCCAAAAGTGGGTTTGCTGGGTCATAGGGAAGCTCTATGTGGAGTCTTTTGAGGAACCTCCAAAGTGGTTGAACAAGTTTACACTCCCACCAACAATGCAGTAGGGTTCCCTTCTGGCCACATCCCCACAAGCATCTGTTGTTATTAGAGTTCTTGATTATAGCCCTTCTAACTGGGGTGAGGTGGAATCTCAATGTTGTTTTGATTTGCATTTCTTTTATGGCTAGAGAGATTGAGCATTTCTTCATGTGTCTATTGGCCATTCTTTTATCCTCTTCAGAGAAGTCTCTCTTTAAGTCTTTAGCCCACTTATTTATCCGGTAGTTGTTTATTTGAGGATTTGTTGTTGGGGGATTTAATTTCTTGAGTTCTAAGTATATTTTAGATATGAGACCCTTGTCCATTGTATGGCTGGTGAAGATCTTCTCCCAATCCATGGGCTTTCTATTGATCTTGCTAGCTATGTCCTTTGCCATGCAGAAGCTCTGCAGCTTTGTGCAATCTCATTTGTCCAACCCCTCTGATTTCTTGTGTTTCTGCATGTTTATTAAGAAAATTTCAGCCTGTGCCAAGGAGCCCTAGAGTTTCTTCTGTTCCTTCCTGTAATGTTTTCAAGGTGTCTGCTTTGACTTTGAGGTCTTTGATCCATTTGGAGTTGATTCTGGTGCAGGGTGATTTATGAGGATTTAGATTTAGTTTTCTATAGGTGATTAACCAATTTTGCCAGCACTATTTACTGAAAAGGCTGTCTTTCTTCCATTCATGATTTTTTTTTGAGCTAGTCCTGAGGCTTGAACTCAGGGCCTAGCCACTGCCCTTGAACTTTTGTGGTCAAGGTTGCTCTCTACCACTTGAGCTGCAGCTCCACTCCTGGTATTTGTGGTAGTTGTTTGGAGATAAGAAACTCAGAATCTTACCTGCTTGGACTGGCTTTGAACTGTGATCCTCAGATATCAGTTGTCTAGGATTAGAAATAGCTAAGATTTTGGTCATGAGCCACTGGCACACAGCTGAGTCACTGTCTTATTTTGCTCTGACTTTTAGAGTGAATAATATACAAGTCTGTCATTTTGATAGTAAAAGAAAATGTGCTTCCTATTTTATTTTTCTCTATTCCCTTACAGTTTTATGTGAGATATTACATGAAATGGTGATTTTGGAGATTAGGAAACATAATCTTTGACTTAAATCAAGGGCCTAAGAGTACACATGAAATTGAAAGTCACTTCAGAAGAAAGTCAGTTTGATCTTGCATTGTTTGTATCTTCCTTGTCTGTTATATAAGGATGCACTAATCAGATGTTTCTTTTTTCTCATGTAGGAATGATGTGGAAAAAAGAATAAGAAAAAAAAACAGTTCTTACCTACATCAAACCCTTCTGCTCACAGTTCAGTGGCCAGAACCAGCTATAGGCTCTACTCTAACAATCAAGGAAGCTGAGTAATATAGGTGAGTACATAAGAATTAGGCGATTGTTAATGGTCTCTGTGATATAGCATAACTTGTTTATTATAATAGCAAAATAAGATTGTTGGTTAAATCAATTAATTTTTAATATGTGACTAATTACCATTACCATTATTTTCTGTGTGTTAGGTACTTTATTAAGTGCTGTACATCCATCATCTTATTTGGTAAAGTAGGAACTATTATTATTACATTTTACAATGAGGAACTCAGTCAGAATGAGATCAAGAGAGCAGTTTAAGATTGAGGACCAGAGGTAGTATTCCAACCTGGGTTAATGCAGAATTACATTCAGATTATTCTCCCTCTAAGAAACCACCAATCTAGGAACTAATTGCTTTTAGGTAATATTTAATGGTAATCAGATTTACTTCCGCATTGGGATTTTCAATGGGCTAAATTGTCAGTAGGAGGTGTTTAAAATTTTGTTAGGGTGGTTTAAGTTATTACTACATTGAACTGTTCATCACCTGGGAGGATAGCTAGATGTTCTGTAATGAGCAGGACATTCCCTCATGATGAGGAATTACCTTATTCATATCCCATAAGTTTTGAATATCATTCAAGATGTTTAGGTAGGTGCAAGATGTATTTTAAATATCTTAATATATATCTTAAAATATCCATATAACTTGTGATCACATACTATACCCTACCTAATTTTAACATATGATTAATTTTCTAGAAATGAAACTGTGTATAAAAGAAAGATTTAATTTGTTTTTCTTTCTTTTTTTTGGGGGGGGGGGTCTGGTCGTGGGACCTGAAATCTGGGCCTGGGCGCTGTCCCTCAGCTCTTCAGCTCAAGGCTAGTGCTTTACCACTTGAACCACGGAGCCACTTCTGGCTTTTTTTCTGCTTATGTGGTGCTGAGGAATCGAACCCAGGGCCTCATGCATGCAAGGCAATGTGCTCTACCACTGAGCCACCTTCCCAGCCCTAAATTGTTTTCTTTAGGACTCAGTGGCCACTATAAGCACATTATATAATTCAATTATTTTAATCCTAACTATGCCCTAAAATGCATGCAGTTATTCCCATTTTATAGCTGAAGAAACTTAGACGCAGGAAAGTTAACCTGTTAGAGGTAACACCGTTTTAATGATCTGTAGTCACCATTTTGGAAAACCATGGTATTGGTATTTACCTCCATGTTTTCACCATTTCTTTGCACCTACAATGCAGTATGGTTCCCTTCTGTCCATATCCCCTCCAGCATCTGTTGTTATTAGAGTTCTTGATTATAGCCATTCTAACTGGGGTGATGTGGAATCTCAGTGTTGTTTTGATTTGCATTTCTTTTATAGCTAGAGAGGTTGAGCATTTCGGCATGTGTCTATTGGTCATCCTTTTTTCCTCTTCACAGAAGTCTTTAGTCCACTTATTTATTGGGCTGTTGTTTATTTGAGGATTTGTTGTTGGGGGATTTAACTTTTTTGAGTTCCAGGTATGTTTTAGATATGAGACCCTTGTCCATTTTATGGCTAGTGAAGATCTTCTCCCAATCCCAAACATAGCTAGCAAGATCAATATTTTCTCAATTTATGTGTACGAGAAGTTATATTATCTATAAATCTTATGTCAAAAATGTTAAAAACAACATTACAAATGTTTGCTAGAGATAAAGAGTGCTAAATTTGATGCATTAATGTGAATGACATCCTCACCTCCACACAAGATACTACTGGAGCCTTTGCCAAGTATGGTCACCATTCTCATTCCACTCGGGTTCTAGGATCAGACACAAAAGAGAAATACACCCATATGTGTAGAGAGCTGCGAGAGGCCACACCTGGAAGATGGCGCCCGCTTCCGCCCTCCGCCTTCCTGATGGCAAGTGCTCTCTGTGGTAAACAACTCCTTATATGGCTAAGGCAAAGAATCTGGCTTGCTTCCGCGCACCTGAACCTATTGGTGGCTCCTAAGTGGCGTATCAGGGTTGGCTACCCAGCGGTACTTAAGGCTGTGGGGAATTCTCCCCGGGGTTGGGGTCAGAAGATTGTTCAAAGGTCCTGAATAAGCTGCAGAGAGAAGAGTTCGGTGTTGCGTCTTCCTTGCTGGTCGAGGGTGGCGGTAGCGACACGTGGTGGCCCGTACGGGGACTCAGCCATAACCCCAACGAGGACTCAGAACTCTCTGCGGTCAGGGTGGTGCACCGGTAAGTCCCCAAGTAAAAAGGGGGAAATCCGCGACAAGAGGGGGGGGGTAAGTTCCCAGGTAAAAGGGGGAATCTGCGACAAGAGCGGGGGGGGGGGGGGGGATTTTTGCTCTTCTCTGTAGATAAGGAGAGAGCGAGAACCCGGGGCTAGTCAATAGAGTAGCCAAAAGTGAAAGTAAAAGATTGTTTACCAGGTTAAGATTTTTAAAACATGGGCACTTCTTCTTCGCACCCAATTTTTTTGGCTCTCAATGAGCTACTGCACTCTAAGAAGTTAAAAATAAAAAAGAGTACTTTAGAGAGATTTTTGGATGAATGTGACATTGTTGTCCCGTGGTTCGCTGTCTCTGGAAGCCTCACAGTGGCCTCTTGGGAGAAACTAGGGAGGGACCTAGATTTTGCCTCTGAACAAGGAACGCTTAAGAGCGGAGTGAGACCAATATGGAAACTGATAAGAAGCTGTCTTGAGGACCAGCGTTGCAGTGAGGCAGTAGAGAATAGTCAGGCCGCCCTAGAAATGCTGCAGGAAGAAAGATCGGAAAGGGCAGACAGCGAAAAGGAGGAGAGCAGGAGGGGGGGGGGGTTATACCCCGATTTTGCCAAACTAGAGACCTCTGAGTCTACAGACTCAGAGGAACTACAATCACTCAGAACAAATAGAAAAAACAAAGATAAGAAAGAGGAGGAAAGGGAAGGAGAGAGAGGACCCAGATAAAGACGAATGCACGCCCTCCGTGCACCGCACCGCACCCTCGGCCCCTCCGCTTTATGCGGAGGACCCCGGAAGTGGCAGCCCTGGCTGTTCTTTCAGCCCAGACGTGTGGAAAGCGGTCAGAACCGAGTTACATCTAGCCTGTCCAATATTTCAGGATCCACAGGGACAGCGGTATCATGAACCCTTAGATTTTAAGGTGATAAAATCTTTAGCTGAGTCTGTGCGGACATACGGAATCACAGCCTCCTTTACTGTAGCCCAGGTGGAGGCCCTAAACAGACACTGCATGATGCCTGGTGATTGGAGTGGGCTCCCACGAGCTTGTTTGAGCCCAGGTCAGTATTTAGATTGGAAGGCCTTTTTGATTGAATTTGCTAGTGAAGAGGCTGCGGCCAATCAGGCTGCGGGAAACCCAGCTTGGGACAGAAATATGCTGCTTGGAAGGGGCTGGGAAGGTGGCTCAGTGGTAAAGTGCTTGCCTTGCATGCCTGAGGCCCTGGGTTCGATTCCTCAGCACAACATAAACAAAAAGAAAAAAGCCGGTAGTGGCACTATGGCTCCAGTGGTAGAGTGCTAGTCTTGAGCTGAAGAGCTGAGGGACAGCGCCCAGGCCCAGAGTTCAGGCCCAGGAAAAAACCTATTCAAAAAACACTGCAAATTTGTCTAAACAGTTGTCTAGTTATCTTTTAGGTAATTGAACTGGAGAATTCGACAGCCTGATGGAACAGCTCAGGGTTGCCATCGTCATGGTGAACTCGACCCGAGTGGATGCCGGATTGGCGGGGGGGGGGGGGGGGGGGGGGGGGTTACCTTCATGGATCTCCGCTGCTATGAATCAGTTTAAGGAGTGGGCAGGTTTGGGAGCCCTGACAGGCCTCCTGGTATTAGCCTCCTTGGTATGTCTGTGGTGCATTTGCCAAATTAGAGGTTCTCAGCGTCGCAGTGCAGCCATGATTATCCAAGCCTTTACAGCCATTGGAGCAGGACAGTCCCCCCAAGCGTGGCTTGCCACCCTAAAACAATGAACACAGATTGCAAAGCCAAAGTACTGCAGTCGAGAGGCATGAGTTTTGCCCTCGAGGAGAGCATGTTTGATTGCACACGGGTTCGATTCGCCTTTTCCCGTCCTTGTAAAAAATGAATCAATGGACAGGCTGAGTCATCCCTAGAGAAGGCGCCCTCTGGGAGAAGGCTTGTATGCAGTCCTTGCATTGCACAACAGGGATCAGACCTCTGTTCTCATCTGTGTTCTTTAAACAAAAAAGGGGGAACTGTAGAGAGCTGTGAGAGGCCGCACCTGGAAGATGGCGCTGGCTTCCGCCCTCCGCCTTCCTGATGGCGAATGCTCTCTGTGGTAAACAACTCCTTATATGGCTAAGGCAAAGAATCTGGCTTGCTTCCGCGCACCTGAACCTGTTGGTGGATCCCAAGTAGCGTATCAGGGTTGGCTACCCAGCGGGTACTTAAGGCTGTGGGGAATTCTCCCCGGGGTTGGGGTCAGAAGATTGTTCAAAGGTCCTGAATAAACTGCAGAGAGAAGAGTTCGGTGTTGCGTCTTCCTTGCTGGTCGAGGTGGCGGTAGCGACACATATGAAGTATGGATAACATGAAACATTTTCATGTTGATCTGCATTGTTTTTCTGTTTTTTATCTACTCACCATAGTATTGCTTAAAAATCATATCTGACAAGACGAAAAATGATAGCAAATGCATAAGCAAACCCCCAATCCATCATTAAATTATTAGCACTGTAATAGAGCTAATTATTTTTTCACTTTCCCATTACTGACTTTTTAAATTAGAGAACATACTCAAAGTTGAACTATACCCAGTACTGTCCTCAGAACTTCAAGCCAATTTCGCTATATTAAAACTTTCTTTTGCCAGAAAGCTTGGAGAACCTAAAGTGCCTTTGAAAGAATTTTCACTCCATATCTAGTCTGTCCATTACCAGGCTCATATAAGATACATTTTCCTCTTATGTGACATAACTAAAAGGTTATTGGAATTCAAAACAACCTCTCTAATTAGCCACCAAAAAATCTGGAAGTAGAGCTGTGGCTGAAGTATTGAGTATTTGCCTTAAGCAAAAGAGCTCAGTACCCACTCCCCAAACAAAACAAACAGACAAAAAACCCTCTATGAATCCAGGGATCAAATTATCTCTTAATTAGTTGGGCACTGTTGGCTCACTGTTGTAATCCTAACTACTCAGGAGGCTGAGATCTGAGGATCATGTTTCGAAGACAACCTAGGAAGGAAACTCAGGAAAAGTGGGAAGCAGTGCTGTGGCTCAAGTGGTAAAGCATAAGCCTTGAGCAGAAATAAGCTGAAGGGCACAGTACAGGCTTGAGCCCCTGGAACAGCAAAAAAAATCTCTTAATCATTTACTACCCTGAGATTGGGTAGCAATGGGCAGTGAAGGAGGTCCAAATCATATTGGCAAAGGATTGTAATAAATTTATAAATAGAAGCTGTGTCATTCTGATTCATTCTCAGTTTGAGATTCTTGCCCAATGGAAGACATTTACAAAATCTTGAAAAAATATATAAGCTATGATGATGATGATGATGATATTGTTGATAGTGACAAATGAGAAATAGATAATACAATGCCCCTAATCTCATGGCATTTTCAGAAAAGCAGAGAAGGCAGACATTGTGTGTGTAATCAGACTGCATGTATGCTCTCAAAATATATAATAAGGAGTCGTAATTCATCTCAGTGTTATAAGAATCAGCCTCTCTGCATAAAGGTAACAAGCAGTTGGAATTATATTTTTATGAAAATAATGCAATATTTAAATAGCTCCCTTGTTCGCATTATAAATTATAATTTATAAATTATAGATTCATCTTGGCTTTTCAGCAATAAATTTGGTGAATTTGCCTTTGCTTAACCTGGTCACTTTGGTCTAAGTCCATTCTATCTTAGTGGGGAGTGTCCTCTATTACCATATAAAAGTCCCTAGTTACATCATTTCTCTTGTCTAAAATGATCTGTTCAACATCTTGATGCTGGTCTTCAGCATGTTCCCTCCTTCTTGTGATCTGACACATCATTCTTCCATCATAAGTGGGTTTTGTTCTGGATAAATAATCATGTTTTGACATTTTCAGGAACACTGAGAAGTGTCACCTGCTTTCAACTTCCTCTTGTTTATTGGAAAGCCATTTTATTCTTTGGACCTTCTTTCTTACTTAATGTGATTGGGACATGTTTTTCTGTTACTTTTGTATGTCATCTTATTTGTTTTTACATCTCCATGGGGATGTAGTCTGGATTTCACTTTTTATGGCTTTCCTATTTCCCTTTCACGTCATTGTATTATTCTGGGTTTTAGCCAACTTGGCATCTGGCTAGCTTTTAAAGCAGCTCTGAAATTTGATGTCAATGTGAAATTATTTCACTGTGTTCTGCATCTTTTATGTCTCATTAAAACTGATTTCTATATAGGCTCTCCTGTGTCCACCTAGGATTTGAACTGGTACATGGAAATATGCTTTCTGCTTTCCTTATGAACATTATAACTGGGGCTCAGCATTTCAATGAAGCATGCTTACATAATCCTGTCTTGTCTCAGGTTTACATAACAAAACCTCATAATTGAGATAATTGAATAATAGACACGTTCCTACAGTGGAGTTTTGAAGTCCAAGATCAAGGTTATCAGAATGGGCAATGTCTTGTGAAGGTGTTCTTTATTACTTGTCCATGGCTTGCTTCTCACTATATTTTCATGTATGAGGTTAGAGAGGAGCTAGATGGAAGGGGAGGGGAGTGGCGGGAAAGGGAGGAGAAGGGAGGGAAGGGAAGAAAGGAAAGAAGAAGGGAAGGAAGTCTAAGGAAGAAGAGGGGAGGGAAGAGAAGAGAAGGAGAGGAGGGGAGAATAAACACACCCTGTTGTCTCTTAACTTTTTGGTAGTACTGGATTTCATCTTAAGGCCTTATGCTAGCTAGACAGGAGCTCTGCCACTGAGCAACATCTCTAGCCATTTTTGTAATGGTTATTTCTGAGATATGGTCTCATTTCTCCCAGGCCTGTGCTTAGATGGCAATCTGCTTATTATAATCTTCCCTTTCCAGTTGGGGTGACAGACACATGACACAACACCCAGTTTCTTTCCTTTGAGATGAAGTTTCACAAGGCTAGCCTTGATCTCAGGCTCCCATACAGCTGGGATGACAAGAATGTGCCACCACATCCAGCAATTGGCTGAGAAGGTCTCATGTGTATGCTTGCTCTGGCCTTAAACCATTATCCTTCCAAACAGATAGGATTAGAATCACAGATCACCAACATTCAGCTTGCTATATCTTTTTTTAAATCTTTATTGTAAAGGTTACACTTATGTAAGTATTGAAAGGGATTACATTTATATAAGTAGGGATGAGTACATTTCTTTTTAAACACTGTTACCCCTTCACTTATTTTCTCCTGCTTATCCTTCCCTACTCCCCTCCCCCTAAGTTGTATAGTTCATTTCCAACACAGTATCTAGCCAATATCATTGTTGCATTAGTTCATCTTTTGTCTTGCTGTTTGTGATTCTTTCCCTTCCATGGATCAGATAAACTTCTGTGCAAGGATACAGATAACTAAAACAGAAAAAAATAGAAATAACTGCATACAGGACATAATAAGAACCTCTTGTTTCTGATTTTTGGAGTTCAGATATTTCTTCTTCTAAGGGCACAAATCTCCTCATGAGGGACCTCATATAAACCTAATTATCTTCCCCAAACCCCATCTCTAAAGCCCTGTGTCCAAATCACATTGGTTGTGATACCTTGGACATAGAAATTTTAGAGAGAAACAATTTAGTCCAGTGTAGAACATTTTTACAACATGGTGTCTTATATATCTCATTGTTGCAATGGGTCAAACTGTATCCCTATTTAAACAATTCATTTTTTCTTATGTCAAAAAATGAACTTTACAATTTAGGCAGGGAGGGGGTGGGTGTAGTTGTGGAGATGGGAGGGAATGGATGGTAGGGGAAAAACAAAGGAGGAGACAACAATGCTCAATAGGAAATGTACTCATTACCTTGCTCATGTAACTGTAACCCCTCTGTACAGTACTTTCACAATAAAAAAACTTATTTAAAAAAAGAACATTTTTAAGTGATTGGGAAAAATGAAATAGCTCACCACTTTTGAATAGGTTAATAGAATAACTGAAAATTTTACCTAATTACTTAGCTCTATTTAGGGCTATTATAGAATAGCTGCTCTGAACCAAGACTCTCGTGCTCACATTTCCTAACCATGACTTTTTGGGCAAATTATTCAGTATCTTTTTGCTTTTGTTTTTTCATGTGTAAAATGGATATAATAATAGTACTTACAGGGAGTTTTATTAAATGAATTAAACATGAATTCCTTACAAAAGTACCAGACACACAGTAAATTGCTTAATAGTTGTGATCATTACTAATATACCAACTGTAATTGTATTAGTGTGTTCTAGCTTACATTGATCCTGGTTCTAGTCTTGACTCAGAAGTTACAAGAGGGTGCTAGGGATGTAACTCAGTGGTAGAGCACATATAAGGCCTTGGGTTGCATCCTCAGAAGGACAAAAAAATAAGGAAAAAATGAAATTATACATGTGATCCTTTCCATCCTTGCTACCCCCTCTCCTGACAAGTTTTAAATGAGCAGCTCAGATCAGAATGGAAGTCCGGAATGGGAATCAGTGTGGACCATTGGATGTTAACCTAAGGAGATCAGAAGGTAGAAGAGCCAGAGCTTGAGTATCACAAGGTTGTTTTCTGAGAGACAAGAGGAGGCCCCAAACTGAAGAAACTTTAAAAAGTTTAGAATCACATTAACACTTAGAGCAAGAACCCAAGATGGAACATGAAATCAGAAGGAGTTGCAGAAGCATTTCTGTGAGTCAAACTGAAGAGTTCAAGAGTAATTTTTTATTGATACTGGCTTCCTGAATGGCTTTTTCAGATGTCCAGGGTCAAGAAGAACAGATGCAGATACTGTGTTTCTTTAAGTGCTAGTTGCAACAGTAGACAGTCTTGCTTAAAATATGGTACTGCCTAATGTCAACTTGAGATACCTTCAATAAGCAGGTATTTGTCATTTGAAAATATAATTTCTTAAGAAATTGAAAAGTGTACATTAATTTTTTAAATTACATTTATTTATAGCTGAGACCTTAAATATGATATATACTAATGGGATTATGTAATGCTTCATACATCTTGTAATATATCAGGTTAAATATATTTGCCTTGCAGAAATAATTTTCATAGCAATAGCATTTAGAATTCATTCTCTAGCTTTTGGAAATTTATTGCTGTTCCCAGTCACCTTATGTTGCAACATCACACTAGCACTTCTTTCTTCTATCTAAATGTCACTTAGTACCCATTGTTTACACTCTACTCATTCCTCATCCACTACTTTTTTTCAGCCTCTGACAACTACCAGAAAGTTTTTTTCTTATATATTCTGTACATGAACCTCTTGTTTATACATATTTCTCCCATTCTCTAGATGTCTTTTCAATCTGTTGTTTTGTTAGCTGTACAGAAGCTTTTCAGTTTGACATAACCCATGTATTCATGTTTTCTTTGTTTCCTGTGGTCTTTCCTAGGGTCTTTATCAGAAAATCATGAAGCTGACATCAGAGGATCTTGGCTCAAAACCAGTCAAATAGAGCCCTAGCATTGAGTAAAATAGCTAAGGAAGAGCACGAGGCTTTGTGCTCAAGCCCAGTATCAGCATGTGCGTGTGTGCGCATGTGTGCGGACACACACACACACACACACACACACACACACACACACACACACACATACAGAATTGATGAAAATAATTGACAAAGCAACGAAAAATAGATGCATTGTGTTCATGTGTTGCAAGAATCAGTATTGTTGAAATTCCTGTATCACCCAAAGCAATCTTCAGATTCAATGAATGTCTATCAAGATAACAGTGGAATTCTTCAGAGAACTTCAAAAAGCAATCCTAAAATTCCCATGAAACCACAAAAAACCTAAATTGCCAAAGCCTTTGAGCAAAAAAACAACCGATGAAGCATTAAACTACCTGACTTAACCACAGTTTCCCCTTATTTGCAATAACTAGTATATGTCTGGGACAAGTAGAAAAGGTCAAAAGCTATGTACGTATGACCAGATAAGATGAAGTTAAGCAAAATGAACCCCAAGATAGGAGCACAAGTGGTTTTTTTCTTTCTTGCTATTGTTTCTAATGTGTTTATAAGGTACCATGTGATTTTTTGTTGCTTTGTATGTCCCTCCCCCACAGTATAACTCCTGTTTTCACTGTATTTGATGTTGGTATAATTTGGGGAAGGGAAGGGAAAAAATAAATTGTTTAAATAGGGATACAGGTTGACCCATTGCAACAATGAGATGTACAAGACACTATGTTGAAAATGAATTTTACAATTTAGGCTAGGGGGGAGGAAGAAGGGGGGAGAGGTGTAGGTGAGGAGGCAGGATGTCAGCCTCCTGAGTAGCTAGGAATACAAACAAGAGACACTGGTACACAGCTACTTTTGTAAATTCTTTTAAATTCACATTACAGAGAGATCATTAACTTCTTGATTAAATTTATGTCTAGTTGTTTTGTATCTAATATAAATGAGATTACTTTATTTCTTTTTAGATAATGTATTGACATCTAGTATTACTACAAACTTTTGTATGTCGATTTTGTATCCTGCAACTTTGTTGAAGTTAATCGTCATGATACTGTTTGGTAGATTCTTTGAGGTTTTCTGTAAATAAAATGTTATCTGCAAATAGTGACAGTTTGAATTCTTATACTTTATTTTTTGTACATTTTTATTGTAAAAATGCTGTACAGAGGGGTTACAGTTACATGAGCAAGGTAATGAGTACATTTCCTATTAAGCATTGTTACCTCCTCCTTTGTTTTTCCCCTACCATCCCTTCCCTCCCACCTCCACAACTACACAATTCTACTTTAATTTGTGTATGTCCTTTATTTCTCTGTCCTCATGGCTCTGGCTGGGACTTCTGTCACTATATTGAATAAAAATGGTGAAAGTAGACATCCATGACTTGTTCTAAAGTTTAGAAAATTTTCAACCTCTCCATATTCAATATAATGTTTGCAATTGGCTTGTTATAAAGGACCCTTATTATCTTGAGGTATATTCCTTATATATGTCATCTGTTCAACATTTTGCCAAATTTTATCTCATGGGTTTTCTATTTTGTCTATGTCATATATCATGTGTTTTGATTTACATATATTGTACCATAATTTACATCCTTGGGATGCATCCACTTTATCACAGTGAATGATTGTCTTAATGTGCTGTTGGATTCATTTTGCTGATAGTTTGTTTGGGATTTTTACATCTATGTTCAGTTTATCAGGATATTAACTGATAGGTTTTTAAGTTGTGTCCTAATTTGGTTTTGATAATCAGGGTAATACTGTCCTCAGAGAATACATTCAGAAAACTTTTTCCTCTTTTATTTCTGGGAGTAAAAATAATTGGCATTAGTTTTTCTTAAATTTTGGGGAGAACTCAGCAATGAAGTCCTTTTGTCCTGGGCTTTCCATTGATGGGAGACTTTCCATTACACATTTAAACTTCTCATCCGATATTGGTTTATTCAGTTAAAAAATTCTTCTTGATTCAAACTTGGTAGGGTATATGTATCCAGGAATTTATCCATTTTTTCTAGGTTATTAAATTTGTTGGTATATAATTTTTTATATTAATCTCTAATGATCCTTTGTATTGCTACAGTGTCAGCTGTATTCTATTTATTTGATTATTCTCTATTTCTTAGTTGAGCTAAGGAATTGTCTATTTCATTCACCTTTTCATTATTTTATTGATCTTTTGAATTGTTTAGGAACTTAAGCTTTATCTTACTTTTCTGCTATGATTTTTATTATTTCTTCCCATTGAACTAAATTGGATTTATTTTATTCATGTTTCCGTAGTAGGTTATGAGAAGTTGTTCTACTTTTTTGCCAGGCCTGGGCCTTGAACTCAGGACCTGGGCACTGTACCTGAGCTTTTTTTTTTTCTCAAGGCTAGCACTCTATTGCTTGAGTCACAGGGCCACTTCCAGGCTTTTCTGTTTATGTGATATTGAGTAATCAAACCCAAGGCTTCATGCATGCTAGGTAAGCACTCTACCACTAAGCCACATTCCCAGACCCTGTTCTACTTTTTTAAAATGGGAATGTTGATTGGTGTAAACTTACCTCTTTGTACTACTTTTACTGCACCCCATAGGTGTTCATGCTATGCCTCTATCTTCTTCAGTTTCAAGAATTTTTGAGTTTTTCTTCTTCTTCACTAATCCATTGGCTGTTCAAAACTAGGCTGTTGATTTTGCATCTCTTTTAATAGTTCATAGTTTAGTTCATAGTTTAGTTTTATTGCACTATGTTTATAAAATATACTTGATAAGATTCCAAGTTTTACCAATTGAGACTTGTTTTGTGACATGTAATATCATCTACCCCAGAGAATATTCATGTGTATTGTTTTGCAGTCAACATATGATGCTCAAACAAGCATCTTTCGATTAGACCAAACTATTTTGAAATATTATCAAATGATCATAAAGATGAGAAGTAAAAAAGAGAGAAAATACAATTGTATACTTGTACTCCAATCTTCCATAGAGTTAAATGTTTATGTCCTGTTTTATATCTTCCTATGTTACTTGCCTCTTAATATATTAATGTAAAAATAATATCAATTTGAGTAATTAATATTATTAATTACATTAGGTTTTGAACTCAGGGCTATATGCTTGCTAGGCAGGCAGACTACCACTTGAGCCACATGCATAGCCCTTTTGCTTTAAATATTTTTCAAATAGAGAGTCTCATGTCTTTTTCCCAGGCTGATTTGGAGTAGGGTTCTTTGATTTATGCCTCCTGCATAGCTGGAATTACAGGCAGGTTCCACCACACTCAGTTTTGTTGATATAGGGGTCTCATGGTCTCATTAACTTTTTGCCCTTCTGGCCTTGAACTATGGTGCTCCTAATCTCTCTCTCTCTCTCTCTCTCTCTCTCTCTCTCTCTCTCTCTCTCTCTCTCTCTCTCTCTCTCTCTCTCTCTCTCTCTCTCTCTCTCTCTCTCTCTCTCACGTAGTGATTACATTTGTAGGCTTCCACAGCCAGTCAGGTGTGGGTTTTTTCTCCAGTCAGTTGTGGGCTTGAACTCTGGGCCTGGGCTCTGTTTGGTAGCTCTTCAGCTCATGGCAAGCGCTCTATCACTTGAGCCTCAGTGCCACTTCCAGTTTTTCAAGTGGTTAATTGGAGATAAGAATCTCATGGACTTTCCTGCCTGTGGTGGCTTTGAACCGCAATCTTCAGATCTCAGGCTCCTGAGTAGCTAGGATTATAGGTGTGAGCTACCAGCACCTGGGGCTTTTCAGTTTTTTTAAAATCTTATAGCTAAGATATTACTTACATACTATCTTTGTGATATTAGAATACTCGAGTTTGCATAATTACTCTTACATATGAATATTATACCTTCTCATATTTTTTACTCATTAGTCTCTCACTTTGAGATTCAACAACATTTCTTGCAGGATAGATCTGGTAGAGATATATTCTCTTTCAGTTTTCTGGCCATGCCTTTATCTCTCTTCTATTTCTAAAGATAGGTTCACTTGGTACAATTATTTTCCTTCAGAGATATAAAAGTCTCATGCTACTCTTTCTTGACTTGTGAGGTTTCTTCTGAGAAGTCTGCTGTCAGAAGAATTGGGACACTTTTGTATTGTTTCTTTTCAGTAGCAGTTTTTGGGATGCTTTATCTTTCACCTTGAAAATGTAATGACCAGAGTAGAGTTGGTTGAATTAAATCTGACTAGTGACTTTTGACCTTTCTTTACCTTCTCGAAGTTTAGAAACTATTCCATTATTATTTCTACTTTGGCATTCTCAATCCCTGCTTGAATCTTAATACATTATTTTCTTTTAATAGCATCCAAAATTTTCTATTAGTTTTCTTCAATCTTTATTCTTTTCTCAAGTAAATTTTCTAGCTATGTACTTTCAGAGCCTGACTTCCAGTTTCCTAATTCTTCTGTTTGATCAATGCTGCTATTGGTAATGTTTATAAATTTTCTGACTTTAATTTTCATTGTAAAGATATGTTTTTTAAATTCAGTTTCCTCAAAACTGCTATTTTGAATTTTCCTTTAAAGAGTTCTCCATGCTGGTTAGTACATTGTCAAGTTTCAGTGTCTTATTTTTACCAGTAGGTGATATCATGGGTTCCTGGACACTTTGGTGCTTTTGGTGTGCAATGTTATATGGGCATTGGAGTTGGTATTTAATTCAGTGTTTCTAACTTGGATGCACTTGTGCCTGTCTTTCCATAAAGTATAAGCAAGTTCCTCCTTGTCACTGATTCTGAAGTCAGTTCCATGATTTTAGTACTGGATGGTACTCAGGTGTAGATTGGCTGGGAGTCAGGTGTTAGTATATTACCATGCTTTCAGTACTTGGGAGTGAACCAAGCCAGGTTGTCTTCCAATCCACAATTGGTGTATTGTTCAAAATGAATACAAGGTGTACTTAGGCCAGTTTATACCCACAGTCCAATCTCTGGTTTCTGACATAAGTCCAAATGCCTTTTCATCATTGTTGCCTATAATCAGGCATTGCAGGCCTCTTCCTGGTTCTGGATAAACACTGAGGATGGATTCCCACCCACTCCAGACTCCTGCATCACATCTGGGCTACTGATCTTGCTATAGAGTCATAACCTGAGCACATTAACACTGCTCCCTCACCCCTGTGAGACCAGCATGACACTGGGATAGCACCAAGGCCTCTATTAATATGGTAAACCTATTGCTGAGATGGGCTTGTGGCCCAAGACTGCTGTAGTCGACTATAGGTGGGTGATGTTAAGACTCTTGCTTCAATGCTATCCAACTTAGTGTTCGAGAAGTTTTAGTGAAGGCAGTTCTTTTAATACCAGGCTGATGCTAAATTGGTTCATGTCTGAATCTCATAGTCACAAGCACCTGCATAGTCTTAAGGGCTCATGAAAGCCCATAGCACAGCTGGTGGTGATTCAGGACAAAGCATGAGTCTGTCCAACTAGGGTATAAATCTTCCTGAATGATGTTGAGACATTTCTAAAGTCCCATTTCTGGGAATTGGCCTATAGTTAGCTGTATTGATTAAGCATAGGGATCAGGTAGTAGAAGCTGTATGTTGTTGATCAAAGATAATGCTTTGCTTGGTTATGTCCAAGTCTCAGTCACTGGTGCCTGAACTGCTCCTGGGTAAGGTGTGACCTATGTCAAATTACAAAGCTGGCAATATTGCCCCAGGTGGAGCTTGAATCAGTCCTATTGGGATGGAGCTTTTGGCTTCATAACTGGAATTAGTGTGTAAAAGTTCCAGTTGTGAACCATGGCCTCTTTATGGAGCCTTTGCTTTCTACAGGTGCTTGATCTCATTGCAGCAGACCTGGTACTGACTTCCACGACAAATTCCTGTCCTAGATTTAGTTCTCTGCTCTCAAATATGTGAAGGCTGCAGGATGAATTTGGAGGAAAGATAGTTGATAACTGCCTGGCCTTACTAGTTTCAGCTGCTCTGCAGGTAGATATTGTCTGGTAGTAGGGTTCATGGAGTTTGCCAGGTTCTGGGTTTTTACAGTGGAAGGCCTGGTATTGAGTTTCAAGAGTAAGTCCTGGACTTAATTTTCCCTTCCCAAAGTTGGAGGTATCTTTCTATGCTGCTGTATTGCTTGCAGTTGGGGAAGGGGTGACACGAATAGATTCTTTCCTATATCATTCAGTGTGTCTTTTCATTTGTTATACTGAAACAAGCACTATGGTTTCCTTAGCTTTTGACAAATCAGTTGGATGAATGAATACCTATTAAACATGAAGGATCAGTCACCAGGTGAACTTAGCTTCTATCTTGTTCTGCCCTCCAGTACAGTTTACATAGCTTATATTAAAGTGCAAAAATATATGTGACAATTGAATGCCATTTATCAGGGAAAGATATCTAGGGTACCATTGTCAATTCAGTGTCTCATTCAGCTTGTTGAAAACAACTTTTCATTTATATAGGATTTCTGTATATCTGTTAAAAAGAGATGCTGGTTTGTGATTTTTTTCCTTCTTATAATGTCTATATGAGGTTTGTGGTATTAAGGAGTATTTCCTCTAGCTCTATTTCCTGGGAGAAATTGTGGGGAATTTATATGCTTTATTTTTTAAATGTTTGGTAGAGTTTGCACTTGAAAACATTTAAGCGTGAGGCTCTCCTTTTAAAATTCTCTTATCAACTATGTACTAGTGGTTCATGCTTGTAATTGTGGCTACTCAGAAGGCTGAAATTTGAGGATCATGGTTTGAAATCATTTCAGGCAGAAAAGTCCATGAGAGTCTATCTCCAATTAACTTAAAACATTGTGGAAATGGAGCTGTAGCTTAAGTGATAGCCTTGAGAAAAAATGCTCAAGGACAGCACCCAGGCCATGATATCAAGCCCTAGGACCAGAACATACATATATACACTATTACCAACATAATTTCATTTATAGACATAGATTTATTTGGATAATCTATCATTTATCTATCAATCTGTCTATCTACTTATTTTTGCTTTCATTTTTATTCTTATTTTGTATTGAGTGAAATTTCAAAAAAAATCAGACAAAAGTGTCTAATTGATACCTACATGCCTATCACCTAGATTCAAGATAAATATTCTGCCATACTGACCTACTTGATTCTTTTATTGTCAGTAAACAGTAAATCAGAGATATGCATTTAGAGGTAAAATTTTATCTTGAAAACTGACTGTACCTAATCTATATTCACATTTTGGTAGATGTCCCAAATATCTTTGATATTTATGTGTACTAATTGTAGGATTTTTTCTTTTAAAATATATTTTACATTTTATTAACAGCAATTAGTTGTACAAGGAGGTTCCATTTTCACATGTCCATATATAAGTGTTATATATATGTATATATGTGTGTATGCATGTGTGTGTTCACATGTGTGTGTGTCTATCCAATGTACTTTGATGAAACTCACCTTCTCTCACTCTCGCTCCCCCTGTACCTCCTTCTCCCCTTCCCAAACTAATACCAACAACTTCATTGATCTATTTTCACACATGTAAATAAAGTCTGGCCATATTCACCCTCTTCTACCCTCTCACCCCACTAGTACACACACCCCAGAGACAACTGGTTTTACTTTCCTGTAATTCAGGTTTTTGGATGCTAACTGTTATTCAAAGGTGTTTCTTTATAGTATTTCACACATACATATAGAGTATTTTAATCAGATTGACCTCTTCACTTACTCTCACTATCCTCATCCCCACTAACTTTTTGTTCAATAGCTTTTGGTGAGTTTCATTTTGCAATCTCCATTCACAGATACAATGTGTTTCAGTAGTTTTGCCTCTCTAATATTGTCTTCTTACCCCCAACCTATAATATCCTCAAACAGCCTCATAATTAAAACCATGTTTATATATACATACATAAATGTATGTATATATGTATGCATGCGTTTTTGATCCTGAATGTTATATATATATATATATATATGTATGTATGTATGTATATATATATGTTTATCTTGTAGGTCAGGCATCAATTGGTAAAACATTCTATCTTTGTCCTGTACCTGTCTTACTTTGCTTAATATGACAATCATTTCATTTCAAATGACCCATTTATTTCTTCTCTGTAATGACTAAATAATGAGTTTCTGTTTGATATTTATATCTATACATGTGGCAATACTTTGATCATATTTACCCTCTCCATTACTCTTTGTTACACCTCTTTGCTTCTCCCTTCCGCATCTCAACTAGCACCTCTTTTACTTATTCTCCTATGAATTTTGGTGCTTTTATGACTTTCAAAAGACCATTTCTTCTACATTGTCAATTTTTCAGGCATTTACCCATGTACTTCCCTTACTGTTTTTTTAATCGATAACATTTTATTATTTATTTTTATTATTGTTCCTCTTAATTTCTAGTGGGTTAACTGATCATTTTTATGGAATCTATCCTATTTATAGTTTTTTAAAAATTATTTTCAAGATGATGTACAGAGGGGTTACAGTTATATAAGTAAGGAGGTGATTACATTTCTTGTCTAACTTGCTACCCCATTCTCTCATTTTTCTCCCTCTTTCCCTCTCCCCAATCTCCCCAAGTTGTACAGATCATTTCCAACATATTGCATTGTGTGTATCACTGTTATATTGGTTCCCCTTTTGTCCTTTGTCTCACCGTTTTGTTGTTCCTCTTCCCTAGTCCAGATAAATGTATATACAATACCCAGGGTACCAAAATTCTATTTATAATTTTTAAACAACATTGCTCTGTATAATTTTTAGTGGTATGATGAAAAAAATCTCTATTTTGCCCTGGATAGTTTTGACATTATGACACTCGGGATCCTATTTAGATTTTTTAGTATATAGTCTTTTAATGTAAAGCATGAGCATTGATTGGGTGTGCCTGTTTAGTTTCCCCCTTAACCCCACTGGATATCACCCGGCATGCATACTTGCTAAGTCAAAATCACTCATTATTTATGGTATGGTAAGAGCTTGGCCATGCTTATACTTTCTTGTGAATATGAGTCCCTGATTGCTGGCAGGTTGTAGTATAAATCACCTCCTTTCTAAGCTCCACCATACTGCAGTGCCGGGTGAAGTAGGTTTATTCACAGTGCTTTGTTGCTGCAGCACTGGGAGCTAAACTTTAAAACCCCCATTTGGAAAATGGAGAAGGAAGAAGTAGAATGTCAACTAACCCAACCTAACAAATCAGATTTAGTCTCCTAATGCACAATAGATAGTGTTGCTTACCTCTACATTGGATTCTTCTGATTTCAATGTAAGTGGGAAGTAGAGTGCCAATTAATAGTGCTTTATATTGGCTCATTGTTGCCAGATACAGGCCTCACTATCACCAAGGAAAAGAGAAAGAAGATTCTTACTAGTCCCAACCTGTATTTCCTCCTTCAGTTTCACTGATACCTGGACTCAGTGAAGATTCAGCTCACTGCTAGACCTGGATGACATGACTCTGACAGAAGAATAAGAGCATAACCTGCTTCCTTTTGGTAAGGCAGAGACCGGAACCTGAGATCCCCATTCTGACCTATGCAAGTGAGATAGTCCAAGTCTTGCATTCTTCTCATCATGGGGAGTATATAGTAGCAGCATAAAGAGATAAAAAGTAAACTCAAACAAGTATATGAACAAAACATATGAGTCATGAAAACAGAGCACAGGGCCTTATGAGAAAGATTAAGCCTTCTTGAGGAAGTTACATTTCAGTCCTTGAAAATTGAGGAGTCAATTATACAGAAGGTGAAAGGGTAGTATTCCAAGCAGAGGAAATGACAACCAAGATTGCTGACACCACAAAGAAAAAGGACTTAAGTATACAAAGAAGTAATATAAGTCCAGAATAGGACATTTAAGTGGCAACGGTACTATCCAGGACTGTATGGCTTATCCTAGAATATGAGATCTTTTCGGTGTTAACTGCAGAGGGAAGGTGCTAAAGATATTTTTAAAAGGCAGTAGTGTGTTTGATTTCACTGTTAACAAATATCATAGATCGCCCTGGCTAATACAAAAAAAGAGTAGATTCTAAAAGAAGTGTAAAACAGAAATACCAGTTTAGAAGTTTCAATAGAAAACAAGGTTAACAGTTGAAAAATGCTTGTAATTTGATGGAGGGAAAAGTTTTAAGATGAAAGATGTTTCTAGAAATTAGAATATTTAACTATGTCAACATTATATGAAGCTATTATAGCATTCTCTGCATGGAATGGGATTATATTTCTGATCAAAACACAAGCAGTATATTGACTACTGAATTTAACTCATCTGTATTGCTTATGATACCTCTATGGTAATTTAACCAGACCTAGAATTAAACTGAAATCCTGAGAAGATGGCACCTTCTAAAGCAGCAGACACATTGATGCATACTTCCTCCATTACAATAATTTCACATTGTCAGGCATGGTGGCACAAGAGTGTTATCCCAGCACTTGAAAGGCTGGGGTAGGAGGACTGTTTAAGTCAGGAGTTTGAGGCAAGTCTGAGAAGCAAAAGCAAGACCATGATTCCCCCCCCCCCCCCCGCAATTAAATACAAAACAAAAAACCAAACAAAAACAAAGTCTCACAGTAGTTTATCTTTAGAAAGGGATGTGACTATTTTCTGGGAGGGTCAAAGATCTGTAGCAAGGAAGAAAAAAATCTCAGAATAAGTCTACAATAAATATGAGTTGATGTTAGATGATGCTTAATTTGATTTATTCCAAGGAAAATCCCTGTTTTTTAAAGAATTAGTTTAAATGACAGGACTAATTTACAAATACATACATATTTGGAGCAGGATTTTTCTTTGTCATATAGTTATTTATTTTATGGAAAAATGTTTGCATATATAATTAAAAGCTTGACAGATAAGCTGGGTATTAAAGAAACTTAAATTTAACATTTTATAAGCCAAACATCTGAAATTCAAAGTTAAGCTGGGTTTTTATAATGCTTTTCAATATGCAAATAAGGATCACTTACAAAATTATTCCTCAAAAGAAGACGAAAACATATTATTTGCAGGAAGGAAATGGCTAGAACTGGATATAATCATGCTAAGTAAAAGCCAGACTCAGAAAGACAAACATTGCAGGCTTTCTTTCAAATGAAAAATCTAGATAAAAGTAGAAGGGAAACTATTAAAAAGGAGGAAGGGGCCAAAACAAGGAGAAGAGATGATAATGGGAGACTGAATCTGACAAAAACATCACAATGAAACCCATTGCTTTGTAGATTTAATATACAGTAATAAAAAGAAAGAATAAGACCTATTAGAAAAGATGAAGGGGATCAGAAATTAAGGAGAAAGGGGAAAAAAGGGTAAGGGAAAGAAGAATGAGGATGAATATGATGAAAATGCAGTACATGCGTGGATGAAAATGTCAGAATGGCACCCATTATTCTGTAAAACTAATACATCTACAAAGAAGAAGAAAATTATTTCTCAAGAGCACATGTATATGATTCTGGACTCAGTTGTTAGGAACAAAAAGTGTTCTCCTTTTCTAGCTATGTATTGCAAGGAATAGGTTTATTTTTTCAAATATATTGGTAGGCTTAGAGGAATGAGTTCTAAACTAGACTTCCAGAAATGAATCTCAGAATAACTCTGCAGAACCAGGCTACCAGAAGATATGGTACATCAGCTTACATCAAGAAGGCAGGGAACCAGAGCCTTCCATCTGGACCAGTTGATTCAAGGACTCAGTCATTCATGCCTCTGCTTGAGGAATTGGGAAGCCACCATTACTAAAGCTACCTGTTTATCCCATGATTCTGGAGTCAGGGCATCATGGCTGAGTGTATCCCCCATAATCAATATAATTGCTACTCAGAACCAGCTACCCTAATGGACATTGGAATGCTTACACTGAAAAGCTTTGCTTACTGGCAACATTTGCAGGAAAATCATCCTCAAATCACTTCTGCCTTCTAAATCTCATGAAAGTACATCTAATTGGTGGAACTGAATTTGCATCCAGAAAGAAGAAGAAAGGAGTTGTAAGAAATGTCAGTTTAATTTTTTCAGTCTTGGCACTATAGGAAGATAGGTTACAAGGAGGTAAAAGTGAGTGATGAATTCAGGTCACCAAATTCACCACTTTTCTTGCTACAAAACATTGTACATATTTGTTTCCCATACTTTCAAACAATATTAGCAGGCAATACCTAAGACATGCAGCTCTTTATGATAAAAGCAGGCTTTGGTCATGTCTACCTAGACTAGAAATCCACTGTATTATCATTCACATATTCCATCACTACAGGATGCACATCTATCATATAATGCTTTTTACAACTACACGTCAATACACTGTAACTTAAAAGGTTACTCTAAATTTCAATACTACCAATATGTTTTACAGAAAATAGAGAAAGGGAAAAAGAATATATGTGTGTGTGTGTGTGTGTGTGTGTGTGTGTGTGTGTGTGTGTGTGTGTGTGTGTGTGTGTGTTTCTGTCTGTCTGTCTGTAAGCAAAGTAGCAGATGTGTAGACTATTGCAGTTCTCTTTTTGCAACTGGTTACAAGACTATGTTCTTGTGAGCATTTATGAATTGCTTCTCCCTTCCTTTTTCTTTTTTTGCCACCACCCAACACTTTTAGAGACCAGAGATCCCTACAGGCTGCCCAAAATTCTTCCTGAGGAGCGTGGGTCCTTTATGGTTCTACTGGTATTGTTTCTGCAGTCTTTCATTCATTTTATTTTTTTATGGATTTCAGGAACATATTTTCATGTCTAGTGTATATATTGCCCAATTTATTTCTCTTCTCCATGATTTCTTTGTCCTGTGTTTATAGTTGGATTGCATGGAAATATATTCCACAAATATACTTTAAATGTTAGCTGTGGTTTACTTTACAGAATGGATGCTGTGATGCATGCACTATTTGGGATTTATTTTTATTTTTCTTAACATTGCGTTGCTTGAAGTCATAGGTATTGCAGTATGTTGTTATAGATTATTCATTTTGACTGGTTTGTATTAATCAAACCACAGTGTTAGCTATGCCAAAGCTTATTCATTCTCTCATTAAACAACAATCTCAGTTTGGTTGTTTTCAAGGTTTTTATGTTGTGAGTAGTACTGCCATGAATGTACTTATTTATATTTTCAGTGACACCTGTAAGAATTTACTTTGGGAATATATGTGAGAGTGGAATTGCTTATCCATAGGTCATGTCAATTTTCAAGTTTAGGAGGTAGTATTGAGCTGTTTTACAAAATGGTTGTAGAAATTTTCATCTCGGAAGTGATGTGTAAGTCATGTTATTCCTAATGTCACATGTTTTTTAGTTAGTAACATGGATAAATTGGTATTGCATAAAAGCACTGATTGGTATTTACACAATTACTGTTGATAAATTCTCTTTATACATATTTTACCTTTGTGTGTTTCCTCTTCTGTGAAAAGTCTCTTGCCCATTTCTACTCCTGAATTTTTTATTATTTAATACCAATATCTCCTTTTTGCATATTTTCTGGGTATAGTTTTCTAGAGTGTGTTTTATCCTTTTAGTTTATGTAGGTATTTTGATGAATTTTCATATAGTCAGACTTACTGACTTTTTAGTGTCTTTTGAAAATTTAATTTTATTCTCAAGGTGATGTATAGTGGGGTTACTGTTACATACATAAGGTAGTAAGTATATTTCTTGTCAAACTTGTTACCTCTTCCCTCATTTTTCTCCTAATTTCCCTCCTCCCCAAAAATCTCCCCAAGTTGTACAGTTCATTTCTACCATATTTTCTTGTGAGTATTGCTGTTGCATTGATTTGCTCTTTGCCCTTTGCCCTTTTTCTCACCATTTTGTTGTTCCACTTCCCTTCCCTAATTTAGATAAACATATGTACAATATCCAAGTTACCAAAATCAATACACTACCCCACTAAATTATATGCTTCTGTTTTTATACAAAGGATTTTTAAGTTTTCTTCTAATTTTCAATTTCTCAATCTATCTGAATATTATCTTGTATATGATATGAAGGAAGGACTGCTTTACTTTTCTTTTTAAAAATTTTTATTTATTGTGGGCTGGGAAGGTGGCTCAGTGGTAGAGCTCTTGCCTTGAATACATGAGGCCCTGGGTTCGATTCCTCAGCACCACATAAGCAGAAAAAAAGGCCGGAAGTGGCGCTGTGGCTCAAGTGGTAGAGCACTCGTCTTGAGCTGAAGAGCTGAGGGACAGTGCCCAGGCCCAGAGTTCAGGCCCCACAACCGGACCCAAAACAAAAACAAAAAAAATGTTTATGTATTGTAAAGATGCTGTACAGATGGGTTACAGTTATATGAGTAAGACAATGAGTACATTTCTTGTCAAGCAATGTTATCCCTTCCCTTGTTGTTTTCCCACTTTCCTTTCCCTCCCCCACCTCTCTTACTCTTCCCCCACCCCGAAGTTGTAAAGTTCATTTCCAATATACTGTCTTGTGGCTATCATTGGTGCAATGGGTCATCCTGTGTCCTTGTTTCAGGGTTTTGCTATTTCTCTTCCCCTCCCCAAATTAGACAAATGTATATACAACATGCAGGATACCAAAATCAAGTACAGTAACAACAGGGGATATACCATAGGGAGGAGAACATACAAAAGAAACAAAAAAAAAATCACATAGTACATTAAAAAACCACCACAACAAAGAAAGACCTCTTGTGTCCATATTTTGGGGTTCATTTCACTTAGCATCATCTTATATGGTCATATGTACATAGCTTTTGAGCTTTTCTGCTCATCTGATAAAATTATCCTAGACATATACTAATTATTGCAAATTACTTTTTCTATCCGGTAGCTATCTTACTAGCTTCATTTATTAAACAGCTCTTATTTTCCCCATTGAGTAAATGTACCATGTCTGTTTTATATTATGGGTGAATTGGATTTTGATATAGTCATTTTATCCAACCCTGCACCAAGTCATACTGTTTTAATATGATAGCTTTATAGTAATTCCAGCTATCTTAAAAGGTAAGTGTTCAAAACCTGTTCTCTGTCTTCAGTTATATTTTGGCTATTATCAACCCTTTTATCTTCCACATAAAACTTACAATTCCCAAGCTACTCAAAAAGCGTTTGTGAACGTAAGTTGGAATTTTTTGACTTTGTTTCTAGATCCATTTGGGGAAACATAAATCTTTATGATATTATGTATTCATCTCTAAAAAGATGATGTTTTATTTCTTTAGATATTTAAGAATTTATATTCATTATTTTTTATAAATTTCCCAGAGAAATTTTAAATACCATTTATTAGATTTATCTCTAGATACTTGACAATTTTGATACTATTTAATGTAAGTTCTATCTTTAAGTACATGTTTAATTGTTCACTGCTGGTAAATAGAAATGCAAATTAAATATGTATGTTAATCTAGTATAAAGCCACTCTGCTGCATGTAAGTCTGTTTCTATCAATGTATAATTAAACTATTGCATTTTCTGTATAAATGATCACTTTATATAAAAATAATGTATAATAATCACCAGTTTGTTTCTTTTGAGAATCTTTATTTTATTATAATTATTATTATCATTATAATTATTACTGCAGTTCTGGATACTGTACTATAAGCCTTGTACATCCAGGGCAAATGGTCTACCTTTATGGGCTGTGACCATAGTCTTTTTGGTATTGATTAATTATTGGACATGATAAATATACAGGACTCTGGGCATTTACACTTTGAGACCAGAGGAGGATACTCTTAGGAGAGGATCACAAAGGCTCAATAGCTATGTGCATATGACCATATAAAATGATGTTAATCAAAATGAACTCCACGAAATGGAGACTAGAGGTTTTTGTTATTTTGTTATTTTGTTTTTCTCCTTTGATGCTGTTTTGTTTTCTGTATCTTTTGTTTTATATGTAAGCTTATCAGTTTGGAGGAGGGGAAGAAGGAGGACAGAAATGGTGGGACAAGTGGCGAACTAATGCAGCAGTGATACTCACTAGAAATTATGTTAACAATGATCTATACTTGTGTAAGAGGGAGATTGGAAGGGAAACAAGTGGAAGAAAATGAGAGAAGAATTGACACTATTCAAAAAGAAATGTTCTCTTACCTGACTTATGTAACGACAACTCTTCTCTACATCATCTTTACAATAAAAATAAAAAATAAAGAACAAAAATACTCCCCCCAAAACAAAAAAAAAGATATGGAAACATAAGGCTGATTGTTACTGTGCTTTTTTATTTTTTGTTTTTTTTTTCTCATTTGTCACTATTTTTGTGTTCTGTACCTTTTTTCTTATATGTAAGCTTATCTGCTTTGAGGAGGGTAAGGCAGAGAACAGAAATTGACAAAGAGTGAACTAATGCAATAGTGATACTAGACACTATGTTGAAAACTAACTATACAAGTTATGGGGAAGGGGGATCGGGAGGGAAAAAACAGGGAAAATGAGGGAAAATGTGAGAGTGTTCAAAAAGATATGTACTCATTACCTGACTAATGTAATTCCAACCCCTCTGTACATCACCTTTATAATAACAATATATTTTTTTAGCTAGGGATAGAACTTGGCTATTTGCTTCCTAAGAAACACTCTGTCACTCTAGCTCTTTTTGCTTTAGTTTATTTTAGGTAAAGTCGAAATTTTTGCCCAGTGATCCTCAGATTGTAAACCTCACAGTTTCATCCTTATAGGAGAGTGCTATCAACATCTGATTTGTTTCTCAAATAGGGTCTATGTAACTTCTTGCCCTAGCTGATCTTGAACCCTGATCTTCTATCTCCTAAGTACTTGGGATTAGAAGCTTTTGCTACCACACCTGACTTTGACATCTCTAGTTTATTCCACTGGATTGGACTTCATGCTTAATAGTGAATAAAAGTCTCAATAATGGGGTTTCTGGTTCAGTTCTTGAATTTAAAAAGAATTTTACATTGTGTGTTGAAGATAACTTGTATTATTTTACAATATTTTTATTGGTTAAGAAATATTTCATTTTATTTTATTTTATTTTATTTTATATTTATGGGTCCGGTTGTGGGGCCTGAACTCTGGGCCTGGGAGCTGTCACTCAGCTCTTCAGCTCAAGGCGAGGGCTCTATCATTTGAGCCACAGCGCCACTTATGGCTTTTTTCTTTTTGCTTATGTGGTGCCGAGGAATCGAACCCAGGGCCTCAGGAATGCAAGGCAAGCGCACTACCACTGAGCTACCTTCCCAGCCCCTCCATTTTGTTTTTAATTAAAGAAGAATATTATTTTTATCCAATTTAATGAAAGACTTTTTCTCCTAAAATGACCATAATTTTCCATATTAATATGTTAGCATGAAAAATTGCATTTATGAATATTTCAAATGGTCCCTTTATCCTAGGCTAAATCAATTTCTTTATGATACATCATATTTTGTAAATACTCTTGAAGTTGATTTGCTAATATTCCTTAAGGAATTTTACATCTGTACTTCTGAGTTAATTGAATTTGTAATTTTTTTAAATTTTTTATTGTGAAAATGCCATACATAAGGGTTACAATTACATGGGCAAGGTAATGAGTACATTTCTTATCAAGCATTGTTGCTTCCTCCTTTGTTTCCTTCCCATCCCTTCCCATATCCTCCGCCACACCCCTCCCGCCAAAGTTGTAAAGTTCATTTTTTGACATGATGACTTGTACATCTCATTGTTGCAATAGGTCCACCTGTATCCCTATTTAAATGATTTGTTTTCCCCTTCCCCTCCAAAAATTATACCGACATCAAATACAGTGAAAGCAGGGGTTATACTGTGGGGGAGGGACATACAAAGCAACAAAGAAATAATCTTATAAATGCGTTAGAAACAATCACATGAAAGAAAAAAACATTTGAATACATATCTTAGGGTTCATTTCCCTAACATCAACTTATCTGACCTTTTCTGTTTGACTCAGACATATACTACTTATTGCAAATAAGGGAAACCATGAGACCTATGTTTCTTTGGGCCTGGCTTATTTCACTTAATATAATTTTTTCCAAGTCTTTCTATTTCCTAACAAATGGGGCAATGTCATTCTTTCTGTTGGAGGCATAGAATTCCATTGTGTATATATACCACATTTTCTTTGTCCATTCATCTACTGAGGGGCATCTGGGTTGGGGTGAGGTGGTATCTCAATGTTGTTTTGATTTGCATTTCTTTTATGGCTAGGGAGTTCCTTTGCAGGAAAATATTGATCACTCACTTTAATATTTGAACTTGTCGGAAGTTTGTCTATTTTTTCTTTTTCTTTTATTTTTATTGTCAAGGTGCTGTACAGAGGGGTTGCCGTTACATGAGTAAGGCAATAAGTACATTTCTTGTCTAACTTGTTACTCCCTCCCATATTTTTTTCCTACTTTCCCTCCTGCCCCAGGTGCCCCTCCCAAGTTGTACAGATCATTTCCAACATATTATCTTGTGAGTATCGGTGTTGCAATGGTTCCCTCATTGTCCTTTCTCTCACCATTCTATTGCTCCCCTACCCTTCCCTATTTCAGATAAACATATATACAATATCAGGGTACCAAAATCAAATACAGTGACAACAAGGGATAAATGATGGGGGGAAGATCACATAAAAGAACAAGAAATCACATAGTACATTAAAAACAACAACAAAAAAAACTTTTCTTTTTTGTCGGTCATAAGGCTTGAACTCTCGATCTGGGCGCTGTCCCTCAGCTACTCAGCTCAAGGCAAGTGCTCTACCACTTGAGACACAGCACCACTTCTGGATTCTGGTGGTTTATTGGAAATAAGAGATTCACAGAGTTTCCTGCCCAGGCTGGCTTTGAACTGCAATCCTCAGATCTCAGCCTCCTGAGATCAAGTATTACAGGTGTGAGCCATGGGTGCCTGGCAAGAAAAACTGCCTGTGTCCATGTCCTGGAGTTCATTTCACTTAGAATCATCTTATATGGTTACATGTACATAGCTATTGAGCTATTCTGTTCATCTGCGAAGATTATCTTAGATGTGTACTAATTATTGCAAATACAGGAAGACATGGGACCTATGTTTCTTTGGGTGTGGCTTACTTCACTTAATATGATTTTTTCCAAGTCTTTGCACTTCTTTACCAATGGAAGTATAGAATTCTCCACATTTGTTTGCTTGATGCATTTATCTACTGAGGGACATCTGGGTTGGTTCCATATCTTAGCTAGGGTGTATAGTGCTGCAAAAAATGTAGCTGTGCTGGTAGCTTTAGTATGGATTTGTTTGTGATTGTTTGAATAAATGCCCCAAAGTGGGATTGCTGGGTCATAAGGGAGCTCTATGTTTAGTCTTTTGAGGAAACTCCATACTGCTTTCCACAGTGGTTGAACTAGTTTACACTCCCACCAATAATGCAGCAAGGTTCCCTTTTGGCCACATCCCCTCCAGAATCTGTTGTTATTACAGTTCTTGATTATAGGCATTCTAACTGGGGTGAGGTGGAATCTCAATGTTGTTTTGATTTGCATTTCTTTTATGGCTAGAGAGGTTGAGCATTTCTTCATGTGTCTATTGGCCATCCTTCTTTCCTCTTCAGAGAAGTCTCTCTTTAAGTCTTTAGCTCACTTATTAATAGTTGTATCTTTGAGGATTTGTTTTTGGGGGATTTAATTTTTTGAATCCTAAGTATATTTTAGATATGATGCCCTTGTCTGTTGTATGGCTAGTGAAGATCTTCTCCCAATCCATGGGCTTTCTATTGATCTTGCTCGCTATGTCCTTTGCCATGAAGAAGCTCTGCATTTTAATGCAATCCTTTTTGTCCAATCTTTCTGTGATTTGTTGTGTTTCTGGGTCTTTATTAAGAAAATTTCAGGCTGTGCCTGGAGCTCTAGAGTTTCTTCTTTGCCTTTCTGGTTTTTGCTAAAGAAAGGCTTTTAGTTTTCTATCTTTTTCTGCTTCATCACTTTCCAGCATTATGTTTATTACTTCAGCTTATTCTCTTGGCATTTTTCATAATCCTTTATGACAAACTGATCTGTTTTTTCTTTCCCCTTATTGTAGTGATTTACCACTATAAATTTCCTTCAAAATACTTCTTTTATTATGCCCAAGAATTTTATTATACATCATTTTTATTACATTTGTTTCTAGGTATTTTAAGTTTCTATTGAGTGATTTGGCCATGGGCCTAAGTGACTGTGGTGCTTATTCTGTAGTCTGATCATAATGGAGAACCTGCTAATATGCTAAATCAAGCCACTCTTTCAAGTATAGTGTTACCTCAGTATATCTCAGGCTAATGGAATTCCAAAAATTTGATTAAAGTAGCAGGTACTTGAGTTTCATGGGTTTTATCTTCTATCCCAAAAGACAGGTGGACTTTCAAAGCACATAGTGTCCTATCACATGATGTTACTAGTAATATAGAGTACTTTAATGTCCTGTGCAGTTCAAAGTCCTAGTGCACTACTTTATGACAGATAATTGATGTGTCCTTGAAATTAAAGTGAATATGCAAGAGTGGTTCCTGTTAGGTTAATGAAAATTGCTTTGGGTCTTTTCTACTTAGTGTTTCAGGGATGAAAACACATCTTCCAGATTGTTAACTGCATACCAGGTGCTGGGAACAGCGTTGATTTGTTCCAATCTCTTTAAAAGACTACATCTAGAATAGCAGCTGTAAATTGGAGTCTCTCACTGATTAAACTGAAGATAATTCACTGTCAGTCTCTAAGACCCAACTCTTCAGCAAAGGCAAAATATACCACTTAAATGGAATGTGATGAGAATCACAATCTTGCACAAATCTTTGATAGTGTCACTACACTGGGCTTCTCCTAGGAATGCCGCTTTATTTTGGCTTGTTATTTTAGTAGGGGTTTCATTTTCCTTTCTTCCATAATAGCCTTGCTTTATAGGTTAGTAAGTCAATGAGGTGATTCTATAATTTGGGAAGTAATAATTCTAACATGTGTAATATGAAAGTGGAGAAATAACCATAGGATTTGTTCATGACTCACTGGCTCAGTAGTGACAGATGGCGAACATTCCATTTTGTCACCTGATTTCTTTAAGTCCTTGGATTTGCCAGTAGAACACAAAGTCCTTATGGACTGCCAGGATTTACCATAACTTAAAGCTAGTGTCCAATAATTTCTAAAGGTTATAGGTATTTATTTCCCTTGTATACAGTGATGCTCATGAATATCAGAAGACTTCTTTTGGTGATATTGGAGAGAAAGAGGCCAGAATATACTTTCAACAGTATTATATGATCTTTCTTCAATAGGCTCTTGATCTGTGCATTGACTCAAGATTTGGGAACTGGAAAGAGGTCATAAAGTTATTCACGTTTTGTATGATCTCATGAATAACTTCTTGATCTCCAAGTCTTCTGAATGTCAAACCTTTCTGAATAACATTCTAGCTATGAGATGATTTGGCTTTCAATAAGAAGCATGAGGCTAAGAGGAGGTGAACAGGGAGGAGACAGAAGAAAAACTCTATAGTAAACAAAGTTTATGGAACAGTAAGGAGTCTCAAAGTAACAGCCATTCAAATCATATCACACTAGGAAGAGGAATACCTGGAAGTGCATCTACCAGAAATGTGATAAAGAAATGAAGAAAAGGAAATTCACATCTATGTTAACTTCTCTGATGAAAAGACATTCATGGTTTCTGTTGCCTTGACAGAAATGAATAGAACAACTATCAGTCAGCAACTTATTCTTCAATACTTGTCTGCAAAATCTGTTGACCTTTTCTTCAGAACTACATCAGCAAATTCTCAGACATTTATGGACTCTTGGGAGAAATCTGAAAGCATCAGTAAGGGCCACTGATTGTTTTCATTTTAGCCCGTACCACAATTACGCAGCAAAGCTCTAGGCTTGAACTTATCTAGGGGTGTTGTCAGTATTTTGTGTTAGCATGCAAGAAAAGGAATTTACACAAAATAAAAATGGTAGATGGATATTAAAAGATTAAAAACAGGTAGGGATAGAGATAGAAGTATGAAAACTAGAGATTAAAGTACTTGAATAGTTTTCAAATTTGCCACTTGAGATAAAATATTTTAAATACTGTTAGAGTGACTTTTTCAGCACTACTCTATTGCATACATGCAGTTCCTTTATTTTTGATAATTGCCAGTTGATATTTTATTGGACGGGGCATTTTGTCTTTAATTGATTTTTGGTCTTGGATATTATTTTTATTATTTAAAATGGGCATTGAATTTTAGGAGATTCTAAACACTTTGAAAGTTTGGGTTCTATATGATTAAAAGCAAGCATTTAAGAATCTATCATATTTCAGATATAAACCCCCTATTTTCTTTTTTTATGTTTATTTTTTAAATTTTATTTTATTGTGAAAATGCTGTACAGAGGGGTTACATTTGCATGAGTAAGGTATATTTCTTGCTGAACATTGTTACCCACTCTACTGTTGTTTTCTCACTATCCCTTCTCTCTTACCCCTCCTCCGCCTCCATGAAGTTGTGAAGTTCATTTCTGACATAGTGTCCTGGGAATATCATTTTTGCAATGGAACATCTTTAGTACTTCTTTCAACATTTTGTTATTTCCCTTCCCTTCCCCCATCAGATAAATGCATATACAAGATGGAGGGTACCGGAAACAAAAACAGAGATTTCCAGAAATAAGCCAATGGAAAAAAGCAAAATGAGATAAAATAAGAAGAAAGAACTAGATACAGTATATTGGCAACATCAAGGTTGACAACTAAAAAAAAAAAGAATTGTTTCCATGCCTTGGAGTTCATTTCAATTAGCATCATTTTGTATGGTCATATGTTCATTGCTCTTTAGCTATTATGATTTTGTCAGGACTAATGTAGGTTTATTCTAATTATTACAAATGAGGGAAACCATAGAGTCTATGTTTCGGGTCTGGCTTACTTCATTAATATGATTTTTTCCAAGTCTTTCCATTTCCTTACAAAAGGGGCGATGTCATTCTTTCTGGTAGAAGCTTAAAATTCCATTTTAAACACCCTATTTTCTCCAATATAATTTACTGTGAGTTAAAAAAGGCTCTATTTTTAATTTTTAAAATTGTTTGTGGGTAGTTTATATACAGAGGGGTTACAGTAACATGAATCAGGTATAATCAGTACAATTGTTGCTCTCTCCCAATCTTTCCCTCCCATTCCCACCCATAAGATAACCAGTTCAAAGCCAGGTGCTAATGGCTCATGCCTGTAATCTTAGCTAACCAGGAGGCTGAGATCTGAGGATCACAGTTCAAAGCCAGTCCTGGCAGGAAGGCTCCTGAGACACATGCCCAATTAACCAGCAGAAAACTGGAAGTGGTGCTGTGGCTCAAGTGGTAGAGCGCTTGCCTTGAGCTGAAGAGCTGAGAGGCAGCGCCCAGACCCAGAGTTGAAGACCCACGATTGACAAAAAAAAGGTATCCATTTCACTTTTTACATAGTGTCTGGTGAGTAACACTTTGTTCATCCTTGTTTCACCCTTTATGTGCCCTTCCTTACCTGTCGCGACCACCTCGACCAGCAAGGAAGACACGACCCGGGATTCTTCTCAAAGCAGTTTATTCAGGAACCTTATCTGCAAGCTTCTCCTCCTCCCCGCACCCGCGCTCCGGTTATAAGCCTCCTGGATGGCCAATCCCGAGGTGCCACGTGGCATATACTAATAGGGTCGCAAACACGGAAGCAAGCCAGTAGCCAAGCCATAGCCATATACGGAGTTGTTTTTCACAGAGAGCACTCGCCATCGGGAAGGTGGAAGGCGGAAGCCAGCGCCATCTTTGGTCGCGGCCCCTGCAGCTCTCCACAGCTCCCCCTTTTTGTTTTATTAAGCGACAGGTAAGAGTAGAGGTTGGGCCTCTGTCTAAAACATTAATGAGAGGACCCTGCACTGGTCTTCGCCTGAGGGGCGCCTTCCCCAGTGACGACCAGGCCTGTCCGATGCCTTTTTTGCAGAGGTGGGAACTTGGGCATCAACCCACTTGCAACCCAACATGCTCTTCTTGGGCTCACGCCAGGAAGTGATTCCCAAGTGCAGTGCGTTTGCCCAAGTGCAGTGCATTTGCCTTACACCCTGTGCTATTCCTTCAACGTGGCAAGCCACGCATTGGGGGACTGTCCGGCCTCAATGGCAGTGAAGGCCTGGACCACCATAGCCATACTCTTACGCTGCGAGCTCCTAATCCGGCATATGCACCACAGGCACAACAAGATCACCAATGCCAGGATACCGATAAGGGAGCCCATTCCCGCCCACTCCTTCAAATGATTCACAGCTGTCAGAATCCAGGAGGAAACATCTTGTAACAGGGCATCATCCATCCGGGTGGAGTTTACCGTGACAATGGCCGATCGTAGCTGTAACATCAATTGGTCGAATTCCCCTGTCCAGTTGCCTAAAAGATAACTTGACAGTTGTTTAGACAAATTTGCTGCCTGGGTATAGTTATAATACTGAACAGCGGTAATACAAAGCCCTTCATATTTTTGAACACATCCCAGCTGAGCCAACTGCCACAGGATATCAACCTGCTCCTGCACAAGGTCAACCCTTTGATTTAACAGCATCAGTCCTCCTTTTAATTGTGCATTGGCCACTTGTTGTAAATCCAGAGCTCTGGCTGTAGTGGCCGACAAGTTATTTAAAGTCTGAGCCGTCTGCACAGTATGTGACATGGTGACAGCGGCAGCCGTCGCACCCGCAGCAGCCACAGCTATAGCAGTTACAATGGCCGCAGTGATGCCAAAATCTCTCTTATGCCTAAACAAGGTTACAGCTTGAGAAGCATCTACTGGCACAGGCACCCAACGCGGAATGTGTGCAACTATAGCTAACGGATACTGAGAACTCCAGCAGGTAGCATAATAGCAGGTTTCATTAGTACAAGCACACACATCATCTGAGCATACAGAGGTGTTGTTAATTACCAAAAACACAAAAGGGGAAATCACACACACGGGGGTAGGCTGATAGCTAAATACCGTATAATTTTTACTAAAATGACAATTGGCACCCACAGTACGGGCAGTACTGGTCAAATTGCAAGTCATGTTTGCTATAAAAAAGTGACCCCCTTGCAGCATAACTATAGGCTCGGCCTGCAAGCAACTTCCATTAAGACCACATAACAGCCAATTATTAAAGGGATTAATTCCAGCCCTAAATGGTACACTAGCATTGGACAAGACACTAGGGGAGAATGAGAAACGCTTAGACTCATCAGCCCAAACAACTTGTCGTGATTGGCAACCTGTCCAAGGCCAAGCCTCCCCCATATGGTCAGGCATGCAAAAGGGGGCCCATTTAGGTTGTTTTACACTCCACGGGTCAATGCTTAACTTTAAGCTTTCATAATCTCTGCCTAAAACAGTACCAACAAATCCAGTAGCATTTGCCCAAACCTCAGTTGATCCTGGATTCCCATTCCAATATCTAAAATAAGCGGCCAGGGAACAAGTCAAGGCTATGCAACTACCATTAAGGGTCGCATCACTTAAGCAAAAGCATAGCGTGCCCATCAAGCTAATATTTCTAGCTTCACCAACTCCTGCCATATTTTTATCCTCTGGGTAAAAGGGAAGGTTAAGAGTTATTTGTGGTGAAAAATCTAGGGAGAAGAGAGGTGTCATGTCTCATGGGCATGGGCCTCGGGAATGCAGACAGTATCCCCCATCTTGCTACCGCCTGTCCCTGTTGGATCATCAGGAGCTGTATGATCAGCAACGCAATCTTTTGTTTCTTCCGGGTTCCGTTCATCTTGGACTCGCCGCACAAGTCGTTTGGGCACCCACACTGGATCCGAGTGATTCTTGGGAAAAACACAAACAGATCCTTGTGCCCATACCAGCACGGGGTCAGGCCCATTCCAGAGCCCCGTGAGCACATCCTTCCACAAAGCCAATCCTAAGGCCGAAGGAGTGAAACTATTATGCCTATCCGCCGCTGAGCGACCAGCGTTATCCAAATTCAAAAAATTTAGGGTGAAAAGTGTCGTGGCTATTCTTTGTCTTGCTGTAGCCATCAGGGGTCCAGCTCCCCCTTTTTGTTTTTGTAACATTTCCTTGATAGTGCGATGAGCTCTTTCCACAATTCCTTGTCCTTGAGGGTTATAGGGCAGTCCATGAACTAGAGTTTGAAATTTGGTATTGATATTCCTCCCACGGTGTTCTTTCTGTTGAGGATCGTTTTTGCTATTCAGGGTCTTTTATTGTTCCATATGAATTTTTGGGTTGCTTCTTCTATTTCCATGAAGGATGAGGGTCTATAGTTCTGTTTCTTTGATGAGTCCCTGCCTGGTTTTGGGATGAGGGTTATGGTGGCTTCATAGAATTGGTTTGGTGGTGAACTTTCTCTTTCATTTTCATTGAAGAATTGGAGGAGTATTGGTGTGAGCTCTGCTTTGAAGGCCTTGTGGAATTCCACTGTAAATTCATCTGGTCCTGGACTTTTCTTAGATGGGAGGTCTCTTATTGCTGTTTCTATTTCAAGGCTTGATATGGGCCTATTAAGATGGTTTAACTCATCAATACCAAATTTCAAACTTTACTACATTACCCCAGGAATCAAAACAGCTTGGTACTGGCACAAGAACAGACCTCAGGACCAATGGAAGAGAATTGAAAACCCAGAAATGAACCCACAGACTTATAGCCATCTATTCTTTGATAAGGGAGCTAAAAAAATAGAATGGAAGAAAGACAGCCTCTTCAGTAAATGGTGCTGGCAAAATTGGTTAATCACTTGCAGAAAACTAAAGCTAGATCCTTATATATCCCCCTGCACCAGAATCAACTCCAAATGAATCAAAGACCTCAGAGTCAAAACACACACTGTGAAAACATTACAGGAAAGAATAGGAGAAAACCTAGGTCTCCTTGGCACAGGCTAAAAATTTCTTTTCTTTTCTTTTCTTTTTTGTGGGTCTGGTTGTGGGGCCTGAAATCTGGGCCTGGGCACTGTCCCTCAGCTCTTCAGCTCAAGGCTAGCACTCTCCCACTTGAGCCACAGCACCACTTCCAGCTTTTTTTTCTGCTTATGTGGCGCTGAGGAATCGAACCCAGGGCCTCATGCATGCAAGTCAAGCGCTCTACCACTGAGCCACCTTCCTAGCCCCGAAATTTTCTTACTAGAGTCCCAGAAACACAACAAATCAAAGAAAAGTTGGACAAATGGGATTGCATGAAGTTGCAGAGCTTCTGCATTGCAAAGGACATAACTAGCAAGATCAATAGAAAGCCCATGATTGGGAGAAGATCTTTACTAGCCATACAACAGACAAAGGTCTCGTATCTAAAATATACCTGGAGCTCAAAAAATTAAATTCCCCAACAACAAATCCTCAAAGAAATAACTGCCCAATAAATAAGTGGGCTAAATACTTACAGAGAAACTTCTCTGAAGAGGAAAGAAGGATGGCCAATAGACACATGAAGAAATGCTCAACCTCCCTAGCCATAAAAGAAATGCAAATCAAAACCACATTGTGATACCACCTCACTCCAGTTAGAATGGCTAGAATCAAGAACTCTAATAACAACAGATGCTGGAGGGAATGTGGACAGAAGGGAAACTTATTGCATTGTTGATAGGAGTGTTCAACCACTTCGGAAAATTGTATGGAGGTTTCTCAAAAGATTCCACATAGAGCTCCCCTATGACCCAGTAAACCTACTTTTGGGCATTTACCCAAATGATCACAAACAAGGCTATACTAAATTTACTAGCACAACTATGTTTATTGCAGCATTATTTACCATGGCTAAGATATGGAATCAACCCAGATGCCCCTCAGTAGAAGAATGGATCAAGAAAATGTGGTATATATACACAATGGAATTCTATGCCTCCAACAGAAAGAATGACATTGCCCCATTTGTTAGGAAATGGAAAGGCTTGGAAAAAATTATATTAAGTGAAGTAAGCCAGGCCCAAAGAAACATACGTCCCATGGTTTCCCTTATTTGCAATATCTAGTATATGTCTGAGTCAAGCAGAAAAGGTCAGATAAGGTGATGTTAGGGAAATGAACCCTAAGATATATATTCAAATGTTTTTTTTCTTTCATGCGATTGTTTCTAACACATTTACAAGATTATTTCTTTGTTGTTTTGTATGTGCCTCCCCCACAGTATAACCCCTGCTTTCACTGTATTTGATGTCGGTATAATTTGTGGAAGGGGAGGGAAAAAACAAATTGTTTAAATAAGGATCCAGGTGGACCCATTTCAACATTGAGATCTACAAAACGTTATGTTGAAAAATCGAACCTTACAACTTTGGAGGAGGTGTGGTGGGGGTTGGGGGTTGGGAGCACAGAGGCGTGGAGTGTGGTCAGAGGGGGAGAGGGGAAGGTATGGGAAGGGGAAACAAAGGAGGCAACAATGCTTGATAAGAAATGTACTCATTACCTTGCCCATCTAATTTTAAACCCTCTGTATGGTATTTTCACGATAAAAAACACACACACACACACACTAAAAACCTACAAACCAGAAAGTGGCACTGTGGCTTAAGTGGTTGAGCACTCACCTTGAGCTGAAGAGCTCAGGGACAGTGCTCAGGCCCAGAGTTCAAGCCCCACGACGGACCAAAAACAAAAAAACAAAACAAAACAAAAACACAAAAAACCCCTAAACCAAACAGCCCCTATAAACAGGGAGGAGTCGCAACCCTAAGATCAGATGAAATACACTTCAAATTAAAATTAACAAGAGGATATAAAGGTCATGAAATAATAATTAAGGGATGTCTCCTTCAGGAGGATATTACAATTCTAAATATCTGTCCACCAAATAATGGAGCACCCAAATTTATTCAAGATACAATACTTTCCATAAAACCTAACATAGATGCAAAGACATTAATTGTTGGGGACTTCAACACACCACTATCCCCACTAGATAGATCTACCCAGGAAAAACTCCAGAGAGAAACCTCTGATTTAAACAACAGCATAGATCAAATAGACTTAAAAAACATCTAACGAATATTTCATCCAACAGCGTCAGAATACACGTTCTTCTCAGAAGCACATGAAACATTCTCCAAAATACATTTTAGGTCACAAAGCAAGTTTGTCCAAATTGAGAAACATTGAAATTATGCCCTGCATTCTCTCAGACCGCAAGGGAATAAAATTAGAATCCAATATTAAAAGCAACCAAAGAAAATCATATAACACATGGAAACTGAACAACACACTGTTGAACCACCAATGGGTCATGGAAGAGATTGGAAAGAAAATTCATATTTTCATAGTTAACAAAAGTGAACACACAAATTACCAGGTCCTCTGGTACAGAGCAAAGGCAGTACTCACAGACAAGTTTATAGCTCTGAGTTCCTACATCAACAAATTGGAGAGATCTGAAACCAGCAATTTAATGAGGCCCCCGAAGCTCCTTGAAAAAGAGCAACAAGCTAAACCCCAATCCAACAAATGGAAACAAATACTTAAAATTAAATCATAACTAAATTAGAGTCCAAAAAGTGTAGAAAAAAGCAACAAAACAAAGAGTTGGTTCTTCGAAAAGAATTAACAAAATTAACAGACCTGTAGCAAATCTTATAGAAAAAGAAGAGAACATACCCAAATAAACCAACTCAGAGATGGGGATGGAAACATCACCACAGAAACAACCATTATTCAGAACATTATAAGGCAATACTTCTCAAACCTTTATGCTAATAAGTTTGAGAATCTAGAAGAATTGGACCAATTTCTAGCAAATATTGACATAGCCAAACTAAACCAAGATAATTTAAACCAACTTAACACACCCATATCAAGCATAGAAATAGAAACAGCTTTAAAGAGCCCTCTCACCCAACAAAAGCCCAGGACTGGATGGATTTACAGTGGAATTTTATAATGCTTTCAAAGTAGAACTCATACCAATACTCCTCCAACTTTTCAATGAAATTGAAAGTGAACGTTCACTACTAAACTCTTTGTATAAAGCCATCATAACACTCATCCCAAAACCAGGCAAGTACTCTTCAAAGAAAGAGAACTATAGACCCATTTGGTTATTGAACATTGATGCAAAACTTCTCAACAAAATTTTGGCCAATCGACTTCAACAAGTCATTAAAACAAAACATACACTATGATCAAACAGGATTCATTTCAGGGATGCAAACCTGGTTCAATATAGGCAAATCAATCAATAGAATTCATCACATCAACAAGAGCAAGGATAACAACCACATGATTATCTCAATAGGTGCATAAAAAGCATTTGACAAGACCCAACACCCCTTTATGATGAAAGCTCTGGAAAATCTAGGAACCCATGGAACATTCCTCAATATAATAAAGCCTATGTTTGACAGTCCTACAGCCAGCATTATACTTAGTTGTGAAAAGCTAAAGCCATTTCCTATAAATTCAGGAATGAGGCAAGGATATCTACTCTCTCCACTTCTCTTCAATTTAGTATTACAGTGTCTAGCTACAGCAATAAAACAAGATGCAAACATAAAGGGGATCCAAATAGGGAAACATGAATTAAAACTCTCCCTCTTTGCAGATGACATGATCCTGTATTTAAAGCCCGCATGGACTCCACTCCCATATTTCTTGAGCTGAACCGAAATTTGGCAAAGTAGCAGAGTACAAAATTAACCCTCAAAAATCAATGGATTTTCTGTATGCCAATAAAGAGAACAGCAACTCTTTTTATAATATCCCCACAAAAATAAAATACCTAGGTGTTAACTCAACTAAAGAAATGAAGGACTTCTATGATGAAAACTTTAAATACCTGAAAAAGGAAATTGAAGCTGAACTAAGAAGTGTTGCTATAATCAAGAAATCTAATAACTACAGATGCTGGAGGGGATGTGGCCAAAAGGGAGCCCTACTGCATTGTTGGTGGGAGTGTAAACTTGTTCAACCACTTTGGAAAGCAGTATGGAGGTTCCTCAAAAGAGTCCACATAAAGCTCCCCTATGACCCAGCAATCCCACTTTTCGGCATTTACCCAAGTGATAACAAACAAGGTCATACTAAAACTACCAGCACAACTATGTTTATTGCAGCATTATTTACCATAGCTAAGATATGGTACGAACCCTCATGCCCCTCAGTAGATAAGTGGATCAAGAAAATGTGACACATACACATGTGTATATGTATGTATGTATGTATGTATATATATATATATATATATATATATATATATATATATATGATGGAATTCTATGCCTCCATCAGAAAGGATGGCATTGCCTCATTTGTTAGGAAATGGAAAGACTTGGAAAAAATTATATTAAGTGAAGTATACCAGGCCCAAAGATACATAGGTCCCATAGTTTCCCTTATTTCCAATAACTAGCATAAGTCTAGGACAAGCAGAAAAGTTCAAAAGCTATGTACATATGACCATATAAGATGATGCTAAGTGAAAATAGAGACACTAGTGGTTTTACCTTTCTTGCTGTTGTTTTTTAATGTACTATGTGATTTTTTTGTTTCTTTCATATGTTCTTCCTTCGTGGTATGACCCCTGTTGCCACTGCATGTAATTCTATTGCCCTGCATCTTGTATATACATTTTTCTAATTTGAGGAGGCAAAGGAAAATAACAAAATTCTGAAGTGAGAATATAGATTGACCCATTGTAACAATGCAACATACAAGACACTATGTTGAAATGAACTTTACAACTGTTTGGGGTGAGGAGGAAGGTGGGGATGGAAGGAATAATTGGGGAAAAACAAAGGAGGGGGTAACAATGCTCGATAGGAAATGTACGCATTACCTTCTGCATGTAACTGTAACCCTTCTCTACAGTAGCTTTACAATAAAAATATATTTAAAAAGATTCTGAATCACAAATGAGTAAATGCTAGTGGATAAATGTGAAGAGTTTCTGCATAGTCAAAAACATAGTTAAGAAGATAAATAGAAAGACCAATGATTTAGAGAAGATTTTTACCAGCAGTGCATCAGACGACCTCATATTTACAATATGCTTAGAACTAAAAAATTTCCCCTTCAAACTTACCCCTCAAAGAAACAACAACCCAATTAATAAATGGCCAAAGACTTAAAAGATAATTGTTTCAGAGGAAGTAAGAATGGCCAATAGACACATGAGAAATGTCCAATACCTCTGGCCATAGAAGAAATGCAAATCAAAACACTGAGATTCTACCTAATCCCAGTTAAAAAGGTCATTATCATGAAAATTAACAATAACATATGCTGATGGGGATGTGGCCAAAAGGGAACTCTATTACACTGCTGGTTGAATGTAAACTTGTTCAACCATCCTGGAAAGCAATATGGATATTCCTCAAAAGGTTTATCTTAGCACATCCCTATGACCCAGCAATCCCACTCTTGGGCATTTATCCAATCGACCACAAACCAGGCTGCACTAAAGCTACCACCACACACATGTTCATTGCAGCATTATTTACCATAGCCAAATATAGAATCAGCCTAGATGCCCCTTAGTGGATGAATGGATCAAGAAAATATGGTATATATACTTAATGGAATTCTACTCATCCATAAAAAAGAATGATATTGTATCATTCATAAGGAACTGGGAAGGCTAGGAAAAATATTTTAAGTGAAGTAAGCCAGATTAAAAAAATAGGTTGCATGGTTTCCTTCATCTGTGTTAGCTAGAATGTGCCTAAAATCTGTAAGACAACACATTGGATGTTAAAAGACAAAAAAATATGCTGGGACATGTTAAATTATACAATTCTGTAGACATGCATGCAATGAGACCAAAGGAGGGTATTCTTAGGAGAGGATCACAAAGGCTCAATTCCATATGATTAATAATATTTTTCTAAATGAACTTCAGGAAATGGAAACAAGAGCTGTTTTGTTGCTGTTGTTAATGTATTTGTTTTCTTTTTATCTGTTAGTTTATCTGTCTTTGGGAGGCTAAGGGTGGCACAGAAAATGTGGGACAAATGGTGAACAAATACAGCAGTGTTACTCACTAGATTTTATGTTAAAAAATGAACTATTCAGCTTGTGATTGGGGACGGGGGAAAAACTGGGAGAGAGCAAGGGAAAGGGTGACATTGTTAAAAAAGAAGTGCACTCATTAACTAACATGTAACTATAATGCCTCTGCATATCACCTTTAATAACAATTAAGAAAAGGAAAAAATATCCCTTCTCTCTTACCAAAATGTATATGCATTTTGTTTCAGTCCCTAACCTTTTGGTAACTACTATTCTCCTCTTTATGTCTCTATATTAGACTTTTTTAGAAATAGAAAATAAAAATGATAAATTAAAAAGTTAAATAAACCAGGTACAGGAAGACATATATTGCATGTCCTTACTCATATTTGGAATATAAACAATTGCTTCATTCTTAGTGAATACTACTATGGCTTTTGCATTTAAAATTTCATCCCACTCCAGATATGGGTGCTTATCCCTCCATTTTCTTTGATAAACACTATCATTTTATAACATAATATCATTTTCTTCTCAAAAATATATTTTACTAGACACCAGTGACATAGCTGTATTCTTAGCTATTAAGGAGGTTGAGATCTAAGGATCATAGTTTGAAGCCAGCCTGAGCAGCAAAGTCCATAAGTGAAATCTCCAATTAACCACCAAATAGCCAGAAGTAGGAGCATGGGCTCAAGTAGTAGAGTATCAGTTCTGAGCAGAAAAAGCTCAGGGACAGTGCCCAGGCCCTGACTTCAAGCTCCAGTACTGGCACAATAACACAAATTACATATATATAATTGTTTATATTATATATATAATATACTTATACATATAGTCGACATTCTTCAGTCCAAATATAAGTTCTGTATAAAGAATTTTAAATTGCTGTTTTATTGTAACAGTCAACAAATACTTATTGAATGGTTAAATGTCACCAAACATGACATCAGTTATATTTATATACATGGAACAGACTCATTATATCCATTTTAAGTGAAATAAGGTTTAATACAGGAAATCAGGCGCTCACAAAATTATTGGTTAGAGAAATAAGCTCTAGTCTAACATTCCATCAAAAACCCTTTAATCAATACTGTTAACCTGGCTCATCAGAGGATACTGCCAACTCTGCTACATTCAGGAAGGTGATGAGTGACCCTAGTGAGGGGCTGTAGCTAGAATTCTAATGTTGACTTGAAAAGCATATCTGCCACCCAGAAATGAAGAATTTACCCTAATAGTACAACTATTTCTCAGTTTTTTGATAGTCATAATCCTACTTGGACACTGGAATATTGCTGCAGCAAGACCCAAGACTTTTGGTTTTGATGCTTAACAGTGGTCAAAATTAGTAACAAGATAATCCTCACTCATTTAGAATTTCTGAATTTTGGTCCACAGTCATGAAATTGTATCTCCTAGTATGTGTATTACAGGCAGGCATACTAGAAGGAAAAGAGGCAAATGGATCCTGTGTGTGCCTTCATTTGAAGCTACTTCCTCAAGTACACATAACAAGTTGTACAAATGAGAAGCCTTACTATACAGAGCTAGTGCAGTAAAACAGTGCTTTCTCTCTACTAAACTGCTTTAACAAGTCAAGAATTTTTTAACGCAGAGATGTTATGTTTTAGAGATGTCATTTCTTTTTGGTCTCTCTATTGCAGAATCACACTCGAGAGAAATGGATCACAATCGTCACTTCCCTTACCTGGTTAAGAAATGATTACATGGTAGCAGATGGATAGTAAGAGGGTTGGGCAGGAGGAACAATCTGCCTTGTGACAGAGATTTTACAATTAGTATTGTATATAAATGATGACACTTGGAAAACTGATGGCATTTGGTAGTAACAAAAAGCAATCATATTCTTAGTCAGTTTTAATAGTATTTTAAGATTGTTCTGATTGTTCTGATGAGAATTAACCCATTATTACTGGCATCTTGTGCTGTTGCTCCACTGACTCAATACTTGTTACATCATAGTTTGTTAATATTATTAAGGTTATAGACTCATAGAGTATGCTAGTTTCATTTTAAACCCTTAGACAAACTTTAGAAAGCCATTTTTAAAGCAAAAGGTAGAGGACTGATATTAAAAGCATAAGTGTAGGACATTTTATTTCCAACTGTGGCTGTAGGTTAGATAAAGGTAGGAAGTTTTTTTTTTTTTCAAATGTTGACCTCTAGACTCCATCACTGTACATTTTGATTTAATTGTTAAGGGTAGAAACTTAAGCCTGGACATTTTTTATAAAGTTTTTCTAAGGATTCTAATGTATAATATAGTATTGGAAATAACTGTTGAAGACTGCTTTCCCACTAGTAAGGCACCTCTGACATATCTTTCAAGTTTAAATTTTGGATGCTTATATATTAGGGTAAGGGGAGCATTCTGTTGATGTACATTATGTGACCAAAGTTTTCTAGAGGAAGTACCCTTGATACATATATAGGATAGAGCCACAGGAGAGATGGCTAATAGAGACAGCTTTGGTTTAGGTTTAAAATTTGATGGCTTTTATAAAGAAGATTTTATTGGAAGACAAGGACTAACTGGGACAGGGATATAGGAATTATGGAGGAATTTAGAAGTTCTTAAATTATGGGAATATTTTGAGATTAGGTATCACATGATCCAGACAATGGATCAACAGAACCTACAGTATTTTGGTCTGAACCTATCTTGAGATCTTTCCAAGTTGAGTGACAAAGTCAGACTTGTATTAAAGGTGAATGACTCTTAGGTTCACATACATATTACTGCCTGGGGAGGAGGCAACAATGCTTGATAAGAAATGTACTCATTACCTTGCTCATGTGATTGTAACCCCTCTGTACAGTATTTTCACAATAAAAAAGAATTACTTCTCATACAAAAAATCTTAATAATCAAGGTTCCAAACCTCATAGATTCAGTTTTAATAAATCTGAATGGCACTCGAGGAATATTTTGTTTCAGTTTAAAAAATCCTCTAGGAAGTCACAATGCAAATAAACAGTAGAGAACAACTAAACTGGATTCCCCTCCCTCAATGTTTTTTTATTTTTTGTCAGTCATGGGGCTTGAACTCTTGGCCTGGGCGTTGTACCTCAGCTCTTCAGCTCAAGACTACTGCTCTACCACTTAAGTCACAGCATCACTTCTGGTTTTCTGGTAGTTAATTGGAGATAAGCATCACAGACTTTTCTGCCCAGGGTGGCTCTGAACTGCAATCCTCAGATCTCATCCTCCTGAATAGCTAGGATTACAGGCATGAGCCATTGGTGCCTGGCCCCCCAATGATTTCTTTAAACATGTTTCACCTGTCCTCCATTTCTGCAATAAATTCTATGAACATTAGACTTCTTTGACAATCTTACTCTGACCCTATCCTACCATTTCCCTCTTTTGTTAATTCAATTCTTATGCAAGAATTAAATTGAATAAATAGATCAAACAGTTATTACTCTAACCTAAGCCACTATCTTCCCTTTGTTGGGGAGCTGCTCCTGCCGTTTCTCCTCTTAGTGTCTTCCTCAAGGTAGCCATTGGTGGCTTTTAAAATATATATCATGTTAACTCAGCTTCAAAATTGCACATTGGATTCTTATGCCACTCATAGTAAGAGCCAACTTCCTGTGATCCTATATGATCATACTCTCAGGCATTTAATTATTGTCCCCTTCAGTAACATAGTTTAGAATCACACTCACCTCTTTGCTATTCTTTGAAAATATTAGACACAGTCCCACTTGAGAGTCTTTTCTATCCTCTCTTCTAGGGATGCCTTTCCCTTAAATATCCATGTGGACATTTCCATCTCCTCCTATAGATTTTAAATGATATCATAGCAATGCATCCTACCTTTAACATCCTATTAAGATTGTAATTTTCATGGGCCAAATGCCTTAATAGACTCCTCATGAAAGGAGATATGAAGATGTCAAAGTAAGTGAAAAGACTCACAACAATGAAGTATTACTATATACCAGTTAAAGTGACTGAAATCCAGGACTTCTGGTCATACAGTCACTTTGGACGGTAATGTAGTATTTTCTCATACTTTAGCAATTATTTTCCTTGGCATTCACCCAAAAGCATCAAGAACATAGCTGCACACTAACCTGCACATCGATGTTTACTGCTTTATCTATAATTTTCTAAACATGGAAGCGATCAAGATACCCTCTAGCAGGTAGAGTGGATAAAGAAACTGTTGCACATCTAGAAAAAATATCTAATTTATTATTATTATTAAAGTTAATATTTAATTAGATTTAAAACAAATGAGCTATCAAGTCATGAAAAGACATGGAGGCCTTAATGCATATTGCTATGTCAAAGAAGTCATCTGAGAAGACTTCATAGTGTTTGACTAAGTTTGTATGGTATCTGAAAAGAACAAAACTGTAGAGACAGAACAAAAGGTTGTTGTCTGATGTTGGGTAGAAGATGAATAGGTACAGCACAGAGGGTTTTTATGACAGTAAAAGGACTCTATAATACAATGGAGAGTATATATCATTATACCTTTGTAAATACTCATCGAATCTTCAACAGTAAGACAGAACTCTAGTGTATATTGTGGACTATGTGTGATAATGATGTGTCACTGCAGGTTCAATTGTAACAAATGTACCATTCTATGGGAGCACATTGATAATAAAGGAGGCCAGGAATATGTAGAACAGGAAGCATATGGGAAATAGCTATACCTTGCACTCGAAGTTTGTTATGAACCTAAGACTAATCTAAAAATTAACTCAAAATTGCAATTCTCCATGCCAACCCCATGCACTTATCCCTAAGTCACTGTTTTATTCCTCTTCATAGCACTTATTAGCATCTGAAATACGTATACGTATCTAGTTACATATAGTTTATATGTCACTCTGTACTGGGATATTAAACCCCACAACAGCATACAAGTTTGTATATTTTGTTAATTTACTGATCTCCAGAAAATGCAAGAGTATCCACCAAAGAATAGATGGCTCATAAATGGATTTTTAAAATTTGAATTAAAATGAAAGATATTGGACTTGATATGTAATTTTTCTCATTAAGAACTAACACTGACTAATACTAAGATAAGTATGTTTCATATGTTATATTCTTGCATTTTCATAACAATTCTTTTTCCTAACAGTTCTGTCATAACAATTCTTACAACAGTATCTAATGAAGTAGGTCTGATAGTTATACCCATTTGACTGATGAGGAACAGAGGCCCAGAAAAGCTCCATTGTTAGGTCAGGCCATAGAGGTCTATTGATGCTAACCTAAATTAGTCTAGGATCATAAATCTGTTGACACATTATTAGAAATGAGTTAACCAAATTAGTTTTGACTTTAACGATTTTTGTGTGTGCCAGTCGTAGACCTTGAGCTCAAAGCCTGGGCACTGTCCCTGAGCATTTTTGCTCAATGCTAACATTCTACCACTTGAGTCACAGCTCCACTTATCATGCTTTTGGTAATTGTATAATTGAAGATAAGAATCTTTTTCTTTCCCAGCTGACTTTGAACCTTGATCCTCAGATCTCAGCTTCCTGAGTAGCTAGGATTAGAGGTGTGAGCTCCTGTTGCCTGGCCAACTTTAATGTTTTTTAAAAAGGGTGGGTGTGTTGGAGGGAATTTAAAACATTAAGAAGAAATATAAACTCATTGAACTTTAGGGAAATACTTGGAGACAGCAGGCTCTGGAAGTACCTTTCACCCTCTGGGGAAGGGTTAGAATTAAGAGTGTCACCAAAGGAATCATTTCCTTCACAGCTGGTCTTAAGAAGTTGCTTTGGCATTTAAGTCTTTGATGTATATAACAGAAGTAAAGTAGGCACAACACAAGCCCTCTAATGACAGTCAATGGACATGAAAATGTCTTGAAATATGTTAATTATCTTAATTTACTAATCACAATGTATGAATATATCAAAATACATTACTGTACCTTATGTAAATATATATACATATATTCAATCAGTATTAATAATTTTTAAAAGGCTAGAAATACTTTTCCTTTGACTGTCCTGGGTCCAGCGTGCTATAGCTTGAATTCTTTTCCTCATTGCATAGTAGCTCCAAGCCAGAGAAAAAGAGAAAGGTGTTTTTTTGTTGTTGTTGTTGTTTGGTTGTTTTTTTTTTTTTTTTTTGGTCAATGGCTGTACAAGTCTATATTTCCTTGGGCAGCATCAGAGCAGGGACAGGACTTTCAGTGGACATAAGCATGGAAAGCATGCCTCCTCCATAAAAAAAAAGCTAAATCTATCTTGAAATGTGTAAAAGGAACTTTTTTTAAGTTCTCTATTTTTTTTTCACAAATATTAAAATTCTTTTTTTCCCTTTCATTTGCCAGATACCAGCATCTTAGTGCATGTGTTCCTGTTGGTAAGAGATCAGGTGAGGCAATAACAGAGTTGTGGTATTAAGAGGTGCTTTGGCTGGGCACTGGTGGCTCACACCTGTAATCCTAGCTACTCAGGAGGCTGAGATCTGGGGATCGCGGTTCAAAGACAGTCCATGAGACCCTTATCTCCAATTAAACACCAGAAAACTGGAAGTGGTGCTGTGGCTCAAGTGGTAGACCAGTAGCCTTGAGTTGAAGAGCTCAGGGACAGCACCCAGGCCCAGAGTTCAAGCCCCACAAACAACCAAAAATAAAAAGAGGTGCTTTGTATACTCTAGCACTGTGGGGAATGTGACTGTTTCTTCTCATCCCAAACAATTTTCTTACTTGCCACAGAACTGGCATTCCTGGGCTCTTCTTCAGGAATAAAGCAAGGGTCTCTGTTAATATTAAAATATGGTACCGCTACGCTCAGCATTTTCATCAGAATTTACAAATAAAGATCCAAGAGAAGAAACCACATTCAAGCCTAAAGAGCTACAGGAGAAGCAGAAAGTTTGGACTGTGGGGTCCTGGTGTTAGAGAGGAGGCCCAGGTAACATTATTAACGGAAATCCTTGGACAGTCCTGGGAAAACCTAGATTCCTGAGGTCTAGTATTTCCCCTTCAAGAAACAATAGAATCCAATAGACTATTTTGGCAAGAATTTCTTTTTTTTTAAATTTTATTCTATCGTAAAGGTGATATACAGAGGGTTATACTTACATAAGTAACTGTAGAATAGTGTTACGCTCACCTCCTTGTTTTCTCCCAGTCTCCCCCCACAACCCCTCTCCCCCAGTAGGTATTGATGCCATGAAATGTTCCTGTGACATACTAACACTACAGAGGGAGGTTGAATAAAGCCTTTGCTTTATCTCTTGTTTTCCGCACCAGCCTAGGAGAATATCACAGACAAGACTGTGGCCTTTGAGGGTTTAGATCCACAGCTTCAATCAGACCATTAATTCCTAAGCATCACCATGCCCATTTTTCACATCTCACCAGGTATAAATTGAGAGTTCTATGCTCACCAACGCCCTTAGGAGGACAACACTAGAGCTAATAGGAAGAGGCAGTTCCTCAGTGTGATGTTATCAAATAATGAGTTAAATAAGAAAAGGCCAGGAGATGATTAAAACCAACAAATCAAATTGTAAGATATTTGAATATCTAAATTCTTTTTTAGACAATGACATTTTGTGAGAACTCATTCCTCATTCTGCCATTGTATATATGCTCAGTTTCACTGGAAGTATGTTCTCATCTGATTTATATCCAACAACAGTGACATTTCTCTTTCCATTCAGTCCCAGGCCTATTCAGAGTAAAGGCTGCCAACTGTGTCATAGTAACAGTGGCTGTGAAATGGACTATTTTCCACTAGTGAGACCAAATATGGAAAATAAAGCTTGTTTTAAAAATTCAGTTCGCAGTAGATATTTATGAATAATTTATGTGTCCTTACTTTATAACATGATACTTAAGGTACCATTGATTTATTATAAAAAGTTAAAGTCTGTTTAATGATGCTACATTATGTGTGTATTTAAAATTAAAATATAAATCAAAGGTATCATTAAATATAATTTCTTTTTGGGGGGGGGGTCGGTCATGGGCCTGAACTCTGGGCCTGGGCGCTGTCCCTCAGCTTTTCAGCTCAAGGCTAGTGCTCTACCACTTGAGCCATAGCACCACTGCCAGCTTTTTTTCCCTGCTTATGTGGTGCTGAGGAATTGAACCCAGGCCCTCATGCATGCAAGGTAAGTGCTCTACCACTGAGCCACCTTCCCAGCTCTAAATATAATTTCATATTACTATTTATTTCAAGGTCCCTTTGTTATTTTATTCTAATGCTCCTAATCTCATAATTCATGTACAAAAGAGATGACTCTAAGAAGTGACATGATAAGTAATTAAAGCATAACATTTTATGCCATAATCCTGACAAGATGAATGAAAGACAACGTAAAGTGGCCAAGGTTTTAAATCGTTGAAAAGGTATTAACATTCTTTTTGTTGTTGTTGTTGTTGGTCCATAGAGCTTGAACTCGGGGCTTGGGCTAGCGCAATCCCTCAGCTCTTTAGCTCAAGGTGAACCCTCTACCACTTGAGCCACAGCACTAGTTTTCTGGTGGTTTATTGGAGATAGGAGTCTCCCGGACTTTCTTGTCAGGGCTGGCTTTGAACTGTGATCCTCAGATCTCAGCCTCCTGAGTAGCTAGGATTACAGGTGTGAGCCACTGGTGCCCAGCAGTATTATCATTCTTATATGGAGTTTTGTCATATGAGAAAATTATGTTGATATCTGCTAATTGAACAATGTAGAAAGATTCAAAGTTGATAATACCTTTGTTGATTTGGAATGGGGTGAATTCATAGGATTGCTGTTATGTCTGGAGTTTGTGACCATGCCAAAAAGAGGGAAGCAAATTGAAGTACTGGGTGGTATGTAAGGAGATGAACGCAAAAGATATGAGAATAGTTGTCCATAGTGAGTCATGATAGAAAAGCTATACTGGGAAGAGGAGAAAGAAAAATGCCAACATTCTAATCTATACTTTCTTCTATGAAAAAGTACATTTTATGTTAACCCAGCATTTTCACTAAATGTGTCTCATTATTATTTTTAGCTTATTAATGATACTATAATAGTGACTAGTTGGTATTTATCTCCAAGGCATTTTGTGATTTGCAAGCATTTTAAGAAAAACATACTCTATCCTTGTCAGGTGACAATATTCAATACTCTCTCCTCCCAAGGCAATTTAGAAAGGGAAAAACATAGATGCCAAACAAGGAACAGATGAATAACAGAACTAGGATTTTAAAAACAACAACAGAAAATGATCTCAGAGTTTCTGATTCCTACACTAGTATGTTGAGCACGAATTTTTGCTGCTTAGCTTCAATGTGCATAATCTAAAATAACCAACAGGCAATGCAAGTCCCACAAAGTGGAATTTATTTTTGAAAGTTAATTAGTGATGCTTTCGACAAGTGTGAGTTTTCTTCCATACCTTCACAGGAAGTAAATAATGGGTATTCAGATGCTTGAGATATTGTCTTATATTCTAAGAAATGAAGAGTCATATTGGGGGAGGGCGTAGAGCTAGCTGTCAGGTGTAGTTCTTTCGGAAACTTTAAATGGCTCATGACATTTGTTAAGTTACCCAAAGTGGACACGGTGAGTAGGGACTTTTAGATTTTTTTGAAAGGTCTTTAAGTTTTGAACAGATTATAAGGCCATCTGTCTATGACATGAAGTGATGAAACTACCTCTGGTGTTTGTTGTTGTTCTATAATAATACTTTCTGGTAAAACAGGATTCTTACTGTGTGAAAATATCAGATATTATGCATGGCTAAAGAAAATATAATAAAACATTAGCATGCATATGACTATTTTCAAATTCTAACAAAGACAAGCTGCATCATATACTTGACAATAAATTGATATTGATAATATTTATTTTTTCTGATTATCTAGATGTCACACAACCAAAATGAAGGTGTCAGGGTATCGTTATAGAAGAACAATCTTCCTTGTGCCACAAATGAGCTAACGTGACAGCTGACAGTTTCAATTGCTAGAACTCTGTATAACACTGTTGATCTAGAAAAAGAGCAATAATTAATTGCCTTATGGAGCTCACTTTCTTTCAGATTGGCACCACTTCTCGGTGTTTTAAAATTACTCATGTCAAAACTAGAGGCCTTAACCTACAGCAGTGCTATTTGAATTCCCAATCCAATTTAAAGCATCATTATGGAGACAGTATTGGCTCCAGATATAGCAAAACCATTTCCCTAAGTGTTAGGTGCTTTTTAAGCTCTGGACTGCTGCTTTTTGTTCTATGATTGGAATTTTTATTATGATGCAGAGAAATTTCTTGTTTTAGTGATGAAACTCTAAACTCTAATCAATTGATTTAGAAGGACATTTATAACTGACTACCATTGGTGGCAAATATGCTGATGCATAGTGATATCTGACTTTCCTTTGACAAGCAGTTACTTGATGATTATAAAAATAAATAAATATTGACTTCCTTTCTTTGTGAGAAACAGGGGTTTTTCAGTCTCAGGCTAATCTTTCTTTCACTCTCTAGAAATCCAAGCTGCTGGTGGATTTGTTTGCCTCACTAAGGAATAAAAATCCAGTATAAAGAGATTTTTTTTAGCTAAGTTTTAAGAAGAAATTTTCTGACAATGTAGTAAAGCATGGGAACTTGTTTGGTAAATAAAGTCATGGGAAACTCAGGTGGGATTGTCTACTCACCACAAAGTCAATCAAGGATTGAGATTTGAGAGGGAAAAGCTTGCACCTTGGTCATCTCTGAGTGTACAGGAGCAAGTGACATATACTACATCCTTAGGACTATGAATTGTACATGCTAATCTCTTTGTGTGAGTGCTGGTACTGGATCTTGATCATTGGGCCTCATGCTGTGCTTGGCTTCTTGCTCAAGGCTGGTATTCTATCACTTGAGCCTTATCTGCACTTTAAGGCTAATATCTTTGGAGATCTTTCTTCCCTCACTGACTTAAATATGAGATTGTTAGCCTTATATTTGAGGCTCTTCACAACTTTCCCTCAATCCCTTTCTCCATGCTTCTTATTATTTCACACTTTTTTGGAGATTATAGGCCAACACCATATTGGATGATTGTTTCCTGCCATACACATTCACTCATATTTAGACCATCTGATCGTCTCATTATTTCCTTAACCTTCAGTTTTACCTCTTTCATTCCCTGTTGTACTTAGTTTTTCTTTGTTGGCCATGCTCTTGCCTCAATCCCCTTGTACTTTCTGTTAGTTATGCCTACAATACTCCATCCCAGATATAGAATGGGCTTCCCTAATCCTCTTTAAGACAGCTTTCATGTCACAGATTTCCTTGTGAGGCTTCCTTTGGCCACCCTATGTCAAATTGCATTCTTCCTGACCTTCTGCATGAATCTATCCTGCTTTTGTTATATCTCCACTTTTTGCTCCATACACACATATACACACTGTGTATATGTGTGTATGGAGCAAAAAGTGGAGATATACATATATACAAATGTGTATATGTGTGTATGTAACATATACAGTTATATATAAATATAGAGGTATATATGCATATGTATATAAAAATACATATACTATACATATGTATACATAAGCATGTATATGTGTATATATACTTGCATCTTTCTTTTTTTATTTATTTATTTTTATTTATTTATTTTTTTGGGGGGGTCCGGTCATGGGGCCTTGAACTCTGGGGCCTGGGCGCTGTCCCTCAGCTCTTCAGCTCAAGGCTAGCGCTCTACCACTTGAGCCACAGCGCCACTTCCAGCTTTTTCCTTTTTGCTTATGTGGGGCTGAGGAATCGAACCCAGGGCCTCAGGCATGCAAGGCAAGCACTCTACCACTGAGCCACCTTCCCAGTCCCTCTTTCTTTTTTTTAACTTGTATCTTTCTTATTCTTCATCATTTAGAGAATTTAAGCTCCACTAGGACAGAAAATGTCTGGATTCTTCAGTGCTCTACATACAACATCAATAAGGAACATTTAGCACAAAATATGCTCAATAAATATGACCTTAAAAGTGGATAAATTGGTGTTACACACTCAGCCCCAAACTCTCCACCTTTAAATCCACCTATATTGATGCCACTTCTTTCATGAAGCCCTCTTTAATTCCTACAAACATGAATTTTTTTCTTTCCTGTGACTGTCCACAACAATTTCTCCTGTCTGAAGTGAACTTACAGAATTCTTACCTATGCTGTGGTTATCTTTGAGTCTTCTTTCTTCTGGCAAATACTTGCTAATAAGCAACTTGAAGAACTCCACAGACTCATTTACCAGTGAAACAGGCATAACTAATAAAAATGAAACTCAGAACTGTTAGAATCTATGGTACTTGATCTGTGCTCTGCCCCCTCCCTTCCTTCTCCTCACTCTTTTGGCCCTCCTGAAAGCTCTCACTATGGGTATGACCAAGAGGAAGGCTCCCCCTCTCCTCATTTCCCTGTCAGAGGTACGGCAGAGGATTAAGTAAGTTGATTCCTTTTCCTATCTGATTCTACTTATAGATGAAGATGCTAAATTTCCCAGTGAATATAACTGAGAGATTGAGGTCTTTCATTCTCTAACTATCCTTTATGTCATTGGAGGAGACTTTACCCAAGGCATAGCAGAATAAAAATCCTAAGATTAAGACTGTTTTCACCCTAGCTCCCTTGTAGGGCAGAAGTTCCATTCCAGGAAAGACTTACTTTATAAGAAATACAAATTGAGGATTTTTAGCATGAGAATAAGTAACAACACAACCCAATGTGAATACACATGAAAATCCAAAGATAACTATATAATTATGAAAGGTTATCTACATGTTTATTTTCTTTGTTCTCTTTCATGATTTAAAAAGCAGTTGTATAAAATTATGTAAGGTGTTTTGTTGTTTTATTACATATAGAAATATAATAATATAACTGACCACACAACACAAATGAGGTGGGAAGGTACAATGTTATGTTAACATTAAAGGAACAATACCAGATAATAAATAAAACCTACAGAAGCAAAGAAAAAGAAACAGAAATAGTCAATGAGGTTAGTAATGCAAACTATAAAAACACACATTTCTTTCACCTTTCTATTTCCTTTATGTGTGTGTGTGTGTGTGTGTGTGTGTGTGTGTGTGTGCGCGCGTGCGCCAGCCAGTACTAGGGCTTGAACTCAGGGCCTCACACTCTTGCTTGGATTTTTTGCTCAAGGCTTGTGCTCTACCACTTGACCCATGAATCAACTTCTGACATTCTGTTGGTTAATGGGAGATAAAAGTCTAATGGACATTCCTGCCAAGGTTTCAAACCAGCATTTGGATATGGTTCTTTTTTATTGTAAAAATAATATACAGAGGGATTACAGTTACATGAGTAAGGTAATGAGTAAATTTCCTACCAAGCATTGTTACCTCCTCCTTTGTTTTTCCCCTACCATCCCTTCCCTCCCCAACTCCCCGCCAAAGCCTAAATTTTATCTAATATTGACTATAACAATATTTTAGGTTCATGTAAATTCATGATACTAGTATAGAAGGAAGATAGCATAGTATAGTAAAAATAGTACAGTAAAGAAGAGAGAAAAGAGATATATAGACTAACATTTTATATGTCACTAGAATTAAGTGAAAATAAATCCTAATAGTATTGTGCTAAAACACATTTGATAAGTCCTAACCAGTATGATAGTAGATAGAAAATACAATGAAAAACAGGTTAATATATTGCACATAGAATATTCACTTAATGCAACAGGAAGTGAGAAAGGGGAGTGGTGTAACAAAAGACCTAAAGACAGAAAATAAAACAACCTCGTACAAGTTAATTCAGCTTTCTGCATACAGACACACATGCATACATACACTCACATTTTTGCCCCTTTCATTTTCAACTTTTGGGAAATAGGAATAGTATGAATGTAGAAAAAAAATGGAATCCTAAACTGAAAAATTGAGTTTCTCTTTGCCAAGTTGCACTGCTGAGGTATATGTTTTAGCCGATCTACCCCAGTGGGGAGACAATTTGTTGTAGTGGAAAACTAGTCTTGGAAATAAGACACAGAACTGTGACAGTAAATTATTTAACAGTTCTAAACTTGAATTTCTTTAGCCATCCAAAAGAGATGATATAATTTAGCCCACGATATTATTGTGAAGATTAAAATCTCTGGTTCTCAAACTTGGTTAATTATTGGAGTCTACACTTGTTTTAACAAAATTTACATTTGTCTCCAAGCTGACATAGTTAACTCCCTAATTCCTCTTACAACAACAACTACTGTTGCCACCTTCTTGTGTATTCACTTGGCAGCAGAGGAGTTGATTTGAAAATGAACAAGTTGTCTTTTAAATTAACTTTTGCAGAGCTAATGCATACATAATTTGATAACAGAAAAAACGGGCAGAAAGTATAGAAAGTGTTCAATGAGATATCCTGACCCTCCTATTTTTGCCCAGTACCTCTCTCTCCCCAGAGGTAGCATCACAATTTATTTCAAGTGTATTTTTCAAGAAAAAACAAATATACATAATTTTATTCCTTCTCAACCTTTTTATAAAATGGCAACATCATATGCCTATTTTTCTTCAACTTGTACTTTCCTTTCAACAGTATATCAAATATTTTCATGTAAATTGATAGAAAGTTTCCTCTTTTTAAAAACCTTCTTTTTATTCCATCACATAGATATTGTATAGTTTAAACAATATATTGGTGATAGATAACTAAGTTGGTTTTGATTGAAGCAAATAATTTTTAAGTGGAAAAATAGCTGCACATAATGAATATTCCTAAATATAAAATAAATTGCTGCATGAGTTTCTTCGGACCAGAACCTACCCAGGACTACTTGGGGAATGATAGAAGGACAAGACTCAGGCTGTTGACATCATTGCTAATATTCCTCTGGTCAAACCAGACCTTATGCCCAACACTAGTGAAGAGTGCAAATGAATGGTTTCATATCAATGAGAGGGGCAAGGATTGAGAATACTAATACAATGTATTAGAATATGGTGAAATATAAATTGACCTGTTTTCTCTTATTTTCCCTGACTTCCTCTTCCAAAGAAACCCCCAATAATTTTTGCTAATTCTTGTGTGTGTGTGTGTGTGTGTGCGTGTGTGCGCGCGTGCGTGCATGCATGCATACCCATGTGCTCATGCATTTATGCACACTGGGCTTGAACTTCAGCACCTTGTATTCTTGCTTGCCTCTTTTGTTCACAGCTGTTGCTCTACCACTTTAGCCTCCAGCTTGGCTTTTTTTTTCTTTTTTTTTTTTTTAATTTAATTTAATTTTATTTGTGAACATACTGTACAGAGGAGTTACAGTTACATGGGCAGGATAATGTGTACATTTCTTACCAAGCATTGCAGCCTCCTCCTTTGTTTACCCTTCACATCCCTTCCCAGCCTCCCCCCTCCCCCCCAATCCCAATCCTTCTCCTTCCTCCCCCCGCAGCCCCCCCCCCACCAACGTTGTAAAGTTCGTTTTGGACATGACAACTTGTACTTCTCATTGTTGCAACAGGTCCACCTGTACCCTTAAACAACTGGTTTTTCCCCATCTCCTCCACAAGTTATACTGACATCAAATATAGTGAAAGCAAGGGTTATACTGTGGGGGAGGGACATACAAAGCAACAAAGAGATAATCTTATAAATGTGTTAGAAACACATGCATGAAAGAAAAAAACATTAAAATACACATCTAAGGGTTCATTTTCCTGACATCACATTATCTGACCTTTTCCGCTTGACTCATACATATACTAGATATTACAAATAAGGGAAACCATGGGACCTACGTTTCTTTGGGCCTTTTTTTCTTTTTTATCAGTCATGGGGCCTAAACTCTGGGCCTGGGAGCTGTCCCTCACCTCTTCAGCTCAAAGCTAGCGCTCTACTGCTTGAGCCACAGCTCCGCTTCCAGCTTTTTCTACTTATGTGGTGCTGAGGAATGGAACCCAAGGCTTTGTGCATATGAGGCCAGCACTCTACCACTGGAGCCACCTTTCCAGCCCCTGGAATTTTTATGTTTTATTGGAGATAGTTTCATGAGCTTTTCTGCCCAGGCTGGCTTCCACCATAATCATGCATGTCTCAATCCCCTGAGTAGGCAGGATTATAGCCATAAGCCACCAGTACTCAGCCATTGTTGCTAATTCTTGAATGTTCACTTGCAAATTTTTTTTGTTTCAGTTGTGGGGCTTGAACTCAGAGCCTGGGTGCTGTCCTTAAGTTCTTTTGCTCAAGACTAATACTCTACCACTTTGAGCCACAGCACCACTTAGGATTTTTGAGTGGTTAATTGGAGATAAGAGACTCATGGGGACTTTTCTGCCTAGGCTGACTTCGGATCTCAGCCTTCTGAGTAGCTAGGATTATAGGCATGAGCTACGGGTACCTGGCCCAGAAATATATTTTTTAAATATATGACTACACGAAATCTGCAATCTCAGTAGACACTGAGACATTGTTCTCCAAGGTAGTTTCACTAGATTACAGTCCAGCTAATTCTGAATGAAAGAATCTATTCTTTACCTGCTTTCCAATATAGTGTACAACTGAACTATTTTTTGCCATTAGCGTTTAGGTTGCAGTTATTTTTCTATTTATATATGTCCAATTGCTTTAAAAATGTGTAATACCTATTCATGTCCTTTGTCTACTTTTCTATTGGGTACACTTTTACCAATTGACTTGTAAAAACCTATATATTCATAAAATAATCCCTTTGAAGTGTTACGTTTTTTTCTCACAGTTTAGTTTGTCTTTTGACTTTACTTGTGTTTTTTTCATTTCAGGAAAGTTTAATTTGTGTGCAGTGAAATGTATCATTTTCTTTATGGTTCAGGGGATTTGAGTTTTGCTTAACATGGTGTTCCCTACTTGAGGAAATCCAATTTTGAGATTCTGATTTATCAGAGGCGGGGGTATGGTCCCAGGAATCAACAAATTGCTAAATCCTCAACAAGATACTTCAACATGATTCTAACCTTCAGCCAGGTTTGCAAACATGAATGAAACAAAAGTAAAATATAAGACATCTGGTCTATAATTAGACCTGCAATAACTGTTTATTTTTGAGTTTCTTTCTTTACTATCTTATGAGGCAACTTTGAAATTTGCCTTGTGAGGAAAGAGTAACATTCTGCATGTTTTTGTCTACTTTTTGCAAAGGTACTTACCTGGATTATTAGCATTTTAAATATTTTTGGCATCACTAAGTGGTCATCAGCTCTTCTCACAATGCATCAATGGGCATATATTGAGTGCTCATAATTTGATGAACTCTGTGAAGACTTGTTCTTAGTTTTATTAGGAACATGATGACCTTAGCCTAGTGACACATGGGAATTGAATTGCATGTCAGCAGTAGTGACTGAGTTGTGGTAATCTAGGCCCATACCTTCACCCATTTCTATCATGTAACCAAGGACATTTGTGCCATAATACCATCCGTAAGAAGAATGCCATAATACCATCTGTAGGAAGGATGCTAATCATAATTTAGTTGTGAAATAGACTGGTTCCAAATTGATCCTAAGGAGATATGACCCTATACTTGTTTTTTTCAGTGTTCACCATTTGTCAAGATATCATACTAGCTCCTTAATAATTAAACCCATTGCGCTTTTTCATTTTCTGGACTAGTCAAAATGGAAAGATTTTCTTGAAAACGCTTCTCAAATGTTAATGTACCTACAAAATTACCTGGGATCTTATTCATTACCTGCAGATGCTGATTCCTTAGGCCTAGAATAAGGATCCGAGATTCATTTTTTATTATTATCAATTGTGCAAAGAGGTTTGATTTTAACATATTCATTTATGTATACAATAAATCTTGTTCAGACTCAGATTTCCCAGCTTGCCTTCTCTCCCTTCCCATTCCAATGTCATCAAGTTTCCTTGGTCCATTTTCCCACATATACCTGGAGTATTTTTATGGCATCCATATGACTCCTGTCCAGTACTAACCATATCCCTATCAAGACATATCCCATTTTCCTAATATTCATTTTTGTTAAAGTGCATGTTAATTGCTCATAGGAGTTTCACCATGGTATCTCACATCTGTATATACCTTGCTTTAGTTGACCATATGTGTATCTACACATATGCACATATATATGTACTTGTGCATATGTGTGCATATATATGCATCTCTCTCTGTTTCTCTCTATATATATGCATGCACAGGTGTTTGCATTAGGACCTGAGATTCAACCCCAATGCTGCTGGTTCATGGATTACACTTTGAGGAAAAAGCACTAAACCAGAGTCTTACCAAGTTGTTTTCTGGTTCCTTCCTTATTTTCTTGGCATTGTACTTCTTTATTGTATTATTTATTCTCAAATACTGAACTCATTTGTGATACCATCATTTCCCAAAAGCCAGAACAGTAGGGCTGGCCAAACAAACAGCTGCCTTTAATGGGAACTAAGATTGCCTCTTCAGTCCAGAAAAGAATGCGTTGATATGATATAGTGTTTTAAGTTTCCAATTCTGGAAAGCCTTAGATTCTCAGATGAAGGGTGATGTTACCTAGGACAGTAAGGCTAGCACACCAGTTAAGTGTTCATCACATTATCACATCAGAATACCAACCATTGTTAACAGAGACAGTACTAAAGGAATGATAGTATAGAAAAAGGGTATATTCTTGTGGGACAGAAGGTACAAAAAAGGGTATATTTTGGTGAGACAGTAGGTCAAAAGTATGATATATAATAGTACTGGGTGTTAGAATGACTTTGGGTTAAATTGGATATAAAATATATCTTGGTAACCATTATCTATTAACATGCAAGGAATTAATCTTTCATTGTCAGGATATGTTGTAACTAATCTTTCAACAATGAATGTTTATACAATTGATGATCTTTTCCAAATACAAGCAACTAAATAAATTTCATTCATAATAAAAAAAGATGAAGGGAAGAGTCTAAGGTACAGGATCAGGCTTTAAAATTTTATGTTTTGAAATGTTTTGTTTTAAATGCATGTATTTTCTGTTTGACAATTTCCCCAGGGATATAATTGGCTTGTATCCTGAATGAGCTGCAGTCACCCTAACTACTGGCTCCTTAGTACCCTCATGAAAGTGATGGGTTTTCTGGATTGGACAAATAGCCTCACCCACCACAGCCTCGCCTCTCAGTTAGCTGAAGGTTTGCACTATACTAAAGACCAGACTGCACTAGTGACGTAACTAGAAAGATAAAACATGAGAAGATTATGCTCTTCCACTGAGGATCTCACCCTCTGTATTGTTTCCTTTGCTAGCTGGTTGGAAGCACATGACAGTTGAGCCCCAAGTAACAGTGATGTTGAAGGTAGGTAGGAGTATGTTGGGAAGTTGTGATGAGGTTCCCAGAGGATCATGATGCAGGGAGAGGGAGGTTTGCTCGATTGTATAGGAAAAGATAAAGGAGAATTGGCTGGCCATACTCTGTCAACAGAATGTGCTTTTATCTGAAAATGAAGAGCTGTTAACAAGTAGAAAGCAGAAAGTGTGGGACATTTTTCCTGTTACACACACACACAGACACACACACACACACACACACACACACACACACACACACACACACACACCACTGCATATAAACAACAATCCTGATCAGGTATCTTGATATTCTTTTTTTCTGTTGAAAGGACTTTTCCGTTTCCTACCGAGTTCTCTGTATTTACAGTTGTAAAAAAAAAATTCCTGGGACACGTGATTTTGAGAGATTTGCTGGGTAGGATGGGTTCAACACATCCCTCAATTGGGGGGGAGAGTGTATAAACTTGATAAGAGAGGTAAGAAAAGGATAGCTACTTCAATCATTCATAGGCTCCAGCCATAAAGGTAAGTGGGCTGTAAATGATGGGCAGCAGCTAAGGAAACCCACCAGAAAGGCGCGGGTCTGAGCTGCGCACCAACCACTAAGTGCTTACTTCCTCCAGGTCCGAGTCTCCGTTGCTCTCTAGCTCTCTCGTTCACTTTCTGTGGCTAATGCAGAGCGATGGAGCAGGCTCGAGAGAACAGCTGGAAAAAGCTCAGAGAAAGACAAATTAATAGGAGCCTGGTGTAGCAGCAAATTCTGGCACACAACGCTCAGCTGACCCGTTAAATGAGCAATCCTGTTAAGTGTGTTAATCAGCATAGCGCCGGGAGCTCAGGGGATCACTCTAGGAGACACCTGGGGGTGGAAATAGGACTCTTCATCGCAGCAGTCTAGATCCTGATGGTTCCTGGGTTATCATCTGTTTTTCCAGTACCACTTAAAGAGTGCTTTTGAAGACTGCATGACGTCGTCAGAGAGCAAGTGGTCAAGAGCATAGCGGGTGAGCCTCAGGCAGGCTGAAGAGCTATGGGGATCTTGGATCTAGCTGTGAGTGGCCCCCTTCCCCGGGTCCCAGGACGGTACCTGGCCTTTCCTAAGTCTGACAGAACTGGAGAACACTGTATTCAAGAACTTTTGCATGCGAGGAGTGGAAAAGGAGTTATCTCCAGTACTGGGAAGCTTAATTATAAATTAAAAAGTTGATCTGTGCCTTTGAAACAATGAGATGTACAAGACACTATGTTGAAACACGAACTTTACAATTTAGGCAGGGAAGCGGGGAGTGTAGTTATGGAGGTGGGAGGGAAAGGAGGGTAGGGGAAAAACAAAGGAGGAGGCAACAATGCTGGATAAGAAATGTACTCATTTTTCGACATGACAACGTTGGTGCGGGGGGGGGGGAGGGGGGATGATTGGGTGGGGGGGGGTGGGGGGGAGGCTGGGAAGGGATGTGAAGGGTAAACAAAGGAGGAGGCTGCAATGCTTGATAAGAAAATGAACGTATTATCCTGCCCATGTAATTGTAACCCCTCTGTACAGTATGTTCACAAAAAAATAAAATAAAATGAAAAAAATTCAAATGGAAACAATAAAACTCAACAGCAGAAAGGAAAAAAAGAGAAAGAAATGTACTCATTATCTTGCTCATGCAACTGTAACCCCTCTGTGCAGTATTTTTACGATAAAAAGTATTAAAAAGCAATAGTTTCTGGCTGGCGGGGAAACCAAACAGCTGAACTCTTGGCTGGACTAGATGTCAGTTAAGTGGCTGGATAAAGGTAAGAAAAGCTGAAAAACTTCGTTAGTGGTGGTGTGCACCTCAATTCAGCTGAATGCTCGCTAGCCTAACTCTTTATGCCGGCCTGTTCCAGTAGGGACGCTAGACGGCGCTGCCGGGACGCTCTCTTCCCTTTTCCCTGAGAAAGGTAAGAGAAGCGCGTTTTTAAACCAGAGGATTGGGGACTTGGGGTTGGCAGCTTTCCCCGATCTCATTCCGCTTCCCCTCCCGACGTTCCCAAATCCACAGGGGTGTGGAAGAGAAGGAGGAGCAGAAGCAGCCCATTTCCGTGACGTGTCGACTGGTTCTCTAATTCCCACCCCCTCCTGGTTGCAATCAGACAGGAGGCACCAAACTGTTGACGAAGAAAAGGCGGCTCATGGTGACTTGTACTGCTCTCCTGCCCTATACTCCAGGCACATTTTGGAGGCGATAGCAGGGGTGGCGGGATGTGAGACTAGCCCAAAGCTCACTTCTCTGAGCTTGGGCGTGTGGGCTTTTGCGCACTGGCTGGAGGGTTCTCCGGGAAAGCTGAAGCAGCACCCGGAGGGAGGGAGGCGGGCGGGCAGAGTTCGCACCTGCCGCCTGCGGACGCCCGGGGTGAGCTGGTGGATCTGTTGCCTTCTGGAGCTTGCTTGCCTCTCCAGGGGCCGCTAGGGCCACCGGCTGAGGTGGCGGAGTCCTGTCACCTAGGAGATGTGCTGCTGATCAAGGGTGCTCCGAAGCGAAGTCGCACAGAAGGGACTGGTAGGCACTTTAAGAGTCTAGTCATTGAGTCAAACCGCAGCAGCAACCTGCCAAGGTAACTAAAGGGCCCAATGGCTTAGCAACCTTCCTGCACCTCTCCCCCAATAAATCCCTCCTCCTCAAATCTCTAGAAGCTCTGCTGAACTCTAGAAATCTTTCCTTGGCGGAGAGAAGTTTCCTGGCATCCTCGTTGGCTCCGATTGAGAGTGGAGAAGGCGGGCGGGGCCGTTCGTTCCGCTGCTAGAGGGAGTCGCGGTATTGCCCCGTGCCTCCTTCACCCCGCCTTGTTTTGGGGCAGTCTTTTTGATCGCTCAGGAAGTCCAAGTTCGCGCTCTTCAGAACCCGGCTCGCCACCTCGCCCTCGACATGGAACTACATGCCTGAACCTATCCAACCTTGCTGATTGTTGTTTTTGTACGAGACCCAGGTAACGCCTGATCTCCTGATGATAGTTGTTTCGCGAGGGCTGGTTGGGGAGACCGCGTTGTGCCTCTCAGGTGGCTGCAGAGAGCAGACAGGCCAAGGCAATCTGAGGTTACACAGTTCCTTTGTAGCCCCAGTCCCCGTGCCTGGTTATATGTCATATTGCTTTCTCACCCTTATATCTTTTATTTGGTTGCTGTTGTTATTGAAAGTTTAGGGAACAGAGGTCCCAAGGCTGGGGTGGGAGTAGGGGGTGGTTCTTTGGTTGATCGGAGCGCGCGAAGTGTCAGGTGCAGGAGACCAGTTTTTTTTTTTTTTTTTTTTTTTTTTTGCGTTTCCAAGACAAGATCTTTGTAATTTCTGCAGTTGTTGCAGCCTCCAAGGCAATTAGCTACTAGCCGCTTCGGACTTCCTCATCTTTTCTACGGGTGGTCAGGATACCAACTCGGTGCGGGGGATGGGGTTCAAGGTAACTCCTGGGTAGAGCAGCAAGGGACTCCGCAGTTTGCGCTCTCGCTCCTGGGGATTCCTACAGGGCAAGGAGGAGACAGCAGGGAGCATTAATGATCTAAGCCTTCCCTCTGAGACGGGACTGTCCTGCCTACCCGGAGTGACTCTTCCTCCTCCAGAAACCTCCTCTTAAGAGTCTTTGTGTGTGTGTGTGTGTGTGTGTGTGTGAGAGAGAGAGAGAGAGAGAGAGAGAGAGAGAGAGAGAGAGAGAGAGAGAGAGAGAGAGAGAGAGAGAGAGAAACCTTTTTTCCACACCATAGCTCAGGGGTGAGGATAGGACCCATGTGGAGTTTTACTTGAGACTCCTTGTGAAAAAATTTCAGGAAGGGACGATACGGGCCATCACTCATGAGCAGGTCACTTGGTTTGGGTAACCAGCTTGTTCAGCCACCATAATACTTTTAAGAAGAAAAAACAATGGTTTGGTAAGAAATATAGGTCCTCATAATTCTCCGTTCCAGATTCCCCTCCTCGCCTCCCCCCCCCCGCCCCCCCCCCCGCCTCCCAGTTCCTGCAGGCAGTCTCCCCCCCCCCCCATTCCTGCAGGCAGTCCCGGGGCTTAGCTCTCAGGCCCACCACCGACTTAGTGGGAACCATTAGTATCAGTTCTTCCACCTCGCCCTTGGGGCACCTACAAAGTTACCAGTGAGATGAAGTATTGCAAAAGTACTTCTGGGCTGAAAGCTACTTTGGCACCTACCATGGGGGGGGCGGGGGGGGGGGGGAAGGTGTTGTTTGAAGGGGGATTCTATGTTAAGATTATCATGCCTCTGAGTGGAGAAGCAGCACCTGGCTCACCACCAATGTATTCATCCTCATTTTATATACACTCCCAAGAATTCCTTCTTTCTTTTCCTGGTCAAAGAAATCAGGTTGTAAATTATCAAACACTGGATGCAGCAGAGAGAGGAAAGAGAGAAAAGTATGTGTTCTTGACTGCTTGGAAGTTCAGATTCCTTGGAAGGAGAATGTCCAGGATAGGTGTGGGAATTATTTAACTACTGAAACACCCATTGTCTCCAGCCCCCACCTCACGGCGATAAGCAGGAGTTGTTGGGTCTTCCTGAGGGCTTGAGGGTACTGGCACCCAGGTAATGCTGGGGTCTTTGCCTATGACCGCTGACATTTCACCTTCTGCCTCCTCTTGTGGCTGAGAAGATCACATTCTTCTTAGCGTTCCCTGCTTCTCAGATGGAAATTGGGGCATGGAGTTCCCAGGTATTTCTGAGAATAGGCTTCAGCGGAAGCACCTACTTTTTGCCTCTTCCACCCTTTTCTCCTTCTCTCCTCAGCCTAGCAACCTCTGCTATCGGGCTGCTACTGTGGGTGTTGCAAGGCAGTGGCTGGACCTGATGCAGTGGCTCCAACTCTGAGACTGCCTGCTCACCCTGTAAGCCTTCCAGTGTTCTTGCCGCCTTGGGCTAAACATCCCACAATTACATGTGCTGGAAGAAGATGATTTAAATAGAAAGCATTTAAATGCGGGTAAAAGGCTGTAACATCAAAGGCTCCAGGCTCACTCTAGCCTCAGCTGGTGGGAAAGAGGGGTGAGCAGTAACCAGTGCTGCCTCAGTGGCAAGCCATGGCTGCTTCTTCTCCTGCCCTAAAGGCCAAGGGTAGGCATTTAGAGCAATTGCATTGGGATTTAAACAATTTTGCCATCTAAGTGTGTCCTCGGATTTGAGTTGTCTTAACTGGCATTGAGCAATGGGGAGTTTTCAGTTTGGAGGGCTCCTACCACAAGGACCACTGTGTACAGATATTGAGATATTGGGATATTGAGGTCTCCCCTGGACTGTGGACATTACAAGTAAAATCAAACATGCCTTCTGAATTTCCCATTAAGTCCCTCAGTCTTGTTTTCTTAAAGGAGTGGAAGCTTCTTGTTTGCTGAGTATCAGCACTTGAGTCCGCACACAGGCCAGGATGGTGCAGCTAATTAAGGAGCAGCCCAAATCTCCCACCATGTTTCCACATGAATAAAACCAATTGGCATTTCATTTACCTTTTGGAAGATGTCCTCTCATGAGCTTGAACATAGAAAAGAGATGAATTATAAAGTGATGCTCCCTATCTTGTTGTAAAACAAATTTCCTTTTATTAAATATGTTGGCTTGTATAATTTAGTGCAGTGGCTTGTGCCAAACACGGGCTATTTGGGAAGAATGGGAAAATCTGGGAAAGGAAAATGAATCCAAATATAGTTGAAAGTTCATTTATTTCAGTCAAAACAGAATTGTGTAGTGTGTGAGGTGATGGTCTGAGTAGTTTCTGTGACAGGTTGTAGTAGTATAATGACACTTTAAGGGGAAAAATGCATTTCTTCCCATATATTTGGTTATCTCCATAACTGTGAAAACAACAGCAAGGACTGCTAGAATGCACATACTGGCTTTTTCATTTGAGAAGTACCATAAGTTCCTTGGTACAAGTGTACTGTAATTGAATGAAAAAGATAAAAGATAGCAAGTTTGAGTTTTCAGTGGTAGGACATAAAATTAAAGCCAGGCACTGTTACCTCACACCTGTAATTCTAGCTACCCAACAGGTTTAGATTAGTTCAAAGCCAGCCCTGGCAGGAAAGTCCCTAAGGTTCTTATGTCCAATAAACTACCAAAAAGCCAGAAGTGCAGGTATTGCTTAAATGGGAGAGCACTAGCATGGAGGAAAAAAGCCCAGGGACATCCCCGAGGCCTTGAGTTCAATCTCCAGGTCTGGCACACACAAGCATATGCACAAAAGATATAAAAGTAAGAAAAATCACCGCCTCACCTCAAAGAAGGGGATAACATAGCTTTTTTTCTAGCATTTGTCAGCAGTCCAAAGCTTTAATGGTAGAAATATAGGTCAGGAAGCGGTGATTAGAACCAACTTGGTGGAGGAAGATAAATGTTGAATGTGTGATGTGTTTTGTTGTTTTTTGGTGGTGGTAGGAATTGAACACAGGGCCTCACACTTGCTAGGCATGTGCTCTAGCACTCAGGCTATGCCTCTAGCTCCTTTTTGCATTGGTTATTTTCAAGGTATAGTCTTGCTTTATGACCAGGATGGCCCAAGCTTCCATCCTCCTACTTGGGCTTCCCATTGTTTGAGACTGAGTTTTGTGAATATTTTTGCCTGAGGTGGCTTAAGTAGGTACAATTACAGGCTTGAACCACTGTATTCTCCTTGCAATATGTGCTTCAGTTTTTCTAAACTCAGAACTGAGAATGAAGCATTATGCTGAGCCTTTGACCTGACAGTCCTATAGATTTTGCCAAAATAAAGTGTTGCCTGATGCAACAAAGATACATCGCACGGTTCCATCTGGCCAAGGTTACCACTTCCACTTGTTGGGCTAGTTCCATTTGAGCTAGCTGCTTATAAGATCACAGGTTCTGCAGTGAGTCCATTGTAAACCAGTTTGTTTTGGGCTTCCTCTACCACAGACATGGTTCTAAGTATTTGGTCAAATTTTCTAAATACATATTTTCTGTGTCAAGGAGCCTGGGTTTGGACTTCTACTCAGTTTATTTTTCTCCCTAAAGCTCATATCTTCTCGTTGCTGTACCTTGGCTTCTTCCCTGAATTCTGAAATGTGTGGGTACTTTTTAAACTTAATTTGTTCTATTCTTCTATCTGAGTGTCCTATTGGCATACAAAATATAATAATTTCTTGGTAACTAGTATATTTGTCCCAGACTCCTTGAATTCCAATTTTCATAGATGCTTAAGCCCCTTATATAAAATAGGTTCTATTTTCATGTAACCTACCAAACCCTTCTATATACTTTTTTTTGTCAGTCGTGGGGCTTAAACTCTGGGCCTGAGCACAGTCCCTCAGCTCTTCAGCTCAAGGCTAGTGCTCTACCACTTGAGCCACACTGCCACTTCCAGCTTTTTCTGCTTATGTGGTGCTGAATTGAACCCAGGGCCTCATGTATGCAAGGCAAGCACTCTACCACTGAGCTACCTTTCCAGACCCCCTTCCATACACTTTTAAATCATTTCTAGATTATTTTCAATATCTATGATGTACATAGTAAATAAATAGTTATAATGTATTATTTAGGGAATAATGGAGATGTTCCTATAGTCACTATTACTTCTGACTATTTTCTATGAATGGTTGTTGAATCCACAAATACAGACCCATGGATATTGAGGGCCAACTCAAACTTGCCATTGTTTCTCAAGCAAATTTTTGTTTTTGTCTGCTTCATTTAATGATTCTCTATTCTCAGGCCCCCTAATCTCATTCATCTGTGAAGTCTTTGCATGCTTCATCCACTCCTGCATTGTGCATTCTGTCTCTTACTAAATACTTTGAGTTCTATCTCTGGGATGAGTTTGCTGCTTTGTATTCCTGCTCACATTCAGGTCTTCTGGACTCTTGACCCGTCCTTTCATTTTTTATTATTTATTTATTTATTTATTTTTGCTGGGCTTGAACTTGAACTTTTATACTTGTCTAGTGCTTTACTATTTGAACTACAGCTCCATTTCCAGCCTTTTGGTACTTAATTGGAGATAACAGTCTCTCAGGCTTTCTTACCTGGGCTGGTTTTCAATCACAGGCCTCAGATATCAGTATCCAGAGTAGCTAGGATTATAGGCAAGAGCCACTGGCACCTGACCTTTGCCCTGGCCTTTCATAAAACTTTCTTCTTGTTGTCTTTAGTCTGCTTTCCAAATCAATATATCCTGCATATTTTGTCTGGTCTTTTTGAACCCCATTTGGTGTTTTATTTTTAAGTGTCCGATACCTAATGAGTGAATGTTGAGTGGTACAAATTGTTATGGAATCTGAATATTTCTACAAATTTGTGTGGCTTGATACATTAAATAGGTTTCCTTTTAGACCTGAAAAGTTCTCTACTATTGAATAAGTGCCAGCATGCATAACTATTTGGTGAGTATGCAAACAGATTTGGCAAACTGATTATATGAAATTTGTTACTACTAATCCAGAAAATCGGTATCATCTTTGCAGCATCCTTTAATCTTCATCATCATTTTAATTTATGTGTTGTCTCCTATTTGTTTAACTGCTGAGATTACATCTTTTAAAATTGTTATAACTGTGTTTTGGAGTCTTGTCCTTTGAAGTCATTTACCATGCCCAAATAGGCTGCTTTGTGTGGGCTTACTTGGGTATAAGAAACATCCAAATAATGATATATTGTTCTGAATTTTTAACATTTATGCTGTGCTTGCTTTGCTTTTCTGTTAAATGCGTTTCCCATTTCCTTACCTGGCTTAATGTTTACAGTTAGCTTGTGAGGTAAGTAAAGACTTTTGCCCCACTTTACTAAGTCCTAAGCCTCGGTGTACTTAAGCTTATTTCTCTCTACTTCCTTGCTCATACGATGATCTAACCAGTCTAATATGATTTTTGCTATCCATCCTTTGTGCCTTTTCTTACATTAGTATTTTATTCCAGAACTCTTCTTCTTCTCCTTCCTGTCTTTGCCTGTTGAAAATGAACCATATTCAGGAAGTATCTTAATTGTCAAATCTTCCATATAGTCCTACCACATTTCATTCTCATGCCTCTAAACAAAAAGAATCCCTCTCTTCATGGTACTCTTTTTGACAATTTGATTATTCCATTTTAATGGTAGTTATCCAAATCTACGGTAACTATTGTTATTTGTGTACTATATTATCTTTTCTATCAAAATGTAAACTTCTTGCCAAGTGCCTGTAACTCAGCCTGTAATCCTAGCTGCTCAAGAAGTGAGGATTTTAGGATCACAATTTGAAGCTAGCCTAGGCAGGAAAGTCCCTGAGACTTATTCCTAATTAACTATGAATAAGCCAGAGGGGAGCTGTGGCTCAAGTGACAACATGCTAGGCTTGAACATAAAAGCTCAGAGATAGGGCTCTGAATTCAAGCGCCAATGCCAACACATACACAACAAATTAAACTTCTTTAAGACTCTTACCTACATCTTCTTTGGCAGATAAGCATAAAGAGGGCATCTGTTACATATTTATTTAATGAAATTGCCTTTGAGATCACAGGAGTAGCCTGAGCATTTTACTGAAAGTCTCCTATTTATAAGATAGTTTCAGGTTAAATGGGGGAATTTCTAATAGTGTTATCTACCAACAATCCTGTGAGTCATTATAATGGGACAATGGTCTTTAGAAAAGCTATGCTCTAGAAGGGCTTTGGTCAATAACAAGAAACTGTCTAAATTTGTATTGATTATAATGAACTAAAACTCAAAATTCAATTCAACAGTCATAGTAGCCACATTTCATGTTGAAAAGAATAGCTATAGAACATTTTCATCACTGTGAAAAGTTCTAGTGGGCAACATTACTATATAACAGTGTTTCTCAACACTGTTTGGCAGTACTGGGGCTTGAGCTCAGGGCCCTGTGCTTGCTAGGAAAGAATTCTACCACTTGAGCCACATCTCCAGTCCTTTTTACTTTTATTTTTCAGGTAGAATATTACACTTTTTGCCTGGGCTAGCCCTAAACTCTGATCCACCTACTTTTATCTTTCATGTAATTGGGATTGCAGGCATAGATCACCATACCTGGCTTGTTCTTTGAGATAGGTCTTTTTTCTAGGCTAGCCTATCTCCTCTTCATAAGTAATTGAGATTACAGGCATGAACCGCTGTGCCTGGCCCTTTTGTCAACATTTGTTACTATCAGAAACATGTTCACAATGACAACTACTTTCATGGGCTTATGGAGTTAGTTGAAGTTTCAGGTGCTACTACTTTCCTTCCCTCCTTGATAACATTATAGGAATTGCCTTGATTCTATTTGGAGAAAAGTAGATATTTATATCATTCCAAATATCAAAATAAATTCCAGATTAAAATATGAAGAAGATGATAAAACCTTGTTCTGCCACATATAATTGCATTGAAAATTACAATGATTAAAATACTGTAGTATTTGTGGAGAATCAGAGACATTAATTCAACAGCACAATATTGAAATAAAAAATAAACACATAGTATGGATTTTAAGAAATATGTTAAAAGACTTCTCAAATCCATGGGGTTTGAAAAGTTTATTTTCCAATAAGTGTGGGTAGGGCAATAAAGCTAGTAATTGAAGAGAAATTTAATAAAGTTACATCTAATAAAGCTGAGCGCCAGTGGCCTCTAATCCTAGTTACTCAGGAGGCTGAGATCTGAGTATTGCAATTCAAAGCCAGCCCTGGAAAGAAAGTCAGTGAGACTCTTATCTCCAATAAACCACCAGAAAACCAGAAGTGGCACTGTGGCTCAAATGGTAGAGTGCTGGCCTTGAGTGCTGGCCTTGAGCTAATGAGCTGAGGGACAGTGCCAAGGCCCAGAGTTCAAGCCCCAGGACAGACAAAAAAAAAAGTTACATCAAAACTCATTATTTAAACCAAAATAAATTTAAGCTGAACCAAGAATTTACATGAGAAAAGATATTGAAACAACAAAGACACTGAAAATATTTTATATTATTTTAAATTATTTTTGGTTTTTTAAAATAATTTTTATAGCCTAAACATGGAGAAGTCCCTTTAAATCATTTTATGGATACTGAAAACAAGGAAAAGATGAATACATTTAAATTTCATGAAACCCTGTATGGCAAAAAAATGTTATGTTAAAAAGCAGCCTGCCAACTAGGAAAATGTCTATTTCATAACAGTAGATAGAAATTCATAATATAAAGATAACTTCGATACATCAGTTATAAAATAAATTTCATAGAAAAATGGGAGACAGTTAAGAACACACTATCCACAGCAGAAGGAATACCAACCTCAAATTTGCAAGTGAAAATGAATGGTTTTTAAACCTATTACATTAAGGAAAGCAATTTATTCTTGAATTAGTGTATATTTGTAATATAGGGAAGGTTATTGTGGTATTTACATATATATGTGCAGTGTACTTGGAACCTGTTTATCCCCCTCCCCACGTTCCTATTCTTCTTTTTCCTTTTCCCCAATTTTTCAAATAGCATTTGGTGTATTTTACTCTACTGTTATTGTTGTGAGGTGTGTGTGTGTGTGTGTGTGTGTGTGTGTGTGTGTGTGTGTGATATCCTTTGATTCTTTTCATTGAACTATATTCTTTTCTTTCCCTTCCCAGTGGTTCCCTCTGAGACAGTCCTAATTTTAAATTCATGACCCATTACCATTGCCATCATTATCAAAAAATCAACAGGGACATAATATTGGCAAAGTTATGGTGACATAGATGATCTAATGTTCCCATTTAAGTTGGTTTATTTCTGGGGGTTGGGTTGACAATCTGAACAAAAGTGCCAAATGCTTTTTATGCTCTCGCAATTTTACTAAGAAATTGTTCTAAGGATATAAATGGGAGTGCTAAAATATGTGTAGACAAGGTTGTTCATTGTTTTACTTACTGTAATAATGCTTTGGAAACAAACTAAATGGCTGTAACAGTGGAATGACTAGGTCAATTGAGACTTACCAGTTCAGCCAATTAATTTGTACAATGTACAACTGCATTTACAAATATGAAGATAGATGGGTAAATACAATTTAGTAACATATGATAAAAGTACTATAGTTCTCTATGTCATTTCGTGTGTTTCTGCACATCTGTGTTGTAAATAAGCTTATGAAATATATAGAAAAAATTTCATCAAAATTATAGAGGGACTTTCTTTTTAAAGATTTGTTTGTACTTTTAGTTATTGTTTATATTAACTGTGACAAAATACAAGCATATATGATATAATACTTGTAAAATGCTCCTCTCCATATAAAATATTCAGATATTCAAAATATGGTAAGCTAGTCAAAGTTAAATGCAAGTGTCTCAAGAATTCAAGGGATAGCTGTATTCACTCTTTTCCTCTTGTTCATGTTCCTTCTCCTCTCCCTTTCTATACTAACCTAATTCCCATGTTTTGTCTTCAAGGTCAATAATTCCATTGGTTTTCAGAAGTTCCATTTCCTTATTTTCATACACAGTCACATTTGCATTGGCTAGTAAGAATAGTTTTCCCTCATTTTAACCAAGTGTGTGTGTGGAGGGGGTAGGTTTAGTGGAAGTAGTTGAAAGAAATTTCACTTTTATCTCTTCTATAAAGTAGCAAGCAGGGGCATTGGTTGAGTGGGAACTGGGAGACATAGTCCGGAAGGAAGATTGGAGCAGCCTGTTGAAGCACTGGAGCTTGGGGTAAGAAGAGTATTAGGAAATATAGAAGAATATCTAGACAACATTGAGTGAACAAATGTAGATAGAGATCATGAATTTATATAGGTAGTTATTTCATGTTATATTCCAGTACAAGAGTGGAGGGAATGAATGGTTGAGTTGATGCAGGACTGAGTTTTCCCAGAAGATTCAATGGAAGAACAATAGAAGAAATTGAAATTAATACAAGTTGTGGACATGATGAACCAGAATGATGGCAAAATGAATCAGGATCCTGAGGTGAGAAGAAAGTACAAGGGTGGTCAGAGTCTGTGTGAAGAGAACATAAAGACAGGAATGTGGACACTAGTCGCTCATGCCTGTAATCCTAGCTACTGAAGGAGATTGAGATTTGAGGGTTGTGGGTTGAAGCCAGGCTGAGAAGAAAAGTCAGTGACTCTTATCTCCACAAAGAGGCTCAGGGATAGTGCCAGGTCTTGAGTTTGAGCCCCAGGACCAGAAACAACAACAACAACAATAACACAGGGTAGTGAGGCAGGCTAGCAGTGGCTTCTTGCATGTAATAAGAGAGTTTGAGGTATTGTAGTCCCACAGAGGCTAGAGCCTATATAAAGATGTCTTCTTTGTGGAACTGTAGCATGAACAAGGTCAGACAAATGATTAAGAAATTGACAATTCTATTAAGAATAACTGGAATAAATTTTTCACTATCATGATAGAAGGAATAAAATATGGAAAAAGAAAAGTGAGAAGAGATTGTGATGTTTAATCAGAAGTATCAGAAACAATGAGAAAATCTACAAAGGGTATATAAAGAATTATGTAATTTATACAAGTATAAAAATTATTGATAATTATGGGAATCAGACAAGAAGGGGAAAGAGAGGAGACTGATTTTTAGCGTATATTTTTGATTAATTACAACAAATAACTTTTTTTATTTTTTATTGTGAAAATACTGTACAGAGGGGTTACAATTACTTGGGCAAGATAATGAGTACATTTCTTATCAAGCATTGTAGCCTCCTCCTTAGTTTCCCCTTCCCATCCTCCCCCCCGCCCCCCCAGCCCTCCCTGCTATCCCCCCTCCCCCCAACCAAAGTTGTAAAGTTCATTTTTCGACATAACAACTTGTACATCTCATTGTTGCAATGGGTCCACCTGTATCCCTATTTGAATGATTTGTTTTTCCCCTTCCCCTCCACAAATTATACCGACATTAAATACAGTGAAAGCAGGGGTTATAATGTGGGGGAGGGACATACAAAGCAACAAAGAAATAATCTTATAAATGTGTTAGAAACAATCACATGAAAGAAAAAAAAACATTTGAATACGTATCTTAGGGTTCATTTCCCTAACATCACCTTATTAAGTGAAGTAAGCCAGGCCCAAAGAAACATAGGTCCCATGGTTTCCCTTATTTTCAATATCTAGTATATGTCTGAGTCAAGCAGAAAAGGTCAGACAACAAATAACATTTTATCATTAGAAAACGAGACAAATTTAATTCCCACCCCAATGTTTTCTCTACTCCATGCTAATGAATTTGTACTGTCTTATAGGCATATCAAATTTCCCTTATAAAACTTCCCACTACTTCTTAGTCATGGATGTAGCTCACCTACTTCATAATTTCCCTGTGATAGAAAACTTGACAAAAAGTGTTTTCTAAAGTAAAAAGACCTGGCTCCTTTAAATAGATCACAGTGGGTGTTTAGTGTGGTTTCAAGACCTTGGATAGAGTCACCAAAAGCTCATGGTTGAAGACTGTTTCCTAGTTCGGAGCTTCGTCAACATTTGGGTCATGAACCACAGAGCTCTCCCTCCTGAATCTGGTAGTTTTTTCTCCTGACTTCCACTTGTTACTTTGTACCTTTGGCAAACACTACTAAAGGGACCCATTAGTTATTAGTTCATGAAGAACCAAGCTTAAGAAAAGAATCATGCTTTACTGAATACTTGTAGTGTGTCTGACCCTGACACAGAGAAAGTCTGTGAAGAAGGTAATATTTGCCATAAAAAGGAGGCAATGTGCTAAAGGAGACGAAGGTAAGGGAAAGTGTGCTATTAAGATTCCTACCGTCAACTCCCTTTTTTCTCTTCTTCGACCATGCTCTGTAACCTTGAGTATGGCACTTCTTCACATAGCCCTAGATTCTTCCTCTCTAGACTGATAAGACTGGACTAGATCAATGGTTCTCAAACTTTAGCATGCGTTTGAATTACCTGGGGTGCTTGTTACAGAGAAAGCTTTCTGTAGCCTTACACATTTATTCAATCAGTTTATCTGGGAGGGGTTGGACAGAAATAGACATTTTTAACAAGTTCCCATGGTAGTTCTGACACATGTGGTTCTTAAACCACACTTTAAGTTCACTTTACATTCTAACGTTCACTAGCATGGTATCTATGTGGCTCTGGTATCTATGTAGCACTGGTAGGGATAGGAATGAAAACAGAGGTAGAGTTGGAAGAATGATTTCTCTTATTCATATGTATAGACTCAGAAAATATTAAGAACCTACTTGTGCTCACTGAAGACCTATTGCTCAGTTTTTCATAGGTATTTAATTAATTTTGGTGTCATAGAAAGGAATTAGGGGATGGGCAGCTTATGTCGAAGTTTTAAATACACAGACAAATGTTTAGCAATGTATATGTTAATTTAAAATGGACGTAAGATGGGCTGGGAAGGTGGCTCCGTAGTAGAGTGCTTGCCTTGCATGCATGAGGCCTTGGGTTCAATTCCTCAGCACCTCATGAGCACAAAAAGCTGGAAGTTGAACTCTGGCTCAACTGGTAGAGTGCTAGCCTTGAGCTGAAGAGCTGAGGGACAGTGTCCAGCCCCAGAGTTCAAGCCCCACAACTGGCAAAAAAAAAACAAAACAAAGCAAAAACAAAACAAAACACGGACGTAAGAAATTGTGACTATTCATAATAACAAAAGATTGGAAACAAGCCAAATGTCCATCACCTGGTAAATGGATATACAAATTATAGCATGTATATTGTATGGAATATTATGTTAATTAAAAAGGAATTCAATACTGATGCCTGATAGACAATGGATGAGCTTTGGAAACTAAGTGAAGCAAGTCAGATACAATGCAATATATGATTCTCCTCATCTGAAATGCTCAGATTAAGAACATCAATACAGAAAGTAAGTAGACTAGTACTTGCCAATGACTAGGCTTGGCTTATTAAGTTGGGAAAATAGAGTACAACTGCTGTTATTAGGTTTGTTTTGGAATGTTAAAATTCGTTGTGTTGTGCAACTCCGTGGATGTGCTAAAAGCTATTAATTATCACTTTAAGTGTATGAATTTATGGTAGACAAATTCTATCTCAAAAGTGCACAATATATATGTATATATCCATAATAGAAGCCATAAGGTTACTTGTGGACTATTTACTGAATTAGAAAAAAAAGTTTAATATTCCTTACTATAAGTGGAAAATCAAGCGAGATACTTTTGTTGGATATTTTAAATAGACACATTTTAAATCACTATGCTTCCTATTTCAGGTGGGCTTAGGTGTCTATTCTGTGTGACAGTTGGGTACACAAGGAAGATTTTTAGTCACTAGCTTGTAAGCATTTGTTACATTCCCTTTAATTAAATTCAAGCATTTCTGTGTATTAGCAACTGGTATGGCTCTTCTAGGCCTTATCTGCTTATGTAGTTGTGTAAATAGCAGCAGGGATTGCCTGCCTTGAAAAGAGATTTCACAATAGAATGCTTCTAGTGCAATATTATTTAAGCAGAAATTGGTATATTTTCGGTTGAACAAAAATGTTGAAGTATAGCCTTTAAATTCACAATGCCCTTGACCATGACTAGGGGTAGATTGAATCTTCTATTCTTTATTCTGGAATTTAAGTCTGAGTTTCATGGGAGCTGACTTTCTGTCTTTGATTCAGGAACTTATAAGAAAGGGGCATCTCTTTTTTCTTCTCTGTGTTTCCAGACATTAGTATCATGCATTGCAAATATTTGGCTCTTAAATGATGTTTGTTTAATGGAAGAAGGTCCCTTGCAGTGTTTCTCTTAGGGAGCTAGTGAGGTCCTAGCTACTATCCTTTATGCAAATAAAATTCTGGTCTTGCCTTTACATCCCCACTGTCCCTGAGGTGAGTATGCAGATTCAGCCTCTTGATAAAGCACACAGGCATACACCACATAAATTTTGAAACACCTAAATATTAATTACACGCCCAAACCTATTAACTAATGACTGCTCTATAAGCCATGTGAATAGCTTAGTAGCATATAGGAAAGTGTGCACATAAAAGAAAAAAATAACCCTGAAGAATATAGATTGAATTTTAATCTAATTCTGTTCCATTTCAACTCTCCTACCATTTTTATTAGTCTTCACAGAAAAAGCTATTTGGGGGACCCCACACAGCAGTGAAAAAAATTAGCCTACCACAAGATGTGCCCTGCATTTCTAAATGGCTTAACACCTTCTTAATAAAGATCATAATTTGAGCCTTTGGTTCCTTTTGCTTCTGAGAATTGGAATGAAGTAAAATTGTATGTCTTGAAACTAATTGGAAATCGAAGCTCAATAGTCTACTTGCTTTATTTGGGAGAGCACATACAAGTTGTTTGGTTGGAGGTACACACTTTAAAACCCTCTTACATTTGTACAGCACTTAAACTTTTATGGTACTTGCATATCAAATATTTCATTAGAGACTCCAAACAGCCCTTTAAGATAAGCAAACCATGGTACTGAATCACACAGAGCAGGACACAAATGCAGCTATAGGCAAGTATAACTACCTTACCCTACCTGATAGATGCTTGAAATAGAGGCAAAGAGAAGGTCAGAAGTTGGCTCAAGTTGGTACTGCAGGTTTTCCTTTGTGAAGCATTCACTTTCAAAATGTCTAATGAAGCTGGACACCAGTGGCTCAAGCCTGTAATCCTAGCTATTCAGGAGGCTGAGATCTGAGGATCGCAGTTCAAAGTCAGTCCAGGCAGGGAAGTCCACGAGACTCATCTCCAATTAACCACCAGAAAACCAGAAGTGGTGCTTGTGGCTCAAGTGGTAGAGCGCTGGCCTTGAGCTGAAGAGCTCAGGGACAGAGCCCAGGCCCAGATTTCAAGCCCCATGACTGACAAAAAAAGTGTCTAAAGATACTCAAAGTTAGGAGACATTAATGAAACCACCACAGTACTTAAGGTTGGCAGGCAAGGATTAGAACCTAGAAGTTCCTGCCTTGGAGTCCTGAGCAGAGACTTCTCTCTTGCTCAGTACCATATATATATATATATATATATACATATATATATATATCAGTTAAACTTTTTTCTATCATTGACTTTACTATAATCTTCTAAATATATATACTATCTGCAGCCTCCAAAGCAGTTAAATCACCATCAGGAGAATAAAATTTCTAGATCTGACAATCCTCCTTTTATGTTGCCTTCAGTATTCAGGTTGCCTGAGGTGCCATATTGATTAAACTACATTCTGAAGAAGTAAATATATGTAGAATATTAGATGGCTTTCCTACTGAGCACAAAACTGTAAATTAATGGGTATCTCTTGTTGACATCATAAAGTATGCAGGCCTGAAGCGCAACTTTAATATACCTTACTGGACCATGTATTTTACTTGTAATGCCTATAAAATGAATATTTGTTCAAATGTAAAAGCTGAAACCGAATGCAGATATTTATATAGGAGATGACACAGTGGGATATGGATGACAGGGAGAATATGTAAAGTGACAGGCCAGAAAGGACCTATGGCAGAGATGACCTTTGGCTCTGGAGGTCACAGTGAGGTCAGATCAATATATCAATATGAAATATGATCAGAGTGATCAACAGAAACTTTAGCGGCAGAGTAGAACCAGGTATTTTGGGAGACTAATTAGGGGTCCTGCACATCGGAAAGTAAGTGTGTGTGTGTGTGTGTGTGTGTGTGTGTGTGGGAGGGGGGGGGGTGAGAGAGATTGAAATTGAGATTGTGATATAGGAATCAAGCTGAAAGAAGCACTGAGCAAGTCCTAATTTGTGGAAAGTGGCTAATTTTTTCCTCATGCTCCTTTGATTCATCATTCAGTTCTCCCCAGTAGATTGATTATTCTGTATTTTAAATTGCCCACTCTATTTCAATAAACAAGATTCTTAAGTCAGTATGTTGAGAGATGTCACTTAAATTCATCTAAATTCACCTTGTATGTAGCTCTTCCTAGCTCTTAAATAATTGGTACTCAAATAAAATGCTCTTTGGACTGTGAAATTTCATTTCCTGCAGTAGTCAGCTGTCAGGTCACCAGTAACATTTCTGAACAGCCATAAGAATTTTCTTCGGGATATAAAGTAAAACATATTGGTTATTGTGCAAATATTCACTTTAATGCTTTAGTTTGACCAAAAGCATTTTGTTGTTTATGAAGGGCCTCCTACATCTTTTGCATTGGAAAAAAGAATCTAAAGTGTGAATTCAAGAATTAAGTTTTTCTTGATTCAAAAAGCAATTTTCTCATCAGTTTTTTTTCTGAAATGGGCTAAAATTATTTGACTAAGAACCTTGTACACCTCTTCTTTATTTAGTTTTTTTCTTTGTAGGTTAATACTTCTTAGGTTAAAAAAATTGAAGTAAAGCTTTACAGATTTGAACCCAGTGAATAAAAAGACAACATCCTTTTCGGATGTGCAAGGCTTACCATGTGAGAACACTAAAGTGCTTTTAGGGTATAAGGACCCTGAAAGGACCTAAAATCAATTTGTAGGGCAGGGGTTCTGAATAGGTATCATTGGGGCATCACCACTTACTGGCTTTGGGAAAATAACTTAGCTTCTATGATCCTGCCTCAGTTACTGTATGTACACACTAAAGACAGTAGCCCCCACCTCCAAGGGGGTTTGAAAGATTTACTTGGTGATGCATGTTAATAGTTTAAGACAGTACCTGTACTGCTAGTCTCCCATTAGTGTCTTCTGCAACTGTCAGCACAGATGCCTGGGCCTATCCTCAGAGGACGTTTTGACTTAATAGGCCCAGAATTATGGCACAGATGTATACTCTCTAATAGAGGCCTTTGGGATTCTGATAGCCACCTCTAAGTCACAAGCTATTTCTATAGACAATGATGTTTGAACTTGAATATATATTAGAAGAACCCAGGGATGGAGAAGGACCCATTAAAAACAAAACTCTAAGCCAAGCTTGAAGAAATTGTGCTCTACCAGATTTGATGAGGGCCCAAGAAAGTATATTTGGGGAGGATCACAGGTGAATTGGATGCAGGTGGTTATTGAGATTATCTCTTTAAGACTCCTGAGGTAGTATTAGAACACTCATCCAAAACAGGTAATACTTCTGACTCAACTTTCAGTTGGACAAAACTCATAAACTATAAAGTATTTCTTCAATCATAAAAATGAATTAGCCCAGCTATGTATGTGTTCTCTGCCTTCTGACCAAGGACATGTAATTGCAAAGAGACTGCTGGATGACTACTCTGTATTCCCCGAAGTTAGTAAAGACAATTTCCCATATAGGAAGAGAACCTTGACAATAGAAGCCATATATTTATGTCAGTAGTAGGTCCCTAATGGCATTGCTGAGTTTACCAACCAATAGACATGTGCAAATTCAAGCAAGAAGGAAGCAAGTTTGCTGAAGAGTTTATCCCAGACATTCATTATGTGACTGGTGTTTAATGAGCCTGATATTTTTTTCTCTTTAGTACCAAAATGTTTTATTTTATTGCCATGAAATACAATTCTATTCTGTCATACCTGAAGAGAAAAATGAGGGCATTGAGGAAATTTGAATCCTCATTTGTCCTTAGCACATGCTATGCAGCACCTGGCTCTCCACTTAGTGTTGAAATGGAAGTTTCCTTTCATAGCAATTGTCTGGATTTTTACAACATTTTGAAAACTTAAGTTCTGCCTGGTTTAATGCACAAGTCCTACACATGCATGCATGCACACGTGCATGTGTACACACACCCACCCACCCCCCCTCACATTTAATGTTTGAGTTTTAGCCCTTTTCATTCAGTGATACCAGACTTAATCTTTCTTTTGTTTTTCCTACATTTTTTTCATTGTAAGCTTTTCTTTAAAATTTTTTTTTATTGTGAAAATACCATACAGAAGGATTATAATTACATGAGCAAGGTAATGAGTACATTTCTTATCCATCATTGTCGCCTCCTCTTTTGTTTCCCCCTATCATCCTTGCCCTCCCATCTCCACAACTACACTTCCCCTCCCCCCCCCCCCCCCCCCCCCGCCAAAGTTGTAAAGTTCGTTTTTTGACATAGCATCTTGTACATCTCATTGTTGCAATGGGTCCACCTGTATCCCTATTTGCACCAATTAGTTATACCAGGGATTTCATTTTGACATTTCCATGTATGCCTATAATATACCTTAACAATACTCACTCTCCCTCATCCTGTGCTAACCTTCCAAATCCAATCTCAACAAACTTCATTGTTCAATTTTTACACATGTAAATAAGGCATTTTGACTATATTCCCTCTCTCCTTTACCCTTCCCTCCTCCTATTGGTATTTATGCCCTGGACAGGAGGGAGCTGTTTTGCATTTCTGTCATTCATTTTTTTTAATGTTGCCAATTTTTCTAGGAGACTTCATGGTGGTATTTTATATATGTAGACACAATATTTTAATCAGATTGACTATGCCTACTCTCACTGATGCGTATATAAAAGGCAGGAATTGTAGAGTTATCTTCTACTTGCATATGTTTTGTTGGTTTAGGCCACATCTAAGGTTAATTTTAAGAAGTAAACATATCAGAATACTGTCCTTCAAATTTCATGCATTTGAAATAAAAATCTTGAATGTCAAAATCTCTAGTCTTTTTGTAAAAAATTAATTGTAAGGATACTGTCCAGAGGGGTACAGTTTTGTGAGTAAGGTAATGAGTACATTTCCTCTGGAGCATTGTTACCCCCTCTTTGTTTTTCCCCTACCATCTCTTCACTCTCCACTTCCCCAAACCCTCCTTTTCCCTCCTGAAGTTCTAAAGTTCCTTTTCAACATAATGTCTTGCATGTCACATTGTTACAATGGGTCAACCTTTATCCTTGTTTCAGCATTTTGTTATTTCCCCTCCCTTCCCCAAATTAGAAAATTGTATATACAAGATGCAGGGCACCAGAATCAAATACAGTGACAACAGGGGGGAAGAACATACAAAAGAAAAAAAATCACAGTGCATTAAAAACAACAGTGACAAAGAAAAAACCTCTTGTGTCCCTATTTTGGGGGTTCATTTTGCTTAGTATCTTCTTATAAGGTCATATGTACATAGCTTTTGACCTTTTCTGCTTGTTTGGTGAGCTTATCCTAGACATATACTAGTTATTGCAAATAAGGGAAACCATGGGAACCTATGTTTCTTTGGGTCGGGCTTACTTCATTTAATATACTTTTTCTACGTCTTTCCATTTAGAAACATAGATTATCTTAGATCCAGATAAGTTTTTCCCTCTCAGATTTTTCAAGTGTTGTAGAGATAAATGTTAGAGGTGTGGAGAGTTAACTCATTTTTAAAACATGATCAATTTTGAATAGTATATCAAGTGTATATCTTCATGAATACAAGCAAATAAGTTTTAGGTTGAGCACTCAAAATATTTTACATTGTTGCATCAAGCATATTTATCCAGTATAAAGTATATGGAAATGTTCTAAAATCCAAAAAAATCCCAAATCTGACTTGTGATCTCAAGCATTTCAGCTAATAGACACTCAACCTGTATTTGGTTGCACAGAAAAAATTGTGATGTTATGATATTATTTTTATATTTTTTGTGCCATCTGCATATAACCTAGTTTTTTTAAACAATTTGATTTTATGAAGTTTTGTTAGCAATTTTTTATTAGTAAGACATTTTTGTTAGCAAAAACATTTGTTACATATAAATACCCAAAGTGGGTTGATGACTTTAATGATGCCAGATTCTTATCAACTAATGAATCACAATCTGGCCAATAACTTAAAGATCTAATTAAAAATAAGTTAGAAATGGAGAAAAGAACAGCTTACAACATTTGCACTGAGAATGTGAACCACCTGTTTGTCTTGGTAAACTGTCAACTTTGAGACCAGTTATCAGTCTTTCTTCCTATTGTGAAATAACAGACTCAGTGAAATTTTAACAAGTTATTATTTGCTCACTGATACTGATGAAGGCAGGAGGTTTTAGTTCAAACAAGTTGTTAACATTGACAATAAAATAGAAAGCAAATTCTAATTAAGATGCTAATTACCATTTTTACCAGCTATATTAGTCTGAGTTGGGTATCAATCCCTGACACGATTGTTAGACTACTTCTCAGTATCTTATCACAAGCATTACCATGTTATTATTTTGAAAAATACCAATTCTTGAAAAAGACCTATTACTCTAATCTAGATGCAGCATTCTCAAAAAGATGATGAGAATACAACACTGTATTACCTCTAAGTAATCCAAATTTGAACCAGTAATACTTTGGAGAGAAACACCAGCATGTGGAGTCCTTGTGTTGTTTTGTATGTGCACATTCAGATCTGCATTTTAGTATGACTAGGGTTGTCAAAAGAGTAAATGGGGGCTGGGAAGGTGACTCAGTGGTAGAGTGCTTGCCTTGCAGGCATGAGGCCCTGTGTTCAATTCCTCAGTACTACATAAGCAGAAAAAGTCAGAAGTGGTGCTGTGGCTCAAGTAGTAGAGCACTAGCCATGAGCTGAAGAGCTGAGGGATAGGGCTCAGGCCTAGAGTTCAGGCCCCAGGACCGACAAAAAAAAGAGTAAATGGATATGTATTGGGGAATTTATATATTAGTCGCCTTTGCTATGGCTGCCTGTATAACCTCTCAGAGATCCTTTCTTGGCTTCAGTTTTCTGACATCTTTCAAAGATGTAGGTTGTTTCAGATGACTACTTTTGGTACTTTACAGTTTTCAAAGCCTATGATTCTGTGCTTTAAATTGTGGTCTGTAAGATGGTTCAATTCCTCAAATTTGCTCATGATCCCATATTTAAATACCATGGAGCATCCTCAATCTATGGGTAATGGAACACACTAACCACTATTCTGGAAAATGGTTTCAGATCCAAAAAATTTCCTAAAATACCAGTGGTTTCCAGGAAAGATGCTTCTATACCCTGTACATATTCAGAAAAGGCAAATGAGAATAAGTTTGTTGCATAGACTATAGAGTAAATATGTGAAGTTTATTCTGACTTCCATAGAAATTATCTTTTTTCTATTCTCTTTTGTGAGTTGAAAGAGTCTGGTTTATCTATTTCTTCTGACTTTTCCATTTTTGTTCAGGCAAATGCAAGTAATATTAATATCACCATTAAAAAGCCAAAAAGGAAAAACCTGCCCACCCTATCCTTATCACCAAAAAATGTTATAAAAGTCACAAAAACAACCATCACTAGTGAACCCTGTATTACATTAGCATGCATATATAATATACAGAAGACTAGCAGATTGTTGCCACATTTGTCCTAGCTGTAAGTCACAAGTTATTTCAATACAAATAATACTTGTATATAAGTTACATAAAATACCATGCTACACTGAAACTGTCTCTGGAAGTGACAACTTGCTGTCATAAATGATGAAATATCTTACATGTATAAAGCAATCATGTTGATTGTACAAAAAAGGAGACTTTCTAGGCTTTTGCGGTACTTTTTTTTCTAAACTCTAAACAGGAAAGCATCTTCTACAATGATGTTAGGCCATATATTTCATTTCAACTTTCATTTACAGTTGTCTTTGTTGTAAGGGGAAAACATTTTAATCAGTTTCTGCATGAAGGTCAGATAACACTGTGAACAAAAGTAATTTCTTTACGATAATATCAAAACAGAAGCATTGCTGCACTTAAATTATGAAGCATGGTTTCCCTTATCTGAAATACAACTGTATGTATGCCTTAATAGGATCTTGGTATATATCTTATTTATCGTACTGGCAAATAAAAAAAGTTTCTTCAAGGCCTAAAGTTCTGATATTACATAATAATGAAACCAGATCATATTATATCCTGGGGTATGGAAATTATTTTAAGGGAGACTAGGGGATTATTCTATCTATCTGGATGCAATATTGACATGTTCCATTCTTTCATGTCTTAGAAGATGCCATTTGTTTTTTAAATGCCACAGTCTATGCATATAGTTTTGGAGGTAATGCTGTGGGGCTAGATATATTCATAATAAAAGTGTCATTTTTATTTGTTTTAGGAGTATAAAAAGACAAACAGTTAATGGATATACATGAGCACACTTATCTGAAATTGTTCCCTCTCTATATCTTCCCATTCCCAACCTCCCCAATATAGCTGGTTTTTGTTTTTTGTTTTTTGTTTTTTGCCACTCCTGGGGCTTGATTTCAGGGCCTGAGCACTGTCCCTGAACTTCGTTTTGCTGAAGGTTAGCACTCTACCACTTGATCCACAGCACCACTTCTTGCCTTTTCTGTTTCTGTGCTGCTGAGGAATCAAACCCATGCAAGGCAAGTACTCTACTGCTATATAGTTCTTGTCTGGACTAGTAAGGGAAGTTTGAGTTATTCATTTCTGGATCATGGAGGTACTGATTATGGTAACTATGTGCTGTTGACTGAGTACTTTTAGGATTACAATGAGTAATTACACAATGCACAATGATATTTCAGCACATGCATCCACCTATATATGTCATCACCTTCACCTTCCCCAATATGCTTATTTTTATTGTTCCAGTCCTGGGGCTTGAACTCAGAACCTGGGTGTTGTCTGTGAGCTTTTTTGCTCAAGGCTGGAGCTCTACCACTTGAGCCACAATTCCACTTCTAGTTTTTAGTGGTTAATTTTAGATAAAAATTTCATAGACTTTGCTGCCCTGATTTGCTTCTAACCTTGATTCTCAGATCTCAACCTCTTGAGTAGCTAGAATTACAGACATGAGCCACCAGTATCCTGCTCCCAATATCATTTATTGATCAACATTTTAAGGAGCTCTGCCAACTTGGATTGTACTCTAAAACACTAATAAGAGTTCAAAGTTGACCAGGATGTGACAGAAATTGTAGCATTTCTAAGAATTTAACCCAAGAGATGTAGCTCATCTGTTATACTGCAAGGATTTCCTCAGATCCTCAACTTCCTCTCCATTTCTTTATGAAGCTATATCCTAGAGAAACATTAACACTTCCATTTTGGAAGTCTTCTCAACATTGTGACTACACAGTTCCCTAGTGGTAATGCTGGTGAATAATAACATTTCACTCTTTGGGAACATTTCTAGGATTATGCAGAAAGGAATGAATATTTGAAATGTTTCCTAGCACCTGAAACATACTGTGGCTATCAGGCAAATCCTATTTCATGTAATATTTACAGTGATCCAGAAAATCATTATATTACTTTTTGATGTGTTTTGTGAACCATATTGATTAGAAGAAAAGATTATCTACAATTGTGGACAAAACATTAGCTGTCCTTAATTTCTAGTTGCAATCCTTAAAAAGCAGAATTGCTTTCAACATCTGCAGAGTGATGACATTGGGAAATTGTAATGATGCCTATGTACATTTTTATGATATTATATAATCAACCCCCTAAGATATTCCCTCTCCAAGCTTCTTAATCTTCTTTCACTAAATAATAGTTTAATAAGGAATTGGTAGCATTCAGGCATCTGAAAGCCTATAGCAACATTTTAAGCATTTTCATCCTGTCTTTAACCCATCTGAGTTAATGTTTGTAATGGTGAGTTTCAGTCTTCTACATGAGGATGTCCAAATTTCTCAGTACCATCCATTGAAGACATTGTCTTGGTCTCATTGTATTCTTGGTTCCTTTGTCAAAGTTCAGTTGTTTGTAAATGCAGGGGATTATTTTTAAGTAGCCTACACTGTTCTGTGTGTTATCTTTTTATGCCAGTATTATGCTATTTTTAATTGTCATACTTTTCTATTGAACTTTTGGAGTCAAGTTAGAATAACACCTCTGGCTTTGTTTTTTAAAATTTATTGTAAAGGTGATGTACAGGGGGTTTACAGTTACATAAGTGAGGTAATGGGTACATTTAGTTTTGAACAATGTCACACAGTCCCTCCTCTCCCAGTTTTTCCTCTTTCATCTCTCCTTCCCCCAACTTGCATAGTTCATTTCCATCATAGTGTCTAGTGAATATCACTCCTAACTTCGTTCATACTTTGTCCCACCATTTCTGTGATTGCCCTTTCTCTCCCCAAATCAAATAGACTTGTATACAAGACAAAGGATACAGAAATCAAGAAAAGAAAAAAAAGAACTGCAAAGAGTCCAACAAAAAAGTCTTCCTTTCATTTCTTGGAATTCATTTCGATAAGCATAATTTTATATGGTCATATGCACATAGCTATTGAGCCTTTCTGATCCTCTCCTGAGAATATCCTTCTTTGGTCTCACTGTGCGAATGTTTAGAGTGCTGTTTAATGTCCAATAATAATTATGTGCCTTTTACTATCCATTGGGATTACCTGTAGATTTATAGGTACATTCTAATTATTACAAATGAGGGAAACCATGCAGCCTGTTTCTTTGGATCTGGCTTACTTTGCTTAGCATAAATTTTTCCAAGTCTTTCCATTTCTTTATGAATGGGTCAATGTCATTCTTTCTGATGGAGGCATAGAATTCCATTGTATGTATATACAACATTTTCTTGATCCATTCATCTACTGAGGGGCATCTGGGCTGATTCCATATCTTAACTATGGTAAATCATGCTGCAACGAACAGGGTTGGGCTGGTGGCTTTAGGGAAGAATAGTTTATGGTCAATTGGATAAATGGCCATGTGTGGGATTGCTGGGTCATTGGAAAGCTTTATGTTTAGTCTTTTGAAGTACCTCCATACTGCTTTCCAGTATTATAGTACGGTTCCCTTTTGGCTACATCGCTGCCAGCATCTGTTATTGTTAGTTTTCTTGATAATGGCCATTCTAACTGGAGTGAAGGGGAATCTCAATGTTGTTTAATTTGGATTTATGTCCAGAGATATTGAATATCGCTTCATGTATCTGTTGATCATTCTTTCTTCTTTGGCAAAGCCCCTCTTTAAGTCTTTAGCCCACTTATTAACGGGGGTTGTTGTTAGTTTGAGAATTTGTTTTGGGGGGTTTAATTTTGTAATAAGTTTTTTATTGTTAAAATACCATACAGATAGATGGGTTACAATTACATGAGTAAGGTAATGAGTACATTTCTTATCAGACATTGTTGCTTCCTCCTTTGTTTTTTCCCCTTCCATCCCTGCCTTCCCATCTCCACAACTACATGTCCCCCACCCCCCTCCCCCCCGCCCGCCAAAGTTGTGAAGTTTGTTTTTTGACATAGCATCTAGTATGTCTTATTGTTGCAATGGGTCCACCGGTATCCCGATTTAAACAATTTGTTTTTTCCCTTACCCTCCCCAAATTATACCAACAGCAAATACAGTGAAAACAGGGGTTATACCATGAGGGAGGGACATACAAAGCAACAAAAAATCATCTTATAAATATGTTAGAAAAAATAGCAAGAAAGAAAAATAACACCTGTGTCCTTATCATGGGGTTCATTTCGCCTGACATCATCTTAACTGATCTTTTCTGATTGTCTCAGACATATACTAGATATTGCAAATAAGGGAAACCATGGGACCTATGTTTCTTTGGGCCTGGCTTATTTCACTTAATATAATTTTTTCCAAGTCTTTCCATTTCCTAACAAATGGGGCAATGTCATTCTTTCTGATGGAGGCATAGAATTCCATTGTGTATATATATACCACATTTTCTTGATTCATTCATCTACTGAGGGGCATCTGGGTTGGTTCCGGTCTTAGCTATGGTAAATAATGCTGCCAGAAACAAAATTGTGCTGGTAGCTTTAGTATGGTCTTGTTTGTGATCATTTGAGTAAATGCCCAAAAGTGGGATTGCTGGGTCATAGGGGAGCTCTATGTGGACTCTTTTGAGGAACCTCCATACTACTTTACAAAGTGGTTGAACATGTTTACACTCCCAACAATAATGCAGTAGGATTCCCTTCTGTCCACATCCCTTCAAGCATTTGTTGTTATTAGAGTCCTTGAATATAGCCATTCTAACTGAGATGAGGTGATATCTCAGTGATGTTTTGATTTGCATTTCTTTTATGGCTAGAGAGATTGAGCATTTCTTCATGCCTCTACTGGCCACGCTTCTTTCTTCTTCAGAGACGTTTCCCTGTAATCTTTAGTCCACTTATTTATTGTGCAGTTGTTTCTTTGAGGATTTGTTGTTGGAGGATTTATTTTTTTTTAGTTCCAGGTATATTTTAGATATGAGACCCTTGTCTGTTGTATGGCTAGTGAAGATCTTCTCCCAATCCATGGGCTTTCTATTGATCTTGCCAGTTATGTCCTTTGCCATGCAGAAGCTCTGTAACTTCTTGCAATCCCATTTGTCCAACATTTCTTTGATTTGTTGTGTTTCTGGGTCTCTATTAAGAAAATATCATCCTGTGCCAAGGAGACAGTATTTCTCCTATTCTGTCCTGTAATGTTTTCAGGGTGTCTGCTTGGACTTTGAGGTCTTTTTTTTATCCATTTGGAGTTGATTCTGATGTAGGGTGAGATATAAGGATCTAGTTTTCTACAAGTGATTAACCAGTTTTGCCAGCACCATTTACTGAAGAGGCTGTCTTTCTTCCATTCTATTGTTTTAGCTCCCTTATCAAAGACTAGATGGTTTATATGTCTGTGGGTTCATTTCTGAGTTTTCAGTTCTATTCCATTGGTCCTGAGGACTGTTCTTGTGCCAGTACCAAGCTGTTTGGATTACTATGGCTTTGTAGTAGAGTTTGAAATTTGGTATTGATATTCCTCCAGCACTGTTGTTTAAGTTAGGGATCTTTTTTGCTATTCAGGGTCTTTTATTGTGCCATATGAATTTTTGGATTGCCCCTTCTATTTTCTTGAAGAATGAGGTTGGAATATTGATAGGTATCGCATTGAATTTATATATAGCCTTGGGAAGTATTGCCATTTTCACAATGTTGATCCTTCCAATCCAGGAACATGGAAGGCTTATTCACTTTCTAAGTTCTGTTTTGATTTCCCTTTTCAGGTTTTTAAAGTTTTCATCATAGAGGGCCTTCACTTCTTTGGTTAAGTTAATTCCTAGGTATTTTATTTTTTGTGGGGCTATTACGAATGGAGCTGCTTTCCTGATTTTAGCTGTATTCTTCTCAGTTTTGGCATACAGGAAAGCCATGAATTTTTGAGGCTTAATTTTATACCTTGCTACTTTGCGAAAATTTCACATCAGCTTGAGTTATTTGGTAGTGAAGTCTGTGGGAGTCATTAAAAACAAGATCATGTCATCTGCAATGAGGGAGAGTTTTACTTCACCTTTCCCTATTTGGATCCCTTTTATGTTTGCATCTTGTCTTATTACTGGAGCTACTAGGCATTCTGATACTAAATTGAAGAGAAGTGGAGAGAGTGGACATCCTTGTCTCGTTCCTGAGTTTAGAGGAAACGACTTTAGTGTTTCACCATTAAGTATAATGCTGGCTGTATTAAGGAATGTTCCCTGGATTCCTAGTTTTTCCAGAGCCTTCATCATAAAGAGGTGTTGGATCTTGTCAAATGCTTTTTCTGCATCTATTAAGATAACCATGTGGTTCTTATCCTTGCTCTTGTTGATGTGTTGAATTATATTAATTGATTTGCTTATATTGAACCAGCTTTGCCTCCTTGAAAAGAATCCTCTTTGATCGTGGTGTATGATTTTTTTGGATGAATTGTTGAAGTTGATTGGCCAAAATTTTGTTGAGAAGTTTTGCATCGATGTTCATCAAAAGAATGGGTCTATAGTTCTCTTTCTTGATGAGTCCCTGCTTGATTTTGGGATGAGGGTTATGATGACTTCATAAAAAGAGTTTGGCAGTGAACTTTCTCTTTCAATATCATTGAAGAGTTGGAGGAGTATTGGTGTGAGCTCTGCTTTTAAGGCCTTGTAGAATTCTGCCTTAAATCCATCGATCCTGGTCTTTACTTAAGTTGGAGGTCTCTTATTGTTGTTTCTATTTCAATGTTTGATATGGGCCTGTTAAGATGGTTTAACTCATCTTGGTTTAGTTTCAGCATGTGGATATTTGCTAGGAAATGGTCTATCTTCCTGGTTCTCAAACTTATTAGCATAAAGGTTTGAGAAATACTCCCTTATAATGCTCTAAATCTTGGTTGTTTCTGTGGTTTCTGATGTTTCCATTCTCATCTCTGAGTTTGTTTATTTGAGTGTGCTCTCTTCTTTTTCTAATAAGATTTGCTAAGGGTCTATCAATTTTGTTAATTTTTTTGAAGAACTAATTCTTTGTTTTGTTGATTCTGTTTTTTTGTTCTAATTCGTTTAATTCTGATTTAATTTTAATTCTATTTTTGATTATTTAATTATTTCTTAATTATTTAAAAGAGCTTGCTGCTCTTTTTCAACAAGGTTCAAATGTCTCATTAAATTGTTGGTTTCAGATCTCTCCAATTTGTTGATGTATGAACTCACAACTATAAACTTGCCTCTGAGCACTGCCTTTGCTGTGTCCCAGAGGCGCTGGTAATTTGTGTGTTCATTTTTGTTGAATATCATGGACGTTTGAATTTTCTTTCTAATCTCTTGCATGACCCACTGGTGATTCAACAGTGTGTTGTTCAGCCTCCATGTATTACAGGACTTTCTTTGGTGGCTTTTGGTATTTTCTAATTTTATTCCCTTGTGGTCTGAGAGAATGCAGGGCATAACTTCAATGTTTCTGAATTTGGACAAGTTTGCTTTGTGACCTAAAATGTGGTCTATTTTGGAAAATGTTCCATGTGCTGCTGAGTAAAACGTGCATTCTGATGTTTCTGGGTGAAATATTTGGAAAGATGTCTGTTAAATCTAGTTGATGTATGTAGTTGTTTAGAATCTGCACTTTCTCTGTTGAGTTTTTGCCAAGTTGATCTAGTGGGGATAGTGGTGTGTTAAAGTCCCCAACAATTAATGTTTTTGGATCTATGTGAGACTTGAGGGATAGTAGTGTTTCTTGGATAAATTTGGGTTCTCCATTGTTTGGCAAATAGATATTTAGAATTGTAATATCCTCCTGAAGGAGAGATCCCTTACTTAGTATGTAGTGACCTTCTTTAACTCTTCTCACTAATTTTAATTTGAAGTATATTTTATCTGATATTGGGATTTCAACTTCCACCTGCTTATGGAGGCCGGGGTTTAATTTTTTGAGCTCTGAGTATATTTTAGATAAGAGGCCCTGTGCTTTAGCATAGCTAGTAAAGATCTTCTCCCAATCTGTGTGTTTTCTATTGATCTTGCTAGCTGCTTCCTTTGCCATGCAACAACTCTTCAGTTTGATTCAGTCTCAATTATCCAGTCTCACCAACTATGTTGGGATGATTAAAAATGGAAAGTCGTCAAAATGTCAGTGACTTTTTTGTGCTTGTTGAAGAACGTCCAACATATTTCACATATTTTAATTTTTTCATGTCACCTTGATACTTGATCCTAAGAAATTGTCTTTTTTCTTGTCTACTTCCCCTTCCCAAAGTAGTTTAGGTTTTATAACCTCTAAATGTATCATTAAGAATGAAATGATTTCTTGCAATTCAAGATGTGATCAGACACTCAGGAGAAAAATAATAGAGTAATTTTGAAAATGTAACTTTTCATTTGCCATCATATTATTCAACCTATACATCTTTCTCTAATTTAGGTTATATACTTAGATCAGTATTTATAAAAATAATGTATTAGGATTTTCTATACACAAATCACCTGTGAATAATGGTTCAAAGTACCAATTCATCAGAATTTCTTGGGGTGGGGCTTGCACTGACATATCAAAAGGTTTTCTCTAGACAAGGCATTCTTTTTTTTTTTCTTTGGATGCATGGAGGTTTGAACTAAAGGGCTTTCTGTTTCCTAAGCAAATGTTCTACTGCTTGAGACATGCCTCAAACCATTCTGGTTATTTTTGAGATAAGGCCTTTTTGCCCAGGCTGGTTTGGACTACAGTCAGTCTTCCTATTTTACACTTCCTACCATAGTTGGGATGATGGGCACATTATTTCAAACCCAGATTTTTCAGTTGAGATGGAATCTCTTCAAGTTTTTACCCAGGTTGTATTAAACCCACAATCTTCACAATCTGAATCTCCTAAGTAGCTGGGATGACAGACATGCATGATTTCATGTGGCTATTGGTTGAGATAAAGTCTCACAAACTCTTTGCCCAGGCTAACCATAAACCATGATCATTCCCATCAGTAACTAAGATTATAGGAATGAACGACTGCAGGCCCAGCCCTTAGGTTTCATAAGACAGAAAAGGTGGTCACATTTTCTGTCTTATGAAACATGAAGATCAGATCCTTTCTCATAAAACTTGGCTTTAAATGCAGGATCTAAAAGGAAACCAAGTGTATTGAAGTACAATTATCTATCTGTCTGTCTGTCTGTTGGCCTGTCTATCTATGTATCTATCTATGTATCTATTGGTCTATCTATCTACATTTTTTGGTGGCAATCCTAGGGCTTGAACTCAGGGACTGGGCTGTGTTCCTGAGCTTATTTTTGTTCAAGGCTAGCACTCTACCACTTGAACCACAGCACCAATTCTGACTTTTTCTGAGTGGTTTGTTGGAGATGAGAGTCACATAGCCTTTCCTGCACAAGCTGGCTTTGAGCAGAGAGCCTCAGATCTCAGCCTCCTAAATAACTAGGATTTTTGAGCCACCAACACCAGCTCATCAAAATATTTTAAAAGCACATTATATATATATATATATATATATAGTTATTAATTTAATTGCCTTTTATTAGCTACTTAATGAGATCTAGCAGTTAGTCTAATCTTACCATAATTTCAAGTAGTGAATAAGTATACATAGTATTTTGAGACACCTTCCACATTATAATGTGACATGAAATATCTTTATTTTCTAATATAGGTGCAACTCATAGTGCTATGGTTTGTTGCCTTGATTCTTAGTGGAAGAGTTAATCAGAATTGAATGAAAATAATGATACAATATTTATTCCATTCAATTTTATAGACACAAGGCTTAGAATATCTGTCTTTGAAATTGTGAAGATGTAGTAAAAATATGAACATGGACTGCTGTACTAGTCAATGGAGTTAAAGGGTTGAAGTAAAGAGGCCTTGCTATTTGATATTATTTTGCATAACCAAAGCAGGAATCTATCATTGACTAGAGCTTAACTGACTGGTTTGACTGTTGACCCTAGTGTATCTAGTTGGGCTTGCCTGCACATACTTGTCATTGTTCCCTCCCCTTGATGCTAGGGCATTTCAGAATTGGCTGTAGAGAAGAGTTTAGATTTTTGCTATTTTGGGATTGTGAAAGAGGAAAATTTCCCAGGATTGAGAAAGGTAGTCTAGAAGAATATTCATGTGTAGTAGTGACATAAACAGGGTAAAGATAGTACTTGAAAACACTAAGGTAGTCGAGTAAGGTATTATGTGTGTGAATGGGAGAGGCAAGAGGTGAAGCAGGAAGGATGAGCCGAACTATGTTTGAAAAGGGCTTTCTGAATATATTTATGATATTATAGGAAACCTGGGGAGAACTTTATACTGAAGAAAACATTATGTTTTTCTGATGAAAAAAGAATCTTTTGACAAAATGGGATGGAATAGAGGAAGACAAGACAGTTCTGAAGCTTTGATGAGAATCCAGTTGGGAAGAAGGGTGGTTGAATGCAGTCATAATAGTCAATGTATATGTGTGAAAATGAAGCTAGGAAAACTGGGGAGATGGGTGAGGTTGGGTGAAATGGAAGAGAATAATGAAAGAGGTGACATTGATTAAGGTATGTTGTATTTATAAACGGACATGCTGAAACATTTCTGTTCATCTACTATGAGGTAATAAAAAGTGTGGTTCTATGAAGAAATAATGAAATGATCTTTGAAGAAAGATTAGGGACCAGATATGAGAGAGGTTAATGCTGGACTTAGGTATATGCTGTGAAGAGTTCCCCTATGACCCAGCAATCCCACTTTTGGGCATTTACCCAAATGTTTACAAACAAGACCATACTAAAGCTACCAGCACAACTATGTTTATTGCAGCATTATTTACCATAGCTAAGAGATGGAACCAACCCAGATGCCCCTCAGTAGATGAATGGATCAAGAAATTGTGGTATATATACACAATGGAATTCTATGCCTCCATCAGAAAGAATGACATTGCCCCATTTGTTAGGAAATGGAAAAGCTTGGAAAAAATTATATTAAGTAAAGTAAGCCAAGCCCAAAGAAACATAGGTCCCATGGTTTCCCTTATTTGCAATATCTAGTATATGTATGAGTCAAGCAGAAAAGGTCAGACAATGTGATGTTAGGAAAATGAACCCTTAGGTATGTATTTAAATGTTTTTTTCTTTCATGCATTTGTTTCTAACGCATTTATAAGATTATTTCTTTGTTGCTTTGTATGTCCCTCTCCCACAGTATCACCCCTGCTTTCACTATATTTGATGTCAGTATAACTTGTGGAGGAGATGGGGAAAACAAGTCATTTAAGGATACAGGTGGACCTGTTGCAACAATGAGAAGTACAAGTTGTCATGTCGAAAACGAACTTTACAACTTTGGTGCGGGGGGGTGGGGGGGGTAGGGGGGGTGGAGTGGAGAATTGGGTGGGCGGGGGTGGGGGGAGACTGGGAAGGGATGTGAAGGGTAAACAAAGGAGGAGGCTGCAATGCTTGATAAGAAATGTACTCATTATCTTGCCCATGTAATTGTAACCCCTCTGTACAGTATGTTCACAAAAAATAAAAAAGGAAAAATAAAATAAAAGAAAAAGAAAAAGAAAAAAGAGAAGGAACTGGAGCATGAGTTTGAAATTTCTAGCCTGAGAGTTCAGGTGAATAGAAACACTACCTGAGTTCACCTGTAATCTGATCCTCAGCCTCTTGAGTAGCTAGGATTACAGGTGCAAGCCACCTGTGCCTGACTTGATAATCTGAGTTTTTTAAATACATTTTTTATTGTAAAAGTACTGTACAGAGGGGTTACAGTTACATGAGTAAGGTAATGAGTACATTTCCTATCAGGCATTGTTACCTCCTCCTTTGTTTTTCCCCTAACATCCCTTCCCTCCCACCTCCACAACTATACTCCCCACTGTCCCTCGCCTAAATTGTAAAGTTCATTTTCAACATAGTGTCTTGTGCATCTTATTGTTACAATGGGTCAACCTGTATCCCTATTTAAGCATTTTGTTTGTTCCCTTCCCATCCCCAAATTAGAAAAATGTATATACAAGATGCAGGGCACCAAAATCAAATACAGTGACAACAGGGGTTATAACGTCGGGGAGGAACATACAAAGAAACAAAAAAAAAAATCACAAGGTACAGGTAATCTGAGTTTTAAGTGAATATTGAACATCCAAAAAGACGTGCATGGAGTATCCATATTTTAAAATTCATAGTAAATCCTTTAAAGTAGGTGGGTTATGTGAGATAAGATTTTGTCCTAGAAACTTAGAGATTTCATTGAAATTACAGGACAAAGAAGTTTTAGAAATATGAAGAATTGGGTATCATGTGATCTTTTAAGCTTTTCAATGAATATATATTTATAATATAAAGGAATTTTGTTATGATGTTTGTGTACATGCACACAGTATATTTTGAACAAATTTATCCCCTCTTCCAAACTCCTATACCTCTCTTTCCTTTTTTCAAACGACGTTTGTTGGGTTTTATTATACTGTATTCATATACATGCATGTATATGTATAGAATGTATGTGTATATATGTAAGTATTGTCTTTTGATCCTTTCCACCTTTCACAATCCCCTCCTTTCACCTTCAATAGTCCAGCTGACTCATTTAAAGACATTCAACTTTTACATTCATTTCCTAGTATTGTTACTATTATCATAATTACCATTATCGTTTTGGGTCTACTTCACACATGAAAATAAATTATATTTAGCTTTTTGCATTTGGTTTATTTCACTCAACATGATGACCACTAGCTCTGCCCAATTTCCTGCAAATGACATAATTTCATTTTTCTTTGTGGTTGTGTAATATTCTGTATCTATGTGTGTACATGTGTGCATTATGTCATATTATCTTTAGCACTTCATGCCTTATTCGACACCTCTTCTGATTCCACAGTTTAGTTATTGTGAGCAGAGATGTAATTAACTGGGTATGCATGTATATTTCTTGTACATTTATTTACAGTCCTTCAGGTATATGCCTGAGTGTTATAGCAGGGTTATAATGTAGGCCCACTTTTAATTTTTTGTCTCCTCATGATTTTTTCTTTTTTGGTTGGTCGTGGGGCTTGAACTCTGGGCTTGAGCGCTGTTGGTGTGCTCTTCAGCTCAAGGCCAGTGCTCTACCACTTGAGCCACAGCATCACTTCCGGTTTTCTAGTGGTTTATTGGAGATAAGAGTCTCATGGACTTTCTTCCCCGAGCTGGCTTTGAACCGCAATTCTCAGATCTCAGCCTCTTGAGTAGCTAGGATTACAGGCTTGAGCCACTGGCGCCTGCCTTCCTCATGATTTTTATACATGTTTTTACTCTGTTTTATTATTTTTAAATAGTTGTGCAAAGGAGTTGGAATTTAATGTGATTTATGAAGACAATGCATCTTGATCAGTGTTACCCATTTCAGCATTCTTACTCATTACCTTTTGCCTCACTTTTCTTAATTTTGTAGGATATACATTGAATTCTTGACCGCATTCTTCCATATTATCCTTAGTCTCATAATTATTAAAAAATACTGACAGCATATATACATGAAGGAAATTCAATAAATATGGAAGAAAATATATATGCATTTATATAGGAGGAAATAGCAAATAGAAGTTAAAGAGCAGGTAAAACTAAGTTGTAATAACTTGAATACATACAATTTATTTTTTTATCGGTCATGGAGCTTGAACTCTGGGCCTGGGCGCTGTCCCTCAGCTCTTCAGCTCAAGGCTAGTGCTCTACCACTTGAGCCACAGCGCCACTTCCAGGTTTTTCTGTTTATGTGGTGCTGAGGAATGGAACACAGGGCCTCATGCATGCAAGGCAAGTGCTCTACCACTGAGCCACCTTCCCAGCCCCTTCATATAACTTATTTTTTAGGGTGGTGATAGTGGAGCAGTTGGAAGTGAGAAGTTTTCTATTTTAGTTTAAATGACTTTGAAGGCAGAGGCTATGTCTCACATTGGTGTTTACCATAAGGCCTGGAAGAATGATTTATACATAGTGTGTATTGATGGTCAGTTTAAATGAATCACACAATACACACAGGAAATTTATTGTAAGAACACTTCTCATGTGTTCATTCTTATCTCGAAGAATCTTCTAAACCCAGATAAATTAAAAAAAAAACTTTCCATGGATTTAACACATGCTGTGTAGTTATATATATATGTGTGTGTATTTATATATACATGTATATGCACATATATGCATATATATGCTTATATAATTTAAAGAGATTGGTTGAGATATGTAGTGAACTATGAAAAGATTAAAACCTCCTTTTTCTTCAGTGTGCTCTGGAGTAAAGAAAGTTCGTAATTCATAACCAGTAGTGCTGATGAAGCAGTCTAATCTGTCCACTCATCCCTAAGTGGGATGTGGAGCTTGTCTGTGTGCTTTGGTTGGCTTTTTAAATGTTGACAAGTCTCAGGTGTATGTTCATAGAAATGCTGTGATCAGAAGTCCATTTTAATGGCATCTGGGAAGGAAAACTTACGTTAACAAATTAAAAGTGAGAGGATAAAAATGCAAACTCTTTCGATGATATGCAGCACAAACTGGTTGGGAGCTAAAGGAGCACAGAGATGATAGAGACCTTCATTAAAATTAAAAGCCATAGAAAAGTGGGGAATAGTATCAAAGGCAATGCAACATAAATCATTACGTATGGCATGAACTAAAAGACCAAAGAATTAGTGTTGGCAGTCCATGGTTTATGTAGAAAACAGTAATTTGTTTCCTGGAAGTATCTAATGTGAAAACTAACAATACAAAACTGACATTGAGGGTGGGCCTTGTTTTAATGAGTACCTCATATTGGTACAGAACTGGGAACTACAAAACCTTCCAGAGTGTATTAGGAACTCAAATTTTGTGCTGTGAGAATAAAAAGATGAAAGCATGTTCATGGTAACTATTCAAAAGCAAGAATGATAGTACAAATCTATTTTATTGCAGTTAATTTAAGCTTTAGATAAGATAGGCAGAGCATGGTGCAATTGTGTATATTATTATATAGGAAAGGTTATTAAAGACTTTGGATGTCCAAGTATATCAGTAAGCATGTACTTTTTGGACACCTGCTGTGTATGCAATACTGAGTTAAATACTGTAGAGAAGATTATAAAAATAAGCAGAAGTCATTGCAGCTATTAATGCATAGCAAACTGCTAGTTAAAATTTCGAGTTTTGGAAACATTAGCTTTGCTGCCAACTTTGTAACATGTTATCTGTTTACCATGTTAACTTGATATTATACAGAAATTTATAGCCATATTGGTCTAGAAACTTTAAGCTTTTTTGGGGGGGGGGGTCTGGTCATGGGGCCTGAACTGTCGGCCTGGGCGCTGTCCCTCAGCTCTTCAGCTCAAGGCTAGCGCTCTACCATTTGAGCCACAGCGCCACTTCCAGCTTTTTTCTTTTTGCTTATGTGGTGCTGAGGAATCGAACCTAGGGCCTCATGCATGCAAGGCAAACGCTCTACCACTTAGCCACCTTCCCAGCCACTTTAAGCTTATTTTTACAGGGATAATTGCACTTTGTAAAATATATAAGGTTTTATTTATGTGGGCTTCATTACAATATTCTCTAAATAATGAAGAAAATAAGCAGAGAAAGATATTGGAACACAAGTGTGATGGACAAGATCATCTTTGACCTGCTATAACAGAAATGTTAAAGTGAGAGACGTCACCAAATCTAAAAATATATGTAAATGCTGGAATAACTGTATACTTAAGTGAAAATTGAAAGATGAGAAAAGTTGTCAAGCGAAGTACCAGCACTGTAAGCACTGTAGGTAATGAAAGATTGTATATGACATCCTAGTGATAAGAAAAATCATGGAAAATTTTCAAGACCTATAAAACTCAGTGTAACTGAATCACAGAAATAATGGGAAATTTGCTGAAATTAGACTAAGGTAGGAGGAGACATTTTCTGAAAGACTTTGTAGACCATGTTTTGATTTAAACTTTATTCTAATAGGAAGCCATGAAAGATTTTAACAACATAAGATGACTGATAGAAAATGAATTAAAAGAGATTGTATACATTTTAAAATCTATCTAAATTAATTTACATAAAAACAAAAATTATACAAAGTAATGGAGTGCCATATTATATATATATATATATATATATATATATATATATACATGCATTGCATAATGTATTAATGAGGCTAAATATTTCCATGTCTTATGTTTATCACTTTGTTGAGACAAGGTCTTGCTACACAGTAAATATACCAGGCTGACCCTAAACTCATATTATTTATTTATGTAAAATATTTAAAAATCATCTGTTTTTTGAGATATGTATTTTATTATCATTATTTATAGTCAACACACTATGAAACAGCATACCAGAATTTCTTTCTCATGTCTAACTGTAATTTATTACTGAAGAGGACAAATGATAACAAGTGCTGGTGAGAAAAGAGATGGTATACTCCTGGAGGAATTCAACTTCAAATACAAATATCTATTTTTGTTAGTAATGGGTTAACTAGTTATTTTTCTTACCAATAGGTAGTTAATTGTTTTTGTTAATACCCATGCTTGGCCTTTAAACTATGCTTACCAGCCTTAGTTATGTAATCACCAATTTGTATTCCAGAAAACTCTGGAAACCTGATAATGCTTATCAAATGACAAATATCTTGACATTCTGACTGTCTTGACAATATGGATTCCTTTTAATAAGCAAATATATATTAGGAGATGTTGGTACTAAATTGGTGTGGATATTAGCCAACCAAGATGAATTTGTTTCCCCTGAAATTGAAAAAAAAAAACTCAGAAAAGAAGGGAAGAGAAAAATTGTAGTAGACACACATGACCAAGTAGGAAGATAGAGTATAATCAGGGGTTGGAGCCATGGCTTAGTTGGTAGAGCAATGAGAAAAGCATCAGGTACTGAGTTCAAGTCCCACTCTCAGAACAACAAAAAAGAAAAGATAGCATATAATCAATACTTGGTGATTTTGCCATATGGTGTAAATGAAAGAGGTATGATTCAAGAGATTTGGATTTAGTAATATATCAATCAATCCCATATGTTTCTCTTAGTGAAGCCATGTGATTTAGTGCATCCTGACTGGATACTCCAAAGAAAGGTATCTCATGCAAGAAGTCTTGATTATAATAGTTTTCGTCAGTTTGTTTTCATTTCAGTTCCTTAGGAAAAAACATTTGGAAGAAGTTCCTTTAATACTTCCTTGGCAACATAGGCAAGCTGCCTTGGGTTTTTCACACTTCCCTAATTGCAATATTGAGGAAGTGTCTTTGATGAGTCTATTGCAGTAGGTGTATTGACTTTCTTTTCCCTCTTGGTGTTGATGTAATATTTTCACAGAACAGCAGAGGGTACTGTGAATATATCCTGATATAAGGTGTGAACAGGAAGAAAAGTGTTTGTTCCTGCTTTGGCTCATATTCTAGGAAATTTGCCTAGACTCTGGTTGTAAGAGACTATTCTATAACACACTCTCCTTAACCTTCCTTATCTCTTTCCTGAGCTAAAATTACTAACAGTAGCCTTCCCATCTAAGTTCATTAGCTTGTGTTTATATATATATATATATATATATATATATATGATATAATGTCATCTGCAGTTGTTGGTAGTTCTCTTGAGTACATGGGCTCCATCTAAATTTCTCATTCACTTTATTTCCCTGAGGATCAATATAAGGCCTCTAGGGGGACAATGGTCAAGGTGAGGCTTTCAGCTCATCATTGGGGTATAGAGAAAATCTTACTGCCCTGTGGGAAGTCTAACTGCAGCTTTAACTTCAGTGCTGTGCTCAGTTTATGTGAATGAGGTTGCTTGGGGGGTTACCTGTGAATCTATGAGGGCAGAACCCACTTAAAAAAATGTTCTTTTTCTGCTTAGGCAATGGACAAGTATTTAGTTGAATGTCTCTTGTTAAAATGAGGAAAATCAATATTTATGATATGTTTCTTGTCTCTTATTAAAATGAGGAAAATCAATATTTATGACATGTTTCTTGTATCCCTTAAGGAAATAAGATAGTGGAATTTTGTATCCAGTTTCCATCCACAATGTCTCATTGTTTTCTGTTATGGTAGCTGTCCAAATCAGATGACAATTACTAAATTATATGGCAAAACCTTAAAGGTCATGATATTTCTTGTCTTCTTAGTGCCTAGAAACCACCTTTATATTTTAATGTTTGTATTAAACCACCACCCGAGAATGATGTCTGAGTGACACTTTTACTTCTGAACAGTAGAGAAGGTAGGTTATAATTTGTCAGAAGACTATGCTGTATGATTTTAGAATGGATGAAAGGCTCTAGACATTTTGTCACTAGTCTGTCATCCAGAACATTTGCCCAAGATATTGAGTAGAAGTTACATCATTCCATATGTACAGTGGTTCCAAAGAAAATATGTGTGTGATTCTGGGGTAGCCCTATAAACACACTGGGAAGTTTATAAAACAGGGTTGACAGCTGCAGTAGTGTGCTGAAACTGACTTGCCACAGTGTACATAGCTATTTGTGTTCATTTCATTACAGTGATGTAATGAGTGATACAATATTGATAAACTGAGATCATCGATGATGAGAGTACTTACACCACAGACATTGACAAAAGGCTATCAATCAGGGCTTCTTTTCCCCTTAGAATGTCAATTATTAATCACACCAGTATATTACTGGCTGAATGCTGTTATACCACCCATTGAAGCCTACATCTGAGAAGAATTGACACTCAGTTCTAGTCCTGGAATCAGAATTATTTTGGACTTCTCTTTAGGGGAGAAATCTAGGCTAGTTCACTTTAAATAAACACTTTTAAAACTGAGTGAGAAGCAGCTAAGTCATTTTAAAAATGAAGGGGCAGGATCAGGTTGAATTGCCATTCAATTTCTTGCACTTGCATCAATATTGTCTAACAGGCTGATTCCAGGTGTTAGCCATTTACTGTAAGTAAGAAATATGAAATCTTTTGTCACTAAAACAATTTACCAAACAACTATCTTCCTGTCCATTCATGGCACAGGAACGAGAGGAACAAAAGAAGTCTTCAACTTGAGTATATGCTTAAGTGGCTCCGCTTGCTGGCATGCACTGATGTACTTCACATGTATCCGTCCCATCCCTTCAGACACTCTTGGCTTAATGATTGTCAAAATACTGTGTAAATAGTCAATGATACTGAAGATGGTAATTTCCATAAACTTTTTCTTTTTTCTTTTTTTGACAAAAGGAACTTTGTGTGAGCAAGGTTTATTTATTTCTTTTAGACGAATGCTACAGACACCTGGATTTTACTGCTTTCATTTTTAGAATGAACATTTAGCTTCCTTGACAGTTAACATTATTGACTTTCAGAACAAATTTGGAATACTCCTTGATGTTAAAAAACTTTTTACTGGTAAAATATTTACAGATAGATACAGGGGTACTTTCATTAAAAATCATGTAAACATATATGAAAACATATATATATGGCCATATTCATGTATACATGATCAGACGGATTGCAGTATGGTATATGGAGGGATGAGTTTACATAATATAAACCACTTGACCAATTAACAGTTTAACAAAATGAAACATGTCTTGATTGAAGGAGGTAAAGTAGATAAAAAAAGAGGAATGGTGGGCAAATAGAGTCATAATATATATATATGAAAACAGAACTAGGAAATTTGAGAGAGATGAGGATAAGATAGATGGGAAGAAAATTTATGGAAGGGGCAACTGATTAAGAAGCATTGTTCACATAAGTGCATATGTTGAATTTAAACCCTTTATAAATATTTTAAGATAACAATAACAAAAAAGATTTAAAATTAAACATCTGAATGGAAAAATCAAGCAAAATATATGAACAAATCCATTTAGAGGAAAGAAATATAAGCTTACATTCCCTCCAACAGTGTAGTAAAGTTCCCCTTTGGCCACATCCATGCCAGCATTTGTTATTGTTAGTTTTGTTTACATATATATTATTTATATATATGCATATATATATATATACACACACCATTTTAACTGAGGTGTATAATCCCCGTGTTGTTTTGATTTGTATTACCTTTATGGTTAGAGATGTTGAACATTTCCTCATGTGTCTGTTGGCCATTTTTACTTATTCTGAGAAGTCTCTCTAAGTCGTTATCCCATTCCTTAATTGGGTTATTGTTTCTTTGAAGATTTATTTTTTGAGGTTTATGGATGTTTTTCAAAAAACTAAGCATAGAGCTACCCTATGGCCCAGCATTTCCACTCCTGGGTATTTACCCAATAGAACACAAATAAGGCCATACTAAAACTTCCAGCACAACCATGTCTATTGCAGCATTATTTACCATTGCCAAGATATGGAATTAGTTCAGATGTACCTCATTGGATGTATGGATCAAGAAAATGTGGTATTTATACACAATGCAATTAGACTTATCCATCAGAAAGGATGATATTGTACCATTTGTAAGAAAATAGAAAGACTTGGAAAAAATTAAATGAAGTCAGCCAGATTCAGAGGAACATAGGCTGCATTGTTTCCCTCATTTGTGTGAGCTAGATTCTGCCTATAAATATCCACGTAAACACACTAAGGGGTCAAAATTAATTAACTGAAGTGTAATAGGTTCTATGGAGAATGAAAATAATATAATTCTCTAAAAAGATTAAGTCAAAGGCCCCCATAATAAGTACTGGGAAATGGGTACCCGCAATAGGGAACGGTGGAGTCAGAGGGAGAGGGGAAGAAAAATGAAGGGGGAAGAATGCAGGCAAGAATTCATTGTTTATATCACAAAATTGAGAAATATAGGGGAAGGTGTGGGTTGAAGGGGATGAAGATATTGAAGTGGTGACACAGATCAAAGTGCATTGTATACATAAATTGCTTTATTAAATGGCAAAACTTCAATACATAACCTAAAATTAAGATAAATGAGGGAAGAAGTGAGTGAGAAAGTTGAAAGGGGTAACATTGATCAAGATGCACTGTATTCATAAACTGCTTTGGTGAATGGCAACTCCTTTGTACAACTACTTAATAATAATAAAAATATTCAAAAGAAAAAGAAAAGGAAGGAAAATAAATATAAAAATGTTAGGAGACTTGGAAAAATTTATAGTAAGTGAAGTAAGCCAGGCCCAAAGAAACATAGGTCCCATAGTTTCCCTTATTTGCAATAACTTGTATATGTCTGAGACAAGCAGAAATGGTCAGATAAGATGATGTTAGGTGAAATGAGCCCCAAGATAAGGACACAATTTTTTTTTCTTTCTTGCTATTGTTTCTAACGTATTTATAAGGTGATTTTTTGTGGCTTTGTATGTCCCTCCCCCATGGTACAATCCCTGTTTTCACTGAATTTGATGTTGGTATAATTTGGGGAGGGGAGGGGAAAAAACAAATTGTTCAAAAAGGGATACAGGTGAACCCATTGCAACGAGATGTACAAGATGCTATATCGAAAAATGAACTTTAGAGTTCTTGATTTTTGCCATTCTAACTGGGGTGAGGTGGTATCTCAATGTTGTTTTGATTTGCATTTCTTTTATGGCTAGGGAGGTTGAGCATTTCTTCATGTGTCTATTGGCCATCCTTCTTTCTTCTTCAGAGAAGTTTCTCTTTAAGTCTTTAGCCCACTTATTTATTGGGCAGTTGTTTCTTTGAGAATTTGTTGTTGGGGGATTTAAGTTTTTAAGTTGCAAGTATATTTTAGATATGAGACCCTTATCCATTGTATGGCTAGTGAAGATCTTCTCCCAATCCGTGGGCTTTCTATTGATCTTGCTAGCTATGTCCTTTGCCATGCAGAAGCTCTGCAACTTCATGCAATCCCATTTGTCCAGCCTTTCTTTGATTTGTTGTGTTTCTGGGTCTCTATTAAGAAAATTTCTGCCTGCGCCAAGGAGACCTAGGGTTTCTCTTATTCCATCAACAACAGATGCTGGAGGGGATGTGGACAGAAGGGAACCTTGCTTCATTGTTGGTGGGAGTGTAAACTTGTTCAACCACTTTGGAAATCAGTATGGAGGTTCCTCAAAAGACTTCACATAGAGCTCCCCTATGACCCACCAATCCCACTTTTGGGCATTTACCCAAATGTTTACGAACAAGACCACACTAAATCTACCAGCACAACTATGTTTATTGCAGCATTATTTACCATAGCTAAGAGATGGAACCAACCCAAATGCCCCTCAGTAGATGAATGGATCAAGAAATTGTGGTATACATACACAATGGAATTCTATGCCTCCATCAGAAAGAATGACATTGCCCCATTTGTTAGGAAATGGAAAAGCTTGGAAAAAATTATATTAAGTGAAGTAAGCCAAGCCCAAAGAAACATAGTCCCATGGTTTCCCTTATTTGCAATATCTAGTATATGTATGAGTCAAGCAGAAAAGGTCAGACAATGTGATGTTAGGAAAATGAACCCTTAGATATGTATTTAAAGGTATTTTTCTTTCATGCATTTGTTTTTAACGCATTTATAAGATTATTTCTTTGTTGCTTTGTATGTCCCTCCCCCATGGTATAACCCTTGCTTTCACTATATTTGATGTCGGTATAATTTGTAGAGGAGATGGGGAAAAACAAGTTGTTTAAATAAGGATACAGGTGGACCCACTGCAACAATGAGAAGTACAAGTTGTCATGTCGAAAATGAACTTTACAACTTTGGTGGGGGGGGGGGGGTGGGAGGGAGGATTGGGTGGGGGGGCGGGGGAGGCTGGGAAGGGATATGAAGGGTAAACAAAGGAGGAGGCTGCAATGCTTGATAAGAAATGTACTCATTATCTTGCCCATGTAATTGTAACCCCTCTGTACAGTATGTTCACAAAAAATTTAAAAAAGAAAAAAAAAGAAAAATAAACTTTTCAACTTTGATGAGGCGGGGTGTAGTCATGGAGATGAAAGGGCAGGAATGGGAGGGGTAAAACAAAGGAGGAGGCAAAAATGCTTGATAAGAAATGTACTCATTACCTTGTTCATATAATTCTAACCCCTCTGTATGGTATTTTCACAATAAAAAAACTTATTTAAAAATGTTAGGAGAAAGGGTTTTGAATGTTTCACCATAAAATAATGACAAATGGAGAAGATAGATATTTTTCATTGGTTTAAACATTACAAAGTACATATATATTGAAATATCACATGGTGTAAATTGTACAATTTTTTCTGATTTGCCAGTTAAAATAAATGTATGTTAAAATAGTGAATAAATATGCAACACTATCAACTCACAATTGAACATCTAAATGCAAATGAAAACCACATAACAATGTTGGTGATAATGAAAATCATCACTACCATATATTATTGGTGGGTGGAAACATAAATTGGCAGTAGGTTAATTGTAGAATGTTCAGCAATATTTTGTCAAAATATAAAATTCATTTAACTTTGGGCGCACTGTCCTGGAAATTTATCTAACTGAAATATCTATGAACATAATATTCCATACATGTTTGCAGACAAGAATATTGATTATAACATCATTATCATCATCATCATCATCATCATCATCATCATCATCATCATCATCATCATAACACACTTCTTTTTCTTTCTCATGGTTAGTTCTTTCCCCACTTGTACCACATCTGTAGTCCAGCATTTTGCTGGTTAATTAGAGACAGAGTATTGCAGACTTTTCTGGTTGGGCTGAATTTGAATTGGGATTCCATAGGAATCAGCCTTCTGAGTGGCTAGGATTACAAACATGAGCCACAGGTACCCCACAACACTATTTTGATAGTATAAAAAGTGAGAAATAACCACCATTTAGGATGATTTAATTAGTTATGTTGATTGTGGAAAACAATAGGTAATTGCATACTTCTAGAAAGTATGAAGTAAACTTACTTGAACTGGCATAGAAAGTTTGTCATCTAGCATTAAGTAAAAAGATATCACCCAAGAATATGTACATATATGTATGATTTTATTTTTGTTTTAAAATTATATATTACTTTTCAGTATAACATATATTTCTACAATAACTTAATATTTGATACTAAAAAGACATTACTTTTGTATTTGAACTATATTTGAAAAGTTTCATTTTAGTTTGGTTCTTCAACCGTATCCTCCTAATACCATACTTTGAACTTATCCCCATTTCAATTTTTTTGTTTGTACATCCCCCTTGTAGATGAGCAACTCTATGTCCAGCCAGCCAGTCATTCATTTACTTGCCTGTATTTTCATCTACTCACCTCCCTACATACCAGATTTGTTCTTGATTAGTTTAGATATTTTTTCTCCAAATTATATAAACAATATTTATCCTTAGACAAAAAATTAATAACCAAAAGAGAAATGATATAATTAATAGAAGGGTACAAAGGTAAACACCACAGTTTAGACTCATTCTCTAGATGAAAAACCAACCACTGCAACATAATATTTTCTATTCTAGTGATTATTCCATTCAATCATTGTATGTTAGTATAATTTTAGTATTTATATCAATATTATTATGTTAATATTCCCTAGTATTCCTGTTATTGTCTGTTTTCCTTGTCTGTCATCTACCCTTTTCTTTCCTTGTCTATCTGTGCAAGGTTAAACAGGAATTCATATTAGGAAGTTTAACTCAGGTATGGTTGATAATTTTGGATACTTGACCTAAATGGGAAGATGCTTAAGTAGAGTATATGGGTAGAAAAAAAACCTTAAAATGAGGAGAAACAGAAAAAATGGTTACAGTGAGAAGAGAGGACTGATGAGGAAATTTTGGCTTTTGTCTCTACCAGTCCCTTACCTGCTAACTAAGAAGGCTATGTATGGTTTCTATTTTAACCATAGCAAAAATTCTTATTGTATTTTTGACATTTTCTTGACATGAAAAATAGAAGGGAAATACCTGATTTTTGTGTTCAAAAGAATTGATCTTTAATCACAACTCCACAATTTGTGTTGTATTACCTTAGGGCAACTTGTTTAAATATTTTTGGATCTCAGTGTCTTTATCTATTAACTGACAGAAGTATTTTATTCAGTACTATACAAATACAATTAGATGATGGCAATCTATACTTATTAACCCATACTATGGCTTTGTACAATAGTACCTAAGCTAAAAAGCTTGCTGTTTTTATTTCATTTACAAATGAAAAAAATAAGACTAGTAAGAAGTAGATTAAATAAATTTCCCAAAGAATACAGCTAGTGAATTATACTACTTGGATTCACACTAAGGCAATCTGAATACACAGTTATGCTATAATACAATTATGCTGTAAAGCACTTAGCATAGTATATGACACACAATAGTACCATATATATGTATATATATATATATATATATATATATATATATATACTCTTCCCTCATTCTCTCTACCAGATTGGTGGGTAGATTTTGCTCATTCAACTCATAGGGGCCTGGATGACATTAAAGAAATTTGTATTCCACTTTCTACTTTTTTTTCAGAGAAGCAAGTCCTTACAGGCTGTTCTTTCAACTCTAAACTTTTATATAGAATGCTCAGCATTATCATTTAAGTCACTGGCAATATCTTGGCTCCTGGTGAGCTGCTACAATTTCTAAAGATGTAAGCTCAAGCCCATCATTCTTCCCTGAAGTGCTCAAATTCAAGTATGTAGGAGACTTGACAACATTCTTAGATATTCATATGTTTCCCATAGTGTCCAGAACATGTGCAAATTGAGCCACAAAAATAGATCTCTAAGCATACAGGCAAGCCAAGTTCAAATAACAACTCTGCTACACATAAGACCTATAGCTGTAGTTATGAAGGAAATATGATTAATAGAGAAGGAGAAAAACAAGAGGCAAGGAAACTAAGAGGTCTCAGTGGGAGACTTCACTGGAAGGAATCAGAAAATGGAGGGAGAGAGAGAGCAGGGGTGGAAGTCAACTTGCACACAGGCTATTTTCCATTTTGCGATTCAGCTCTTATCTGTTAGACTTTTGATCAATGTTCTTCTTTACTGTTATCACCCACAATGGTCCAGTACCACCTCTCATCTAGACCACTGCAATAGGTTTCCAATGGCTATACCTACACACAGACTTTCTCTTCTCCAGTCAGAGGAGTAAGTTATCATTATCTAAAACCAAGAAATGTGATTCTGTGGGTAGAGTTAGTATCACTGGTTTCCTGGGAACCAAAACTCACTCCAGTCATAAAGGTCATTATCAAGAATATGTACAAAAAATTCTAGCAAAGATGTGGGAGAAAAGGAACTCTAATACACTGTGGCAATATAAATTAGTGCAACTCTTATAGAACTCAGTAGGGAGATTCCTCAAAAAAATAAAAAGAAATACACAGCTAGGCATTTATATGAAAGATTGCAAGACAACAAAGACATCTGCAGACTCATGTTCACTGCAGCACTGTTTACAGTAGTCGTTTTAGAAATAACCCCAGATGCCCTACAACTGATGAATAGATTTTAAAAATGTGAGGTGTATATACAATGGACTTTTATGCAACCACTGGGAAGAATGAAATTATGTCACTTTAAGGGAAATGTATGGATCTGGAAAGAAATTACAGTAAGCAAAGTAAGGCAGGTTCAGAAAGACAAAGAAAGTATGCTTTCTCTAATGTATGGATCTTAAACCCAAAATACATCCTCTCATGTAAATACACACAGGGGCATATGCATGTATATACATGATTAAAGTATAGTATATACAGAAGAGAAACAGCATTGTATAAACTCAGTAATTCACAGAGAGTCAAAATGAATAACAATGCTGAAATATATTTGGAATGGAGGAGAGTGTTATTAGGAGGGGACAAGGATAAGGGACAAATATAGTCATAATAATATTTGTATGTAAATAAAGTAGGAAACAGGATGAGACTGGCGGGAGAGAAGAGTAGATGGGAAAGGGTGATTGATCAAGATGCATTGAACACGTAAGTAGACACACTAAATTGTAATCCACTTGTACAACCATTTGAAGTTTTTTCTTTTTCAATTGGAGTTGACAAAAATATAAAAAAGTACAAAAGCATCACTTTCTGGCTACATTTTCTGTTTAAGTTCTTCATTCACACTGCTTCAGCAATGTCTTTTTGTCATTGCCTCATTATTCACCATGTCAACACATTACTTTGAAAACAAGGTCAGCTTTTTGAGAATGATTCCCTACTACTTTTAATTTGTTCCCATCACAGAAGCTGAAGTGATCTGTTTGAAAACTGTAGGTCAGATTATGTCAGTCCCTTGCATAAACCTTTGATTTTCAGGATATTTAAGGTAAAATCTAAATTCTTTACCAGGGCCTAAGATTCCCTGATGTTTTGGACTGCTTATTTTTTCAGCTTTTTCTCCTACTTCTATTCTATGCTCTATTTTATATTGATCTATCTTTAGTTTCTGATCCAGCTCATATTCCAAGCAAAACATTGTTTTCCTCCTTTATGTAGCTAAATCCACCCATTCTTCAAAGCTCAAACTTACTATCTCTGCTTGAAGCAAGACTTATTTTACCATCATATTCTAGATTGGGTCTCTAAGTACCATGGATATCTCTTTTTCATGATCACTATAATTATAATTAAATGCTGTTGATAATTGTTTGTGCATTTGTCCCAATAGATTGCTATTTGCCTAAGAACATGAATCCACTTCTGTTCTTTCCCATTACACTGTAGACTTGCTTGTTAGTATATAAAGTTTATTTTCACTATGTACTAAGTGAATTAAATTAAGAGATACCTGAATTTTGACTATTTCATGTGTGAAAGAGAGTGAGAGATTTTATGATTTGTTTCTGATTTTACCAATGCCCCAAATAGTCTCTGGTAACGTCGAGGTATATGAAACATAAAGTTGAGAATACATGGGATTAATAATGTCTTGGGGGTAAAAACAATTCTGTATGGACAGATACTAAGCAGTACCACGTGCCCAAAACTTAGCTTTTAAAGAAATATTTTGTATTATCTTTAAGCAGGTATACACAGAAGTTGCCATTCAACAAAGTAGTTTATGAATCCAATGCATCTTGATCAACATCACTCCTTTCAACATTCTCAACTCCTCCTCCTCTACCCACCACTTTTCTCTCTACCCACTACTTAGGAGAATATGTATTGAATTTTTACTTCATTTTCCTCACCTCTTCTTTTCATTTGTCTACCTTTCTTCCATAACCCCATCCTACTCCTTTCGAGTACCAATTTTCTGGTATTTATTTTGTTGAACTATGATTTTGCCTTTTTAAGGAATTACACTGAGTTCTCTCCTGAATGTTCGGTATTTCAGTTAATACATTAGTATACACTTGCATACCACCCAATGTACTTACTCAAATAGTTATAAACTAATTCTACCTTCTACCTATGATGGGAAACATGCAACCTTTGTCTTTCTGGGCCTGACTAACTTCACTTAGCATACTTTTCTCCAGGTCATTCCATTTCTTTGTAAATGATACCATATCATTCTTCCTAATAGAAAAATAAAATTCCATTATGTGTACATGCTATATTTTCTTGATCCATTCATCCATTGAGGGACATCTTGACTGATTTTATACCTTGGTTATGGTGAATCGTACTGCTATGATCATAGTTGTGCTGGCATCTTTACTGTATCCTTATTTGTAAACCTTTGGATAAATGCCTTATTAAAGTTTAAAGTTTTGAGAAATTTGTTAGGGAATATAGATCAATATACTCAATAACACCTCATCAACTCTTCTGTTTGTAAAGTACATCTTTTTTTTCTACTTTTTATTGTGAAAATACTGTACAGAGGGGTTACATTTACATGAGCAAGGTAATGAGTACATTTCTTATCAAGCATTGTTGTAAAGTACATCTTTGGGCTACAATTCAGAGAAAATTTTACCTTTCAATTGCAAATAAAATAAGCAAAGTAAGCCAGGCCCAGAAAGACAAAGGGTCTGTTTTTCCCCCCTCATACTTAGATTTTAGACTCCAATGCAACCTCTTATGTAAACACACACAGGAGCATATGCATATATACACAATCAAGCTGACTAGAGTATAGTATACTCAGGTGAAACACCTTGGTATAACCCCTTGGAAAAATTAACAGCAAAATGAGTAACAGGGAGCTGAAACATATTAATAATGGAGGTGGTAATGCTAGTGGGAGCGAATAGATGAATGAAAAAGGGTATGGTGGATGAAAAAGGTCAGATAATGTGATGTTAAGAAAATGAACCCTTAGATATGTATTTTAATGCTTTTTTATCTCAGGCATTTGTTTCTAATGCATTTATAGGATTATCTCTTTGTTGCTTTGTATGTCCCTCCCCCACAGTATAACCCTTGCTTTCACTATATTTCATGTCAGTATAACTTGTGGAGGAGATGGGGAAAAACAAGTCGTTTAAGGATACAGGTGGACCTGTTGCAACAATGAGAAGTAAAAGGTCATGTCGAAAACGAGCTTTACAATTGAAAACCCAGAAATGAACCTACAGACCTATAGCCATCTAATCTTCGATAAGGGAGCTAAAACAATAGAATGGAAGAAAGACAGCCTCTTCAGTAAATGGTGCTGGCAAAATTGGTTAACTACTTGTAGAAAACTAAAGCTAGAACCTTATATATCACCCTGCACCAGAATCAACTCCAAACGGATCAAAGACCTCGAAGTCAAAGCAGACACTCTGAAAACATTACAGGATGGAATAGGAGAAACCCTAGGTCTCCTTGGCTCAGGCTGAAATTTTCTGAATAGAGACCCGGAAACACAACAAATCAAAGAAAGTTTGGACAAATGGGATTGCATAAAGTTGCAGAGCTTCTGCATGGCAAAGGACATAGCTAGCAAGATCAATAGAAAGCCCACGGATTGGGAGAAGATCTTTACTAGCCATACAACGGACAAGGGTCTCATATCTAAAATATACTTGGAACTCAAAAAATTAAATCCTCCAACAACAAATCCTCAAAGAAACAACTGCCCAATAAACAGGTGGGCGAAAGACTTAAAGAGAAACTTCTCTGAAGAAAAAAGAAGGATGGCCAATAGACACATGAAGAAATGCTCAACCTCCCTAGCCATAAAAGAAATGCAAATCAAAATAACATTGAGATACCACCGCACTCCAGTTAGAATGGCAAAAATCAAGAACTCTAACAACAACAGATGCTGGAGGGGATGTGGACAGAAGGGAACCTTACTTCATTGTTGGTGGGAATGTAAACTTGTTCAACCACTTTGGAAAGCAGTATGGAGGTTCCTCAAAAGACTCCACATAGAACTCCCCTATGACCCAGCAATCCCACTTTTGGGCATTTACCCAAATGTTTACGAACAAGACCACACTAAAGCTACCAGCACAACTATGTTTATTGCAGCATTATTTACCATAGCTAAGATCTGGAACCAACCCAGATGCCCCTCAGTAGATGAATGGATCAAGAAAATGTGGTATATATACACAATGGAATTCTATGCCTCCATCAGAAAGAATGACATTGCCCCATTTGTTAGGAAATGGAAAGACTTGGAAAAAATTATATTAAGCGAAGTAAGCCAGGCCCAAAGAAACATAGGTCCCATGGTTTCCCTTATTTGCAATATCTAGTATAGGTATGAGTCAAGCGGAAAAGGTCAGATAATGTGATGTTAGGAAAATGAACCCTTAAATATGTATTTCAATGTTTTTGTTTCTTTCATGCATGTGTTTCTAACGCATTTATAAGATTATTTCTTTGTTGCTTTGTATGTCCCTCCCCCACAGTGTAACCCCCGCTTTCACTATATTTGATGTCAGTATAACATGTGGAGGAGATGGGGACAAACAAATCGTTTAAGGATTCAGGTGGACCTGTTGCAACAATGAGAAGTACAAAATGTCATGTCAAAACCAGCTTTACAATGTCGGTGTGGGGGGGGGGAAGGGGGGGTATGATTGGGTGGGGTGAGGGGGGAGGCTGGGAAGGGAGGTGAAGGGTAAACAAAGGAGGAGGCTGCAATGTTTGGTAAGAAATGTATGCATTATCCTGCCCATGTAATTGTAACCCCTCTGTACAGTATGTTCTCAAATAAAATAAAATAAAATAAAATAAAAAAAGAACAATTAGAATGTGAATGGCTGGGCACTGGTGGCTCACGCCTGTAATCCTAGCTACTCAGGAGGCTGAGGTCTGAAGATTACATTTCAAAGCCAGCCCAGGCAGGAAAGTCGGTGAGACTCTATCCCCAATAAATTTTTTAAAAAGTTAAAAAAAAAAAAGATTATTTCTTTGTTGCTTTGTATGTCCATCCCCCACAGTATAACCCCTGCTTTCACTATATTTGATGTCAGTATAACTTGTGGAGGAGATGGGGAAAAACAAGTCGTTTAAGGATACAAGTGGACCTGTTGCAACAATGAGAAGTACAAGTTGTCATGTCCATAACGAGCTTTACAATGTCAGTGGTGGGGGGTGTGAAGGATTGGGACTGGGGGGGGGTGTAGGGGGGAGGCTGGGAAGGGATGTGAAAGGTAAACAAAGGAGGAGGCTGCAATGCTTGGTAAGAAATGTACGCATTATCCTGCCCATGTAATTGTAACCCCTCTGTACAGTATGTTCACAAAAAAAATAAAATTAAATAAAAAAAATAATACTCTAGTTATGTGAAAAAGGAAGTAGGAAAAGTAGGAAAGTTGATGTGACTGGTGGGGAGAAAGGGTAGGTGAGAGTTAGAATGATGGCATTAGTGATTTGATTAAGATGTACTATATGCATAAATGGACATGTGAAACTATAACCCCCTCATGCAACCTATTGAAGATAAAAGTTTAAAAAGTTAATAATTAGTATATATCTATGATAATCTTAGCAGATGAGCAGAATATCTCAATAACTATATATATATGATCATATAAGATGATGCTAAGTGAAATAAACTACAACACATGGACACAAGAGGCTTTCCTTGGTTGTTGTTCTCAATATACTACGTGATTTCTTTTTACTTTTGTATTTCCCCCCCCCATGCTTTATACCCTGTTGTCGCTGTATTTTATTTTGTATGTTTTTTTGAGGGGGGTCCGTTTATGGGGCCTGAACTCTTGGCCTGGGCGCTGTCCCTCAGCTCTTCGTCTCAAGGCTAGAGCTCTACCACTTGTGCCACAGCACCACTTACGGCTTTTTGCTTATGTGGTGCTGAGGAATCGAACCCAGGGCCTCATGCATGCAAGGCAAGTGCTCTACCACTGAACCACCTTCCCAGCCCCTGTATTTTATTTTGGTATGCTGAGTTTTGTATATAGTTTTATCTGAACTAAGGAAGGGAAGGGAACAACAAAATGGTGAGATAAAGGACAAAAGGGAACCTATGCAACCGAAATTATCTGTACAACTTGGGAGGGAGTTAGGGGGGTGGGAAAGAGGGAGAAAAATGAGAGAAAGGGTACCAAGTCCGACAAGAAATGTACTTACTACCTTAATTATGTAACTGTAATCTCTCTGTACACCACCTTGACAGTAAAATTTTAAAAAAACTAAAAATATTTTTAAAGCATATATTAGGTCAAAGAGTTTGAATTCTGTTTTTGCCTTAACATTTGCATAAAAGTGGAATCATTTCTATCATAGAGACATAATAAAACTAACTCAACACTTGCTAACATTTCATTGTATTATTCTTTTTTCTTTTTCTTTTTTTATTGTGAAAATACTGTACAGAGGGGTTACAATTACATGGGCAAGATAATGAGTACATTTCTTATCAAGCATTGTAGCCTTGTCTTTTGTTTCCCCTTCTTATCCCTTCCCATCCTTCCCCCACCCCCCCAACCAATTCTCCACGCTCTCCCCCCCCACCCCACACAAAATTTGTAAAGTTCGTTTTCGACATAATGACTTGTACATCTCATTGTTGCAATGGGTCCACCTGTATCCCTATTTAAACGATTTGTTTTTCCCTTTCCCCTCCACAAATTATACCGACATCAAATACAGTGAAAGCAGGGGTTATACTGTGGGGGAGGGACATACTAAGCAACAAAGAAATAATCTTATAAATGCATTATAAACAATCGCATGAAAGAAAAAAAACACATTTGAATACATATCTTGGTGTTCATTTTCCTAACATCACCTTATCTGACCTTTTCTGCTTGACTCAGACATATACTAGATATTGCAAATAAGGGAAACCATGGGACCTATGTTTCTTTGGGCCTGGCTTACTTCACTTAATATAATTTTTTCAAAGCCTTTCCATTTCCTAACAAATGGGGCAATGTCATTCTTTCTGATGGAGGCATAGCCTCCTTCATTGTCTTATTCTTTTTCTTTTTATATATATTTTTTATTGTGAAGGTACTGTACAGAGTGATTACAGTTACATGAGTGAGGTAATGAGTAAATTTCATATCAAGCATTGTTACCCTCTCCTTTGGTTTTCCCCTACCACCCCTTCCCTCCCCACCTAGCCAACTTCTCCCTTCCCATCCCCCAAAGTTGTAAAGTTCGTTTTCAGCATAGTGTCTTGTACATCTTATTGTTACAATGGATCAACCTGAATCCTTATTTCAGCATTTTGTTATTTCCCTTCCCCTCCCCAAATTATAAAAATGTAAGTACAAAATGCAGGGCACCAGAATCAAATACAGTGAAAACAGGGGTTATACCATGGGGGAAGAACATACAAGAAACAAAAAAAAATCACATAGTACATTATAAGTACATTAAAAACAACAGCATAAAGATAAAACCTCTTGTGTCCCTATCTTGGGGTTTATTTCACTTAGCATCATCTTATATGGTCATATATATCATTATATTATTCTTATTTGGAGCAATGTTAGCTCATATACAACATACACATGAGTCTTTGACTATAATTAATGGCATATATACTGTTAAAACTGACCACGTGGCTAATTTCCCCTTCAGAAAATGAATGACAATTTATATTTTCATTATTAATGTCTCAGAGTATTTATTTTGCTGCAAGACTTCTGACATTGGGTTAGGCTGTTATTCTAAACATCATTGATCATTTGATTTTTCCAAGAGTAGGGTCAAATATAAAATATCTGGGAAAGGGAAATATTTTCCAGAGGCCACATAATTAATTAATTTTTAAATTTAAATTTTATTTTAAACATGATGTTCAAAGGGATTACAGTTAAGTAAGGTAATGAGTACATTTCATTTTGAACAGTGTTATCCCCTCCCTCATTTTCTCTCTCTATTTCCCCTTCCGACTCTCCTCCCTCCAAATTGTAAAATTCATTTCCAACATAGTGTCTAGTGAATATCACTGCTGAATTGGTTTGCCCTTTGTCCCACTGTTTCTGTGATTCCCTTTCAGAAATAAAAACAGTAACAGAAGGAGATAAACCCAAGGGTAAAAAGAAAGAAAAAAGAAATAACTACAAACAGTACAATAAAAAGCCTCGTTATTTCAATTTCTTGGAGTTCATTTTGTAAATATAATTTTATATGGTCATGTGCACATAGCTATTGAACTATTGTGATCCTCTCCTAAGAATATCCTCTTTTGGTATCACTGTGTGAATATTTAGAGTTCTGTTTAATTAATCATGTCCAAGTGTAATTATTTATCTTTTACTCTCTGTTGGATTAACTTGTAGATTTATAGAGGTATTCTAATTATTACAAATGAGGGAAACCATGCAGCCTATGTCTTTTTGGGTCTGATTTATTTCACTTAACATAATTTTCCCAAGTCTCTCTATTTCCTTATGAATGTGGCAATGTCATTCTTTCTGATGGAGCATAGAATTCCATTGTGTAGGGCTCGGAAGGTGGCTCAGTGGTAGAGTGCTTGCTTTGCATGCATGAGGCCCTGGGTTCGATTCCTCAGCACCACATAAGCAGAAAAAGCTGAAAGTGGCACTTTGGCTCAAGTGGTAGGGTGCTAGCCTTGAGCTGAAGAGCTGAGGGACAGTGCTCAGGCCCAGAGTTCAGGCCCCATGACCAACAACAACAGCAACAAAAAGAATTCCGTTGTGTATATATACCACATGTTCTTGAGCCATTTGTCCATTGGGGGGCATATGGGTTAATTACATATCTAAGGTATGGTATAAATAATGTGGCAATAAACAGGACTATACTGGGTGGCTTTAGTGTGGGCTGGTTTGTGGTCATTTGGGTAAATGCCCAGGATTGAGTTTTCTGGATCATAGGGAAGCCCATGGTTAGTATTTTGAGGAACTTCCATACTGCTGTCCAGAGTTGAACAAATTTACACTTCGACCAACAGTGTTGTAGCATTCCTTTCTGTCCACACCCCCATCAGCATCTGATATTAATAGTTTTCTTGATAAAGGCCATTCTAACTGGGGTAAGATGGAATCTTAATGCTGTCTTGATTTGCAATCATTTTATGGCCAGAGGGGTTGAATATTTCTTCAAGTTTCTATTGGACATTCTTACTTCTTCTTCAGAGAAGTCTCTCTTTAAGTCTTTAGCCCCCTTATTAATGGGGTTGTTGTTTCTTTGAAGATTTGGTTTTTGGGGAAATATTTGTTGTTAAACTTTAAGGGACAAATAAGGATTATCTCACGATATAGTTAGGTATTTGAAGAAATTTTCAGCCTATAATGAAATGATGTGGTAAAACCAATGATGTAGATACAGGTCTCCCAGTCTAATAAACATGATAACAACAAGAATTATTGTCATAAAACCAAATAATGTCCACTTACTGAAATTACTAAGAAGATTAAATAAAAATACACATAAATAAGAATTAGTCTTAACTTTCACCAATTGCTTTATTTTTCAAGACCAAGTATGTCTTGTAAACCAGTTAATACTTATGAACCTAATGAGGTTATAAAAAGAGGAAGTGTTGAAAGGAGAAAATATCAGCAATCACTTCTGTGGACAACAAAGGGTTGTTTAATCATATGCAAGGGGCAGACAGATGGCTGGGTTCTTGAGCATGATTGTAGGGTGGCAAGTTCAATTTCAGTTAATTTTGGAAATACAGTTCAGAGAAAAAAAGATGAGAGAGACATACACGCCTTATAAAAACAAAGCAAAACAAAAAGCAAAAAAAAATAGGTCCTTATTTCTCTTTATCTGGACATACAAAATGCAAATTATCTAGCTGCAATTTACTCCTCGGTATATTTCTGGTTAGTCTTCCAAACAAATCCTTCTCTCTCTCCTTCTCCACTGTCTTCCCCCTTCTTTTCCCTCCCCCTTTGTTATCGCCCATTGAAGAGAAATTCTTAAATCATTAATACAAAATATTCCTGATGGAAAAGAAACTACAAAATGTATGTTTCTTCTGTTCTTACTATAGTGAAAATTCCTTAGCTCACTAATCATGAGTTTCCTCCTCTTTTACAAGGATAATGGGATGAAATTCTTAATGTACCATAGAACTTATTGGAGTAAAGAAGAAAGTATAGTGTTTAATGGACATAGTAGTAAACTGACAAAGTGCCATTTTACCTACTACTATTAAATTTTCTTCAAAAATTTAAAATGAATTATTTTTAGTGAAAATGGAGATATAAAATAACAGATAGGATCACATGCTTTAAATAGAACAAAGCTTCAAAGAAGGCTATCCAGGTTCTGGTAGTTTGTGTCTGTTATTCTAGCTACTCAGGAGGCTAAAATCTGTAAGATTAAGTTCCAAATGCAGCTTGAACAGGAGAGTTTATTAAATTCTATCTTCAAGTAGGCAACCAAAAAAGCTGGTCTGGAGGTGTCAATCAAGTGGTAGAGTACCAACCATGAACAAAAAAGCTGAGCAAGAAATCAAGGCCCTGAGTTCAAATCTTTTCTTTTTTTTTTTGGTACTGGAACAAAAGTGGCAAAAAGAACTTTGTCTCCAAAACTTAAATTAGTTACCTTAATTTAACTACTAATGGTTGAAATGTCCCAGAATGCAGTTTGTACCTATCTAATTGTGTTTTCTCAAACCTCCAGCCTTTTAATTATACATCAGTAAAATGAAGTCTTTCTAGGAGAGCATCAGTGGGACAATGAGAAGGAAAAAATGGGATGGGGATACTAAGGGTTAAAGAATGAAGGACCTCTTCCTCCTCTTTCTCACACACTCTTACTCTCTCCTTCTCTTTCCCTCTCCCCTCCCTCCCTTTCTATTTCATGCATGCACTCACGTGCCCTCGCGCACCCTCCCTCCATACAGCATAATGAAACTTACCAAACACTATTTAAAAGGCGTGGGGAGGAGAGAATAGAGGAATCAGAATATGTTGAACAAGTGAGTTTGTTCAAAGTATACGATGTACATATATGGAAATATGACAAATCTTCTCGTATTACAAATGTATGCTAATTAAAAATCTCTCCAACCCTCTCTTCTCTGCAGAAAAATTTGCATATTCTCCAAAAGAGATAGTAGAAAGTAAAAGATGACAATTTCCTACCACAAGATTTACAACTTGACACCTTTATCATTTTTACCTTCCTTCCTTTTCTATTTGAAGATCAGCAAAGTCTTCTTACGTGGCAAACCTTTCACCTAAGGTTTGAAAAAACTTTCCCTCATCACTTTCTTTGATGTTATTGCCCTGGGTAGGAGCCTTGTTTTTCCTTTTTCTACTAGTATTATTATTCTATCATTTAAACATGTTTAAGTGGTTAATTCACTAAAGAAAAAAATGGTACTAGGCTTCAGTCTAGTCATAAGAAAACCTGCAGTCTATAGATTATATCCTCCTCTGACCTCATGCTCTTCACTTACCCTATCTTTGTCCTGTCATCCATTCTGTGTGAATGTTGTTTCTACCTGCCATCTCCATACATTCCACTTACTGTTTGTAACCTTGCTCCTCCACTAATAAGTTTCAGAAATTTTGTCTTGGCTTACAGCCTTTTCCTGGCTAAATATAAAGGATACTTTTGAGCGTTCACTGCCTTAATTACCCAAAAGTATTTAACCTAGTTGCCAATACTTTCCCCTTGTCTTCCTTCCTAAAACTAACATAATGAATTTTCATAGAAATGAATATAAAACTATGGGTTTAAGATTTGAAACGAGTTAATTTGCTAAATATTCAAAAGAATCAGATAGGGCTAGGAAGGTGGCTCGGTGGTAGAGTGCTTGCCATGCAAGCATTAGGCCCTGTGTTCGATTCCTCAGCACCACATAAGCAGAAAAAGCTGGAAGTGGCACTGTGGCTCAAGTGGTAGAAGAGTGCTAGCCTGGAGTTGAAGAGCTGAGGGACAGGGCCCAGGCTCAGAGTTCAGGCCCCACAACCGGCAAAAAAAAAAAAAAAAGAATCAGATATCCGAGACAAGCAGAAAAGATCAGATAAGTTGATGTTAGGTGAAATGAACCCCAAGATAAATATTCAAATGTTTTTACTTTCATGCAATTGTTTGTAACATATTTATAAGATATTTCTTTGTTGCTTTGTATGTCCCTCCCCCACTGTATAACCCCTGCTTTCACTGTATTTGATGTTGGTATAATTTGTGGAGGGGAAGGGAAAAAACAAATCATTTAAATAGGGATACAGGTGGACTCATTGCAACAATGAGATGTACAAGTGGTTATGTTGAAAATCGAACTTTACAACTTGAGGGGGGAGGGGGGAGATGGGGGAGATGGGAAGGGATGGGAAGGGGAAACAAAGGAGGAGGCTACAATGCTTGATGAGAAATGTACTCATTATCTTGCCCATGTAATTGTAACCCCTCTGTATGGTATTTTTGCAATAAAAAAAGAATCAGATATCTGGTGTTTCCAGGCAGTGGTGCTAAGGATTCAAAAGAAGGCATAATTCCCGCCCTGTTATTCAGACATATCTTGTAGACATCTAGGGTTACTTTCAAGACCAGTGCAAAAAAGTCACAGTCAGGTAAAAAATAATTCTTTTTGCTTTCCCAATATATGTGAAAGTTAGTACTGTAGCTATTTAGTGTGGAATAGCATTTTGCCCCCAAGAGCAATTTACATACCATAATTAAATACACTTTATTGCTAAGAAATAATAATAATCATCTAGCTCTCCAATAGGTCGTGATCTTTGATCTGGTGAAGAGTTTTACTTCAGAGACAATGGCTTATGACTGATTACAGTTGAGGTTGCTGAAAGTTGGGGTGGCCTATGAAGATTTCTTAAAAGAAGACAACAAATTTGCTGCTACAATTGACTTCCTTTCATGGAAGATTTCCAGAAAGTATGCAATATTGTTTGATAATATTTTTCTCACAGTATAGAATGTCTTTCAAAATTAGAGTCAAGCCTCTCTAATCATGCCCCTCCTGTACCAAATATATTTGTATTCTATTCTAAATCACTTTTGTCCATTCCACAATCTTCTCAGCATGTTTTCTTATCCATATGAAGCAGCTTATCATTCATGAGATTACAGTAAATTCCATTTCCAATCCTAGTACTTTGCTATTGCTAACTACATCAGCAGTTATTTCTCATACCAAAGTCTTGAATCTGTTTAAAGTCATCCATGAAGGTTTGAACCAACTTTTCCAATACCCTGTTGATATTTATATTTTGACCATTTTTCCATGGATCAAAAATCATATCTGGAGTGATCAATCTTTATCAGAAGCTTTTCAATTTACTTTTCCTAGATCCATCAGAATAGTCGGCTAAAGCTTTATGGAACATATTTCTTAAATAACAAACTTGAAATTTGAACTTACTCCTTAATCCTCAATGCTGAGGAATGGATGTAGTATTAGAAAGCATGAAAATAGCACAAGCACATTATACTTCTTCATCAAAACTCCTAGATGACCTAGTACTTTGGCACTTAACAGTAATCATTAAACTATCTTATAAACAGATTTGCTGTCAACTACAATTTGTGTCCCGTTTGTACAACGTAGAATAAATGTACTATAATTCTTATTATACTATTGAGATTTATTTTTCTTGATTATAGCCAGTCTAACTGGGATGAGGTGGAATCTCAATGTTGTTTTGATTTGTATTTCTTTTATGGCTAGTGAGGTTGAGCATTTCTTCATGTGTCTATTGGCCATCCTTCTTTCCTCTTCAGAGAAGTTTCTCTGTAAGTCTTTAGCCCACTTATTTATTGGGCAGTTGTTTCTTTAAGGATTTGTTGTTGGGGTATTTAGTTTTTTGAGTTCAAAGTATATTTTAGATATGACACCCTTATCCATTTTATGGCTAGTGAAGGTCTTCTCCCAATCTGTGGGCTTTCTATTGATCTTGCTAGCTATGTCCTTTGCCGTGCAGAAGATCTGCAATTTCATGCAATCCCATTTGTCCAATCTTTCTTTGATTTGTTGTGTTTCTGGGTCTCTATTAAGAAAATTTCGGCCTGTGCCAAGGAGACCTAGTGTTTCTCCTATTCCTTCCTGTAATGTTTTCAGGGTTTCTACTTTGACTCTGAGGTCTTTGCTCCTTTTGGAGTTGATTCTGGTGCAGGGGGATATATAAGGATCTAGCTTCAATTTTCTACAGGTGATTAACCAGATTTTCCAGCACCATTTACTGAAGAGGCTGTCTTTCTTCCATCCTATTATTTTAGCTCCCTTATCAAAGATTAGGTAACTACATGCTGGAGGGAGTGTGGCCAGAAGGGAGTCCTACTGCATTGTTGGTGGGAGTGTAAACTTTTTCAACCCCTTTGGAAAGTAGTATGGAGGTTCCTCAAAAGACTCCACATAGAGCTCCCCTATAACCCAGCAATCCTACTTTTGGGTATTTACCAAAATGGTCACAAATAAGATCATCCTAAAGCTTCCAGCACAACTATGTTTATTGCAGTATTATTTGCCATAGCTAAGATATGGAACCAACCCAGATGCTGAATGGATCAAGAAAATGTGCTCTATATACACAATGGAATTCTATGCCTCCATCAGAAAGAATGGCATTGCCCCATTTGTTAGGAAATGAAAAGGCTTGGAAAAAATTATATTAAGTGAAGTAAGCCAGGCCCAAAGAAACATAGGTCCTATGGTTTCCCTTATTTGCAATAATTAGTATATGTCTGAGACAAGCAGAAAAGGTCAAACTCTATGTACATATGACCAGATAAGATGAATTTAAATGAAATGAACCCCAAGATAGGGATATAAGTGGTTTTAAATTTCTTGCTATTGTTTCTAACGTATCTATAAAGTACCATGTGATTTTTTTAAATTGCTTTGTATGTTCCTCCCTCACGGTATTACCCATTTTTCACTGTATTTGATATCGGTCTAATTTGGGGAGGGGAAGGGAAAAAACAAAATGATTAAATAGGGATAACAGGTTGACCCATTGTAAAATGAGATGTACAAGACACTATGTTGAAAAGCGAACTTTACAATTTAGTCCGGTGGGAGGAGGGGGCACAGGGAGGAAGTGTAATTGTGGAGGTGGGAGGGAAGGAATGGTAGGTGTAAAACAAGGAGGAGGCAACAGTGCTTGATAAGAAATATACTCATTACCTTGCTCATGTAACTGTAGCCCCTCTGTACATTATTTTCACAATGAAAACTTATTAAAAAGATTTATTTTTTTACACTTTATGAACATAAAGTAATATAATTCTTAAGAGTCCTAGAATTTTCAGAATGACAGTTGAACATTGCCTTCAAAGAAAGACTCAACAGATACATTAATCACTAATAAGAACATCAGCCTGTCTTTTTAATTTTTTAATTACTCTTATTGTAAAGATGCTGTACAGAGGGGTTATAGTTATATGAGTAAGGCAATGAATACATTTCTTTTCAAGTATTGTTACCTACTACTTTGTTTTTTCTCACACTATCCCCTTTCTTCTCCACTCCCCCTTTTCCCCCTCTCCTGCCCCCAAAGTTGTAAAGTTCATTTCCAACAAATGTCTTCTGAGTATCATTGTTGCATTGGGTCATCCCTATCTTTTGAAGCTTTAGAATGGCATTGGTTTCTCTCTAGCTATGATAGTAGTATCTTTTACCAATTTACGGCTGTTTAATCTGTATGGAAAAATCTATTGTTTAGTGTACCAGTAACCATTAATGATCTCAGCTAGATTTTTTTTTTACCCATGTTCCATGGCTACAACTTCCACATCAGCACTAGCTGCACCCTTTTGCTCCCTTATGGTATGGACACAACTCCTTTTCTTAAGCCACATAAACCAAGTTCTAATAGCTTCAGACTTTTTGTCTGTGATCCCTGTACCTTTCAGCCTTCCAAGAATTGAAGAGAATTAACAACGTGCTCAGAATCAGGATTTGTTTTAGGGGAATATTTTGACTGCCTTGATATTCTACCCAGACCACTAAAAATTTCTTTATATCACCAATAAGGCTGTTTCATTCTCTTATCATTTATGTGTTTACTATTATAACACATTTAGTTTCCTTTAAAAGCATTTCCTTTTCATTTACATATTAGGTGTTTCGTGCAAGAGGTTTAGATTTTTGCTTTTAAATTAATAAGAGTATTTTCACAATAAAAATTAAAAAAATAAATTAATGAGAGACTATTTTTCACTTCAAAACTCTGATAACATTGTAGGGCTATTGGGAGATTTTCAATATTATTGTGTTTCAGGGAATAGGAAAGCCATAGGAGAGAGGGAAAATGGCTACTGGACAGAGCAATTAGCCACAACACTTATCAATTAACTTTTCTGTCACATATGGGAATTAGTCATGATGTACCAAAACAATTACAAGGATAACATCAAAGATCACTGATCAAAGATCAACAAAATTGTTATAATAATAATGAAATTTTGAAGTATTGTCAGATATTGCAAATATCTGACACAGACATCTGACACACAGACATCAAATGAGCATGTGCTCACTATGGCACTGATAGACTTGCTTGATGCAGAGTTGTCATAAACTTTCAAAGTGTCAAAAATGTAATACATAAAAAGCACAATAAAGTGGAGTACAATAAGTGGAAGTATGCCTGGAAGTTATGGGTAAATGATTATATTGGGTCTAGATCATATGAAACAATAATTCTTTGCATTATATATGATCCATGTAGATACTATTTGTTGTTCTAGGCATTAAGTCTAATATATTCATTCCACTATAAAATTAACACATTTCAATTGTTTTAGCAAAATTTACATTGTTCTGTGAGAATAATGCCCAAGTCTTGATGTTTGTATCAGCAAAATTTTAATTCTCACTTATGTAATAGGTTGGGTAGAAGCTATGTTCTTTGGGTCCTTCATTGTGCAACAAAGGGTAATTCCTGACACTGGCAAAGATAGCTGACAAATACATAACTTGGCCTTGAAGTAATATACAACAGTGAGTGATGACTTCTTTTGTTCACAAGTAATTGACCAGAGCCAGTCGCATGGCCAATCAAAATGAGGCCAAGTAGATAATCAGTGCCTAAAGTTGATGAGCCATAAATATTTGGAGCACAGACTCTGGATGTTATGAATATATTGATTAAAAAAAGTGAACATTTTCCTTCAATCTTGGACTTCATCCTTTTATTCTCTTTAAGTTCCCCTGTTAAATATTCTAATTTTTCTTTTTTTAAATTTAATTTTACTTTCAAGGTGATGTACAGAGGGGTTGCAGTTACATACATAAGGTAGTGAGTACATTTCTTGTCAAACTTGTTACCCCCTTCCTCATTTTTCTCCCACTTTCCTTCCCCCTCAACAGCCCCCTGCAAGTTGTATAGCTCATTTCCAACATACTCTCTTGTGAGAATCACTGTTGCATTAGTTTTCCCTTTGTCCTTTGTCTCACCATTTTGTTGTTCCCCTTCCCTAATTCAGATAAACATATATACAATACTTAGGGCACCAAAATCAAATATGGTAACAACAGGGGATTAACCTATAGGGAAAAAAATGAAAGAAAAATGAAAACATGTAGTACTTAAAAACAACAAAGAAAGCCTCTTGTTTCCCTATCTTACAATTCATTTCTTTTAGCATCATCTTATATGCTCATATGTATATAGCTATTGAGCTATTGTGATCCTCTTCTAAGACTATTGTAGACATATACTAATTATTAAATATGAGGAGAAACCATAGAATCTATGTTTCTTTAGGTCTGGCTTACTTTACTTAATATGTCGCCTCTGGATAGATCAACATGGCAAAAAGTTAATAGAGAAACCTCATAATTAAAAATTGCCTAGACCAACTAGACTTAACCAACATCTACAGAATATTCCACACAGCCACACCAGAATATACATTCTTCTGAGCAGCACATGGACCATTCTCCAAAATAGTTATTTAAGGCACAAGCAAATCTGTGCAAATTCAGAAATATTGAAAATATTCCCTTCATTCTCTCAGACCACAATGGAATAAAAAGTATAGCACAACACCAATTTTTCTATAAATTACCATATATATGTTTCCCTACCATTCATAGGGTCATCTTTATTTTTCATATATCTTGTCGCCTACCCATATCTATGTGTACCTCCACCTTGGTTTCTTTCATAGATGCAGATTATTGTATATTATCTACCCCTATGAAAGGATGTTAAATTCGTTCACAGATGTTCAATGTCATAACATGTACTACATTGATATCTTTGGACACACGTATACTTCTATGCATATGCATCTGGATTTCTATAATATAGGTTCCCAGAGAAGAAATTTCTGAGTACTTTAAATTTTGCTAACTACTGCCAAAATACCTTCCAAAATCCTGAACAATTTAATAATAGCATAACAGTAGATGAAACTTTAGGTTATATTTTCAAGGAAGTTGACATTTCATTGATAGAAGAAAGTGTTGGATAAACAGAAGACAGAAGTAGAAAAAAGTGACAAAAGGGAATAAACCAAAGAAAAAAAGAATTGCAAAAACCTCTTGCTTCCATTTTTGGAGTTCATTTCTATAAGTGTCATTTTATATGATCATGTGCACATAGCTATTGAGCCCTGCTGATTCTCTCCTAAGAATATCTTCCTTTGTTCTCACTGTACAAATTCTTAGAATGCTGTTTAAAATGGCAAGGACAGAAATGGTGAGACAAAGAGTGAACCAATTCAGCAATGAAACCCACTAGACGCTACATTGGAAATGACCTATACAACTTGGGGTGGGTGGAAGTAGGGAGGGAAAAAACTGGGAGAGAATGAGTGAGGGTTAACACTGTTCAAAAGGAAATGTACTCCTTACCTGACTTTGGTAACCGTAACCCCCATGTGCATAACCTTTACAATAAAATTTAATTTTTTTAAAAGAAAGTGTTGGGTAATAAAGGTTTTAAATACCACTTCAACATGTTTGACTTTTTGTCTAAACATCGAAGACTTTAGGTCCACTAATTTATGTTTGCTGATGGGAGCAATCTTGTCACTCATAAAACTTTTGATCACATTTTAATGCAATTGCCTGACCGTATCCAGCTGAAAAGAATTTCACATTTTTGAGGCCTATATGCAGAGCTAAAATCTGTGGATGGCAATCTCTGAATAAAAAGAAATTCTGTAGTACACATGGTTACTTATCTCAATTTCCCTCTACAATTTTTTGTATTTTACTCTCAGCATTTCCCCGTCCATTATTCCTCTCATCTCCTTTTCCTTTTCCATTTTGTGTCAGCTTTCAAAAAGCTGACACAAAAGATCTCTCTCTCCTCTCCTCTCCTATCCCTGTCTCCTCAGCCTCTATCTCCCTTTCCCCTCCCTACAGTTTTCACTCTTTGTCTATGAATATATTTTTCTTCATCTATACCTTTTATTTTTTTTGCAATATATGTTTCTACATCTATATCTGTGGCTCTGCTGGTTTCAGTATCCTCATTTCTTTTTTTTTCAAATGTCACATTTAATGTTTTCACTACTGCACTTCAAATCTACGTTGTACAAAGTGACCAGAAAGTGTGCCATGGTACTGACCAACCTCTGAGATTGTACCTTGCACACCAGTGTCTTCTTGGGCTCTTTTGATACTAAACATGTTTCTCATTCAAGTGAACTGAAATGCTTCAGTGGGGTTGATTCTCAGGAGCCTCATTTTTAAAAAAACAAACATACTGTACCAATTTTGTTTAGTAATTAAATGTTTGTTTCTTTCACAGCACATAATTACTTCATTGACGTTAAAACTTCTAAACATAACTTATTAATAGTCTTCAAATTCAGCTCAGATCACTCAAGATGAAAACAGTACCCTCATTTCTTATACTTCCATTTCATTTTTGTGTGTGTGCTGATACTAGATCTTGAACTTAGGGCATGAGCATTCTCCCTTAGTTTTTTACTCAAGTCTGGAACCTTACTTACCACTGGAGCCATATCTCCAATTCCTGTACTGTGTGTGTCTGTGTATGTTTGCATTTATGCATGTGTGTACATGTACATGTGCTTGCAGGTTCTGGGACTTCAAGGCCTAGGTGCTGTCCCCAAGATTTTTTAAGTCAAAGCTAGTGTTCTACCACTTGAGTCACAGCTGTGATTCTCGTATTTCAGCCTCCTAAGTAGCTAGGGTTATAGGTGGGAGACAATGGTGCCTAGCTCTTTTAATTCCATTTCTAGCTGTTTGAGCTATCCATATGGCAAATTACTCATGTAACTTTTAAATGATAGGAAGTACTTGAGGACAGTCTAGATATAGGGATGGTGTAAAAAGGTTTTGATTGATTGAAAATTAGACTAAATAACTATTACAGTCTTTTTCAAATTTGATTCTAATTGCAAGCCAACATTCGTTCCTTTCTAGATAGTCTCATTAACATTAACAATTAACATTGTTTTTTGATTGAGAGTCTAGATCTAATACAACCTTGCTACCATCTCTGTATGAATACCACACTTTATTTTAGATGACCATAGAATTTGAAGATGTAAGAGATTGAGATAAATGTTAATTATCTAACTTTCCCGGTGATTTATATCACATGCATATGCATACTTACATATCAATATTTCAATGTATATCTATTTGTATATATCCATCCATCTAATGATAGAATGATTAGAAAACCTTTTACATTTCCAATTTTTTATGAAAAAATATAGTTAGAAATGTAATTGTGTGCTCTCTACAACTAATAATTTAGTTGGTTTTATTAATTGTGTCTAAATATATCCACAGGTTAAACTTCTTGTTATTTCTATAATCTAAAGCTTTTCATATGAAAACATTACAAAACAAAATACTTAATTGATCTGACACTTTATGGGAGGAATAGAGTAAATTGGAGAAGGTAATTTTCAAATGCTACTTGAAAGTCATCAGAGCATAACATCATCATTACAATTATCTGTCAAAAGATTTAGTTCAATTACATTTTTTAAAACACTTCAGTCAAGATAGCAGTACTTATATATATCAGGATTTAATTCTCTAAGGAGAAGAATACTAATGCTTTCATTAGCCACTGTCCTAGTGTCTTCATTCTTTGCAATTTCTCATGTGGCCTTTGGGGGGAATTTTTGCATACCTACTTGGAGATTCAGTAAACACAAAGCTCTTTGGGGTATGTGAACTTCAGGAGAAAGAACCATTGCATATTTACAACCATGGTTGTTTAAAAAAAACCAAAAAACCTCTTTTGGGGAAAAAAGTAATTTTGAAATAATTGAATAGCAGCATAATTGCCATCTTCTCAGGTATTATACATGCTCCTGTACACTTTCTTCACACAACACTAAATTGGTTGTAAAATCACCAAGAGGAAAAAGTTATAATGCAATAAAATTAAATTTCAGTGTAAGATTTCCAGGGGATAACTTGAGCTGCTTCTGACACTTTTAGTATTTAAACAGATGTGTGGAACCGTATGTTGGGAGCCTGGTGGTCACAGTCCTAAGACATTCCTTGATCAATGATGATATTTCAGGCTGACTGCTGCTGCAGATGAACACTGCCAGGAGATTGATTGCACTGGCCTTTCTCTTTGACTGTTTGAATTGGCAGTTTGGCAGATTTTCCCTTTTAATGGGAAATCTGAATCACCTATTGAACATGCTACAAAACACTTTTCTTACTTTATATTCTCTTACCATTTACAATATACAGGTTGTTCTTCACTGTCTTGCATTTTACTAAGCATTCTAGTATGCACACATCTCAGCAATTACAGCTCCTTAAAGGCAAAGAACAACATTTTATAATCTGAGACTTGTTTTATGACTCCTGTGGCATCTAACTTTAGGGCAAAAATAATGTACTAATGTTTAAAATATTGGCCTTTGTTGGTATACAGACCTAAAGTTCAATCTTTTGTACAAAATTTAAAAGTGTTATGATGGTAAGTCACCATGAAAAGCAAAGCAAGGTTAATCATATTTCATATGAGCATTGAGAGGATATGATGCCATATAGGAGTTTAATACAAACTCTGACCCACACAAAATACTCAATAAGTTATGATAAGTAATTGTAGTTTATAAAACCTTTTGAAATTAAGTCTCTTATGGATATGAAATTGGCAAGTAATTTTTAAAGGTTTATATGCCCAGTTTTCCAGATGCTTATTGATTTTTAACTTGCGGGAGAGGGATAAATGTGAAATAATTATAAATGTATTCAATTACAAATGTAATTTCTCTAGGTAAATTCAGACATTAAATACTTTATGTCACAAAAAAAGAAGTGGGGTTACTTATATAAAAAAGCGGGAACTTTTCTAGGTCAGTTATTTTCTGTGCTTAATATTTCTAAAGCATAGTTATAAAACAGTTCATATTTGAGCAGGAGATCACCATAAAATAACTGTAAATAGAGTTAAAGGGCATTCTGAAATAATCATTCTGGCCACAATTTATAGAATATCAGAATGATGAAAGTCATATTCTTGCTTAATGAATTACATTCTCTATAAAACATCAGTATGCATACATAAATAGTGAAAGTACAATTACAAATAGAATAGTTTTGGGCTAAGGAGAACACAGCTGGCTCCTAAAAATCTAACCAGTGTGATTGAGTTGGTAGTGAGTGAGTACAAAAGAAAAAGTTAAATATGATTTAGTTGTTATTTTTAATGTACTATGTTATTTCTTTTTTCTTTCATTGTTTTTCTTTTTTCCCTATGGTTTATCCCTTCTTGTCATGGTATTTGGTTTTGGTACCCTGTGTATTGCATATATGTTTATCTGAATTAGGGAAGGGAAGGGGAACAACAAAATGATGAGACAAAAGACAACAGGCAAACCAATGCAACAGTGATATACATAAGACAACGTGTTGGAAATGAACTTTACACCTTGGGGAGGGACATTGGAGGGGAGAGAAAGTGGGAGAAAATGAGGGAAGGGGTAGTGATGTTTGGCAAGAAATATACTCACTTCTTTATGTCCATCACCTTGGCAATAAAATTAAGTAAAAAAAAAAGTCTGACATCAACATGGTACAAAGAACATACTGGGGGTAATTCCAAGCTCTAGGATTTTGAGGAGATGATACATTTAATGAAATAAATGAAAACAACTAACAAAAAAGGAACAAACACTCTTAACAAAGCTATAAGGGTGATATAAGTTCTAAATAGGAAGGCAAGTCAAGGGAGTTAAAATGGGCATGCTGCTCAGAAAAACTTTGTAAAATACACTTTTTTTTTTCAAAATTTATATCCTATAAAACTTTCTGAGCTAGAAATCTGGTAGATAGGGTATATAGAATTCAAAGAATTGTTTGGAGTCCTTTATGATATTTTTTGACCTTTGATTTGGATTCTCAACAAAACCCAAATCTAAGAAGAGTATTTTTACAGAAGCAATACAAGGAAGAACTGTAATGGAATGAAAAAATTAGGACAGAAGGAAGGTATGTTTCAAAGCAGGTTGCCACTCCATCTGACTACAAAACACCAAGATATAAGTTTATTCATTCACCATTATGAATTAATAGTCTGGCAATTCTGATCTGGGTCATCATTCTATGTTGGTCAATATTCATACTGTCTGGTAGAGAAACATAGAGGTATGTTTGCAGATAACTTTAGGGTGGGGCAAGAGAATGTGTGTGTAGGGCACTAATAATGGTCATGACATGGGAAAATAGTACATAGCTTGGGTTTGCACGATCATCTATTAGATAAAAGATGATCTATTTAAAATAAGTAGTGTGAAAAACATTGTAAACTTCCATTCATTTATATTTTATGAACACTTGATATAATGCTATTTGTCTGTTTGTGTCCCTTGTTTTTTATTCATTCAAAATGTATTAATCATCATTTATATGGCAGGCTCAAGGTTAGGTGCTGAAGATGCACAATAGTGTATGACTAAGTAGCTGCACCTGTGAAATTTACAATATATGGACAAGAACTAAAAAAAAGACAACGTAGGGATAAATGTAACTGAATCATTAAGTGTTTAATTCATCTGAGTATAAAAGTGAAATGGAATTCTTTTTCCCAGTAATTGCTACTTACTCTGCTCTATTTTACTTTCTTTTTCCCACTGGGAGAAAGGGGTAATGATAAACATTTCAGTCTGATTCTATAGCTTTTTAACTGCTTTCAGATATTGGAAGAGTGTCATTCAGATTTTTACAGTCTTTGTCTTTACTAACTCCAAGCTCCTATCTGCTTCAAATATCATCTCTTTCCTCAAATGGATGAAACACCTGGCTGTAGTATCTAGTTTAGAGAGTTCCTGATAGGCTTTTGTTTCCCTCCTTCCTCCTTGTATCTCCTTGACTCTTTTAGTGTTATCTTAGGATGGGAGTATCTGAGGAAGAGTAATAAGAGAAATCCAGATGCTGTGACTCTGTGTGTACTTTTGTCTTCTCTTTAATTGGTCCTAATCATCCTTCTAGCTGTGTATGAAGACTATATAAACATATAGTTGCTGGGCTTCCCTACGTATCTCCCCTGGGCATTGGAAAGCCTTTGCAAATTTTGATTACATCTTCCCTGAGACCTATAGCTGGAACTGTAATATCGTTTTCCTCTTACATGCACTCTTTTTCCCTATGTTAAAAAGCCACTGATAAGAATCATCTATTTATCTATGACAACTTGCACCGCTAGATGCTAAATCCATCTTCTGTTCTTCAAACCAGAAATGCAGCATGTATTAGATGAGAATTAATTCTGGCCCTCTTGTCATCAGGCTCTCTCCAACACACTACCTTTCCTTAGGGTTCTTTATCCCTGAAGCAGTGGAATAAAGCAAGTCCCGTATGTCTGATGGAAAAGGAAACATCTAGTTTACTTATACAAAAGTGACTTCTTCCTCATTTACAGACCTCTTTGTTTATTGATGGGCAGTGGGATGATGGTGAGGAGGAGTTAACAACCTGGGTTGCCTGAGCTGGTAGCTTCAGATTCCAAATACTGGAAGGTTTCCTGAGTTTAGAATATTAGATGGATGTTTAAGGTCAGTTCTGGGAAGATAGAGTCTCCTCCAGCACTTGGTATCACATGGTCACTCTTATAATCGGGGTAAGATTCTGCACCTATTGGTTCAAACCAATTATTCAAAAAGGAAATCTTTAGACAGAATTCTAGATCATTAAATATTATCTGGAGGATGTTCTTGTAGTCTGCCCATACTCATCAGGACTACACTTTGATCCTCCTAACTGGCTTTGCTTTTATAGACCTGGAGTTTCTGATGAGCTCTATGTTGCACTGTGGCCTTACACTATGACTCTTGAAAGATCTTAGATGAGCCACCATGTAGGTTATTTGGTGAGAGGTGCAAATATGCCATCACTTAAGATGAAATCTTAAAAATGGTGAGGATGATGAAAGAGGTGACACTGATTAAGATTCATTGTACTTATATACCATCATTGTGAAAGTTGAGTAAAATATTTTCCTCTCATATAAATAAGCTGAATAACTGTAAGTATTGGTAAGTTTTATGCATAAACAAAGAGGTCAGGCACTATAGGTCAAACCTATAATCCCAACACTCAGGCATCTGTGGAAGGAGGATTTTGAGTTCTAGCCTAGCTTGGGTTCCAGAGTAAAGCCCTTCCAAATGAAAAGAAAAGTAGGAAAATTAGGAAAGGAAGAGAAGGAAGAAAGGAAGGAAGGCAGAGAAGGATCAAGAGAGGGAAAGAGGGAGGAAGAGAAGACAAGACATAGAGGATAAGGGAATTAGGACTAGGAAGTAAGGAAAGGCCTTTTCATGAGGCTGATGCATGTAGGATATAAAGAAACTATATAAAGAGTAGAAAGGAATGTCTCAGGAAGAAGGCAAAGTACAAAGCCATGGAAATGAAATGATCTTGTAACAATTCAGAGGCAAATGAAATAAGCATAGCCAAAGAAGAAAATGTTGTGAAGTACTATCAAAGAAGCACTATGGTTTTGAGCTTCCTTCTAGCCCTGAAAGTCTAAAGAATTTGGATTTCACTCTGAATTCAGTGTGAGGCTATTTGAAAGAGTTAAGCTGGGAGCCCTGAAATGTTTTCACCTGTGATCATCCATGTTTTCTTCTATTGCACAAAAACAAAAGCATATGTCATATTACTATTATTTCTGCAATAGAGGTTTGAGAAAAGTAAAATTAGAAATATAAATATCCCTTATGTGAAATGCTTGAAATTTTTTTATATTTTACAGTTTTTCAGATTTTAGAATATTGTCATAGATTTTGCTATTTGAACAGCTCTGGTGAGATTTCAGATTTTGGATTTTCAGATAAGAGTGCTCAACCTGTAGTTGTTTGGCTGAGGCCAAGATAAATGGCTCAAACTTCATCTCCCCTCTCCTTTTTTTTTTTTTTTTTAACTTTTTAGCTGCCAAAGAGTGAAGGATGAAGCTGTCATATTTTTTGATCCTGGTGGTCTTCTATTCTGCAGTCAGTGCAAATTTGAAGATGGTGTCAAAGAGAAATTCAGGTAAGTTACTGGCAACTTTTCATATTCAGTCAATGCCTTGTAGTTTTTGTGAGCATTCTGAGGGCATCTATGTCTTTAACGAGTATTATGTTTAACCAGAAGCACTTTTACCAGTTATATTGGAAAGCAGCCAAAAGGAAAATGAAGTTTTTGCCTACCACTGAGAAAATGTTGGATAAGCAATAGAATTTGGATAAAGTTCAATGACCAGTGTACTCTCTATGGACAGTGAAATGTTGAAGACCTACTTAGAGTTGTTTATATTTTCCAGTAAATACATGCTGCTGGGAGAAAACATTTACAAATAATAAGATAGGAAACCTTTTCATATATATACATATATATTCATACACACACACTTTGCCTTCTAATTGAGTGTGTGACTTTTCATATAAAATCTTCTAATAAATATGAGTGAGCTTTAGTGCCTCATATTTTTATGGAATACCTGGAAGGCCAAAATTGAAGGCTCCAAATTAAAAAAATTATTAGTTAATTGCCTGAAAAGAAATAATTTGAGAAGTAATATCCATTCTTAGAATATGGCGGTCAAGTATGCAACCTTGATTGTACTAAGAAATTAACTGTAGCCAGTAAATATCTCAATCAAAACTGAACTCTTGTTTAATAACAGTTGCATATGTTTTGGCTATTCTACCAATAATTCCAAATCATCCATAAGATTTGAAGCATTGACATTTTTTCTATAATTATTTCCTAAGACAATGAGGAATATATTATTATATGGAAACAAGATGATGCTGGAAGTTTCTGTTGGCTTCTAATTCAGTTATTTCTGATAATTAAATAAATGTACTTAATTTTTTCATTGTCTAAACTCCAGGCAATAAAGCACAGGCTTACTTTGTGAAGCAATAAATTCTATGTGAGGATTAGAGTTTATTAATGTTTATGTTCTAGGGGAAGGATACTGCTAATTGAAATAGCTAACAAATAGTGCTCCTCTGTGGATGATATATTGTTAAGTTTTTCACAAAAGTAGGTCACAGGTCATACAATAGCAAGGTCATACTCAAGCCTAAAAGGATTCTGGAATGGTAAATGTAGGGTCAATGTATTAGCTTTTTCTGCTTTACATGCTCATATATTTTAATCACTTTGGTATAATTGTGACTCTCTTTAGTCTGTATTTGTGTTCAAGATTTTACCAATCATCTCTCTAAACTGGTTTATCATTCCTGACTGCCATTTCCTTCCTTCCTTTTCAAGTCACATTTTCACTTTTGATCTTGGTTCAGATTGATTGCTGCTGAAATAAAACACTTGGAGGGTTGCCTTGGTAGCAAATGTAACCTGTTGGACAAGATCCCATTTTCTTCATGTGGTTATGTCATAATTTATGTAGCAGAGTCTGAAAGGTAGAAAAAAGAATCAGGGGTTTAATAAATCATTAATATTATAATAGCTTAATTTATGTAAAATACAAACCAAAAATAAAACAAAGAAAAAAACAAGAAAATCCCAGGTGCTATCTATGTATTCTGTTTTATTACTTAGGTTTGCCTTTTATTCGTGATGAGAGAGGCTAACACACTCAAGTATATATGTTTGCATACACACATATGTAGAATGTAATCACTAAACCACATGTAATATTCAGGGATCTACTTTTTACTTGTTAAGTGTAAGACTTGTGGCATTTTACTTGAATTTAGCTTTGATTTATGAATGTGTACAAGTATAATCAGCTACATGAAAGAAACATTATACAAAAACAATTCTACTTAAAGTATTTGAATGATGTCAATGTTCTTTCTCCCCTCCCTTAGTCGTCTCCTCCAGAGAAATTGCAGTTGTGATACTGGAATACAACTTGGCAGTTGGAATGTCAGCTTGGATGCATAATTGGTCTTTTGCTTTTACATGCTCTTGTTTCTCATTATGGTGTTTACTGAGTAGGCAAGTTGGTGTGTGTTTGTGCTTATCTGTATGGGATTTATGTTATTTAATTAATTGGGTTAATAAATTAGTTTCATAAATGAAATTGGGTGTGTGATGAATAAGACATCTAAATTGCCCATAGGTGATGAAATAGAGGTATTTGGAAAAGTTCTTTTATTCTCACTTCTGCTTAGTCAGCCTTATCAAAATCTTCCTTTCTAGCTCTACATTTCTGTTAATATTACGAATGCATGTAGAAAATAGACTTCTTTACATTCTAGTTATGAGTGCTGTTTGAGTTGCTTTATTTCTTAAATATATTTTAAAATGCTTGGGTAAATCTGCTGTACAACATTTGGATTCAAATAGTTTATGAGGGAGGTCCTTTGCCCTTTGCTAATTAAAGATATCTGGGTTCAAACATCCATAGTTTCTCTTTGTGGTTCCCCCACTACCCATGGAATTCAGAGCTTCTATTTTTTTCCTCGTTTCCCTTCCCCCAAGTTGAAAAATAAAGAATGATTGTGCCACTTATGAACTAGCTATGACTGCTTTGTGCCAGATGTGAAGCCAGTTATAATTTCTGTGCCATTCACTGTAGACAGGGACCCCTTTCACTGAGTTCCATGTTAATAGTGATGTCAAGAACTGCTCTTATGCGCCAAACAGAATCAAGGCATGAAACTTCCCAGAATCAAGGCATGAAACTTCCCTCTGAACGTAAAACACAAGGAAAATGTTTAATGACAGATGAAAATACTTTTTCTCTCAGTATTAGGAATGGGGCCCAGAGCTTCATGCATGCTAGGCAAGTGATATACCACTGAGCTATACCCCCAGCCCCAAAAATTCATTAAAAAATCTGTTTTGTTCATATATTGGAAATAACACCCTACTTTGCAGGTGATGTTTAATGTTTAGAAATGACAACATAGGGAAGTGGCTCAAGTGGTAGAATACTTGCCTTGAGCTGAAGAGCTGAGGGACAGTGCCCAGAGTTCAAGCCCGACAACCGACAAAAAAAAAAAAAAGAAAGAAATGACAGCATAGGCTATGTTTCTATGTGATGCCCAGCCAGCATTCTTGGCTCAAGAAAGAGCAAAGATGAATCTGAGACTGTGTCTAAGGCCTGGTTTCATTAAAACCTTCCAAAATGCATGACAGCTCATTTTAAGGATTGTAACAAATTGGCCAAATAAGAGTCTATTCTTTTTTATAGAATACTTATCATGTCTGTTAGTCTTTACATTTTCTATGTTTAAGACTACATATGTTTACAAAGCCTATTCTATGTTTAAGACTACATATGTTTACAAAGTCTACTTAATTTAAAGGTGTCATTTTTTTTCTGGTAAGAAATTGGCTTCTATCTTGACAAAGGTCAAAGGTAGAAATGTCTAGTTCTTTATCCAGTAGAGGGCACGTGTGCCTAAAGTTAATTTTTAAATAGAATGTATTGGAGGAATTATTGGCCCTCAAAAAAGAGACCAATCAAGATCTTCTACTAAGCTGTTTTTTAACCTGAAAACTGTGTCCCAATATTATAATATGGATTTTTGTTTATTACTTGGGATATTAAATGGTATTTTAAGATGTTTTCTGTTATTGCTCCTTCACAAAATGCAAACTCTGTTATGCAGTTAGTGGTACTCAAACCTCCCAGCTTGGATCTCTCTATCAGATGACAAAGCATCCATTTCATGGTAAACTACGTTTAATTTTGAACCCAAATTGAGCCATCTTTCAGTCAGCTCAGCTACAAGATGACTATAGCAAACAACAGCTATGTGACCTGCTGTGGGAAGGAAAATTGCAAAGCTACTAAAATATTTGAATCAGCTAGAAAAATGGAATTCCTATAGATAAGGAGAATGTGAAGACCTGCTGAAACACAGTGTGTACTTAGACATGTATTTTCGATTGACTTACATGGAGACATTCAATTCCATGTAACAATAGAACAGCTTTATTTGAGGCTTTGGCTTACAGGTGTGTAGAATTATAGAGTTTTCTGCTTATTGATGAGTAAGTAGAGGTTTAGTTTCACCAAAAATGTATTGCCTTTACAATTTCCAGTTAGATAAGAGGAACATCACAAAAGCAGAAAAAGAGTTATATGAACCAACGTTTCTGGAACAGTTAAAGTCTTTCAAACCATTTCCACGTGTAAATAGAATAAATACGCTTGTAAAATAAAGTTATATAATTTACAAAAATACTATTAAATATTCTGTTTTGAATTCTTCATAAAGAGATAATAAGATGTTTTAAATTGGTGGGTAGAAGTTAAACCTGGTCTCAAAATTATTATTCAGTAGTGGAATATGAGATAACTGGACAAGAAGTTAAAGGATCAATAAGTTGCTATTGAAATTTCCTTTCCTAAATTTATACGAATGAGATAAGATCAAGGAGAAAAATCCCCTTCCATGATCTATTCTTAAGTTGAATGGGCCAATCTGAAACTTGATACTTGGATATTTTTAATCTCTTTAATTAGGGTGACTTCTCTGGAGGAAACTCTGATTGAAGGAAAATGAAGCTGTCTTGAAAAGATTGATTAGGTCACTGGAAGTGTGGTAAGACAAATTCAGAATATAAGGAAGTTTAGAGCAAGTTGGCATAGGCAGAGGTAAACCACAATAGTCAGAAGGAACTTGTGTCCTGAATCTAGAAGAATTAAATGCTTACTGAAGCAGATGAAAGAGACATAATTTTAGAGCTCTTAGTCATTGGGTTATATATGGCCATAAGCATAGCTTATTATAAATTCTTACTGTACATGCAGTATTCATCTAGGCCTGTGGGTTTTGGAGGAAGGAAAATAAAATTCCTTCAGTCAGGAATACTTAATCTCATGGAGATAAATGAATGATACACACTAGAATAAATGAATGATTAATAAAATGATGGTAATTGAATGAAACACTATAATAGCTATCAAGATGACCAGTTTTTAGATAATATCCATCCATGGAAGTGTCAATATTAAATAGTATTGAGCAAAAAAGCAGAATAAAATAATGTTATTATATGCATTTTCACTAACCAAAACTGAAATAAAATTTGAGAAACCATTTCACATTTATAATCAAGTGGACTTTGTTCCATAAGGTAGCTTAAATATCTCTTAAAAATAAGAGATCTATGGCTGGATATGGTGGCTCATACCTATAGTTGTAGCTTCTCAACAGGTAGAGACGAGAAGGATTATGGTTTAAGGCCAGCCTGGAGAAAAAGGAAATGAGACTTCCATCGCAATGAAAAAGCTGGGCTTACTGGTGTATGTCTGACATATCAGTTATGTGGGAAGCCTAAGTAAGGATGATCACGGTCCAGGGTGGGCCAGGAAAAAAGGCATGACCTTACCTAAAAAGTAACTGAAGAAAAAAGGACTGGAAGTGTAGCTTAAGTGCATTTGTTTTCTTTTTGGCTTATCCCAAACAATGATATTTAAGAGATCTAATGAGCTGTAATACTCTTACTGGGAAATCTTTATATATGAAATACATGGAGAGGCTGGGAAGGTGGTTCAGTGGTAGAGCGCTTGCCTTGCATGCAAGAGGCCCTGGGTTCGATTCCTCAGCACCACATAAGCAGACAAAAACAAAAAGCCGCAAGTGGTGATATGGCTCAAGTGGTAGAGCGCTAGCCTTGAACTGAAGAGCTGAGGGACAGCACCCAGGCCCAGAGTTCAGGCCCCACGACCGACAATAAAAAAAAAAAATACATGGAGAATAACAAGAAAATTTAAGTTAATATTAAACTTATGTGACAAGCTAGAGGAGTGAGAGAAGCACAGGGTCATTCATGGACATTTTATAGATGAGGAATGGAAGCAAGCCTTAACAGTCAAGAACCTGAGTGGGCTGGAAATGGCAGAAGAAGCAAAGTAAAGGGACCAGTGTAAGTGAATAGGTAGGGATTTCAGTGAGTAGGGCTTTGGTGCCTAGGGAGGAGCACATCAGCCAAGTAATAAGCAGTTGAGGGAACTAGAGAAGCCAAACCTAGTTACAGAGGCACCCACATCTTGGTTAGAGTGCTAGAGATTTGTTTTGAATTGAGTTTTTCAGTGATAAATGATGTCTTTTGCAGTAATCTGCAGGGTAGATTGCCAAGGGTAGCCAGGCAAGGGAAAAAGAAATCTAAAATGATTCTCTGACTTAGGTATTTTTCCTATAGGAAGACAAATGGAAAAAAATTATATTTTAATTTTTTCTCAGCTTTTAATTTTGTAACATTTCAAGCCCATGGCAAAATTATAAGAATAATACAATGTCTACCTATATATACTCTTCATATTTATTCCTAGCTTTTATTATAAATGGGTAGTGGATTTTGTTAAATGCTTTTTTTGGTTCTATTGAATGGTCAGATTTATATTTTTACTTTGATGTTTTTATATTGTTAGTTACATTGAAGATTTTAAATGTTGAGTGAGCATTCCCTTACAGAGGTAAAACCTACTTAATCATCATGAGCTTTTATTCGGCTGGGTTGATTTAGAGATATTTAGTCGTTTTGTTGAGGATTCTTGCATTTATACTCATACATAAATATATATATATATGTGTGTGTATATATATATGTATAATAAAATTGCCCTCTAATAGTTTTTGTAAGGCTTTCATTAGTTTGGTATCACAATTGTGTTGACTTCATAGGATGATTTAGGAAATGTTCTTGCCACCTCTGTTTTCTTAAATGACATGATTTCTTCTCCAAATAATTGGTAATATTGAATGCTGAATTAATCTGAACATGGAGTTCTCTGTGAGACTTGAAAAATATTTTTGTTTCTTTAGTAGATACAAGGCTACATAGATTTTTTTCCTCTTCTTTCTTGAATCTAGTAATTAACAACTTTGTAAGGGTTTTATCTCTTTAAATTTTCTTTTAAAATTCATTGGCATAGAGCCATGTATAATGTTCATTTAATATATTTTTAACATCTGTAGGATCTGTAATGTCCCCTTTTTCATTCCTGATACTGATTTTTGAATTTTTCCCTCTTGATTAGTCTTCCTTAGGGATTTATCAAATTTATTATTCTTTTCAAGAGCCATTTTGACTTGGTTAATTTTCTGTGTTGTTTTGGTTCAATTCGTTATTATTTCTTCCTACTTATTTGGGCTAAATTTACTTTGCTTTTAGTTCCTTAAGGTAGAAAATTAAATCATGGATTCTAAACCTTTTTCTCCTAATGAGGGAATTTAAAGCTATATATTTTGATGTAAGTACCATGTTAACAGTGACCCAGAAATTTTGATAGATTGTGTTTTCTTTTTCTTTTTCTTTTACTTCCTTTCCTTTCCTTTCCCCTTTCCTTTCCTTTCCTTTCCTTTCCTTTCCTATTGTTTTAGTCTGTCCTGAGGCTTGAACTTAGGGCTTATGCACTGTCTCTGAGCTGTCTCTCGGCCTGGGCACTGTCTCTGAGCTCAAGGCTAGTTCTCTACCACTTGAGCTACAGAGCCACTTCTGGCTTTTTCTGAGTAGTCTTTTGGAGATAAAGTCTCATAGACTTTCCTTCCTGGGCTGGCTTTGAACTGTGATCATCAGATCTCAGCCTTCTAAGTAGGTAGAATTACAGGTGTGAACCACTGGCACTTGGCTTGTGTTTTCACTGTTATGTAATTAATTTTATTTCCATTGTGATTTATTCTTTGAATTAGTTATATAAAATATATGCTATTTAGTTTTTAAATATTTAAGATTTTAATGCTTTAAAATATTAAATTATTTGAGTGGCATATAAAACATAATCCTACATGTTAATAATGTTTTGAAATCTGCCTACCTACTCATTAAATTATTTGAGCTGACATATAAAACATAATCCTACATGTTAATAATGTTTTGAAATCTGCCTACCTACTCTAATGTTTATATTAATTTGAATGTATCCATCTCATCAAATATTACTATTACTTTATGGTGATAATTTTCAAAACCTTTACTTCTAGCTTTTATGAGTGTGTTGCGAATGTGTATTATTAATTCATCATTTTAATTTAATTCCATTATATGTATGTGAGGAATAAAATGCACAATTTATCCTTTTGAAATCTGTTGAGATTTATACCCTAGCATATGACCCTCATTGAAGAATATGCTGGATGTTATTACATAAATATCGATCAGGCCAAAGTGTTTGGCAACATTTTTTATCTACTATTTTTATACTTGTGCAATCAGTTAGAGAATGTTAAGTTACCCAATTACAATCATGGGTTTGTCTTATGGGCCCTTTACCTTTGTCTGTTTAGCCTCATGAAATTTGAAGCTCATGTTATTTACTTACAAATATTTAGAATTGTCTTGTCTTCCCTAAAATTACATTCTTTATATTCTCTCATACCATTTTTTGAAATTTACTTTTTCCAATAAATCTGTTTTTATTGACATATGCTCACTGTTTTTATGGTATATAATTTTCTGTCCTTTTATTATCAAGCTATTTAGTTTTAAATTTAAGTCTCTTTCATAGACTGTGCTTTGCTTTTTATCCATTATGACAATTTAATGTTTTTAGATAAAATGTTTAGTCTGTTTTCAATGAATTTAATTCTTGTTATGTTTGAATTTAAGCCTACTATATTTCTGTATATTTTCCATTTGTCTCTTCTCATTTTTAATTTTTTCTTTTATCCATCCCCCCATTTCTGATTTATTTTGGTTAACTGACCAAAGTTTTGTAATCCATTACATGTTCCTTTCATGAACTTCTTTATGAAGGGCAGAAGTCACAAACTACGGCCTGTAGGCCAAATCTAGCCCATTGTCTGTTGCTATAAATAAATTTTATTGGAAAACAGTCATATGTTCTCACTGGCACATTATCAGTGGCTGCTTTTATGCTACAAAGATAGAGATGTTTGTTGCCATAAACACTATGACCTAGAAAGCAGAAAGTATTTAGTTCCAAGCTCTTTACAAAGAATATTTTACTTATTCCTGCTCTAGAGTACATGCAGCCCTAACTTTCCAAAGTTCATGCTGAGACAATATTATACCTTACACCTGAACCATTATATTTTCTACACCCCCTCCTGCCTAGCACTCCCTGCCTTATCATTCTTGAGTCCAACACCATAATTTACATGTTCCAATCACGTTTTGCTTCCCAGTTCACTAATGTAATAACCTTACAGTAGCACAATTCTGTTAATGCAACCACTTATCCTTTAGAGTTTTGTTGTCCTATCTACATATGATATGAAACTGTCTTACTCTGTCATTATTTTCATCTTAAACATTTTTACTTTTGTATTTATTTGAGACATATAATATAGCTTTAAGAAATCTTCCATTTCCTGTATCAGGAACAGAAAATCTTTCTGTTTTTACCCATTTCTCCCTACTTTATCCTGTTATATGAAAATAAATCTTTGCTAAAAATATCTTTTATAGTTTCCCATAGTTGCTGTTTTTGAGCTCTATTACAATTTGAATTTACTTTTTTTGTACTTGTTCTGGGACTTGAACTCAGGGCCTAGGTATTGGCTCTGAGCTTTTGTGATCAAAGCTAGCACTCCACCACTTGAGCGACAGCTCCACTTCTGGCTTTTTGTGGTTAATCAGAGATAAGTATTTCACAGACTTTCTTGCCTGGGTTAGCCTTGAACTGTGATCCTCAGATCTCAGGCTTCTGAGTAGTTAAGATTACAGGTGTGAACCACTGGTGTTGAGGTTTTACTTTACTTTTAATAGACTTTCTTCTGGGTTTATGAAACATCATATAGTATAGCAGATATGCTGGAAATAAATTCTCTTTTTATGTGAAAATGCTTTGGTTTCATTCTGAATTTTGAGGCTACTTGCTGTAGATATAGAGTGCTAGTTTGACAGTTTTATTACTTAAAGGTGTCATTATATTGCTTTCTGGTCTGATCTTTCTGAAGAGAAAGCTTAACCATTCTTCTCATGTATACATTGTATGTATTATGCTTTTTTTTTTTTTTTTTTGGTCGGTCATGGGACTTGAACTCTGGGCTTGGGCACTGTCCCTGCACTCTTCAGCTTGAGCTACAGCGCCACTTCTGTTTTTCTAGTGGTTTTTATTGGAGATAAGAGTCTCAGGGACTTTCCTGCTTGGGCTGGCTTTGAACTGTGATCCTCAGATCTCAGCCTCTTGAGTAGCTAGGATTACAGACGTGAGCTACTGACACCCGTTATGCTTTTAACCTGGCTGTTTTTAAGATTTTTATCTTTGGTTTTTCAAAACATTGTGTTTGTTATATTCTCTATATTTACTTCACTTAGTGTCAGGTGAGCTTTTCAAATCTTTAAGTTGAATATTTTCATCAAACTTTAGAAATGTTTATTAGATTTCAAATATCTCCTCCTATGGTTCCTATAATAACTATATTTTCTGATTTTCTATTGTCTTTTATGTCCTGACATTCTGTTCATTTTATTTCAATATTTTTCTGTTTTTAAAACTAGAAAACTTTGTGTTTATTTGAATATTTTTACTATCTTTAGTTGTACAAAGGAGTTGCCATTCAACAAGCAGTTTATGAATACAGTACGTCTTGATCAATTAGAATGGCTAGCCCCATTCTAATTAGAATGGCTAATATCAAGAAAACTAGCAATAACAAATGCTCATGTGGATGTGGCAATAAAAGTAGCTATATTACACTGTAGGTGGGACTGTAAACTTGTTCAACCACTCTAGAAAGCAATGTGGATGTTCTTCAAAAGACTAAACATAGCACTAATCTATGACCAAGCAACACAATTCCTGGGCATTAATCCAATAGACCACAAACAAGGCCACACTAAAGCTACCAGCTCAACTGTGCTCATTGCAGCATTGTTTACTATACCAAGAAATGGAATCACTCAGATACCCCTCAGTGGATGAACTGATCAAGAAAATATGGTGTATATACACAATGGAATTCTATTCAGCCATCAGAAAGAATGATATTGTAACATTTGTAAAGAAATGGAAAGACTTGGAAAAAATTATATGAAGTAAGTCAACCCAGAAAAACATAGGTTGCAGGGTTTCCTTCATTTGTGGTAGCTATAAAACTACAAGTAAACATGCTGGATGGTAAGCAAGTGGTTGCAAATGAATTAACTGAAGTAGAATAGACTCTATGGAGATTGCAAATAATGTAATATTTAAAAACTTAGACCTAGAAAACTATTGTTTTGTTTTCAAGATGATCCAACCCTTTTTCTGCTGACTTTTACATACTCATCTACTGAAAATTTCATTTCAGTTACCATTATTTATTCAGTTTTGGAATTTCCATTTGCATCTTTTTCTATAACTTAAATTTCTTTCATTGATATTCATGATTTGTTACTCCTTCACTCATCAAGGTCATATGTTCCTTTATATCTTTGAATATATTTATTGTAGCTGCCTTAAAGAGTTTTGCCAAATTTGAATGTCAGTCAAATTTAAATCTCCAGGTTGTTTTTTGACTACATTTTCCTTGATGTGAGTAATGTTTTTGTCCATATTAAGTGAATATTTTATTGTGTGCTAGTCTGTTGATAACATAGTATAGGAATGCTAGATTTTGCTGTTTTCTGAAGTAGTGATAGTTGTAGTAGCAGCTCAATTACTGTTTTTGAACTTGTACAGTTTTGATTTAAAAGGTTAAAGCAGATTTGCGGCTATCCCTTATTTGTTACAATCAACTATAACTTGGTGAAGCTCAACCTTTAAACATTTCTGTCCTGTATCTCGTTGGAGTTTGATTATAGGCTTTGCTACAGATAGTCTAACATAGACATTATTCTATGATACAATTGTTTCTCCTAAGGTGGCACATTTCACTTTAGCACTGCCTGTTCTTTACCATCACTCTTTCATTGTTAACACTGCAGTGGTCACTCCCTGATGAGAAGCCTTTTGTAGTTTTGCCCTGAGCACCTTTAGTCTAGTCCTCATTCAGGGACTCTGGGAGAGCTTGCAAATAGATTTCATGGGATCTCATCTGTGAAGCTTCCATTTATTGAAAGTCTCAGCTAGCTGTGACTGAAAATCCTGACCTCAGACTGTGGCCTCCTACTTGATCCTCCTTCCTATTCCTTCTTTGTAGTTAGGATTACAGATACATACCTTCAGGTTGAGTTTGTTTGATGACATAGTATTACATTAACTTTTTACGTGCACTGAGGCTGGCAATCTTTCTGATCCGTGACTCCCAAGTAGCTAGCATCACAGGCACAGATCACCATGCCAAGCCAGATCATTCCAATTCATACCCTATACCAAAGAGTTCTTCCTTTTGTTCTGTTCCATATTTGTATCTCTCTTTCCCTGCCACAAGTAACTTCCTTTTCATTAATGCCAAATACGTTTGTTTGGTTTTGCTATTTTACAAAATAGTTTCAAGATGACTGTATGAGCACCACTGAATGGATACACAACACACTGAGCAAACAATGCACATAATATTTTGTCATTCTTTTGGTCCTTAGAATTCATCCTAATAAAGTTATATAGTCAGAGTGATGTGTACAAAAGTTGCTTAATTCATTTTCCCTTTTGGTTATGTTATTTAGTTGATATATAAATAAAGATAATCTGAGTCTGTTCCTACACAATTTCTTTTTGTCTTTTTAAATTGAATTTCATGTTTAACTACATTTATTAGATATTAATTGGGGAAGAGAAGGGAAATAAAATGCTGAAACAAGGATACAGGTTGACCCATTGTAACAAGATTTACAAGAAACTGTGTTGAAAATTACCTTTACAAATTGCAGGTGGAGGGGGTAGGTGGGGAAGTAGGGAGAGAAGGGATGGTAGGGGAAAAACAAAGGAAGGGGAATAATGCTTGATAGGAAATGTACTCATTACCTTACTCATGTGACTATAATGGCTCAGTACATTATCTTTACAATAAAAATATATGAAAAAAGAAATATTAGAGGAAAATTTAGTACTAAACTAAATTTGAAAAATAAATTTAAATTGAAAAATAAAAAATTAATAAAAAAGAAATTTACAATTACAAAGAAAAGAATAAATCCAAGTCCAGTTTTCTTATTTACATCTTTTATCTGGTTTCACACATCACCCTGATTATAATAAATTACATTCTGGCATTTCTTTTTTGCATAAATCAATATATATATATAATTTCTACTTGTTTCATACCAAAAGATAATAAAGAAAACAATTTTTCTCTATTTTCTCTTTATATCTTGGAAATCAATGAGTTACATGTTTCATCAGTTTTCATCTTATCAGTTTATCATGCTAATATGAAAATAGAAATTATCTTGTATTTTTATTCCCTAAATTAAACTATCATTAAAATTAATGTAGCCCTTTCTTATAGTGCAATGTATGTGTATATATAAATATAATGTACATAACAGAAATCTCTGTATTTTTCCAAACAAAATTTTATGATATATTCTATGCTCCAACTTGATTTGTTACTTCAAAAGTTATTTGTAACCTTAAAACTTTGGCAACAAACATCTTATTCATATTTTAAGTATTTTGTAGCATGACATTGTATTAAATTAAAAATTAAATCTTTCCTCTTATTTATGAAGATTAGACTTCTTCTTTTTTTTTTTTTTTGGTTGGCCGTGGGGCTTGAACTCTGGGCCTGGGCGCTGTCCCTCAGCTCTTCAGCTCAAGGCAAGCGCTCTACCACTTGAGCTACAGCGCCACTTCCGGTTTTCTGGTGGTTTATTGGAGATAGGAGTCTCACATTCTCTCCTGCCAGGGCTGGCTTTGAACCGCAATCCTCAGATGCCAGCCTCCTGAGATCTGAGCCACCAGCGCCCGGCTTGAAGATTAGACTTCTGTCCCTTGGTTTTACCATTTCAAAACAAGGCTGCAAGAAATATCCTATTAAATACATCTTAGTGCTCTAGAAGAGCAAATGTTTTATAGGATAGATTCCTTGAAGTGGAAATGTGGAATCAATTTTTTATTTAACCATTTTAAAATGCTAATAAATTACTCACTGATGCCTGTTCCAATCCATACTTCCACCAGTATGTTGCTGTTCCTTTGTCAGTATACATTTTATAACTATAACTATATATTATCTAAGAATTTTTCTAACCCAAAATCAAAATGAAAAATATCTTACTGTTTGTTAAAATCATAACACGAGATTCAAAGAACCTTTGAAGTGTGTGTGTGTGTGTGTGTGTGTGTGTGTGTGTGTGTGTGTGTGTGAAAGCGAGAGAGACAGACAGACAGACAGACAGGCAGAAAGACAAACAGATAAAGAGACAGAGACTTAGAGAAAAAGAAAATCAGTAGCAAATCATAGAGAAAAAAGACTGTCTATTCCAAATAACTACAGAGAAGAAAATATGAGTTAACAACTAATTTGTTATTATTTTGGTTATTACATAATATCAATAATATATGATATGATTGAAACATTGCTGTCCTTTATGACACTTATAGCAATGTGTATAGGTAATTAGCCTAGGCAAAACAGTTAATGAGCTTAAATGTTGACAATTCTGAATATAATTTCACATGAGGATCTTGTCCAGTTTTGTATCATCATGTGAATACAAGCTTGATATCATATTGGTTTTTGTTTTTTAAAAAATTAAAAATTTTATTGTCAAGGTAATGTACAGAGGGGTTACAGTTACATAAGAAAGGTAGTGATTATGTTTCTTGTGTATCTTCACATTGGATTTGTTTTTGTCCATCCACAAGGTTAAAGAGAAGTAACAACAATTGAACCTTCTATTAATTTTGATGTTAGAATTTATCCATATCCACAAGAACAGCCAAGGACTGCAGTGATTGGGCTCCTTCCTACTCTGTTGTTTGGAATGAAAGGATATTGTATTTGCTGGAGTGGAGAGGAACTTTGAATGCCTGTTATTTCTGCTAGGGTGAGTTTCTATCATAACCCAACTCATGTAGGCATGTCAGGGTAAAGTGCATCCCTTGTGGTTCTGCTGACTTCTACAGGTGTAATTTGCCCTGAACAAAATACGTGCTCTGAAAAAGTACACCCTTAATGTCTACTGTAGTTTTGTCCTGGGGGAAAGCTGACTCCCAGAGATTTCTTAAAATATGCATGCCACCCCTAGTCCATCATGAAAATACTGAACATGTAGTTTTAATTTTTCATATTCTAATTCTTGCCCTATTTTTGCTTCCATATATTTATTTAAAACCACCATAGAGAAGCACAATGTTGTGTGAGGATTTGCCAGGGCTTTTCTCCTCTGAAAGAAATGCTTTGACATTCAATGACCTTCCCTCAGGCTAAGAAGAGTCAGGCCCTGCTTCTCCCTGAAGCTTTGACTTGGGAGAGCTGTATTTACGTGTGCTCTTCTAAATGGCTACAGACAAAAAACACATGGTTTTAAGAGGTTTTCATTAACCCCAGGAGATGAATGACATATATCTGGCATCACTGCTTTGTAGAGAAATAGGATATTGGTTGCACAATACTAAAGTCTGTTAAAGAATGTCATAGAAACATGACATTTTTAATACACAAAATACATAAGAAGACTTTTGCTGGTACCTCTAGATGACACAGAAATAGGCAAGATATGCTCTTCACTCCCAAAGAACTCAGTAAATCCTAGGGGAAGGGAAAATCTTGAATTGTCTATTAATGTCTCCCAGGCACTTCACTATATTGTATCCTCATAGAAAAGCAGTAGTATAGTCAGGTCCTCCTCTTGTTTTATAGATAGAGAAATGGAGGCATAGAATGGCTTGATGATTGACTACTACTACATAAGTAGTAAGTGGTAAAACCAGAATTTGGGCCTAAGTTGATATAAGTCTAGAAGTATCTCTTATAGACTCATTTTATGCATGCCAGCTTTGACATTCACTGAGGGATGGTAAGATTACCTGAGACCTTTCCAGGTTTCTGATCTTTCACTGATTTCAAAGTTTGTGCTCTTGTCATTATCATGTCTTCTTTACAACTCTTACAAGAATTACAGATACAATTTAGATGATGGAGATATTACTAAGAGTAAAGGTTGAAGTGGGAATAGTGATTGGGAGGAACAGCAGGAGAAAATGTATGGATATAAACTATATGTTATTTTTTGCATATTATAGAGACCAGGTTGACTGGTGGCTCATATAAGAGCCAGGTAGTTGGGAAACATTTGCACTGAAACACAGAGCTAGACAGATGGTTTCTTAAATATATGTCCTGTTTTTATTTTTTTTGAGGTTTGGTCATGGGGCCTGAACTCTGGTCCTGGGTGCTTTCCCTCAGCTCTTCATCTCAAGGCTAGCGCTCTACCACTTGAGCCACAGCACCACTTCCGGCTTTTTTTCTTTTTGCTTATGTGGTGCTGAGGAATCGAACCTAGGGCTTCATGCATGCAAGGCAAGCGCTCTACCATTGAGCCACCTTCCAAGCCCCTATGTCTTGTTTTTAAATTCTAGGACATATATTGGAAGTCTAAAAAGAAATATGGTTGAGGTGAATCAGATTTGAAAGTGGAAGCCAAGATTGATGGAGACCTTCTAGGTTTGGGCTAGTGCTTCCATTCACCTGCTTTCCATTAGGAATAATATAAAGGTCCAATCAGAGTATTTTCAGCTCTGAAAATGTATTTTGACTGAAAGAAATCATTGAATAAGGCATCACTCTCAATTGTCAATCAAATGAAAGCTTATTTCTTTGTAATGTTCAATCTTCAGCCTTGGGGAATTAATGATTTTAAAGAAAAGGAATTTATTTCTGTCTTCGCTTCACCAGCAGGTGGCACTGGAACACATTCCTTCTATTGCTCTGAAGCAGTGTTTTACCATCATAGGACTGTCTTCAGCCTGAAATTAGAAGGAATAACAGGTTTTGTCAGCACCATAGTGTGATCGGTCTGATCTTTACATATGTGTTCTGAGTACTCCATCTCCCCATGATTTTTAGCTATTTTTTTTGCCAGTCCTGGGGCTTGAACTCAGGGTCTGGGTGCTGGCCCGGAGCCTTTTAAAAAAAATAAATAAGTTTTTTATTGTGAAAATACTATACAGAGGGGTTGCAATCACATGAGCAAAGTAATGAGCACCTTTCTTATCAAGCATTGTTGTCTCCTCCTTTGTTTTTCCCCTACCATCCCTTCCCTCCTATCTCCACAACTACATTCCCCCCCCCCCACAACTAATTTGTAAAGTTTGTTTTTTGACATAGCATCTTGTACATCTCATTGTTGCAGTGGGTCAACCTATATCCCTATTTAAACAATTTGTTTTTTCCCTTCCCCTCCCTAAATTATACCAACATCAAATGCAGTGAAAACAGGGGCTATACCATGGGAGAGGGACATACAAAACAACAAAGAAATCATCTTATAAATATGTTAGAAACAATCACAAGAAATAAAAAAAACATTTGAATACTTATCTTGGGGTTCATTTCACCTAACGTCAACTTATCTGACCTTTTCTGCTTGTCTCAGACATATACTAGATATTGCAAATAAGGGAAACCAGGGCCTCTGTTTCTTTGGGCCTGGCTTACTTCATTTAATATATTTTTCCAAGTCTTTCCATTTCCTAACAAATGGGGCAATGTCATTCTTTCTGATGGAGGCATAGGATTCCATTGTGTATATATACCACATTTTCTCGATCCATTCATCTACTGAGGGGCATCTGGGTTGGTTCTATATCTTAGCTATGGTGAATAATGCTATGATAAACATAGTCGTGCTGGTAGCTTTAGTATGGTCTTGTTTGTGATCATTCGGGTAAATGCCAAAAACTGGGATTGCTGGGTCATAGGGGAGCTCTATGTGGAGTTTTATTGTCCTCAAAGAAACATCTGCCCAATAAATAAGTGGGCTAAAGACTTACAGAGAAACTTCTCTGAAGAGGAAAGAAGGATGGCCAATAGACATATGAAGAAATGTTCAACCTCTCTAGCCATAAAAGAAATGTAAATCAAAATATCATTGAGATACCACTTCACCCCAGTTAGAATGCCTATAATCAAAATTTTCTAGCTATTAAGAGCTACTTTGCTTAGGTTCTTGCTGAACCACCTCTGGAGCTTTCCATTTTTCTTGAAGAAGGTGACTGTGAGGCATACTTCAAGTTAGTTGCCAAGCAGTTCTTCAAATTTACGATTCAAAGGTAAATACACAGTGGGATGCTGGTATGTCACACCTATTATTCAAGCTACTTGGGAAACTGAGTAGACTGAGAATCATGATTTGAAGCCAGGCAGGCAAGCCCATGAAACTCTTATCTCCAATTAACCACAAAAAACTGAAAATGGAGCTCTGGCTTAAGAGGTAGAATGCCAGCCTTGAGCAAAAAAGTCAAAGGGACAGTGCCCTAGCCAGCTACACACACACATACACACTCACACACACAGGTGGAAGCAAGGCAGAATTATGAGGCTGGCATCCCCCCTGGCAGTCTGTTCGAATACCCTTTTTTCTTTCTTGGGCAACTAGTCTTAACCAAAGCTGAATAGTATCTAAAGGATTCATGAATTTTTAAAACTTTATTCAGATGTTTCTTGCTCTTTCGTAAGCCACTGCTAGTTTCATCTTTTAACCAAATAGATTCATATGTTGGGACACAAATGAACAGTTAATGCTAGTGGATACACACTTTCCCATCTTTCCATATTTAGTAGCTACTGGGTTGTACTAAAGTTAATTCTCAAATATCTTCCAGATCCTCCTCACTCTTCTTTCTACCTACTGTGGACCTAGTTCAGCTTGTTATAATTTGTCTCCTATAAGGTTACACAAGCCTGGAACCCATCTTCATGTCTTCAGATCTCCACCCCTTCTATACTCCCATACATTCCTGAATGCTTGGAGGTGGTGTTTTTGTTATTTAATGATATGCATGCAGTGATTTATATTCATGTATTCAGTCATCTAATAAATATTTGTAGATCAACAACTTTGTACATTTTCTTTTTTTCTTTTTTTTCTTCTTAGTTTTTATTGTCATCTATGTGCATGACATAAAACTCTACTGAATAACTAGTATATGTCCGAGACAAGCAGAAACAGTCAGATAAGTTGATGTTAGGTGAAATGAACCCGAAGATTAGGATTCAAATGTTTTTTCATTCTTGCTATTGTTTCTAACATATTTATAAGATGATTTCTTTGTTGCTTTGTATGTCCCTCCCCCACAGTATAACCCCCATTTTCACTGTATTTGATGTTTTACTGTATTTGAGGGGAAGGGAAAAAACAAATTGTTTAAATAGGGATACAAGTGGACCCATTGCAACAATGAGATATACAAGACATGTGGAAAAAAGACATTTTCTGATGGAACACACACATTTGCTTTTCCATTGTATAAAGGATAGAATTTAAATGCCTATGGTACATAATATCCTTCTATTATTATTCTTTAATTAATCTAACAATTAAATATTCCATGCCCATAATATGCTAGGCAATATCCTAATTTTATATAAAAATATAAATAACATTATATATATATATATAATATATATATATATATATATATATATATATATATATATATATATATATATATAAAAGTTAGGAGTTCAAGCCCCATGACTGACAAAAAAAAAATAAAACAATGCTGGAAATGGGGTTTGAAGGTAGGCACTTGTACTTAATAGGTAGGTACCCCATCCTGAGACCTGAGTGTTTTATGTATGTATGCATGTATGTATATATGTATGTACTATATGTGTATTTATATTTATGTAAATATCCTTAAGTATGCAGATACTCCTAAAATTATTATGGGATTTTTATCACAAATTGAAGATTGTGAGTTGAAAAATGCATGTAATGTATTTAACCTTCAGAATATCATAGCTTAGCAAAACAGTAGACTGCAGAGAACCAGTTGTTTGACCCCTCACAGTGCATGTAGCAGACTGGGATCTGCAACTGCCATTAACCAACATCATGTGAGATGATCATAGTGTACATCCCCAGCCCAAGGAAGAAAAGCACCCCAAGTTTAAAGCACTTTTTAAAATCAAATATCTATTCCTTCTGTGCCATTATAAACTCCAGATATCATAAGTTGAGCTATCCGTAAGTTGATGACATTTTGGTCCCACTGTCCCCTATGTTGTTTTCTGTACACCTCTCATTAGATCATACAGAAGCCATCTTGAGTTATCATTCTGAAAAAGAGTTTTTCACTTTCCCAACTCTGGGCATTTCCTCTTACACTTTTTTTTTATTTGTAATTCCCTTTCTGCTTTCACCAACTTTTGATAATACTGCTCATTTTTAAAGGCCTAGTTCCAATTTTATTTCCTCTGTGTATTTTTTCTTGGGTTGGCCCCTGCCCATCTAATTCTTCTGGCCAGAATTACCTCTCCTTTGTATTGCTAAAGTGTTTTGTTTATACTTCCATACTAGAATTGGTCGCATTGTGATTTAGTTATTTGTATGTTCTGTCTTTTCTATTGTGAAGTTTGGAAGGCATAAATGGTTTCTTTGAAATTTCTATGTCTAGTAGATTGCTATGCACAAAAAGAGACAAGTGTGTTATTAGATGACTGAATAAATCCTTTTGGATTTCTGTGCCTTAACTGAATTGAGGAGCAGAACATTTGAGGTAGGAAGTTGTTGAGCAACTTAGAGTTACTAAGTATTCTACCAATCACAGTTTTCATTTGTGCCCCAGTGCAGCTTGTCTTTGTGCAGGCTCTACTACTTTAACAAGGAGGATTTACCACTGTTATCAGTCCCTCAATCCCCCCTGTCCCACCATGAAACACCATCCTCATCTACAGAGCTAACATTTACTTTTAGTTCATAATGAGCATTTGGAGGTTGTAAAGTTTAAAACAGGATCTGGCTATGAACTCTAGACTGGCTTCAAACTTGTAATTCTCCTACCTCATGAGTGCTAGAATTTTAGTCATGTACCACCACCCGGGGCTTTCAATGAGCTGACTGTATAAACAACACTCACATTAGCTCAATCTATTCAGTACTCAGTGACTGGCTTATGTATGCCTCATGTGGTATATGAACTAGCTATGGACAGAGAGCATGAAAGTGCAAGTAAGATTTGTGGGCTGGGAGAAGGCAGACTGATTGATTTCACTTTATTTTTCTTAAGAGAAAAATACTGTCCATATGGCCTGGAATTACAAAAGGCCTCAATAAAATGCTGTGTAAATGAGCAGCCAATAACCTTTCTGAGATAGAGGCCGTGAGATCCCATATTTAACCTATGCCTTTGCTGCAAATTATTAAACAAAACAGTAGCAATTGCAGAATTGGTGATGAACAGGCCTTAGACCCACTGTGGTGCAAACATTTGTGGCGCTGTTTATCCTTACCCAGCATAACTAGTTCAATGATAACATGAAAGAACTAGACCCCCAATTGTCAGAAAAATAGAAGGGTCTGATTTTATCAGCATGTTGCTATATTAGCCAGGTCTAAAGTAGTCTCTCAACTTATCTTTCCACTTTTGTTCAATGCACCTTCCAGCTCTTTGAGCTTTTCCTCTCATTCCAATTTCTCTTTTGATATTGAATCCCAGACCTCCTTTACCCCTCTCTATTTTATTCAATCCTGAAGTATCATTCTCAACTCCTTTGTGTTTTGTTTCATTGCTGTTTGACCAAAGCTGTTGCTGCCAATTTCAGTTTATGTTGAATTCATTCAATTTTCTTGAAAAGCCGGACAATTAATGAGCAAGAATCTAAAGTGTGATTTTGAGTGTCGGATATCTACCCTGATTAGCTATTGAATGTCATAAAAATGAAAACTCTTTGGCAAAGGTGCTTTTAGCACATATTTCTTTAAAATTTACTCTTTAGTCACATGTAATTTCTCCTTCCTTTACTAGTTGTTCTGGAGTAGAGCTATGAAATACAGAAAATGGGGGTTACCTGCTCTTCCTGCTCATTAGAACAAAAATTCACTTCTGATGGATATTATGACCAGGATGTTATATAGAAACTACTTTGATGCTATGACAATTTCTTGTCAGAATATTTGTTTTCTTTATTGTATTCTAGTCTGGATGGGATATTTCCATATCTTCCTATGGTGTCAACTAGTGTTCTGAGGCTCAGAATGTTAGACTTACTTTGGTTTAATACCAAAACAAGGAGCATGAACAGGTTTCTGTCCTGGATAATCTCCCTTTCCTCTGTTCTAATTCAGTTTTTAGGAATTTTACCTCTGTCCTTTAATTTACTGAATTTTATGATCAAGCTTGCTGTACTCTCTACCCCTCCTGGGTTTTATTAGAAGTGACTTATATCAACAGAGTGCTTGGATCCTCCTCTTCACATTTGCTTGGTGCCCTTTCTGTTGCTCTTAGTAAGGGCTTTGCCTCCCATTTTCATACTCTCAATTATTTATGCTGCTTTGAATGTCCATTTGGGAAGGCAAGAAGCCACAAATGAGGGTTTGCATTATTTTGCATAAAATTAACATGTTGATTTTATACAAACCCATAGGTTACAGGTTAATTTACATAAACTTGGCACTCAGGAAGCACAACCTTTACCTCCTCAAAGAAAAATGAAATCATTTGGAACAGTTAAATCCAAGTATATTCAAACCATCAGAAAATGAGTGCAAATTGAAGCTATGGTCAAGAAAAAGGTCCAAAGGCTCTCTCCCCAGTGATGAAAACCCATTGACAGCATACCACACAAGTGCTGGGCCAGGTGAGGTAGCAACTTCAGAACAAAGTACATAGCAAGTCAGCCTTACAGCTGGGCGCTGATGGCTCATGCCTGTAATCCTAGCTACTGAACATGCTAAGATATAAGGATCCTGATTCAAAGCCAGTCCAGGAAGTAAAAGTCTGAAACTCTTATCTACAAGTAACCACAAGAAAACCATAAGTAGAGGTAAGACTTCAACTAGTAGAGTTCTGGGTTTGCCCAGAAAAGCTCAGGGATAGCGCCCAGGCTTTGAATTTAAGCCCTAAGACTTCCCCCTACAACAAAGTCTGCTTCTTTAATTTTGTAGTGCTTTTTAATTGTTAGGAAAACAAAATCTATTCTTTTGTAAACTTCTGCTAGTAGCTCCTGATTTTTGCTCCCTAGAATCGGATCCATTTTAATCTAATGTGTAATCCATAGATAGTGCTTAAATAAACATATGAATTATCTGAAGTTGAAACTGTGTGTGTGTGAATATACGCATGTATTTATAAACTTTCCAGAAATTTTTAAGGAGGCATATGATCCCCATTCATCATCAGATTCCTAAGCATATTACATTGTATTTATACAGTTAAATAGGACCCAACACTCTGAAACAAATTAAGCGACTTAAACCTATGACTGTTAGGAAGGAGAATTTAGATTTTATACTTTCAAGAGGTACATATTACCCTTCTGTTTAGTTTCTACTCTTACTGTGTTTAAAGCATTTTGTCTTCTCAATTTAGAATAAAAGAAAGAAAATCTCTGCCTCTCCTTTAAGATCACACTAGTTTCTTGGCTGCCTCATGACAAAGAATCTTCACCTGGAATCCACACCCATTTTTTAAAATTTTATTTCATTTTGTTGTAAATGTCCTATACAGAGGGATTACAGTTACATAAGTAAGGTAATAAGTACATTTCTTGTCAAATATGTTACCCACTCCATTTTTCTTCCATTATCCCTCCCCCGATTTTCCTCCCCTGCAGGTTGTAAAGTTCATTTTCAACATAGTGTCTTGTGAGTATCAGTGTTGCATTGGTTCAACACTTGTCCTTGTTTTACCATTTTGTTATTTCCCTTCCCTTCCCCAAATTAGGTAAACAAGACACAGTGACTACTGGGGATAAACAAAAGGGAAAAAGAAGAAAGAATTTTTCTAAAGAAAGAACTTGATACAGTAAATTGACAACAACAAGGTCAATAACAAAAAAGCATCTCTTGCTTCCATATCTTGGAGTTCACTTTGATTAGTATCATTTTATATCTACATGACTATGTACATTTCATATATACCTAGCTATTGAGCTATTGTGATCTTCTTCTAGGACTATCTTAGACATATACTAATACTAATTATTACAAATGAGGGAAACTATGGAGCCTATGTTTCTTTGTACATACATTTTATAACTTATCTAATTTATCTATGTAATAGTTCAAATTTTGAAATTAATTTAAGCACAGTGACTACATTTCCTCTAACTGGAGAAAATTAGCAACTTTTATTAACACTAAAGAATGTTTTAATTGGAGTGAAGTGAATTTTAACAGAGCAAATATATTCTTAAAGAAGGCCACTGAGATGTATTAATTCAATTTCATGAAGTTATATGTATGAAAGCCTTCAGACAAATCTTTCTCATTTCTGATTGACCAAGGTCTTTCTCCCTCACACATGTACTCTCTTTAATTAATTAATTGATTAATTAGCTAATCAATCAATTAATTAGTTAACTAATTGATTAATTAATTAATTCTTTGGTCGGTCATGGGGCCTGAACTTTGGGCCTGGGCAATGTTCCTGAGCCCTTCAGCTCAAGGCTAGTGCTCTAACACTTGAGACATAGAGCCAACTTCTGTTTATTTTTCTGCTTATGTGGTGCTGATGAATTGAACCCATGGCCTCATGCATGCAAGGCAAGCATTCTACCACTGAGCCACCTTCTCAGCCCCACATGATACTCTCTTAATTCACTATACTTAATTGTACATCATCATACCAAATGAAGAATTTATGTAATCAAAATTGGAAGGACTGAATTTAAACATACAATTGCATAGTTTAGTCAGGCATTTGATCCAAATACAGTCATAGAACATGTGTGTTTTGTTAAAAACACCAAGTACAGGTTTCCTTGGATATCATTAGATAAAATGGGTTACTGCTCATAGGTGACCTTAGATTTTGCTAGGAGAGATATAGATAACAGCAACCGTGAAGTAATGTGAAAAAGGAAAAAAAGGAATGATACAATGAAAGGTTATAAAAACTGTAATTATTTTGCCTTGGAATAAAGTAGTCTAACAATGACTTGAAAGAAATGAAGTATTTTTGATGAACAGTTGCCTTTTGTGTTCAAAAAGAAATAGATGATTTAAGATTTAGGTTGACATTTGAAGTAAATTTCTTTTAAATTAAGAGAGTCATGTCTTGCATAGGTTAGAGAGTCACTTACCTAAGGCAAAGGCTCAACCACATGATCTCTTGATATTCCCTCAGATTGTAAGTTCCTTCCCGTAGGCTTGAAATTGTGCATGTGTGGTACACTAAGGCTGTCAGAGATGGGCTTTTATTCCCCCATTGATTTGCCTTTCATCTTGAATTTTTCATATTTATTTTTATTCTTAATTATCTATTGGACACATGTGCCCCTTAGGGATGAATTATAGCAAAGTGCTTCTTGAAGTCCTTTGTTGAACAACCAGAATGACTACCCTTAAATATCTAAATGGGCATCGTCATTTTCTACTTTGTCATCTGGGAGACCATATAGTTATTTCAATTTTGCTGTCACTGCTCAAAATACTCTTACATGTATTATGTGAGAATTCTCTTCAGAATCCATGGCACGATTGAAATAATTCCATTTGTACCTAAACTTTGAATGTCATTTGTTTCTTCGAAATAGTCAACAATGGCAACAAAACAGCTCACGTATATCTGTATCCATATCTTACAAAGAAAATAAGTGTGATGAGATATTTGAAAATTGTCTTATAACTGTAAAGCAAGAGGTTTCTTTGCCTTACTACCAAACTGTATCTCAAGATAGAATTAGGGAAGAAGTCAAAAATATATATATAATAGAGCCTGAAACAGTTGTAAGAGGTAAGAGCGATGAATGATATCTAAAATAAGTGATTACATATGTAACTGTAACTCCTCTGTATATCACCTTGATAATAAAATAAAATTTAAAAACGGTGGCTAAAAGAAAATTGAAGTTTTAAAAGTCCAGATCATATCATGAAAGCATACATATGTAGCCAGTAATCACAAGAAAGACCATGAATTATTAATACTTAAATCCCCCAGAGATCATCTTATCAAATGCTCTAATGTCCATCTCTATCTTTTTCACATTCTTACTCCACCTGAAATATCATTCCAGGGAGACTATCACTGTATTCCTAAGGGTTGCTTAGTTTTTCTAGTGACTGGGTCAGGACCTAATAAATAGTAGGTACTCAATAAGTATTCATGAAGTTAATGAGGATATGGATATATTGAGAGATTTGGAATACCCTGCCAGAAGTTACATTGCCTCAAAATTATTATCATAAATGTTAACAAGTATTCAAACTAGGATAAAGGGAAATTAAGATTATTTTAATTCAATTAGAATTAATTTTTAAAAACAAATTCACCAATTGACTTTCTTGTCAAATATTCAACTAGTATTCTGGGTACTACTTTGTTGATAGGGCGACACTCTCCTGATGAACACACATCTAGCTTCTTTGTACTGGCTATTTTAAGATGAAGTCTTGCTTTGTTTTGTGCTTCCTGTAACTAGGATGATAGGCATACACTGCTATGTTCAGCTTCTTCCATTGGCATAGAGACCCATGAGCCATTTTGGTAGGTTTGCCTACAACTTTCATGATCCTCTTCATCTCGGCCTCAGCATAGTTTGGATATGTCTGGTGTGTGCTACTAAGCCTAGCTACTGATTGAGAAAGGATCTCATGAACTATTTGGCCAGACTGGGTGGTTTTGAACTGTTATCCTCCTAATCTCAGCCTCCTGTGTAGCTAGGATTACAGCCATAAAACAGCAGTGCCCGCTTAAAAATGGTTCTTTTTAAGGCTATTTTTGCAATTTGAACCAAAGTAAAAGGTAATTGTTTCTTTTATAAATGTGAATTGCCAAATACTTTGTTGAATTTTTTGACTGGTATTACTTTGGTAAAGAAGTAATAGATCTCTTAAGACATATGTTCTGTCATATATCCTTCTTTTGTCTGAATTACATTTCACTTCCTGGATAAAATGCACGTGCTGCATCCTGCTTCAGTTCACAGTTCTTCCCATTTCCACTCTCCAGCAAAGTTGTACCTGTGGGACAGAGACCTGACCTACCTAGTCACATATGAAGAATCATGTTAAAAGCTGGACAAGGAATCTGAGCATTTTGGCTCTATTCCTGGAAGTATCACTCACTATCTAAATAACTGTGGTTAAGTCATTCTCTCTGTGGGCCTTAGTATTCTCATCAGATGAATACAGAGACATTTGGGTTTTGTCTAAATTATTTTCCAGTTGTGCTTTTTACACTCTTAAGGCTCATTGGAGGTACTTTTGAAAGTAATACAAGGATATGAAAGAAGCAGAATGAGAACAAGACTGTGTTTACCCACCCTACTTCAATCACAGCAGCTTCACTTTTATTTGTTTAATATGGTATTCTTTCTTAATAGAATAGCATATGTTTGAAAACTATATTCACTAACATAGTGAAAGTACATCATAGATGTAATTTAGTCATTATGCTACTTGAAATTACCCCACCTACTCTTTCATGGTTCAATATTATGGCTTTTTGTGGTGATGATTGGATTGAATTGATTATACAACAACTTGATCAATTGCTGTGATAATCTTCCTTGTTGGCCAACTGCCCACATCTATTCAGTTTAATGCAACAGTAGCTTTAGGTTAAAGGTGTGGAAATTATGAGCCCTTGGCTGCTTTTCCTTCTTGTGGAAGTTGAAGTGTTGGGTAAACAATTCTGGGCAGGACTACCCTGAGCTCTGTTACAGACCTTTCTTCTTCCCTCCCTATTTCTGGGGTAAGACTGTCTATAAATGATTGCCTATATACTGAAAGCTAAATTGGTCCAAGTAACAGAGTCACCACCATAGTGAACATTTTATCATTTTATTATCTCTCAACCTTTCAAACCTAGTCGATCCTTCAGTATAAGAAGCATGATTAGTGCTAATAGGCTGGTGGAAAAATATGTAGTACACTAGAGATGGATCAGGAAAGAGGGAAACACATTGTGATCTGAAGTGAAGTGTAGGTGTTATTATCAGATATTCACTGATTTATGGTTCAAAGTGTGATGGGCTCTCAGTGGAAATACCTGCATTTTCCCTTAGATTTTACTAGTTATCATTGATAATATATAGAATCTTATACTTGCTTAATGATAGAGTCCATGTGAATGGTCACCTCTTATTTCATTTTGTAGATGAGGAGCCAGAAGACTGAGGAAAAAGTAGTAAGTTGGCCCAAGGTCAAATGATAAGTCTGTGACAGAGGCCAAGAGTACCAGTATCAGTTTTCCACAACCTCTCACACACATCACATCCCTGGCTCCAATGTCTTCTCCAGGCACACTGTAAAATACAGATAAAGCCACCCAATAAACTAATGGGAAGCTTTTATTCACTTATTTTTTTGTGCCAGTCCTGGGGCTTCTGGGCCTTGAACTCAGGGCCTGAGCACCATCCCTGAGCTGTTTTGCTCAAGGCCAGTGCTCTACCACTTGACCTCCAGCTCCAATTCTGGAACATTTTTTGTGTGGTTAATTGGAGATAAGGGTCTCATCAACATTCTTTCTCAGGCTGGCTTCAAACTGCGATCCTCAGCTCACAGCCTCCTGAGTATCTGGGATTACAGTGTGAGCCCCTAGAGCCTGGCATGAGAGGACTTTATTAGGCAATGCCAATATGGGGCTCATTCCAGTTCTTTATGGTCATAAGAAGAGTTCACTCTACAATTTGACCTTATGTGTCAAAGCAACAAATGCTTGAGACTTCCAATTAAAAACTTGCAAGAGGGGCTAATTGGCAATGCAACTCTTAGGACATTGTTCATGTATAAAGGATTAAAAGTCGAACATTCTGGCATATTATTATATCATCTTAATAATAAAAACATCTTGCAGCTGTGTGCTGGTGGCTCATGCCTGTAATCATAGCTACTCAGGGGGCTGAGATATAAGGAGCACAGTTCAAAGCCAGCCCTAGCAGGAAAGTCCATGAGACTCTTATCTCCAAGTAACTACCAGAAAACGGAAAGTGATGCTGTGGTTCAAGTGGTAGAGTGCTCACCTTGAGCTGAAGAGCTGAGAGACAGTGCCCAGGCCCAGAGTTCAAGCCCCATGACCAAGGGATGGGCTACGTTCAAAGTTCACATGGCAATACATCTTTTATGCTCTGATTTCCCCAAAATTTGGAGTGAGGAGGCAACATAGTAGAACAAAATATCTTCTATTTTCACCTCCAACTTAAGGGTTAGAAGTTATTTGATTCTAAATTATTAAAAACCACTTTAAAGTGAGCAGAATGAAGAAGAGGAAGGAAAGGAAATATACACAGAAGAAGAGGGAGAGAGGAATAGAGATAAAAAACATAAAAACTACTGTTTCAATCTAAGCTATTTTTCAAATTATATTTTTATTATCTTTAAGTAGTTATACATCAAATAGTTTATGAGTACTATGCATCTAGATTGATATCACTCCTTTCTTCATTCTCCCCTATCTCTCTCAACCAAGCCCTTCCCCTCAATTTTTCTAACATTTAGGTTTATTTGGTGAATATATCTGAATTAACTATTGTTTGCCCCATGTCTGATTCTTTTTTTTTTCCTTCAGCAGAACAAGTTCCTCTTTATTTCAGCTTGATAGATGATACCTTTTAAAAAAAATTTTTTGGGGGGGGTCCGGTCGTGGAGCCTGAACTCTGGGCCTGGGCGCTGTCCCTCAGCTCTTCAGCTCAAGGCTAGTGCTCTACCACTTGAGCCTCAGCGCCACTTCCGGCTTTTCTCTTTTTTGCTTATGTGGTGCTGAGGAATCGAACCCAGGGCCTCAGGCATGCAAGGCAAGCGTTCTACCACTGAGCCAACTTCCCAGCCCTTTTTAAAATTTTTATTGTAATGGTGATATACAGAGATTGCAGTTACATAAGTCAGGCAATGAGTACATTTCTTTTTGAACAGTGTCACATTTCCCCTCATTTTCTCCCAGTTTTCCCCCTCCAGATCCTCCCCACAACTTATTTAGTTCATTTGAAACATAATGTCTAGTGAATATCATTATTACATTAGTTCATCCTTTATCCCACCATTCCTTTGCTTCCTCATACCCTCCCCATATCAGATAAACATACATATAAGGCAAAATGTACAGAAATAAAGTGATAAAAGCAGAAAAATGGAAATAAATAAATAAAAACACACAGAAAGTAAAATAAAAAAACTTTTGTTCCTATTTCTTGGTTCTTGTTCCTTGTTCATTTCAATAATCATTTTCCTTGATCATATATGTATATAACTATTGAGCCTTTGTTATCCTTTCCTGAGGATATCCTCATTTGGTCTCATTGTGTGAATGCTTAGAGTCCCGTTCATGATCGAAGGAAATGGTAACCTTGAAAATTCACTCCACCCTTACTCATGTAACAGTAACCCTCTGTACAGCATCTTTACAATAAATAAAATTTTAAAAGTGACATACCATAAGTCAAGGCCATGCCATATTGAAGGTAATATGATACAAGTGTCTATTTTCATTTAAGTCTTCAAAATAAAGTTTATAACAAAAATAAAAAAAGAATATTCACTCAGGCTTTGTCCTCAGTGTTCTTCCTCCAAGAAGACTTCCTAACTGAGCATTAGGACATTGTTCATGTTTCATTATAGTTCCATCCTGAGAGTTTGTTCTTTCATATAACATGCTTCTATCCATTTGCACTTGAGTATGAACTTTCCTTGTTTCTCTGTCATGTGGGCTTCTGTTCAGACGAGTGAAATTACTAACAAAGAAGTAATAATAAGGACTAGGTCTGGAATCGTAACTACTTGGGTTTAATCTTCTGCTTGCAATGGGTAGCTATCTGTGAAATCTTGAATAGATTACTGAATTTTTGACATTTTGTCAGGAAAATACAGTTATAAACTGTGAAAGGATCACCATAAGAGTTGGCAAAACTATAGGAAGAATGCCTAAATAGGCCTTGATATATCCATCAACTGATAATCAAAAGATGGCAGCTGTCTTGCTGTTTCTGTTGTTGAATTCCTCTTTTCAAAAATTGCTTAGTTATTAAGAACACAATAAATGTGGTAGACTACCAAAGAGGGTTCAATTTTTCAGATCAGGAAAACATTTCATATATTGACATTTACTGTATAGCAAAATACAGGAGGTTTGATTCTTTTATTTCTTCCTCTTTTCTCATTTTCCATAACTGGTGGTCAACTATAGTTTTCCATAGTGTTTGGGATGTTAATATAAAGAAAACTTAAGATTTTCCCATTCTACTTGATATAAATTTTGAACCCCTTGCTGTGGCCTATATAGCTGAATATGATCTACACCCGGCCAATTGTCCATCCTCATCCGTGGCCCCCTCTAGTCTAGCTACAATGTCGGTTCTTCTGGTGGCTAATTTTTCCTCAGGACATATTCCCTTTGTCTAGAATGCTCTTCCAACTGTCTTACTACTGCTACATCCCTCATTTTTTTTTTTTTTGCTTAAATACTGTTTTCCTAGGTTGTTATTAACAATAAGTGAAATTAGGCTTCTCCGGGTTTCCTGGATTTAATCAAATTAAAAGATTTATTTCTTTTTTACATTTTAAATATTTTGCCAATTATCTTTAAGTAGTTGTACAACATGTCAATTTATGAGTACAATGTGTCTTGATTAATTTCACCCTTTCCAAAAGGATTTTTTTAAGAATAGGATGTTTGAGAGCCTTCTCTATGTTAATGTATATTATGAACTTCAAGTGGGATAGAAAATACCAAGTTCTCTTCCTTTGTATCACTTACCACAGTCTTTATGCATTTAATGACTATCTTCCGAAGGGCCTGTAGTTTCCACAAGGGCAGAAAACATCCATACTAATGCAGTCCCCTGGTGCTTAATTCATTGCCTGGAACTTCACAGTGGATAGTAGAAATTCAGAGAATGAAGAAATAAATGTCATTCATTTTCCTGGCACATTTTTTTGTCTTAGTACTGCCATGGAATGATTTAGTATTTTTAATATAATCCCTTACTGCTTATGATTTTTGCCTCTTTTATTTAAACTAAATTGCTTTTGAAGGAAAAGGCAGACTTTGATTCAGCACTGATTGGTAAATGTTAAGAGTCAGTCAATAGAGCCGTATGTTGCTTTTATTTTTAAATGTTAATCTTTCCAAATTACCTAGTATTTTATTTACTTTTTGCACTTTTAACCTGTGTGTGGTGTGTATGTGTGTGTGTTTGTGTTTGTATATGTATGCATGCATGTGCACATGAGCCAGTATTGGATCTTGAACTCAGGGCCTTGCATTTCACTGGGCTTTCTACTTACCACTTGTGCCATCCCTCCAGTCTTGCATTTAGCTAGTTGATTGGAGATAGTGTCACACAGACTTTTCAGCCTAGGCTGGCATTAAACGTCAATCCTCTAGGTCTCATCTTCTCATGTAGCTAGGATTACTACAGGTATGAGCTACTGGAACCAACCTTACTTTACCTATTATTGAGATGTTTGCCAATTAAAGGAATGCTCTAAAATCTATCTTTTTTTATTGTGAAAATACTGAACAGAGGGGTTACAATTACATGGGCAAGATAATGAGTACATTTCTTATCAAGCATTGTAGCCTCCTCCTTTGTTTCCCCTTCCCATTCCTTCCCATCCTCCCCCCTACCCCCCAATCTTCCCCCTACCTCCACCCCCATCCCCCCCACCACCAAAGTTGTAAAGTTCGTTTTCGACATAACAACTTGTACATCTCATTGTTGCAATGGGTCCACCTGTATCCCTATTTAAACGATTTGTTTTTCCCCTTCCCCTCCACAAATTATACCGATATCAAATACAGTGAAAGCAAGGGTTATACCGTGGGGGAGGGACATACAGAGCAACAAAGAAATAATCTTATAAATGTGTTAGAAACAATCGCATGAAAAAAAAACATTTGAATACATATCTTAGGGTTCATTTCCCTAACATCAACTTATCTGACCTTTTCTGCTTGACTCAGACATATACTAGTTATTGCAAATAAGGGAAACCATGGGACCTATGTTTCTTTGGGCCTGGCTTACTTCACTTAATATAATTTCTAAAATATATCTTTAAATTATACATGTTTTAATTCAGGACTTGAAGCCTGAACATTTTAGAGTCCACCTGGCATTCACACGTCTCTGGTTTAAACCCTAGTGCTAAACCTGCCTTTCCCCGACCCCAATCAAGTTCTATCTCAGAGTAAAGTAAGAAAAATAATTCACACCCCTCCATATGTTATTTTCACAATAAAAAAGACAGAAAAATAATTCACTACAGCAATTCTTTTCCATTTAAACTACAATTGTTTCCCAATTAACCAAATGTACGAGAAGCCTTCTGTAGACCATGAAATCCATGGTACTCAAAGTGAGCCTGGTAGCATATGACCCTCAGAGTATGTTCAAAGACCCTAAAATAAGAAATACCTTTGCGAATGCTGAGCCTGATAAAGCAAAACACCAAAGCATGAGCGCACAGTAGATAAATACTTGTAGGTTTTTATGTAAGACAGTGGTGCTCCATGCATTCTTCGATCTTTTAGCATATTTTCATTGCTAGCATGGAAGAATACAAATCTGAGATTCACAGAACAACTGAATGACTCTAATGATCATCCAAATAATGATCTGGAATGAATTAACTAAGCACAGAAACCAAATGACATACTTGGTTGCCTAATTATTTGTATTATTTGGGGCCATTTGATAGGCCTGGAACCAATAAGAGGATAGGATGCAGTGTATGGCCCACAAAGTCAATTCTGGCACTTGCATAGCAGTTTTCCACTTTCCTTTGAAAAAAATTCCCAAGGTCAGTGCACACACAAAAAGGTAGGTAAAGAAGTTCAGACACAGGGAGCCCTATAGAGATTATGAGTGTCAGTAATTTTGCGGTGCTATCCAAATGCCACTGCATCACTAGGACAGATTTTATTGCATTTCTGTGCCATGTTTTGGTTTTATTACTAAGTGAATCTCACCAGGATAGACTAAAGACTCATTAATAGATTACTAGCACTAACAAGAGGAAGATTCAACCTAATGAGAAGAGTGAGTGCCTCACTAATGGCTTGGAAATTAAGCAGTCTCCCTCTAATCAATGCTAAGTGACTGACCTTCGTGGAGGCTGTAGCTCATTAGTAGAATACACACAGATGGTAATGTGCTCAAAGGTACTTAAAATATATGTGAAAAGAACTACATTAATAAGGCAAACCTATCCCAACTGCCCATGATTTGGCTTCTAATTTCCCTGTGCTATCTGCATGTGATTCAGTACATTTAGATATGAGAATAAATTTGCCTAACAAAATCTAGTTTTCAAATTTTTATATATATAACAGATTACGATCAACATTCACAATAATTTGCTTTAATGAGAAAAAGTCTATAGAAAGAATTGACTTAAATAATGGCTTACTTTATTCAGTAACTCATTTATCCAAAGATAATTGCCTTGAGGAAAAAATGGATTCCAAGCTTAATGTAATAAATGTTTATTTGGAATTGTATTTGCCTGTTCTTTTTCTTACTTGTCAAATACTTTACCAAATGTCACCTGTTAATAAATTATCTCAATATCTCCAAGGACCTTGCTGAAGACATTTATACTGAAATTTTCCATAAATATGCTTGAATTTCCTCTGACACAAAGTTGGTGGTGACATCAGAGGTAGCCTGAGTATATTTCAAGTAGGAACAGCTAGCTGAGTAGCTCTATTCTTTTTTTTTAAATGATTTTTATTGTGAAAATACTGTAGAGAGGGGTTACAGTCACATGAGAAAGGTAATGAGTACATTTCTTATCAAGCATTGTTGCTTTCTCCTTTGTTTTCGCCTTCCCATCCCTTCCCTCCCATTTCCACAACCACATCCCCCCCTAACCTAAATTGTAAAGTTCATTTTTCAACATAGCGTCTTGTACATCTCATTGTTCAATGGGTCAACCTGTATCCCTATTTAAACAATTTTTTTCCCTTCCCTTCCCCAAATTATACCAATATCAAATACAGTGAAAACAGAGGTCATACTGTGGGGGAGGGACATATAAAACCACAAAAAAATCACGTGGTACCTTATAAATATGTTAGAAACAATAGCAACGAAGAAAAAGCACTTGTGTCCTTATCTTGGGGTTCATTTCACTTAACAGCATCTTATATGACCTTTTCTGCTTGTCTCAGACATATACTAGTTATTTCTTATCCTTGCTTGCCAAGTCATTGCAAAAGGCCCAAATGATACTGTATGGATAATTTTTTAAACTTTATCTCCTTTCTTTCACTCAAAAAAACCTGTCTCCCTTAACAGACAACTTGAAAACTGCATGGAATTTTAATAGGATCTTTTCTTCACCTTGCCTATTTAAAAATTGTCATGCTCTTTAGATAAAAGAAGACATGAGAATAGAATGGGTACTATATGGGAAGATGATGAGCCTCAGGTAGAGGAAAAGAGGGCAATGAGGGTGAATCTGATCAGAATATATACACATATAAAAATCTCAAAATAGAATCAATTATTTTTTGTCCAATTAATACAGGCTTATTTTTTCTTTTTTTTGTTCGTCCTCTTCTCATAAATTTCTGATTCATAGTGACGTGTGTCTGTAATCCCAGGTTTTAGTAGGTGGAAGTAGATGTATTGTGAGTTAAATGCCAGCACAAGCTACAAAAACAAACAGAATTCCTAGTTCTGGCACTATCAGTGAAAATAGCTAGATGAGGTATTTAATTCTTTGGATCCCTTTGTTTTCATGTACATTAGAAGCTCCCCAAGAGGAAGATGTTAACTTTTTGTTTGGTGAAGTGCAACACTTGCTCACAGTTCTCTGCCCTGATAAATGGAATTGGGAAATGTGACTTGGAGTAGAGCCAGGCTCTGACATGAAGACATCCAGACAATCTGCCTTACATGCCTTTTGCCTAGGAGAGTGGTGCTTTGCTAATGCAATTGCCCTGGGTCATTTGTAATTCATTAAGGTCCAGGGATAGATGAATTTAAATCTAGAAAGCAAAATACAAGAATAAAGTTGGCTGTTTTGCATTTTTTTCCAACCTAAGATTCAGAGATTGTAAGATCTGCAATTAGTACAGGTCCAAGATGTTCACCACATTGTAATTAATAAAGCTGAAGAGCAGAATGAAACACTTTAACATTACTTTACAATATGCTCTGTGTACATCACAGTTTTCAAAAAGTAGGATGTGCCCTTCATTTACCACAGGGCCTGGCTCCTTCATGAAGCCTTCTTCCCCTTGTCATAGCTGTTACTTTTATTATATTTTTGTTCTTCTACTATTTGCTGCCACTTCTTTTTTATCTATTTATTTAAGAATTTTTATTTTTATTTTTTGTGAACATACTGTATAGAGGGGTTACAATTACATGGGCAAGATAATGAGTACATTTCTTATCAAGAATTGCAGCCTCCTCCTTTGTTTACCCTTCACATCCCTTCCCAGCCTCCCCCCCGTCCCCCCACCCAATCCTCCCCCCACCCAATCCTGCCCCCCCCACCAAAGTTGTAAAGTTCGTTTTCGACATGAGAACTTGTACTTCTCATTGTTTTCTGTCACTTCTATACTTGCTAGACATTGGAATTTCTTTACTGGTTTGCCATGTTGAATGCTCAATGTCACCTGAGTGGTGCAAACAAGCTCATACCTCAGGACATATGGCCATTTTGGTTAAACTCCAAGGGCCTTAGTCTATTTATTTGTTGGAATTTTGCTAGCTTATTAAATGACAGACAAGACAAATGAATATAACCACTGGGTAAATTTACAAATTTTAGTGACATTTTTCTCCATTTAGTTTTGACCTTAATAAGACAGCAGGGACCTTCATATAATAAAGTAGTCCATGTATTTTGTTTTAGCTTTATAGAGAGAGGAACACTAGAAGTATTTTCTCTCAAAACCAAAATGAATTGTATATAGCTATGCTGAGTCTCTAGAAAATAATTAGATTTACCAGTGAGAGTTAACCATTACTGCTATGTTCTGAGACCTTGAATTTTGCTCCAAAATAAATGACACTGAGGCTTAGTCCAGGCCTTTTATATTTTTTGAATGGTGGAATGTTTTGAGTCACCTATATCTAACAGTGATGATACATTGGAGTGTCAGAAACATTCATCCAGACCTAACGAAGAATTGAATAGTGAGGTCTTCTCAAGTGGCAAAGGGTACTACTTTACAGCAAATAAAACCAATGCCTAGTAAGGCAAATAGCTTCTTTACAAGTAAACACTGATAGCTTGCTTTCTGTAATGCTTGCATATTAATGGTTAACACATTATTTTCCTGAAGATTTACTGCTATTATCTTATTCTTTCCCTAAGGAGAAGTATCATGAATGGGTGATATTTCAAGTTTCCCTTTTATAAAGATAGGTGGGGATGAAGTTAGTTTATTCACTAATTTTTGCACTCAGTAAAAGGAGTCTAGCAGTCAATAGACAGAGATAAGGTGTAATCTGCATCTGAAGATACACATTGTCTTGTATTAAAAAGATACACACAAAATATAAAATCTAGATTTATCTTTTATAGAATTTAGAACAAAAAGATATAGAAGGATTGTATTTTTAACAACAGACAGATTTTTGCCAGAATCTTTTGAACCCTTGAAAGAAATATTGAGGGAATATAAAGATATGTACAATCTAAAACCTTTTAAAAGTTGAGATTTCATCACTATCCAAAGATGAACATGCTCTGGGTTCCTAGTTTTGTATATGTGATAGGACATGGGTCCCTTTAGAGAACTGACAAAGTTAGCTTGACCATTCTGAATATCTCATTCTTCTGTAGGTGTCTTTCCTCACCCTGTCACTCCTAGTTAGCATCTTCTCTTTCTATCAGTTCATATCAAGTTTATTTTTCAAGGTCCTACTCAAGAGAATGATGGGGTTGAATTTAGGCTAGTGGAAGAGGGTCTTAAAAGCACATCAGATAATTATATTTTTAAGTTACCTAACCTTTATTCTAAAGTCAGTTGTCAAATGCTGGCCATTACTCAAGGGTTTGCTGCAGGATGGGTCACCTTCATTGAGGATCATTTGCAGAAAGGGATGACACATGGTGATAACTTGGCTGGAGTAAAAGCACACAGATGTATGAGCTGTTCTTTAATCATACATTTAAATTCCCTATTTTAGAGGATTCACTTTGGTTCTGAGAAGCATCTTATGGCAGAAATCAACCCCAGTCATCCTTTTAATGGGGGAAATTTTATGTTTTGAAAATGCTAAGTAGCCCATAAAACATTTAGCCATTTCATTTTTAGGATTGAAACTTGGGCACCCTCTCCTGATTTAGCTCTGCCTTGATAATACAGCTTCCCCAATATTAAAGCAGCTTCCATATGTCCTAATTAAGTGGCTAAAACTTGGCTTCTGTGGATTGATTATGTAATGCAGACAGTAATGGCTCATAATGACTCTGAAAGAATTGTGTAGCCAGTCTTGCCAAAACTAAAATTGCCTTTCATTTTTAATATTGCCAACTGTTCTTGCCCTGTTGGGATTAGTAAATGTATTTGCATATGGGTGGAACTTCATATGTAGCTCTGTGGAAAGGTGGTACTTTTTCTTTCTTATTTTATGAATCACATGTAGCCACGTAGGAATATTAAGGGAATTTCTGTATGCACACTTGTTAGCAAGTGAGTTTTGAAAGCCTTTCTCTTATTACTCAGAATTTGTCAATAAGAAATGTGTAAAATACTTCTGCCCTTGCTTTCTTATTTTACAGTAAAATTCAGTGTCTGGCCTTTGGTCTCTTCAGACTATGATTAATACCTACAGGTTTAAAGCCAACCCTGGAGAATGTAGAATAGGGGGGCACATGGCTAATCACCTGACCATTCATTAGTACTATTTGTCAGTGTCACAAAGACAAATTAAATTCCATGACCAAGGATTTATGTAGTTACCCATTCTATTCTTTACCATCCATTCAAGTTGATATAACTGCTTCCATTTCTAGACCTAGAATGTACTTTTGGGGCCTGCTGAATATGTAGTCCAGTCTCCGTCTTGGAGTTCTGCTTCATTTCTGCATTATTTTGGCAAGAAATTGGCTAATGGGTGCAGTAAGGATCCTGAAGACAACAGAAGGAGATGTTGTGCAAAGGTTATGAGGTGAAGAGACTAGGGAAGGAGAAAAAGTTGAAGACATCCACATATAAGGTTACACTTGGTGACTTTAGTTGAGATGCCTTCCAGTATTTAAAGTAAGATGAAGTCAATTTTCTTAAGGGAAGTGGAAAAATAAAACATTAGAAAATGGTTAAAATTTGGAATAGATCCTGTTTATATAGTATCTTTTTTTAAAATTGTGAAAATACCGTACAGAGGGGTTACAATTAAATGGGCAAGGTAATGAGTACATTTCTTATCAAGCATTGTTGCCTCCTCCTTTGTTTCCCCTTCCCGCACCTCCTCCACCACCCCCCCCTTCCCCCCCCCCCCCCACAGACATAACGACTTGTACATCTCATTGTTGCAATGGGTCCACCTGTATCCCTAGTTAAACGATGTGTTTTTTCCCTTCCCCTCCATAAATTATAACAACATCAAATACAATGAAAGCAGGGGATATACAATGGGGGAAGGACATACAAAGCAACACAGAAATCATCTTATAAATATGTTAGAAACAATCGCATGAAAAATAAAAACATTTGAATACTTATCTTGGGGTTCATTTCACCTAACATCAACTTATCTGACCTTTTCTACTTGTCTCAGACATATACTAGTTATTGCAAATAAGGGAAACCATGGGACCTATTTTTCTTTGGGCTTGGCTTACTTCACTTAATATATTTTTTTTTTCAAGTCTTTCCATTTCCTAACAAATGGGGCAATGTCAGTCTTTCTGATGGAGGCATAGAATTCCATTATGTATATATACCACATTTTCTTGATCTACTCATCTACTCAGGGGCATCTGGGTTGGTTCCATATCTTAGCTATGGTAAATAATGCGGAGATAAACATAGTTGTGCTGGAAGCTTTAGTGTGGTCTTGTTTGTGATCATTTGGGTAAATGCCCAAAAGTGGGATTGCTGGGTCATAGGGGAACTCTATGTGGAGTCTTTTGAGGAACCTCCATACTACTTTCCAAAATGGTTGAATAAGTTTACACTCTGACCAACAATGTAGTAAGGTTCCCTTCTGTCTACATCCCCTCCAGCATCTGTTGTTATTAGAGTTCTTGAATATAACCATTCTAACTGGGGTGAGGTGGTATCTCAATGTTGTTTTGATTTGCATTTCTTTTATGACTAGAGAGGTTGAGCATTTCTTCATGTGTCTATTGGCCATCCTTCTTTCCTCTGTGGAGAAGTTTCTCTTTAAGTCTTTAGCTCAGTTATTTATTGGGCAGTTGTTTCTTTGAGGATTTGTTGTGGAATTTAATTTTTTGAGTTTCAGGTATATTTTAGATATGAAACCCTTGTCCGTTGTATGGCTAGTGAAGAACTTCTCCCAATCCGTGGGCTTTCGATTGATCTTGCTACCATCCTGTAATGTTTTCAGAGTGTCTGCTTGACTTTGAGGTCTTTGATCCATTTGGAGTTGATTCTGGTGCAGGGTGATATGTAAGGATCTAGATTTAGTTTTCTACAAGTGATTAACCAATTTTGCCACACCATTTAATGAAGAGGCTGTTTTCTTCCATTTTATTTTTTTTAGCTCCCTTATCGAGGATTAGATGGCTATAGGTCTGTGGGCTCATTTCTGGGTTTTCAATTCTATTCCATTGGTCCTGAGGTCTTTTCTTGTGCCAGTACCAAGCTGTTTTGATTACTATGGCTTTGTAGTAGAGTTTGAAATTTGGTATTGATATTCCTCCTGCAGTGTTCTTTCTGTTAAGGATAGTTTTTGCTATTCCGGGGTCTTTATTGTTCCATATGAATTTTTGGATTGCCTCTTCTATGTTCTTGAAGAATGAAGTTGGAATATTGATAGGTATCACATTGAATTTATAGATAGCCTTGGGAAGTTTTGCCATTTTCACAATGTTGATCCTTCCAATCCAGGAGAATGGGAGGTTTTGCCACTTTCTAAGTACTGTTTTGCTTTCCTTTTTCATGTTTTTAAAGTTTTCATCATAGAGGCCTTCACTTCTTTGGTTAAGTTAATTCCTAGGTATTTTACTTTTTGTGGGGCTATTATGAATTGGGTTGCTTTCCTGATTTCAGCCACACTTTTCTCATTGTTGGCAGACAGAAAAGCCATTGATTTTTTAGGGTTAATTTTATACTCTGTTACTTTGCCAAAGTTTTGAATCAGCTTGAGTAATTTGGGAGTGGAGTCCGTGGGATTTGTTAAAAACAAGATGAGGTCCTCTGCAAAGAGGGAGAGTTTTAATTCATCGTTCCCTATTTGGATCCATTTTATGTTTGCATCTTGTCTTGTTGCTGTAGCGAGGCATTCTAATACTAGATTGAAGAGAAGTGGAGAGAGTGGACATCCTTGTCTCCTTCCTGAGTTAAGAGGAAATGGCTTTAGTTTGTCACCATTATGTATAATACTGCCTGTAAGTTTGTCATATACAGCCTTTATTGTATTGAGGAATGTTCCATGGATTCCTAATTTTTCCAGAACCTTCACCGTAAAGGGGTGTTGGATCTTGTCAAATGCTTTTTCTGCATCTTTTGAGATAACCATGTGGTTCTTATCCGTGCTGTCGTTGATGTGATGAATTATATTAATTGACTTGCATATATTGAACCAGCTTTGCATCCCTGAAATGAATCCTGTTTGATTGTGGTGTATGATTTTTTTGGATGAATTGTTGAAGTCGATTGGCCAAAATTTTGTTGAGAAGTTTTGCATCAATGTTCATCAAAGAAATGGGTCTATAGTTCTGTTTCTTTGATGAGTCCCTGCCTAGTTTGGGGATTAGGGTTATGATGGTTTCATAGAATGAATTTGGTAGTGAACTTTCTCTTTCAATTTCATTGAAGAGTTGAAGGAGTATTGGTGTGAGCACTGCTTTGAAGGCCTTGTAGAATTCTGCTGTAAAACCATCTGGTCCTGGCCTTTTCTTAGATGCAAGGTTTCTTATTACTCTTTCTATTTCAGTGCTTGATATGGGCCTGTTAAGATGGTTTAACTCATCTTGGTTTTGTTTCATCATATTGATATTTGCTAGGAAATGGTCCATTTCTGCCAAGTTCTCAAACTTATTAGCATAAAGTTTTGAGAAGTATTCCCTTATAATGTTCTGAATCTTGGTCGTTTCTGTGGTAATGTTTCCATTCTCATCTCTGAGTTTATTTGGGTGTGTTCTCTTCTTTTTATGATAAGATTTGTTAAGGGTCGGTCAATTTTGTTAATTTTTTAGAAGAACCAACTCTTTGTTTTGTTGATTTTTTTCTATGCTTTTTTTTTGGATTCTAATTCATTTAATTCTGATTTAATTTTAATTATTTCTTTCCATCTACTGGATTGGAGTTTATCTTGCTGTTCTTTTTCAAGGAGGCTCAGATGTCTCATTAAATTTTTGGTTTCAGATCTCTCCAATTTGTTGATGTAGGAACTCAGAGCTATAAACTTGCCTCTGATTACTGCCTTTGCTGTGTCCCAGAGGAGCTGGTAATTTATGTGTTCTTTTATAATGAATATCATGAACACTTGGAATTCATTTCTAATCTCTTCCAAAGCCCACTTGTGATTCAACAGTGTGTTGATCAGCCTCCATGTGTTCCAGGACTTTCTTTGGTGGCTTTTGGTGTTGAGTTCTAATTTTATTCCCTTGTGGTCTGAGAGAATGCAAGGTATAACTTTGGATAAGTTTGCTTTGTGACCTAAAATGTGGTCTATTTTGGAAAATGTTCCATGTGCTGCTGAGAAAAACGTGTATTCTGGTGCTGCTAGGTGAAATATTTGGTAGATGTCTGTTAAATCTAGTTGATGTATGCAGTTGTTTAGATCTGCGGTTTCTCTGTTGAGTTTTTGCTGAGTTGATCTATCTAGTGGGGATAGTGGTGTGTTAAGTCCCCAATAATTAATGTCTTTGGATCTATGTGCGATTTGAGGGCAAGTAATGTTTCTTGGATAAATTTGGGTGCTTCATTGTTTAGCAAATAGATATTTAGAATTGTAATATCTCCTGAAGGAGAGATCCCTTAATTAGTATGTAGCAACCTTCTTTATCTCTTCTCACTAATTTTAATTTGAAGTCTATTTTATCTGATATTAGGATTGCAACTCCTGCCTGTTTATGGGGGCCATTTGCTTGGTAGATTTTGTTCCAGCCTTTCACTTTCAAAATGTGTTTGTTTTTATGAGCAAGGTGTGACTCCTGAAGGCATCAGATAGAAGGATCTTGCCTTTTAATCCAAGTAGACAGTCTTTGTCGCTTAATTGGAGAGTTAAGTCCATTAATGTTGAGAGATAGGACTGAGAGGTATTTGGGAGTTCCTGCCATTTTATCCACCTTCTTGGGGACTGTGGCAATGGGGTTCTTCCTATGGTTCTTGGATTCTCAGTTTGAGTGTGGTTTCTTGGCCTTTATTGTGGTCTTGTTGGTTTTCTATGTGTAGGACATCTTTAAGTATCTTTTGTAGGGCTGGTTTGGTGGAGATATATTGTTTCAGTTTTTCTTTGCTATGGAATGTTTTTATTTGACCTTTGGTTATGAAGGAGAGTTTAGCTGGGTACAGTATTCTTGGTTGATAGTTGTTTGTATTTAGGGCATGGCATACATCATTCCAGGTTCTTCTTGCTTTAATTGTCTCTGCTGAGAAATCTGAGGTGATTCTAATTGGGTTCCCTTTATAGGTGATTGATCTTTTCTCCTTGACAGCTTTAAGGATCTTTTCCTTGATCTGAATTGATCCTGTGGAGATTATAATGTGACAATGGGATGTCCTGTTCTGAGCTGGTCTATTTGGCATTCTAAAAGTTTCTTGTATTTGAATAAGCCTGTCTTTTTGCATGTTTGGGTAGTTCTCTACTAGGATCCTGGTAAACAAACTTCCTAGGCCATTAAATTCTGTCTCTAGGTGCTCCTCTACATCCATTATTCTCAGATTAGGCCTTCTGATGGTGTCTTCCAAATATTGAATAGATCTATCATATTTCTTGGATTTGTCTTGGATAGTTGTATGTTCTTTCTCTATTATGTCTTGGTTGTCTTCAATCCCTGAGATTTCATCCTCTGCATGGTCTAACCTGCTGTCAAGACTTTCTACTTTTTTTTTTATTTCTTTCCCTTCTAATTGGTCTACTTTGATGGCTTCAGAGTCTTTGTTGAAGCTTTGTTTTAGATCTTGTATGAAGTTCTTTACTTCCTTAATTTAGTGTTCAGTGTTCATTCCCAAATCACTTAGTTGATTGATTATGATTTCCTTGGACTCCCATTCCTTCTGTTGGGCTCCATTCAGCATTCCCTTTGTGGTTTCCCTGAATTCTTTCAGCTGTCTGTTTATGGATTCCATGAATGCCTCTATTAATCTTTGTGTATTCTCATCCTGCTCTCGCAATTTCTGTATTACTCTTTGATTAGCTTCCTCACGTTCACACAATTCCTGTAGTTCTCTTTGAGTATTCTCAGCCTGCTCACACCATTCCTGACTTTCTCTTTGTCTGTTCTCAGTCTGCTCATGCAATTCTTGTCTATCTCTATGACTGTTTTCAGCCTGCTTACACATTTCCTTCATTTCTCTTTGAGTGTTCTCAACCTGTTCATGAAATTCCTGTATCAATCTGAGTAGGTTCCTTACGCTTATGATCTTCCTGTGTTGATCTTTGGTTTCCCTCTTCTCTCTCCCTATCACGCTCACACTGAGTCCTTTGCAGGTTTTCAATCTTTTCATTCACCATGTTTACCAGTAGTGTTTGTAGAGCTTTTTGGGAACTGGATTATTCCTTATCTGTTCTGGCACCTGATTATCATGAGTAGGAGTTGAGATACCCAGACTTGCCATTTTTCTTGTGTTTTTCTGGCTTGTTCTGCCCATTTGGTATGAAAGTAACACCAATTTTGTGCTAGAACACTATTTTAGGGCAAGCATCAACCAAAGTCCTGTAGTTGCACAGTCAGAAGGCTGCAGATACAATTTAGTTCAACAGCTACAGTCTATTCAACATCAAAAAACTATGTATTAATGGGCTAAGAACAGCAAAGAAGGATTTGCCAAACCAGAAATTATTAGATTTAGGGAGAAGTGTGGGGAAAAATAGGATTAGAAGGATGTGGAAAGGTAAAAGGAGAGTGAAATTAACCAAGTCCTAATCTCAAAGAGGGAAATGGATTGGACAGAAAAATAGGAGAGAGAGAAAAAAAGAGACAAGAGAAAATGGAAAAGCAAAAATGTAGATTTAAAAAGTGAAACTTAAAAATTATCTATTTTTAAAGTGAAATTGAGAGAAGAATGGGGATAGGATGAGAGGAGGGAAGGGATAGAAAGGAGACATGAAAAACTAAAAAATAAAAATTCTTAACAAATTATATAGGTATAATGAGATAATACTGCTATTAAGGAATTTAAGCCTAAGGTATTTTGAATTCAGTAATAAATTTCTGAATTGTGTACACAATAGGGGATAAAGTTTAATAATCGACGATGGGTATATCTGAGGATGAGCAGAACAGCAATTAAGTCACGCAAAAAAGAACGAAAAAAAAAGAAAAAATGAGAAAGAAAAAAAATACCAAAAGGTCAATAGAGATTTAAAAAAGCACACACAGATATACACCTAAAATAAAAATCATAAGAGGAAAAAAAGATTAATAGAAAACAATTTTTAAAAAATAAGAAATTTTAAAAAGGTACAAAAAAGAGTTCTTTGGTTTTTATTTGGGGGGGGGGGGCGGGGAGTGGGAAGATACTGTATCTCCCCTGTGTCTCTAACCAGTCTCTTGCTGAAGTCTCTGGTCTGCTTGTGGTGTTTGGTTTTCCTGTGGCTTGATTGGTTTCTTAAGTCAGTTTTTTGAACAGGCAGAAAAATGCTCTGCGTTACCCAGGATTTTGTGACCCTCCTTCTCAGGCTAGATCAGTGGGAGCGAGATTGGCTTTGAGTATCACAATAGAGGGAGATGGCTGTTCCCTCTAGTTTGGAGATGCTGTGATGAGGCTAGGTTCTGGGTAGAGTTGAGGCCTTTCCTCAGACAGTAGCTTTTCCCTGAGGGTCTAGCTCCAGAGACACTCACAGAGCCCAGCCTGGAGCCATTCTCAGGGTTTATGTTCACTGAATTTCAATTGATTATCTAGGCCTGCTATAGTGAGGGGCAGCCTCTGGCTCTGTTTACCCAGTGAAGAAAGCCACTCCTTTGGGGACAGAGCTTTCTCTCCCTGGGCTGAGTGACTTTCTCCTGGGTGGAGCTGAGCCTGGCAGGTCAGGTCAGGTTCCTATGACCTAGTTGATGATTGTTTTGTTTTCTTCCAAGGCCTGAATTGGAGCTAGCTGCTTAGCTGGGCCTTTGTCAGTATCAGAGATGGAGATCTTTGGTAGTGTGTGTGTGTGTGTGTGTGTGTGTGTGTGTGTGTGTGTGTGTGTGTGTGTGTAGGGGTGGCCTTCCCTCCTGTGCTCCCTAAAAAGGAGTGAGGATATCAGGTTTCTACTCACGTCGGAGTCTTGGTTCCTGGGTTGTCTCTGGTCTGCAATCTACAGTATGAAGATATCTGTTCCTTGTCAGTTCTTGCTGGTGTTGTGTAGAATCCACTTGCCTGTTGTGTCTGGCGCCTTTTTCCCTGACTTTCTGTTTGTAGGTATGGTGGCTATGGCCGCGGCCTCTGCTGCTGCTGCCACAGCCGTGGCTACCTGCAAATGCTCAGATCTGTCTCCTTGCCTGGATTTTCCCTCTCTGGCCAAACTCTCTATACTGAGATGGCACACTTGGTGTAATTCTCTGGCCTAGGGCTGATCACTGGAACACTAAAATTGCTTTCTATGTGAGAGCTTGTTTAGCCTCCAGCTTCTCCTCTGCCATCTTCCTGGAACCCTGTTTATATAGTATCTTACCTCAAATTGTCTCTACCAGAAGAGGGTAGACTACCTACCTTGACTACTACACAATATCCACCTTAAAAACCTTAAAAGCCTTCTCGCAAATTCCTTTAATGAATATGCTATGGGACAGTAGCCTTATCCCACCACAGTATGAATTAGTGCCATTATAAAATGATAGTATCTGGGCTCAGCTGGAATATATTGCTTTGATTTTCAGTCTGTTCCTTCTGCTGTTACATACCACCCAGACTGCTTCCAAGAAGTATGTTGGTTATATGGGTGATATTTAAGCTTATGGGTCAGCACTGAGATGATTCCTTTACTTGGAATCTAGAATTGGAGCCATGTTTGGGTGATTAACACCTAATATTTACCACTAATTGGTGAAAACATGAGTTTTTCTGGATTTTCTGGAGCTTCTGAGAGACTATGCTCTTGGTTGCCATGTGAAGGAGGTTATTCTATTGAGTTAAATTGACCATGATTCAAAGCAGAAAATGTATTTTTCCCCTAAAGTCTATATTTCTGCGCCCTGACAGTTAATGTTTTTGTTCATACCATCAGCTAAAGAACTAGAATCTTCTATCACAACAGAAAATGTGTTCATATGTAGATGATGGTCTATATGAAATAAATGTACATAAGTTTAAGGGAAATTTGAGATGACAATATAGTTTGGGACTAGGGACTTGTGATGGATTTAATGGATATTTTTGCATTAGTGCCACAGCATGAGAAACAGCCAGGTGAACCACGCAGATAAACAGATCATATGAAAACACTTTTTCATAATAAGGGGATAATATTGAGAAGAGGTATTTGAATGACAAATATATAGACATATTAATTCAGGCTGTTTTCTTAGTTCTTTACCTGTATTAATTCATCTAGCTGTCACAATAGCACTGTGATGTAGATACTGCATTTGTCCACTGTAGACCAGGGAGTTTAAGTAATCTGCCTAGTGTTACAGAGCTAATTAGCAGTAGATTTCAAAGTCAAGATTGTATTTATGAAAACAGTGGAGGAAATGTTATCTCTGTCTTTAAAACAAAAACAAATAAATGGTTGGAGATTAACAGCTCATAGAAGCAATCTATTCAAGAACCAGTGTTTTTGTCTGTAAGGTATTAGTTTGTTACTATATTCTTGGTACTCAAAGCATCAACCACATTGGGTAGCATCACTTGGGATCTCATTAGACACTGCTCAGTCCTGTGTGATCCAAATCTACATAGTATTTTGTGTGTATATTAAAGTTTGAAAAACAATGCTACCATTATACAAGACAGATTGGCACAACAGGTATCATTAGTCTAAGTTGGAGAAACCACATCCTAATTATACATATAGGACAAAGTCTGGAAATTGGTGGTGGTTCAGATAAGAAAATGCAGAGATTTGAGCAGTTGCCCAGCCAGTATCAGAGACATTAGCAGTAATGAAGCGGAACTGAGGCTCTGGGAAGGACTTATCACAGGAGTTCCTAAGGAATTGAGGTACAGGGCAGGCTAGGACCAGCAATTATACACTCTAGAGATCTTCATATTGATCTGCCCAAGGGCAGAGCTGGTTCTGAAATGGGTGTGACTTTCACAGTGCTTTCAGCAGGGAGGGTCCAAGGATAGATTTAGCACATGCACACACGCTCTAGTTAACCCATCAGCCTCTTTGTCCTGGGGGATCCCAGATTTCTTTGCTTTCAGTAAACTTGATATGCAACTATATCTGTCTGCATATGAATTTTATGCGTGAAAATGATTTGTAAAAGAGTAAAATGGATAGGCATGGGAATGTAAATTATGGATTTTGTAATTAAATTACTTGTATTAGAGGGCACATTATATGCCATCTTTTGATAGTGAACTTCTTTCACACATTTGAGATAAAACTCAATTTTCAGTACTGCTAAAATTGTAATCTAATAAGAACATATACACTGTAAGTGAGATATTGCTGTGTGAACTAGGATCTTTAGGCTAAGAAAATTGGTAAAATGATCTGAATGTTTCTCAGATTCATGATAAATAAGGTTTTGCTACTGGCCACTCTTTAACAGGCTTGAGAGGTACTTCCTGGAAAACACTCTGTTTATGACTTTAGGCTCCTTTATTTCTGCTGTTTCAGTTTTTATTCTTCATGGTCCATTGAACTGAACTTGTGACTTAAAGTGCTTCACTGAACTGAGATTTATTGCAATTTGAGGAAGGAAACAGTGAAATAAAGACAATTTTGTTATTTTTGTTCAAGACCTCAAAAGCCACATTTTACAGAAAATATGTTATGTTTGAGACTTCATACCTTTATTACCACCCACCCATTCACTCATTCATCTATTCAGCCAAGATTGCTAATAGTCATTATGTTAGGACTGGAGATTCCACTGTAGTCAAGATAGACACAGGTTCTGTTCCTCTGGAACATGTGGACTGGTGGAAGATGCAACCGTGTTTGCCTGGCTCTTCCCATAAAATGTGATAGCTAGGATGAGTGGACCCTACAATGATATGGGAACATTAAAAAATTGTCTGCACCTTTTTCTTTAAAAAATATATTTTCCTGTTATTATAGAGGTTATGTACGGAGGGGTTAAAAATACGTAAGTCAGTTAATGAGTACATTTTTTTATACTTAACAAAATTAAATTTTAGATTGTAGATCAATATACCATGACTGAGTGTGTCCTATATAAATTCAATTATTTTCCCATTGCAATTTTGAATAAACAACTTTATAGGATGTGGCAAAGTTCAAATATTTTCAAGTTTAAAACTCACTTCAAGCAATATTTGATAAAACAATTCTTTTTTCAATGTTTTTTATTGTGAAAATTCTGTACAGAGGGGTTACAGTTACATGAGTAAGGTAATTCTAAAATGTGGAAAAACTTTAGTCATTAATATAATTTGGTCAGTAATATTTTCTAGTTCCTTGAAAAAAAATACTCAAGTATTTTTAGTTGCAATGAATATTTCACATTAAGGAAAAAGATAATCAGACAATTAAATGAACATTATAAAGTACAAGATAATATAAATTCAGTTCCATTTCTCAAAATTAAACTTGTCATAACAAACCAGGATACCTCCTTCAGTCAACTGCCAAATCATCAGTTTGACATATATTGTTTCTAGGAAACAAGCCACTAAGTTCAGCTACAATCAGAGGGATAGCCCATACTGAAATCAAAGAGGGAATCATTTTATTAGGATGTGTATATCAGGATGCAGCGGTCATTTTATTAGGATGGGGTCATTTTAAAAAGACGTATCCTACCATAGAAATGTTCTTCTATGCAGATATATGAGTTGTATCTGCTTAGTGGCTTTTTGTGTACTTTTGTTGGTTTTATTCTTATACAAAATCAGTTTGTCACTAAGTTCCTTTGGCTGTACTCCATGGGATATTGTAATAGAATTATCTGGATTGACAAAGAAGCTTTGCTAGATATTATGTCCTCTATTTCTTACATCATCTCAGTCAGCAAGAATATTTGAACAAGTTCAAATGTAATGTTAGCTTTCATGATTTCTGTCCAAGGTTTCTGTCAGGGTTGTTCTCTAACATACCAGTTTTGGTTAGCTTCTTTTGGTTGAAACAGCTTATTGATGATACCTTTGGTAGTGGGCAAGTTATAAATGTATTTGTCTACTAAGATATCAAAAAAAGCTTAAAAAGCATCTCCCATAAAGAGAAGTATAGTAATTAGTATAAGGGCTGTGCTGCTATGATAGACCTAAACAGAATGTCTTAAGATAGATGGGCAAGTCTCTCTCAGTCTGCCCACTTTTCCTTCCATTCCTCTCCCCTGGCATTTTCTCTTCTTTCTCATGACAGCATAGCTTGTTTAAATTGGTAGTAGGGAAGTTGTGCTCCAAGATGCAGTTCAAGGGTCCAGGTGCCTTCATTGTTGTTCAGCTATCATCTAGAGGACATATTGATAAATTGGGGCTGACCAGTCAAATCCTACCAGAGTATGATCATGGTCTTTATTTACCTATTGTCTATCTGTGTTTTAACAGCAAAACTAGGTAGTTCCAACAGAGGCCTCATGGTTGGCAATGCTTCAACTATTGATCACCTGGTCATTTACAGAAAATATTTGCATGGTACATGGTCCTTATGTGGATGTACCAGTTCTGGGGTTTGAATTCAGGGCCTGGGTGCTGTAACCTGTGCTTTTCTGCTTAAGGGTAGTGCTGTACCACTTGAGCCACAGCTTTACTTAGAGAGTTTTTGGATTTAACTAGAGATAGTGTCCTGGACATTCTTGTCTTGGCTGGTTCAAACTGTGATCTTCAGATGTCAGCCTCCTGAGTAATTAGGATAACAGGTATGAGCCACTTTCACCCAGCTCACTGCCATATTTTTATTCTATACTAAGGGAAAAGGAAAGAACAAGAATTCAGAGAAAGGGAATTTATTTCAAGAAACTGGTAAGAAAATTGTAGCATCATTTTCCCCCAAAGTTATTTGTGAGGCCTTAGTTATACAGCCACACCTGGTGGCAATGTTGGCTGGGAAAAGCACAGTTTGTAGGAAACTGTGGATCTGAGTTGTGAGTCCAGGAACAGGTTAAGAGGTTGGAATACTGCCTCCTCAGTACTCAGAAGGTAGAGAACTGAACCCTGGAAAGGTCAAAGCAGGCAAGACAAGATAAATGTGTAAGTTACAACTAACTAGATCTGATAATGTAAAAGTCACAGTTGATTGGCCCTATGATGCTTGAGACAATGGGAACAAAATGAATGTTTGTGTTATGGTCACCATTTCTTACTGCTCCCTAGCTATAAGGAGTTACTTATTACTATGTACACGCATATGTCTTATATTATGATTGTATCCACAAGATAGATTAACACCTTGTTTTCTGCACGTACATATAGTAACCTTCCCTGTAGTGAACTGAATAAATAAACTCGCTTATGGGAACTTGGGGTTCAGAAGCCAGTGAGTGCTGGACTTCCTGGCACCCTGCTTTTCTATCCTCTGTCTCCTTTCTCATTTCTTCAGCTCTGATATCCTGTCATGCTGTTTAGCAATAAAACTTTAATTGTATGGTTTTTTATTCAGACAGTAGTCATGGCAAGAGGATTATTGATAGTGCTGTACCAACATTAGCTACAATTTTTATTTTCATACTGTAAGGTACAGATAGGTGAATTACTTCCCTTAGGCCAAAGAGTTGGTAAGAACTAATTTTTTTTTTGCAACAGAATTAAAATAACATGAAGTCGTGCATATTTTTGCTAGCTTTAAGACTTGTGTAACGTATGTATCCCTCATAACCCAATAGAGAATATAAATACCATTTTACCTGTTAATTTAAAATAAAACTTGAAAAAAGAAAATACATGAAATTGAGTTGCTACAAGAACTAAAGCTGTAGTAGAGTTGGTCTGCATTGGGATTAGAACTACAAGAGTATGCTGAATTCAAGGCAGCTTCACAGATCTAACCATCAATCAGGCTAGGTGATTTTTCAATGGATAGGCTTTTTCTTCTCCTGAAAACTGTCTTTCTAATATGTTGCTTTGGTAGACCTTTTATCTGTGTTCCTTTTTCTATTTACTCACGTTTTCCTCCCACAATTTCCTCTTGACCATAATTTCCTTATGACTGCAGTTTTACTGCATGCCCTTTCTTGATGGATCTTTCCATTCTTACTTCTCAAGGCTCACTTTGTTCATTGCTTTGTTTTCACTCAATTGTCCTGTTCATATTTCTAGAGGGAGAATTGTTTGTCATGGAGTTTCTGGCTAATTTTGCAGTAGATTCCATGGGGTGAGGAATTACTCTTGTTTGTGGCAGCAGTGACTACAGAGGGTGTGATCAGTTGGTATAAAAGATGGCTTTCAAGGGCTATCCCTTGAATAAGGGAGTAGAGCTAGGTAGTTGACAGGTTTACTATAAGACTGTAGTCATGAAACTATAGTCCCTTCTAAACACTAATACTGTCCCAGGCCAGTATGTGAATCTTTTTTAACTGTCATAACTAAGCTTGTCAATATCCTCTTATCTGTGAATAAGCCAAGTATCACCTATTCTTGGCATTATTTATTTAGAAAAAAAAACTTCTTTGATGTATGAGGTTTCTCTTTGTGTAGAAAGAGGCTGGCATTTGCAACTCCTTGATGGGCACAAACTATATTAGCTTTATTAGAAAAAATTTAGCTACCTTAGAAAAATTGAATTAAAATTATGCCAGCAAGTTAGATTTAAAATTTTCATTTCATAGTATTCATATCACCTTTTCTCCTTAGTAGTAATTTTCTCCTCAGAACTCTCTGACATGATAGGTCTGCAGGTTTTTTATGTGACCAGTACAGTTCTGAATGCTCTGTATTCATTTATTTAATTCTTACATCCATGCTATAAAGTAGGCAGCAGTAATTGCTTCAGTTCACAGTTAGAGAAACTCAAGCACAGAAAGAACAAATGGCTTACCTCAAGTCATGTGGCTAGTAAAAGGTGAATCCAGGGTTCTAGGTTAGGTGGTGTAATCTCAAAGACAGGTATTTTACCTCTACAGCTAATAACACACTTGAGTATTCCATACCTAGTTCTCCAGTGATAGAGGAATGTAGTCTCTTTTAGGTGCCTTCTGTCATCATGAATTACTTTTGAGTTACCAGTTATTTATGGAAAAACTGCCAGTCTGTTGAATAAAATATTCTTGTTAAAAACATTTAGTAATATGTGTTCATGATGAATTTTAAATTTTCCTACAGAGCCATAAAGGTCCATTGGCTAAATAAATGTGCTTCTAAATTCATCTTAAGTGTTTACTGTCTAGCATACACTTTTCACATTATTTTGGTAAATTCATACAGTAGATTTTCTAGCACGTTATTTATATAGCCACAAACAGGCACAGTTAATAATGTCTTTTGTGAATGTGATACAGATTTTAACCTTTTTTCTAAATACCTGAAATCTTACAATAAGTATGCAATGTTTCATCAGTTTATGACTAATGTCAGAATGATCTTTTTCAGGATGATAATGCTGACAGTTTAAATATATATATATGCTGACAGTATATATGTACATTATATATGTTAAATATATATATATTTAAACTGTCAGCATTATATATTTATACAAATATATTTAGCCCACAAGTACAAAATCTGAATTCAATCATCCTTCCTGTTTTATCTCTTCTTATTCAACTTCTTTATATAAATTATGTTAATTAATTAATGCTTCATTCAAAATGTACCTTCAGGAATCTACTCTCGACTAGCTACGTTTAAGTCATGCTACCCTGCCTCTGTGCCTTTAGTTCCTGTAGATGCAGTTTGTAGAGATGTTTGCTTTTACTGACATAGTTTTTGTAACTGATCTTAAGACATCTCATGTATGTTTGTTTTGTCACATTATCTAGACTGAAGTTTTTAAAATGATGTTAGGGAGAGCCTTTGCAAACTAAAGGTGAGCAGCAAATGATGTTAGTTCACTGTCCTTAAACAAAAAAATCTTGGTTCAGATCAAGACTTTTGATATGTGCAATGAATACAGATTTCCTTGGTCACAAAAATGTACCATGAAAAAGGTAGGAGAAGAAAAATTTCTATCTTTTACAACAAAAAGACATAAAATAAAACAAGAATTAAAATGGAAACCCATGATCATTTTATGTTCTTTAGACTCAGATTATTTTACACTAATGGTGTCTCAGTATTTTTAAATAAAGGATAATGTACTTCTATATATTCATTTATTTTAAAAAATGTATGGAGATTTGCTTGTTGGAAATCTAGTAAAACATTATATAGCTTTGTAGAAAGTACTAGTGAATCACTTATTTCTGTGGTTAGGTGAAGGAAAGGCCAATGAATTGTACGTGCAGAGGTGTCTTCTCTCATAGCATTGATACCCTTCTGCTCAGATGTGTGTGATCTCCAATCTATCATTAAAAATCTGCCTCAAGAATTACTGATGTAAGAGAAAAAAATAAAGACCTGGAGAGGAAGAAAGAGAATCATGAGTTCATTGTTTACTTCAATTCAAATTTTTAATGAAGGTTACAGGCTTCAGTTTGGTATGGTAGAAATGTATTTTAGAATAGCTTAATGAAATTTCTAGGCATTTAATAGAAAGCATATGCTCTAAACCTGGAAGCTTTATGAATTTGGAAATGTCTTTGTGATGATCATAGTTTTATGCCATCATTCTTCCCCAGCTGCATCCAAAGAATTAACTGAATAATGTTCTAGTTCTAATAAGATTGGCTTAGTTTAGGAATGACCCAAGGAGTTAACTCTTCTGGAGCTCATTCTTGCTGTCCTAGGGCTACTTTAGATTACGTTTCCTACTGCAATCTTTCAAGCATGAATTCACACTAGTTAGTCTTCTATTAGTAAAACACAAATTTATATAGCTTATCTATTAAAGGTTGTGCTTCTTTGATTTATCTGCTTTCTTACCAAGTTTCTTTTATGACCAGTGCAATCTATGTCATGTCCTGTATTCAACCATATGTGTGTTCCCCTACCACACAAAATATTCCATAGTATTTGGGAAAATACTATGGAATAGTAGTATTTTTAGTATTTTTCTGTTCCAGGTAATAATGTTTACTTTGTTGTTTATTTATGTTGTTTGTTTACTTTGTCTAACCAACTGTGAGAAAAGGACAGAACTGTGTTTTATCTTTTGGATATCACCAATACTAAGGAAAATGTAAGTGTTCTGTAGCTGTTGTATGACTAGATGAGTCTGTGTTTGGTTGAAGGCCAAGGTTAAAGCTAATTGTAATGAGGAAGTGGTACTGTAGCTCAAGTGGTATAGTGCTCACCTTGAGCTGAAGAGCTGAGGGACAGCGCCCAGGCCCAGAGTTCAAGCCCCATGACTGACAAAAAAAAAAAAGCTAATTGTAATGAAAATCCTAAGAGTTAACTAATATTGAACACTCATAGTGTACCAGGAATTGAATTTAACACTGAAAAGAATTATATCACTCAATCTTCACAACTATCCTGTGGGGTAGTTATGAGATCACTGAAGCCCTGAGAGGTTTTCATTTGACTAAAGACATAACCATTAAATATAGATACATGATTCAAACCTATGAATACTAAATAAGATTGGCCCATCTGGTAGGGGAGTCAGAATAACTTCAGATTTCTGTATCTTATATAGTTTGAGGACAGACTTAAGTCTAAATTATCCTAGATATCTGAAGATTTAGTAGCAACATCACATTTTCTTACCAAAGAGGCAGAAGAACTTAGAGATGAAGATTTTGGTGCTAGAAAGAGACATGTGTAGCATGCAGGCATTTAGTTCAAGCCGCTTCCTTAAAGTTCTCCCTCATCATACCCAGTGGTATTTTTTCCTGTTATATTTTCCTAATGCCAGGGATAAAATCACCAAAGATAGGTCTAAAATGTTCATCAACTTTATCATTGATAAAGTTTTGAAGTAGGCAGGAAATTGGATAGTCAAGGAGCCAAAAGTGGGCATAGTGGCTGGGGTGCATTGGGAAGGAGAGACAGAGGATCTATATAAGCCAGGGGCAGGGTTGGTCACTAAGTCAGAGTCTCCATACACCTTGGGACAAAGTTGTTGGGGAGGTGATATGATGAGGAAATGATAATAGGTGGAGGTGCTTTTCTACTTTCAGTGAGACCAAACCCTTTAATATAATGGATTGTGCTGTAAGGAAATTTCAGAGTATCAGTGAGGCCCAGAATGGCACTATGGCTTATGTTTCTAAAGAATACAGACTCAATGAAAAATTCAGTAATAGAGGTCTTAGATTGAGATTAAACAGATGTATAAATAGATATAGATGTGGACTTACAGGTAATAAAATTAGATTACTTAAATTTGACAGAATCCAATACAATTAAGTTCGTCAAAACTTAAAGTTACTAATTACAACTTAATGAAATAATAATGAAAGTCCCCTCTCTACCCCTTTCCTTTTGCTTCTCCAATTTGCATAACACATTATTCATCTAATATTGCTTAACTCTCCAGTTAGACACTGACAAGATAAACCAAGGTTTAAAGAGAATAATTATTGAAAAATACCAGAACAGAACTTAAGGCAACTGAGGTCTTCTTACTTGCCTAGTGGGGTGGTCATGAATATTGTAGTTTTGTCCACAGAAGCAGTAGTGTGAGAGAAGTGGATGCTAGGAAGTGACCCAGTAGCCAAGAGAAGAGAGTTAACAGTACTGATGTGGTTGTGTCAAATATCTGAATTAAGCAATTTAAGGATGGAAGGTTTATTTTGACTCCTGGTTCCAGTCCATGGTCTACTGTCTCCTCCAACATATGGGATGGTGCCACTAGCACGATTCTTTTTTTTATTTTTTTATTTTTTATTTTTTTTAATTTAATTTTTTTTAATTTTTATTTTTTGTGAACACACTGTACAGAGGGGTTACAATTACATGGACAGGTTAATGCGTACATTTCTTATCAAGCATTGCAGCCTCCTCCTTTGTTTACCCTTCACATCCCTTCCCAGGATCCCCACCCACCCAATCCCCCCCCCCCCCACCAACATTGTAAAGCTCCTTTTCTACATGACATCTTGTACTTCTCATTGTTGCAACAGGTCCACCTGTATCCTTAAACGACTTGTTTTTCCGCATCTCCTCTACAAGTTATACTGACATCAAATATAGTAAAAGCAGGGGTTATACTGTGGGGGAGGGACATACAAACCTACAAAGAGATAATCTTATAAATGCGTTAGAAACAAACAGAACTTAGAAAATGGCAAAACCTCCCATGCTCCTGGATTGGAAAGATTAACATCGTGAAAATGGCAATACTTCCCAAGGCTATCTACAAATTCAACACGATACCTATCAAAATTCCAACCTCATTCTTCAAGAACATAGAAGAGACAATCCAAAAATTCATATGGAACAATAAAAGACCCCGAATAGCAAAAACGCTCCTCAACGGAAAGAACACTGCTGGAGGAATATCAATACCAAATTTCCAACTCTACTATAAAGCCATAGTAATCAAAACAGCTTGGTATTGGCATAAGAACAGAATAGAATTGAAAACCCAGAAATGAACCTACAGACCTATAGCCATCTAATCTTCGATAAGGGAGCTAAAACAATACAATGGAAGAAAGACAGCCTCTTCAGTAAATGGTGCTGGCAAAATTGGTTAACTACTTGTAGAAAACTAAAGCTAGATCCTTATATATCACCCTGCACCAGAATCAACTCCAAATGGATCAAAGACCTCGAAGTCAAAGCAGACACTCTGAAAACATTACAGGATGGAATAGGAGAAACCCTAGGTCTCCTTGGCTCAGGCTGAAATTTTCTGAATAGAGACCCGGAAACACAACAAATCAAAGAAAGTTTGGACAAATGGGATTGCATGAAGTTGCAGAGCTTCTGCATGGCAAAGGGCATAGCTAGCAAGATCAATAGAAAGCCCACGGATTGGGAGATCTTCACTAGCCATACAACAGACAAGGGTCTCATATCTAAAATATACTTGGAACTCAAAAAGTTAAATCCCCCAACAACAAATCTTCAAAGAAACAACTGCCCAATAAATAAGTGGGCTAAAGACTTAAAGAGAAACTTCTCTGAAGAAGAAAGAAGGATGGCCAATAGACACATGAAGAAATGCTCAACCTCCCTAGCCATAAAAGAAATGCAAATCAAAACAACATTGAGATACCACCTCACTCCAGTTAGAATGGCAAAAATCAAGAACTCTAACAACAACAGATGCTTGAGGGGATGTGGACAGAAGGGAACCATACTTCATTGTTGGTGGGAATGTAAACTAGCAGGATTCTTAGGGCCTGTGGCCCAGGTAGATTTGAGGGGAGAGGTCTTTTTTGACATGGATGCTTAGAGGAACTGAGAGACCTCCAAGTCCAAGATTAGAAAATAGGCAATTAGTGCTAGTGGGCATGCAGAAGCACTTGGACTAAGAGTAAGAATTCTTTAAAAGGAACTGATTATATATTTTTTTAATTTTAGCATTTAGTAGTGACAAATAAAGTCAATACTCAATAATGGTTTATTAAACAGTCCAGTGTAAAGTTCTGAATGTATATATGAATACTTGAAGAGAAAGACCTTTTGTTAATGGGAAACAAAGGAGGAGGCAACAATTCTTGATAAGGAATGTACTCATTACCTTGCCCATGTAATTGTAACCCCTCTGTATGGTATTTTCGCAATTAAAAAATAAAATAAAACACAAAAGGGAATCTTTTAAAATACTTTGGGCTATAATAACCATGTCAAAAAATGCACTATGGTCCTTTGGAAAATCACTGTGATTGAGAGATTGCAATACTGGATTGGTAGTAGTGTTACACATCCCCAGATTTCAGATTCAACTCTGCTATTAACTCACTCTGTATCTATGGATGAGTTACTTGATTACTCTGTGCCCGGTTGTGATTTTCTCATCTGTAGAATTTAGAGGGTGGGTTACTTCTAAAGTCGTTTTGTTCATTAAAATGTATTATTCTGGGCACATAATAAAAATACCAAATATTTCCTTAGCTACTGACCATTAATCCTGAGCCATGTATATCATCTCATTGAAGCCTCCTACAATGTTCTATGGTAAATATGTCAGTTACTGATGAAATCAAAGGTCAGGTTATGGAGCTGCTATAGTTAAGTAAGCCTTTAACTCAAATCCAGTCCTCTTTTCAGGTACCATAACTATTTCCATAAAGTAAGTTCCTGCATGTAAATAATGCTTCCAAAAAACTTAAAATAATTGATTCCCTTAAGTCCTCAAATATCTCTTCTTCAGTTGTATTTGATTATTAATTTACTCAGCAAATTCATTTCTAAATTTCAAGGAAACTGAAAATGACTTATTAAGAATTTCAGATTCATGAAATCTTAATTACATGAGGCTTGCTTTTATTCTTATGCAATGAGCTTTGGCTTTTTAGTAAAGCAAATCCATATGCCTTTCTGGAAGATTCTACAGTTTATGAGTGATTGTACTTATGTGTATGTGTGTGTGTGCCTGCCTGAGGCTTGAACTCTTGTTGCTGTCCCTCAGGTTTTTATTTTTTTGCTTAAAACTAACATTCTATGGATTAAGTTATGTTTTTGTTTTTGTTTTTGTTTACCACTCTGGCTTTTCGGTGCTTAACTGGAGATAAGATTCTCATATACTTTTCTTCCCAAGCTGGTTCTGAACCACGTTCCTCAGTTCTCAGATTCCTGAGTATCTAGTGTGACAGGCATGAGCCACTGGCCCCAGGCTATGAGGGATTATGCTTTTCAGCTTAACTAGAAATTAGAATCCCTGTGTTAATTAACCTCTTATTTCAACCTTTGCTTTAATGTGTGTGCATATGTGTGTGTGTGTGTGTGTGTGTATGTATGTATGTATTTATATGTTTGTGTATATATACAGCTAGGACATTATGAATTAAGAAAGCTGCACATATACCAATTTAGTATATCTTGCCTTCCTTGTGTGAAAAATGATTTAATAATCCAATGACAAGTTATCACATCTACTACTGGACATTTTAGCATGTGACAAATCTTATCCCCTTAACTGCTTTGTCCCCTTGGAAATGAATCTTCAAAAGTACCCTGTTTCCTCAGGGCATGACACAATAACTAAAGTTTCATAATTTACAAAGGATGAAGAGACTTTGGCAGGTATTACCAAACCTGTCAGATTTAAATGCTAGTAAATTCAATTAGTCTAGGGAAAAACAAGCTCTAGAGAATATATCAAATTTCAATTAGTCAGCAAATTGGGGTTGTTAGTCTACTCTTTGGGGTAATCTATCAAAATGAAAGGGTACTTGACACCTACAATCACTAATTAAATGCATTAGGTCCTGATGGGATATATATTTTTAATATACACCCCCTCCCTTGGCCAGGAAACCTGATATGAGGAGTTTCTGTGTAGATAGATAGATAGATAAACAAGTGCATAGAATAACTAATTTAGGTACAGGTTACATGTGTATCCCTGCCCTCTTCTTATGATTGATTAAAAAAGCCTGGCTCTAATTTTTTTAATATATTTTAGGAAGCACTTAAGGTTTTGTCATGGTTATTTTATTGCTCATGAAATACTTCTTAATTGTTAAAGTTGATCATAAATACAAACATTTATAGTTATTAATTATAATTTTCTTTATTAAAATGGTTTCCATTGTGCTAATGATGTTTCTTACAGTTTTAAATGATGCTGAATATTATAACATGCTATGACTAAACCAGGGACCGCAAACAGTATGTGATGGTATTCTTACAAAGTAAATGTTTCTTTGTTTCGTGACTTTAGACTTGGCATTGGCTTAAACCGAAGTGCATCAGGCTATGTTTGTCTGGATTTCATATTGTACTAGGGCGAATACTAGCAGTGCTATGCTTCTTCATTATCACTTGCCACTCACTTTGCCATTTGGGAAAATGTTTACCTGACAACTTTGGAGTTCTTTGTACCTGAAAAGAGAGGAATATGGCATGACTTATCATTCTAAGACAGCAGGTAAAATAGCAATGATAATGAATGGTCTAGATTTGTGGTTTTGTTATTCACAGTTCTGCCAATATTCTCACACAATCTCTGACTTTGGTGAAGTTACAGCTTTTTTTTTTTCAGTGTTGGCTTCCTCATTCATACATTCCTTATCTAATTCAATTTAACATTTCCATATCTTTACATCTGTTGGCATTCCTGTCATTACACAATTTGTCCTGCCTTTCTTTTATCTTTTTCTTGCACTTTATTTTTGGGTAACCTTGGTCATGCGGTTATTTTACACCTGGGACTGATTTGCCCTATTTTTACCTCCTTATGCCTTCTGTTTATATAGAACAGCTAACTACCTACCTTCTTAGTATTTATGCTAATGCTCTTTGTGGCATTGCTCTCCAGCCTCCATCTCTGTAATGAGAAGAACTTTGTATATGCCCAAGTCCACTAACCCACAGAGGATCATTTGAATTTAAGACAAGAATAATTAAATCTATTTTATACATACCCTATTTTTAGATAACACGAACAATTGAAATTGGTAAATATTTACCAGGTATTGCATCAGTTTGCTTGCTGCATAGCACGTTAATTTCAGCTATGGAGTGACTGAGAGGTGAAATGATGAGGGAAAGCAAGGAAAATCCCATACAGCCTGAATTTAAGGAACTGTTATTATCTGAACAGGGAATTGGGGAGCTTTGACCTTAATGTTACAATCAGTCTCAATTATACATTCTGTAGATTACCTACAGCAGATTTTTAAATCCAAGTTCATTTCTCTTTGGCTTCTAGCACACTCCTGGGGCTCCTTACCCAAGTGGTGTGTGCTTAGGGAATACAAACTAAATTTAATATTAGTCTGCCAATTTTTATTGAGAAGGAAAATCTGTATTTTTAAACTTTTGAAAATCATAACAGAGATGATTGGTCTTGTATTATTTCTTCTTTTCAGATAAAATATATGCAGTGGATTTATGTTATACCTATAGAGCATAGTGCTTAATAGTACATCTCTGGAGTTGGTTTGAATTTAATGTATAGCTACTTTGTGGCTATTTGGCCATAGGCAAGTACTTATTGCTCCAGATATTGCTGTGGCAACTTAGGAAGTGAATTATCCATGATTGTCTGCAAAGTGGTTTCATTCAGAGAGGAAACTTACACATTTTCAAGAATAAGCAGTTTTGAATCCTAGCAAATCCACTAACTGGTGTTTCAAATGACGGTGCCAAGAGGTGCTGGTACCACAGTGTACTACCAAGTCAAATTAAAAGATCAGAATAGAAAAAAATAGTTGACTTAATACATTTGAACCAACTAAACTCCTCTCCCTGATTCAATAAATCAAGATCTTTGAGCATGTGCTCTGTACAATCTGTCCTCTCAAGTTTTTTGTGCTTTGGCTTTGTATAGTACTGACCTTTCGCTACTTATCAAACTTGCTTCTGCTTGTATTGCTTTCTCTTTCTCTCTATATTCCTACCTACTTTTTGTTTCTGTTATCATTCTTTATTATTCTCATTTTTTGTATTATAGTATGAATTTGAGTATAATTATATATGTATATATTAATGATTTATTGTGAAAATACTGCACAGAGGGGTTACAGTTACATGAGCAAGGTAATGAGTACAATTTTTATCAAGCATTGTTACCTCCTCCTTTGTTTTTCCTTTACTATCCCTTCCCTCCCACTTCCACAAGTAGTTGTTGTAGTTAATTATATATTTTTATTTTACCAAATTTAAAACTTTTGTATATCACCATGGTTAAGAAAGTGAAGGGCATTGTATAGAACAGGAAACAATATTTACAAATCATGCATCTGTCCAGAATCTAGCATCCAAAATATATTGTAAACTCTTATAATTTCACAAAGAAAAGGCAGTGTGGTTTTTAAAAATGGACAAGTGATTTGGATGATCACTGGATGGTCACTTGAATGATTGCCATCAATTACACAAAATAATCAATGCCAGTAATCATTATAGAAATGTGAATCAAAACAATAATGAGGTACCATTCCACACCTACTAGTATGGTTCTGTTAAAATAAAAATTATGGCAAACATCAAGCATGTGAGGAGATTGGAACCCATGTACATTTTAGGTAGTAATGACATCTGATGAGATTATAATTTGCTTCACCTATTTTGTAAAATAATTTGACATTTCTTCAAAATGTTCAACATAGAGCAACAGATGGAGCTCAGTGGTACAGTGCTTGTCTAGCATGTGTAAGAATCTGGGTTCAGTCTCCAAGACTGCCAAAAATTAAAGCTAAAATTACATTTAAGTCACCAATTCTACCCCACGGTACATATTTAAAAAAAACCTGATAACAGTAACTCTAATATGTGCACATACATGTTCATGAAATAACTATCCATAATGACCTTGTGGTGTTGGAAACATCCTAAATGCGTATCAATGAGTGAATGGACAAATTATGTTGAACCCATACAACAGAATATTATTTAGCTACAGAATATTATAGCCATGTTGTATGCTACAGCATAAACTCTAAAATTGTATGTTAATTGAAAGAAGCCATACAAGATCACAAATTATATTATCCATTTATGTGAAAAATCAGGAATAGTTAAATCTGTACAGATGGAAAATAGACTACTGATTCCCAGACGCTAATGGAAGGCAAAATGGACATGAGGATGCCTCACATCTAGGGAGTTTTGTTCTGGGAGTGACAGAAATGTTTCAGAGTTAGATAGAGTTGAAGGTTACATAATACTGTGAATGTACTAAGTGCTATCTAATTGTTGCCAGTAAAATGGTGAGTTTTCTGTTATGTGAATTTCAGTTCAGTAAAATATACATATATATGTGTGTAGGTGTATGTATTTATATATGTCTATATACATGTATACACATGCCAACATACACAAACCACTTAAACTATCAGCATTAAGTCTCACTTGCTCCTATTATGGTCCTCAGTAATGTTCATTTTGTAGTGAATGTATGGGAGTTTCGAGAAAGAAGTTCAGTAGCATTGAATAAGAAGGAAATATACCCTAAGATACTGTACAAAATCTAAGAAATATAGGGAAAGAAACATCTAGTTACTTCTCCCAACAAGTTAAAGAAAGCTAAAAACTAACCATATACCAGTATGAGCCAGAGTAGCCTATAATTTCTGTTACTCAGTTGGCTGAGATCTGAGGATTATGGTTTGAACTCAGCCCAGCTAAACAAATTTGAGAGGTTCTTATCTCTAACCAGAAAAAATCTGAAAGTGGAAGTATGGCTCAAGTAGTAGAGTACTGGTTGTGAATAGAAAACCTGAGCCGGAATGAGAGGCCTTGAGTTAAAGCCCCAATACTGGAACACACACACACACACACACACACACACAACACACACACACGCACACGCACACGCACACACACACTTGCGCATTCATGCACAAAGTTAAATTCCTTACTGCATGCTCACAGAAATTATTTGTCTTTATGCTAAGAGATGAGGTTAGAAGATGTTTATTTAACAAAACATAAAGTGAGATTAAAAGAAAAAAAATGGATGGACAAGGCTGAACACACTGATCTGGCCTATGAGGAAAATTGTGTTTGATGGTAATTTTGTATCTTCACTATGTCTAATATGGATTTATGAAGTAAGGGAGAAAGGGTAGGGATAAGAGACATTAAATGTGAGTGTGTTTGTATTCAAATTAACCTCCAGGATATAGTTTTAAATCTCTGGAATCCAAATTTTCACTCTAGTACTTCACTAGAAGTACTAGAAGTGCAAAATATTTTCTGAGGAATAGAGGAAACTTAACAGGTCTATCTAGTAAAAGGACCTATGAGACTGGCACATCACTGAGCGAGACTTTGCCACCTTTAAATGTTGAGTAGGCTTGTTTACAGGTAGCTCTGTGGTATGAAAAATAGCATGGATTTTGAAGATTGTCTTTAGATTTATATATAATCAACTGTTAAAATGCTGACTCACAAGTCCAGATAGTATGGCCACAAGTAGGGAGAGTAGCCCAGAAAATACCCCTCTTTTCCCTAGGTTATCATTTATTGCTTAATTGTTCTCAGTGGTAGGTCAGCCTTTGCCTCAAGGAAGCCTGTCTTTTCTGTAAAGTGAGGCCAATTTAGTTGGGGTTTTGTTAATGGATTGATGGAGTTGAGGGGCAAAGGTTTACCATAAGGGGAAAATGGATGACTGAAGTGTTTTTACCTTGAAGGCTAGAAAAGAGAGAGAAAGGAGAGAAACAAGTGAAGAATTTAAATGAAAGTTTATGGGCCTCTTCAAGTGATTGATTTCTGCAGACTGGTATATTCTTTAGAAGTACACAATGGAAAAATTACTCCCCATTTCTTTGATTTTCTATGTGTGTATGTATGTATTTATGTGCACATGCTTGCATGTATATCCCTCTTAAGGTCTTTGTCAATCTTTAGGCCTTAAATACACAATTAAATAAATTGAAAAAAATATCACAGTATAAATTCAACCTAAGAAGGGTTGGAACAAGACCAGTGAAATTTTTTCTCTTTTCACACTGAATGAACATTTAAAATATCAGTACCTTCCTGCATGACTAAGAGGAATAGGACCCTTTTACCCCTAGACTGGTACTACCTGCAATAGACTATGTAATTTTTTTATTGAATATCTTATGAAGAATTAATTGATTCATGGGTATCTTTACAAGTCACCCTTAACAATTGTTTATATATTCAAATCAGAATAGGCAAGGAGCTGTAGATATTGTTTGAAATAGGAGGCGTTTTGTGAGATAGTTATTTAGGGAGAATAAGGAAAAGAGTAATAGTGATCAAGATGTTTTATACTCATAGAGGGGCATGTTGAATCAATAACCCTTTATGCTGGTATCTCACCCCTTTAATCCTAGCTACTCTGAGGATCGTGGTTCAGAGCCAGACATGGCAGAAAAGTCCGTGAGACTCTTATCTCTGATTATCCACCACAAAACTGTAAGTGGCACTGTGGCACAAGTGATAGAGTGCTTGCCTTGAGCTGAAGAGCTCAGGGACAACGCTCAGGCCTAGAGTTCAAGCCCACGACTGACACAAACAAAACAAAACAAAAATTTTGCACAGCTATTTAAAGATAATAAAACATTAAAAAAGAAATTTTATTGGATGGGATTTTTGTCAAGTTGATGAAAACAAATTCATGGGCAAATTATCACCACATTTTGTGAATAGCAGATTGCGTATATTTGGGTCAGTTCTCTAAGCTCACAGTATTGATGTAATGGGACACAAATGCCCCACTTTCCTCCAGAATTGCCTCTAGTGTCACCACTCATGAGGAAATAGTGAATTGAGAATGCCTTGGGGAAAATTTTAATTACGTGTTAAAAGAAGATTGGGAAATATTTTACCCATTTGCTTTTGCTTTTCTGTTTAACATAACTCTCATCTGACCTGGATAATTAATAATGGGCTGAGTATTTCTCCAGGATCAATTCTATTTCTGTGTGACTATATTACCTTCTTTTCTTAACTCTTCTCCATTGCTCATCCCCACTAGCAGCAATTTTAGCAATTTCAGAAATTTCTGATAAACTTCGCCTTATAAGGTACACATACCAAGAATGAACTTGAAGTACATTACTTCAGAAGTAATTATTGTCCCTCAGTAATGGAAATTGAACATTTGTTTTTCATGGTGGAGCTTGGTGTAATTGAAGTTTTAAATAAAATTCTTTTTAAGTGTCTCATTATACACTTTTGGTTATATGGGTATGCAGAAGTTATTTCACTTCAGCTGTGTGTTAATCAAGCTAGACTCAACTGTGCTGCACTAATAAACAATACCCAAATTTCAGTGGTTTAACCTGACAGGCTTTCTTTAATCACCTGTTAGAAAGTTTATTAGTCTAGGTTATCTCCAGAACAAGTGTTTACCTACATTGACTTAGTGATTCAGATTGCTTTTTTGCTGGTAGCTTCAGCTTCATCTGAAATGACACAATTCACTTCCTTTTACAGACCATTAGTCAGAACTGGTTACATACCTACTGGGTCTACCAAATTTTGTAGGGGAGCAGGGAGGAGATGAGAACTAAACAATTCTGTGTTTTCCAGAAAAGGAAAATGTGGTTTAGGTGAGAGTAAGAAATGTATACATGAGTTGTAATAAATAGGTAAGCTTAAGAAAATATTCACTCATCATAATTTTGACTAAGGAATTTAGAAAAAAGAGGAACAATTTTAAAACCAAATGGAGCTGGTTCAGTCAATGAAGATATACGGAGTAGCCATGGTATATGCAGCCTCAATTATTTGTGCTATTCCTGGGGGCTTGAAATCAGGGTCTGTGTGCTGTCCCTGAGTTTTATACTCAAGGCTAGTGCTCTACTACTTGAGCCACATCCCCACTTCCTGCTTTTTGGCAGTTAATTAGTGATAAGTCTCATAGACTTTCCTGCCTGGGTTGGCTTTGAATGCAGTCCTCAGATCTCAGCCTCCTGAGTAGCTAGGATTACAAGTATGAGCCGCTGGCTCATGAAAAGTTACAAACATTTTCTATGAAGGACCAGATTGCAAATTAATTTAGTAGGCCATACAATCTCCATCACAACTATTTTATTCTGCAATAATAGTATGTAAGCAACCACTGACAATAGCTATGTTTAGTAAAACTTTATTTATACAAAACAAGCAGTAGGATATGGTTTTCAAATGCTTTAAGTAGTGAGACTCCTTCATGAGATATATTGTATTTATAAATTGCTTTATTAAATATCAACTCCTTTGTTCAACTGTTTAAAAATATTTTTTAATTTAAAAAATAACCAGCCAAAAAAAGAGAAAGTTCAATAGTATCTTTTTTAATAAAAAAATTGATCCAGGGCAAAGATATTTGAAACTTAAGTCAGTGATGGTCTATCAGAAACAAGAGATTTTTACTAATTAATTAATTTAATTAATAATAATTTTACCATTTATTTTACTAATACAGATACGTACATTTTATGTCTCATAGACCAGTTATAAATAAACTTATATTTTTAAAAAACTTAGAAAAAACCTGTCTGAAGTGACAAGTCCTCAGAAGAGTTAAATTTTTAAGCTTTGTGTATATCAAGTAGGTGCTCTACTAGTAAGCCCTATACCCAAGGATCTTCAAATGTAAATACCACATTTCAGATTTTTCTTTTTTCATGATCTTTAAGTTGCTTGCTCAAAGCAGTTTCAATTCAACATGTTAGTTTATGAGTACAATGGACCTTGATCAATGTTGTCCTGTTTAGGCACTGCATAAATTTCCTGAATTCTCTCAGGATTAGATTAGATTTCTTGCTGGAGGATGGTGGTTACAAAGGGCATTGGCTATTCATGTATAACTCCTGCAGAAAGTTGGATATAATTAAGGTATACAATAACTGTGGAGAATAAATTTGTTGTCAGAGAAATAAATATAGAAGGGTAAGCTGATATCCATAGTATCTTGTGTTATTTAAAAAAAATCACAATCCGAGCCTATTCACATAGTATTTTATTTCTGTAGCTCAGAATGTTTTGTTTATATTTCTCGCCATACCTTCCCCAGAGTTAGAGAATGTCAGAGAGAAATATTGGAGTCACATCTGCCACAAAGTCCAGAATTAGAAGCAAATCCGCATTGCTAAGTTTTATTGTTGTCAGTGGTATAAAAGTATCCCAAATTTTCAACAGAATTCAGTGACAAAACAAGACAGACTAAAATCTTAGGAGTTTCCAATCTGTAAAGAAAGGACGATAGTATGCCATTCAATTTGGTTAAATAGTGAAAAACATTCACTAAATCCTAGTATATTAGGATAGAATGACACATTTTAGCTAACTAAAACATTAATGCAAATGAAAAGGCAAGTACTTTCCTAAAATGAGAAATCAGTTTGTAGAAATCATAGGTATTTCTAGGAGTTGCTATTAGTGACTATGTGCCTTCAAAAACCCACCTTACAGCAGCTTAAGATTGATCTTCCTATAGAAAATAACTAAAGAAAATGAAGATTTGTTTAGTAGCAGGGAAATTTTCTGTTTTACTTTTCACGATTTTATGTTATTATGGCAATATTTTGTCCCTTACTTTTGTTTCCTCCTTCTAAAGCTCCATTTTCTCTATTGTGCATGTCTGTGCCTAATTTTCAAGCAGTTTTATTTTGGAATGCTTCCACCCCAACTTTCTGATAACTTAGGGCTTAAGAGAATACATATAAATATAACTGAATTAAGTACATGCACAGGAACATGAAAAATAACTGCAACATTTCATAAACCTCCTTCTTTAAGACTCAAAAATTCATTCACTCATTCCCAATAAAAATTATCAAACATAATAGTTTTGTAGTCTAGATTTTCACAGATAGATTTCAATTCAGTAAACATAACTATGTAAGAACTAGGATTCACTCTCATTCCTGGTTGCTTTTTTTGTTCTCTATGAACCAAAGCCATAATATAATAACTATTCCCTCCTCCTTGGTGGTACTGGGATTGAATTTAGGGCCACTTGTTTATTAGGCAGACATTCTACTCTTTGAACTATGCATCCAGCTTCCTTTGCATCAGTTATTTTCAAATTTGGGTCTTGCTTTATGCCTGGGCTAGCCTGGGCTAGCCTGGGCTGTGATTCTCCAATTTGGGCTTCATTGTGTCATTAAAGTCACTAAAATTAAAAGCTGTAGACACCATACCCAGCCTTTTCTAATAGGTTTTTGACTGGATTTCTAGGAAAAGTATTTCCTTGTCTAGCTCATAGGTGTCTTGCCTTCTCTTAGAGTGTTGTCCAGCATCAATCCTACTTACTTCCAAACCTGGCCAAAGAGAGTAACTGTTAATAGCAGGGGTCAGAAGCCTTTCTGTAAAGAGCCAAATAGCACCATAGCATCAGCTGATGCACCATAGATCTTCTGTCAAAACTACTTAACTCTGTCATTGTAGTAAGCAAACAATCTTTGTTTTTGTAAACAAATGAACCAGCGATGTGTCAATGAAACATTTATGGACACGAATATCAAATTTATATTGCTTACTGTATCATGAAATGAGATCATCTTTTAACTCTTATTTTATATAAATTTAAAATGTGGAGAAAAATTCGTAGCTCATGGGCCATATAAAAACATTGAATAGACTAGATTTTGCCTGCAGTAGTATTTTGTGGGTTTCTATTTTGTGAGGATGTTTTGGCTTTGCTCCATGTGTTTTGCTGGTAGTTTTCTTATATTGTGAATATCAACCTTGTTTTACGTAAATTATGTTTCCTCACTAAAAGCGATTACTGTCCATGTGTTCAAAATATAAGTGAATTTTAGATTGCAAGAACTAGTAAAGGCAGTTTCTACTTTGTCACATATTACAGTATAATTTTAGAAGCAATATAGTAAAACACATAAAATATTTTATCCATTTACTGCTTTTGCTGTAAAAGTGTATGTTCATTAGCACCATATAATATATGAGTGTCAGCAAAGATTAACTCCTCAGAGTACCTATACAAGACAGGTACAATAACCAGCAGAATCGGTTGGATTCAATAGTCAGACACATGTATAGGAATGTAATGCTGGATATATATTTGTTGGTAGGAGTCTTACTATTTTTGACTTCAGAAATACAGTTAAGTTTAATTTAATGGCATTACTAATGAAGAAATAAGAGGAGGAATGAGAAAGAGGGAAATATCCAAGTAGGTAGATGTTTTTCATTATCATGGAATTATGGAATTATGGTCATTTCCTTCTTCTATCCAGACAGTATAAACAAGTATGGACATACTGGTATCTTCAAGCTAATATCTATTTTTTTCCTTTTTACAATACGCTTTATTGAGAACAAATTTCCATACAAAACCGCACATAATCTAAAATGAGTATTTGATGAGTTTTGACAAATAGTACCACCAAAACAGTCAAGGTAAACAATGTTTCTTCAACTCCTTCAATTTTCTTTTGTCACTTTATAGTTGACACCCTAACCCCTGGCTGAGGTAACAATTATATATCTATATATATTTATATTTGTCGGTAATTGGGCTTGAACTCTCTGGGCCTGGGCGCTGTCCCTCAGCTCTTCAGCTCAAGGCTAGCACCCTACCACTTGAGCCACAGAACCACTTCTGGCTTTTTCTGCTTATGTGGTGCTGAGGAATCGAACCCAGGGCCTCATGCATGTGAGGCAAGCACTCTACCACTGAGCCAACTTCCCAGCCAATTATATTTTTTAAGTTTTAGATATTATGTAAATAAGATTGCATATTACTCAAACTCATCATTTTGGATGACTTAATATTCACTCTATTTAGTCAGTGTGTATGGTTTATCTAGAGCATTTATTTATTTGTTTGTTTGTTCAGGGCCTGGGCCTTGGACTCAGGGCCTGGATGCTGTCCCTAAGCTTTTCTGCTCAAGACTAATACTCTACTATTTGTCATAGCTACACTTCTGACATTTGGAGGCAGTAGTTAATTGGAGATAAGAGTTTTATGGACTCTCCTGCCCAGGTTGGCTTTGAACTATGATCCTCAGATCTCAGCCTCTTGAGTAGTTACAATTACAGGCATCAACCACCAGTGCCCTGCCCTATATTAGGTATTTAAATGTATATTGACAAATGTTACTAGATTAAGTATTGATGTTAAACATAAAGATTAATGAAATGTCATCAGCTATTGTATAAATAACTAAAATATATATGATTCATATTCAGTATCCTGTCTGATAAAATATAAATGTGCTCTCAAGCTTGAGGAATATAAATATAATATGTGTAATTTTATATCTTATAATATAATATACAGTATACACATAACAAAATTAAGATATTCAGGTAAATACAAAGATTTTATTACTAACCCCTAGAAACTCTGATATAATTTAAACGTGTGAAAATGAAGTAAGAAATTTCAACATAACAAAAAAAACATTAAAGTCTGATACTATAAACTGTCAGGGATGGTCAATATAATCAGACTGTGTAAATTAGGAATGTGGGTTTTAATGGCCACTTACCAAAAAAGATGAAGTTTCAGTCTTTGTGAAGTAAGGTTGTAGAATTATAGACTCCTGGGATTAGCTAGTGTCCTGGAGTTAATAGCCTTTAGTGAAAGTGAACAGAAGATAAAGAAATCCTACCAACAGAGAAATGGCAAGCATCTGGCTTTTCACCAGAAATATGCATAGAAAAAATCTCTCAAAAAATTTGTAACCAAAGGCTTATAATTCATTTTTCTTAGAATTCAATTTTGTATATCCCTCAAATTGAAAATGTAGCATAAAAATTGGTCCTAATCTGATTATTCTCCTGGGATTCATGGCAGAAGCAAAGTCAAAACAGCTCTTGAAGAACATACAATACAGACTTCTAAGTACTCCTGTAGGAAAAATATAGCCCTTTACAAAACAAATTCACAACAAAATGTTACTAAATGCATGAGGAAATAGTCTTTTATGATGTAATTCAGAAGATACAAATAAGAACAGGATTATATATATGGTTGAGAACTAAATGAAGTAAAATAGATTTATAGGACCAAATCTGAAAATTATGTATATAGTAATGACTTTAAAGTAGAATAAAATCCTTAACAATCACAATAAAAACTGAAAATAAGATGGCTTGCATTACAAATAAGGGCATAAAACTTTTAGAAATGTCAATGTTCATTTTGAGCTAATTATTGGGTAGGGTAGAGCTACACATTTACAAACTGGCACATAGACTGAGGTCATCACCTGGATGAGAAAGAAAGTGACAAATGTGAGCAGTTAAAAGGCAAGAAAATGAGAATATTCAGTAAATATCTAAGAGGGAAGATAAGTAAAAGAATGATTAGAGAGTATAGAGTAGAATTGATATTCAGAGAAATGATGACTGATAATTTTTCAAAAATGATAAAAGATATGGTGCAGATTTAAGAAACTCAGTGAACAGCAACCACAGTAAACGAAGAAATAGCCACACAGAACTCTCATAATTACTTTGGAAGAGCCCAAAGAAAAATAAAAAAATAAAAATCACTGAAAAGACAAACTATAAAATATAACTCTTCGAGATGTAGAAGAGGAAAAGGAGGAGGAAGGCAATAAAAAAGGGTAATAGAGGAGGTTCACATGGTCAAAGACATTATGTACATGTATGACAATGTCAAAATAAAGCCTAATGAAATAGAGGAAGCAATAAAAAATTAATATGGGATAATAAAAGATCTCAAATAGCAAAAACAATCCTTAGCAGAAATAACAGTGCTGGAGGAATATCAACACCAAACTTCAAACCCTATAACAAAGCTATATTAATAAAAACAGCTTGGTACTAGCACAAGAACAGGCCTGAGGACCAGTGGAATAGAACTGAAGACCCAGAAATGAACCGATAGTACTATGGTCACCTAATTTTTGATGAGGGAGCCAAAAAAAACAGGATGGAAGAAAGACAGCCTTTTCAGTGAATGGTGCTCACAAAATTGGTTAAACACCTGTAGAAAGCTAAAGTTAGATCATTATATATATCACCTTGTACCAGAATCAACTCCAAATGGATCAAAGACTTTGAGGTAAAAGCAGATACCCTGAAAACATTACAGGAAGGAATAGAAGAAAACACTAGGGCCCCTTGGCATAGGTTGAAATTTTCTTAATAAAGATCTAGAAACACGACAAATCAAAGAAAGGTTAGACAAATGGGATTGCATGAAAATGCAGAGCTTCTGTATGGCAAAGGACATAGCTAGCAAGATGAACAGAAAGCCTACGCACAGATCAGGAGAAGATCTTTACTGCCATACAACAGATAAGGGTCTCATATCTAAAATACACTTAGAACTCGACAAATCCTCAAAGGAACAACTGCCTGATTAATAAGTGGGCTAAAGATTTAAAGAGAGACTTCTCTGAAGAGGAAATAAGAATGGCCAATAGACACATGAAGAACTGCTCAACTTCTCTAGCCATAAAAGAAATGGAACCAACCCAGATGCCCCTCAGTAGATAAACGGATCAAGAAAATGTGGTATACACACACACGCACGCACGCACGCACGCACGCACGCACGCACGCACGCACGCACGCACGCACGCACAAACGCACAGAGGAATTCTATGTCTCCGACAGAAAGAATGGCATTGCACCATTTGTTAGCAAATGGGAAGACTTGCAACAAATTATATTAAATGATGTAAGCCAGGCCCAAAGAACCATAGGCCCCATGGTTTCCCTTACTTGCAATAACTAGTATATGTCTGGGACAAGCAGAAAAGGTCAAAAGCTATGTACATATGACCATTTAAGATGATGTTAAGCAAAATGAACCCCAAGATAGGGACACAAATATCTTTTTTCTTTCTTGCTATTGTTTCTAATGTATTTATAATGTACCATGTGATTTTTTTGTTGCTTTGAATGTTCCTCCCCCAAGGTATAAACCCCGTATTCACTGTATTTGATGTAGGTGCCCTGCATCTTGAATATGCACTTCTCTAATTCGTGAGGGGAAGGGACAAAACAAAATACTTAAGGATACAGGTTGACCCATTGTAACAATGAGATATGCAAAACACTATGTTGAAAACGAACTTTACAACTTCAGCGGTGGAAGGGGGAGATTGTTGTGGAGGTGGGAGGAAAGGGATGTTAGGGGGAAAACAGGAGGAGGCAACAATGCTCAATAGGAAATGTATTCATTACCTTGCTCATGTAACTGTAACCCCTCTGTACAGCATTTTTACAATAAAAATGTACAAAAAATGCAAATCAAAACAACATTGAGATTCCACCTCACCCCAGTTAGAATGGCTGTAATCAAGAACTCTAATAACAACAGATGCTGGAACGGATATGGCTAAAAGGAGACCCAACTGCACTGTTGGTGGGAGTATAAACTTGTTCAGCCACTCTGGAAAGCCGTATGGAAGTTCCTCAAAAGACTAAACATGGACTGGAAAGGTGGCTCAGTGTTAGAGTGCTTGCTTTGCATGCATGAGGCCCTGGGTTCGATTCCTCAGCACCACATAAGCAAAAAGAAAAAAGCTGGAAGTGGCGCCGTGGCTCAAGTGGTAGAGCGCTAGCCTTGAGCTGAAGAGCTGAGGGACAGTGCCCAGGCCCAGAGTTCAGGCCCCATGACTGGACCCCCCCCCCAAAAAAAAGACTAAATATAGAGCTCCCCTTAGACCCAGCAGTCCCACTTATGAGCATTTACCCAAATGACCACAAACAAGGCAGTATTAAAGTTAACAGTACAATGATTTTTATTGCAGCATTGTTTACCATAGCTAAGATATGGAACCAACCCAGATGTCCTCAGTAGATGAATGCATCAAGAAAATGTATATATACACAATGGAATTTTATGCTTTCATCAGAAAGAATGACATTGCCCCATTTGTTCGGAAATGGAAAGGCTTGGAAAAATTATATTAAGTGAAGTAAGTCTGACCCAAAGATATAGATCCTATGGTTGCTGTCACTTGTAATAATTAGTATATGTCTAGGATAGTCCTGTCAGATGAGCAGAATAGCTCAATAGCTATGCACATATGATGATATTTGATGATGCTAAGCAAAATTAACTCTAAGACATAGAAACAAGATGATTTTCTTTGTTGTTTTTAATGTACTATGTGATTTCTTTTTCATTTGCGTTTTTTTCCTATGGATTATCCCCTGTTGTCACTGTATTTGATTCTGGTACTCTGGGTATTGTATATATGTTTATCTGAATTAGGAAAGGGAAGGGGAACAAGAAAATGGTGAGACAAAGGACAAAGCAGGAACCAATTTAACGTTACTCAAAAGACAGTATTTTGGAAATGAACTGTGCAACTTGGGTGGGGCAGTTGAGGGGGAGGGAAAGTGGTAAAAAATGAGGGAGTATCAAATGTGACAAGAAATGTACTCACTACCTTATTTATGTAACTGTAACCCCTCTGTACATAACCTTGACAATAAAATTAACTATAAAATGGGTACTGGTGGCTCACACCAGTTTTCCTAGTTACTTAGGGGGCTGAGATCTGAGGATCGCGATTTGAAGCTACTCAGGAAAAGCTGGAAGTGGTGCTGTGGCTCAAGCAGTAGAGTACTAGCCTTGAGCAAAAAAGAAGCACAAGGACAACACCCAAGCCCTGAGTTCAAGCCTCAGGACTGGCAAAAGAAGGAAAGAAGGAAAGAATGGAAGGAAGATAGAAAGAAAGAAAGAAAGAAAGAAAGAAAGAAAGAAAGAAAGAAAGAAAGAAAGAAAGAAAGAAAGAAAGAAAGAAAGAAAGAAAGAAAGAAAGAAAGGAAGAAAGAAAGAAAGGAAAACAGACAAGCCATCTATACAGAGAAACAAATAGACCAACTAAACTATAGCCTACAAATATAATTGAGGCCCCAAAAGGAAGGAATATTATATTCAAATGGCTGAGGAAAGTAATGATTTAGAACTTACTTAGTATATAAAATAATGTGTACAAAGCAAAAACAAATTTAACTCATCATGGAAAGAAGTTACTACTCATATATACTTGGTGAAAGAACTACTAAAATACATACATTAAAAGAAGGAATGTTAAATCTAGAAAGAAGTGTGATGCTTGAAGGATTGTGCATAGTGAAATAGGGGTTATTGTAAACATGTGCTACCTATATACAATATAACAACAATGATTTAATTACAGATTTTAAGTGTGTTATGGTTTAAATTCCCCCAATTCAAATGTTGAAGTTATAAGCTCTGGTACCTTAGATTGGTTTGCTGCAGATGTACTTTGTTATGATGGTAAGATTACATTATTTTGGACAAGTGGGCCCCCAATACAGTATTATTGGTTTTTATAAAGAGGATAAATTTAGATACTTTGACACACACACATACACATACAGGAAGACTCCCATGTGAAGACTGGGATTATGTTGTCACAGGAATTTTGTATGTGTGCTAGTCCTGGGGCTTGAACTCTGGGACTAAGTGCTGTCCCTGAGCTTTTTTGCTCAAAGCTAGCACTCTGCCAATGGAACTGCCACTTCACTTCTGGCTTTTTTAGTGCTTACTTGGAGATAAATATCTTTTGATCCCCCTGCCTGGGTTTGCTTCAAACTGCAATCCTCAGATCTCAGCCCCACGAGTAGCTAGAATTATATGCCCAAGCTACATGTGTCCAGCAAAATTTCTGTTTTTTAAGCCATCGTAGTGCATTGTTACAGCAGCACTGGAAAATTAACATGTAAATAGATTAAAATAAATCATCAAAATTATATCTTTTCATAGACTCTTGTAGAGATGGTGATCAATTTCAGACTTTATGGCAAATATTAATTTTAAAAATTAGGAAAAATAAACAAATAATGTTAAATAATTTTTTTCATGTAGATAATACTAGGGAATGGTAAAACTTAATCCACTGACTGTAAACAAGGATGAGAGGAAAAGTGGAAAGAAAAATAATGATGAATAGACAAGATACAATAGATCTGCAAGTGTATACAAATGTAATGACTGAAACAGGTAGATTCAGGAAAGAACTCAGTGTAATTCCTTAAAATGGGCTAATCATAGTTCAACAAAATAAATTCAAGGAAATGGGTACCTGAAAGGGGTCGGATATGGTAAAGATGAGAGGTTTAGATGAATGAAGAGAAGAAAAGGTGGAGGATGCAGTAAAAAATTCAAAGTATATCCCACAAAATTAAGAAAAGGGAGGGAATAGGTGGGTTGGGAGGGATGGGTGAGAATGTTAAAAGGGGTAACATTGATCAAGATGTATTGTACTCATAAACTACTTTGTTAAATGGCAAATCCTTTTTACAACTACTGAAAGATATTAAATATATCTTTCAAAAATACAATAGATAATAAAATTCATGTATGTAATTAATTTCAAGTATAAAAGAAATCAAATTTATTTCTCATATTGAAGTTTTATATCAACTATATGACTAGGAATCAAAGTAAAAAAATACCCAAGATGGGTTGAAAATAAGTGAGTGAAACAAAAGACAAGGAAAGAACTATGTAAAAGAAAGTGGCTCTACAATGGTTATTTAAAAAAAAACACAATTTAAAGCAGAAATTTTTATTAGTGATCAGAAACAATTCTACTTAATGTAAAAGACTCATTTGGAAGATGTAGTTTTGATGCAGCATAGTCACAAATTTGTAAAACACAGTTTGAAAGAAATATATGGAAATGCTGATCTTACATGTTTCAAGATTTTGTGTATATCTAATCAGTAATCAATAGAAGTAATTGGGAAAACCTATTATAGATGTAGAATGTCATTGATCAAAAGGACATAAATAGAAGTCTGGATGCAGTAATTTGAAAAATATGCTTTTATTTTTAAGTATTCATAAAATATTTATGACATTTAATTGTAAACTAGTTTACAAATCTCAAAAAGTCCCTAAAATGATTTTCTCCATATTACAATAAAGATAGAAGCAGTTCAAAATGGCAAAAAAATTCTTACAAATTTGAAGATTAGTCATACTTTGTCATAAGAAAAATATCATGAAATATTAGAAAATGTTTAGGGTTGGACAATCGTCATACTTCATGGCAAAATTTATGGGATGGTTTTGGAGGCATAATTTATTTATTTATTTTTAACTTTTTTTAATTGTGAAAATACTGTACAGAGGAGTTACAATTACATGGGCAAGATAATGAGTACATTTCTTATCAAGCATTGTAGCCTCCTCCTTTGTTTCTCCTTCCCATCCCTTCCCATTCTACCCCGCTCCCCCACCCAATCTTCCCCCCACCTCTGCTCCGCACCAAAGTTGTAAAGTTCGTTTTCAACATAACGACTTGTACATCTCATTGTTGCAATGGGTCCACCTGTAACCCTATTTAAACGATTTGTTTTTCCCCTTCCCCTCCACAAATTATACCGACATCAAATACCGTGAAAGCAGGGGTTATACCGTGGGGGAGGGGCATATAAAGCAACAAAGATATAATCTTATAAATGTGTTAGAAACAATCACATGAAAGAAAAAAATTTGAATACCTATCTTAGGGTTCATTTCCCTAACATCACCTTATCTGACCTTTTCTGCTTGATTCAGACATATACTAGATATTGCAAATAAGAGAAACCATGGGACCTATGTTTCTTTGAGGCATAATTTAGAGAAAAATCTTCAACCACAAATGAATCTGTAAGCAAAGAGGGAAACCTGACATAAACAAATTGTATCTTACTTAGTTATAAAAGGAGCAATACATATTACCTTCTAAAAAGGAAGAAATAATTTAGAAGTGGAAATGAATGAACTATAAAATTTATAATAGGATTTCAAAAGCAAAAATATCATCTTTGAAAAGAATAACAATACTAACAAAATAAACATACTTTATTAATCTCATAAAGAAAATTAGCAAACCACCAGGATTATGATCACAGAAACAGGGTATCATTGGCTCAAACCTATAATTCAAGCTACTCAGAATACTGAGTTCTGAGGGTTGTGATTCAAAGACAGCTCAGACAGAAAAATGTGTGAGACTCTTATATCCAATGAGCCATCAAAATGCTAGAAGTAGAGCTGTGGCTCTCATAGTAGAGCCTTGTATACAAAAATAGTTCAGGGACAGTGTCTAGGCCTTGAGTTAAAGCCCCACGTCCAGCACACACACACACAAAAAGAATAGTCACATAGTCACTGCCATGGACATGGCATGTTCTGAGCACAATTATAATACCTTGAAAGACTATGTGCCTAACTCTTAGAATCAAATGAACATTCTCATATAAAAAGAAAATGCATAAAATTGTCTCTATGAGGAATAAATGACCTGGATAAGTCCATAACTATTATAGAAATTATATCAATAGTCAGCAGTCTACATACAAAAATATCATCAGCTCCATAAGGGATTTCATGAGTCAGTTTGTGAAAATTTCAAAAAATTAGTTAATCCTTATTTTAAAATAAAAACATCTAGAGAATAAATAGGAAAACTTCTCAACAAATTCTAGCTTTTAGAGTTTAATATCTTGTCTATATTTTTACTAGTATTTATTAGTTATATATTGAATTTTATTAGTACACTTTTATAAATGCATAGAATGCACTACAATCAACTTAACTCTATCACTGTCCCTCATTTACTCTTAATCTGTAAAACAATTTTTCAGGGTAAATTCCTCTATTTTCATACCTGTGTTTAAGGAGTCTAATATGATTTCTCTTTGAGAAAGATATATTATAGGATTACTCACTAATGTACATGGAAACAGATATCTATAAATGTAATATTAGGTGATTACTTTTAATAGAATTGATTAATGAATTACCAATGATATCTATTTGAGTTTATATCAGAAATATTTTATGATTTAACATTAAAAATTAGTAATGTTTTGTAATCGTAAAGAGATAAAGTCATGTGACCATCTCAACAGATTCACTAAATCATTAAACACTCATAATAAACAAGTAATGCAAAAGAACTTTTAAAATTGCACAAAAATGGATAAAAAACTATTTCAAGGAGCTGGGAAGGTGACTCAGTGGTAGAGTGCTTGCCTCGCATCCATGAGGCCCAGGGTCGATTCCTCAGCACCACATAAGCAGAAAAAGCTGAAAGTGGTGCTGTGGTTCAAGTGGTAGAGTGCTACGCTTGAGCTGAAGATCTGAGAGTCAGCACCCAGGCCAAGAGTTCAGGCTCCATGACAGGAAAAAAATAAAACTGTTTCAAGTAAAGTTTATTATTAATACCTCTTTAAAACAAGCAATAAGAAAAGAAAAAAATTATGATTATTACAAACAAATCAGCTCAAAACTTACGTACAAAGAATGAAAAGAAAATGTCCTTTCAGAAATTTAAAAATATTTGTCAGGGAAATTGTCAGAACTAAATATAATTGATCCATCAAAGTTTCTTGATATGAAATAAAAATGATAACCTTATAGAACTTCTAGTACATCATATAGATGTTTGTTTTCAGGACTTGAGAATCAGGCAAAGAGTCTTTCATAAAAATGTTCTTTCAACATTTCCTCTAGAAGGGATAAAGAGGACAAAGATAAGCCATAGGTTTTAAAAAACATATACAAGTCCCATATTTAATAAAAAACTTAAAAGCAAAATATATAAAGAAATCTTCAAACTCAAATAATAGGAACAAACCATTTGAATAAATGATATTAACTAGATTTCTACAAGGCAAATAAATATATGAAAAGATGCTGAACATCATTAGGTAATCAAAAAGGACAAATTAAAATCTTGATGATTATTGCTATATAACTATCAGAATGGTTAAAATAATTTACAAAGTACAGTATGAGCACGGATGTAATCATTGCTGACTGAGGGCAACAATGGGGAGGTTGACCATGGTTTTATCATTGAGTTTGAGCCCTTCGTCCATATCTTTTTGGAGCAGTTCTCAGGCAATGTTATAAAATCAGCAGAAAAATTTCATGCTCTGAAAACAGGAAGCAGAGAATGTGATTATAAGGATTCCTACTTTCACAGATTTATTCCAGAATTGACATGCCTGGTAATTAATGGCTTTGTACACTTTGATAGCAGTTGTGTTGGGTCCATTTATGGGGAAGACACTCAATGATAAGAACTTCATCTTGAAGTATGTAGGCCCTGGTTATTATGACAAATGCTAGAAGGAGCAAATGGTTCTTGAGTTTCTACCTTCAGTGCCAAGACTGAATGGATGGATGGCAAACATTTTCTGTACATTTTTTATTGTAAAAAATCCTGTACAGAGGGGTTACAGTTACATGAGCAAGGTAATGAGTACATTTTCTATGGTGCATTGTTGCCTCCTCCTTTGTTTTTCCCCTACCTCCCCTTCCCTCCCACCTCCATAACATATAGTCTTTCAAAAGAAGAAAGAGTGCTTGAATTTTTGTGGACACCATGGAGTCCTTTGGAACCAGGATTGGCAAGACCAGCAAGATGATCACCATTACCAACTGAGAACCACTGTAATATATTTAACTTGTATTTTGTCCCAACCATAAGACCATTCTCTGTAGCTCTGGAGATCTCCCTCTGCCTCATTTGCTTGCAATTAGGCTCAATTATGTAGGTTCAAGCATTATAATACTTGATGTTGCGTATTTCCTTTATTCTCCTCCAAATCTCAGCTGGACTGCAGAGTGGCACCTAGACTTATTAAATAAAACCACAACAACATAAATAAAGACAAAATATCACTACTAATGATAATATCAAATAACTGAAAATTGTGTACATTTTCAGTGGCAACATACAACTACTCCAGAAAACAGTTTGACAGTTTCTTATAAAAGTAAACATACTATTCCCATCCAAGACAGCAATTGCATTCTGGGCATTTCTCCAAGAGAAATGAAAACTTATGTTTACACACAAATCTGTACACAAATGTACATTGCAGCTTTATTTCTAGTAACTTCACATTGAAAACTGTTCAAATTTCTATCAACAGATGAATGGAATAAACATATTGGAAAAAACATATTGTGGTATATCCATGCATACTCAGCAACATCCATACTCAGCAGCAAGAAAAAAAATGAACTTTTGACCCACATACTTTGGTTGAATAAAAAAGGCAGTATGTTGAGTGAAAGAAGCCAGTCTCAAAAGACTGCATAGTGTATGGGTTTCATTTCTATGGCAATCTCAAAGAGATTGGACTATAGTTCCAGAGAGAGGGAGACTGACTGAAGAGACAGCATGAGGTACTGCTTTGGGTTGATAGAACTTCTCTCTACCCTCTTTGTGGAGTTATGTATATTTATCTATATGTGTATAAAAGTGCATAAGTGACATAGTAAAAGTCAATTTCACTTTAGAAATTTAAAGATGATTTTATATAAAAAAGATGCATATAATGAGAAGTATGACCATAATTCCATATTGACACCAAAAGCCTATTATGCTTTAAGCTACTGTAATTATTAATAGTGTCACTACCAAAATGTCTGTCTGGAATGACAATTTGAATCTTCTCCCTAAATAGTAAGACCAATCATTTTCATTTTAAGGTATGAAAAACAAAATAAGATGATATTGCTTTTTATGATGAACATTTAAAAATGTATCTTTAAGTAGTTGTACAAAGGGGGTTTCAATTCTACATGGCAATTTATGAATACAAGAATCTTGATTAATGTTATCTTTTCATCATTCTCCTTCATCTCTCCCAGCCTCACTATCTCCCCAAGTTACCTGGTTCCATTTTCACATATATACATTGGATATAAGGACTGTGTTTGATTGTATTCGACCACCAGTCTCTTTCCATTCATTCATGCTGCTTTTATTTACTATTTGTGCATAGCAATACAGAAGTGGCATGGTATATTCAATTTCCTCTGGAGTAAGAAGGAGCAGAAGGAAATGGTGGTTTTAGTAGAAATAAATATGATAAAATTAAAAATAAACTTTGGAGAATAAATTCAAAAAATAAAAATGGTTTTTTACTATCAGCATATGTCTGTGTCCATCTTACCTGAGGCAAATAGGTGATTGGAAGTGGTTGTGGATTGATGAATACTGAAAGGATAGTCATTGATGTCATTCTGGCTGTTGTTACTGAAGCTACCCCATACTCTAGTACTCATGAGTGGCGTTTGTTAAGGAAGTCTGTGCTTGGCAATTATATGAATAATAGGCATCCTGATGAAGGGAACTGTTATTACTCTTATGCGGACAGAGATATTACAGACACAATATCCACACAGAGAAGAGATTATTGTCACCATTGCTATATTGGGGACAAAGATCATACCATCAGTATCTAGTGTATTCTAGTGTAGGTTTTCCTAGAAAAAATATCTCAGCACAGTAATGTGATTTGTTGTCTTTGGAAGAAGACAGAGTTTGATGAAATACAATTCCATTTTTTGTGTGTGCCGGTCCTGGGGCTTGAATTCACTCAGGGCCTGGGTGCTGTCCATGAACTTTTTTTTTTTTTTGTGAGAATTCCGTGCAGAAGAGTTACAATTACATGGGCAAGATAACGAGTACATTTCTTATCAAGCATTGTTGCCTCCTCTTTGTTTCCCCTTCCCATCATTTCCCATCTTCCCCCCCTCCCCGTCCCCCCACTCAATCCTCCCCCCCAACCAAAGTTGTAAAGTTTGTTTTTCAGCATAATGACTTGTACATCTCATTGCTGCAATGGGTCCACCTGTATCCCTATTTAAACGATTAGTTTTTTCCCTCCCCCTCTGCAAATTATACCAACATCAAATACAGTGAAAGCAGGGGTTATACCGTGGGGGAGGGACATACAAAGCAACATACAAATTATCTTATAAATATGTTAGAAACAATTGCATTAAAGGAAAAAGAAACAATTGAATACTTATGAACTTTTTTGATTAAGGTTGGTGCACTACCATTTAGTCCATAGGTCTATTTTTGGCTTTTTTTGGTACTTTATGGGAGGTAAGAGTCTCATGGACTTTCTTGCCCAGACTGCCTTTGAGTTGCCATCTTTGGAGCTAAGGTTACAGGCATACGCCACAAGAGCCCAGCCATGATAAAATGTGACCCCAGTATAGAAACTGCAGAGGCTCCCTAAAATTGGACTTTACTCGGGACTAAGATTTGTTTTCAAAGTTCTCAGTGCAGTCAATAGAATGCAAAGGAGGATTTTTAAAATTTTTGTTTGATATTTGCTTATGTAAAAGCTAGCATTTCTCTTCCTATCTCCTCTGAAAAAAGAGACATGGTCTGTAGTTGGGCAATAACCACAATTACTAACTTTGAGCAGTTTGTGAATATAATAAATACATCTTGATCAATGCCACCCCTTTCAACATTCTCTCCCATCCCTTTTGTACCCTCACTCATTAACTTTCTAGGATATACATTGGGTTCTTCTTTGCATTTTTCCCTCTCTTCTCTTCATTTGTCCACCCATTTTCCCTTGACCCCACCCCACTTCCTTTGATCACCTACTTTCTGGTGTTTCATTTTACTAAGCTTTGACTTTGCCTTTCTAATGAATTACATTATTTGAGTTCTCTCTTGAATCTACTTAATTTCAGTTAATACATTTATATAGACTTGTATACCACCAATGTATTTTGTTATAAGTTTATAAGCTAAATCTGGCTTCCACATATAAGGGAAAACATGCATCCTTTGTATCTCTTAGATTAACTTACTTCACTTAGCATAATTTTTCCAAATACTTCCATTTCTTTGCAAATGTTATTATATCATTCTTTTTCAAGCATGAGTAAAATTCCATTGTGTATATATACCACATTTTCATAGAACTAACAGCAATTCCACTTCTGGGCATTTACACCAAAGATTACAAAGCAGGACACAGTAAAGTTGCCAGCACAAACATATTTATTACATTGGATTCTTGACTGCATTCTTTCTTTTATTACTCATTCTTTTGGTGGCATAGTTGTAAATACTTGACCAATATAAGAACATAAAGATATTCTTATATTATCTTCCAAAAGTTTTATATCTTGTCTGCTTTCTTTTTAAGGTCTTTAATCCATTTTGAGTTAAGTGTTTGTGCGTGTGTGTGTGTGTGTGTGTGTGTGTGTGTGAGAGAGAGAGAGAGAGAGAGAGAGAGAGAGAGAGAGAGAGAGAGAATACTGATGCTTGAACTCAGGGTCTTTCATTCTCCCTTGGCTTTTTTGCTCAAGGCTGGCACTTTACAACTTGAAGCATAATTCTACTTCCAGCTTTTTGCTAGTTCTTATAAGAGATAAAATTATCATGGAGTTTTCCTGCCCTGGCTGGCTTTGAGCCACTATTCTCAGATCTCAGCCTGCTGAGTAGCTAGGATTATGGGCATGAGCCACCAACAGTGTTTGTTTTCTGTGTGTGTGTTGTGTGGTGTGTGTGTGTGTGTGTGTGTGTGTGTGTGTGTGTTGAACTGGGGATTGAACTGAGGGTCTTGTGTTCTTGCTTGGCTTTTTTGCTCAAGTCTGGTGCTCTATCACTTGAGACACAGCTACAGTTCTTTGAGTTAATTTTCATAGATGGCATAATGTAAGGAAGCAGATTCATTATTTTGCATCTAGTCTTTCACCAGTGAATATAGTGTTAATTTTGGGATTTTTAATAAATGCCCTTTATCCAACTGAGGAGCATTCCTCTAGTCCTAGTTTTAAATTTGTTTTGTTATCATAAAAAAGTGTTGGATTTTGTCAAATTCGTTTCTTTATACTGTTGAGATGAATATGTGATTTTCTCTATTGACATACTGAAATAATTGGCTTTTCATATAGTAAACAATCTTGTGTCCCTGAGATAAATTGCACTGGGTCATGGTGTATAATTCTTTTATATGTTGTTGAATTTGATCTGCTTGTATTTTGTTGAGGTCATTTGGTACTCATTGTATCAACTCTATTCTTTCATACCTTTGGGAAGCATTTTTATAATAGCACAGTTTCTTACTTTTTCTCTTAAGCTATTTAAAATAGGGTAGATTGCTCAGTTCCAGGCCAACAAGATAAATAAAACAATCCATAATTAACTGTTACACTGTGGTAGTCCATTTATTATGAAAATTCAAAAGTGTTTTTAAAATATGATAGGGAACAAAAAACTTATTTTTGTTTTTTCTCCAATGTTCATTTGTGCTGCTATTTTATCTATTCCCTACAAATTAATTTTATTATTTTTTTCATCCTCAATGCAAGAATGGACTGGAAAGAATTGTTGTAGCATTATTATTGCAACAATTGGTAGTAATGGAATTATTTAACAACTATTGAAAAAAATGCTAGTAGGTTCAATAAAAAGGAGTTAAAGGTGAGAATCTAGATCTATAACTAACTACTTCTGCCTGCCCAGTCAGATTAAAATAGTTTATCTCTTTTGCTTAATGTCACTTTCCTTTTCCATTTATTCCCAAGCTTATTGTACTCCATTTCCTGCCCTGAATCACTCTTTCCTCCCTGTCCTCTGGGTAAGTATATAGAGCACGTCTTGCAGCTAACATGGCTCATAATCACTTTCCGCATCTTTATCCTGTGGTGCCTGACATGACAGTCTGAAAACATTAAACAGGATTGCATTGATAGTAGGTGGTTCAGGGAGAACTTAGCATACCACACTGCTCTCATTGTGTCAGTCTCTTATCCTGAATATCACCAGTGATCTGTGTCACCTGCAAAAAGTCAAATCTTAGCTTTTCACCAAAACCCTCAACATTGAGGCTCATCCAATCCACCTAGCCTCCTTTACTATTGTTATCTATCTCATACACATTTTACTGCAGTCAAACTTGCTTCTGTGTTAACCTGGAAGTATAGTATGTACTTCTTTAGTTGTAATTCTCTATACTCTGTACTACATGAATGCAAACTCTGCAAGGCCCAATCCAATCTCTCTTGGGCACAAAGTCCTTTTTGACTATATCAGACTGAACTGCAGCCTTTACAACTGTGACTGTAGATTTATAGTAATGACATTCTCCATTTTAGCTACTGTTTCCTTTGTGTTACTTTTCTCTGCCTCAGTAGATTTACAGCCTATTGACAAAGCAGTGCTCATATCTCATGTCTCTCTTTTAAAAAAAACTCCTTGTTGTACATGTTAGGTGTTCAGTAAATACTTCTGATTGATTTGAATGTCTATTCTAAATTTTATTTCACTGTTTTAAACAATCCAAAACACTAAGAAATAGCTACTCCTAGAATTCCTTTTCTCTCTTGTGATCTTCACTCTTTAGTTAATAGTCAGGTGTTTTTTAGAGATAAGAGGTTGAAATAGTGTATCCACCACAAAAAATCATTGGAAAAATTTAGGCACCTTATATGAGTTTTCTGGTTTTACTTGTTATCTACAAGAATACCATAACACCAAAAACAAAGGTGACTTTTAAATTTGTTCTCTTGTATTAGTGTATATTAATTGTACAAAGAGTTGAACTGTGAATTTCATATATGCATATAGTTCCCTGTAATGAAATTCACCTCCTCTACTTTTCTTTTGTATCTCTCTCCCCCTTTAAAACACTTTTAATGGCTTCTATTATTCCATGTTTATGGGTGCATATGAAGTACTTCTATCGTATTCAACCCCCTTAACTCTGTCCTTTCATCTTCTTTGCTCCAACTATTCCCCCCACATATAAGCAATCTTCCCATTTTACAATGGTGTCCTTCATTTTAAGGTGCAGATTCTGCATGTGAGAGAGGACATGTGATGTTTGTCTTTATCAGATTGACTTACTTCACTTAACATGATGATTTCCAGTTTCATCCATTTTCAAAGATGATTTCTTAAAGCATTCAAATAATAGAGATTTTTTTCCCCTCTAAGGTGTTTAATGTTTGCTCATAAACAAGCAAGTAACTTCAAAATCTAAGTTTTTGTTAAGAGCCTAAAGCTCCTTGAGAAATGGAGTAATAATCATGTTGGTAGTTGTAGTGATTGTATTGTTGGCAATCTTGGCCTGGAATAGGGTTGCTATAGACAAAAATGTGAAATTTGAAGCATGTCCTCTCCCCAAACAAAAAAATATTCCAAAAACAGCAGATGGTTATTAGTGATGGTGGAAGAGAAGAGGACAGAGGGTGTCAAGATCGAAACAGCAGGGCAAGTATAGCAGAAATTTTAAAAGACTTCACAAAAGCAACAAGAAGACCGTTAGGTTGAATCAATGTTTATTTCATTCATAACCACTTCCCATCCCATCAAGAGCCAATCTTAGTTCCAAGTAGCTCAAGTTCTTCCAAAGCCAAGGTGAGTGTCCTAATCTGCTTTGAGTTAGAAGTATAAAACCACAGGAAAACAAGACCATTGCATTCTAGCTAAAGAGCATTCTAATAACAGAATAAGAAACTGATGTAAGCAATTTGTATATACAGGCACAATATTTGATAAATTGGAATGCAGAGCTTCTGCTTTGTAGCAGATCCAATGACTATTGATTTTGGTACTGCTGAAATGGGAAGTTATTCATGCATATACGTTCTGTCTGGTGCAATTCACAATTCAATTGATTAGCTCCTAATAAATCAGAAAAAAAAGAGGTAGGCAAACTCGGCTTTAAATAACCAAGAATCATTATAGCTTATTAAGATATTATTCTGGCATGACGACTGAATCTGTCTTACCATTCCTTTAGAAAAGGGAGAGGAAGATAGCATTGCAAGTAAAGTACAAAAAAGTATATTAGTAACTTTTCTAATCTTTTTAGAAATGCTTCCTGAAGTTCTATGGGCTGATAGATGGGTAGGAAAAAAGACAGGCAAATAACTGTGAGATAAAGCAAGTGTAAAACATGCTAATGTCATAAATGCTAACAGTTGTAGGATCGTTTCAACATGTGAAAGATTTCATGAGAAAATATTGAAACTAATTATGTTGGCATAATGCAGATAAACTGAGATATGTGGTCAGTCCTGACTGGTAGCTACTGCAGCACTGATCTAGGAATGAAAATATGATTAGGTAGAGGGAGAGAAAATATAGCTATGTGTCTGAGCATGGTATAAACTGAGATTAGTTTAGGACCTAGGATTTCAAATCTGGGTCTAGATTCAAGAATGACATTCTAAGTGAGGCTCACAACTGTAATGCTAACTGCTTTGGAAATGGTTTGAAGTCACCTCAGGCAGAAAACTGTGAGATTCCATCTCCAAAAACAATCAGCAAAAAAGCTATTTGGAGATAGGGCTCAAATGGTAGAGCACTAACAAAGCAAGCAAGAAAGCTGAATAAGTCTGAGGCCCTGAATAGAATCTCTGGGATCAGCGAATCTCCAGTATCAGCAAAAAATAACAACAGCAAAAAGAGTGGCATTGTTCTATTCTTTTTATTTTTTGCCAGTCCTGGGGCTTGAACTTGGTGTGGAAGCTGTCCCTGAACTTCTTTTGCTCAAGGCTAGCACTGTATCACTTAGCCACAATGCCACTTCTGGCTTTTCTGAGTAGTTTAGTGGAGCTAAGAGTTTCACGAACTTGCCTGCTAGGGCTGGCTTTAAATCATGATCCTCAGATCTCAGCCTCCTGAGTATCTAGGATTACAGGCATGAGCCACCAGCATCTGGCTTGTTCTGGTTTTCTTAAAAACAACCTTGCACTATTCGGGTAGTGCTAGATTTCTGTCAATGACTAGTCCTTAGGAATCAGACCTTTTGGTTTGTTGACATCAAAAGCAGCAATTATTGGTTCATAGGTTTATTGAAAATCCTCAGGAAGTCATGGTCTCTGTTTTGTCACTTTACACGGCAGATGGGTTTCTGAAAAGAACGCATATTTTAGTTACTTTTAAAAACCCGGTTGGAAGTGGCACTGTGGCTCAAGTGGTTGAGTGCTCACCTTGAGTTGAAGAGGGGACAGTGCCTAGGCCCAGAGTTCAAGCCCCACAACCAAAAATAACTAACTAACTAAATTAATTAATTAATAAAAACTAGGTTGTGTGTTCTTCAGCTTAAACCCAGTGATTCTCAAATTGGCTCCACTTTGCAAATATCTAGTGACTGGGACTCACCCTAATGGGTTTTGATTTAATTGAGTTTGTGTCCTGGGCATCAAGATTTTCTAAGTGATTCTGAAGTTTGGGAACCACTGAATTTATCCACAGATGCTGACAAATCTTTGATTCAGAGAACATTTGACTATAAGAATAGCTTCACAGGAAGTGGCGCTGTAGCTCAAGTGGTAGAGCGCTCGCAGTGAGCTGAAGAGCTGAGGGACAGAGCCCAGGCCCAGAGTTCAAGCCCACGACCGACCAAAAAAAAAAAAAAAAAAGAATAGCTTCACAACGAGGTTGAAACTTTTATGTGGAAGAGAATATTGCACCCATAGAAAGGGTGTACTTGTACAGACCTGAGGACCAGTAGAATAGAACTGAAGAGGAAGAAATGAACTCACAGACCTATAGCTTCCTAATCTTTGATAAGGGAGCTAATAATAGAATGGAAGAAAGACAGCCTCTTAAGTAAATGGTGCTGACAAAATTGGTTAAGTACTGTAGCAAACTAAAGCTAGATCCTTATATATGACTCTGCACCAGAATCAACTCCAAATGGATCAAAGATCTCAAAGTCAAAGCAGACACCGTGAAAACATTACAGGACAGAATAGGAGAAGCCCTAGGTCTCATTGGCACAGGCAGAAAATTTCTTAATAAAGACCCCAAAACATGACAAATCAAAGAAAGGTTGGGGATTGCATGAAACTGCAGAGCTTCTGCATGGCAAAGGACATGGATAGCAAGATTAATAGAAAGCCCACAGATTGGGAGAAGATCTTCATTAGCTATAAAACAGCAAGGGTCTCATATCTAAAATGTACTTAGAATTCAAAAGATTAAATCCCCCAACAAAAAAATCCTCAAAGATACAACTGCCCCATTAATAAGTGGGCTAAAGACTTAAAGAGAAACTTCTCTGAAGAGGAAATAAGAGTGGCCAATAAACACATGAAGAAATTCTCAACTTCTCAAATCAAAACAACATTGAGATTCCACCTCACCCCAGGTAGAATGGCTAGAATCAAGAAATCGAATAACAACAGATGCTGGAGGGGATGTGGCCAAAAGGGAGTTGTTGTTGGGAATGTAAACTTGTTTAATCACTTTGGAAAGCAGTATGGAGGTTCCTGAAAAGACTCCAAATAGAGCTCCCCTATGATCCAGCAATCCAACTTTTGGACATTTACCCAAAGGATCACAAACAAGGCTATACTAAAGCTACCAGCACAACTATGTTTATCGTAGCATTATTCAACCTAGCTAAGCTATGGAACCAACCCAGATGCCCCTCAGTAGATGAATGGATCAAGAAAATGTGATCTATCTATCTATCTATCTATCTATCTATCTATCTATCTATCTATCTATCTATCTATCTATCTATCTATCTATCTGTCTGTCTGTCTGTCTGTCTGTCTGTCTGTCTGTCTGTCTGTCTGTCTGTCTGTCTGTCTGTCTGTCTGTCATTCTGTCTGTCTGTCATTCTGTCTGTCTGTCTAACTATTTATAATGGAAATCTGTGCCTCCATCAGAAAGAATGACACCACCCCATTTGTTAGGAAATGGAAAGACTTGGAAAAAATTATATTAAGTCAAATAAGTCAGACCCAAAAAACATGGCCCCATGGTTTCCCTTATTTGTAGTAACTAGTATACATCTAGGATAATCTTACCAGACAAGCAGAAAAGGTCAAAAACTATGTACATATGACCATATGTCCCCAAAATAGGGAAAGAAGAGGTTTATTTTTTGTTGTTTTCTCTTTTATCCTGTTTTTTATAAAATGTTCTATGTGATTTCTTTCATTTTTTTTGTATGTTCTTCCTCCATGGTATAACCCTTGTTGTTACTGTATTTGATTCTGGTGCCCTACATCTTGTATATACATTTTTCTAATTTGGGAAGGAGAAAGGAAATAACAAAATGCTGAATCAAGGATACTGGTTGACCTATTGTAACAATAAGATGTACAAGACACTATGTTTAAAACGAACTTTACAACTTGGGGCAGGGAGGGGAAGGGAGCAGTTGGGGAGGTGGGGAGGAAAAGGATAGTAGGGGAAAAACAAAGAAGGGAGTAACAATGCTCCATAGGAAATGTACTCATTACCTTACTCACGTAACTGTAACTCCTCTATACAATGTCTTTACAACAAAAAATGAATAAAAAGAATAAAGGATGTTCTTGTTTCTGGGAGAAAAAGGCTAAAAGAAGAAATTGTGTGAGATTTTTTTTCTGTGGACCAAAATTTGAACTATAACAATGCTTTTAATAATTAACATACGTTTCATCCTACCTCCTACAATATGTAAATCGTCAAATACTTAAACATAATAATCATTTTACTATGATAACACATCTCCACTTAATTGTATTTTCTCAGATTAAGGTCTGCTTGTTGTTTTAGAATATTATATATCTAATTAGATCTTGGAATGCAAAACGGTGTCCCCTTTCATAACTAATTGTGTAACACAACTTGAGGTGATGAGGAACTGTGTATGCTCCTGTTTACCTGTTTGAAGGAAGTGTTTTAGGAGGTATTTAAAGGAAGTAATTTTCTAAACACTATCAGTGGGAAGCAGATTGTAAACTATCTGTTTTAGCCACCTGTGTTTTTTTCCCCCGCTTCCTTTGATCAATAGGAACAGTCACAACTTGTGTTATCTATTATTGTCTATAACAGTAACATTAACCTTCTCTTTGAAGTGTGTGGTATATGGCTTCAGTGTTTTTTCACTTGTCAGGTAAGGGGGGAGGTGTCACTGGGTAGACTATGTATTTAACTTGCTGACCAGGATATGAGTACTCTCTGTTAAAAGTCATAGTTCTCGGGGACTGGCAAGGTGGCTCAGTGGTAGATCGCTTGCCTTGCATGCATGAAGCCGTGGGTTCGATTCCTCAGCACCACGTAAGCAAAAAGAAAATAGCCGGAAGTGGTGCTGTGGCTCAAGTGGTAGAGCACTAGCCTTGAGCTGAAGAGCTGAGGGACAGGGCCCAGTCCCAGAGTTCAGGCTCCCGGACCGGACCCCCCCCAAAAAAGTCAGCTCTCTTCATGTGAAATATCAACTACAATAATAGTTGGGTGACCTTTCAGCTTTGAGAGGACCTTAAACATTAGATCATAGTTACTATCAGTTATATTATTGTCTATTTTATGTTATCTTTAATCTGTCTGAAATGTGTTAGATTTATCTCCTCTAAATACATTTTCAAAATAATGACCTGTGCTTTAATTAATATTATAGAACCCCATTTATTGTTTCTAATCCCCTTGTCTTTCATTTTAAAGTGTTGCTGCTCTAGATCTAGCCCATGATTTATTGGAGAAACTCTACTTTTAATTGGCCTTGGCTTTATTCAATCCAACTATAATAATTTGATTTTTATATAAAATATTCAATCATGCTTTACCATATGGTGAACATCATTTATACATAAAAGCTACTTGCTGTTATACCTTTGGAAATCGTTAGAGAATCTCAGTAAGGGATTTTGAGCCATCTGCTTCTTTTACCAACCTTGTGTTAATGTAGACATCTGCAGTGGTGATTCTAGGGTTATTAAGCTGTAGTGTCCAGTTAAATGCCCTTGTGCGTAACTCTCTAGAAATTGAGGCTGCATGAAGAAATCACTTCAGTGGCTTTGATATCAATATGTCTCGATGTGGATTTTCCAGTTTTATTTTATTGAAAGTGTCCTCATACTGGTCTCTCATACCTATTTGTTCAGTTGAATATCTCACTCTAAGAAAGCCAATTTGGCTCTAATTTTCTCATACTGATTAATTGTAATGTTATTAATCACATTAGTAAAGGCTTGGTTGGAAATCTCCTTGGAATTTCTTTAATTTGAAATTCTCCTGGTCCATGTTTATCTTGTAGTTGACAGAAAATGAAGGAGGCAAGAAAAATAGTCTAAAGGTCTATAAAATGCCAAGTGGAGTCCACAAATGGAAACAAATCATCTCTAATATTATAATATAACTCAATTAGGAAAATAATTCAATTTACAAAACTTCATTTTAGTCCCAAACTTTCTGGAACATGATTATTCACAGGGTGATGAATATTTGTATTTCTATTAACAGACTCCTCATTTTTTAACAAGAGACTACTTCCTTGAACTAACAATTTAACTACAAGAATATCCTTAAATATATATGAATGTGTAAGTATGTGTATATATACATATACATTCATATATCCTTATTTATAACTATACCTATGCATTACTATTTACAATATTCATAAACTTTTTGAATTTTGATGTCAACAAACTTAAGATTTCAAGGAAGGAGCAATGAAATAAATTGAAGAACTTTGATTTTGTTGTTTCAGCATAGAGGATCAGTTCAAAAGGCTTAACATCTATAAAATGATGACTGAATTATTCTGTTACATGAGTAACCCTCAAGTACTGTACTTAAGTACATCAATTTTGAAATTCAGTACAGGGAAGAAAATCACTTTCATATAATGAAATAATATGGCAGATACATAGTGAGATTCTTGTAAACCTGTAATTCATAGCACTTTGCACAGCTATTTTGATCCACTGAGTCGATTGGTAAGAAACAGTAAGAGGTAATTTTTTTTCATTTTGTCCACAGGTTTTCCATTCACTCTATCACTAAATAAAGATCTCAGAACTAAATTATAGCACAGAGTTATACTCAACATGGATGAGGAGACAAAGCAATTTAGTGACAGTTTTGTGTGATTAAAAATGGAAGCAAAACTCCTGAGCCTGATAACCTCAAATTCTGTTTATTGCCAGCATAATCTTGGCAGTCATGAGTTATGTTCATATTATTCGATGAGACAAAAGAAGAGTCAACTATTTTTTCAAAAACATTTTTCTTGCTTTATAAGCGTTTGGGAAGTGCTTACAGTTATTTTCTCCCGGCTTTCACTGCCTTACATGTGGGGTATATTCTAATGTAAACCATGGGAAATTTTAGTGATGTAAAATAAAGTAAAAGTAAGGCTTCTAAGAAAATGGTTTCACTTCTCTAAAAGTTGATTATGTTTGTATACATACAACTTAATTATGTTGCATTGGCCAATTTTAAATGTTTTAAGGGCAAGGATCTCATGTTTCCATTTATTTGGGATTCCATAGTAATACCAATTGAGCTTACAATAGACACTCAAGAAATGTTTATTTAATAGCACTGAAAATATATTCCTTTTGGTGTCTGAAGCATTAAGTCCAGAGTCAGAAAACAGAGCTGAATTCTTTTTTTTTTGGTGGGGGGAGGGGGTCCGGTTGTGGGGCCTGAACTCTGGGCCTGGGCGCTGTCCCTCAGCTCTTCAGCTCAAGGCTAGTGCTCTACCACTTGAGCCACAGCGCCACTTCCAGCTTTTTTCTTTTTTGCTTATATGGTGCTGAGGAATCAAACCCAGGGCCTCATGCATGCAAGGCAAGTGCTCTACCACTGAGCCACCTTCCCAGCCACCAAGGGCTGAGTTCTTAAAAGGCAAGGCATCCAGTGCTTTGAGATTTTGATTGACAATAAATATTCCAAAGGTACACATTTGGCATATTGGTTTGTTTTTTCTGAATGTAAAACCAATATTTAAACACCAAATATTTAAAACTGTACAGTTTCTACCCTCCTCCCCTACCCAGGAAGACAACCTATGTTAATAGACAGATCCTTTCCAGAAGGAAGGGAAATTTTCTTTTAATATGCCTGTAGAATGTGGCAAGAAAATATTTCGATCTCAAAGGCAACAGAGAATGTGGAAGTTAACTGTTGGGATTCAATAATATTCAGATATCAGTTTAAAACATTTCAATGACAATTCTAGTATCTTGTCTGAATATAGCTGACCTTGGATTACATCAGTTTAAAATTATGTTGGGCAATCTATTTACAGTTTTTTTTTTTTGCAGAATTACAGGCAAACAAGTTATGTTCTGCTTAGAATTCTACTTGAAGACCAGCTCAAAAGGTTGAGCAGTAGCTGGAATGGTTCATTAGAGGACTTAATTGACCTTGAAATTCAGTGAGATGTGTGTGTTTATTCTTATTTTGAGGGGAGAACCTCCTCCTTTTAGTGTTCTTAAGTATACAGTAAAATATTTTTCAGTTATTTTTGCTCTTATGATTCCTTTTGTAAGCTATTGTTTGCTTCAAACTTTTTTCTAACTTCTGATTTTAGTTTCAGAATATTTTTTTCATTTTCATTATTCTCCTACAATGGTAAGTGAAATTGTTTTTGAGAGCCTTTTAAAGAACACTTCGGAAGCTCAGTCTTTACCTCCCTCTGGTTGAAAAACCGAGGTGGAGTAATGGATGGAAAGTAAACACTTTGGCTTATATAGTAATAATTACCACTCTAAAATGTAAAAATTATCATTTATTAACAGAAACTTCAAATGCACTCTGGTCACAATGCATAAAATTTGAGACTACAAGGGTTCCTATGGTCATTTGGTACTTGGCAGAGCCTTCTGGAAATTTAATAGCCTCTGAGCTTTCTTTTAGCCTGAGGCATGAAGGAATCCTGCTGCTTGCTTCACTGGGCTTGAGAACAGTGGGCAAAAGAAACTCTTGTGCAAACACAGTGTGCAATGTCTTCTATATACAGATGATTTTACAGGCTTCCTTTCAGTGGAATATATGCTTTCTTCGAAGCCCTTTGGTCTGCTGTCCCTTTGGACCTAGGGCACATATTTGTAAGATGGGTAATAGGTTCAGACATACAGGCCTAGAGAGCAGAGTGAAGGAATCCAAGCCTAAGCAAGAAGCAAGTAAAAGGTTCTGGTTTCATTAGAACCTACCTACAAGCAGATAATAAGGTTACCCTACCACAGGGCAAGTGCAAAGTTCCAAGTTTGGGGTGTGCTCTACCCTGAGAATCTGAATGCATGATATGGATACTGAATGGATGAATGTGTTTACTATGAACAATGATGAGTGGCTGGGTGGAGGTGGATCAGGAAACAGGAAAGCATGAGACTGAAAAATATGGATTAGGAAAATGGGGAATTGTAAGTGGCAATTTAGATGCTTTTGCTGGGCCTGTGGATTAACTTAATGTTGAGTACCTAGCCCACCACACATGTGCTTTGCATCTGTGCTCTTTGTTCTGAGCCATTACCTACTATGGTCACTTTACAATCACCCTGGGCTCCAGAAAGAATAAACTTCACTAATAAGCATCTTGTGACATATGGGAAATTTGCTCTCACACAGGCAATGCCATCTTGAAGAGAACAGCCAAAAACTACAGACCAACCACCGGGGTCCCAGAGACTGAGGCTGAACTAATGGTCAACCAGGTTATACCTGTGACTTGGGACTTTTTTAACTATACACACCTTTTCTACCTTTGTCCTCAATTCTCCCTATATAACCAGCAGATCATGTCTGTTCCTCAAAAGATGACTGAGGACTGAAGTGCTATCTTCCCATGGCTACTGTGTATTGAACTTCATTTGTCTGCCTTTCACTGTGTCTCTTTAGTAGGCATAAAGAGGCAAGTAGCCAGACCTTACATGGCACTACTAGACTTTGGATCTGGGCTCCAAAAACCCATTTTCTTACTGAATACATTTTGAATACTCTTGATCATTTAGAGGAGAAAGTAGTGAGAATGACAGTACATAGGAGGGGAAAGTATTGGGATTGACAAAATGTTGAATTCTTAACTATTTATAAAAAGTAATTATTAAAAAACTATTTGGGGTTATTAAAAATACTCTAGAGGGCTGGGCATGTGACCTAGTGGTAAGGTGCTTGCCTAGCATGCATGAAGCCCTGGGTTTGATTCCACAGTACCACATAAGCAGAAAAGGCCAGAAATGGCACTTTGGTTGAGGTGGTAGAGTGCTAGCCTTGAGAAAAAGAATCCCAGGAACAGTGTCAAGACCCTGAGTTCAAGCCCCAGGAATGGTAAAAAACATATATTCTGCAAAGGAGCTGGGAATATTAGTGGTAGAGTGCTTGCTTAGCATGCATGAGGCCTTGGGTTCAGTTCCTTAGTACCACATAAACAAAAAAAATAATAAATATAAAAATATTCTGAAAAGTGTTGTCCTCAGACTATTTAATTTTGTGAACTTCTCTTGGAATGATTTTTGCACACAGGTAGCATTGACAGGCTTTAAAAAGCCTAATAAGTTAATATTAATTCTCCTGTGTGACCTTCATCAAGCAACTTATCTTTTTTGTGTTTTCAACTGAAAATCTACTTAGTACTCAAACTAGCTGTTTGGACAGTTATTCAAAAATATTTTTGAAGGCTTATTATGTATGATAGGCAGTTCACAGTACAATTTATTCATTAAATCAATATTTATTGAGTACCTACTCCATAGTGTTAAAACAATAAATATAGATAAAATGGAAATAAAATATGAAGCTCTCGTTCTCAAATCTGTCATTCTTGCTGTGCCTTCAAAAACCTTACTTAATACTTCATTTTCTAGATTTTATCATTATAATTAACTTTAAAATCTCTTCAGAAGCAAGCAAGTTATCTGTCATATGTAAATAAATGAGACAATATAAGAAGAATCAATTTTGAAGTGTAAAGCAATGTATATATATCCCATGGTGCTATTATTATTTGTGGTCATCTATATTCCTTGATAGTACAATGATAAACAGTTCACATAGAAGAATAGAGTAACTGATCTTAATCCTCTTCCTTACAAGGTGGTATGGAAATAACAAAATGGATCAAAGAGAATATAACAAAAAGGAGAAAAAAGTTTTCCTGCCTTCTAGACTCAGCATTTTACCAAGGCTGATCTACTTTAGCAAAGTGTGATTTTTCAGCCTTCTTGTGGGTTGCAAGTGTACTTTTAACTGTGAACATTGCTGCTGCTATAGACCCCCTCTGTCTTTCTTTTACCTGCTCTACTCCGTAAAGTGATTTTTTTTTTTCAAAAGGAAGATCCATCTTCAGCTCTCTCCCCATGAACCAGGTAGATCAGACAGGTTTTGCAGAGCTGACTTTTCACCACTACTTGTTCTGGAGTCAAATGCTTGCAGGAAGCCCCTACTGAATTGTAAATGCTCCAATCCCCAGAGTACAGCTCAGTGCACCTCTGCAAGCACTCAGTCGTTTTTCATTAAACAGTGATTTGATTAGATAAAAATAAAAGTTGCTTGAGCATTCATTTTTGCAGCAGTGCATAACAAATTTATGCAAATCCCGTGCCACTAATCTTCATACAAAATATAAAAGTGTGATTACCAAGCCATGTGCACCTGTATTGAAGTTTAATCAGGTACAAATATTAATGGAAAGAATAAAGCTTTTAACAAAAGTCACAGCTGTTGGAGGTTTGTAAAATACTACCAAGAGAGCTTTATGCATTAATGATAATTTTAGTATTTTAAGACTAAATAGTCTTTTTTTATAAACGGGGAAATCCCACATAAGACAATTCTTTTATGACATTTGGGAAACACAGACAAGGATTAGGATAAATGACTTGGCTGATTTGATAGTCTAGGTGTGATCAGACTGAAAGGTATAAAGTAATGAGGAGGTCTTTAATAAAAGTTTTATTGTAGCCTCAAAGACACTTAGAATAGTTATAGGTATACAGTGGATATTTCACACCTAGCATGACATCTATCCCATAATAGATGCTCAATAAATGGTTGTAAAAATATTTACTCCTTTGGGTTAATTGCATAAATCATTTGAAGTATTGTAAAAGAAATAATTTGCTAACTTCCAAGTCAATGTCCTTTACATTTTATGATAGTAAGGAAAAGAAATTAGCATTTATTGAATGCTAGGAGCTATGTTGGCACATTACATATATTCTTTTAGTTTTTCTAACAATTCATGAAGCAATAACTTGATTTTAGTGATGAAAGCCTGAGCCTAAAATAAACTGAATATATATTGGCCACAAATCGTATAGCTAGCCTGACTCTAAGATCCTTGTATTTTCTCTCTATCACAGAATCCATATTATTCTACTATCAAATAATGGATGGGCTCTTTTGGAGGCTAATAAGTACATCTTTTGGTGACTACTAACAAATTTATGTAAAAAGCCAAAATTCTAAGCAGATTCTCACAAATACTTGGCTCTGAATCCTAAATTTTCTAATGAAGGATAGATATTATTTTGGAGAATTTACCTGTGCCAATGTGTTTCTCTTCAGAGTGCTTTAAGGTATCTCAGTTGCGAGAAGACAGAGAAGCCACATTTCAATAGGTCAAAATGAGAGTCTTTATTGGTGTGTCAGCATCTTCAGGTGGACTCTTGTCTCTAAGACCTGCAGCCCAGTACACAGCTTGAATCAAGCTTTTAAGACAAAAGCCAAATGCGTGGGATGGAGACCAAGCCCTAACAAAAATGCACTGTATTAGGAAGTAGCTCAGGTACAAGTAGAAATCACCAAGGGGTATATGCCCCAAACCTTCCATATGGGGAGATAGCCTCAGAGGCCCAGTGAATCAAGCTATTTAGGGAGAAACATAAGGCCAGCATTCTCTGTAGCAAGTTATCTAAGGCTAAACAACATGACATCTGCAATTCAATGTATGGACTCCCTCAACTCTAGGCTTTTCATCATTGGGTGGAAAGCCCCCTTTACCCAGCAAGGCACCAGGACGGCTGGGAGAAGTTACTTAGACTCTTCACTTCAAGAGTATTCAATCATAATTTCTTGTCTTCAGTGAATTCAATATCTTTGAAAAATAGCAATTGAAGAGTAACTTTTCTAGTGCCTGTATATTACAATTTGTAGTGTGTGGACTTAGAAGCATATTTCTGAATCTTGTTCTTGAATATGAGTCTGTTTTCATTCAAGGGCAGGCCTAAAAAATTTAAAGCACAGCTTACTAATACAAGTTTTCCTTATTGGTGACAAGTAATGAGCAAGCTCCCCCGCGGCCCCCCCCCTCCTAATCCCACCCCAGTTTATACTCAATAGTCTTAAAACAGTGATTTGGGGCTTAGGTCAGATATGGCATTTATATCTTCATATGAACAGCCCATTGAAGAGGAGAGCAAGTTAAGGTTATCAGGTAAAATCACACCACTTTCCACAGTGACTTGGAATTTAGAAAAAAGTTTCCTCTTCTATACATTTGCCTTCTTTATCTCAAAATATATATGCTAGTGTTCATTTTGTTGACCTTTGATGGGTAACTGAATGGGTCATAGGGTAGTATCATGGAGAGAAGTTAGACAGATGAAGAAAAAAAGGAAGGAAATGCAATAAAAAGAATCGAAGCATAATCTACAAAATTAAGAAAAGTGAGGAAAGGGAGGTTGAGAGGGAGGGGTGAAAATATTCAGAAGGGTGACTAAGATACATTGTACAAAACTAAAATATAATAAAATTTAAAAGGCAAAAAATATCCAAGCACCAGTGGCTCATGCTTGTAATCAGTGTCACCAGATGAAGGTGAGGTTTAGTGAAATTTTGCTTTAAATGTAGGAACTCTTCACTTAGGGTCCTTGACTTTGATTGCAGAATAAGAATTTCTGGACAAAACATGATGGTAAGAAAACTTGGCAGAGCTTTATTGAGTAAGTAAACAAGCAAGCAGGCAAACACAAAAAATAGACAAACACACAGAAGTGCAAGGGCATACTCTAATGGATTATGGGTACTCTCTTAGGGAGATAGTTACAGAGAGACAAACAAACACTTTGAGGGAGAGTGACACACACACAGACCCAGACCCAGAGGGAGACACAGCTACTTGTGCTGTTGGGGGTGTTTATAGGGTAAAGGCAGTGGGTCTAACTTCAAAGTTATTCAAATCTGGGTTCTTTGTCTACTCTAAAACACACCTGGTTTTATTTTCTGAGATTCATTGTAAGAATGCATTCTGCCATAAAAGAGATCCTAATCCTTAAGAGAAGAAGGTGTCTTGATATTTGCATTTTGGGGCAGGTGGCTTAAGTTTGGAGAAGCATTTTTCTCAGGAAGGTATATGAACTATCCTAGCTTCCGGCAATGGTGAGACTTGAACCCATGATTGGCAAAAAGAGTCACCAACAGTTAATAGGGCTAGGGATCGTTTATTAGCCATGGTGTCTGACCTCCACTATACCAAGACAGTGAAGACTAGCAATGAAGTCAAATAGCTTAGGGTATTTAAAGGCAAGATCCATAGAGGGGGGTACTCCCAGGTGGTTGGTGGCAGTTTCATATTTGACAAAGAATCAAGTTACAAAAGCATAACTAGCAGTTAGTGATTACAAATGGCATCAAATCAAAGTAAGGTGGCTGAGACCAAGCAATTTCTTGCAGACATCCTGGTGCCTAGGCAGGAGATGGGGGCTGTGCTCCCAGCTCCAAGGCCTGGAGGTAGGGCAAGCCTTCCTTTGAAGTTCAGATACCTGGCTTAGTGGCTTAGTGGGGTGTGAGCTAGGAGGGCTCTGCTTTAGCTCTTAGGACAACATTATCTCCCCAAAATGGCCTAGAGGTGAGACAAGCCATCCTTAGAAATGCAGATTCCTAGCTCAGCTATCCTTTTGCTTAACTCTCTACTTCATTCAAGCCTTTATCTTTGAAATTTAACATTTGGCCCTATTCAAGTTTCAGTAACTGTCTTGCTCTATTCCCAGGGTCTGTAACTATGTTTCTCTGGTTACCTGGGACTTGTTTGTCCAGGTTAAATTCCTTTTTCCTTGGTCTAATCAATACTCTATCTGCTTAATTTTGATCTGGTGCTAACACTTTCACATTTCATATTCTTTTTTTGGGGGGGGGGATCATCACAGTATACATAAATGTATCCCTCAGGAATGAATGCATCATGTCTCTCTTTGAAGCAAAGATAGCAGTTCTAAGTTTCTAAATACCATATTTCTGAGTTGCCTTCACTAGGACTCAGTTTCCTTAAGTTATCCTGTTTCATTTTCTCCTAAATGACTTTGTTCCTGAAAGGATCAATGAAAGGATCCACCACATCCATCCCAGGGGACCATGCAGAAGCAGGCAGGCACAGGAGAAAGATTATTCCAAGGTTTATTAGAGGAGCTATATTTCTCCCAGAGAGAGAGAGAGAGAGAGCACATGGTGACCTTGGCTATCTAGGTAGCAGCAGGGTCTGGGCATAGGAAGTGAGATATGTGGGAGTTCAGGTGGGTCTGCGCAGAGAGAGGGAGGGGCCAGCTGTATGGCTGGAACTCCAGGGCACGGAGGAGCTCAGGTCTGGGTGGACCTGAGGACCAAAGGTGGGCATAATGCTTACATTCCCCACTCTGTTGTTTAATAAAAATACGGGAGTATGGGCAGAAGTCATTTCTTCTGGAGCTACTTTCTGCTGTAAAGGGGAGAACTAGTCAGGGGTCCCTGTTTCATTGCTCGGCCAGTAACTGTCCAAGAAGCATCTGCTTAAAGGTCCTCCTTTTTCCATGACAATAGTTTTCTAAAATGCAAGACACAATTAATAAAAGGCAAAATTGCTGTTAAAGCAAAAATTGCTGTTAGAAGCCCAAGAGAGGAATATGCTATTGGAGGATTGATTCCCAGAAGGGGCTATCAAAAACCTGAAATTGCCTTTTTTGTTTTAGATTGGAGATATAGCATGGTACCTAACTCCTGGCATCCTGGAGGAGGGGGAGTAACACTTTTTCTGCTTTAGGTTCACAGTAAACTGAGGAGGAGGTAGCAGAGATATTTAAAGGTACCAGAGCCAATGGGTGTCATGGGCTCTTTTCTCTACTTCCTGCTGGCTTGGGGGCATCAAGGAATCCCTGGAACTGGGATCTTTAGGGTCTGAGTCTGTGCTGGGCAAGGCAGGGAAGTGTAAGTGATATCTCTGGTTGCCTGAAGGAACAGGGTGGCCCTGACTTGTTCCCAAGTGGTATCCTGGGCAGGAGATGTTATCCTGTTGAAAGAGACTTTTGGAAAGATCAGGCGAAAGGTGACAAGGTGACAAGGTTAGTTAACATAAATGACATAGGAGAACACACATTGGCCATGGGCTAGAAAAGTTTCATTTGGAAGCCCAATTGTAGACCATTACAGGGAAGGAGGAATAACTGGACTCAGACCAAGGAAGGTAGGAAGGGGGTGTCTAGGGTCTTTTGTGCAACAGGGTAGGGGAGAGCATAATGGACTGGTTGGGAGTACCAGTTAGAGGCTCCTATAAATACAAATAACAGGTGACAAAGGTAAGACTGTTAACTTTCTGTCCAGTTAGAAGCTAGACAGGTATGGACATTAGGTGGGTAAGCAACCATTTCTCATGATCTCTCAGCTCTGATTAATTTCAAAAGGGCAAGTATAAAGTGACTCCATTTAGGATGTCATCTCCTCTTACTCCTCTCCATGGTTTTCCATTGTCAGGACTGACTTTGTCCTAGGGGGTATCTAAGCATCCATTGCTGGGTTAGCTTGTCCCAGTTGGCATTTACTGGGTTTGGACTCAAGGCCTGGGCGCTGTCCTGAGCGCTTCTGCTCGAGGTTGGTGCTCTACCACTTGAGAGTCACAATGCCGCTTTCAGCCTTCAGATGGATACGTAGAAGTGAGTCTGGAGCCATGCCTCCAGCCTGGCTCTGTGCTGATTATCTGGGAGATGGAGTTTTAGAGGGATTTTTTGTGCCTGGGATGGCTTTGAACTGTGGCAAGAGGAGTCTTTGTTATGAAAGTCCTTTTATTTCCAATTAAAGCAACAAGGAGATCAATGAGATAGAGGTTACCTATAATTTGTTAACAATTGACTAAAAATTACTTGCCAGCGTTTTTTTTTAAAATAAAACCCAGTAGATGTTTTTAACCTGTGACTGGCACTCTAAGTACTGCCCACTGCCTCTGGGCAGCCTGTTTAAAGTAGTTTATATCTTGGTCTCCAGCAGGGTAGTCTGTTTAGCACTCTGGTTTATAAAAGCATTTTTCTGGCTGATTGAGGAACCTGATTTAGGCAGATCTCAAAAGGGACTCAATCTCAGGCCTCCCGTAATCCTAATTTATCTTTTTGAACTTTAAAGAAATCTTTAAGAATTTTAAACACTGTCTGGGAGGCCAGTCACTCCCCACAACTTCCCAAATTTTACTAAGAGGTTGCCATTTTTAATATCTTTTTCCAAAGTTACTTTAATTTGCAATAAAATACTTCATTGCAACACTGGGCCCCTTTACCTCTAGGCTGAAGATTTAAACTAGCCACGTTTTTTCTGCAGTCTGAGTTTTTAGGAAATTAGCAGTTTTTCTTAATGTACTAGCTCTGTAGCATCTCTTTTCCTTTAGAAGTACATCCAATCATAAAATAGCATAGAAGTCAACTTATACACCCCTTATGGTATAAATTGTGGGGATTAACATTACAGAAACAAATCTCTAAGGTGGCTTGTGTTTTAGCCCAAATTAGTAGGCTTTTGGTCATGTGTGAAGGAGCAAGGCCAGAGTCTGGGTGAGACTGTGGCAGCTGTTGCACCTCCCTCTGGTTACCTGTAAAAATTTCTACATATACTGGCTAAAGACCTGGTTCACAGTTGCTTTTGCAGGCTGGAGCCACTGGTTTTGCTCTGGTCTCTTGATCTTAAAGGGAGTGGATTGGTGCACAGGGGAGAAAATGGAGGATTAATACTTTAGTCATAGTTTCGAGTTGGAGTGAAATAGCAGCTGAGCTCCCAGGATGCAAAGATGGCGCATCTGCCATATGTTCAATGCTAGAGAGAGCTAAAGATTTTGACAGTGAGGGTGCATTCCTTCTGGCACAACTGGAACTTCAGGTTCCACCCCCCACTACAAAGGCAGAGGAGGGGTTCTGTAGGGGAGAGATTCTGCAGGGGAGGGGGACTCGCAGGGGGGAGAACCCCAAAGAAGGGGCCACAGATGAGGAGGTCCGACAGAGGAGTCCACAAAGGAGGGGGCACCTAAAGGAGAGGCTGCAAAAGAGGAGGTACCTCACAGTAGAGGCTGAAAAAGATGGGTACCTCACAGGGAGGCCGCAAAAGAGGAGAGTACCTATCAGGGAAGGCCACAAAAGAGGGGGTACCTCATGGTAGAGGCCACAAAAGAGGGTGTACCTCTCAGGGGAGGCCACAAAAGAGGGAGTGCCTTGTAGGGGAGGTCGCAAAAGAGGGGACACCTTGCAGGGGAGATTGCAAAAGAGGGGGTGCTTCATGGGGGAGGCTGCAAAAGAGGGAGTGCCTCATGGGGGAGGCAGCAAAAGAGTGGGTGACTCACAGGGGAGGCCACAAAAGAGGGGGTCCACAGAGGAGGAGTTTAACTTAAACTCATACTTTGAGTTTCAGTTGGAAGGGAGAGGTTGATAGAAAGAGAGTTCTACCTGCCTGAGTGCTCACATAAGTGGAGTTTTAAATTTGGGGCTAAATGTGATTGTAAGGAAATTTAGTTCTGTCCTTTTCCATAGTAAGTGATGGTGGAACCAAAATCTGACTGCGAGTATCCCCAGCAGTGAATTTGGCTCAAACAGTGGGAAACATCCAGTGGGAAATGTCATCACATTTATCCATGGCGTCACTCAGCCATGGAGGCCATCAGCTATGTACTTGGCCAAGTTTTTTAGGGGGTGGGGCACTCTGAGGCCCCCTGAGAGAGGCATGGAGCCTGCACAATGATTACTTACCTGGAGGAAGGACTTAATTAGCCAGTGTTGGGCAGCAGGTAGAGCGCTCGGTCAAGACAAAGTTACCTTGTTTGTCCTCTGGTGATAGGATCTCAGGTAGGATCTCAGGCTAAGTCCCAGGGAAGCTGGTCAGACCTCCATCCGAAGTGGAGACGTGGGGCGGGGGGGAGCAAATCCATCAGGGAACCTATCCCTATAGAGCCACCAATAAAAGGATCAATGAAAGGAGCTACCACATCCATCCCAAGGGACTACTCAGAGGCAGGCAGGCACAGGAGAAAGATATTACAAGGTTTATTAGAGGAGCCATATTTCTCCCAGAGAGACAGCATATGGTGACCTTGGCTATCTAGGTAGCAGCAGTGTCTGGGCATAGGAAGTGAGGTAGATGGGAGCTTACAGTTTCCTTAATTTTAAGGGAAGTATATGAAGGAATATCTCCTGTATTTGCTTAAGCTGACTATACCTCATTTTTCCTTCATCTGTCCTGCTTCAATAGCTGGTTAGGGGGATGAGATCTGAGGACTATGATTCACAGTCAGCTTGTGCAGGAAAGCCTATGAGACTCCCACCTCACATTGGTCACCAGTAAAGCCAGATGGAGCACAAGGCTTGAGCAAAAATGTTCAGGGACAGAACATAGACCCTGAATTCAAGCCTCAGCTCCATCACAAAAACAAAACAAAACAAAAAGCTACTAAAAAGGGTCCTTAGTCCTCTTTATCTGGGCATACAAAACGCAAATTATTTAGCTTCAATTTACCCCTTGGGCATATTTCAGGTTAGTCTTCAGAACAAATCCCTTTCCCTCTCCTTTTCTCTCTTTCATCTCTTTCTCTCTCTTCCCCACTCTCTTGTAACTTTACTGGGGCTTGAATTGAGATCTAAGTCATTGTGGCCTTGAGCTTTTCTTGATCAAGGCTGCCATACTCTACTACTTGAGCCACAGCTTAAAGTGTGGCTGTAAGGTATATTAAGTAGGTAGGTTTCATTAGTTAGCCGATGAAGAGAACACCACCTTGGGATTCAGGCAGGAAAAGAAGTTTATTTACTGAACTGCTGCCCCCCACTGAGCACAGTGGAGAGACATGGCCAAAAGAGACCCACCCATGGGCCAGGACTTATCTAGGCCAGGGATATAAAGAGGTGTGGCCAGGGGGAAAGATGTGGCCACACTGATTCTGGATGCCACTTCAGGGCCTGGGACCCTCCTATGGTCAGATTGGAGGCATGACCAGGGGCAGCCCAGGATGTGACCTAGCAGGAGGGGGAGGTGACTGCTTCCAGGTCTGCCAGTTACTTAGCTAACACAGATAATGGGCAGAAACTTAGCCAAGAGTTAGGGAGGTATCTGCACAAGGCCTGCAGGTCCTGGGACATACTTTACAGTGGCATTTTTTGCTAGTTGATTGAGGAGTCTCACTCACTTTCCTGCCCTAGCTGACTTCGAACAGAAGTCCTCAGATGCCTCCTTAGTAGCTAGGATTACAGAAGTGAGCCACCAGTGCAGTTTCAAACTGTCCCTTAACCTCTCTTCGATTGCTTATCCTTTTCTCTTCTAAAATGTTCTCTCTTTATTCCCTTCCATTCCTCATCATCTTCAGGTAGGAATCTTTTGTTCCAAGTTTCAATTCAAATCTCATCTTCTCCATAGATACTTCAGTGAAATTTCAACTCACAACAATCTTCTTTCTTTGTAATTCCAGCGACTTAAGTTTAATTGTATGTCCCTTGCCTCTGTCCCTCCTGCACTTCTCCATCCCTCCCTTCCTTTCTCCCTTCCTGTCTTCCTTCTTCTTTTCCTTCTTTCATTCCTTCACCAATTGCTTATCTACTAACATGGTACCTGTTTGTTTTTATAAATACAGTACCGTATCTTTATGGAAATTTTCCTTAAAAGGATTGGTGAACCATCTTTACAGAAATAACAAGTAGCTACACTGAATAAAAGAATATAACTCTAAGAAGGCAGGTGACAAAGAACTGCATATACTAAAGAAACTTACCAAAGAATGCCTTCCACAGGTCTGAAGTTTGAGTAGTGATTAATCATGTTGTAGATTAGAGCCTGTGAAGAGCAATATAAGTGGCTCAATGGCAAAGCACTTGTCTAGTATGCACAAATCCCAGTATTCTATCCCCAGAACCTCAAAGAAAAACAACAGACAAAAATATTGGAGGTATTTTTTCCCATTCACTCTGTCCACAAACATACTGTATAATCCCTTTGGTTTGTTGAATTTAATTTTACCCAATTCTTTTGAAAGGATTTTAATAATCATTCTGTTCAAATTCTAGTAAGGCCTGAATGATTCAGTGGTTTTCTGAAGGTCATACATATGTATATGTAGGTCCCCTCTACATCTCCTTCATATGTCCCCTGTTCTTTCATTGAAATGCTTCTCCCTAACCTTATAAATATTGCATCTCTGAATTAAACCTCTGCAGGTAGGAAATGGGAAATGGTTGAGAAATGCTTTCATTTTCAGTTGGTGACTGTTATTGTCCAAACAGTAGAGGAGAGCAGGAAGGTATAAAATGAAAAGATGTTTTGTTACATGGAAAACTATACAGGACACAGAAGTATATGTTAGGGAGTAACTTAACTTTGTAAAGGAGCATCCTAACTATGTTTTGGAAGTCACTGGGTAAAGACTCAATCTCTGAAGAAAATCTGTGCAAATAAAGATGAAAGATACTATGCTACAGGTAGAAATAAGAGGGTTTGAGGTTTAATTGTATTCTAAACAAGTTTCTTGAGGATTAGAGATAAAAGGATAATATACAATAAAGTATATATTGCTGTAATGATTTTAAAACAGGGGTTGATATTCATTGATATTCCAACCAATGACAAGTAGAGTTACCCCTTTGGAAAGCAGTAAGGAGTTTCCTCAAAAGACAACACATAGAGCTCTCCTACGACCCAGCAATCCCACATCTGAGCATTTACCCAAAGGATCACAAACAAGGCTCTACTAAAGCTACCAGGACAACTATGTTTATTGCAGCATATTCACCATAACTAAGATATGGAAACAACCCAGATGCCCTTCCATAGATGAATGGATCAAGAAAATGTGGTATATATACACAATGGAATTCTATGCCTCCATCAGAAAGAATGACATTGCCCCATTTGTTAGGAAATGGAAAAGCTTGGAAAAAATTATATTAAGTAAAGTAAGCCAGGCCCAGAGAAACATAGGTCCCATGGTTTCCCTTATTTGCAATAATAGGTATAAGTCTAGGACAAACAGAAAAGGTCAAAAGCTATGTACATACGACCATATAAGATGATGTTAAATGAAATGAACCCTAAGATAGGAATGCAATTGTTTTTTTTTTCTTTCTTGCTATTGTATTTAATGTATTTATAATGTACTATGTGATTTTTTTTTGTTTCTTTGGTATGTTCCTCCCCCATAGTATAACTCCTGTTTTCACTGTATTTGTTTTCGGTGCCCTGCATCTTGTATATACATTTTTCTAATTTGGAGAGGGGAGGGGAAAAAACAAAATGCTTAAATAGGGATACAGGTTGACCCATTGTAACAATGAGATGTACAAGACACTATTTTGAAAACAAACTTTACAACTTCGGCAGGAGAGGGAGGAGTAGTTGGGAAAGTGGGGAATGAAGGGATAGTAGGGGGAAAACAAAGGAGGAGGCAACAATGCTTGAAAAAAAAATGTACTCATTACCTTACTCATGTAACTGTAACCCCTCTCTACAGTATTTTTACAATAAAAAGTATATAAAAAAAAGAAGTATAGGGTTTTGTCTCATCCACTTGAATTTGTTTTACCAATAGAATACGAGAAGGGATGGCACTTTCTAACATGGCACACTCTACTTCTCCTTAGGAAGCTCACATAACAAATTTTCATGTTATCAGAAAGCCGAACAGCTTATTGAAATGCTCCCATGGACCCACAGATTTGGGTGGGCTTCCAAAATTTACTTGTAAATCATCATATGAATGAATAATGATAAAAATAGACCCTCCAGTTCCCAGATGAGCCACTCAAGCTGACCAGACAAACTGTTCCTGCCATGTCTGCCAAAAGTTACAAATTTATGAGAAAATTAAAGGATTATTTTTGCTTGAAGCAATGAAACAATGGAGTAGTTTCTTAGGAAGTAAATGATAATTATTACATTTGGGGAGACTGTTCAGATCTGCTAAGCAATGGAAAGTTAGAAAAATCTTAGGTTTTACACGAGGCTCTTGAATTTTAGTAGTGGAAGGCAAATTGGGAAAACCAAGGAAACCCCAGTAAACTGAAAGAACTCTAAAACAAACCCATCACTCAAAGGAAAAATTACAGGGTCTCAGATAAATACAGCAGAAAGGATTAGATTTAGGGTGAGTGGATGGAAGATACAGACAAGCTATGAAGAAGTGTTTTGATTCTGAGAGTAGTTGAGAACTATATGATATGGTATAATTTGTAGAAGAACTTTAGGACAAAAGGATAAAGCCAAAGACTATGTTACTAGTAGATATAAATCCTATGGTCCTTAAATATCTGATTGTACCTGATAGTGACTCTGGCATGAATTTTAGTCCTTATGTGCCTAGCCCATCTGTTTCCCTTCAGGGTCTTGACACATATAATGCCAAGCACATTAGGGCACCAAGGATCTTAGCTTCCACAAACTGGTTGAGATCCCAGTCGGTCTATTTATCTTGGCTTGAAAATTAATAAGAAGGGGCTGGGAAGGTGGCTCAGTGGTAGAGCGCTTGCCTTGCATGCATGAGGCCCTGGGTTCAAGTCCTCAGCACCACATAAGCAAAAAGATAAAAGCCAGAAGTAGCACTATGGCTCAAGTGGTAGAGCGCTAGCCTTGAGCTGAAGAGCTGAGGGACAGCGCCCAAGCCCAAAGTTCAGACCCCATGACTGGACCAAAAAAAAAAAAGAAAATTAATAAGAAGATGATAAATGGATTCCAAGTTTTAAAATTACATATGAATATGAAATTAGGGTTTACCTATATGTACATTTAATTTTCTTTGGTTTAAATGTAATGTCACTATTTTCCATGAAGAGTTTATAAAGTAAGGATGAATCAATGTAGTTTTACATTCAGAGTTGAGGGTTAAACTATGAGTCATTCTTGGAAAAAGTAGAATACATATATATGTATATATATACATGTATATATATATATATATATATATATATACATATATATACACATACATATTCTTTTGAGCTTTAGGGTAAAATTGTCAAAACTAAAATTGCAAATTGAATGAGAAAGATTATATCATAACCATCACCAAAGAACTAGTTCTTGGCTTTGATTTTAACTTTTATTTGAACATGTAAACAAATAGACTGGATTAAGATATCTCAGAAATGGGTGATATATAAATGTATTGCTGTGAACCAAATGGTTTATATTTGATTAGGTTTGGCTTGGGGTCTCACAATCACTTCTTTGTCAATAGTTCAGAATGTTTTAATCTTAGCCTGATAGGCAAAATGACCTGACTAGAAAATGCAATAGAAAGTACAGTTTTTAGAGTATTTTGAAATAATTGGTTCTTCAGAGAACTAGATATTTTGCTTTTCCCACCTGTGTAGGAGCAATTCTAAATGGAGCACTCTACAGATTCCAGACATATATGCTATGTTCATTTTATCCATATTATGAATGACTTATTGATAGTCCAGGCTTTGTACTATTTGAGGCTTTAGTTCTTTTAATAGCCATGACGTCATTGAGATGAAACTTATTCAGATAGATATTATTAATGGTCACTATTCAGCTTTTTATTTACAATGATTCCAAAGGGCAGTTGGAGTAGGATGAGGTCAGCCTGAGTTATTGATTCCTTGAAGTCATTTGTGTGTTCCCATTTGGGGATCCTATAAAGAAACAAGGCAATTTGAACACCACCACACTTTGGATGAGTTTCTATTTGAGGAACTCCAGGAACTCCCACAAGTCAGATTCAAAAGAGATTTTAAGAGATTGCCAAAGACTATGCAATATTGCTGGCAAGAATGTAAACAACAAGCAGATGTTTTATCAGAGTGGGGCTCATTCTGGAAAACTATTCCTGGGCAGTCAATGAGAGAGACTGGGAAGGAGGCTGGTTCAGAACTGAGATGAAAGAATCTGAGTACAGCATGCACCTGCCTAAAATAGACTTAGAAATTTTAGAATTGCAATCCCCAAAAGAAACTTCAGACAGATATAGTTGCTAATTAATCTCTTGAACTTTGCATGAAAACTCTGGCACTGTAACTAATCCCATGACAACTTGCTTTTATTGTGGTAATGGTTTGGCTTGCTTCTTTTTCTTTTTACAAGGCATACTGATCTCTGCTTATCAGAGTTTTTGAAAACCCAAGTAGTTGGAAATTCATAGCTACCTTCCTCACAACCAATTACACAATTTTTAATTAAGTCCACCATCTCTCTAGACTCACTTTCCTCATGTGAAATAGGAAAAATGTAAATTAGAAGGTAGTTTAGATCTATTCCAATTTATTTAGACACAAACTGTAATATCATTGTATGGAGAAACCAATATGTATAACTCCTCTTTCCATCTCTGCTCACCAATGAAAATGAGAACTGTGTAGAACTCCTCAACTGGCAAGGATAATGAGAGCATAATTGATATGTGTATCACTCATCTCAGACACAGGTATCCAGAAACTATTCACTAATCATGAACTATATGCTAGATAATGTGTTACATGCTAGAGTTACCACATTAGGGAAAACATATAGTTCTTTCCTTCACAGAGCTTAATGTCCGGTTGGGAAATCTCAAATAGTAAATACTGTAATTTAGGTAACATTAGACCTAGTCTAGTAGGAGGTAGAATGAAATCATGAATGATTTCTCTGAGGAACAGGTATTCTCAAGTGTTAGAACCTGACACGGATGAAGTATACACTACAGACATGATTATTGAACTGGTTGCTTTTGTTTTCATCTACCATGAGCAATGGTGGGAACTTGACCAAGAAGAAAGTGGAGTGGAAACTCTGGGGCTTCTGTGAAAATAGTAGAAGCCTATGAAGAATGTCTGCTGGATTTTTGTGTGGGACGAGGTTAAAAGTAATTCAGCATGGTGTCATAAACTTAGCTTTTATTACAATCTAACTTTGAAGGCATTGATGTCATTTACTACTTAAAAATGTCTTGTGATTGTCCTGGTAATGTTGGCATATATGAAGACTGAGTTTTTTAAATAGCAAAAAATATTAGATTATCTTTTCTTAGAGTTGCTTAAAGCAGGGCTCACTTATCATGACAGAGGTTCTGATATTCTTTTTTTAATGTTTCTTTTATTGTGAAAATGCTGTACAGAGGGGTTGTTATTACATGAGCAAGGTAATGAGTATATTTCTTATCAAGCATTGTTGCCTCCTCCTTTGTTTTTTCCCTACCATCCCTGCCCTCCCATCTCCACAACTACACTCGCGCACCCCGCCACCACCAAAGCTGTAAAGTTCATTTTTCAACATAGCATCTTGTACATCTCATTGTTGTAATGGGTCCATCTGTATTCCTATTTAAACAATTTGTTATTTTCCCTTCCCTACCCCAAATTATACATCAAATACAGTGAACAGGGGTTATACTGTGGGGGAGGGACATACAAAGCAAAAAAACAATCACCTTATAAATCTGTTAGAAACAATAACAAAAAGAAAAAAAAAACACTTGTATCCTTATCATGGGGTTCATTTCTTCTAACATCATCTTATCTGACCTTTTCTGGTTGTCAGAAATCATGGGACCTATGTTTCTTTGGGCCTGGCTTACTTCACTTAATATAATTTTTGCCAAGTCTTTCCATTTCCTAACAAATGGGGGAAATGTCATTCTTTTGGATGGAGGCATAGAATTCCAAATTTTCCTGGTCCATTCATCTACTGAGGGGCATCTGGGTTGGTTCCATATATTAGCTATGGTGAATATTACTGCAATAAACATAGTTGTGCTGGTAGCTTTAGTATGGTCTTGTTTATGGTCATTCAGTTAAATGCTCAAAAAAAAGGATTGCTGGGTCATAGGGGAGCTCTATGTGGAGTCTTTTGAGGAACCTCCATACTGCTTTCCAGAGTGGTAGAACAATATTACACTCCCACCAACAATGCAGTAGGGTTTCCTTTTGGTCACATCCCTTCCAGCATCTGTTGCTGTTTGAGTTCTTGAGTATAGCCATTCTAACTGGGGTGAATTGGTATCGCAGTGTTGTTTTGATTTGCATTTCCTTTATGGCTAGAGAGGTTGAGCATTTCTTCATGTGTCTATTGGCCATCCTTCTTTCCTCTTCAGAGAAGTTCCTCTGTAAGTCTTTAGCCGAATTATTTATTGGGCAGTTGTTTCTTTGAGGATTTGTTGTTGGGGGATTTAATTTTTTGAGTTCCAGGTATATTTTAGATATGAAACCCTTGTCCGTTGTATGGCTAGTGAAAATCTTCTCCTAATCCGTTGGCTTTCTATTGATCTTGCTAGCTATGTCCTTTGCCATGCAGAAGCTCTGCAACTTCATGCGATCCCATTTGTCCCACCTTTCTTTGATTTGTTGTGTTTCTGGGTCTCTATTAAGAAAATTTCCGCTTGTGCCAAGGAGACCTAGGGTTTCCCCTAATCTTCCTGTAATATTTTCAGGGTGTCTGCTTTGATTCTGAGGTCTTTGATCCATTTGGAGTTGATTCTGGTGCAGAGTGATATATAAGGATCTAGCTTTAGTTTTCTACAAGTGATTAACCAATTTTGCCAGCACCATTACTGAAGAATCTGTCTTTCTTCCATTCTATTTTTTTAGCTCCCTTATGGAAGATTAGATGGCTATATGACTGTGGGCTCATTTCTGGGTTTTCAATTCTATTCCACTGGTCCTGAGGTCTCTTCTTGTGCCAATACCAAGCTGTTTTGATTACGATGGCTTTGTAGTAAAGTTTGAAATTTAGTATTGATATTCCTCCAGCAATGTTTTTTCTGTTAAGGATCATTTTTGCTACTCAGGGTCTTTTTTGAATTGCCTAGTCTATTTCCTTAAAGAATGAGGTTGCAGTATTGATAAGTATTGCATTGAATTTGTACATAACCTTGGGAAGTATTGCCATTTTCATGATGTTGATCCTTCTGATCCATGAGCATGGGAGGTTTTTCCACTTCCTATCTGCTTTGATTTCCTTTTTCAGATTTTTAAAGTTTTCACCATAGAAGTGAAGTTAATTCCTAGGTATTTTATTTTTTTGTGGGGCTATTATGAATGGAGTTGCTTTCCTGATTTCACCTGCACTCTTCTCATTGTTGGCATGCAGAAAGCCACTATGTGAACCTGTATGTCCTGCCTCAAGTTTGGTATTCTTTCCATACTGTGAAAATGACATGAATTAGAGAACTGATATTGAAATTCTCAAGTCAAAGTTATAACAGGGCCTCAATTTAGAGTCTTTTTTAGAATAGTGTTTTCAAAAGTCTAAAATCATGAGTAGTTAAAAACTAACATATACGGGGCTGGGAAAGTGGCTCAGTGGTAGAGTGCTTGCCTTGCATGCATGAGGCCCTGAGTTCGATTCCTCAGCACCACATAAGCAGAAAAAGCCCAAAGTGGCACTGTGGCTCAAGTGTTAGAGCCCTAGAGGTCAGGGATAGTGCCCAGGCTTAGACTTCAAGCCCCACGACTGACAAAAACAAACAAAAAAATTGGTATTTATTAACCTCAGTGCTCCTTTAGCCAGTAGTCTAATAAAAGGTAAAACTACTAAACTAGATTTTCCTTGAACTTTGTATACAATTCAGACTGATTTTTTTAAATAGCAAAAAATATTAGATTATCTTTTCTTAGAGTTGCTTAAAGCAGGGCTCACTTATCATGACAGAGGTTCTGATATTCTTTTTTTAATGTTTCTTTTTATTGTTCTATTCTTTCATGACAGACTTTCCCCAAAGGTCTTTTGCCTCTTTCTATGGCAGGAACCAATCAGGGAACAGAGTATCTGTTAGTTCAGAAAGTTATTCTTAAATGTTCATAACTTATTTTGGCTAATTTTTCACACAAAGGGAAGTACATCATCATATCATGTTAAGTTTCAAAGTTCAGATGCTTTTTTTCCTTTTGGACACAGAAACCCTAACAGTTTTCCCTTGCATTTTCTTCCTGTCCTTATTTGATTAAATAAAGATTTCCTTCCTTGCTTCCTTCCTGGTGACTCAGACATAGCTAAAGGGGATTTTACTCAAACTTCTATGGAAAGGAGAAAAAAAAGTCATTTTTTTGGCCTGAGGTCAAACAATGTTTTAGCTTAAATGCAGGGTGGTTGATACAGTGGGGAGTGACTGAAAATTGAATTGTAATGGAAAAGTCATTTATATGTTGAGCTATAGCATTTGCTACTGTAAGTGTTAGCACTTTGTCAAAAGTGTGTGCATGCATGGTAAGTTTTTAAAACAGAAAGTTGGAAAATTGGTACAGAAACTTATTTTTGGATATGCCTGCCTTTACATTAAGCATTACATGCACTCTACCCAATGGGGTAATGATCTTCTTTTTCTTCCTGAGTGTCCTTATCCAACCTCAAAAATTGCAAAAAATTGAAATATTATTCTTTATTCTAGATTACAAAGATCAGAGAAAGCTCTCTCTGATAGTCTATTAATTTGGACATTTTTCATCAAAATCAGAATAACAGTGGAATTCCAATTCATCCCAACTTTCTCCTCTGACATGCACACTCTGCATGTGAACACATACACATGGTATGTTACTGAAAAGAAACTTCTACCCTTTTCCTCTCCTATTAACCACAGAGGATGAGTCTCGGGAAGGTACACACTTCAAAATTAATTTTGATTCACAATATAATTAAGGACATCAAGTTAGGAACATTCTTGAAGTTTATAGATATGAGAATCTTGGGCTGCTATTTATTAGTAGAACAACAATTGGCAAATCACTGCACATGTAACTAGAAAGCTCTGTATATTTGTTTGGATGGTAACCAGTATAATAGACATTGAAGTCAGAGACATCTTTTTTTAGCATTTTTTAATTGTAAAAATACTGAACAGAGGGGTTACAATTACATGAATAAGATAATGAGTACATTTCCTATCGAACATTGTTACCTCCTCCTTTGCTTTTCTCCTATCATCCCACCCCTCCCAAAAACCCCTACTCCCTCCTCTCCCCACAATTTCCTCGAAATTGTAAAGTTCGTTTTCAAATCTATTACCTGGACAACTTAAATTGTTTATTTGTTTAAAAACTTCTTTGTCTATGGAGTCATAATATCATCCCTTTCCAGGATTGTTTGTGAGAATTAAATAAGGGAATGTATGCTATGGGTCTAGGACCAGTATTCAAGATACAGAACATATTAAAACTTTTGTCTCCTCTTTTCATTGTTCCAATTACCCTATATCTTTTGAGTGACAACTGCTTATGAAAATCAGAAGCTTTCACTAATTTAAATGACCCAAAAAGGTAGACTTTATAAATCCATCTATCAATTCACCAAAAGAAAAAGAGTTTGAGGGGATTAGAAACTTACAGGGGCTTTAATGAGATGTACAGGACAGAAGGTTATACTTTGTCACTGACCTCATGAAAGTAAAGTCACAGGTAAAATTTATCTTTTGGTAAAGGGCAAACCATGTGCATCACAAAACAATGGTGATTTTGTTTCTATAAGGAATTTGAACAGCCCACACCCATTTTCTCATTTTGTGTTTATTTACTCACTATGACCAGGAAAGGTGGCATAGTGGTTAAGAGCCTAGACTGTAGACATAGATCTATGAGTTTAAAGCTTAATTCTGCTACTTCCTTCCTTCATATCTTTAGGAAATCCAATTAACTTTTCTTCTGTATTTCTAAAATAGTAATGAGAATAATTGATAATAGCTGAACTTGCCTCAGAGTTATAAATCAAATGAATTAGCTTGGTAAACTGCTTTGAAAAGTGTCTGTCTCGTAGGAACTTCAATGTCAACATGTATCAAATAAAAACAAGGAAAGTCACTTTGAAAAGGGTTGATTTGTAGGCTCCACCTAATGTGAAGGAATGTAAGGTCCTATTCCTTATACTCTTCCCATTCCATCAGCTTGGAAAAGATATCGCCTTAAAGTTAGTTACCAAATTACAAGAAATTTATTTATTTAGTGAATTGAAATGTGTGTGTGTGTGTGTGTGTGTGTGTGTGTGTGTGCACGCATGCTCCCACATGCACGTGTGCGTATGTGCTGATCCTGGGGCTTGAACTTAGGGCCTATGAACTGTCCCTGAGCATTTTCTTCTCAAGGCTAGTGTTCCACAACTTGAGCCACAACTCCATATCTAATTTTTTTTGGTAGTTTGGGGATAAGGGTTTTATGAGTTTTCCTGCCTGAGCTAGCTTTGAATCGTGTTCCTCAGATCTCAGCCACCTGAGTAGCTAGAAATGCAGGCATCAGCCACTGGTGCCCAGCGGGTCTGGATTTTAACAGAAACATCTTGAGATTTTGTCAAAGGAAATTTTTCTACAACTACTGTATTTATAAAATATTCCACTTGGTACTTTTCTCAATATGGAGCCAGGTTTTATACAAGTAAATGCATGGAAATAAAGGCTACCACCATCTATAGTTCCTAATAGAATTTTACTACTGTGAATGTATAAAGGTAACCAACCTTAAGAAATATGCATAGTGACCTTGTATATTTTTATGAGATGTTTTGGATTTATCTCTGGTTTGTGTGGGAGAATCTCGTGACTCTCCCATGGAAAACATTTTAGAAATGAAACAGTGAGAACAAGAGACCACACTTTCTTGTGCTGATGTTTGCAACTGCAGTCAAAATAAAGCTGCTGTGATGTCTTTAGGTCCATTGAAAATTGAAAGTACTTACATCAGTGGCATTGATCTTGGAGGCCTCCATTTCCCTGCTTCCTTGAAAATATCTGTCTTATGTTTCTGAATGACAGACAGGGATACTCTCTAAAAAGTGCAGCCAATTCATGGCATGTCATCTTGATGAGTTATCTCAAAACTGCACTAAACATTTTCCCTATATTTAGTGACCTACCAAAGCCATTCAGATTGTGACTTTTATTCAGGCTTTGAAAGGAAATGTATATGGTGACAACATACCCTTTTCTTGTCATGCTTACAAGGATCTTTTTTTTGTATATATATTTTTTATTGTAAAGATACTGTAGACAAGGTAATGAGTACATTTCCTATCGAGCATTGTTACCTCCTTTGTTTTTCCCCTACCATCCTTTCCCTCCTCACTTCCCCAACTCCTCCATCCCTCTCCCCCTCCAAGTTGTAAAGGTTGTTTTTAACATAGTGTCTTGTACATCTCATTGTTATAGTGGGTCATCCTATATCCTTGTTTCAGCATTTTGTTATTTCCCTCCCCCTCTCCAAATTAGAAAAATGTATATACAAGATGCAGGGCACTGAAATCAAATACAGTGAAAACAGGAGTTATACCATGGAGGAAGAACATACAAAAGAAACAAAAAAACCATAGTACATTATATGTGTGTGTGTGTGTGTGTGTGTGTGTGTGTGTGTGTGTGTGTGTGTGTTAAAAACAACAGCAAAAAAAGATAAAACCTCCTGTGTTCTTATCTTGGGGTTCATTTAACTTAGCATCATGTTATATTGTCATATGCATATAGCTTTTGACCTTTTCTGCTTGTCCTAGACATATACTAGTTATTGCACATAAGGGAAACCATGAGATCTATGTTTCTTTGGACCTAGCTTAATATAATTTTTTCCAAGGATCTTTGTAGCCCTGCACTTAGGGATAAGTTTAATGGATATCAGGACAGTAAAGCATTTTCTCAAATATTTTTAGCAGTGTTCACAATTAAGTTAGCATTTTGTTAGAGAAAAGGGGTAGCAGTTGAATAAACAATTGACTCAGTTTCACCTGCTCAGATGGGGGAAAGCCTGGTTATTATGTATTCTAAGCAATCATTTCCAAATTTGATACCTCTTCATAAAATAATTATCTCTGTTTAATTTTCCTTCATTTGTATCTTCTTTTCCCTCTTTTCTTCCCTTTTTCCCTGTCTCCCTCCTTTCCTTCTTTTCCAGTCTTCCTTGCCTCCTTCCCTCTCTCTACACATTTCTCCCTCCTTTCCTTCTAATTCACATCAGATCTAAAGATTTTCCTTCTCCATTTCCTTTTTATTGATTTTTTTCACATTTTCTTATAATATGGCATTGTCATTGTGACTAACATAGTTGAGTGCTTATTATGTATGAGACACTGTTCTAACTGCTTTTCACTTATTGATTGATCACCACAACACTGTTTTCCAAGGCCTTCTAGGTAGTAAATGTTTTAGGCAATGTTCAAGCCTAGGGAAGCTGGCTTTGGAGTCCTTGAGGAAAACTGATGTACTATCAATTCTCAATCTCAAAACATACATTTGAAAAAATGATGCAGACAGACCATTATTGTCAGGTAAAGATCTATCATGATTTTAATTTTTAGGAAGTCACAAAATAATCAAAACTCTCTCAGGTGACAGTTGAGCAGTCCAGGTCACACATTTGTAAGGTGGCTACCAGTGCTCAGACTGTGAACTGTGGGCTCGGGGACTGGTATTGTACTTGGTAAGTCAGTGAGCTTGACAGGATCTGCTTAGATGGAATGTATTTACTTGACAGAGATTCCAGGATTTTTTTCCTTCTCTGGATTTATCTGAAAGTTTCTGCAATGTGAGATGCAGTTATTTTTTTCCCTGAAAACTTAGTACATTTCTGTGAGTTCTTGCAAGCTGCTTTGTCACTGACTTGTAGGCTCTTCGCTTTGCCATAACAGAGCAGGTGAGGATTCCAAAACTTTTTTTGTGGTTAGAGTGTCACTGGAAATTGATTCCTGTTCTCATTGGGATTTCTTTTACATTGGCTCTTGGCATAATGTCTTTGACTACAAAAGATATTTTCTAATGTTTCTGTTTTAATTTAGAAACAATAAAACGAATGTTTTTCAACTTATCTCTAAAACAACAAATATATGTGCTTATGAAGACAGGGGTTTCTAATGAAAATGCTGACACAATCTCATTAATGCTAAAAATTTAAACACCCTGCCATTCGGTAAAGTAGTACTTTTTGTCCTGTAAAATACTAAACATCTGCATGCAATGAATGTAGTCAACACCTTTTGAGTTTCTATTCAGCTAAGCTGAATACACCTGGGAATGAGTGAAGCTTCAGATAACATAGACAAAAAGTTTGAAACCAGGCATTTTTTTTCATTTAAAAGCCATTTTGTAAGCATAATGGAACCAGAGTACAAATTATAAACCATCCAAAACAACACACTGGCAACATTGTTTTTCCCTGTGCAACGCTTGTTTGTGAGTCTGAAAGCCAGCCTTGGGGATTAATTTAAGATTCGTTAATAAAGATATTATTATTGTAGTTACCAGGAAAACCTTACATTTCAGAACTAAAAACAAAATCCAGGATTTTAAAGCAAAAAACAGATGTCAAAGTTCCAGTAGACCCAATGATAACTTGGAAAAATTAAAGGAATTAAGGGATATGTTATTTCTACTTTTTGAAAATGTGTTTTATCTATTTTTAAATTAAAAATAAAGTTGGGTATGTTTATAATATACAATATTATATTTTGATATATGTATTTGTTGTGGGATGGCTCCACTGAGCTAATTATTTAACATATGTATCATCTCACATACTAATTTTTTGGAATAGAGTTACTTAAAATCTATTCACAGTGATATTCAAAATGCAATACATTTTTATTAACTGTAGTCACTTGTATTGTGGTTTGTACTATTGTGAGAGTAAATTAGACTTTGCCAAAAATCCACACAGACATCCAGGTACAGAGAACAAAGAAAAGGATTATTGCCAGTAAAGGGACACACAAGACCCCCTTCTCACAAGGGAGAAGTGCCTAACAACTATGATAGAACTTCTGAATTTATTCCTTCTAATAGAAGTGAGTATCTGTTCTTGTAAATACTCCTACTTTCCTTTCTCAATTCTTTGACTACTACCCTAATTATTTTCTACATTGCTACCAGAAACTTCTAAAGAAGATATTAAGTGATATCTGTCCCCTACTCAAAAAACAGTAATTACCTATAATCTATGCAAAGAAGGATTGAACTTCTTTAAGAATATTCACAATCAGACTCACACTACTCTTGTAGTTTTGTCAAATACTGTGCTGTTTCTATCCCTATACTCCAAATACTTATGCTCAGTGGCTTAAACTGAGATTGGTAGCATTTGGAATTTTATTGGCATGCTCCAAGTTGTCAAAATGAGTAAAGGATGATATGGGTATGAAGTGTGATCAGGAGTAAGGGATTTGTCAAGCATCATGACTTCAGTGAAACAGCCCCTTATCACTTCATAAATATTCAACCCAAAAATACCTGCTGTAGAAGGGAGGTAACATTTAGCAAAGAAGTATATGAATACAATGCATCTTGATCTGCCACCCCTTCAACAATCTCATGCTCCTTCCAACCATCCCTTCTCTTACATTTCTGTTTTATGGTATGTACAATGAATTCTTGAATATATTCTTCCACCCTTCCCCCCTCATTTTTCTACATCTCTTCCCTTGTGTCCCCTTGCAAGTAACTTTTTCTTGTTGCTTGTTTTGTTTTACTTAGTCTTTCTAAAAAACGTACTATTTGAGTTCTCCATAGCATGTATTATAATCCAGTTAATTCTTTTTAACCACTTATAGATTTATAGGTACATTCTATCTACCACTAAAGAAAGAAATCATGTAACCTTTGTTTCTCTGGGTTTGGCTGACTTCACTTAACATAATTCTTTCCAAGTCCTTCCATTTCCTTATGAATGATATAAAATCATTCTGAGAGCTCCAGTGAAAAGTCTGTTGTCACTTTTTCCTACTAGAGTTTGTGAGCATTTTGCATTATAGAGGAAGAAGCATTAGATACATACATTTTTGTTACCACTAACCAAGAATATGCATGGGGTAAATAGTTAATGTTTTTTGGGTTTTAGTTTATTCATAAAATGAAGAGTTTTCATCCATAAAATTAGTAGTTTTGAGTAGATACTCTTTAACACTCCACTGTTAATTTTCTGACAGCCCTGTCTCATGGCTCATTTTATTTTTCTTATAGTCTAAGACATTGCTGGATCTCTCAATGTCACCTGATGAAGAGATTCCCTCAGCTTCTCAGATCTACGTATAAATAGCATTTCAAGGAGTCTCACAAAAAGTGTCTCACAAAGTGGAAGTTTTAGCAACGATTTATGAAGGGATAAAGGGTAAAGAAAGAGAAATATTTCCTGCTTCTTATGTAAGAGGTTACTTAATAGCTGCTTTTGCTGGTTGGGCCTTATGCATTAATTAAAAGTTCTCCAACTTGGTCTGAGCTATTCTCTGTTGTAGTCACTTTACAATAATTTGGCCTCCAAGAAGTAGAAAATTCACTGATTAGTGTTTTGTGTAGAAGGCAAACTACCCCTCAAACAGGCAATACCTTCTCACCACCATAAAGTAAATAGCCAAAATCTCAGGAGATCCCCACCAGGCAATTTGTCCCAGTAGTAAAGTGATAACAACTTCTCCAGAGACAAAAAATGAGCTAAAGGTCAACCAGGCCATACCTGTTACTTGGAACTGTTTGTCCTCGCTTCCAGCCCCAATTTTCCCAATTTTGCCTCAGTCAATGTCTGTACCCCGAAAATGGCTGAAGCCGTACTGAAATGTTGTCTTCCCATGGCAGCTATGGGAAACTTTCTTTTTCTACCATTCACCATGTCTCTTTATTTGGTATATGGAGGCAAGTGGACACACCTAATGAAGGATTCCTGGACCTTGGGCCTGGGATCTAAAATGCTGTTTTCAACCATGAAGGAAATAGAATTGAGATTCAAAACCATAGCCTTGTCTGTGGTCTTTATACTTTCTAAACTGTGGTTATGTGGGCTAGCAACCCTTAAATCAATAGTTAGTGATTCTAGGTGTCTGTGTTTGGTGCTGTTTATTATTCTACGGCATGGAGGTATGGTTTAGACCTAACCATACAAAGAAACCCTAACAAGTTTTAGGGCTTCCTTTCCTCAGACATGCCTCTCATTTTTCTATGTCTTTACCCTTTCAAAGTATTTTTCAGCTTCCTATCACCTCAAAGAAAAGGAAGCAGCAAACTGCATACTTTATCCTTATTCTTGTAACTAAACATTTAAAAATAGGTGAGGGGAGGAGTTAATTGCTCTGGCTTTTATTTTTCTGTTTTACTTCCGGTTTCTAATATCTGAATCTGGGTCTTTTAATACTTATTAATTTTAATTTTCTTGTGTCTTCATTTATCTATATTGTCTCATCAAGGTAGTATCTTGTACATTCTGTTTTTAAGTAATTGTTGGTCTGATCAATCTAGAGTATTTTATACTTCTTGCCTTTGAACAAAGGTATCACTGCTATTGACTGTGTAACTTGGTTGTAGCTGATCCAGTAAATGTGTTTATAGGGGTTAAGAAAAAGGGAAGGTCCAGTTTGCTAAGGTCACTTAAAATGACAAGGAAGAGTTGACATTAATTTGTTGGGTCATAATTAACTAAACTAACATTTATAGGGAAACAAAGGAGGAGGCAACAATGTTTGATAAGAAATGTACTCATTACCTTGCTCATGTAATTGTAACCTCTTTGTACGGTTTATTTTCACAATAAAAAAACTTATTAATTAAAAAATACTGAGCGTTTTTATCTTTCTTGTTGTTGTTTTAAATGTATTTATAATGTACTATGTGATTTTTTTGTTTCTTTTATATGTTCTTCCCCCATGATATAACTCCTGTTTTCATTGTATTTGATTCCAGTGCCATGCAACTTGTATATACATTTTTTTTTAATTTGGGGAAGGGAAGGGAAATAACAAAGTGCTGAAACAAGGATACAGTTTGACCCATTGTAACAAAGACATGTACAAGACACTATGTTGAAAATGAACTTTACGACATCAGGGCCTGGAGGTGGGGGGAGGGAGGAAGAATTGGGGAGGTAGAGAGGGAAGGGATGGTAGGGCCGAAAAAAAAGGAAGGGGTAATAATGCTCGATAGGAAATGTACTCATTACCTTAGTCATGTAACTGTAGCCCCTCTGTACAGTATCTTTACTGTAAAAATGTTTCCAAAAAAGATGATACACATTTAATGAATACAAAGAATATGGTAGTTTTGGTTTCTGCAGTATATAAAAATGTTCTCTGTCAAAGTAGCAATAGTTATAAAAGATATATCACACAGGTTTATAATCCTGTGATCTGAAACAGGCTGTTTCTCTTAAAATTAGAGGTTTTGTAGGCTTCAAACATGTTCAACTGGCACTTTTCTTCATATAATAGTTTCCTTAGAGAGTGGCTAGAATCACATCCGTGCTGTCCAGATGTGCATTCACAGCTGTGATTCTACATTAAGATGTACAGGCACAATGCAAAGTACCTAGTTTGCATAATCTTTCCCAGATGCAGGGTGTTTTCTTAAGTCTTCTTAATGGGTTGTCACTAAACCTGAGCATCATGGTTTGGCTTCTGTTTGAATCTCAGAACTGCCTCTGCTGTTAACTTGGGGAAGCCAATCATGTTATCTGCTGATATTTTTATGCATTTAAGCATCAACCTACAGTGGAATAACTGGGATTGTGGTATAGGAGGTACAAAATAAATAGCAAGGAAGGCAAGACGCCTGGCCTTTCAATCCATTTCAATCACAGCAACTTTACTTTTTTATGTATTGGATTTTTAGTGTGAACTGTTGGTTGAAGAGAGAATGGATTCCTTTGGTAAAAATGTGAAAAACTATTTGTAAGTATAGCTTTCCTATGGAGAGGTTTAAATGGCAAAGACTGCTGAGAAGGAGGTATGTTGCAAATATGATTCTTGAAAATAGATCTTTTACCCATTCATCTATACAGGAAGCATTCAGGTATGTTGTGAGTTATTTCAAGTTGTTTGCAACCTTTGGATGGGTAAGTAGGTATATATCCAGGATCTCTGAATTGGAAAGGGTTAGGATGCTATTGAATATGGCTTTGAATAAAATAATTAAATGGTTTACTCTCTTAGTTGGTATTGATAGTGGTGTATGTTAAGAAAATTTAAAAGCTAGGTGCCAATGGCCTACATAGCTAATCAAGAGGCTGAGATCTATGGGTTTCTGTTTGAAATCAGCCTGGGTAGGAAAGTGCATGAGACTCTTTTTAATAGATATTTTTTTATTGTAAAGATACTGTACAAAGGGGTTACAGTTACATGAGTAAGGCAATGAGTATATTTCCTATAGAGCATTGTTACCCCCTCCTTTGTTTTTCCCCTGCCATGCCTTCCTTCCCTACCTCCTCCAACTCCTCCTTCCCACCCCCCGAAGTTATAAAGTTTGTTTTCAACATAGTGTCTTGTTATAATGGGTCAAATTGTATCCTTGTTTCAGCATTTTGTTAATTCCCTTCCCTCCCCAAATTAGAAAAATGTATATACAAGATGTAGGGCACTGGAATCAAATACAGTGAAAACAGGGGTTATACATGGGGGAAGAGCATATAAAAGAAACAAAAAAAAATCACATAGTACAAATACATTAAAAACAACAACAACAAAGATAAAACCTCTTCTGTCCTTATCTTGGGGTTCATTTTGCTTAGCACCAACTTATATGGTCATAGGTGCATAACTTTTGATATTTTCTACTTGCTGATAAGATTATCCTAGGCTTATACTAGTTATTGCAAATAAGGGAAACCATAGGGCCTATGTTTCTTTGGGCCTGGCTTACTTTACTTAATGTTTTCTTTCCAAGTCTTTCCATTCCCTAACAGATGGGGCAGTGTCATTCTTTCTGATGGAAGCATATAGATAGATAGACAGACAGATAGATACATAGATACAGATATAGATCACATTTTCTTGATCCATTTATCTACTGAGGGGCATCTGGGTTGGTTCCATATCTTAGCTATGGTGAATAATGCTGCGATAAACATAGTTGTGCTAGTAGCTTTAGTATGCCTTATTTGTGATCTTTGGGTAAATTCCCAAAAGTGGGATTGCTGGGTCTTAGCGGATCTCTATATGGAGTCTTTTGAGGAACCTCCATACTGCTTTCCAAAGTGGTTGAACAAGTTTACACTCCCAACAACAATGCAGTAGGGTGCCCTTCTGTCCACATCCCCTCCAGCATCTGTTGTTATTAGAGTTCTTGATTATAGCCATTCTAACTGGGATGAGGTCGAATCTCAATGTTGTTTTGATTTGCCTTTATTTTATGGCCAGAGAAGTTGAGCATTTGTTCATGTGTCTATTGGCCATTCTTATTTCCTCTTCAGAGAAGTTTCTCTTTAAATCTTTAGCCCACTTATTAATCGGGGGGTTGTTTCTTTGAGGATTTGTTGTTGGGAGATTTAGTTTTTGAGTTCAAAGTATATTTTAGATATGAGGCCCTTGTCTGTTGTATGGCAAATGAAGATCTTCTCCCAGACCGTGGGCCATTGATCTTGCTAGCTATGTCCTTTGCCTTGCAGAAGAAGCTCTGCAATTTCATGCAATCCCATTTGTCCAACCTTTCTTTAATTTGTTGTGTTTCTGAGTCTTTATTAACAAAATTTTGGCCTGTGCCAAGGAGCCCTAGAGTTTCTCTTATTCAGTTCTGTAATGTTTTCAGGGTGCCTGCTTTGATTTTGAGGCCTTTGATACATTTGGAGTTGATTCTGGTTCAGGCTGATGTATAAGGATCTAGCTTTAGTTCTCTGCGGGTGTTTAACCAATTTTGCCAGCACCATTTACTGAAGAGGCTGTCTTTTTTTCATTCAACTTTTTTTAGCTCCCTTGTTGAAGATTAGGTGGCTATAGCCCTGTGGGTTCATTTCCTTTTTTTTTATTGTGAAAATACCATACAGAGGTGTTACAATTACATGGGCAAGATAACGAGTACATTTCTTATCAACCACATTTCTGAGTCTTCAGTTCTATTCCATTGATCCTCAGGTCTGTTCTTGTGCCAGTACAAAGCTGTTTTGATTACCATGACTTTGTAGTACAGTTTGAAATTTGGATTTGTATTCCTCCAGCACTGTTCTTTCTGCTAAGGATTGTTTTTCCTATTCAGGGTCCTTTATTGTTCCATATCAATTTTTGGGTTACTTCTATTTCATTGAAGAATGAGGTTGGGATGTTGATGGGTATTGCATTGAATTTGTAGATACCCTTTGGCAGTATCGACATTTTCACGTTGTTAATCCTCCCAATCCAGGAACCTGGGAGGTTTTACTACTTCCTTACTTCTGCTTTAATTTCCTTTTTCAGGTTTTTAAAGTTTTCATCATAGAGATCCTTCACTTCTTTAGTTAACTCCTAGGTATTTTATTTTTTTTTGTGGGGCTATTACAAAGAGTTGCTTTCCTGAGACTCTTACTGCCAGTTCAACAGTGAACAGCTGAAAGTGGAGCTGTGGCTCAAGTGGTAGAGTGCTATCCTTGATTATAAAAGCTAAGGGACAATACCTAGGCCACAAGTTCAAGCTCCAGCATTGGTATAAATAAAAACAATGAAAAATGGAGGAATTGAAGACCAGGCATGCACCTCTAACTGAGACTGAGATCAAGTCTCCATCTTTCTATACCTGTCATCTCTGTATAGTAAGTTTTGTTATTTGCATTATGAGAATTCATATACTATTTGTGTTTAGAATCTTTCTTTTAACCTCCTAATTCAAAATAACACATTCAAAAGCTGAGAGGCTATATGAATCTCTAATGTAAAAGTCGGGAAGCAAAAAAGGTTTTCAATAAAGCCAAACTGTTAGGCACTCTTTTCTAACTAGAGGGATTATCATAATTATTATGATCTTGAGACTCAATAGAATTATTATATTTTATCTCAGATGTTATAGTCCTCTTAAATTGTGTATGAGTTGGTGTGTCTTTCTCTCTCTCTATCATTTCCCTTATGTAAGTTAGGAGTGAATAAGTTGTTTTCCTGTATTTCCAAAATCTGAAGGGTACATTATATCATATACCATCAGCCAAAGCTGTAGAAGATATGAAATGAAAGAACTCAATTTCACATAGGTGTGCAATAAAAAAAGAAAGAAAGAAAGTCAAAATTTTAAAGGCTAGATTCTAGCTTAATATGAATATGCATGCAGATCCTTACATTTTCTATTCAATGAGTGATACAGAAATAGCAAATGAGAATAAGTATGAAGTATAAACCTTAGTCATCCTATGTTTTAGGTAGCAATATAAATTACCAAAAACCTTGGGAGAATATGTATCATCGGACTCCATTAACTACTATCATCATGATAGCAGCTATAATTTATTAAGTATTTACCCATTGTCTAGTAGCATTTATATCATTTAATGATCACACTAAGTTGATTAATTTCTAATATTACTCTCATTTTACAGATGGGGAACCTAAGGTTTATGAAACTTAACTATCTCACATAAAGTCATTCAACTAGTAAATGCTCAGTGTCTTGCCTCAAAGCCAGAGTGTCTGATTGCAGAACTTGTGCCTTCTTAGCATTTGCCACATTTTGTTGAGGAGAGTTTATTGAGAAGAAATTTTGTGTATTTTAACCACTATTCAAGGGAATTAGTGTTCTGAAATGCCCATCAATATAAATTCCAAGGACAATGTTCTATAGAGGATATGAGCTTCTTACAAACACAGGGATAAAAAGCAGTCTCCCCATGATCTTTGCTTGTTCTATTTTTCTTTTTCTTCTTATTGAAAATGCCACTTCCTTAAGGAATTTGAGCTTTGGGGTTCCCTAAATTTAACTTTTATACTCAAGTTGTAATCAGCGTAACTCTATTCCCACATGCCTTCTATTTTACCAGCTATAGCTATTCTCTCCAGAAGACGGTCAGCCAGGGATGTTGGGCAGAAGCCCAGTAGGGGGTAGTTCTAGTGTTATTTATGTTTATTTATCAGTTTATCAATTATTTATCAGTTTATAGGCTGCAGAATAAAGTATATGTGATAATTGATTTACTCCTCATCAGGCTTTGAGGCTGATAACTCAATTAACATGTTAGATATTGAGTATATCTCTCTTTCAAATAATCTTCAAAGGTGATTTTGTATTTTGTATTAAATAAGGTGTGAGAGAAAATTTTGTTGTGTGTATTTTATTAAAGGTTCTTATTTCCTTTGTTGTCAACAGAAAAAGTATTGTTAGTTTAGTAGCTGGATATCTTTCTTCTTTATAATCTGCGTGTTTCAAGAAAGAATGATGATATTTTGAGGTAGGAAGATTAAGAAATAAGTATTTAAAGATCTTGGACAACATCATTTTTGTTTCCTGTCACCAACTGAGAAAAAATACACACATGTCTGATTGCTTGTGCACAGTGACAAAAATTGCTAATTTGGGGGAAGGCCCTGAGAATTGAGTCTCTCCAAACATGAGTTACGAATTTTGATTTGATATAATCTGGAAAACTTTGAGCATAGAAATATCTGCATACATGATACACATGTAACACAAAAATATCATGGACATATGGTATTTTCTTTCTGGATCCTCTATTTTCATCCAGTCTTTCTCTTCTTTTCTTTGTTAATATTAGGGAGATATTCATCTATAGATATTGTGATTTTAACAATGGAAATTAATTTCATTTATACATAAATCCTTTATTCAAGAATATACTATCAAATATTTGGTTAAGAGATAGTGGATAAGACAAACTATACCTTGTTAATGGTAATAAGGGCTTTAGCAGAACTGTTTGTAACATCAGTCTCAAGACATAGGATTCTTAGTTTGCCTTCAAAATATGAATTCCTGTGTACATATTAATTTTTCTTTCTAAACTTATGTGAAAGTTTTATCCTCTATTTTTCATTCAGTAAATTAACAGGTAAACTCTTCACAATGTCATGAAAAATATAGTTTTCTAATCTTCAAAAAGTTAACAGTATTTGGATTTATGAAATCAAGATAATGCCTTGATGTGTGTTTTACCCTTTCACACATTCATATAACAATGCTGTTGTAGTGTAGTTTCAAGCTAAAACTGTCTTTTTTATTTTTATTTTTCATTGTATAAGTGATGTATATAGGGGTCCAGTTACAAAAGTCAGGTAGTGAGTACATTTCTTGTCCAACATTGTTACCCCCTCCATCATTTTCTCCCCATTTTTCCCCCACAATTGTATCGTTCATTATCAACACAGTGTCTAGTGAATATCACTGCTGTGATAGTTCACCTTTTTTCCTATCATTTCTGTGCTTCCCCTTCCTCTCCCCAAATTAGATCAACTTACATATAAGACAAAAGGTACAGAAATGCAAAACAGTAACAAAGGGGAAAAACCAGGGGAAAAAACCCAAAAATTAAAATAAAAAAATCTTGTTTCCCTCTCTTGGAGTTCATTTCGATAAGCATTTTTATATGATCACAAGCACATAGCTAATCCTCTTAATTGTATGTTTTCTTAAGGAATTCTTAGGTGATTTCTATTCATAAATTAATTAGCCTTGATTATTTTATCTGAGTACATTCACCTTTCTTCTCAACACATTGCCTTTACTTTTACCTTCCATTCCATTCTTAGTTTATATGCTTACAGTAGGCATATAGTCCTAACAGCTCAGAGTCTTTCATTGTATTTGGTTTTAAGGATCAGTTCAGGGATGGCTCTATGAATCAAGCCAAATAAAAGACATATTATGAGATTTTATGGTATACTTCTTGTAAAAAGGTTTACATTCTTGTCAATGGACTCAAAGTTTTCTAAATATAAATTGTAACTGAAATGTGTAAGAACAGAAATTAACTGTAGATGATATATAATAGTATTTATTGAAGTGGAAAAAGAAAACAGAAGTTAAAGTCAAAGATAGAGAGTAGGTTTTTGGATATACCGCTTGAGTCATCAAAACAGATCTACATTAAATTATGTGATCCAATATATTCTCTCTTTTTTAATTAATTTTTTATTGTGAAAATACTGTACAAAGGGGTTACAGTTACATGAGCAAGAGAATGAGTACATTTCTTATTCAGCATTTAAGACACTTGAAGTATTATATTTTCTGTTACTTGTAACCAAAAAGATCCATTTGGCTCTCCTGCTGACTTCTAGGTCTTATATATACTTATACAGTACAAAGTTTTCAACGTGCAATACATGTGTATGTGTGTGTGTGTGTGTGTCTGTGTGTGTGTGTGTGTGTGTGTGTACAGTAGCAATAGGAAGGGTAGAAAGGGAGGGAGGAAACAAAAGAACATGGTTAAATATTTTATCCTAGATTATCAGAAAGGTTGAAATGGGCACATTTATTCTGTAAATGGCCATTTATTTCATGTTTAGTGATGCATTATGCCAGTTGCTGTGCTGGACACTGGATATTCAGAGTTCAGCAATAATCTAACGCTGTTTATAATGTAGTGTGTATGATTCCATCATACAAAGAACACTTGTCTAGGGTAATTGGAGAAAGTACAAGAGACATATAATTAAGATATTTTAGATATATCATTATAACTCCATGGCTTTATAATTTTCAAACATAAACTCTGCTCCTTAGTGTGAATACTAAGCAATCAAATTGAGAATGCCATTATATGTAAAGGAAATAGCACAAGACATATCTTTAAGGGTTCCTCAGCTTTGAAGGCCTTATGAAGCTACTAGAAGTGATATTAAGTATATGACTAATATTTCTTGTGTGACAGAAACAATAATTTAAGAATTTCTGTTCCTATTTAGAAATAATGCCAATTTAAGAAACCAATGTTTAAAACTCAATCACTTTGTATGTGTGTATATTTCTAACATGTAGATACTGCAGTCTATTAAAACTATTTTATTAATTTAAAAAAAAACCTGAAATGAAAGTGAGAGAAGGGGTGGATTAGGTTAGTGTTAGCAGGCGCTTTGTATTTGTATTTTTGTATTTGTATTTGTATGCTGTTTTGTAGAATGGGAACTTGGTACAACTACTTAAAGATAAAATTTTTTTAAAAAACTGAAATGTATATCACAAAATTGGTAAATCAAAACAAATGATCTTTGAATTTCTAGTTTGATCTCAGCCATGAGATTGTTAAATGCTATTTATTTTCTGCATGTTCTATCTAGGTAGTAAAATTTATTGGTTTTATTTTTGTTGAGGATGATGATTTTTTTCCTCACCCTATCTAAAAGTTATAGGAATGTCTTTTGTCTTATGCTGATTTTGCATATTTTAAAAGGCTAAACAGGCTGAGAGTGTAGCTCAGTGGTGAAGCAGATCTTTAGTATGTACAACACTCTGGATTCAAACTCTAGCACTGGAAAAAAAGGTATATACAATTATGTTTAATAATATCAAATAATATGTGCTTCTATAGTTATAAAGTAGAAAAAATTGTTCATCTTTATGTTACTTTTTCTTTTATCTATTGCAAAGCATCATTTTTCTGTCTAGTGACACAGATTATGGTCATGTATTTTGGTTGATTTTTCATGTATGTGATTTCAGTTGACCTCCAAATGATTTCTTCTGGGCTCTTAAAAGAATGCTTGTCCAGCTGCCTAATGTGGTACACTTGGCTTCTTGTACTACTCATCTCTTTGTCTACTGACACTGGAGGAAGAGACTCTTCTTTGGCTGCTGGAGATAGTGCCCCTCCCAAGTCAATTTAGCAATAAATGCCTAGAAAATAAAAAAGAAAATAATGCCAGTGCTTAGATCTGGCCTATATGATGGAAGATGAATAAGATGAATTTACTCTCTCCCTAGAATCCAAACCACATTATCTGAAGGTATATTTGCATCTCCAGTGAGGTGCTAGTGCAGCACAAAGAATAGTTCATAGATATCATCCTTCTTGAGGTTAAAACAGACTGAAGTAGGCCACTTTGATGGGGGCAGAGGAATGAGACAGAGGTAAAAAACTTAGCATATTTCATTCATAAGTGACTAGATCATTTACATCATTTGCAAGGCATAAATTAGTGTGTTGCAAAGAATATAGCACAAATAAAAATATGTGATTTAAATAGAGAATGGGGCAAATAGCTGAGAATTATTCATATGTGCAATGTTGTAGTCAGGTTTCACTTCTAATAAAATCTGATGCCTTAACCCTCTCCCTTACTATGCTCTATTATGTTCTTTTACCAGCCATTCTAGAAAACACACATTCCCACCACTGCCAGTCTTCTTACTCTTTCACTATCTTGCTAAATACCTTTAAATATGCACTCAGTGTCAGTAGACTTCTGGGTGCCCTGGAGGAAGAAGAGTTCTGCCCATGCGTTCATTCTAAATTAAGCATAAAGGTTAGTGTTCAATTGCAAAGATTTGCAAATAATATTTTCAAAACACTTTGCAATCTAAAAATTACTTTCCAAAAGCTAAATAGATTTTCATTTATTTCAATATAAGCTGTCTACAATAAGGGTCAGTGTTTTTTTTTTAGACTAGAAAAAACAGATTATAACTCTAGATGTAGATGATCAAATGATTGGTGGCCATTAAAATACCACTGGGAGTTGTTATTTGGGAATTTAAAAAGGCTTAAGTGAAAGGGATCATTAAAAATAGCATAAGGAAATATAGCTTGGGATGGCTCAAAGAATATAAATACATTTTTACTTTGGAAATTTTCCTATTTATAAAATGGAAATTTAATGAACCAAATGGAGTGATTATTTGTATTGCTCAATGACTTATTTGGAGAAGAGTTGATGGGATATGTAAAGCATCTGCCACTTTTAAGTGGTGACTTTAATAGATTATGAACTGTCTGGTGAAATGGATAACAAGGAAACAGAGGTCATGCATTGAATGTAAAATCAACTGAAAAATGAAGATGAACCAGCCCTGCAATTATAATGTGTTAATGGGGGAAAAGCATTTAATTTACAATTAGCAAAGCATCAGCATTCAAAGCACTTGCATTCTGAAGGCCATAGAAAGGAAATTTCATATGTGTTGTAACAAAAGGCATAACACGCTTAAGTAGCCCACAGAGTTAGTTAAGCTATGTTTTCAAAACCATGACATCAATAACAAGGTTTATGAGAAGAAGGAGACAGATGGAGGGATATCTCTTAGGAAATTAGTTGGTTGATCACAAAGTACACAGAGGATGGTCAGATTTCTGAGCCACCATATGTCACCATTTGTCTCACTGCTGTGTAGGTGTGGAAGGAGGAGTCACTCCACTGGGGTCTACCCATATCTCCTTTGCTTGACAGCTCATTCATTTATTCATTCCTACATGTGTTTCTTTATTCATTGAACACATATAGTTTCTGAGCAATTATGATGTGTGGGATTATGATAACTGGGAAAGAAAGACTATTGGGAGAAGATGAAATATCAGAGTAGAAAGTGGGAAAAGTTCTTTTTTTGAGGGTTGGGGGGTCCGCTCGGGGGGCTTGAACTCTGGGCCTGGGCGCTGTCCCTCAGCTCTTCAGCTCAAGGCTAGCAGTCTACCACTTGAGCCACCTTCCCAGCCCAGGGAAAAGTTCTTATACTATTTAGCGAGAGAAGATGACTAAACTTGGGCCACATTCTTGAACTTTTCAAGATTGCCAATTGTGTATCCAGAAAAGCTTGTTACAGAGCAACATCTTTCGATGCTAAACTGAGAACTAGGTACAATGGGATCACTCTTTTGACTTTGATACCAATTAACATGTTTGACATTGGGCCAACCTTTGAGCTTTCAGTGCCTTAGTCTTCTTTTCTAAAAATGAAGTTTATTGTGTAATATTGCTTGATCTGGTCTCACGCAACATGAGTTAGAGATTCATTAGATGAAAGCAGTGATCAGTGAAAAGCTCCTCCATGGTGTCCAGTGAAAAGTGTGACTAGCAATTTGAATGTCAGCTCTAAAGTTCTAATAGGGTTCATTTTAAAGAGGTCACTTTGTAAAAAACAGAAAATTGTATTCTTAAAAATCTGTATATATGGGCTGGGAAGGTGGCTCAGTGGTAGAGCGCTTGCTTTGTGTGCCTGAGGCCCTGGGTTCGATTCCTCAGCACCACATAAGCAAAAAGAAAAAAGCTGGAAGTGGCGCTGTGGCTCAAGTGGTAGAGCGCTAGCCTTGAGCTGAAGAGCTGAGGTACAGCGCCCAGGCCCCACGACAGGCCCCCCCCCAAAAAAATCTGTATATATTTCAATACTAGTAGATTTACAAATAAGATGCTACTGAGAGTTCACATATTTCTCATACTCAGCTTCCATTACTATTAATACTTTACATTGGTATGATGTTTTTCTCAAATATTGATGGATTATCATAAAGTAAATTTAGATTTCCTTAGTCCTTCTCCAATGTTAATTTCTCTAATCTGAGATTTCATTTAGTTAGCATGTCTACTTCGACTTCTCTTGCTGTTCTGTTTTGTCACTTTCCTGATTTTGATGACCTTGACATTTTAAAAATTATGTTAAAATGTATATCACATAAACTTGACCATATTAGCCATTTCAAGTGTATATATCAGTGCATTACGTATATACATGTTGTCACCAACATCCATTTCCAGAACACTTCTCACATTGAGAAATGAAAATAGGGATACAGGTGGACCCATTGCAACAATGAGATGTACAAGTCCTTATGTTCTAAACGAACTTTACAACTTTCCTGCAGGGTGTGGGGCAGGGAGGATTGTGGGGGGGGAGGATGGGAAGGGATGGGAAGGGGAAACAAAGGAGGAGGCTACAATGCTTGATAAGAAATGTACTCATTATCTTGCCCATGTAATTGTAACTCCTCTGTACAGTATTTTCACAATAAGAAAAAAGAAAAAGGAAATTGAAAATTTTGAAGTACACATACACTATTTCCTAACCCTCTGAAAATCCCCTTTTCCCTTTTGTCTCTTTTGACTAACCCATGAACCTCATTTGTCGTTTAGTATCTCATTTATTTCACCTTAGAATGTGTCCTCTGTGGTTCATCTATGATATACCATTGTGACTAAATTTCCTTCCTTTTTAAAAAACATACCAGTTCTGGGGCTTAACTCAGTGAGTGTGTACTGTTTCTGAGGGTTTTGTTTTATTTTTTTCCTCAAAGCTAGCACTCAACTACTTGAGACACAGTTCTATTTCCAGCTTTTTGTTAGGTAATTGGAGATCAGAGTTTCATGGACTTTCCTGCCTGGTGGCTTTAAGTGGTGATCCTCAGATTTCAGCTACCTGAGTATCTAGGATTATAGGCATGAGCCTGTGGTGCCCAGCATCCATTTCCTATCTATCTATCTATATCTATCTATCTATCTATCTATCTATCTATCTATCTATCTATCTATCTATCTATCTATCTATCTATCTATCTATCTATCTATCTATCTATCTATCTATTGTTAGTTGGTTGTGGGGCTTGAATTCCAGTCCTGCATGCTGTCCCTGAGCCCTTTTGCCCAAGAGTAGAGGTCTACCACTTGAGTTTCAGTGCCACTTCCTGCTTTTTCTGACTAGTTTTTTTTCCTTTTTTCTTTCTTTTTTTCTTCCTTTTTTATTGTGAAAATACCATACAGAGGGGTTACAATTACATGGGCAAGATAACTAGTACATTTCTTATCAAGCATTGTTGCCTCCTCCTTTGTTTCCCCTTTCCATCTCTTCCCATCTCTCTCCCCCCTCCCCTGCCCGCCCCCCACACACTGCCGCCCCTGGCCAAAGTTGTAAAGTTTGTTTTTCAGCATAACGACTTGTACATCTCATTGTTTCAATGGGTCCACCTGTATCTACTAGTTTTTTTTTTAATTGTATATAATAGTCTCATGGACTTTCCTGCCTGGGCTGGCTTCCAACCATTAACTTCAGATCTTAGCCTCCTGACTAGCTAGGATTATAGGCATAAACCACCAGTGCCTGCCTTTTCCTTCCTTTTTAATCTGATTATTATTGTATTCTGTAGTTATTCTAGATCCCATTTATCCCTTCATCTGTGGATAAACACCTGGCTTGTTTCTACCTCTTGGTTATTTAGAACAGGATTTCTGTAAATGTGGGGTGCAAATATCTTTTGGGGCCCCTACTTTCAGTTTTTGAGCTATACCCTGAAATCAGCCAGTAATTCTATTTTTAATATTTTGAGGAACCACTGTCATGATTTCCATAACAAGTACTTCCGTTTATATTGTTACCAGCAGTACACAAAGGTTCCTATTTCTCTATATTCTCATAAACACTATTTTCTTTATTTTTGTCAGCCATGGGCTTGAATTCAAGGCCAAGGGTGCTGTCCCTGAGGGTTTTTTTTCCCTCAAGACTAGAGTTCTACCACTTTGAGCCATGACTCCACTTCCAGGTTTGTTTGTTTCTTTTTTAGGTAGTTAATTGGAGGCAAGTGTCTCGGATCCTTTCCTGCCTGGGCTTGCTTTCAACCAAGATCCTCAGATTTCAGCCTTCTGAGTAGGGTTATAACGATGAACTACCAGTGCCCAGAAACACTTTTATTTCTATATTTTGGTCATCCTAATGAGTGTGACATGGTCTTTGGTTTGCATTTTCCTAATGACTAGCGATATTAAACATCTTTTCTTATGTTTGGTGGTCATTGATATATCTTAATTTGAGATATTTCTATTTAGGTCTTTTGCCCATTTCATATTCAAATTTTTTGTTGTTAAGTTCTGTAACGTTTTTTTTTTTACGTTCCAGGTATTAAAATTTTCTGAGACAATTGATTTATAAACATGTTCTCCCATCCCATGGGTTACCAAAGATATTAATTTGAAAAAAGCTTGTAAACCATTTGACAACAGAACCCCCAAATCAAGCACTTTCACTTATAAATCAGATTTTTTTGGTTTACTACTTTATTGTTATTGTTTCCTACTCAGTTTCATACTCAAAATGACTCAGAGGTATTTGATTCATAAAAGATTTGTGTGCAGTGAAAGAAGAGAATGCTAGGAGTAAATGGATAATTGAAATCTTTTAATCCACAGAAATATACCCAATTAAGATAGGTTCCATTTAGTGAACAGGTAGGCTATTGTTAGCTTATAACAATTAAAAATTATTCAACTCTCCATGTGTGAAAGAGACAAAATATCTTCAAATCAAGTTTCAAATTGTATACATATCTTTTTAGGAGAAAGGAGCTCAGGGGATGATACTGAGTGTCTTAGAGATGATCATCATAACACTTCACCAACAAACCTCACTATAAGGCTTCCCTTCCTCATCTTCCTTCAAACTGTTGATTTCTTCTTTTCTTTTCATTCAGGAAGGAACCCCATTCAATCAATAAGTCTAAAATACTAGTGGCAGAACTGGGCTTAGACTAATAGCTTATAACATGCTATTAGGAGCTTTTAGTAGAAAAATGTACATTTTGATAGAATTTGAAGATGAATAAGAGAATTATGGGATGACAGGGGCTTCAACTTTCAAGTTCCCTTCTGGGAACCATTTGATGGGCTTGGCCTTCATCCTTGGAAGCACTAAAAACAACATTTCCACATTGAGTAGGCCAATACTTACTAAATCAGATTTGCTCCAATGTAATCAGCCTCTTCATCACCAAGAGGCCTTAACAGATGTAAGTGTGTCTATTAGGGCTAGAGATGGATAGAAAAGTACTGAACAAGATGAAAATAGTAGAGTTCACTACTAATCGTAGTCCAGAGAGCCTTTCTTGCTCAGATGTTTAGGATTAGTTGTATAAAACAGTGAAGTGAGATACCAGCTATTTAATCCTCTCAAAAGACAAATGAGTTAAGTGTGACTATTATCACTCCAATTTTGCAAAAGAAAGAATTTGACTCTATGCAGGAAGAAATACATGTCAGGTGTTTCTGATCTCATAACTCTTGCTTCTAACCCAACTTTTCTCTCTTTGTCTCTCTTATCTGTATGTCTGTGTGTTTTAGTAGAGATTAACATGGGAAATTATAATGTGGAAAAATGTGTGACCGAAAAATTAAAACTGGAGTTATTCTACAGGAAGAAGAGTTAAATGACAGTTAAAGCATCCGCTTGAAGAAAACAGCACTTACCTTCTCAGTAACTCCTATAATATCATCTTCAGTTTGAAGAAAAGCAAAGTGAAATTGATAAAATATTTTTATTTGAAACTAAGAAGCAAATGTGTTTTTCTTCATCTCAGGAATTTAGATTAGGTAGTTGTAAAGCTGAAATGCAGAAACCAAAATCAGGTAGGGATCTATAGATGGATTATAAAATACCAAAGCACCAAAATATGAACATCAAACAAATACTAAGTAAAACAGCATTTGCAATTGCAGGATTGCTTGCCTTATGCTATTTCTGGGGATAACTAAAACATTTATCTGTTTATCCAGCTGTTGGACAACAGTTAGTGACAGCCTCTGTAATTCTGAAAAATCACTGATACTTTGAGAAATCCAGGCATTGTGCTCATACTTGTGTAATCACAGGACATAGCTCATTCTGGAATCTCTGTAGTATGGAAACATGGCCACATATGCAAAGATAGAATAAGGCATTTGCTTCAATTATAGGAAGATAATGTCTGTTTCCATTATGGTATTCTTGTAGTATTGTTTAGTCCAGGTCTTACCAAGCAATGTTTTTTTTTAAGCTTTCTTATAGAATTTCTGTTAACACGATTATGTTTTTAGGACTTGATATTTTTTCTTCTCTATTTCTATGGAGTACCTTCTGCCTTTGGAAATTAGAAAAAAATGATTGTGATAATAATATCCCAGCCCAGTCCCAGCTGAACCACATGATCCTATTCTTCTCCATCTGCTATGAATTTTGCCGTTTGACAAAGGCTTGACCTTTGGTACACCAGATTTCTCTTTGATTACTGTTCATTTTTACATTTCACCAATGTACTTTGGAAGGTATTTATCCTAATGACTTGCCATCTAAACAAGTCAGTTCTTTAGTTACATTCTCATCTGCATGTTCTATGCAAGTCTATTTGGTATGAACAGAATCACAGTTGTTTTTGGAAATTTGTTTCCTAGTACATTACAGTAACACAGAACCGTCCACATCATTTGCAATGTGTCGAAATGAAATGGTCCTCTAAGAAGTTTCCAAATAATGTTGTATTAGGAAATCTCAAAGTAAAATATTTTCAACTTTTCTTAGAATTTTTTGGTAGTAACTAGAAAAATGAACTTAATAACTGATTTTTTTCATTTTTTGACCTCTATAATTTCAGGCAATAATTATTAACTGTTAATATAATACAGACTTGGTGTTATGTGTTTTACATGTACTGTTTTCAGAGTCTTCCTAGTTTTTGTCAGGTCCACCATACAGATGCTGAAATTGGTGCTCAGAGTATTTCAGAAATTCTTCCAAATGCCTGGAGCTAATGATACAGGAACTGAGATTCAAAACCAGTCTGACTCTAAAGCAGATTATTTTTTAGCATTTCACTAATAGTAGTACACAGACTAACATGCTACTATAGCCATCACCAAATAACACAATTTAAATAATATAGAAATTTCATTCTGTTCAATATTGCAATATTAATGGGGACATTGTGCTCCATAAAGTCACTTAAAGGTGCAAATTTCTTTCATTCAGGACATCTCTGTGACCTAGGAATGTCCCTTAATTGAACAGGCATGCCCGGATAGTGTTTGTAGCTATATTCTAGCCCATGGAAAGAATAAAAAAGAACTCTATAGGTTTGTATTTTTATTTCAATGTATATGAAGAAGATGCACACATCCCTACAGTTCATATTATTTGCACTAGCTACATAGGCATACTTAACTGCATATACCTTTGACACTAGCAGCCAAGAATCTAACTTGGGTGCTCCTGCACCCTCAGTTACCCAATGTGATAGTATTAAGTGATGAGACAATTGGAATGTGATTAAACTATGAGGGATAACATGTGGCATCCATGCTCTAATGAAAAGTGTAACCTCATCTGGTGTCAGTGGCTCAAGAGGATCAAAGTTCAAAACCAGCCTAGACAGGAAAATCTGTGAGACTCTTATCTCCAATTAACCACAAGAAAACTGGAAGTAAGGCTGTGGCTCAAAGTGGTAGAATGCTATCCTTGAGCAAATAAAGCTCAGGGACAGAGCTGAGTTCAAGCCCCAGGACTGTCAAAAAAGTTTAAGCTCTTGTCCCTTTCAACATTTGAAAATGGATCAAGAAGGTGCCATGTTGGAAAGGGCTACAAGCAATAAATTGATGTTGTATATACATTACTCAGTCTCTGCTGTTTTGTTATAATGGCCCAAATGAACTTGGATGCAGAACTTGTGAGAAGAGAAAAATTTCAAGGGATATCAATCAGTCTGTCACAGTGCCCTAATATCTGTTGCTAATCATCATTCTCGCTTACAGAACATAAGAAATCAAGTAAACATCAATAGGAGACTACTTTCTATAAAAGAAAGAACAACTTTAACTTAGATATTCTGGTTATTGTGGGTATGATGATTTAGGGATAGAATTTACATAGATTTGTGTTTACTTGCACATTTATGCGAATATTTACTTAGGTTTATAGCCTTTGTTGAGAAGCTAGGTTTAGTGACCTTGATTATTTTAGTACTTATAATAGTCAAATTCACTCTGATGTAGTCATTTTTCAGTAGTTCCTCTCTTGTAATATTGACATCCTGAACTATCATGGGTAAATTCTTGCAAATGTGCCATTAGGTAAACGTTTTCTTTGTTGAGCATCCTACACCATTGGAAAGAAGAATGTATTAGTAATTCTTTAGCTGTGATGATTCTCTGACCTCTTCATTTTGTTCTAGTTTGTGTCAGTTGATAGGCTAGGTGTTGATTAAATAAAGGGCCAGGTACAGGTTTTATGGTTTATAGCAGCTCTATTTTGATATCAAAGGTAAATAGTATGTAGATTCCCTCCTATTGTGACCATAGAGACAGTAAACTCAAGAAGGCTTCTAGGAGTACTAGTATATTTTTTTACTTCTTTGAGCAAAGTTTCATTCTCGGGTCTAGGAAATGTACTTCCACAGCTTGATTCACTTGTAAATACTTCTTCAAGGGAAGCATTAAAAGCCATCCAAGATCACAGCTGAATGAACACAATTTAACAATCATGTCAAGAAAAACAAGCCAAACTTAGATCAAAAAGAACAATACCACATAGTTTTCTCATTCGTGGAATCTAAGTTTAAGAAAAAAACTGGACATGAAGATCAAAGTGCTACTACTTGAGGGTGGGGAGCGGGGAGCCGCTGGACTTGGGAGGGAGGGACACTGAAAGGGGTGGGAAGATATGATCAAAGTATATAGTACATACTCTAAAAGTTAGTAATGTAAAACATTTAAATTTTTTCAAAGAAATTAAAAAAGAAGGGAAGCAAGAAAGTAATACTGGGGTGAATATGATCAAAGTTCATACACACACACACACACACACACACATATACATATACATATATATGGAAGTGATCACACTAAAACACATCACTTTATGTAATTAGTATATTTAAACTTTAATAAAAATCCATCCAGTACTGTAGGCCAAGTGGAACAGGGAAAATTAACAGAAGGAGTAACAGGTTTTGTCTATGAGTTCATATTAGGGCTACAAGACAGGAAGTTGGGTTATTGAGATAAAGAGAACTGTGGAGATAGTAGATTTATTTAAGTATCTCTCTCTTCATTGTTCACTAGAGTATTGGCAGGATAATTCAGTTATCTTCTTTAAAGTTCCTGAGGGTCGTTCACTCTGGAAAGACATTGATAAAGGTGACTACTTTTCAGATGGAGAAGTCAATCCAATTGCTCTTGTTTATTTCTAGGGTTCAAAATCAAATGACTCTTCTTAGCCCAATGCAACAAAAAGGTATTCTACTTATATGCTTTCCCATCGTATGATCAATTTCAAAATTCACTTTTATTTATTTCAATTCAGCTTAAATGTCAAGGCAGCCTTTTTAATTGGAAACGATCCCTATTGAATTTTTAACTTATGCTGAAAAGATGGTTGCTGGTGGCTGGTTTTATGAGGTGTTTGGTGTTTTATTTTGGCTTAAATCTGTTTTTATTGCTCTAATATTGTCAGAAGATGCATTATCTCTACTGGAATTTCTAGTGCTCAATGTACAGGTTATCTTCACTATGACAGCTCTGTATCTTCAATGTCAGATACACAGCTCTCGAGTCATACTAGATTTACACATTCTATTATACTTCTATTGAACAACTCTTAATCTACTCAGAAGAAAACATGCTACAACCAGCAAATTTTATCCCCTTGCATTTAATGGGAACCTTTCTTGATGGACAATTGTATTAGAAATGCTCCAACTAGATCCAGCCTGTTTCAAAGATTCTGAAAGTTTAACCCTAAAAAACCACACGCTAGTTGGTAATTTAATATTGTCATAGACCCAAATTTTTACCCTGTATTTACTGGCTTATCCCTTCCCCCAGATGCCAGTAATTCTAGAGATCTTATCTAATGGAATCCCTGTTTTAGTCATTGGAAGATAGATTTTATTTACAATGGCATTTCATGCTGAAATTGCATGGCAAGGCATACATGTACTTCCTGGGATAACTCTACTGCATATGTTTATATTGATTTTATTTTAATGCATGTGTGGATTCATAAAGTAGTATAATGTATTATAATGAGGTTCAGAATTTATTAAATGATTTTATCTTTAGAGAAATATTTTTGAAATTAAGAGAGGAGGCAATGTTTCTTCTACAGCTTGCATTATTAGGTGGGTAAGGGCTATTATTCAGGCCAGTTCATTTTTCTCATTGCTTTTTCTGTCCTTTGGCTGTATGAATGTAAAGTAACCAGAGATGGGGACAGAGACTATTGCTAGTCTTCTTTATTGCACTATGGGGAAAATAACGCCTTCCTTGATGATGAAATGAACACCAAAATTGCAAAACATGTTCACTATATAGTTAGATATGGTGGTGAAAGAATCTGAATAGAAAGTACACTCTAGAATTATCCACAAATCAATGTTCACATATTCATCTGGTTTCTCTTTTTTTCTGTCTCATTCTCTTTCCCTTTCTCCCTTTCTTTTGTGTGTGTGAGGGGCTGTATTTCACTAACACTTTGTTTGTAGATATTAATATCTGAGAAATCTTTTTGGGTAAGGAAATATTTTTAAAACTTTCTTTCAACCACAAATGTGAAAAACATTCTTAGCTTATGATGGTATTAGTCATAATATGTAGCATAGTTGCCAAGCGCTCTGCTCAGGCTCACAGATCTGAAAAAAGAAGTTTCATTTTGACATGTCCAAATATGCATATAACATATCTTGATCAGGCTTACCCATTCTGTAACCCCCCTTCATCTCCTTACTTCCCAAAGCAATCTCAACAAGCTTTATTATCCAATTTTTACATATGTACATAAAGTATTTTGACGATATTAACTCTCTTTCATCCTCTCTTTTCATCATCCCTCCTCCCTTGGACATGACCTCTTTTACAATTCTGTCATCCATTTTTAAGCATATGCTAATTGCTCAAGGATTTTCACATGGTATTTTGCACATTCATGAGCATTATTTAATCAGATAATCAATATTTCTCTTATATCTTCCTTGGCATCTTTATTTAGTGGACATTTGCAGACATGTGTTATTAGGTTTAGAAATCTCTTATCCTAGAAGACCACCAGAAAAGCTAAACAGTAAGCAGAGCCTATCAGCAGACAAAAATAAGAGAATGAGGAGGATGAAAAAATTGGAAATTTGACATTTATGTTGGCATGACAACTCATTTACTAGCCATCTCTCTTTTGTTCACCACTCTTCTGGAAGTGGAAAAGGTAATCTGGACTTTAAGGATAATCACTTTCTTGAAATGCTAAGTATTTTAGACTTGAAAAAATTCAAATAACAGCTAGCAGGTAATCTAAAAAGAAATCATAAAACAGAAAGTCTCATTACAAGTATAATTGCTGGATATGATATCCCTATATTACTTTAACCTATGTTGGTACTTTCTATTGGAAGGGAAGATTATTTCAATTACTGTCAGAGAATTGGCTTTGAGAAGGACCACTACCAATCTTCTCCCTCCTTCCTTATTCAGATCTTCCACCTTTTGCTCTCAGTGTTGTGACCTTGAATCAGCCTTTCGTTTCAGTCCTACCTCCTTTTCCTCCCCTAGTCAATCCCCACAGTTAGCATTTTATATGCCATTGAATTTACAAGATTTATTCCAGAGGCTCAGCACTTCTACCTTGTTGCAGCTGCTATAGCACTTACCTCTTATCCTTTTCAAAAGCAAAACTGAACCAAAGGAGTGAATGTAGCAAAGTAACTACTCAGAAGCTGGCAGGATGTTATCTCTGAGAGATTGCTTAGTTTGCAGAAACAAATGCCATGCATGCTTCCATGTTGCTTAGTATGATTTGTCACTTGGAATTCTCAAGCATTTGATGTGAGTCCCTGCCTTGTTCAGCTTCTCATCAGAATGCACTACAATTTGTCCACTTCAAACCCACCAGGAACAAAGGGCATTCACTTTGACATCTGCTCTTCGGAGGCAGCCCATTAATACTGCACTCGATGTGTCAAGTTCTTAATGAAATACTTTTCTCTTAGTTCTTTTATCCACAATCAGATGGCCTGGATCAAGGTCAGTGCCCACCCGAGACTATTTTTCTTTTTTCTTTTCCCTTTTGACAGCCACCATATACCCTGCTTGATTCCAATCCACAGATCCTTTTTTGCTCAGGCAGCAGTAAATGTGGAACAAATATTGGGGATAGTTCAAACACTGTTAGTATACCAGGCTTCAGCCACTCTCAGAACTATGTCCTCGGTTACTGTCCAATCCAAATCTGTTCCAAAATGCTTCATTCACATTAATATAAATGGCTTTTAATATGGAAACTGTCATATCATTAAAAACCATAAAAGCTGGATATTAAGCCAGGAACTGGACAAATTTTATGTACATATGTTACCTCCTTTAATTTCTATAATGTCTGTGAGGAAGGTAGAAATTGAATCTCTGAGAGACTAAGCTACTAACTGTATGGGGTCACAGAGCATGGTAATAGAGAATTTACTGATGTTAATAATTTGAAATTTAACCCATTCTATGGCTTGTCTTTGTGATATCCAAATTATCAGAATAGAATACTACCTTTATAGTTTAGGGCTGTTTTTTTTTGTTAAATAAAATAAGGGTGAAGTACAAACACTACAACACCATAATGTCTCACAGTAAATCTGATAAAGCAATATGGCTACTCAATGACTAACAGGTGATTAGCATATACCATATGTTGCAGGCTAGATGGAGAGGGACAGTGATTTCATCATGTTATTCAGAATAGGGTACAGCTTAAAAGTTATGCATTGCGCATTACTAGTTTATTTCTGAAAATTTCCATGTAATATTTTGGCTCACTGTAACCATGGGAATCAAAACTACAGATGAACTCCTCTCTACAGTATCTTTACAATAAAAATATATATTAAAAACTATAGATAGGAAAATATTATACCTACTTAGATTAAAATATGCTGGGGGTAGAAAATAGATAAATGAAATGTCATAAAAATGTAAGATTACACATTTATAAGATTATTTCTTTGTTGCTTTGTATGTTCCTCCCCCACAGTATAACCCCTGCTTTCACTGTATTTGATGTCGGTATAATTTGTGGAGGGGAAAGGGAAAAACAAATCGTTTAAATAGGAATACAGGTGGACCCATTGCAACAATGAGAAGTTATGTTGAAAACAAACTTTGGTGGGGGGGGGGGGGGAGGGGAGCAAGGAGGATTGGGTGGGGGGGGCAGGGGGAGGATGGGAAGGGATGGGAAGGGGAAACAAAGGAGGAGGCTACAATGCTTGATAAGACATGTACTCATTATCTTGCCCATGTAATTGTAACCCCTCTGTACAGTATTTTCATAATAAAAAAATAAAAAATAAAGTAAAAAAATGTAAGATTAGAAACATACTATTTTATTCCAAGTAATTTATCCTAGTACTTATCCTAGCCCAAGGAACTCAATCTCATCTCCCTTCCTTTCTTCCTTTCTTCCTTTCTCTCTTTTCTTCCTCTTCTCCTTCTCCTTTCTTCCTTCCTTCTCTCTCCTTACACTCCTATAACCCTAGGTTAAGGTAGATGCTTCTTTGTCCTGTGTACTTTATTGCATATCTTGGTCATGATGTTTATTCTGTTCATTCACAGTGACTTATTGAGTACTCACTCTGTGCCAGGCACTGTTGTAAGGCACTAGGAAAAGAGCAGGGAAATTAAAAAGTTCTGCACCTTTGGATTTTATTTCCTGGTATATTTAGTGACATAAAATCAATAAATAAGTGCATGTGGAATAAAATGACAGATTATACAAATTTTTGTGAAGAAAAGAAAGCAAAGTGAAGAGCAGAATGGTGCAAGGATCTATCTCAGGAGAAAAACCTTTATGACAAGTGATATTTCTCATACAGATCAGTGATTTTTGGTTTATAGTTTTGGTTCTCCATTGATGTTCTATAGTTCTGGAAGTAATGGACCATACCTTACTTTTTTTTGTAGCCCCAGACAAGAGAACACACGAGGTTGAGGATATTGCCCAAAGCATTATTGCATTGGCATATGCAGAAATATGCAGATGTCAAGAATCTAGGTGATGTGGGGGTGGATAAAGGAGTGAGGGAGTTAATGCCCTTGGGACATTATTGCCAGAGAAGAAGAAAAAAATACCTGGTGATTTTTGAGGAAAACTTACATGTGGGAGTGACTGATGGGAACCATAGAATGGAAGATCATGAAGCTGAGTAACTGAAGAACCAGTGAAGCTAGGTGAGCTGTTCTCCAACTTGGGTGTACATCATATTGAATTAGAAAGACTTTAACAATAAGGTCTAAGATCCTAACCCTAAGAGATTCTGCTTGAGGGACACTGAGTAGATTTCAGAAAATGATTTTTTTTTTGCCTTGGCTCTCTTTTGTTTTAAAGTTTTTTTTTAATTTGTGCACATTGTTACAGGTAATTTTTTCCAATATGTCACAATAATATAGTCTTAATAACAATGAAAGCAATAACAATAATTCTTCTTGTAAGAAGCTTATTGGAACTTTTGTATTTGTTCTAAGTATTACTTATTTTAATCTTCACTAATGCTGTGATTTAAGTATTTCATTACCCCCACTTTATTAGCCAGAAAATTAAGGCTTTTAGAATTTAATTTATTTTCCAAATTTATACAACCAACTCTAGGTTTCTGGATACAAAGTCTGTGATTGTAATTTTTTTATCTATATCCTTAGTTCACTAAATATGTCCTGAAACATTCTGTGGAAATGTCATTAAAGAAAACATCATAGCTCTTGCATCTACTCTTTGCAGAGTTTCATCTTAGGCAACATACGAATGCAAGAAATTGTTAAAATTCAACTTTCAATAGTATATTCTTGCAATTTTTCCATTTAATGGGTTACTCTTCTCAGTTTACATGTGTGTTAGCAATTCTTAGCTCATTTATTAACCTTTTTGTCTCAAATTTTATACCCCTACAAATCTCTAAAATATTGATGCATGGTGATGAAAAGAACGTATGGAATAACACAAAGATAACAACAAAAGTGCAAATTAACTAAATGTAAGCAATAAAGTATCAACAACGTGAAGGTATACTTGCTGTGATAAATTGTCCCAAGATACTAAAAAGGTATCTGCCAAAGTCCATTAACCACTAACTGACTGGTTCCAAGTTTGAAGCATAGATGTTCTTTGAAGAATATACAGTAAGAGAGTAAAAGGATTTCTGTAAGGATCATGATAACTAATTTCAATATTCTAATACATTTCAAATTTGTGACATGTTTGTGCTCTGTCAAACCATTAAGGTTTCCTATAGTCTACTTAAAAGACTTTGGGGAAACCAAGTTCCTTGACTTTGTATCTTGAGATAATTTTAGATTTATAGAATGATTACAAAAATATTTCAAAGAGCTACTTGTTATTTATTAGTGTCTCCTAAGTCTGAAAATCCACAGAACCTTAGTATAATTACCAAGAGATGTAATGCTTTAAACTAAACTGCTTTAGTTCATTGGCCTTAATTATACTCACCAGCATTTTTCACTAATACTCTATTTCCATCACAAAATCTACTCTAGCCTGCTTAGTTATCCTGTCTACTTAGCTTACTGAATCTGCAACAATTCCTCTGGCTTTCCTAGTCTTTCATTAACTATGGCCTTGAGGCTTTCAAATATTAACTATTCAAGTGAAAGGCTTCCAAAAAATAGCCCTCATAAACAGGCTGGGATAGTAATACTAATATCAGATAAAACATGTTTCAAATTACAATTATAAAACAACGAAGAAAGGCATTTCATATTAATAAAGCGAATTCTTCATTAAGTTTCTGTCTGGTGTGGTTCCCTGGTTTTGGTTATTTTCTTGGGCTATATTCCTCCATTTAGTGGTTTTTTTTTTTTGTAGTGCTGGCTTCTTGTTCATGAATTCCTTTAATTTTTCTTTATTCTTAAAAATTTTAGTTTCTGCCGGGCGCCCGTGGCTCATGCCCGTAATCCTAGCTACATAGGAGGCTGAGATCTGAGGATCAGGGTTCAAAGCCAGCCGGGCAAGAAAGTTCTGAGACTCTTATCTCCAATAAACCACTAGAAAACCGGAAGTGGCGCTGTGGCTCAAGTGGAAAAGCGCTCGCTTTGACCTGAAGAGCACAGGGACAGCACCCAGGCCCAGAGTTCAAGCCCCATGACTGACCCCCCTCCCCCCAAAAATAGTTTCTCTATTGAATGTGAATACTAGTTTCTCTGGATATACCAGTCTGGGTTGGCAATTATTGGTTTTCAAGGCTTGGCTGGTACTTTTGCAGGCTCTCCTTGCATTGAGGGTTTGTATGGAGAGGTGCGCAGTGATACTAATTTTTTTTCCATTATAGTATAGCTCCTTCTTTTGATTTTTACAGAATTTAAGGGGCGGGGTGGGGCGGGGCAAGGCAAGGCAAGGCGAGAAAGAATAGTTATAAGGTTCTGAATTTTTGAGTTTGGTGCTATATTGACTTATTATAGTTTTACATGAAGATATTACATTAAGTCTGTGATTTTTCCATAGGCAAATAAATTGCCTTATGTAAATAAAATGCCTTATGTAAAAGACAAATATTTTTTTACCAATATCATCATCATCATCATCATTATTTATAATCTTAAATCTGTTAATGCTAGATAAGCTTCTTATTGATTTCTTGATAGTTCACATTGTACCCCATATTTGACATGTAGGTAGCTTCTCTGGTTTTAATATCTTCCTCCATAAAATAAAGATAGATGGGTGCCAGTGGCTCACACCTATAATCCTAGCTACTAAGGAGGCTGAGATCTGAGGATACTGGTTCAAAGCCAGCCTGGCAAAGAAAAATTCGTGAGACTTTTACCTCCTATAAACTACTCAGAAAACTGGAAGTGGCGCTGTGGATAAAGTGGTAGAGTGCTAGTCTTGAGCTGAAGATCTGAGGGAGAGCGCCCAGGCCCAGAATTCAAACTCCAGGACTGACAAACAAGAAAGAAAGAAAGAAAGAAAGAAAGAAAGAAAGAAAGAAAGAAAGAAAGAAAGAAAGAAAGAAAGAAAGAAAGAAAGAAAGAAAGAAAGAAAGAAAGAAAGAAAGAAAGAAAGAAAGAAAGAAAGAAAGAAAGGGTGTCTTGACACTATTATTGGGATTAAATTAGACAATGTATCTAAATGCACATAGTAGGTAGTTTAATGAAGACTGACTGTTCCCAGTCTTATTATGCAAGTGGAAATTCTTCAGATTAGAAATATAAATCTGACTGTACTTAATGTATTTGCAAATTGTTATGCCTCTGAGATAACTTTGGTCTCTAAATTATGTATTTGTTATCTGACACCAATAGGAAATATTTGAAAGAGGAGCATATATTTATAGCTAGACTGATGATTTCAGGAATGACACTCGGGTTTTTGTTGCTGGCTAAATATCTATGTGATGACTACAAGGGATAAATATGCCTCATGAATTGCAATGTGGCTTTGTAATTTAATTTTCAAAACGTGCATGTAAATTTCAAGTCGGAAAGGTTTCATTTCTAGTTTCAATTAACAGCAAACAAATAGAGCTAAGATATCTAAAAGGCTTTCACTGTAAGCTTATCTTGAAGTTACTAATTTATATGGCCAAGTGGGCTTATGTTTGCAAAGCCATCCCCTTAAGAGCTGAGGTTAAACAAGTGAGTGGCATGAACTATAAATGAATTGAAAATTGCCTTCTGTTCCAGCCCAGTGCGATGGTTCGTGTTTTGTAATGAGCCCTAGTTGGTGAGGTAACTCATGTCACCAGGAGGAGCTCTCCACAGACTGCTCCATTTGTCACTGCTGTGTGAAGGACACAATGGACTGGGAAAGCTGGCATGCTGCAGAATTTTATGATACTGTATACATGTGGTGGTCTCTCTTATCCAACTGCAATTCAACAATATGAAAATCCCCCTACGTTTAAATAATTCTAGGGTTGTGACACAACCTGACCAAAGTAAGTGCGTTAATGCTGACACTAAGATATTGCCTTAGCCAGTAAGCAGATGGGGTGAGGGGAAGAAAACTAAGCATGCTGGGAGAGAGACTGTAGTCATGATGGAGTATTCATCTACATGGCTATTTGTCTGGAATGCTTTGGTCTGTGCTGTGTGGGTCAATGCAGTAATTTTTCAACTTGGTATCTTTTTATACTCTCTGCCCTCACCCTTCTTTTTAAAGAGAGACCAAAAAGCAGAAAGGGTAACCAAAATCATTATATGAATCTTGTTGCAGTAAGCAGAAGCCGGCATTAAGAACTGAGTTCAGCTATTTGCTTTCAGAATGGTACTCTCAGAATAGTTTACAAGAAAATCACAAGGTCAGAGATCAGTTGGGAAATGGATCAACAAATTAAACAGTTTTCCACAAGGAAAACTGCTTTATTATTTTCTGTTATTATAAAAGTAGCATGTACTCATTCTAAAATCTATAAAGAATGAAATGAGTATAAATTGTAAGAAATCACCTATTTTTATTTCTTCCTCTTGCATCGGAGAGAGCATGTGCTAACCTTCTGGTATATCTCCTGTATTTCCCTGTAATATGTGCACAATGGTTTGTTTATTTTGTTCAGGAGGAATTTATAGATATAAATCCATATTTATAAATTTATACTTTAGGAACTGATGATTTCTATGCAAAATGGTCCTTCACAAAGCAGTGCTAATTTATACTCCAGCAACATATGTATGAAAGTGTCGAAGGTAGACATTGGTCCCTATTTCCTGCATAATGACCATATGCCAAGCACTGCTCAAAGTATTTTTTGTTGAGATATTGGGAACCTAACCCAGGGCCTTGGATATGCTAGCCAGTATTCTACCACTGAGCTACATTCCTGCTCTAAGTACTTAATGTGCTTTAACTTATCTAAACCTTGTAAAAACAAACAAACAAATCCTGGGAGATGGGAATTTTTAGCATTCTTGCTTTATAGTTGGATATGCTAGGGTTTCAAAAAGGTATCCAGAATAGCCATGAGGTTAAAATGGAATGTTTATCACACCTTTATACAGAAGAAAGGAGTAGTGTCCACCTCCCTTCTCCCAGGTCTTCTTATCCTTTTCCTTACTCTCTCCCTCTCCTGAGTCTCCTTTCATTCTCTTCCTTCCCTTCTCCCTCTTCCCTTCTCCTTTGAGCACCATTTCCCTCTTCTTTAGGGCCAAGGGAGAAACAACAATTGAAGGAAGAAAGAAGAATTTATCGGATAAAAAGGAAGTCCTAAGCAGATGTGAATCTTCAAACTTAGGCGAAATAAGCAAATATGTCCATGCATTATGTTCATTGTTAAATAAACAAAACATTACAACCTCTATAGTATGGGGATTTTGTAATTTGAGTTTATACCAACAGACAGAGAAAACAGTGACCACTATTAGACATACTTATATATTGAGGAGGTATACAAGTAGGATTCTTCTTCTATGGTTCTGGTTACAGCTCTTCCTTTTCCTCACTCAGATGACATAATGATCTTCATCAAATGAGCGGCTCTTGCAATCTTCTACTATGTATGAATATATGAATATTTATAAATGTAATACAGATAATAATTCAAAATCTCTCATAGTCTGTGAGCACTTTAAACAAAAATGTTTTTGTGCCAGTCCTGGAGCTGGAAATGAGGGCCTGGGTGCTGTCTCTGAGTTTCTTCACTCAAGGCTAGCGCTCTACCCCTTGAGCCACAGGCCCATTTCTGGCTTTTGGGGGAGTGGTCAATTGGAGAAAAAAGTCCTTGGGTATTTCTTTCCCTGGCTGGCTGATCTTCAAATCTCAGCCACCCAGGTAGGTAAGATTACAGGTGTGAGCCACCAGGGCTCAGGCCTATGGGCACTTTTTATGAAAGAAGAGTATACTGTTGATTTCTGTGTGATCATCTTTGTGAGTGTCAGTTGCCTCCTTTGTAAAGGATGGCAAAAGGACTAAATCTAAGGTCGGTTTGAGTTTCAGAACTCTCTACTTTTAAGAATTTCCTAATCTCTTTGACTTTGGGTCTTTGTGGAGGATCTGTTTTTATTTTACCTTTCCATGCCTTTTTTGGGAATTGATTAATCAATTACCAGTTTAGTATTGCCAAAAATGCTCTGTGACTGATAAAACCAGAATAGTAGTAGGCTCATATGATTCCAGAAGATTGCTTATCACAGTATCTTTGAATTTTCAGTATAACAAACACCTTCAGTAAAATTGCTCAAATCTCTCATTTTTATGAGTAATTGAGACATGGAGATATTTAAATGATTCTTACCCAAAGTCACACATCTAATTAGTAGCAAGGACAGAATAGACATCTGTCCTCACATCTCTTAACCTTTTCTTCGAGACTAGAGTATCCTAAAGCCTGTTGTGCTCAACAGAAATCCTTAATATGTCATAAGTGAGAGTAGGGGCATGAGGAGAAGGTGAGATTAATTTTGGGAATTTTATATCTGTCTAAAGAAGGCATGTTACACACTTGAAGACTAAGAATTTCTGCAGTATAGAATATTTCTAAAGTGCATGGTTTTGTCTAAATTTCTAAAACACATCAAATAATATTGAGAGGGATAATAACAACATTAGTATTTTCCACTGATTGAATCCTCCCTTTATGTTTTAGGCTTTGTTTCAAGCCTTCACATATATTGACATACAATGCTCACAACATCCCTATGAAGGTTATGGTCATCCACATTTATTTCAGAGTAGAAAACCAAGGCACTGAACAAGACAGTAATTGGCTCAAGATCACACAGTGAATATGGACAGCACAGAGATTGCAGACAAAGCAGTTTGCCTTCAGTGCCTGTGATTTTAACCTGCTATGCACAGCTCACTACCAGACCATTTGCCCCTGAAATGCTTATAAATACCTAGCAGAAAGAAGGTTCTGTAAAATCATGTTGGAAAATATTATTTTGAAATTGTTTCCAGGATGCATAGTAAAATGGAGTTATACAAAACACCATAGAACTGTGGAATAGCATAACTTGAATGGACCTTAGAAATCAACTCCATTGACAACAATGAGGCCAAAAAGGAAATTTTGACTTCACATATATGGCAGCTGGGACTATAGTCCTTATTTGCTAAGAATCTTTGGAAGATGGGAAGAATCTTAGTTTTCTTTATTGAACAAATGGGGTTGGTTTTCAAGGGCCACAGGAATTCCCTGTTCCCATCACCTAGCTTATAATGGGTCACAACAGGCATGAGAGGAAGAGCTGAGTACCTAGATGGGAAAAACAATTAATACAAGGTGATGTAAGGATGTAATCTTATATTGCCTTCATCTTACATATTAGTGTCTATATAGTACACTAGGCACATTTTGTGGTGCCATCCTGCAGGTTGAACTCAGGGCCTGAGTCCTTGAGGATTTTTGCTCGAGGCTAGCACTCTGCCACTTGAGTGCAGCTCCACTTCTGCCTTTTTGGCAGTTAATTGGAGCCAAGAGTCTCACTGACTTTTCTGGTTTAGAACTGCAATCCTCAGATTTTAGCCTCCTGAGTAGGTAGGATAATAGGTGTGAGCCACCAGTGTTCAACGGTACATTCTTGTTGAAGGAATATACAGTAGTAGATTGTCATTGCTTTTATATTTAGATTGGCCCTTTTTTCATAATTAAGGCTAGGAGAGAACTAATGGTAGGTTTTCTCTCTGTGAATCTATTTTCTTGCCTTTGGACTCCCAGGTTCAGGGGATCAGGGACAGAGAGCATGTCTTTCTTCATTTTTATGTTACTAGTATATAGTACAAGACCCATAACCTACTATTTGCTTAGGAAACTGTTGCCAAACAAGTGAGTATTCTGTACAGAAAGGGAAATGAATTGTAGAACTCTTTGTAGACTACTCAAAGTAAATGATAATTATTGATAATGTGTGTCATGATAATAAGTTTAAATTTGCAAGACCAATAGAAGCTAATTAGTTACTACTTAAGTTCTATAACTGTTATTTGGGCAGGTGTCACAGTTGAATGGTAGAAATTATATTTTTTTCTAACCAGAAGTACTTGATGACAGCCCATATTAGATTAGTGAATGGTTATTGAATTGAAATAGAAGAAAGGTAATATCTTATATTTGGATTTTCAAAACAGCAGGTCTTAATCACCTTTCTCTAAAACTATTATATAAGTATTATTGTATAAGGAAACGCATGGTCAGTAACTTACCATGAACATGAGCATGAGCAACTTAATGTTTAATGGAACTGCTATAACACTAAGATGTATCTATATTTTCCTAGTTCAGTATTCTTAGTCACTTTCCTGTTAGCATTAATCAGTGACATGAGGATTTGCCTTAGATCTATAAACTCAATTTTAGCATTAGAAAATATCTCAGATACTTTGTACAATTCTTGATGAAGCTTCAGATATTGACTAAATTACATGTATGCCTGGGCCAACTATGTTTAGAAAATTTATCTCAAGGATTAATGTATTGACTTATTTGAAAACTCAAAAATATTAGAGAAGGCTGAGAGCTGATGGTTCATGTCTGTAATTTTAGATACTCATGAGGCTGTGATCTGAAGATCACAATTCAAAACCAGCCCAGGCAGGAAAGTCCCAAGACTCTTTACTCCAGTTAACCACCAAAAGTCTTAAGTGAAGCTGAGGCCCAAGTTGCTAACCTAAAGCCATAAAGCTGGGACAGCACAGTTCCCAGGGGCTGAGTTCAGTTCCCATTATTAACACAAAAATTTTACAGGAGGAATATGATGTTTTTCATGAGTTAACAGCATTGTATGGGAGATATCATGAAAGTGCCTGACACCTTCAGAGAATAACCAACTCCAAAGTTGGAATTGTGGCATGGTATCTTCACATGTGGAAATGATGCTAGAGTTCAGACACTGGAAGGAACATTAAATAATTTCTTGTGATTCTCAAAGGTAGTAGCCTTTGAGAATAGATTTTTGGTATTCTGTTTACTGCAAGTCTTCCTTTTCCATTCCACAACCTCTTCAACAAATTTTGTGGTTAATTAAGTAAGCAGTGCTCCTATCTCCATTGCTAACACATTTTGTCAAGCTCCTAGGCAACAATGACTCCTCTGGGAGAAAGATGGGTCATAAATTTCATAATATAATAAATATTTGGATACCTATACATTAGGGATAAAGATCTTGATATATAATCTTATGAGAATAAGCAACTTGACTTGGAGAACAGATTTAAAAGAAGAACAAGATAGGATTTGATGTGTGTAGAGGGATTTATGCTATCTTTGACAGCAAAATTTTATGTTTTCACAAATACATGTTTATTTGTAAAGTAATGCTAAAGATTTTCCAAGTGATTAACATCAATTCACATTTTCCCTTAAAACTAGAAACAGACAAAGGAATAAGGTAAGATGCCTTCACTTGAGATAAAGAGTAATTCCTCTGTAACTGTACTCATTTTCTTCATTTCTCTGAGTTAATTAGTATCCACCATATTTATTGTGAATTTTTTCTGGCTCTACTTCAGGGTCCATTTCTTACGACTTCCAGATGTTTCCAGATTTGGAATAGTTCATAAACCTGGTATAAAAATAAATAGAGCTTTTTGTTTCCACTAGTCCTTTCAAGTGAACCCCCTCATAGGAAAATACAGTTTTTCAGTGGGAATGTGTGAATGAGTCCATTGGTACATGACAAGAAGATGGGAATACCTGCTCCTTTGTGCCTTCTCTGTTATCAAGGCTGCATGACATATTCTGCGTTAATGTCATAGGTAAAACTGTCATAGTAAAAACTGGTTTGTTTTTATGCCAGAACTAGATATAAGAGCAAATCAACTCTTAGGAAATAGTCAGTTCCAGCAAACTTTTCATTGCTGAACAGAGTTGAGAAGACATAATTATTTTCATGAAGGAAAAATATCTTTAAAGTAAGACCTCTCCTCTAGCTTTTCTTAACTGCACAACTGTATTTCCTAGCCTGTAAATCTCAATTCCTCAATATCTGAAGTTACTATTGCATGCCTCTTATTTTCTTCCACTATGTACAAATCTTAGCAATAAAAAGTGATGGATTGGGTTATTAGAAAAGAAAGTGGCTGTGGCTCTTTAGGGCTCCTCCACCTTGTGGAGCTGTTCTCTATGAGTTGGATCTCTCCAGGAGTGCAGATTTCTACCTTGTGAACCATTAGGTGATAGGGTATGTTGTTTGTAACTCTGGTTACACTGGGGACTCAGATACACTTCTGCTCCTGCTACTGGGATTTAGTCTGTAGGAATAATTTATATAAACAAATTGCTCCTGTTGGTGGGAAACCTGCCAAAGCCTGAGACAAAAATGATGTCATCTACAGGATCCTTAACTTAGAAGGGGGAATTGTGTGGAAAAGATGACAATCTGAAGTTCCCAGGCTGGGGTCAAAATCCAGACTAATGAAAAAGGCTCCTCTGTATGAAAACCATGTCTGGGAAGACATTGGATGGAAATTCCTACTTGCTTAGTACTGATTTTGCCATGAATCTTACTTTTAGTACAACAAAGCTGTTGCCTGTGGCATTTCCTGTAGAACAGTAGGCTGGGAGTTCAGAGACAAGAGTTCTAATTTCATCCCTGACATTATCTGGCTAAGTAACTTTGAGAAACTTAAATTATGTTTTTGTGTTCTATTTTCTATGACACAGGGTAACAATATCAGCCTGAGCTATTTTGTAGGAATGTTGTAAGACTAAAACAATCTAATAATTTTTCTAAAACCCTTTAAAAATGTAAACATAACTGATACTCAAACTGAAGGTTTTGTCAGCATCTGATTATTAATATTTTGGGGGCACTTCAGGAAGAATCTCTCTGTCATCTTTTCCTTGAGAAGGAAGATAAGTGATGTGATTTTCTTTGAGAGATATTATTGGTTATACAAAGTAGATAGTGATGCTAAATGGAGGAGAGAGCTTAGAGAGATGATGGGATGGACTTTTTTGGAGGAGCTTGAGTGGCTGAAAGGAAAGGCAAATTTCATTGGCTGGCCTAAGTACAAAAAAGCCTTAGATAATGAACATTGTTAATCTTAGTGGATTGGGGAAAGAGAAATAGGCTCTGTTGTGGGGTAGGTACTACTCAATCGGGGTTGGGCTCGCTAGGAGGATGAAAGAAGATGAATGTATTGGAAGTACATTGTTTACAACTATGAAAATTGAACAATGCAACCTGGTGAAATTGTTTGGGAAGGGTGGAAAGGAAAATAATAGAGGGGTTGCAAGATTGTAAACAATGTTATTCTCTTTCCAGGAGAACTAATATAAGCTAATGAAACAAGAAAAAGAAAAAATGGAAGGCAACTAGAAATCCTGTTCCACCACTCCACGTTGTAAAAACGTCAGAAGGAGCTTAGTCCCATGCTTACTTCCAGTAAATGAGTTGTAATGCTGATTCCTTCCCAAGGCCTAGAGTCAGTATGCAGACAACCAACTGTCAGTGAGAAGCCAATACTTTGGATAAAGCCAGAGATGTAAAAGCTGTAAGGAAGACAGTGGTTCTTCTCAATTCTTATTTCTCCTACAGATTATTAAGATATTTTCTTTCTCCATAAAGATCAAATACCACTTGGTAAATCCATTTGTCTACGACAATCTCTTCAGCTTCCAAGTTAAGGTTTGCTACAACAAATGAAGTATGTCCAGGGGAGTTTGTACTTCTCTGTGATTTGATATCAGACAGTTTACCTACTCAGCACAGGGAAGAAGTCTGACTTGTGAGAGCTCTGCCTCTTTTGATTTACTCCTGGGTTTTTCAAAGTGTATTCTACACATTACTAAACTAGAGGTTGACGTTTTATTTGTTTCTTTTCAGAAAAGGAATTCCATTGTTAAATTTCTCATATTGGAAGTTTGGTATAGAAGTTTGGTATGCATGTTTAGGATAGTGAAATTTAGAAGTATTTTAATAGCAAGGGATTCTGTTTGACTCGATATTTCATAAATTTAATTCATTTTCATATAGTAGCAATGAACATTTTTCTTCTTCAGTGGAAGGACATTAAGAGGTAGCTTTCTTTCCTAATATATCCCCAATTTAGTTTACTATACGATGCAGCAACTCTTTGGGTCTAAGATTCAGTATAGGTTAGCTTCTAAAATTGAAATCTTTGCAATAGGACAAAGATATGTTAGACCAGTGATGTTTTCAGCCCAAATGAACTATTAAAGTGCTATGATAATCCCACAAATTCTCCACTATAGTATAGTCAAAGAATGAAAATATTCAATACTACTGTATGCTCATTATGAGTCAAGCACTATAGAAAATGATGTTTCCTGTTAATTCAATCTTACAGGTCAGGTTAAATGACTCCCCATTTCTAAACCCAAAGAACCGAGGACTAGAGGTTACATAAATCATCCAAGGTTACAAAACCAGTAAGAGACAAATCTAGAATATGAATTTGGGTCTTATTTAACTCCAGTGGGTATGATTTGAATTTAAAATGTTTAAAGACAGACTCAGTTTTGTAACTTTAATTATTTGTGCCCTTCCTCAGTCTCATTATAATCCTATGCATTTATCAGTGCTCTGGATACATAGTCAAAGGCTTCCTTTTTTTGAAGGTAATAGAAATGTTTCCACATGCCTCTAGGTTACGTTGGCTGCAAATAGAATAAAAGATGACAACCATTTAATTATAGTTCATCATTATTACATATTAGTTATATGTTCTATGTGTGTTTCATTGGTCAATTAATTTAATCCTCACAAAATTCTATGAAGAAAGTACTATTATTACTTTTATTAACAGATAAAAGAGATGAGGTTCCCAAGAGCTTATTTGCATAAAATTACACAATTAGTAAACCAAGACTCAAAATCATGTCGCTTTGTTTCCAGATCAAGTGTGATAGTTGCTATATTGAGTTTGCTACAGTTTATTTTTCTCCTGACTAAAATTTTGGCTTTGTTATTAGTATACTCACCATCCATCTTCTAGCTCTGATATCCTGCTGAGTAACTATCTAGTTCATTGTTTTTCTAACTTGACTCTGTGTGCATCAAATTTACCTAGAGGCCTTGTGCAGACATGGATTGCTGGGTCACATGACTAGTTTCTGATTTAGGAGGCCAGGACTTGAAATGTAGAAGTGAACTGATAATTTTGATTTCAGAAACCATACTTTGAGGACCACTAATGAACTGTAATGGTTCATTTCATGAGGCTTCTTATAAACTCAGCTCATTTTCTCTTAATCTGGACTTTCACTGTTAACCAAAGCAGGAATTAAATATTTCCATTTTGATCCATTTAAAATATCATCTAAATGTACACATATCCAATTGACTTTTAAAAAGCAGTTTCACTATTCTATGTCTTGATCGTATGTTTAAACATCAGTAGATTGTCACACAGGTGTGATTTGAAGAATCTACCTCTAATTAATTCCCCCAGTGGTTTACATCCCTCCCCAATTAGCATTATACCTTAAAGGCTTTATGTGCTATTTAACTTAATTAAGGAAACATTATATTGAAGCATATTTACCGCAAGAATACTTAATGAGAAGAAGCTATAGCACTGGAGTTAAATATATGGAGTTTGTAATAAGGTTTGGATTTGAAACTCAACTTTGCCTAATAACTGGGTAACTGCTGAACTGAAATGACTTCTCTGAGTTCTATCTTTTGCCTATACAGTGTGTGTGTGTGTGTGTGTGTGTGTGTGTGTGTGTGTGTGTGTGTGAGAGAGAGAGAGAGAGAGAGAGAGAGAGAGAGATAGCATTGCAGTATTAACCTCCTAAGATTATAAATAAAATTATGTGTGTATCTAATGCCAGGAATTAAAACCCCCCAAAAACCTAATAGCAGCCAGTTCTTTAGTTTCGAAACCTGTGATGTACCAAAAAGTTGTTGCAAGAGGTGCATGACACTGTACACATTAGTGTCTGCACAATGAACCAGTATGAAGTAGCATGTATATGTGTGCTATTCCTTTCCAGCTTCTGTAGATGTTGATTTAATTTAGTAAAAGGTACATTTACTAAATAGATTTTTTTCTTTTTTTTGAAAATACTGTACAGAGGGGTTGCAATTACATGGGCAAGATAATGAATACATTTCTTATCAAGCATTGTAGCCTCCTCCTTAAATAGATGTTTAATTTGTTATGACCCCAAGTTGTATTTACATTTTCATCAATAGATATTAAAATAACAACTTTTGACATTTAAGAAGGGTATTCACAGCTCCACAGTTGTGAGGCATTGATTTTTCTGAATAATTGATTAATCTACAAGCAAAGAGCAGATTCCTGAAGGAGTTATCCCAGGTCAGTTTTGGTGAGTGTAGGAAATTGAAGAGTTCTAGAACACAGGTTGCTTCAGGAGAGCAATCTATGGATCTACAGGCCTACTCTAGTGAATTCAGTGTAATGATATCAGTGGGGAAGGAAGAATGGCAACAATAGCCTTTGTCAAAAATGTTCTGAAAAGCTATTGGTCAGCTTATCTTGTTTTAGGTGACTGGGAGTTTCAACACAATGAATATTCACAGGATCAGTGTATACAGCCTTCAAAAAAGAGTATAAAAATTCATTTGGGTAACACAGCCTGTCTCCCTGTGGGAACTGGGTGCCTAGTTAAGGAAAATGCACTGTTGCTTTATTCTGATGGCATTATCCAGTCCAATCACTCTGGAATGATCAGCAAAGGGCCCCTGAAATAGGAAAGAATTGGTAGCAGGAGTGAAATTCTTTAATAGAATAATTATCTTCTGGGATTTAGGCTCTGATCGCTACTTAGAGTGTGTGAAAATATTGCTGAATAAGGCACTGAGAAAATTCAAGTTGTCATTAAGAGGACTGGTGGTTGGTATCATTAAATTATATCCATTATTCAGATAAATGTTCCATGGCCCCTTACTAGTCTACCTTTATATCAACTTGAATATTCAGTTCGTGTGTGTGTGTGTGTGTGTGTGTGTGTGTGTGTGTGTGTATGTGTGTGTGTGTGTGTGTGTGTGTTTGTAGGGTGATGTTTATTTGTCTTGTTTTTAAGGAACAGATAAAGGGCAGACAGTCTTAGTTTTGCTGGAACTCTATGGATAATGTAAGTATTTGCAAATAGGGAGTAATACATATGTATATTTACATATACATATGCATATATATATATATGTATATACTCCTGGTCAAAGAGTACATGCATTTATTATTTGACACAGTGTGTTTATTGTAATTGTGGATGAATTGGTAGTTTAGGATTGAATTAAGGAGAAAAGGGAAAATTCTCTTTTATGGTTTTTTCTTCAAGAACAGCTTACTTTAGTTTCATGTAATTGTTACTCACAACAGAGTTACCCAACCAGTTCTTATTAATTTATCTTCCATATTTCCATTTTCATTTGCATTCACTCTTACATAGGCTATTTAAAATGATAACTCTATAACTAGTTACAAAAAGTCTGCAAATTCTTCTCAATAGATTGTATAACAACTATTTACTCTCAAAATATTTTCTTCATAAAACACAAACCCCTAGGTCCTACATACCTTTAAAAAAAGCATTCCTTAATACAGCCTCAAAAATATAGACATTAACATCAACCTACGGAAAACAACATAAAAAAAATCAATCCCCTTCCAGAGAAAAATGAACAAATCATGCATGCATTGTAAAGATAGATAAAAATGATTTTTTACATTTTTTGCTTTGTAAATTCTTTTACTACTAACATAATAAATTTTATATGTCTATAGTCTATGTACTTAACATAATATTTTTCATCATGGTGTAGGCCTACAAAATTTTAAACCATTTCAGTCATTTAAATTATAGTTTCATGCTTTGTTTTTTTCAATTAACACGTCAATATTTTTCCATGCTTGTCCATGTGATTCTAATTTCTAATGGTTTATGGATCTTGTTGATTTAGCATAATTTACTTTAGCCATCCTTTTTTTCCGATGTGTTGACTATCTGTGTCCTTATTTATTAATTTTCTCTTACAGTGATTGAACAAAACTTTGACTTATAATTACTATCTACTAGAATAGAATTTTTCCTTGACTATTCCCCTCCTCTCATTTTTAACTGGGTGGGTTTGAAAAGATGGTCAGCCAGCAACAAATCTTTACACACAGATCATAGGGGATACCTGGGGTGTGGCAAACATTCTGTTTTGTCATTATTTCACATATCTTCACTTAATTTTCTCACTATGTGTATTGTGTATATTTTTAAAGACAAAGTCAGTGGATTCTAATGCTGGCCTCAAACTTGTGGTTCTCCTCCCTCATCCTCTTGAATGCTCAAGTTACAGACATGTACATAAGAATGACTTGATTTATTTAAAGACATGGGATGAAGGAGGATGACGGATGGATATCAATAGTCTGTTCTTGGAGAAGTTAACTAAGGAAATTTTCCTTTCCTTCTCTCATCCTAATTTGGTTATTTAGTCTTAACCAGGTCTTCATGAACTAAAAACCCCATCCTGGGAACAGTGTGTTAATTTCTGAATATTTATTGCATAAATGCATATGTCATGAATATTTATTGCATGAATAGATATGCTCATGGCTAGCACTCTATCACTGGAACTATGGCTCTACTTCTGGTTTTTGGGGGTGGTCAATTGTAGATAAAAGTCTCACAGACTTTCTTGCCTGGACTGGCTTCAAACCACAGGTCTCAGATTTCAGCCTCCCGAGTAACTAGTATTACAGATGTGAGCTACTGACACCCAGCTTATTTTTCCCACTCTTAATGCAAACATTTGTGATGTTTGTAAGTTGTAGAAATTCCCTCAGCCCATTCTGTTTTTTTTTTTTTTTTCATTCAGTTAAAACTCCTTTTTTTTCTTTTTTTGGTCGGTCGTTGGGCTTGAACTCTGGGCCTGGATGCTGTTCCTCAATATTTCAGCTCAAGGCTAGCACTCTACTACTTGAACAGTGCCACTTCCAGTTTTCTGGTGGGTAATTGGAGATAAGAGTTTCACAGACTTTCCTGCCCGGGCTGGCTTTGAACCATGATTCTCAGATCTCAGCCTCCTGATTAGCTAGGATTATAGGCATGACCCACCGATGCCTGGCAAACTCTCCCATTTTTTTTTTTTTATTGTGAGAATACTGTACAGAGGAGTTACAATTACATGGGCAAGATAACAAGTACATTTCTTATCAAGCATTGTTGCCTCCTCATTGTTTCCTCTTTCCATCCCTTCCCATACTCCTCCCCTCCTCCCAACCGATCCTCCCTCCACAGCCCACCAAAGTTGTTGTTTGTTTTTCAACATAACGACTTGTACATGTCATTGTTGCAATGGGTCCACCTGTATCCCTAGCTAAACGATTTGTTTTTTTTCCCTTCTCCTCCACAAATTATACCAACATCAAATACAGGGAAAGTATAGGTTATACTGTAGGAAAAGGGCACACAAAGCAACATAGAAATCATCTTATAAATATGATAGAAACAATTACGTGAAAGGAAAAAAAAATTGAATATTTATCTTGTGGTTCATTCCACAAACATCAACTTATCTGACCTTTTCTGCTTGACTCACACATATACTAGTTATTGCAAATAAGGGAAACCATGGGACCTATGTTTCTTTGGGCTTGGCTTACTTCACTTAATATAATTTTTCCAAGTCTTTCCATTTCCTAGCAAATGGGGCAATGTCAATCATTCTGATGGAGGCATAGAATTCCATTGTATATGTATACCACATTTTCTTGATCCATTCATCTACTGAGGGGCATCTGGGTTGGTTCCATATCTTAGCTATGGTAAATAATGCTGCAATAAACATGGTTGTGCTGGTAGTTTTAGTGTGGACTTGTTTGTGATCATTTGGATAAATGCCCAAAAGTGGGATTGCTGGGTCATAGGGAAACTCTATGTGGAGTCTTTTGAGGAACCTTCATACTACTTTTCAAAGTGGTTGAATACGTTTACACTCTGACCAACTATGCAGTAAGGTTCCCTTCTGTCCACATCCCCTCCAGCATCTGTTGTTATTAGAGTTCTTGATTATAGCCATTCTAACTGGGGTGAGGTGGTATCTCAATGTTTTGATTTGTATTTCTTTTATGGCTAGAGAGGTTGAGCAAAACTCTCTCATTTTTAAGAAATGGCACTGCTCATTCTTCTAGAGCATTAGGTTTGCTGTTTCCCCAGGACAAAGAGCTTTCTTTAGGATACAATTGCAATGCTACCACCATTGTTACATTCTTTCTGATTTCATCTGAGGGATTAATACCTGTTTGAAAACTGTAAGGTCCTAGGCCAATTGATGTACTTTCATTGGAAGTTTTTCACAATGATTACCTAAAATTAACTCAGATATCTTTATTGATTTTGGTCAGTAAGGGTCAGAAAGGGTCTTAAAAGTAAGCAAAAACTGGCCTATCTGATTGCCTGAGTATACAATGGTATTCTTCATTGAAGGAGACACTCAGAAGAAACCTAATGACTCACTTTGATGGCCAGGACAAAAATAATCATGAGGAGTGAATAAACCTTACTTCACAGAAGATTGTGCTAAATGATTGGTAAATTTAAGATATGTTTGAGATTATTTAGCTTTTCTTCATTTGTATCATCAAGTCAACAATTATTTAGCTTCTCTGTTTAAGAACATGTGCAGGGGTGGAGGCATGGCTCAGTTGGTAGAGCTCCAGCCAATGAGAGAAAGCATCAGGTACTGAGTGTGAGTTCCTGTCTTGGAACAAAGAGAGAGAGAGAGGGGAGAGAGAGAAAGACAGAGAGACAGAGAGACAGAGAGACAGAGACAGAGAGACAGAGAGACAGAGACAGAGACAGAGAGAGATAGAGAGACAGAGAGACAGAGAGAGACAGAGACAGAGAGACAGAGACAGAGGGAGACAGAGAAGAAAAGACAATGTGCAAAGCACTGTGGGAGATATAACAATCTATTAAATTTGTTCTTCCTTCAAGCTTAAATTCTAGTGAAATGACAACACATGAAAAATTAGGTAACACAGGAGATAAATAGTTCAAGACAATAATAGAAGAGGTGTCATGAGACAAACCATTATTATTTGACAAATGAATGGTACTGACGAGTGTTCTAGGAGATGCAGGAAGATAGAGCTGAGAGGCATACAGAGTGCTTTTTATCCAACTCAGCTCTCTACCTAAAATGTCCATTGTGCACATTTCTTCCTACCTGGAAAATTCCTGTTCACCTTTTGAGGTACATTCCAGACATTGCCTATAGAGTAGTTTTTAGTAATTACCCAATTACATTTAGTCATTCTATCTTTCAAAAGTTCATACAATCTTAAACTCACCCAGTCAACAAAAATACATAGTATATTGGTATAATTGTTTATGCATTGGTCAAATTTCCCCAGTGGTAGGGGCAGGTTGATATTAACTTGACTTTTTGTTCCAAGAGCCTACCTGAGAGCTGGATATCTATTTCAACTCAATGTTCAATATGTTTCTTGAAGTGAAATTACAAAAGTATAATGAAAAGAATATTTGACTTGGAGTATCAATTAAAACTAGACCTGGCTTAGGAAATGTTTGCTTTTTCTGAATTATGTACCATTTCATCTCTGCATTGAATAAAATGATCCATGAAGTTCTTACACTGAAAGCTATGTCACATTAGAGTCAAGAGACTAGGCGTAATCAAAGGTTTCCTATAAATGTTGCTGACAACAGTAAAATAATAGTAGTTACCATTTACTATTTATTTCCTATGTACTAAGCACATAATATGGGCTATTTTATTCAATGCTCCAAATAATCCTGTGTGATAAATACTGTTTTACAGATGAAGAAACAGTCTATAAGAGGTTGATTAACTTGCTCAAAGGCATATAGGTAGAGAAAGTTGAGGTAGGGAATCTAGTACAAGTCTTTTGAACCTAGAGGTTTGTGTTCTTTACAGCCACATTTTCCTGCACATGAAAATCACCAGGGACGTTTTTTTCAAAAGCAGTAATGGTCAGATTCAATTCTGTGGAGATTCTGGTTAAATTGGTGTGATGTGGTAACTGAATATTGGCAGTTTAAAAAAATCTCCCTAGGTGATTCTAATACATTACCACTATGGCTTTATTATTGGCATTTGATGTTTATGTGGGTCTTATGAAATGGTAGGCAAGTAAAAAGAGGGCATAGAGGAATTCTTTTTTAAGTACTAAGGTAATGTACAAATAGCTAAATGTGTCATCTTTCTCCAAGCCCTAGGTATATTAGATCCACTTAGAGCTGAGTGTGTAGAGCAGGTTTTATCCCTGATGCAATTGCATCTGGAAATATTTTCAATGTAATTTCTTGGTTTGTGAGAGAGAAGACTTCTGCATTGGCTGCTATTAGATGCCCAGCCACTACTCTTCTGCCAGAGGTCAGTGGGACAATCTATTTTCTAGAGTAGCAGGTTCTTTTTATGCCATATATTAGCCTACAAACCTGTCACTTGCTGAGCATCAGTTTATATCTGAAACCAATGAATCAGATTTTCTGGGTGAGAAAGCTTGAATGAAAAGAATTCTGAAAATGGCATGGATTGGCTTTCTCTTATTTTGCAGTACAGCTACAGCACTTTTCATGGGGCTTGCATTACAGCACTTCTGGAAACATTCTGTTCTGGTCAATGTGTTAAAGCAAGCAGCTTGTTGGAGTCTTGGCAGCTGCTGCTGTTGATGTTTGGGGTAACCTCCTATGGGCAGTATCCCTGAAGGGATAGAGAACTAGAAAGATCTTGTTAGTAAACTCAGTGGCTGAATAGCTCCTGATTCTGAAAGACTCTATAGTGAAACTTAGGGAACCTTGATTAGGAAGATTTCAGGGTCTTCAAATTGTTTGCCTTTTGTCAGCATATCACTTAGACTCAGGAGGCAATATACTTTCTACAGACAACTTAATCTTTTGGCTAGATTATCTATAGGCTTTAAAATACAATTATCCCTCTGGGAAGTCATTTGGGGGTATTCTGGAAATGCACTACAGAAGAAGGTGAAAATGTGTGTCTCAGTAAGTTGGTAAGCAGTATCTTGGCATGATTGCCTCTAATTGGCTTAGCTTCAGAGATTTCAAGTTTTAAAATTGGAACAATATCACCTTGGGTCAACCCCAAACCCATAGAAGTCAATTCATGCCTCTTTCCTTTCAGCTGCATGCTCACATCCAAATAGACTGTAGCAAATTATGTTTGGAATTGGTAATTCTTTGTATCTTGGTAGATTTTTCTAAAATATTTGTACCCAGCTTCTATGCACCCACAACAATGATAAACAGGTACTAGGCTTAGAAGAGAGGGCAGACTGTGAGAAAAAAATGGTATGGTTCTAAGAAGCAAAACATTTATATTCCTCTTACCTAACAGTCAAATCTGTCCTGTGCAATGAAAGAATAGATAGCATACTATCAGGAAGGTATGAGAGGCAAAATATTCAGCCAAAGGAGAGGCTAATGGAATCAGGAAAATTCAGATTTAAATCTTGGCTCTACTACTTGCTCATGTGGATTATCCATTTGACCTTTTCATATATTTCCTCATATAAAGTTGTTGGTAAAATTTAATGAGGTACTGTATAGGTCGTGTTTAGTGGACAGTGGATACACAACAAATGTAGCTATTATAATAAGAATATGATTTTTATTGATTTTATCACTACCATATGTTTTTTACCATCCCAGACTCCATAACATTTTACTCTGCCCACCAGTGAGGTGTCCTGCTTGTTCCATGATCCACACTTCTCTATCCTATACCGTAAACCTTACCTGATTTTGATTCAAGCCATTTGGATGACATTTTCTATTACATGGCAATTGACTCCACTATTTACCAATGAAGTAACCTCTGTGAACCTTATATCTTCAATTGTAAAATTAAAATGATGATATTGCTTTCTTTATGTGGTTATTAACATGATCAACTAAAATAATCTGCATGAAGGGATTAGTACAGGGCCTGATTTGTGGAAGATCACTGTAAATGCTGGCTGCTTGTATTTTTGTTTGTCAAAACAAGAAAGAGAATAATTGGCAGAAAGAGGTCAGGTGATACAGGTTAAAGTGATATTTCTTTCATGGCAAAGGCCCCCAAAACTACAGGGATGGTTGTATATAGCAGGAGATAAAAGCCCAGGGCACCAGCAGTAGGACATAATGATTTTTCAAGGAATTTTAGTCATTTTTTTCTTTTATTTTTCCATCCTGGGACTTGAACTCTGGTCCCGGACACTGTCCCTGAGCTCCTTTGTGTTCAAGGCTAATGCTCTCCACTTCCAGCTTTTTCTGAGTAGTTCATTGGAGATAATCTCACAGACTTTTCTGCTTGGTCTGGCTTTGAGTCTGGATCCTAAGGTCTCAGCCTACTGAGTAGCTAGGATTATAGGCATGAACCATTGGCACCTTCTTTTATTTTTGTACTCTCCTGGTCTTTCCCAGCTCTTCCAAACATTTTATTTTTGAGTCTGCCTACTCATCAGGGGACAAATAAATGATCACAACTCCTTTGTTTTCCTAAATTTTTTATAGAGATACTAGAAGAAAGATAGGTTACTTTCCTGGAAATATTATTTAGTGGGGCAAAGCTATAGGACTGTTTGAGGTCTACTTCTACATGCCTCTGGTAGTTCGATGAAAGAGGGGTTATCTTGATTATAAAGTAGTATACTTGGCTTTAATTTGAACAAAACATCATTTAGATAGTGGTGGTTTTTTTCTTTGAAAATGCTCAATATAAAAATTAAATCTTATAGTGTAGCACAAGAAAAAATCCTTGCTCATTTATCATATGGTCACTCTACCAACTCCAAACCTACAGATAATCATTGTTAAATCTTGATACCTCAGAATTTCTTTGTCCATACATAAATAAGTATGTATACAAAATAAAAATCTTATAAAGATGATAATATCTGCTTTAACTCTTATAAAATAGTTTGTCTTGAAGATTTTCATGTTAATACATTGAACTCGGTCTTGAAGAGTTTGGTTTCCTTCCATTCAAAATTTTTATGAAAAAAAAGTTTAAATGATAATATCTTAGAAGTTAATTAGAGTTGGAGGGTCAAGATATGAACCATTGTTGGCTAACTCTAAAATCCAGGTTATCAGCTTCTGGGTATTGCCTATGTTTCCACAAGTTAGTTGCTTGTATTCTTGTTTTCTATACAGGTGGTACTGCATGAGGTAATAGTAAAATCTCAGAATTGGAAGGGACATCTGAGACAGGTAACTTTTCCCAATCTGACTACCAACAAATGTATATAAAATTAATTGCTAAAGGCCACATTAATGGCCAACAAAGGAGGTTCAATTTTAATCTAAAAGCAGGCAGGAGTTATTGAAGGTTTATGATCAATAGGAAAGTCATTGGGGTTAGGTGGATGGAGTCAGTAGGCAGTGACAGAATAACTATAAAGCTCTTTTAGTATGAATAATTCTAATGGCTACTGGGCTAAAGAATAGAGTATAGATGTAAGAAATATCAGGAAGACACTGTTTCTAGAGAATGGGTACTGGTTGGAAGTGGAGAACTAAAGAGCAACAAAAAGAGATAATGACCTCTTCAAAGTTATTGTCTGGATTGGTTGGAATCATTTATAAATAATAAAATAAATACTACAAGAAAGCATAGTTTATATTTGGTATTTCATGAAAATAGATATGTAATTAGAAACATGCAAGAAAGTTTAGAGTATGTCACACTAGGACTTGAATAATAGTCGTTTTGGGGATTCAGTGTCAACAATCTTCTATCTTCTTCACACATGCAGTATAGCAGGTTTGTAAGGGAGCTTAGAAGTCATGTATTCTACGTCCTTTATTTTACAAATAAGACCACTAGATGGACAAAATTGGCTAGTACTCAACGTAGTTCCTTAATACTGATGAAAAATCAAGTCTACTCTCAGTTCTTATGCTTTCTTAAATATTAAAGGCTACAAACTATAAATGACCAGGTGGTTGGATATATTATTGTTCACATATACTTGTTGCCTCTGTGTGGGAGAAGATTATATTCCTTTCTCCCATTAATGCCAGCTTTGACCATACAACCTACATTAACCAAAGTAATGTGACTAGACGTAATATACAATGCTTTTTTTGTCGATCGTGGGGCCTGAACTCTGGGTCTGGGCTCTGTTCTTCAGATCTTCAACTCAAGGCTAGTGCTCTACCACTTGAGCCACGGCACCACTTCCAGCTTTTTCTGCTTATGTGGTGCTGAGGAATCGAACCCAGGGCCTTGTGCATGCAAGGCAAACTCTCTACCACTGAGCCACCTTCCCAGGCCCCCATTACACACTGCTTTTGAGAGGAGATTCATAATATAAGTGTGTAGTTTATGTGTACAGTTCGCCAGATTATCATTTTCTTCTTTCTTGAGGTCATCAATATTTTAATAGAAGTTAACTTAATCAGACTGAGTTCCAGGTTGAATATAATATATAACAGAGACCCGCTGATCTGTAATGGAACTATAATGCAGAGAAAAAAACAGTTTTCTTTTTTTATTTGACTATGGTGGGGCTTGAACTCAGGGCCTGGGTGCTATCCCTGAGCTCTTTTGCTCAAGGCTAATGCTCTACCATTTTGAGCCACAGCACCACTTCCTTTTATGAGTGACTAATTGGAGATAAGAGTCTCATGGAGACTTTTCTGCCTGCGCTGGTTTCACACTGGGATCCTCAGTTATCAGCCTCCTAAATAGCTAGGATTAAAGGCATGAGCCACTGCTACCTGGCTCATATTTTTTGTACACTAGTATTTTGTGGTCAAGTGTCATTGCTTCATAAGATAACATGTATTAACTGATATAACTTATGCAAATTTGACAAAATTGAATCTATGGCCCATATTTAAAATATTGGAGACTTAAGAGAAAAATCCAGACAGATTTCTGATGAAAAATTGGAGAATTGGCTGCCAGCATTTGATCTACTTTTATGCACAGAATGACATGGCTTGGGTTAAATAAGAGTTCCCCCTTAAAATCATGAGCTGAGTCTATAACTTTATGCCTAGTATTCACTACTTAATTATACTGAACACCCACTTTATCTTTGCTTTCACTTGCACATTATCTGCTGCCTGCCTTTTGTAAGTTTTTGAATATGCCAATTTGGCCTTATATCATATTTTTTTGCTTCTCAGGGAGAAAATACTAGAGATGAAAAGAACAGATGACTGAAGATAGAGATTTAGGTAATACCCACCTGCAAGGGTGAGAAAAGAAATCAGTGGGAAAACAGATAATAACTGCTTAGAAAGCAAAAAGAAAAGTCAGAATTGGATGGCGATCAAAACAAACAAAAACAAGGGGAGAAAAATGGTCAGGAAGGAGAAATGATTAACATTAGGTAAAACCACAGAGCTCAAGAATAAAGACAGTGGGAAAAAAAGCTGGGCACGTGTGACCTTGGAGAGAATAATTGCAGTGCTTTGGTGACTGTTGAAGCCAGAGGAGAAGAGATTAAGGAGCAAAGAACTGCTGAGGAAATGAAAATGTTGAGATAATTTTTTTCCACAAGTTTGGCATTGAATGGAAAGAACAAAGCAATTGATCTAGAAAATGGCAGCAGAATGAAGCCAAAGGAATTTTAGTTCCTTTGTGGGGAGTGGGGGAATGTTAGAGGAACAAATGCTTATACAGTAGAGTGACAGGGAACTAGGTGATCTCGAGACCAGAGTCTGGAAGATATTTGGGAGATATGAATGGAGAACATGCCTAAAGCAGTTTGGGAAACAAAGGATATAGACTTTTGTCTAAATGTATTATGTGGGATGTAGACTCTTAGTGACTCATCAACAGTGTCTCAGAAGACACTAATGTTTTGGCCCCATGGAGGGAAGGAAAAAATAATGACCTGTGGATAAGTTCATAGAGAGTCTGCTCTCTCTGGTTACAGTCTTAAGCGAAGAACAGACAGGCACTGACAGAGCTGATAACCAAGAGACTAAATGCCATTTGTTGCAGGAATTCAAGCCCTGGGCTCAGATGTGATCTAGGTGCCATTCTGGCCCTCTTTTCTGTCAGTTCTGCAATTGTACTAATACAAAATGTCTCTTATTTCCCATAGGTTAATGAGTTTGAGGAGGAAATTACAGAGTTTACTAGGATGGCAGGAAGGGCAATGCAAATGGCCTGCTGAGAAACTTGAAATGCACCCAAGGGCTTTGCATTTCATTTCAAGAGGCAAAATACTGCTCATCAAACAACAGCTTCTCAAGAAGGAATCCAAAATAACAAAATATGCTAAATTCAGTAATTTTCAGGTTATGATCCTAGACCCCTGGAGACTTTCCTGGTGGTCTGCACACTGGGTCATTATTATTGTTCATACTATGACAGTGCCTATACTTCTATCAAAGTGGGATTTAACTCCTGCCACATTAGCATCTCATTATCATACTTGTGTTTAGACAAGAAATGTCAACAGACTGCTATGCATGGTGAAGATCATGCTATCTTTTCTGCTGTGACCACAATGAGAATATATCCGGGTACTTTCTAGGGGGGTCTTAACACACAATGAAGACAAGATAGTGCTGTGTTTCAATTGGTTCTATCAAAAGCAACAACACTTACTATATTTAGTAAAGTCTGTTTTGTGGAACATGTACCCATGCTCCACTTGAAATGAACTTGAAGTGAAATCTGATAGTAGTTGTCCCATAGGATCATTTACCTATAGGTGGGATTGAAAGTTAGAACCAAAATTGTAAATGCTGTCCAAGTTTTTAGGGTCAGAGTTACCTTTCCATTCCTTCCCCAGGTTTGTTTTTCTGAGTGTTGGATGGGGTAAGAATATAAAGTAGGATGGAAGGGTGGGTGGGAAATGACCCACCTAAGGAAGGAGTGAATATGCAGGGAGGGAAAGAACTGACTCTTGGTCTATAGAATATTTTAAAAGAGAAAGAATGACTACTTATTAAGCTAGATGCCAATGGCTCACACCTGTAAGTAATCTTAGCTACTTCGGAGGCTGAGATCTGAGGATTGCAATTCAAAGCCAGCCTGGGCAGGAAAGTCTGTAACAATCATCTCCATTAATCACCCAAAAAGCTGGAAATAGAGCTGTGGATCAAGTGGTACTGTACTAGCCATGAGCAAAAAAGCTTAGGACAGCCCCAGACCTTGAATTCAAGCCCCAGGATGGCCCCACACAGAGAGAAAGAAACAAAACAACAACAACAAAAACCAATAAAGGCAGACTTTTATATTCCAGCCAGACTTTTAATGAGTATTAGAGAACAATAGAATTTTTGAGAATAATTCTATTGTCATCCCCTCCCTCCCCTGTAGATTTTTTTTCCTACAAATAAGCCAAGTTTGGAGGAATGGGTTTAGTTGAAACTTTCACTCCTTTGTATCATATTCTACTCCTTTGTGTAGCAGTTTACATTATATATGGATGCTTTGCCTTATTTCTTCATCAGAGAAAGTGAGAGCTAAGATGTATTCTTTATGAGTGACCATATCACTTTTTGGTTCTTATATCCTCTGAAGCACCCAAGGAGGAAGAGAGGACAATATAGTAAGACTGTGATATACGGAAATAGGAATATGATATAAATGAAAGGGACAGATGTCAAGTAAAGTCACAAGTTAACTATCCAATCTTGTGATTGTTATGAAAAAATGACAAGAGCTAAGGCGAGAGCAGTGTGTGAAGATGGAACTCCTTGATATTACCAATCTATTCTTAGAAAACCAAGATGACAGACTGAGTTGCCCATGTTCTTAGCCAAAAACGTGGGGAAGAGATAAAGCTAAGAAAAAAAAGAAACAAAGAAATAGGAAGAAAGTACTATTGTTGTACGAATTGTAATGATCTTTTATTTTTGTTTTTTTTTTTGTTAGTCGTGGGGCTTGAACTCTGGGCCTGAGTGCTGTCCCTCAGCTCTTCAGCTCAAGGCTAGCACTCTACCACTTGAGCTATAGCACCACTGCTGGTTTTCTGGTGGTTTATTGGAGATAAGAGTTTCACGGACTTTCCTGCCCAGGCTGGGTTTGAACCGTGATCCTTAGATCTCAGCCTCCTGAGTAGCTAGGATTACAGGCATGAGCCACCAGCACCCAGCGAATTGTAACAATCTTGATAGCTTAAAACAACACACATTTAATATTTGGAAGGCAAAAATCCAAAATGAGTCCTTTGGGGAAAAAGCAAAAACAAAATAAAAAACCCAACAATAACAGCAGAAAACAAGATGTGGGCAGGGCTATACTCCTTCCTGTAGATATAGGGGAAAATTTGTTTCTTTGCCTTTTCCAGCTTCTAGGGTTGTTTCCATTCCTTTGCCTAGGGTCCCTTTTCATCTTCAAAGACCTAGTAACCATATATCGATGAACTCTGTGGAAAGTATGCAGATGATGTAAGAGATAGAACCTAGAAATATTGAATGATATCTAATACTATTCTGAAGATGTAAAATAATTTGTAAATTTTATGATAGATAGATATCCTATGAGTACAGTCATGACATTTGAAAACATATTTATGATTTATAATGTATATATCCGCACATATAATGTATTTATGTTGGAGTGTAAGTTTGTATTTTGCTGAATTCTGTGACTTTGGATGTAGTGTAAGATGAAGTCCATAGAAGCAACATCATGACTGTCCTTGTACTTTTACTTCTAGCTCCTTCTACAGCTAATTATTTAATTTAATTCATCCTCTGCTTCATAACCTTCTACTTCAGTCAGGGACACCTTGCTCCCTCAATATGTGCCCCTTACCCTTTGTCCCTCTACCAATATCATGAAAATTTCTGAACATTTAATAAAATGTTAGAGTCAAGGACAGCATGTATATATTTTAGGGGCAGAAACGCTACTCAGGGAAATCCTCTAAATATTTTGTCCCATTCCAGTTAAAATTTATATTTGAAGATAATATTTTTAAGATTCCCTGGAGCCAATTCCTTAGAATTGCTCAGATATGTGACTTTCTTCAGAAAACAGCTGTCTTTCAGAGTATTATATGACTTACCTGAGTTTTCCTAACTTATTTTTGCCAAAGTTTTATTCTCACACAGATTATTGTGAAATTCTAGTTTATCTGTATTCTTTCTCCTGGGAGTTATTTTACAAATGTATTTTAGGTAAACCCAAAAAAGCAACTGGACTTATACTAGTTTTCTATTTCTGTTATTGAATAAAGATTTCCTGAGTTTTGCCCTGATAATCATGGGTAAATGTTCTCATCTTTGTATAAGAAAAAAGCTCATAGCCACTCAATCAAAGAATGCTTCATCAATCATGTCACTTTCCACTTATACCAATCCTTCTTTCCAATAATTGCCACATCTCTTTCAGATTGGCTTAGAAAAAAACAAATGAGGCTTTAAAACTGGGAATAACTTTTGTTCTCAGGTGCCTAAGGTAATGTCATCTTAGCACAACAAGACCTTACTAACATGAACTCCAGGAAATGGAAACAAGGTTTTTTTTCTTTGTTTTTGCTTTTTTTTTTTTTGTTTATTTATCTGTCTTTGGGATGGTAAGGGGGGGGGGCACAGAACTGAAGGGACAAAGGAAGAAATGTAACAGTGATACTCACTAGACACTATTTTGAAAATGAACTATACAACTTGTGGGTGGGTATGAGAGGGGAAAACTGGGAGAGAGCAAAAGAAAGAGTGACATTATCCAAAAAGAAATGTACTATTTATCTGACATATAAATGTAACCCCTCTGTACATCACTTCTACAATAACAATAAAAATTCATAAAAAACTGTCAAGGTATGATGATGGGAACATGAATACTGGGCAGTAAATACAAGGTGATTGTACAGTCTGCTGCTTAACATTTGGGATGCTGGAATCATGAAAAGTTGATTTTGCTTCTAACTCTAACACTGATAGCTTTATGACGCTATTCAGATTATTTTAACCTTTCTGAATTAACCCTTCTTTTTTTGGCAGTACTGGAGTTTGAACTCAGGACTTTGTCCTTCCTAGGCAAGCACTCTACTATTTGATCCATGCCTTCAGACCTTTCTTCTTTAGTTTATTTTCAGATATGTCCCACTTTTGCCTCTACCTCTGCCCCTTACATAGCTTGGATTACAGGTATATACCACCACAATTAATGTATTTTAGTTTTTCACCAACTTTTTTGCTCAGATTATCCTCTCATCTGTACCAACAAGGCTGTGATTACAAGTCTGAGTTAACTTCCTGTATCTGTAATAATGCATACCTTAGCATGATAATTGCTTTACAAGGACATTTCCAATGAAGGACATTTCCCTAGGAAACCAAGTAGCTGTCCATCCAAAAAATCGTAATACAGGGCCACATTTTCTGTCCAACTGAGATAAAATACATTAGCAAAGTTGCACTCTGAAGCTAGTTTTAGTTCAAATGTAGCTCTGTATTCAATAGATGTGTGGCCTCAAAGGAAGTTATTTTACCATTCCAGGTTTAGTTTTCTCATCTACAAAATGGAAATAATAGTGGCGCCTATTTTAAAGGCTTGATATAAAAACTTAGTGAATTAATATGATGGTTCATCTTATCTGAAGTATATCTTTTCCAAGACTCCACAGTGAAGCTCTGAAACCATCGTTTCCATACTAACCATAGTACAGAACCCTATGTGTACTGTTTTTCCTATCTATGATAAAGCTTAATTTATAAATTAAGTAAAATAAGAGATAATCAACAATAACTAATAAATAAAACAATTATGGAAATTTATTTCAATAAAAGTTGTTAAAAACATACATGGGTTAGGAATATCATTTGTTAGTGGAGTGTTGCATAGCATGTATGGAGTGCTAGGACCATTACCAGTACCACTAGAAATGATGAATTATTTGTTTCTAGAATTTTCCACCTACTTTTTTGGACTGTGGTTTTCTTGAAGCCAGATTAAACTTGCAAATAAGGGAGGACTACTACCCAAGCAAAGCACTTATAACAGTGCCTGGCATACATGAAATATTCAACCAAGGCTGTCTCTTTTTATTATTACTGATCTCACAACTATTAATAAATAAAGATTATTAGATGTAGAGATTGAAGTAATGAGAGGGTTCTAGAATGACTCCTAAGTTTCTTGCCTGAGCAATTGGATCTTTGGTGGGACCAATCTGAGCTGGAGAATACCAGGAGCAGCTGATTTTGGCTTGTGTCTGGGGATGGCAGGGCTTGATTTTTGACGTATTAAGAGTAAGACTCCAATGGGATATCAAAATAAAGATTTCAACTTGGACCATTTTTTTCTATGAGTCTGGGGTTCATAGAATTATGGACCAGACATATGAATTTGATGTAGTTAATATACTATTTTTTAGGATCATGAAATTGGGTCAGATAATTAAAAGAGAAAATTTTAAAGTAAAATGGAAGGGACAGAATAAATCTCTGGGTCATGAGGAACCAGGCATTGTTAGAAGGAAACCTATCTTTCATATTCATTGTAAGAAGAATCTATCAAGAAGGAAGAGGTGGTTAACAACAAAATGAAGACAGTCCTATTGAATTTGACCCCCTTAAGAAGTCTGAGTATACTGTATAAAGGAATGAAATGCTTGGTACATAGTCCATATAAGAATGGTTTCTTTTTAATCATATGGGAGATTTTCATAATGTGTATATGCCAGTAGAGAAGATTCATTAGAGAAAAAAAATCTAGAGAAAATATGAGGGAATGGGATTCAGTGTAGGGAAGACAAAGGTTGGCCTTTGACAGGAGCAGGAACCTTATTTATTTGACATAAGGTACATAGCTCAATGAGTAACTGTTAGGTTTGTTACTGCTAATTGAAGAGCCCTGCTGTTTCGTAGAAATGACAGTACAAACATGCTCATAACCAAAGACCTTAGTGGAATGAAAGACATTAGTAAGTTGAATGACCTCTATGCTAAGCTGAGTGTCAGTGGCACGTGCCTATTATTCAGAAGGCTGAGACTTGAGGATTGTAGTTCAAGGCTAGACTAAGCAGGAAAGTTTGTGAGACTTATCTCCAATTAAGCTGTATGGCTCAAGTGGTAGAGCATTAGACTTGAGCAAAAAAGATCTGGTACAGCACCCAGCCTTGTGTTTAAGCCCTTGGACCAGCACACACAAAAAGTAGAGCTCTGTGCTAAACAAAAGCATAAAAATATCATTCCAAGATATAACCACATTTGATTAGAGTGTCCCACATAGCCAAACCAAACATTTTATATCATGGGAGAATAGGAACTTTTTTGATTATGATATACATAGACAAGCTATTTTTCTTTTAGGACCTGTACTTGAAAGTAACTGAGAAATAGGTAGATCTGGCTCCACTGAGATTCATTATCACATCTATTGCTGGATAATTACACATCACTCTTCCAGTATACATTACCCTATAACATGCATAAAGGAGAGAACGAAATATGTCTGTTCCTTATATTTATTTCAACAAAATGTGCTTTCATATGTTGCAAATCCGCAGTAAGAACTTTGATTTACATTGTTTTAATGTTGTTATTGTCTGTGTTCTCAATACAATAGAACAGAAAGCTTTGAGTTATAAGTCCTTTATAAACTAGTCTCATTTGTTAGGATCTGATGTTTTCCCCCAGCATCCTGAAATATTTTTTGACTATTTATCTGTGAGTTCAAATATGTTTTGTGATTTCTTTCAAAAGTACCTCACAATTTCCCACAGACTTTTATTTCCCTAAGCATCCAATAATCCCTAAGCATTCCAACAATCATCTAAATACTTCATTATCAACATTTCACATGGCATACATACTCTAGAATCAAGGTGGGGAACCTCTAGCCCATGGGCTCTATAAAGCTTGTGAATTCACTTGGTATACAAGAAGCAGACAGGTATGCTTTTTGCATACTTCTCATTTACTGCCCATGGCCATCTGCTTGAATTTATAACTTTGTGTGACCCTCAAATAATATTATAAATATTGCAGCAGCTGTTGGCCTAAAAGGTCTCAACCTTGCTTGAAATGTTTGTTTGATATTGTATAGAAGTGATGGCATATACTTTAAAACTGTCGACTTGTTGTTTGAGATCAGTATGGTACAAAGAAGGGAAAGGGGATGGAGAAAAAGAGTGGGAGAATGGGAGGGAAAAGGAGAGAAATAGAGAGGAAAAGAGAGCAGAGAGCAAGAGCAGGAGAAAAAAAGAGAATGTGAGAGAGACAGAGACAGAAAGAGAGCTACTTCAGGCTACTTCAGCTACTTCAGGATGCATGGCTTTGAACATTCCTAGTGTTTAATATTGGACTACCGAACTCAGCCTTTGGTTTCTGTGAATATTTTCCAGATACTATGTCTTCCTTTGGAGGATTTAGCCCTGTTTAATCTGGCACAGAACACTTTGTGCTTGATTGATATAATTCATGGCCTTGTCACAAATGATGAATCAGGTGTGCCTTCTGATTCCTGAGGCCTATATTGTTCCTCATTGTAGAGCATGATGTGGGGTAAGGCAGTAAGATCTTACTATCCACAACCTGTTACACTATAATGCTACCATCCATACTGAGAGCTTGTCTTAGTCTCTACAGTATTTCTGGTTGGCACAGCAATCATGGGAGGAGAGAAAGATATTTATATCTCTGGATCTAAGTTCTGAAATAACCAGAAACTCGCTGAGCATTTATGAGACCACTGTCTTAGTTTCTCTCTATTTCAGTTTCCTCATTTGGAAAGTAAGAAAAATAATCACTTTACTTGTTTTGTGAGGATTAAACAAAATGGCTAACATAGTAATGAGTACATATTTGTTAAATATTTAATTCTATGTTCAGAGCCACTAACAGCTTCATACAAATTTCAATTTCTTTCTTTGTTTTTGCCAGTCCTAGGTCTTGAACTCAGGGTCTGGGCACTATCCCTGAGCTTTTTTTGCTCAAGGATAGCAAGCTACCACTTGAGTCACAGTGCCACTTCTGGCTTTTTCTGTTTATGTGGTATTTAAGAATCGAACCCAGGGCTTCATGCATACTAGGCAAATATTCAACAATTAAGCCACATTTCCAGGCCCTTCAATTTCTTTTTTTAATATATATTTTCATTGTAAAGATACTGTACAAAGGTGTGACAGTTATATGAGTAAGGTAATGAGAATATTTCCTGTCAAGCTTTGTTACCCTCTCCTTTGTTTTTCCCCTACCATCCATTCCCTTCCCACCTCCCCAACTTCTCCCTCCTCACTGAAATTGTAAAGTTCGTTTTCAACATAGTGTCTTGTACATCTCACTGTTACAATGGGTCAACCTATATCCTTATTTCAGCATTTTGTTAGTTTGTTCCCCTCCCCAAATTAGAAAAATGTATATACAAGATGCAGGACACTGAACTCAAATGTAGTGGAAAAACAGGAGTTATACCATGCGGGAAGAACATACAAAAGAAACAAAAAAAATCACACAGTACATTAAAAACAACAGCAACAAAGATAAAACTTCTTGTGTTCCTATGTTGGGGTTCATTTCACTTAGCATCATCTTATACAGTCATATGTACATAGCTTTTGACCTTTTCTGCTTCTCCTAAACATATACTACTTATTGCAAATAAGGTAAACCATGGGACCTATGTTTCTTTGGGCTTGGCTTACTTCACTTAATATAATTTTTTTCCAAGTCTTTCCATTTCCTAACAAATGGGGCAATTTCATTCTTTCTGATGGAGGCATAGAATTCCAGTGTGTGTGTGTGTGTGTGTGTGTGTGTGTGTGTGTGTGTGTGTGTGTGTGTGTGTGTATCACATTTTATTGATCCATTCATCAACTCAGGGGCATCTGGGTTGGTTCCATGTCTTAGCTATGGTGAATAATGCTGAGATAAACATAGTTGTGCTGGTAGCTTTACTATGGCCTTGTTTGTGATCATTTGGGAAAATGCCCAAAAGTGGGATTGCTGGATCATAGGAACCTCCATACTACTTTCCAAAATGGACGAATAAGTTTATACTCCCACCAACAATGCAGTAGGTTTTCTTTTTGGCCACATCCCCTCCACATCTGTTATTAGAGTTCTTGATTATAGCAGTTCTAACTGGGGAGAGATGGAATCTCAATGTTGTTTCGATTTGCATTTCTTTTATGGCCAGAGAAGTTGAGCATTTCTTCATGTGTCCATTGGCCATTCTTATTTCCTCTTCAGAGAAGTCTCTCTTTAAGTCTTTAGCCCACTTATTAATCAGGCAATTGTTACTTTGAGGATTTGTTGTTGGGGGATTTAATTTTTTTTTTAATTTAATTTAATTTTATTTGTGAACATACTGTACAGAGGAGTTACAGTTACATGGGCTTTAATTTTTTGAGTTCCAAATATATTTTAGATATGAGACCCTTGTTTGTTGTTTGGCTAGTGAAGATCTTCTCCTAATCTGTGAGCTTTCTATTGATCTTGCTATCCATGTCCTTTGCTATGCAGAAGCTTTGCAATTTCATGCAATCCCATTTGTGCAACCTTTCTTTGATTTATTGTGTTTCTGGGTTTCTATTAAGAAAATTTCAGCCTGTGCCAAGGAGCCCAAGAATTTCTCCTATTCCTTCCTGTAACATTTTCAAGGTGTCTGGTTTGACTTTAAGGTCCTTGATCCATTTGGAGTGATTCTGGTGTAAGCTGATATTTAAGGATCTAACTTTAGCTTTCTACAGGTGTTTAACCAATTTTTCCAGCACCATTTACTGAAGAGGTTGTCTTCCATTCCACTTTTTCAGCTCCCTTGTCGAAGATTAGGTGGTTATAGGTCTTTAGGTTCATTTCTGGGTCTATTCTATTGATCCTCAGGTCTGTTCTTGTGCCAGTACCAAGTTGTTTTGGTTACTTTGTAGTAAAGTTTGAAATTTGGGATTGATATTCCTTCAGCCCTGCTCTTTCTGCTAGGGATTATTTTTGCTATTCGGGGTCTTTATTGTTCCATATGAATTTTTGGATTGCTTCTTCTATTTCATTGAAGAATGAGGTTGAGGTATTGATAGGTATCGCATTGAATTTGTAGATAGCCTTTGGTAATATTGCCATTTTTGCGATTTTAATCCTCCCAATCCAGGAACATGTGAGATTTTTCCACTTCCTTAGTACTGCTTTAATTTCTTTTTTCAGGTTTTTAAAGTTTTCATTATATAGGTCCTTCACTTCTTTAGTTAAGTTAATCTCTAGATATTTTATTTTTTGTGGAGCTATTACAAAAAGAGTTGCTTTCCTGATTTCCTCTGCGCTCTTCACGTTATTGGCATACAGAGAAGCCACTGATTTTTTTTGTCGGTTATGGAGCTTGAATTCTGGGCCTGGGTACTGTCCCTCAGCTCTTCAGCTCTACCACTTAAGGCACAGCGCCAGTTCTGGTTTTCAGGTGGTTTATTGGAGATAATTGTTTCATGGGCTTTCCTTCCCTGGCTGACTTTGAACCATAATACTCAGATCTCAGCCTCCTGAGTAGCTAGGGTTACAGGTGTGAGCCACTGGCACCTGGCTGAAAAGCCATTGATTTTTGAGGGTTAATTTTTTTTTTAATTTTTATTTTTTGTGAACACACTGTACAGAGGAATTACAATTACATGGGCAGGTTAATGCGTACATTTCTTATCAAGCATTGCAGCCTCCTCCTTTGTTTACCCTTCACATCCCTTCCCAGCCTCCCCCCTCCCCCCAATCCCAATCCTCCCTGCTTCCCCCACCACCACCAACATTGTAAAGCTCTATTTCTACATGACAACTTGTACTTCTCATTGTTGCAACAGGTCCACCTGTATCCTTAAACGACTTGTTTTTCCCCATCTCCTCTACAAGTTATACTGACATCAAATATAGTGAAAGCAGGGGTTATACTGTGGGGGAGGGATACAAAGCTACAAAGAGATAATCTTATAAATGCGTTAGAAACAAATGCATGAAAGGTAAAAAACATTAAAATATATATCTAAGGATTCATTTTCCTAACATCACATTATCTGACCTTTTCCACTTGACTCATACATACACTAGATATTGCAAATAAGGGAAACCATGGGACCTATGTTTCTTTGGGCCTGGCTTACTTCACTTAATATAATTTTTTCCAAGTTTTTCCATTTCCTAACAAATGGGGCAATGTCATTCTTTCTGATGGAGGCATAGAATTCCATTGTGTATATATACCACATTTTCTTGATCCATTCATCTACTGAGGGGCATCTGGGCTGGTTCCATATCTTAGCTATGGTAAATAATGCTGCAATAAACACAACAAATCAAAGAAAGGTTGGACAAATGGGATTGCATGAAGTTGCAGAGCTTCTGCATGGCAAAGAACATAGCTAGCAAGATCAATAGAAAGCCCACGCTCATATCTAAAATATACTTGGAACTCAAAAAATTAAATCCCCCAACAAAAAATCCTCAAAGAAACAACTGCCCAATAAACAAGTGGGCGAAAGACTTAAAGAGAAACTTCTCTGAAGAAGAAAGAAGGATGGCCAATAGACACATGAAGAAATGCTCAACATCCCTAGCCATAAAAGAAATGCAAATCAAAACAACATTGAGATACCACCTCACTCCAGTTAGAATGGCAAAAATCAACAACTCTAACAACAACAGATGCTGGAGGGGATGTGGACAGAAGGAAACCTTACTTCATTGTTGGTGGGAATGTAAACTTGTTCAACCACTTTGGAAAGCAGTATGGAGGTTCCTCAAAAGACTTCACATAGAGCTCCCCTATGACCCAGCAATCCCACTTTTGAGGGTTAATTTTATACCCTACTATTTTGCCAAAGTTTTGGATCGGATCAATTCAATTTCTCTTTATAAACAAGTATTTATTTTCATAACAAGTAATAGTGCATAAATGTGATGTATCACTGACAAAAGTTTCCCAAGTAAAAATCAGAATGAAATTGCAAAACAAATTCATTTTAACAAGGTCCTAAGTTTTCCAGTTAATTTGTCTTAAATTTTTATGTATTCTGATCATCAATTACATTATGTGTCTTCTGAAACAATTAATATGACAACTTGTAAAATTGTTACAAAGAAACAAAACATGTAGAACTGAGAAAAATATGACCATGATAATAAGAATAAAAACGTGTTTATATATTTAGTGCTAAAATTTGCATTATTCATGAAATAATTTGCTTCACTGTTGTGTCCATTTATAAGATGTGATTGTTTCTTCTGTTCAGTGTACGATTCATTAGAACTACATCATGTTCTGGCATACTAAGCCATGTATAGATTTTTGGATAAGCAAGAGGTAAAATCATGCACTCAAAATTTGCTGTATGATTCTGACAACATACCATTACAAAGAATAAGCATTTAATGTATGGAAACAACTTAAATACAATATTCTATGCAATGTTCTGGATAGCCCTGTGAGACAAATGTAATTCCTGACTTACAGTTATCAACACTGAAATTCAGAGGAGCCAAATACCCTGTTTTTAGTTGTGCAATTGTTAAGAGGATTCCTTTCTAGCCTTCTTTACTCCAGCTCCCTATGTTCTTTTCCTTATACAAGGTAAACTAGGGGTCTTCTGATACCAGAATGGTAGAGGAAGCTATGTTTAAAGATCATTCAATGGTCAATCTAACTCGTGCCATGGAACACATGTGAAAGCACAAGGTAATGAGGAGACTCAGAATGGGCAAAGGCTGAAGGGACTCTTAAAGCCTCATATTCAGAAGTATATTATACTGAAAAATTCATGGAAACTCCGTTAGAACTGCAGGTCGGTTCAACTCAATTGTTACTACAGGCCTACCTCAAAGACTGGTACGAGAAAAGGCAAAAGTCAGTGTTGGGAAAATACATCACCATGTCGAATGTTTCAAGTTTTTTAAAATTATTTTTATTTCTGGGTGCTGGTGGCTCACACCTGTAATCGTAGAATTCAGCAGGCTGAGATTTGAAGAAATTCTGTGAGACTCTTATCTCCATTTAATCAAACAAACCAGAAAGTGGAGCAGTGGCTCAGGTAGTAGCGTAGTAGTGTTGGGTACAAAAGGTGAGGAATAGTGACTAGGCCATGAGTTAAAGCCCCCAGACCAGCAAACATAAGGGTTTTTCAAATTATCTTTAGTTGTACACAGAAGTTGTAAATCAACAAAGGAGTTTATGAGTAAAATACATCTTGATTGATGTCACTCCCTTTGGGTGTTCATCATTTTGGTGTCATATTTCACCTATTTCTGCCTTTCTAGGTGAGCACAACAGTGTATAGGTACATGGGTGTGCTTTTCTTTGAATTGGAAAACAAATAATTGATGTTATAGTGCTATGCCTCAGATAGAATTGTACAGATTTTCAATGCACGTATCATGCATCCTTCTGATGTTTTCTCAGGAAAATTTAGCCATCAAGTTTATTCATATTGTTAATGTATAAAACATCCATAACATTGTAGGGTCACATTTCAGTTCTCCCATTTATAGTTTAGGTGAATGAGGTCAATTTACTTAATCTCTCTGAATTCCAATTCCTTCTATTTGATGAGTTCAAGATGATATCTTAAGTCTTGGATAAAGAAGGCATGAAGAATAATATATGCACAGATTCTCTTCCATGCTATTGCAGTATCACATGGCAACGAATGCACAAATGTGATGAGGACAACATTCTACACTGCTTATATACAGTTTTTCTTGGCATATAAACATGTGTTTCATCTACACATTTAGATTGCTTACATCTCCTCAGGACAGGGAAAGAGTGGATAATAATAATTTTTTGTATCTGTAGGGCCTTTCATAGGTGTTTAAAAATGATGAATATTCAAAACAATTATAATTTTGCCTACTAAAATGATATTCATTTGTATCACCTTGTTTTTGTTTAGTAATCTAATCAATAAACTACAAATGCTACTGCAGACAAAATCAGAATTTTCATCTTCTTTTGACTATTGTAATAGCTATTATATGGAAGATATGTATCACTTTGAACTGATTTTGAAGATTATTTTACTCAATTTTAACTATGTTTCTTTGCACATACTCTATTAGCCCGTATTTATACATGAAAGTGCAACATTCATTATACCAGGTGGTTCAGTAATACCTTTTTTTCTGTCATTAACATGGCATTAAAATATTATATATTTATTCTGATCTTTCATCTCATTCATAAACATTAACTCGTATTTTCTTATTGTAATATTTTTATTGCAAAAATACTGTACAGAGGAGTTACAGTTACATAAGCAACGTAATGAGTACATTTCTTATCAAGCATTTTTGCCTCCTCCTTTGTTTTTTCCCTACCATCCCTTCCATTCCACCTCCACAACTACACTACACTCCCACCCCCCACCCCCTCCGCCAAAATTGTAAAGTTTGTTTTTCAACATAGCTTCTTGTACATCTTATTGTTGAAATTGGTCAATCTGTATCCTTATTTAAACAATTTGTTTTTTCCCTTCCCCTCCCCAAATTATACCAACATCAAATATAGTGAAAACAGGGGTTATACTGTGGGGGAGGGACATACAAAGCAACAAAAAAAATCACATGGTACCATAAGAATACGTTAGAAACAATAGCAAGGAAGAAAAAACTACTTGTGTCACTATCATGAGGTTCATTTCGATTAACATCATCTTCTCTGACTGTTTCTGCTTTTCTCAGACATATACAAGTTATTGCAAATAAGGGAAACCATGGGACCTATGTTTTTTGGGCCTGGCTTACTTCACTTAATATAATTTTTTTCAAGTCTTTCCATTTCCTAACAAATGGGGCAATGTCATTCTTTCTGATGGAGGTATAGAATTCCATTGTGTATATATACGACATTTTCTTGATCCATTCATCTTCTGAGGGGCATCTGGGTTGGTTCCATATCTTACTATGGTAAATAATGCTGCAATAAACATAGTTGTGCTGGTAGCTTTAGTATGGTCTTGTTTGTGATCATTCAAGTAAATGCCCAAAAATGGGATTGCTCAATCATAGGGGAGCTCTACGTGAAGCCTTTTGAAGAACCTCCATACTACTTTCCAAAGTGGTTGAACAAGTTTAAATTCCCACCAACAATGCAGTAGGGTTCCCTTCTGGTGACATCTCCTCTACCATCTGTTGTTATTAGAGTTCTTGATTATAGCCATTCTAACTGTGGTGAGATGGAATCTCAATGTTTTTTGATTTGCATTTCCTCTATGACTAGAGAAGTTGAGCATTTCTTCATGTGTCTATTGGCCATCCTTCTTTCCTCTTCAGAAAAGTTTCTCTTTAAGTCTTTATCCCACTTATTTATTGGGCAGTTGTTTCTTTGAAGATTTGTTGTTGGGGGAATCAATTTTTTGAGTTCTAAGTATATTTTAGATATGAGACCCTTGTCTATTGTATGGCTGGTGAAGATCTTCTCCCAATGTGTGGGCTCTCTATTGATCTTGCTAGCTATGTCCTTTGCCATGCAGAAGCTCTGAGCTTCATGCAATCCAACTTGCCCAACCTTTCTTTGATTTGTTGTGTTTTTGATTGTCTATTAAGAAAATTTCGGCCTATGCCAAGGAGATCTAGGGTTTCTCCCATTCCATCCTGTAACGTTTTCAGGGTGTCTGCTTTCACTTTGAGGTCTTTGATCCATTTGGAGTTGATTCTGGTGCAGGATGATATATAAGGTTCTAGGTTTAGTTTTCTACAGGTGACTAACCTATTTTGCGAACACCGTTTACTGAAGAGTCTATCTTTCTTCCATTCTATTCTTTTGGCTCCCTTATCTAAAGTTAGTTGCTGAGGGTTCATTTCTGGATCTTCAGTCCTATTCAATTTGTCTTCAGGTCTGTTCTTGTGCCAGTACTAAGCTGTTTTGATTACTATGGCTTTGTAGTAGACTTTGAAATTTGGTTTTGATATTTCTCCAGCAATGTTAAAGATCATTTTGCTATTTGGGGTCTTTTATTGTTCCATATGGATTTTTGGATTGCCTCTTCTATTTCCTTGAAAAATGAGGTTGGAATATTGGTAGGCATCATATTGAATTTGTAGATAGCCTTCGGAAGTGTTGCCATTTTCATGATGTTGATCCTTCCAATCTAGGAGCTTGGGAGTTTTTTCTGCTTTGATTTCCTTTTTCAGGTTTTTAAAGTTTTCACCACAGAGGTCGTTCACTTCTTTGGTTAAGTTAATTCTTAGGTATTTTATTTTTTTGTGCAGCTATTGCGAATGGAGTTGGTTTCCTGATTTCAGCCGTGCTGTTCTCATTGTTGGCATACAGAAAAGCCATTGATTTCTGAGGGTTAATTTTATATCCTGCTATTTGGCCAAAGTTTCGAATCAGCTCGAGTAATTCAGGAGTGGAGTCCGTGGGGTTCTTTAAATACAAGATCATATCATCTGTAAAGAGGGATAGTTTTACTTCATCTTTCCTTATTTGGATCCCTTTTATGTTTGCATCTTGTCTAATTGCTCTAGCTAAACATTCTAATACTAAATTGAAGAGAAGTGGAGAAAGTGGACATCCTTGTCTCGTTCCTGAGTTAAGAGGAAATGGCTTTAGTTTTTCTCCATTACGTATAATGCTGGCTGTAGGTTTGTCATATACAGCCTTTATTGTATTGAGGAATGTTTCCTGGATTCGTATTTTTACCAGAGCCTTCATCATAAAGTGGTGTTGGATCTTGTCAAATGCTTTTTCTGCATATATTGAGATAACCATGTGGCTCTTATCCTTGCTGTTGTTGATGTGATGAATTATATTAATTGATTTGTGAATATTGAACCAGCTTTGCATCCCTGAAATGAATCCTGTTTGATCGTGGTGTATGAGTTTTTGGATGAATTGTTGAAGCCAATTGTCCAAAATTTTGTTGAGAATTTTTACATTGATGTTCATCAAAGAAATGGGGTCTATATTTCTCTTTCTTTGATGAGTCCCTGCCTGGTTTGGGGATGAGGGTTTTGATGCCTTCATAGATAGGGTTTGGTAGTGAACTTTTTCTTTCAATTTCATTGAAGAGTTGGAGGACTATTGGTGTGAGCTCTGCTTTGAAGGCCTTGTGGAATTCTGCTGTAAATCCATCGGGTCCTAGGCTTTTCTTAGATGGGAGGTCTCTTACTGCTGTTTCTATTTCAGTGCTTGATATGGGCCTGTTAAGATGGTTTAGTTATGGCTTGTCGATATTTGCTAGCAAATCATCCATTTCTTCCAGTTTCTCAAACTTATTAGCATAAAGGTTTGAGAAATATTCTCTTATAATGTTCTGAATCTTGGTTGTTTCTCTGGTAATGTTTCCATTCTCATCTCTGAGTTTGTTTGGTTTGTTCTCTTCTTTTTCTGGTAAGATGTGCTAAGAGTGTGTGAATTTTGTTAATTTTTTCAAAGAAGCAACTCTTTGTTTTGTTGATTCTTTCTATGTTTTTTTGGATTCTATTTCATTTAATTCTCATTTAAGTTTAATTATTTCTTTCTGTCTAACATATTGGGATTTAGCTTGTTGCTCTTTTTCGAGGAGGTTCAGAGGTCTCATTAAATTGCTGGTATCAGATCTCTCCAATTTGTTGATGTAGAAACTCAGAGCTTTAAACTTGCCTCTGAGGACTGCCTTTGCTGTGTCCCAGAGGAGCTGATGATTTGTGTGTTCATTGTTGTTGAATATCATGAACATTTGAATTTCCTTTCTAATCTCTTCCTTGTCCCATTGGTGATTCAACAGTCTGTTTTTCAGCCTCCATGTGTTGCAGGACTTTCTTTGGTGGCTTTGGTGTTGAGTTCTAATTTTACTCCCTTGTGGTCTGAGAGAATGCAGGGCATAACTTCAATGATTGTGAATGTGGACAAGTTTGTTTTGTAACCTAAAATGTGGTCTATTTTGGGAAATGTTCCGTGTGCTGCTGAGAAAAACGTGTATTCTGATGCTGCTGGGCTAAATATTTGGTAGATGTCTGTTAAATCTAGTTGATTTATGAAGTTCTTTAGATCTGCAGTTTCACTGCAGTGAGGATAGAGGTGTGTTAAAGTCCCCAACAATTACTGTCTTTGGATCTATGTGAGAATTGAGGGAAAGTAGTGTTTCTTGGATAAATTTGGGTGCTCCGTTTTTTGGTGAATAGATACTTAGAATTGTAATATCCTCCTGAGGGAGAAATCCCGTAATTAGTATGTAGTGACCTTTATCTCTTCTCACTAATTTTAATTTGAAGTCTATTTTAACTGATATTAGGATTGCAACTCCCGCCTGTTTATGGAGACCGTTTGCTTCGTCGATTTTATTCCAGCCTTTCACTTTCAAAATATATTTGTTTTTATGGGCAAGGTGTGACTCTTGAAGGCAACAGATAGAAGGATCTTGCTTTTTAATTCAACTAGACAATCTATCTCATAATGGGGTAGTTTATTCCATTCATGTTGAGAGGTATGACTGAGAGGTGTTTGGTAATTCCTGCCATTTTATCCACCTCCTTGGGGGCTGCAACAACTGGGTTCTTCCTGTGGTTCTTGGATTCTCAGTTTGTGTGTGGTTTCTTGGCCTTTATGGTGGTCTTGTTGGTTTTCTATGTATAGGACATCTTTAAGTATCTTTTGTAGGGCGGGCTTGGTGGAGATATATTTTTTCTCACTTTTTCTTTGCTGTGGAAGGATTTTATTTGACCTTTCGTTATGAAGGAAAGTTTAGCTGGATACAGCATTCCTGGTTGATAGTTGTTTGTCTTTAGGGCATAGCATACATCATTCCAGGCTGTTCTTGCTTTAATTGTCTCTCCTGAGAAATCTGAGGTGATTCTAATTGGTTTCCCTTTATAGGTGATTGATTTTTTCTCCTTGACAACTTTACAGATCCTTTCCTTGGTCTGAGTTGATCCTGTGTGGATTATAATGTGAAGGTGAGATGTCTTGTTCTGGTCTGGTCTATTTGGAGATCTAAAAGCTTCTTGTATCTGAATAGGCCTATCTTTTTGCTTGTTTGGGAAGTTCTCTGCTAGGATCCTGTTAAATAAATTTCCTAAAGCATTAACTTCTGTCTCTAGGTGCTCCTCTACACCCATTATCCTCAGATTAGTCCTTCTGATGGTTTCTTCCAAATGTTGAATAGGTCTATAATATTTTTTGGATTTATCTTGGATAGTTGTATGTTCTTTCTCTATAATATCTCTGGTGTCTTCCATCCCCAAGATTTGATCTTCTGCATGGTCTAACCTACTGTTAAGACTTTCTAGTTTATTTTTTATTTTCTTTCCTTCTAATTGGTTCGCTTTGATGGCTTCAAAATCTTTGTTGGAGCTTTGTTTTAGATCTTGTATGAACTTCTTTACTTTCTTAATTTGGTCTTCAGTGTTCATTCTCAAATCCCTTAGTTGATTGGTTATGGTTTCCTTGGACTCCCTTTCCTTCTGATGGGTTCCATTAAGCATTCCATTTGTGTTCTTCCTGGATTCCTTCTGCTGTTTGATTATGGATTCCATGAATGCCTGTATTGATCTTTGTCTATTCTCATCCCACTCACGCAATTTCTGTATTACTCTGATTAGTGTCCTCTTGCCCATGCAATTCCTGTATTTCTTTTTGCCTGCTCTTAGCCTGCTCACACAATTCTTGTGTTTCTCTGTGATTGTTCTCAGTCTGCTCACACAATTCCTGTATTAACCTTTGAGTAGCTTCCTCGTGCTCACGAGATTCCTGTATTAATTTTTCTTTGGCCTCATCATGCTCACGAAGTTCCTGTATTAATCTTTGGTTTGCCTCCTCTTGCTCCCTCATGCTCACAGAATCCTTTGCAGGTTTTCAATCTTTTCATTCACCATGTTTACCAGTAGTATTTGTAGGACTTTTTGGGAACTCTCCTCTGGATTATTCATTAACTGTTCTTTCACCTGATTATCATGAGTTGAAATTGAGATACTTGGACTTGCCATTTTTCTTGTGTTTCTCCTGCTTGTTCTGCCCATTTGGTATGAAAGTAATGCCAATTTTGTGCTAGAACCCTGTTTTAAGGGAAGTATTAACCAGAGTTCTCTAGTTTCACAGTGAAAATGGCTGCAGATACATTCTAGTTCAACAGATAAAATCTATTCAACATCAAACAAGTATGGCTTAATGGGCTAAGAACATCAAAGAGGGAACATCAGCAAACCAGACATTGTTAAGCTTAGGGAGAATTGTGGAGAAAAATAGGATTAGAGGGATGTGGAGAGGTAAAAGGAAAGAGTGAATTTAACCAAGTCCTAATCTCAGAGAGGGAAATGGATAGGACAGAATGAGAGGAGAGCAATCTAAGAACAAGAAAAATGGAAAAACAAAATTTTAATTTTAGAAAAATGAAACACTTAAATTATGTATGTATAAAGAAATGATGTTGAGAGAAGAAAAGGATAAAAAGAGGACAGAGGTTAAAAAGGAAAAATGAAAAAATAAAAAATAAAAAATCTTAAAACTGGAATACTTGAAAATTATATAGGTATAAATTAGTAATACTACTACTAAAAATGTTAAGCCTTAGAGGCTGTGAATTGAGTAATAAATTTCTGGATTAATTGTGTACACAATGAGAGATAAGTTCTAATAATCGCCAAAGGGTATATAACTGGTGGTGTGCAAAACAGCAATTAAGTCTTGTAAAAAAGAAAGAGAGAGAGAAAAAGGACCAAAATATCAAAAGAGATTTTTTTAAAAAGCACACACGCACACATACACACCTAAAATAAAAATTATGATTTGAAAAAATAGAATACAATTGAAAAAAATTTTTTTATAATAGGTAGAAAATAGAGTTCTTTGATTTTTTTTTTTTTGTGTGTGTGTGTAGGGGCATCTTTCATCTCCCCTGTGTCTGTAACCAGTCTTTTGGTGGAGTCTCTGGTCTGCTTGTTGTGTTTGGTTTTCCTGTGGCTTGGTTGGTTTCTTAAGACAGGTTTTTTGAGCAAGGAGAAAAATCCTCTGTCTTACCCAGGACTTTGTGATCCTCTTCCCAGGGAATTCAGTGAGAGGGAGATCTGCATTGAGTATCACAAAAGAGGGAGATGGCTATTTCCTCTTGCTTGGAGTTTCTATGATGAGGCAAGGTTCTGAGTAGGGTTGAGGCCTATCTGCAATCAGTAGCTTTTCCCTGAGGGCTAGCTCCTGAGACACTCACAGAGCCCAGCCTGGAGCCATTCTCAGGGTTTAAGTTTACAGAGTTTCAATTGTTTGTCTAGGCTGCAGTGGGGAGGGCAGCCTCTGGCTCTGTTTACCCAGTGAAGAAAGTCACTCCTCTGTGAGTGGAATTATCTCTGCCTGGGCGGGGTGACTTTCCCCTGGGCAGAGCTGAGCCTAGCAGGTCAAGTTAGGTTCCTGTGACCTGCTCAATGATTCCTATTACTTTCTTCCAAGGCCTGAGTTGGAGCTAGCTGCTTGGCAGGGCCTTTGTCAATATCAAAGATGGAGATTTTGTCTGGTGGGGAGGGAGGGGATGCTTTCCCACCGCTGCTCCATGAGAAGGAGTGAGGATGTCAGGGTTCTACTTAGGCCAGACTATTGGTTCCTGGGCTGTCCCTGGTCTGCGATCAGCAGGATGAAGTTTTCTGCTCCTTGTCAGTCCTTGCTGGTGGTAAGTAGAATCTTCTAGCACACTGCATCTGATGCCTTTGTCCCAGACTCTCTCTGTTGATATGGTGGTCCAGGCAGCTGCAGCTGTTGCCACCACTGTGGTAGCCACAGCTACCAGCAAGTGCTCAGATCTGTCTTCTTTACCAAGCTGTCTGGATTTTCTCTCTCTGGCCAAACTCCCTGTACCGTGATGGCACACTTGGTGTGATTCTCTAGCCTAGGACTGTTCACTGGAACACTAAAACTGCTTTCTATGCAAGAGCTTGTTTAGCCTCCAGCTTCTCTGCCATCTTCCTCCGGACACTAATTTGTATTTTCCTTTTCTACTTAATCCTACTTCTCTTAGCTAGCAATAAATATAGATTTACTTTACTTCAAATACCCTTCTTTGTTCATATATTTTAAAAGACTATCTCTTTTCATTATGTACAACCAATACCCATGGAAGTCTATTAGTCATATAAATATACTGTTGGCTTGCAATTAGATACATAGTCAGAAAAGAATAACTTTTTAATTTTTTTCAAGATGATCTTACTTCTCTCTGTCTAAGAAGGAAGCAATTTGTTTTCTTCAGTGTTATTTGAAATGTAGTATACTGTAATATATTCACAAATGAACCTCAAAATAGTACTTTAACAAATAGGTAGGCACTGGTGGCTTATACCTGTTATGCTAATTACTCACAAGACCAAGACCCAAAGTATTATGGTTCAAACCAGCCTGGGTGACAATTCTAGGAGACTCTATCTCCAAGGTATCCAACAAAAAAATGGCCTGGATGTGTGATTCAAATTGTAGCACTCTAGCCATAAACAAATAAGCTGAGCAAGTCTGAGGCCTTGATTTCAAACAAAACAATAACAGCAACAAAAATAATACCATTCCTTCCAGAAAGAAGGTATTTTGAAGTAAATGTAATTGCATCAAGCCTATTTTAATTTTTTCTTTATCTTATACATATCTAACCTGTATATCTATGCCTCTATCTATACCTGTGTGTATGTATGTATGTATGTATATATGGATGTGTGTGTGTGTGTGTGTGTGTGTATACAACTCAATTTGCCTTACATCCTGATTTGTCTTTGATTTTATTCCTGTCTTTGTTTAGATTTTACAAACAATTGTGAACAATTATGAGGTATTTTCATGTTTTCAAGTACATTAAAGTTAGCCAATAACTGATATGTCAAAGTGTAATTTTTCATTGTAGAACATTTTACTTGATTTACTTTCACATTGGTTTTTCTTCTAAACTTGAGACTCTATATGTCTTTCTGAGTAGAAAGGATTTTTTAAAAAATGGGAGCATTTCCTGAAGATGTGGGAGTTTTTTTTTTTGAGAATATGAGGTATAGGATGGACAGCTTTCTTTTTCAACCTTATAGATATTCTCCTGGAGCAAATTGCTTCTTTCAAAGGCAGAGTTAGTTCTGACTAGACTGCAACTTCAAATGGGAGCATTTGAGTTTCTAATGTCTTCTTACAGAAGAACTTCTTCTTGAAATTCAGTAAAATTGTACTATTTCTCCTCTTCCTTTAATATATAGAAACAATGCATTTCACCCCAATCTGATTTCTGTTTTACTTATCTGATTCTGCTTTGGGTTTCATTGCTGTAAAGTGTATCTACTTAGGTAAGTGGATTCAACATTAGGTAAAAATCAAAACTGATTTTGTCTCCAGTCAGCTTCATCTTCTTCCATTCATTTCTTCTGAATTTTATGGAACATTTACGTGCTTTTAATACATGAAATGAGAATAGTAATTATTAGAATTTGAATAGGAAATATTGGTCTGGAATTTGTTATGAGTAAAGGATTACTTCTACACATTGTTATCATTCTGATACATTTTTCTGTTACATAATTTCTTCCAGTCACTTGTATTTAATCTACAATTTAAAAGTTATTCATTTCTGAATTGTGAATTTTATTTTCAGGAAGCCTAGAAAGAAATCTTTCCATGTATAAATAATTAGCATTTTATGAGTTTAACTTTATTATGTCTGAATTTGTTTGGTATAAAATCCTTTTTTCTTTAAAAACAAACCAGCCTTCTTAGTCATTCACTCAGAACCAGTCCATCTATATTAACTAAAAACAGCTGGGAATATATATGATGCCATCAGAAACCTCTAATATGGGAGAAAGAAGCCCAAGAAGCTTGTCTACTTAGGAGAATAAGCCAGCATTAGCAGGGCCAAAGCAATGTAGAAGGGAAGGGATGGTAGGGGAAAAACAAGGAGGGGGTAACAATGTTCCAAAGGAAATGTACTCATTACCTTGCTCATGTAGCTGTTATGCCTCTGTACAGTATCCATACAATAAATTTATATATTAAAAAAGAAGAAATCTGGGATGTTGAAAATCAAAACAGTCATCTATTCACTGAAAATATTTTCCTCTTGTTTACCTTAGTATTATCCATTGTTTTTCTTTGTTGGTTATTAGTTTTGACGGTCTGTTCAGTTTCATTTATTCAATAATCTATAGTTGTCTTTATTTGAACTTCTGGTTTAATTCTGCTACCCCCTATAGAAATCACTCATCTTTTTAATTTTTTAAAAAATATTGCTATTATAAAGGTGACATACAGAAAAATCACTAATCTTTTGTGACAACAACTTAATAAAAGTTCATCTGTGGAACTAAAGAGATTATTTAGAATACAGCCTAATTGTACACTAATGTCAATGCCAAGTCTCAAATAGTTACTGAACAGTTCACTGAGAAATGTTGTAATATTTATCTTGATGCATAAAAATTTCAACTATTGTCTTTTCTTTTTTTAAGATAGAACTGTTATAATTCCATACTACAATTTTCTATTTTGTGTGTGCATATGATGGTTATGGTGAAATAAAACATTTAGTTTAAATCATCTGTAAATATACTTTTATGTACTGATACAATTTCTTTTTAAATATTTTTATTGTAAAAGTACTGTACAGAGGGATTAGTTATATGAGTAAGGTAATAAGTACATTTCTTATCGAGCATTGTTACCCCCTCCTTTGTTTTTCCTCTACCACCCTTCCCTCCTTACATCTCCAACTCCTCCCTCATACCCCCCACACCAGGTTGTAAAATTCATTTTCAGCATAGTGTCTTGTATGTCTCATTGTTATAATGGGTCAACCTGCATTCTTGTTTCAGCATTTTGTTTTTTCGCTTTCCTTCCCCAAATTAGAAAAATGTATATACAAGATGCAGGGCACCAGAACCAAATACAGAGATAACAGGGGTTATACCATGGATGAATAACAAGCAGAAGAAACAAAAGTCACATACTACATCAAAAACAACAGAGACAAAGAAAAAAACCTCTTGTGTCCTTATCTTGGGGTTCATTTCTCTTAGCATCATCTTATATGGTCATATGTATGTAGCTTTTGACCTTTTCTTTTTCTTAATTGTGATGCTACCTATCATTTTTATTCAATATACTATTGAAACCTTCTATAAGAAATCTTTCTGCTTTGGTAGTTTGAAGGGTACTGGAACTGTCATGGTTAACTCATGCCCTTCCATTTCTCTAGAATACCTCTGCTGGTTCTTTATCTCTGGGATTAATTTGTAGTTTAATTTGTATTGTCTGTCTTATTCTTTGACTCTATCTACATTGTTACTGGAGTTTTTATGTTGTAAATGTTAGTAGAGCTTGTGATCTTGTTTGAGTCTCTCTTAATTTATTTACAGTCACTTTAAACAATAATCTAAAAATATCTTCTCTTGGGTTTCAGAGATAATACATACTGATATTAAAGTTGGTTTTCTTAGGCACCACTTGTTGAACTTGAGAGAAAAAAAGACCTTAAAACTTAGGAGGATTGTAAAGAAGAAATTGTTTATAACTATGCAAAAACAGATGATTCACTTATAGTTACTGAGAGTTGGTATTCTCATAGCCTCAGATATAAACAAACACTTCACAGAAAGTTGATGAATAAAAACATAAAGAACTCAGAGTTGGCAGAATTTCATGTTGATTAGTAACAGTTTTGCTGTTGGCTCTACAGCATACTGCATACAGCATAATGCAACTGGGACTCTTATTTCTCATCATGGGCTCTGTGTGAGCTTAGCAAAGTATGAAAACAAGTTTCAGTGGTCCAATATAGTTTTGCTATTATTCTCCACATAACCCTTACCCTTCAACTAAACCTTTTTTAAAATTTTTTCCTCCATCCTTTTATATGCTGAGATTTTAACCCAGGGGCTTGCATATGTCCCTAGCTCCTTTCTCATTCTTCTATTCAGTGTAAATTTACCTGTCTTCCAGTCTTACTCTGAGAGTGCCTTAGTTAATTATTAGAGAAAATGGAAATTAAGTAGAACATTAATCCCTGGCAATTTTTGTTATCTTCTTGAAAAGAGAAAAAAAATGTATTATTTCATTGATCATAGGTCACTTTAGCTTAATCTAAACTCTTCATTCTATTAATGTAGTTTCTTCAAACCTCCAACTTCTCTTAAACAATCCAGTGTTCCTATTTTTGAGGCATTAAATGGCACTGTGACATTGGGTTTTGATGAAAAAGTGACTCTCAAAATCCTGTGGAAAAACCATTAAATCTGAGACCCAAAGAGTGTAAGTGATTTTCTCAATGTTGTTCAGGTATTTTATAAAGCAACCATGTTAGAAGATTTTGTTTCTCCTTATAAAAAAATTTCCAAGTTCAACAGACCCTATAAAGTGATCCTATTGATTAATGAGAAGTTAAATCTGTTATTCAGTCTCTCCAACTTACTCACATTATGTAGCCTCATGCTACGTTGCCAGGTTTGCTTCCTCTTCACGGTATGTTTCATATAGGTCATATTTGTTATTTTCTCATTGTTTGGTGTGTTTTTATAATGTTCTTGTGTGGATGAAGTTTTAGCCACAGCTTGAAACAAGAAAACACGACTTCGGTTTCACTATTTTAAATCTGATTCCCCAAAGCTGTTATAACATAGTATTAGCAGTCATACTTGACCTACTTGTGGTAGTGATTACACTGAGCCTATATTTCTGTTTTTCTTCTTCAAGTAGTGTACAAATGAGTTGCCATTCAACAAAATATTATGAATACCATGCATCCTGATCATTGCATATTAAAAACATTCTTACCTATCCCTCCCAAACCTCCTTCCCTCACTTTTCCTAATTTTGTAGGATATGCATTGGATTTTAACTGCATTTTCCCCCTTTCTTCTCTCCATTCATCTGTCCCCCCCTGACCACACTCCGCTCCTTTCAAGTACTCATTTTCAAGTTTATTTGTTGAGCTTTGATTTAGGGAAATTCCACTCAGTTCTCTCCTGAATCTACCATATTTTAGTTAATACATTTGTGTACACTTATATTTTTATAATATAATTTTAGCTTCCACATATGAGTAAAAAACATTCATCCGTTGTCTCTATGGGCCTGATTTACTTCAATTAACGTAATTTTTACAGGTCCTTCCATTTTTTGCCAATGGTACAACCTCATTCTTTCTAATGGATGAATAAAATGGGATGATCCATTCTGTTTGATAGAGTTTATTATACACATCAGGAAACAACCACATTGACTATATTTAAACATGAATAATGCATTCATCTTATGCATTGGATACTAATTTTAATATGATTATTTATATGCAAGTAAAAGAAAAGAACTTTTGAATTATATGTCTGAATTTGGTCACCTGAGGGAATGTGTGGGATGAAATAACTCCACATATAATTTACCATACCATTCTCTATTTTGTTTCAGCTACAATCTGACTCTGACTCTGTAGATACAAGAAACATTTCTATCTTTTATTCCTATTGTAGGTGTTCTTATAGCTTTTAATTTGTAATGATCTAGTATTTAGGTGATGTCTGTAAGTATTGGTGTATTTTTAATGATTAATGTCAACTGATTGGTTTTCTTTTATCTTCCCTTTTATTCCTTCTTCCTTTTTTACTTCTGGGAGTTAAAAATCAAGATGCTAAATTGTTCTGTTGTTCTTTTAAACATTAATAACAGGATAATTTTACTAAATGATATAGATAAAATTTCACAGTATGAAGTAACCACATAGAATGATCTAGCTTTTACTGTATCATATGTCATTAATATGTCATTAATTCTGGCAAGTGGGTGCTCAATGGAAAAGGGAAAGAATAAATGATTATATTGAGTTGGGGGAAACATTTTAATTCATGCCTTCTCAGATCACTTAATATGCAAATGTTCCTTATGAATTCCCAAGAAAGGAATATAATATACAGTAGTTAGAGATTGTTACACAGACTATCGTATAGATCTAGTGATCTTTTCCCTTCACACAAACAGCATATATTACTGACATGGGTCTCTGAAAGGACATTCATGGTTTTTATAGATGCTGTATTACATCATAAGTATCTATCAAAGATTTTTTTCTACTTGGAAGGTGTTATAAGCATTCACCATCCATTTATCTACTTCAGATTATGTTTGATTACACTAGACAAGGGTTCTTGTATGAATTTTATTTTATCATGGGACCTGAACTCTGGGCCTGGGCACTATCTCTCAGTTATTCAGCTCAAAGCTAGTGCACTACCACTTGAGCCACAGCACTACTTCCAGATTTTCTGCTTTTGTGGTGCTGAGGAATCAAACCCAGGCCCTCATGTATGCAAAGCAAGCACTCTACCACTGAGCCACCTTCCCAACCCCCTTCTCTGAATGTTTTACTTGAGAGAACAGTCCTGAGGGGAACAAAAGTCCAGTAGAAGGAGCAGGACAGGACAATGCGGAAGAAGCTAGAGTGAAGACTTGACATTAGGAGAAACATAGCCTGATCACACTGGGGTCTTGGAACAGGAACTATATCACTCAGAGGTAAGAGGGATGTACTTTTGTACTCCTACAGCTATCATTCACTGGTAAGTTGACTCGGTGATAAGGGGCAAAACTCTAAGACATATAAAGGTGAGGGAGCTCTTATTTGATCCTGAAAAGGGTGCAGTCATGAGCTATTGGCAGCAAAATACACAAACTTGGGTTACAGGAACATGTCTCCCAGTTAAAGAAATGGGCAGGGTATGAACAGCATCTCTTACTATTTATGGAGAATCAAAATTCCCTTTGGTTTCACATCTGCATGTAGGGATTTAAGAGATACATTCCAAAAAGCAGTTGTTAAGTGTAGTTCAAAATATTATTAGTCAATCTGTACAATACTGAGTATTTTGAGGAATATTTACACAATTGATCATTATGTTCTTGTAAAAACATATTCATACTTTTATAAAGTGTCAAAGATATAGATATGCTCATGTGTAATACAAATTGTACAAACTAGTATGAGAAGTGGCATCCTTAGGCAATCAGAGTCTGGTGACTTTGGATAAAGATTCAAAGCCCTGGTCAATAGTTAGTATTGGTAGGAAGAATGGGTCCCAGCAGTGGACAAGTAAATAATTAACAGGGGAAGGGCATTATGGAAGTAAGTAGGACTGGAATTTAGTCCACAAAACCCAGTGAAAAGGAATATGGCAAGTATACAGTGGGGGTGGAATTTACAGTGCAAAAGAAACTGAGGACATTTTCTGAGGCATTATATACAACCTGTGTTGTGAGGGAGCCCTGAAGAGCATGGCTTAGGTGGATCAGAAGATTTGTGTTTCAAGAGAGTGGAAAAGACAGAATGGCATTGAAATGTGAAGGAAGAGTATAAGTATGCTTAGAGTGAATTCACTTACTGCATAATGGTGACCTACTGAAAGATCTGAGCACAAGTTATCTAATTAAATGATAGAAGTTGGTGGAACTGTCTTTAAATCTTTTAAAATAAGTATATCAAATTCAATGTCAGGAGCCAGTTTATTAAAAATCCTTTGTGTTAGTGCTTTGTATCTGGAATGTAGTTACCCAGCTGATGTCTTGTGGTTGATTGCATTCACCTTTTCTGAAACAGCTGTATAGGTCATAGGAAGCCCTAATTATTATTTAAAGGTGTCATTAAGTGGTGAGAAAGAAAAGACATTCAAAACTTTAAGCTTAGTTTTCATGCCAAAGCCCCGGAATAATTAGTCATAATCATTCCTAAGTCTGAAATGTGACATTGTTCCATGAGTCACCATCTAGATTTTAACCCCACAGGACTATAAACAGTACAACATACCACAGTGGATTTTTGAGAAAGTATTCAGAGAAATGTTCTGCCTTTTTTTGGTCAACTTCCTGTGTATAAATCTGAATTCTAATAGCCCAAGGACACTCTCCAATAATAATATATTCAAATAAACAGCATGTATGGAGTACCCTCTGTATGTAGAAACACTGGAATGGATGCTGGTTATAAAAGAAAGAGAAAGTTGTTTGCTTTGGAAATCTGTGCCATAAATAGAACAGAATGTTTGAAGGATAGGCTATTTGGAAAATGTGTGAGGACATTTGTAAAGCAATATCTAAAGGAGAACAATTAAGACTTAAACTGAGAGTCAATGTCAAAAGGCTAGGGAATGTCACAAAATACGATCAAGTCATGAGGGTGTTGCATGGCTAACCAGTTTTCTTCACACTTGTGTGCATTAACAAGAGAAGGAATTCTATGTTTACTTGTAGTTGTTAATGACTATAACATCAGTTCAGAAACACTCATTCAATTAATATAGATCTTCAATTGTAAATCATTACATAGAAGAGCTGAAATCTTTTATGAAAGGTATGTGAGTATCATAGGTAAGTCTCTGTCCCTCATGGCACAATGTTTGCTTACTTTGAGCTTCTTAAATGATTGTTATCTACCCTGGAGTATAAAAAATATTTATCTTTTAAACTCACAAGTGAGATTTCTATATTCATATCCATCCAACATGCACAAAATCTGATAAGGAGCAGGAATTCCAGGGTATATGAGGTGGAAGAGGTTGGAGCTACCAAGTTAGACCAATGAATTCTTAGCTGGAATTGGCGATTGCTAACTCAAATGAGTAAGCAATCAAGAAATGGAACTTGGAGGAAGGAAGAGAATAGAAATCAGGGTGGACTGATACATAGGAAAAAATTGGTCATTAAGAATGGAGGAAGATCACGGGCTGGGAAAGTGGCTCAGTCTTGCCTTGCATGCCTGAGGTCCTGGGTTCGATTCCTCAGCACCACATAAGCAAAAAGAAAAAAGCCGGAAGTGGCGCTGTGGATCAAGTAGTAGAGCGCTAGCCTTGAGCTGAACAGTTGAGGGACAGTGCCCAGGCCCAGAGTTCAGGCCCCACGACCGGATCCTCCCCCCACAAAAAAGAATGGAGGAAGATCAAAAGACCTAACATAGAACTCCGCTATGATCCAGCAATCCCACTCCTGGGCATTTATGCAAATAAACACAAACCAGGCCACACTAAAGCCAACAGCACAACTATGTTTAGTGGAGAATTTACTGTAGCTGAGATATGGAACCAACCCAGATGCCCCTTAGTAGATGAATGGATCAAGAATACGTGGTGTATATACCCAATGGAATTCTATGCTTCCATTAAAAAGAATGAAATTGCTCCATTGGTAAGAAAATGGAGACTTGGAAAAAGTCATATTAAGTCAGCCAGACCCAAAGAAACATATATCCCATGGTTTCCCTCATTTTTAATAACCAGTATATTTCTATAATAGTCCTAGCATAGAATCACAATAGCTCAAAATCTATGTATATATGACCATACAAAATGATGCTAAACAAAATGAACTCAAAGACATGGAAACAAGAGGGTTCTTTATTGTTGTTTTAATGTACTATGTGCAGTTATTTCTATTTCTTTCATTTTTTCCTTTGATTTATGCACTGTTGTCAGTGTTTTTTGATTTTGGTACTCTGTGTCTTGTATATACATTTATCTGATTTGAGGAAGGCAAGAGGAATAAAATGGTGAGACAAAGGACAGAGGGTGACCCAATGCAACAGCAATACTCACAAGACCCTATGTTGAAAATGAACTTTACAACTTGGGGTGAGGAATCCGGGGGAGGGAAATTGGGAGAAAAACGAGGGAGGGGGTAACAATGTTCTACGAAAAATGTACTCATTACCTTACTGTAACTGAAACCCCTCTGTATATCACCTTTACAATAAAATTAAATTTAAAAAAGATCAGAGGAAGTTAAAAGGTCTGTGTAGATTGTACCAAGGCTATCAATTGGAAACATTCTAAATTTCCCCTAGCAAAGTTCTCACAGATTTAAATGGTCTGTATCTTTGAGCACATACTTACTTAACAGCACAATTTTCTAATCAGAAATGGAAGACAAAGCTCAAATCTGCCAGTGATCATTTGTAGTACTCTGAGTAAGTTCTTTAACTGTGAGAAACCTCAATTATTGATAATGAGAACAACAATGACACTTTACCATATAGGTTTGTGGTGTGAATTAAGTGAGGCAACACATATTAATTGTCTGGCCCAGTGACAGGTGTGTAATAAATACTCAATAAGGTAGCACCTATAACTGTTAGGATAATTGCTACTCTTCTGCCATTACAAGGTCATTAACATGATTTGGGACATCAAAACAACCAAAATACTATTCTGTAAGAACATTCAACAGAATAATTTGAGATATCTTTCTTTCCATGTACATATTCTCTAGATTAAAGATCAAAAGTATTTGAGACAATTTCAGTCACCTGGAATTCAAACACGTATTATCTTAACACCTGAAGATTTTTAAGTGCTGAAACTCAGGGTATATCTGATATGTCAACTAGATAGTATTAGTTTTCACAACAGGGAACAAAATAAAAAATAATCTGCAGAAGCTTACATGAAAAATGAATGACAGAAATTAGTATTTTTAACCAAAAGGGAATAACTACATAAATAATTGGTTTCCACATGATCTTACAAGGTCATGAATGATTAAGATGTCTCTAAATGTCCACATTTGTTATTGTGTGCTTAGAGTAATTCCATACTAATGTTGAAATAACTTTGTCTATCTCTTTAACAATTCCTTCCCAGTCCTTCCATACTTAATACTACTATACATAATAATCATGAACATTGCCGGGCACCGGTGGCTCATGCCTGTAATCCTAGCTACTCAGGAGGCTGAGATCTGAGGATTGCGGTTCAAAGCCAGCCGCAGCAGGAAAGTTTGTGAAACTCTTATCTCCAACAAACCACCAAAAAACTGGAGGTGGTGCTGTAGCTCAAGTGGTAGAGTGCTCGCCTTGAGCTGAAGAGCTGAGGGACAGCACTCAAGCCCTGAGTTCAAGCCCCACGACCGACCAAAAAAGAAAAATCATGAGCATTCACATACTCATTCATCTCAGTGTAGCTTTTGGTGGCTTTTGCAAAACTTACCTTGAAAATGAAACTAATATACGCACTTTGTAGCTTAGCAAGAACATATTTTCATAGCTTCGATTCATAAAAAGATAAAACAGAGAAAGTAGCTTTGGAAATACTGTATAAAGACTTAGAATCTATGATTTAATTTATTCTAAATAGAAAGTGGTATTTCAGGACAAATCTACTTTTAACTCTTCTGGTGCCTTGAGGTGACTTGAAAATAATTTTCTCAGATGGTCACCTTTGCCCTCAAATTCACTTTCTCTATTTGGTTCAAATTAGCTATCTTTGTTTATCCAGGAAACTGCGTACCTTTCCTACATTGCTGTGTTACTTTCTAGTATTTTTATATAAGACAAGCCACATTTTTCAGAACTCCTCAAAACTTTAAAAACACTGGTTATCTTATAGGCCATTGAGCAAACACTGAATTTTATCTCTGGAAGCTAGAAACACCACCCCTAACCTAAAGATTTAGATTTTTATAGCCATTGGTTTCCCTAGTGGCAAGAAAAAGTCAAGCTGGCCTTATAAGTTTAGGATACAAGATGTTAGGCCAAAAGGTAGCAGGCTGCTGAGAAATGACATCTCTGAAAATTTGTCTTTTTGGGGGGGATGATCTGAAGGCTAACCGGTGAAGCATTATGAAAACACACTAGTTATAACAGGTTAGCAATTCTCAAACATTTTAAATTGACAGATGCTGCAATTCATTTCCTATATATATTTACTTCATTCATATATAACCCCAAACAAAGAAATCCCTCCCCAGAATGAATGAGAAGATTAGAACCACTTATAATAATCCAGTAAATGAACCAATTCTGCAGTGATACTAGACACTATGTTGGAAATGAACTTTATAATTGGGGGAGAGGGGTTGGGAGGGGAAAAGTTGGAGAAAATGAGGGAGGGGTTAAGACTATTCTAAAATAAATGTGACTCATTGCAACAATGAGATGTACAAGTTGTTATGTCGAAAATGAACTTTACAACTTTTGTGCGGGGGGGGGGAAGCGGGGATGATTGGGGGGGGGGCGGGAGGAGGATGGGAAGGGATGGGAAGGGGGAACAAAGGAAGAGGCTACAATGCTTGATAAGAAATGTACTCATTATCTTGCCCATGTAATTGTAACTCCTTTGTACACTATTTTCACAATAAAAAAAGAAAAAAAAGAAATGTGACTTATGTAACTGTAACCCCTCTGTACATAACCTTTATAATAAAATTTAATTTAAAAAGAACTGAGAAAAGTGGAAATCTGTTTATTAAAAGGTACTAGAACATTTTCTTGATGAAAACAAGTATTATGCAGTCATAATATATAAAAGTTAGAAGCTTGACTATGGGGGACTCATATTTTATCAACAATCTTAGCACACATTTTGAGATCTGTGAATGGGTGGAGTATAGATGACTTGTACAACACCTGTTTTGTAGCTCTTAAAGTCTTCCCAGTACTCAAATTAATCAGGGATGATATATGGAATGTCTTTGCCTTCCTTCTAGAAACCTCTTTTTTGGTCCTTATAGAACTTGTTGCCAGTAGCAGTCATAAAACCATCTCTACTCAACAAATCTTTATTCTTTTGATAATTGTTAGAATCCTGTAGTTTTAAGGGGAAATCAGGGGCACTACATTTAGAATATTCTCACCTGGATGTTGCAGGAAGAACTATTGTCCATTTTTTTCCACAACTTAGTACTCACAGATTTTCCTTGTTTGAGTTTTAAAGCTGAAGAATCTAAAAGGTTAATATTAATGATAATAAAGTCATGCATTGATATGAAATTATAAAACAAAATGCTTCTTAATTTAAATGATAAAGGCTACCATCAATATCAAAGTTTGTGATCCCCTTTTGGGCATTTACCCAAATGATCACAAACAAGGCCACACTAAAGCTACCAGCACAACTATGTTTATTGCAGCATTATTTACCATAGCTAAGATATGGAACCAACCCAGATGCCCCTCAGTAGATGAATGGATCAAGAAGATGTGGTATATATACACAATGGAATTCTATTCCTCCATCAGAAAGAATGACATTGCCCCATTTGTTAGGAAATGGAAAGGCTTGGAAAAAATTATATTAAGTGAAGTAAGCCAGGCCCAAAGAAACATAGGTCCCATGGTTTCCCTTATTTGCAATATCTAGTATAGGTATGAGTCAAGCGGAAAAAGTCAGAGAATGTGATGTTAGGAAAACGAACCCTCAAATATGTATTTTAATGTTTTTGTTTCTTTCATGCATGTGTTTCTAACACATTTATAATATTACTTCTTTGTTGCTTTGTATGTCCCTCCCCCACAGTGTAACCCCCGCTTTCACTATATTTGATGTCAGTATAACATGTGGAGGAGACGGGGACAAACAAGTCGTTTAAGGATTCAAAGTTCGTGATCCCTTTATTTTTTAACATGTTTTTACCTGTTTGTCTTACTTGGTGTCCATGAAGTTCAGCAAGGTGTTTTGAACATGGTGGATACTCAGAGGTAGTTTAAAAATATTGAAATGATGTTACTTACAGCAAAATGAATAGAACTGAACATCAGGTTAAGTAAAATAAGCCAGACTCAGAAAGACAAGTATCAAGTATTTTTTTTCTCAAATGTAGAATCTAGGTCTAAAAGCAAATAAATTCACAAAATAGATATGAAAGTAAAAGGAAAGGCTTGGGGGAATCAGGAGGGAGAAGTGGTGGACAAAAGAGAGGGATAAGAATGCATATGATTGAAGTATATTTTATATACATACAAAATTATCATAATGAAAGTTCATGAGACTCTTATGTCCAATTAACCACCAAAAACCTGGAAATGAGATGAGGCTCAAGTGGGAGATTGTCAGACTTGAGTGCAAAAGCTCAGGCACAGGACAGGCTATATATACACAAACACATACACAAACACACACACATTCTCAGCAATCTGAGTTCTAAGTTCTACTGTATACCACTTATTGGCAAATAATTTCAATTTCCTAATTAATTTTGACCCAGTTATTTTCTTATTAAACCATAAACAAAGATAAAGTTAAAATCTTGACTGAATTAAAAATCCCACTTCTGTATTTAGTAGATCTAGTAACTAAAAGAGAATGCAAAATTGAAATATATTGCATGAAGTTTTAAGAGCATGTAATTTTTAAAAAGACTCATATGTCAACAGAAAATTAAGCAATTTAAACCACCATTAATGTCAAATCACTCACACATCTGATCTTGGTTTAGTATGAAGTATGTTTCCAATCTAAAAGAGCAATAAAAACATTTGCACTAGAAAACATATGGCTCCCAAATAAAAGCTTGCATCAGAATAATGTGAATGAGGTCGTATTACATATAGAGACAAAAATAAAAGCCAAGTTTCCCCAACAGATTCTGAAAATATTGTCAAGACTCCGTGACCTTTCATTTAGCCTTTGAATAGGAAGAGTCGTTCTTTAGCTAGACAGCTGGCTGGAAATAAATAAAAATGGGATTGCAAGGAAGACCAGAGATTAATCTTTCTCCCACATTGCTGAAGCTCTGAAATAGTAATATGGTACTAAATTTGTACAGATAATGACTTGATTGACCTACCCACTTCAGTTCTCGCCCCATTGAGGTTTCATTTAAATGACTTTTAAATTTATTTATAATGAGGCTACTAGGGTATATGCAGTATTGTTAATATGTTTTTCTCTCCACCCTAAACACTGTGTCAACCTGAGGGTTCATGGTTTAGACCTATTCTACTGATGTAATCATGAGTGCCTCTAGTTGCATGTGAATATTCTCAGTGTGTAAAAACAAAGAGTAAAGGGAGAGGATAAAGAACAGGCTTTCTTTTTCCTAGTTTCCTGAAACAGACAGGAAGCAACTTTAAAGCAACATAGAGACACTTCTAATCAAGTGTTAAATCAACATCAGAGTAGAATAGCAGCAATGGTGGAAAAGAGCATAGGAATAAGAATCTTGTTGGCATGGGTTCAAAGCCCAGCTATATCACATAATATCTCTGAGCCTCGGTCTTCTTAGTTACATGACATACTTATATAAGGAGACTTAAACCTGACAGGAGTTATGAACAGATCAAATGAGAAATATGGTAAAGTGCCTAGCACAGTCTTTCATCCCAATTAAACAGTAGGTGTAATGATTATCACAGATAGATATTAGGAAACTGACCGTGGAACTGTAATTTGGAGACAATAACAAGTTATTTGATTTGAATTGGAAGAGAATTTCTCTCTAACTTATATGAAGGCAGCCACCTTCTCTATAATGAACATAATGGACCTTAGGAAATCATAGCCTATCGCCTGCCTGCTCGGCACAACATATGTAATATAGTTTAATGACTGTAACTTCAGGCATCAGCCTAAAACTGCTTCAAGGTAATATTGCTTTGCGCTGCAGTTTCAGTGAAGTGGACAGGCAGAATAGAGTTCAATTTTACAGTCTGACCCCTTGGTCATTACTTAAATCCAGAGTCATTTTTAATCTTTTCATTTTCCTCTTTGCAAGTTGTTTCTAAGATGGACAACGTGTCATACACAAACTAAATTTCAGATTTTAAAAAGACATTTAGCTCTATAACTCCAGATGATAAAAGTCCTATTTAATGGAGAATGTTCTTCTGTCTGCTTGATCAATGAATTAAATAGATTGATTAAGTCAGGCTGTCAAGACCAAGGACTGTCACTGATATTAGTCAATGAAGTACCCAATTACCAACTACAGACTTGAAAAAGGCAGTCTTTGTCCTAAAATTCTATAATGAATATAAATAACCAAATATCTCATAATGAGAAAATTTTACTGCCTGGCTATATCTCAAGGTAAACTAGATATTGTTTCTAGTTGGCTTAAGGATTTTTTTGTTTGTTTGTTTTACTGAGATAAGAATGGCAGAAACTGAGTAGTGAGGAGAAATGTTCTAGTGCTGGTAGTCTCAGGCCCTCAACTGCCCAAGGCCAAGGGGTTGGACTGACAGACAAAGAGTCTTACAAGAGCAAATCAGGAGCACTAGGTTACTGCTCCAGACTGCATATGCTAAGTTTGGATTTAATTATCAATGGTCCCTTAACAGCTTTGATGAACCCTGGCATTTATCTGCAGTGAATGGAAGCACTATGCAGCATCTTCTAGGAGTACATACAGTCCTCTGATAGACCTTGATGTTGGGATAAATCTCCACAGGGACTAGTGTTATAGACTCTTGGCCCTTAAGCCTATCTTACTCCCTACCTTTTGCTCTCTTCCCATAGACTTTGGCTTTGGTGCATACAGTGTTGGTCTGGCAAAAATCTAACCTTGGCTCTGCTCTAGTATTTTGTAACTAGCTGTACTTCCAGAGTCTTTTGCTTTTGTATGATCTGGATTCCTAAGCTACTTTGAATGTGTTAGGCAGAAGGCAAATGCCAATTTTCATCAGATGCTGTATTCTAGCATTCTAACATTTCCACAAATACTTCACTCCAGTTATCTCTCTTAGAATAAAGTCTTATAAGGGTAAGGGTGACCCCACTGTCTTTTAAATAACCCAACTATGTGATTATTAACAAGCATTTATTGAGTGTCCATTATGCGTCAGACACATATGAGTAGCATGGATATAAAATAAAATCAGTGCTCAAAAAGAGCTCCCTAGATAGTAGGATAAACAGAGATACATAGAACAGAATTGCTCAGACAGGATTTTAAGAAGAAAAATTTGACTTGCATATGTAAAACATAGATAGGAGTTTGTTGAAAAATTGAAGTACAATTTGAAAATAGTTTGAGGGTGAAATGTTGTGTGAAAAAGAGAACAAAAGATATTTCTGGAAAGGTTGACTAGAATATGGATGCCATTTTGTACCATATTAAACACTTAACTTTGCTTTGGAGCATATTGATGAGCAGTAATTTGTGAACATCTTGACTAGAATAAGTTACTAGTTTCTGTTATGCGCTGATTTAGGACTATCTCATTCATATGTGCAAATCCACATACCCAGTTCTTCAGAATGTGACTGTCTTTGGAGATAGGAGCTACATAGAGCTCCCCTATGACCCAGCAATCCCACTTTTGGGTATTTACCCAAATGCTCACAAACAAGACCACACTAAAGCTACCAGCACAACTATGTTTATTGACACATTATTTACCATAGCTAAGATATACAACCAACTCAGATGCCCCTCAGTAGATGAATGGATCAAGAAAATGTGGTATATACATATAATGGAATTCTATGCCTCCATCAGAAAGAATGACATCACCCCATTTGTTAGGAAATGGAAAGACTTGGAGATAGGATCTTTAAAGAGAGTTAAAGTTAAACAAGGCCATTAGAGTGGGTCCTAGCCCAATCTTCTTCGTGTGTTAATATGAAGAAATTAAGATCCACAAAGTCATAGAAGGAAGACTAGGTGAAGACATAGGGAGATTGTCATTTTTAAGGCAATGAAACAAGGCCATAGAACAAACCAATGCCACCAACACCTTGATACCAGACTTCGCTACACAGCTGCAAGAAAATAATTTTCTGTTGCATAAGCTGCCCAGTATATGGCACTTAATGAATGAGTGCAATGACTAACAATATAGTTCCAAACTTTATATCTTATTTTTATCTGATATGTTTATTTATATAATAATAGGATTCTTATTCATTAATAGTATTATATACCTTGTTGAGTATAAGAGAAATTAGTGAGTGACACTGTTTATATTTTGAGAAAAGCGGAATTGAATTCCGGTGTTTGTTAGGAAATTATTCCAAGAGCATGGTAGAGGGAAGGTGAGAGGATACTCCTACTAGAAACAGAAAAACTTTTGGGGAAAATGTTGGGAATCTTCACAGGGCCTAGTGATTACCATAACACTCCTCTTCCTTTAGTTCTAAACTAGTTGAGAAAAAGAAATGAAAATAATACCCTCAGTGTTATGAAGGCTAGATAGATGATATAGCTGAAAATGAGAAACAAACATATGTGTTCATTCTCTGTATGCCAAACTATAGATTACAACAACCCAAGTCAAGGGAAATTTGATTCTGTAAAAAGAGTAAACTTGCTCAGTTTGGTGCTGACTACTGCTCTGATTTAGATTCCTTGCTATCAGAGACCACATGCCTTCTTCTAGTTAGTTAAAATGTGTTGATCATTTAACTAGTCACAAGTGGATGTAATACCTTTTTCTTTGGTGAAAGCTTAGAAAGAGAGATTATCACTCAGATGTACTACAGTATCACTTTTTAGTGCATTTTAATTATACAAAGGATTTCAGCATGGTATTTCTATAAGGCCTGTATTTGTTGTACTTTGATCAGATTAAACTGCTTTATCACTATTTTTAATCTCTCCGTCACCTCTCACATGTTTCTACTATGTTGTGTGTGTTGTTATACATATATATGCACATCTATGTCTATATTACTTATTTGAGACAAAACCTTATACTCATCCCTCTAAGTCTGGTTTATTTCATTAAAATAATCTCATGTTCCATCCATTTTTCTGTAATTGACATAATTTCATTCTTTTTATCACATATATATTTTTATTGTAAAAATATTGTCCAAAGGGGTTACAGTTACATGACTAAGGTAATGAGTACATTTTTTAGCGAGCATTATTACCTCCTTCTTTGTTTTCTCCTTACCATCACTTTCCTCCCCACCTCTCTAACTCCTCTCCCCTACCCTGACATCATAAAGTTCGTTTTCAACATAGTGTCCTGTACAGCTTGTCATCACAATGGATCAACCTGCATCCCCATTAAAGCATTATGCTATATCCCTTCCCTTCCCCAAATTACAAAAATGTATATACAAGATGCAGAACACTGGCATCAAGTCCAGTGAAAACAGGGGTTATACCATGGGGGAAGAACATACAAAAGAAACAAAAGAATCACATAGTGCATTATAAGTACACTAAAAACAATAGCAAGAAAGAAAAGACCACTTGTGTCCCTATCCTGGGGTACATTTTGCTTAACATTATCTCATGTGGTCATATGTACATAGCCTTTGACCTTCTCTGCTTGTCCTAGACATGTACTAGTCATTGCAAACAAGGGAAACCATGGGACCTATGTTTCTTTGGGCCTGGCTTACTTCAATTAACATAATTTTTTCTAAGTCTTTCCATTTCCTAACAAATAGGGCAATGTCATTCTGTCTGATGGAGGCATAGAATTCCATTGTGTATATATACCACATTTTCTTGATCCATTCATCTACTGAGGAGCATCTGGGTTGGTTCCATATCTTAGCTATGGTAAATAATGCTGTGATAAACATGGTTGAGTTGGTAGCTTTGGTATGTCCTTGTTTGTGATCGTTTGGGTAAATGCCCAAAAGTGGGATTGCTGGGTCATAAGGGAGCTCTACGTGGAGCCTTTGAGGAACCTCCATACTGTTTTCTAAAGTGGTTGAACAAGTTTACACTCCCACCAACAATGCAGTAGAGTTCCCTTTTGGCCACATCCCCTCCAGCATCTGTTGTTACTAGATTTCTTGATTCTAGCCATTCTAACTGGGGTGAGGTGGAATCTCAAAGTTGTCTTGATTTGAATTTCTTTTATGGCTAGAGAGGTTGCTCAACCTCTTCATGTGTCTATTGGCCATTCTTATTTCCTCTTCAGAGAAGTTTCTCTTTAAGTCTTTAGCCCACTTATTAATTGGTCAGTTGTTACTTTGAGGATTTGTTGTTGAAGGATTTAGTTTTTTTTTGTTGTTAGAGGATTGAGTTCCAAGTATATTTTAGATATGAGACCCTTGTCCGTTATATGGCTAGTGAAGATCTTCTCCCAGTCCATGGGCTTTCTATTGATCTTGCTACCTATGTCCTTTGCCTTGCAGAAGCTCTGCAGTTTCATGCAATCCCATTTGTGCAATCTTTCTTTGATTTGATATGATTCTGGGTCTCTATTAAGAAAATTTTGGCCTGTGCAAAGGAGCCCTAGAGTTTCTCCTGTTCCTTCCTGTAATGTTTTCAGGGAGTATGCTTTTATTTTGAGGTCTTTGATCCATTTGGAATTGACTCTGGTGCAGGGTGATATATAAGGATCTAGATTTAATTTTCTACAAGTGTTTAACCAATTTTGCCAGCACCATTTACTGAAAAGGGTGTCTTTTCTTCCATTCTATTTCTTTAGCTCCCTTGTCAAAGATTAGGTGGCTTTAGGTCTGTGGGTTCATTTCTGGGTCTTCAATCCTATTCAATTTGTTGTCAGGTCTATTCTTGTTCCAGTACCAAGCTGTTTTGATTACTAAGTCTTTGCAGTATTGTTTGAAATTTGGAATTGATATTCCTCCAGTGCTGTTCTTTCTACTAAGGATTATTTTTGCTATTAGGGGTCTTTTATTGTTCCATATGAATTTTTGGATTGCTTCTTCTATTTCATTGAAGAATGAGGTTGGGGTATTGATGGGTATCGTGTTGAATTTTTAGAAAGCCTTTGGCAGTATTGCCATTTTCACGATGTTAATCCTTCCAGTCCAGGATCATAGGAGGTTTTTCTACTTGTTTAGTTCTGTTTTGATTTCCTTTTTCAGGTTTTTAAAGTTTTCATCATACAAGTCCTTCACCTCTTTTGTTAACACCTAAGTATTTTAATTTCTCTGGGGATATTACATAATTTCATTCTTGTTCATGTCTAAATAATACTCTTTTATGTATCTGGACCGCATTTACTACATTTTTTTTTTTTGTCTTTCGTGAACACTTAGGCTGATTCCATAGCTTCACTGTTTCGAATAGTGCTGCAGTAAGTATGGCTGTGTAGATGTCTCTATTGTATCCTGACTTATATTCCTTCAGATATATGCCTGAGTGCTAGTGCTGCTACATAAATTAGGATTTCTCAAATGAGATACTAAACCAAGAACTTGAACTCAGTTTTCTTTCTACTTTTCCAGTAATAGATTAAAGACAAATACTGGTAATGTTAAGAATCAGCAAATTTCTCTTGGGCCATGGCGGCCTGGGAAATGATTTCATTATTCCAGTTTAGGTGCATTCAAAATCTCATGAACATTTGTTAATTACCAAAGTATCCCTCTAAGCTTTTAAAAAAGCTGTCTTTTACAACCTAGCTCACACACTCAGTAACTGCTTTCCAAAATTAAGATATAATTACTTTATTTATGAAAATTATGTTAGTTTAATAGTATTTCGTGGGGAATTTTTGCTTCTTTAAACATTTAACTGCTCAGTCAAGGAAAAACACAGTTTGTATTTTGAGTAGAATATCAGTGACAAATTCTAACTTTGGAACTTGAAACGATATTTTCTTACCCCGGGTAATAGGGAATATTTAATATAAAGCTGTCCATCCTAAAAAGTTCTATAACTTCACTTAAGTTGTAAGCTCCTAAGGTCTTCTACAGTTGGGAGAAGCTTCATGTGGAGATGTCATTATGAAGTCCTGTCCTAATATAGAGGGGGTGTTAGCCAAGCAATTAATTACTTTCCTTGAATTCTGAATGTTGCCCCATTAACTGGCATTCACTTAGCCTGTAGGCTGTGTTATAAAGAACCTTAGGATTTCTACAGTGTGCTTTTCTTTTCCTTTCAATTTTATAGATTGATCAATTAACTTCAGAGGCCATGCAGAAAGAAAGAGAGCCCCTCAGGCTAAAGATAGTCCTCTTTCAGAAACAATTATTAGGTGTCATATTCTTTGCTCTTGAGCTCTGCAACTTCAAGGGGACTCACCATGTTTCTGAAATGTACACTAATACAGCATTAGAAGAAAGAACTGCTTTCACTTCAGGAAAATGTAGAGCAAGGCCATTCAAGTTGCATATTTGAGCACTTATTCAGAATACTTCTGGAATATTTGTTCTGTTGGATTCAGCATATGTACTTAGTGGCAAGTTATCTTTCTTCAGTTATCACTCAATGTATTATTTATAATGCTATTTTCCACACACAGTTGAATGAATTAAGTAGTGAAGGCAAAAGTATTCAAATTCTAGTTATGTGATTCAGACCATAAGTAAAATAGTGAAATCCATGGGAATAGTGTTTTGCAACTTTTGAGTCACAACTCATTAGTGATTTTTAGAACTGATCTAGTAGGTTTCCACTAGCATTTTAAAGCAATAATGGAAGGAAATGGAAAACATTGACTACATTGTATATAAGAAGGAATATTTGCTTCATTAAAACTTTATTCTAGTTATATATGTGTGTATGCATATACTGGATCGTAACTAAAATATATTTCTTAATATGAGCTATAGTCAAAATAATTGGAGATGGGAAAACTATGGCTCATGCGTCAAAGTTGGCATACCACTTATTGAAACATAGATTTTTGCTCATGCATTCATATCCTACCTCGGGCTTCTTTTGCAATAAGATGCTTGAGTTGAGTAGAGGCCACAGAAACTTTCTAGCCTATTTAGTCTTTGGCTCTCATAAAGGAAAGTTTGTAGATCTCTGTATTAGAAGTTATTGGAGACCTTTATTAAGCATAGTGAACCTGATTTGGAGGTTTAGAACAAAAGGCATTACTGTTATCAATTTTATATACTTAGGAGTTTGTCTTCTATGGTTAGGTTCAAAGAAAACTTTACTGTTATTTGAACACTTACACAGTATGTTTGAATTGGCTAATGTTAGATAATTTCAAATTTGGAACCCATATGCATATGTCTTTACTGAACATGGGCATGTTTTTGAGTAGACAGTTGCTGGTACGTGGTCTAAAACATAGCAGAAATTCCTCAGGATTTGTAAGCTATGAAATCATTACCCAAGAAGATTCTAACAGTCAGTATGTTCAATGTACAACCTTTATATCTACTTTAAAAACTGTTTAGCTATAGCATCCAAAGCCTAAATGTAAATGCCATTAGAGTTATTGTTATATATGTTAGTCATAGAGCATGTACATAACATGCATGAGGACCTGATTTCAATACCCAGCACCAGTAAAAACTCTGAAAATTCATTTAGAGACTGAGAAGTAAAAATTGTACCACAGAGAGATAGATACAATTGTGTCTTTGTGAAAGGACTAAAGCATTACAAACAACACTTGAATGAATCTCCTCTATCGCAGATCCTGACTACTAAACTTACTCACACACAAGAATGATTATTTCTGATAATCATTTATTTAGCTGTGGGAAACCTTTATTTTGCCAAGGTACATTTGAAGATATATTTATCATTGGTGGGCTGTGGGAAGTTGTCAATACAGGTAGATAGGCTGTTGGCAGCCAATAAAAGGATCTGTCTCTCTCATCAAGTACCAAATAATTTCACAGGCCTTATGCCTGAAAGATGGAGAACAAAAAGATTCCTTTGTATACTGTGCTTACTGAGGTTTATATATAAAAATCTTATGAACATTGGGAACTACAGGCATGTATGTGGGCAGAACATGGTATATGTGTGATGATAGGGAGAGTATGAAACTGGAGAGACTATGTCAACATAGCATATGGGAAAAGGCTGTGAACCAAGCTAAGGAGAGCCTGGCCTTTGTATTGTAAGAAATGAGAAAGCATGAGAAGCTTTTAACCGCAAGAGGCAGATAATCAGATATGTGTTTCAGATTCATTCTTTGCATGTTGATCAATGTACTTAAGAGAGTAGAGCATGGGAAAAAAAAGAACCAGTCAGAACCTATTTTAGTAATTCAGTTTTAAAATAGTGAAGTTCTACAATTGACCTGTGGACTGACTTGAGGGAATAGATGTGAAATAGATTTAGTAAGTAGAACCTGGCAGATTTTTAGAAAAGTATGGTAAAGGGTTAAAATTGGAGTTAGGAGAGATTGCTGTGAAGGGCCTTTATACCACATTAAGGAATTTAGTCTTTACCATGAAAGGCATTAGGGGACCACTGATGAAACACTATTTTTCTACAGTGTAAAAAAGGGATTAAATAAATACAAGGCCAGAGATAGAGAGCTCCTTTAGGAAGCTATTTCCAGAAGACCTGGTTAGACAGTGGTTGAATATATTAATCACACTAAGTTCCTTCAATGTTCTGTGGGACACAAGTGGAACAATCCAATTGTAAGAGTATGAAATGGTATTAAACAATTAGAAAGATTTCTGGTTATATTAATGATGTGGTATTGGGTTGTTATTTGATGCAAACCTCTGAAATTCTACAAGGAGATGTGTATTTTGAGAAATACTAACACTTCTTTGGGGAGAGGTTATCCTTTCAGGCCATTCCCCCTTAAATGGGTACTAAATTACCTATGCATGCTGTAAAGAGAACTAGAAAAAATAGAGGATCCATTCCATTCTTTTCATTTGTGTTTGAAATCTGCTTCCAAGGGTATTTGCAACAAGAGGAACTGACTGTAGAAAAGAGCTTGATAACTTGTCCCTAATGGGGCACCTGACATTGTGACATTATTTCACATATATAATTGTAATTTATTTGATCCCTAAAGAAGCATAAGTGCTGCTTCTGTGCCAGTAGAAATTTGCATAAACCCAAGCTCTCCTGTGAAGCTGTACCCTTCCAATTAATCTTTGTAAGGGGAAGGGATTATAGTCATCTGTGAATTACCCTGTTAATTAATTTTTTCACAAATCAATTTTATTTTGCCAAAAACACAAGTCAACCTTACACAGCTATGAATACTACATGTATCCATGGCCTTAAAAAGTCTACAGTCAAAACATCATTCTATTCTTTTTCAAACAATTACAGAAAATGCCCTGAATTCAAATGTTTTCTTATCCTTCTGCACTAACTTTAATAATATTTGAAACTCCCTTGAATGGTCTTTTTCCCCTTTGTTAATACAGTTTAATATAAAATATATATTTCTTTTAGTTTTAGGTATCCTATTTTGTGTTACACAATTGGCCTGGAGAACAGTGTTGACTTAACTTGGGCTACTATATAATATTCTGGCTAGTTTTGAAATTTTAAAATAAAAGTCCATGGGCTGGGAAGGTGGCTCAGTGGTAGAGCACTTGCTTTGCATGGATGAGGCCCTGGGTTCGATTCCTCAGCACCACATAAGCAGAAAAAAAGCCAGAAGTAGCGCTGTGGCTCAAGTGGTAGAGCGCTAGCCTTGAGCTGAAGGGCTGAGGGACAGCGCCCAGGCCCAGAGTTCAGGCCCCACAACCAGACCCCCCCCACAAAATAAAATAAAATAAAATAAAAGTCCTTTTGATGCATATTTGATTGGAAAAAGCTGTATATCTTTAATACCACTTATTTAAGGATCTGAGAGAGGGCTGTGAATACATTTCTGTTTTATGTTTTTTATTATTCTAAATTGATATCATAATTTCCTGTTTATGACATGTAAGATGGTGTTCTGACAGATGTAGACAACATGGAATGTTGTGACATATCAATTACCTCACTTGTTTTTGGTGATAAGATATTGGAAACTCACTCTTAGCTATTTTGAAGTACACACAATATTAACTATACTCACACTGCTCTTATAAATATGTCTTAATAGAAATCTTTTCCTCTTAAATTTTTTTTCTTCAAGCACAGTGGCTAAAGTGGTAGAGTTCAAGCCTTGAACACAGAGCCAGGCTCTGAGTTCAAGTCCCAGGATTGGCCAAAATATTTTTCTTCAATATTCATTTGTTACTTTATTATTCTCTATAGAATTCTTTTCAGTTTTAGTCTCTTCACAGTGAGACAGACTATTTCTAAGTTATTATATTAGTCATGAGTTTCATCCTGAAGGAGTTGTAGCCCTTCTTTATCAACAAAGTTACAGAAGTGTCAGCCATATTCAGACATTCAAAGACAGGCATTTGATAAAAGTATTTGTGAGACTTGAGTCCAATTCTTCCAATATTATTTCTTCTTTAGGGACTTTTTCATATGACACGCATGCTGATACATGCTTCTGATAATTTTTGGAAAAGCAACTACTTCACTAAATGTATTTTACTGTTTTATTTCTGTTAAGATATTTTATTGTAATGATTTTGAACATTGTCACACCTCCCTCATATTCTCCCATGTTTTCCCTCCCAACCCCCCTCTATCCTAAGCTGTATAGTTCATTTTCAACATAATATCTTGTGAATATCACTGCTGATAATTCACCCTTTGTCCTACCATTTCTGTGTTCCCTCTTCCCCTACCCAATTCGGTTAAATCTTCATATAAGACAAAACATGTAGGAATAAAATACAGAGACAAAGGGAAATGACAGAAGAAAAAAAGAGAAAAAAAGAACTGGAAACAGTACAATACACAAACCTCTTGTGGATTATTAGAAGTAGAATATGTCTTTGTTCTTGACTTCCTTTAGAAACCTCATGGGAACACATACCACTGTAATAAGCTAGTGCTCTTACAAGCAGGTCATACAGTATTTTTCAGAAGAAACCTACAGATCAAATGATCTTGGATACTGTAGTCAGTACTGTGAATAAGAACAGTGGCTGCTTATTGAATGTTTGCAATGTGCAAAGTGCTGGGCTAAGGACCTTATGTACTTTATCTCATTTAAATCTCTGAACTCCATGAGATGATTACTAAAAAAGATTGCTTTATTGAAAAATATAATAAAATGATGATTATTTGTAATTGTGAAGAGAAGAGGTAGTAAGGTCACTATATTGCCTAGGCATGTATTCTTGTATTTAATATGGATAGCACTAATGACCCAAATGTATTGAGTGCTTACTACGTGCCAGGTACTAAATTCAGCATTTTATCTAGGTAATTGCTAAGGAGATACAATATATCCCCAGATGAAGGAACTGAAAATCCAAGAAGTAACTGAAGAATCCAAGAAATAAAGTAACTGACTCAGGGCCACAGGATAAACTGGGAAACTGGGATTCTAGTGTGGCTTTGGCTGACTCTGTTCTGTACACTTAACTTCTGTTCCCCTTGTCTGCCTTCTGGCTTCATCTCCGGGAAGGGAATTAACAAAATGCTGAAACATACAGGCTAGCCCATTGTAAAAATGATATGTGTACAAGACACTATGTTAAAAAACAAACTTTAGGGGGGAGGGGAGGGGGGGGAGGAGTATGGGGGAGGGGTATGGGGGAGGGGGGAAGATAGGAAGGGATGGGAAGGGAAACAAAGGAGGAGGCAACAATGCTTGATAAGAAATGTACTCATTATCTTGCCCATGTAATTGTAAACCCTCTGTACGGTATTTTCACAATAAAAAACAAACAAACAAAAACAAAAACAAAAACAAAAAAACAACTCCATAGCCGGGCGCTGGTGGCTCACGCCTGTAATTCTAGCTACTCAGGAGGCTGAGATCTGAAGATCGTGGTTCAAAGCCAGCCAGGGTAGGAAAGTCCGTAAGACTCTTATCTCCAATAAACCACTGGGAAACCGGAAGTGGCACTGTGACTAAAGCAGTAGAGCGCTGGCCTTGAGCTGAAAGAGCACAGGGATAGCCCTCAGGCCCAGAGTTCAAGCCTCACGACCAACCAAAAAACAAACAAACTCTATAACTTGGGGTGGGGGGGAGGAGTTGGGGAGGTGGGAAGGAAAGGGATGGCTGGGGAAAAACAAAAGAGTGGGTAACAATACTCAAGAGGAAATGTGCTCATTATCTTACTCATGTAATTGTAACCCCTCTGTACAGTATCTTTACAATAAAAAGTATAGAAAAGAAAAAAATATGTTTATTTAATTGTTATAAAGGCTGAAACATTCATGATAAGGCATGCATTATGTGAAGAGGTCCTTCTTGATCATGGGATTCTGCAAGGCGTCACATGGAGAGAGGATCTTAGGGTTGTAGGTCTCCATCCTTGTGATCTTGTTTTTTAGTTAGCTCATAGAGGTTTCAACTTCAAATACTGTGGTTGTACTACACTTCTATCCTCTTACTACCTCACAATGGGGATTAAATTGAAGTGTGAGCTTTGATGAGGACATTCAAGCTATAGCATCATTCACAGTTTTCCTTTCCATATTCTGCATTCTTGAGAACTGTTTTCAATTGTTGGGGAAAATAATGAGGATGGCAACTACTTTTTTCTCTGTAGTTTTTTTTTGGTTATTGTGTTTTATTGATTTTATTGCAACTATCCTAGTGTCCTCCTAGAAAAGAAAATGTCTTCTGGAAAACTTGTCTTTTTTCAATTTTATTTTATTTTAAGGGTTGTGTACAGATGGGTAATAGTTATGTAAGTAATATACCTTTCTTATTGAACATTGTTACCCTCTCCCTCCTTTTTCTCCCATTTTACCTCCCCCAACTATCTCCCCCCTAATTAATAAAGTTCATTTCCAACATTGTGTCTTGTGAATATTGCTGTTGCATTAGTTCAACCTTTGTCCTTTGTCTCAACATTTTGTTATTCTCCTTCCCTTTCCCAAGTCAGATAAACATATATACAAGATACAGGGCACCAAAAAAAGTGACAATAGGAATAAACTAAAGGTAAAAATGAAAGCAAAAAGAAATATCTTTACATTAAAAAGCCCTCTTGTTTCTGTATCTTGGAGTTCATTTTGTTTTGCATCATTTTATATGGTCATATATACATAGCTCTTGAGCTTTTATGATCCTCTGCTAGGACTATCTTAGAAATATGCTAATTATTACATGTGAGGGAAGCCCTGGAGCCTATGTTTCTTTTGGTCTGGCTTGCTTCACTTAATATAATTTTTGCAAAGTCTTTCTGATGGAAGCATAGGATTTCATTGGGTATATGCCAATTTTCTTGATCCATTCTTCTACTGAGGCACATCTGGATTGGTTCCATATCTTAGCTATGGTAAATAATGCTGCAATGAACATAGTTTTGCTGGTGGCTTTAGCGTGGCCTTGTTTGTGATCATTTGGGTAAATGCCCAAGAGTGGGATTGCTGGATCATAGGGCATTTTTATGTTTAGCTTCTTGAGGAACCTCCATACTGCTTTCCACAGTGGTTGAACAAGTTTACATTCCCACCAACAGTAGTAGCTACAGAAGTAGTGTTCCTTTTTGGCCACATCCCCTCCAGCATTTTTTATTATTTGTTTTCTTGGTAATAGCCATTCTAACTGAAGTGAGGTGGAATCTCAAAGTGGTTTTGATTTTCATTTCTTTTTATGGCTAGAGATGTTGAACATTTCTTCATGTGTCTACTGGCAATTCTTGTTTCCTCTCCAGAGAAGTCTCAAGGTCAGATACTCTGAAAATATTACAGGAGAGGATAAGGGATACATTAGGGCTCCTTGGAACAGGTGATAACTTCCTAAATAAAGATCCAGAAACACAACAAATTAAAGAAAGGCTGGATAAATTGGATTGCATTAAACTGCAGAGCTTCTGCATGACAAAGGAAATAGCTAGCAAGAGAAATAGAAAGCCCACAGATTGGGAGAAGACCTTCACTAGTTATACAACAGACAAGGGCCTCAGATAAAAAATATAACTAGTGCTCAACAAATTAACCCCCCAGTCCCAAATCCTCAAAGACACAACCACCTCATTAATAAGTGGGCTAAAGAATCAAGTCTTTTTATCTATTTTTTTCATTTCTAAATTGTCAGTTTTAAGTATGGAAGGCTTTTTAATCTCTCTCTATATAAACAACATTAGTCCAGTGTCCTGAGATCTTTGTGAATTTACCCCAATTGTATGGTCATCAGCTTTATGAATTTTGTTGAGATTCTCAAGAACATTTTTGAATGTCCCCAAATGATGCACATGTTAGGGAAAAGTCAAACCAAATAAATACTCTTGAAGATAATAGCTGTTCATAATGAAAATAAATATTACTTGAGAAGATTTCAGAATATGAAATTTGTATGACTTCATACAAATTTCACTGTCACTAATTAAAGACCCAGTTTACTTACAAGTATTTTATACTCAAGTTATCTATTAAAGACCATTTTTCTTATAATAAAAATGCCTTTCCACACATTTTACAACGGAGAATGAACGCTGCATATAGCTGCTTTCAGAATAGGATGCAACAATAGAAATCTAGAACCAGATATGGACACTCTATCATCTTTTTTTTTAAATCAATTTAACCTGCACAATAAATGTACATCCTTCATTATGTTAAAGTTTTTTGCAACTTTGAATTATTTTATCCTTATAATGGGTGAGTTGACTCTGAATACCATTTTCATAATTTAATAATTCTAAGTAATTGAAGTCTTTTTTCTAAATTACTTCAAAAGTTTGCTATAGTATTGCATCTAATTCTAAATTTCCCCCTATAAAATAACAGAAATATTTTGGAAGGATTTCAAGTATTACACCAAAGGTGATTAGAATGGAAGCAGAAATATCATCAATGTTTATGTTACATTAGTGTGGCTGTTTTCTTCTCTCATAGTTAAATATTACCACACATCAGACCTTCCTGACTCTTGTGGCAATTCTTCAAGGTACATTTTAATTAAATTATTCAAATAATTTGAGGAGGTAGGATTTATAATCTCAATTTCATTGGGAATATCTTAAGGTCAGGGATCATGTTTTGATCTTATATTGTATTCTACATAGGATATCAGCATTCAAAAGAACTAATACTAGGCATTTATCCTTGGCTACTCAGAGGCTGAAGTAGGAAGATCACTTAAGCCCAGGAGTTGGAGAAGAGCCTGGAAAACACAGTGAGACCTTTCCTCTTTCCCAATTGTTCAAAAGTCTATCTGGCGATCTTGAAAGTACATTTGGATTCTCTCTGTGCTTCTGTGTCTCTCTGTGTCACTAACTTTCTTTATCTTTCATCAAAGTTATAATATGTACAGGATCATGAATGGGGAAAATCGAGTGAAACGTGTTTTTCTTTTCTGCCAAGAAATACCTTCTACTCACTAACCTTGTTATAAATGTAGAAACAGGTTAGTTCCAAATGACAACACTTGTTCTCTGCTCACAAATTGGGTCCACTTCTTGGACTGGTTATTGAAGCTGCAAGGATAGAGGAAAGTGAATAAAAGAAAAAGGCATATTAATTTCAAGCTCCATTTAGAAATGCACTAGAAAAATCAATGTCTGGTAAATAGAAATCGGCAAAATTGGCAGGAAGAATTTTATAGTCAAGCATAGAAGGAGCTAGAATATAAATCTGAACACTGACCAGATAATAACCAAATAAAATGATGATGATTGTAGAAAGGCACTTGACAAGACTTTTTTCTAATATTTTAATGCACTGAGGAATACCGGCTTCTTGAATTCACTGAACCAAGACGCCATCATTTTAAATTCTGAGATTAAAGAAGTTTTTTGAATTGTTACTGTAAAGATGTTGTAAAGAAGGATTATAGTAACATAAGTCAGGTAATGAGTACACTTCTTTTTGGACAGTGTCACCCCTTTCCTCACTCCCAGTTTTTCCCTCCTGTCCCCACCCACAGGTTGTATAGTTCGTTTTCAACATAGTGTCTAGTGAGTACCACAGCTGAATTTGTTCATCCTTTTTTCCCTCCATTTCTTTGGAGATTAAAATTTTGATTAAAGGTTGTCATTAGATCTCCATGGCCTCACTAATTTCATAGCACTGAAGTAGGCAGATCTGGGATTCTGGAAAGAGTAATTATTGAACAACTTTAGTGTTCACAGTATTTGGAAATCAGGATTTTCATGGGGTATACTTATTGGTCTCTGTGTTCTTCATGCTTAAAGGTAGTTTTCTATGGTGAATTAAAATGCATTGCCAGTAACTCTTCCGTGTTATGTCTAAGAAATAGAACACCATTTTGAGATTTCCTGGGCTCATGAATTATGAGGTTTTCCAACTTTGTGATGCTGAAGGCAAAAATTACTTCACCCAGCCTCACAGGAACTTCTTCTGGCACTAACCTGAAGTGTGGTTTCCTCTTTGAAGTGCACCCTGACATTTCTCCCTTGCTCATTTTTGTCTTCCCTTTTATACCTGTTTAGAAATCTGTACTTTATAAGACACTATGATTTTCTACTCTTCAATATTGCTCTTTTTTTTTTTTTGGTCAGTCGTGGGGCTTGAACTCTGGGCCTGGGCGCTGTCCCTCAGCTCTTCAGCTCAAGGCGAGCACTCTACCACTTGAGCTACATCGCCACTTCCGGTTTTCTGGTGGTTTATTGGAGATAGGAGTCTCATGGTCTCTCCTGCCCCGGCTGGCTTTGAACCGCGATCCTCAGATCTCAGCCTCCTGAGTAGCTAGGATTACAGGCGTGAGCCACCAGCGCCCGGCTTCAATATTGCTCTTTAAGTTAGCTTACATTTATTAGTTTATTGAATAGCTACTCCGTCAGGTATTATTCTTAATGCTTGATGATACAAAAATGGATATTGCTCCTGCCTTAAAGTTCTCATAGTCTAGGAAGTAAGCAGATGAGTAAGCAAGCATTGGAAATATGTAAAAATGCATGTGAAAAGCACAGGGTGTGGTCATAATGCTTACTCCTCTGTTTTTCTCTATTCAATCCTTCTCAGATAAGAACAGTATTTTTTTCTCCTATTTTCCATACTGTCTGGTTTAAGTGATCTTGCTGAAATTTTCCTCCAGATTTTAATTTCTTGCTCTATCTAACCTTTAAGTCTTTGCTCAGAGGTAAAGTTCTCTTGAGATAACTATGTTTTTCAAAACTTTGTTAGTCTTCTTTTTCCATTCCTTTTCCACAGTCAGTCTAAAAGTGCATATATTTTTTCTAATTTTTCTACTTTTCATATTTCACCATCTGATATACTACAGTAGTTACTTATTTCATTTGATTTACTGTCTATGTTGCCTGCTAGAATGTGATGTATATAGGGGAGTGGGTTATATCTGTCTTATCCATTGCTTATGTGTAGACAAGCCTGTAATAAGGTGGAACACCACATAATTGTTGACTTAAAGAATAAATTATAATAACCAAGTCATCATTCAAGTAATTTATTTAATTAGCTTAATGCTATCTCTTTTGTTTAGAAAAAAACAGAAGTGACCCATATTACTACCTCTGTTTTCGATTTGGTTTGATATTGTCCTGCCATATCTATACCATGAAGAACAGGCACTTTTCTGCCCATAGAGGAAAACTCTTATAGCTTTGCAGAAATGAATTAACATGTACTGCTGTAACAAAGCTGTATTTGACTTCCTAGATACATTGAACATGTGCCATGCATTGAGAATAACTTTATACTTAATAGGTACCATATATTCGTGACCATGATACGTTTGTGTTGTACATTTTAATTTAGGACCTTTCAGAGTAGAAACACTTCATATGTAAGAGATCAGCAGGATTATTTTTTCTTATTTCACCACTTAACTAAGGTTAAATATGTTCAATACTAATGACCCTTAATACTAATGTTCTAATACTAATATATGTAGTTCTTAAAATGTATATACAAAATATTTGATTAGTTCTAAGATAAATTTAAAAAGTCACATTAGACTCTGTTGGAGGTTCTTGATTATTTTTTCTAGAAAGGGGCATATGTATGTACAATATGTATAATGCTAATAGCATATATATATATATATCATTGCCATAGATCATGTTTTGCTTTTCCAGTATTTAATATCAAGTTGTTTATTGCCCATATTTTTGAGTCTCACTTTCTTGGAAAAAGAGTTAAAATCAGCAATATTGAAGACTGTCCACATGTAAAAGAATGCAGAACCCACTTGGGGATAATATCTGAGAAAGATTTGCATCAAATGTAAGCAACAAAGCCATCAAAAAACTTGAATCAATTGAGCTCTCTATGCATACCAGGCATTTTTTTTCTTGAGATATGCACAGGGGCACAGGAAATAAAGTAAATTTAGTCTGTTAAAAACCAACATTGTTTGGTTGAAAGGACAACCAATCTTATAGAAAACTAATGGGCACGGGGCTGGGAAGGTGGCTCAGTGGTAGAGCGCTTGCCTTGCATGCCTGAGGCCCTGGGTTTGATTCCTCAGCACCACATAAGCAAAAAGAAAAAAACCGGAAGTGGCTCTGTGGTTCAAGTGGTAGAGCGCTAGCCTTGAGCTGAAGAGCTGAGGGACAGCGGCCAGGCCCAGAGTTTAGGCCCACGACTGGACACCCCCCCCCAAAAAAAGAAAACTAATGGGCATGTACCAGACATTGATAAAAAACGAAACAAAACACTAAAGAAATCTGTGCTAGATTTAGTAAAAATTTAAGTCTCTACACAGTAGCACATAATTGGATAGTGTTTGATGTATCCTGTACAAAACTTGGAGGATTTAGATGGTTTTGTTCTTCACTCAACAGATAATGTCTATGGCAATTTGCTTTACACTATGATTACTGTTTCAGCACATCGTTTTGCACACAGTAGGACTACATGGATTGTGGTGTGGTGCTTTATCTCAAAGACCTCAGAACTTAATACTGATTCTGGGACATTGGATGAGGCAGAAATATTAGTATCATTGCCTTCTCTGCCCAGTTGTAATGACTTTCCTATTGATTTGTTTTTCTATTAATACTTTATAACCTCTTGATATAACCATTCCATGGTTTCATGAATCTCTAATATGTGGATAAAATAATATTAATAACCATAATCTTTCCAGTACTTTATCTGTGGAAAATGCTGTACTCTGTGATTTATTTGTTACTTTCTAGGGTAATTTTCACAGTGAGGTATATATTCTTATTATGTATATTGGAAAGAGAGAGACTGGCACAGTGACCGTAAATAGCTTTCTCAGCTTCACTTGTACTTGTCTACTGTGCCACAAGCTTTACTTTGCTTTCCATAAAGAAAGATAACATAGTCTATAGAATTGGAGCTTGATTCTAAGCACTTCATTATGTACACATAGACAGCTAACCATGGCTAACCTTATAATCATGCCAAATAATTTTAGGGACTCCCGGGAAGTCTGTTTATTCCCCCAATATGTCTCCTGATACCTAAAAGCTTAAAATTTATTTACTTATTATTGTGACATTAAGCTTATTGTTCCCCATTTAAAGGGAAGGTATTTCTGGAAATTTAATTATAAAACCATAACTTAGCATTAACAGCTCTCATTTTTCCAAATATTTCTTTACTGATCAGATCTCATTTTAATGAACAAATTATGATGTGAGCAATTCAGAAAAAAATGAGGGATCCTGATATCTGAAATGGTTAAGTAAAAGTCATGCTATGGGAAATATAGCAGAGGGAGACATTAAAGTTTCTAAATTTTTGGCTACAACTGGATTTCCAATTGACCTAGCTCCACACATAATAAATGATTTTAATGGCATGGTATATATTAGGAGGTATTCACAAAGTTATATAAAACATTTTATCATATAAAAATTGGGTTTTTGTAAAACATGTTTTTCTATGTCTTGAGATTTCCTATTTTCATTCAACCATACATGTTCAATGTTAATCATTAAATAACTGAGTTGTAATTCATTGCTTGTTGAAATTTAGAGTGTGACATTGCCCTATAGGCAATTCTTCTTAGTTCTGTCTTTTCATTTTCTGTTATTTGATTAAAAAATGTAAAAAACATAATATACACGTAGTAATTTATAAAACACACACAAAGTAGAACTAGTGGAGAATGAACAAAAGACTGTCTTATTGTACATACTTGGTGACTGTCAAGTGCATTTTGTTGCAATATTCATGAAAAAGTCAAGTATCACATTTGTGTCAACTAGCAACTTGTTTCATGCATAGCACTTCGATTATAATTTTTAATGTGCTGATTTTTATTGTGTTATTTGAGTTTTTATTTGCTTTGCAATATGACCTTCATCATTAAGTTTTTGCTTTCAGCCAATTTCCTCCAGATACACTTAAGAGCCTACAAATTATAGCATGTTATATTGTACTTTATAAACATAGCCAGTTGATTTCATTCTAGTCTATGTAGATGTGAGGTTAACTATTATGAATTGTTTCTCTTCCTTTTTTTTTTAATAGTCAGTTGTGGGTCTTGGTCTTGAACACTGGGCCTGAGCAATGGCCCTCAGCTCTTCAGCTCAAGGTGAGCTCTCTACCACTTGAGCCACAGCACCACTTCCAGTTTTCTTGTGGTTAATTGGAGATGAGTTTCACAGAAATCCCTGCCCAAGCTTGTTTTGAACCACAATTCTCAGATCTTGACCTCCTGAGTAGCTAGGATTACAGGCATGAGCCACCAACACCCGGCCTCAGGAATTGTTTTTTGACAGGATGACACTATTTTAAGATCATGGTCTTGTGACTCATGTAGGTTCTTTTTGGTGTGATTAAACAGACTATGTCTAAACTGGATTATACTTAATGAATGCTTAGGGTAGCAGAGGAGGATGGCCAACTTTGCAATCAATTAAGGTAATGTGAAAAGCATAAGAGTATGTGTAAAGTGAGTTGATTGCTTGCTATCAAATTACACTAGTGCTCATTTTCTTCTGCTAAGTTCATGAATTATCTTCCCCAATGTTGACTTTTCCCTCTGGTATTCTTACTTCTTAAAGAAATTAAAGTCAGCTACAAATATGCCTGTCCTTTTCTCCACAAACTGTCTTCCAAGAATATCTGGAACACATTATGGGGAAAATTCTTAGAAATAGAAGCATTTGGCCTAAGCACAGTATGTTGGACACATTCTTCCATGGCGAGTTACTGAGAAGAGGTTCTTTTTTTATATGTTTTTTATTGTAAAAATACTGTACAGAGGGATTACAGTTACATGAGCAAGGTAATGAGTACATTTCCTATCAAGCATCGTTACCTCCTCCTTTGTTTTTCCCCTACCATCCTTTCCCTCCCACCCAAACAACTAAACTCCTCCTCCTAACTCCTCCCCCTGTCCCCCCCCTCGCTTAATTTGTAAAGTTCATTTTTCAACACAGTGTCTTGTGCATCTCATTGTTATAATGGGTCAACCTGTATCCCCATTATTTTGTTTTTTCCCTTACCTTCCCCAAATTGGAAAATTGTATATACAAGATGCAGAGCACTGACAAGAAATACAGTGTAAACAGGGGTTATACCCTGGGGGAGGAACATACAAAGAAAAAAATAATAAACTTGTGTCCATATCGTGGGGTTCATTTCGCTTACAATCATCTTCTCTGGTTGTATGTACATAACTTTTGACCTTCTCTGCTTCTCCCAGACATATACTAGTTATTGCAAATAAGGTAAACCATAGGACCTATGTTTCTTTGGGCCTGGCTTACTTCACATAACATTTTTTCCAAGTCTTTCCATTTCCTAACAAATAGGGCAATGTCATTCTTTCTGATGAAGGAACAGAATTCCATTGTATATAAATGCTACATTTTCTTGATCCATTCATCTACTGAGGAGCATCTGGGTTGGTTCCATATCTTAGCTATGGTAAATAATGCTTCAATAAGCATAGTTGTGCTGCTAGCTTTAGTATAGTCTTGTTTGTGATCATTTGGGTAAACACCCAAAAGTGGGATTGCTGGGTCATAAGGGAGTTCTATGTGGACTCTTTTGAGGAAACTCCATACTGCTTTCTAAAGTGGTTGAACAAGTTTACACTCCCACCAACAATGCAGTAAGGTTCCCTTCTCTCCACATCCTCTCCAGCATCTGTTGTTATCAGAGTTCTTGATTATAGTCATTCTAACTTGGGTGAGGTGGTATCTCAATGTTGTTTTGATTTGCATTTCTTTTATGGCTAAAGAGGTTGAGTATTTCTTCATGTTTCTATTGGCCATTCTTATTTCCTCTTCAGAGATGTCTCTCTTTAAGTCTTTTTTTATTGTGAAAAATACTGTACAGAGGAGTTACAATTACATGGGCAAGATAATGAGTACATTTCTTATCAAGCATTGTAGCCTCCTCCTTTGTTTCCCCTTCCTATCCCTTCCCATCTCCCCCCGCCCCCCACCCAATCCTCTTTAAGTTTTTAGCCCACTTATTAATTAGGCAGTTGTTTCTTTGAGGATTTGTTGTTTGGGGATTTAGTTTATCGAGTTCCAAGTATATTTTAGAAATGAGACCCTTCTTGGTTGTATGGACAGTGATGTTATTCTCCCAGTCTAAGGGCTTTCCATTGATCTTGCTAGCTATGTCCTTTGGCATGCAGAAGCTCTGCAGCTTCATTCAATCCCATTTGTCCAACTTTTCTTTGATTTGTTGTGTTTTTGGGTCTCTACTGAGAAAATTTCGGCCTGTGCCAAGGAGACCTAGGGTTTTTCCTAATCTTCCTATGATGTTTTCAGGGTGTCTGCTTTGACTCTGAGGTCTTTGATCCATTTGGAGTTGATTCTGGTGCAGGGTGATATATAAGGATCTAGCTTTAGTTTTCTACAGGTGATTAACCAATTTTGCTAGCACCATTTACTGAAGAGGCTGTCTTTCTTCCATTCTATTTCTTTAGCTCCCTCATCAGTGGCTATAGGGCTGTGGGTTCATTCCTGGGTTTTGATTTTATTCCATAGGTACTCAGGTCTGTTCTTGTGCCAGTACACAGCTGTTTCAACTACTATGGCTTTGTAATAGAGTTTGAAATTTGTTATTGATATTCATCCTGCACTATTATTTATGTTAAGGATCATTTTTCTATTCGGATTCTTCTATTGTTCTATATGAATTTTTGGATTGCGTCTTCTATTTCATTGAAGACTGAGGTTGGAATATTGATAGGTATTGCATTGAATTTGTAGATATGGAAGTATTGCCGTTTTCAAGATGTTGATCCTTCAGATCCAGAAACATGGGAGGTTTTTCCACTTCCTCAGTTCTGCTTTGATGCTCTTTTTCAGGTTTTTAAAGTTTTCATTGTAGAGGGCCTTCACTTCTTTAAGTCATTTCCTACATATTTTATTTTTTGTGGGGCTAATACAAAAGGAGTTGCTTTCCTGATTTCAGCTGTGCTCTTCTCATTGTTGGCATTGATTTTTGAGAGTTAATTTTATACCCTGCTACTTTGCCAAAGTTTCACATCAGCTAGAGTAATGTGGGAGTGAAGTCCATGGGATTCTTTAAATAGAAGAACATGTCATCTGCAAAGAGGGAGAGTTGTACTTTGGCTTTCCCTATTTGGATCCCCTTTATTTTTGCATCTTGTCTTATTGCTGTAGCTTGGTATTCTAATACTAAATTGAAGAGAAGTGGACAGAGTGAATATCCTTGTCACATTCTTGAGTTTAGAGGAAATGGCTTTAGTTTTTCTCCATTAAGTATAATGTTGGCTGTAGGTTTGTCATATACAGTCTTTATTATATTGAGGAATGTTCCATGGATTCCTACTTTTTCCAGAGCCTTCATCATAAAGGGGTGTTGGATCTTGTCAAATGCTTTTTCTGCATGTATTGAGATAACCATGTGGCTCTTATCCTGAATCATATTAATTGATTTGTGTATATTGAACCAGCTTTACATCCCTGAAATAAATCCTGTTTGATCATTGTGTATGATTTTTTGGATGAATTGTTGAAATTGGTTGGCCAAAATTTTGTTGAGAAGTTTTGGATCGATGTTCATCAAAGAAATAGGTCTATAGTTCTCTTTCTTTGATGAGTCACTGCCTGGTTTTGGCATGAGGGTTAGTTGGCTTCATAGAAAGGGTTTGATAGTGAACTTTCTCTTTCAATTTCATTGAAGAGTTGGAGGAGTATTAGCGTCAGTTCTGCTTTGAAGGCCTTATACAATTCTGCTGTAAATCCATTGGTTCCTGGGCTTTTCTTAGATGGGAAGTCTCATATTGCTTTTTAAAATTTCAATGCTTTATATGGATCTGTTAAGTTGGTTTAACTGATCTTGGTTTAGTTATGGCATGTCAATATTTGCTAGGAAATCATCCATTTCTTTCAGATTCTCAAACTTATTAGCATAAAGGTTTGAGAAGTATTTCCTCATAATGTTTGAATCTTGGTTGTTTCTGTGGTGATGTTTCCATTCTCATCTGAGTTTATTTGGTTGTGTTCTCTTCTTTTTCTGATAAAATTTGCTAAGGGTCTGTCAATTTTGTTAACTTTTTCAAAGAACCAACTCTTTGTTTTGTTGATTTTTTCAATGATTTTTAATAATTCTAATTTATTTAATTCTGATTTGATTTTAATTATTTCTTTCCATCTACTGGATTGGAGTTTATCTTGCTGTTCTTTTTCAAGGAGTTTTAGATGTCTCATTAAATTGTTGGTTTCAGATCTCACCAATTTGTTGATGTAGGAACTTAGAGCTATAAACTTGTCTCTGAGCACTGCTTTGCTCTGTCCCACAGGAGCTGGTAATTTGTGTGTTCAATGTTGTTGAATATCATGAACTTTTGAATTTCCTTTCTAATCTCTTGCATGACCCACTGGTGATTCAACAGTGTGTTGTTCAACCTCCATGTGTTACAGGACTTTCTTTGGTGGCTTTTGGTGTTGAGTTCTAATTTTATTCCCTTGTGGTCTGAGAGAATGCAGGGCATAACTTCAATGTTTCTGAATATGGACAAGTTTGCTTTGTGACCTAAAATGTGGTGTATTTTGTAAAATGTTCTATGTGCTGCTGAGAAAAACATGTATTCTGATGATGCTGGGTGAAATATTTTGTAGATATCTGTTAAACCTAGTTTATTTATGCAGTTGTTCAGATCTGCAGTTTCTCTGTTGGTTTTTTGCCGAGTTGATCTATCTAGTGGGGATAGAGGTGTGTTAAAGTCCCCAACAGTTAATGTCTCTTGGTGGAATCTCTGGTTTACTTGTGTTGTTTAGTTTTCCCTTGGCTTGATTGGTTTCTTAAGTCAGTTTGTTTGAGTGGGTAGAAATATGCTCTGCCTTACCTAGTACTTTGTGATCCTCCTTCCAGGCTAGTTCAGTGGGAGGAAGATCTGCATTGAGTATCAGAAAAGAGGGAAATGGCTGTTTCCTCTAGCTTATAGTTGCTGTGATGAGGCTAGGTTCTGGGTAGGGTTGAGGCCTATCAGCAATCAGTAGCTTTTCCCTGAGAGGCTAGCTCCTGAGACACTCACAGAGCCCTGCCTGGAGCCATTCTCAGGATTTATGTTTACTGACTTTCAATTATTTGTCTTTCACCCCTCCTACTGTGTAGACTTCAGTGGGGAGAGGCAGCCCAGTGAAGAAAGTTACTCTTCCGGGTACAGAGCTTCCTATGCCTGGGAAGGGTGGAGTTGAGCCAGGCAGGTCAGGTCAGGTTCCTGTGTCCTGCTGAATGGCTCCCATTGTTTTCTTCCCAGGCCTGAGTTCAAGCTAGCTGCTTTGCTGGGCCTTTGTTGGTATCAAAGATGGAGTTGTACTCCCGTAGTGGGGGAAGGGCTACCTTCCCACCACTGCTCTGTGAGAAGGAGTAAAGATGTCTTAGGGTGTACTCACTCCAGCCTCTTGGTTTCTGGGCCATCCCTGGTTTGCGATCAGCAGGATGAAGATTTCTGCTCCTTGTCAGTTCTTACTGGTGAAGAGTAGACTGCTCTCACACCGAGTCTTGGCCTTTGTCTTGAACTCTCTCTGTTGATATGGTGGCTGTAGCAGCAGCTTCAGCCACTGCCCCAACCACTGGCCAGTGCTCAGATCTGTCTCCTTGACCAAGATGCCTGAATTTTCCCTCTCTGGCCAAACTCTCTGCACTGTGATGACACACTTGGGGTGATTCTCCAACCTAGGACTGTTCACTGGAACACTAAATATGCGAGAGCTTGTTTAGCCTCTAGCTTCTCTTCTGCCATCTTTCTCTGAGTTCCCCTGAGTAAAGCTTCTATAGTACAGCTCTGATGGAGATTAGTACCCTTTCTAGCTGCCAATATAATAACAAAGGATAGAATTCCTCCAGGGAAAAAGCATTGTTCCAGTGTTCCTATAGCCACTAAAAGATCTTCCATACTGCAGAAATTTCTTTTTATACTCAATTTTTCTAAGAACTTGGATTACAATTTTTCATGGAAGCCCTAGAAATATATGACGTTGTTTCTCTTCCATTACTACCCATATCCATTATTGTCCAGGATATGGCTTTTCTACTAGTTCATCAGAACATCCAAGTTTACCACATTAATCCTTTCTTATGCAAGGAGACAGAACATCATGACATAATTTTCACACAGGAAGCTAATTAGCTCATTTGATTTCTCAGAATCAAAATTTTCTGTAGTACAGGTAGATCTACATGATTCTCATATAAATTATTAGAAATAATATGCTTTTATAGAAGTACAGTATCTTATAACTAAAAATTTCTATGGCAAAACTATAGATTTGTACTCTTCCAAGTCAGAAGTCTGATAAAATAATCCTTCAAAGTGCTTTTCACTTCTAATTTCCATGATTGATTTTTTTCAAGTTATTAGTGATTTACATTTCATAATATTAGATGAAGTAGACTCATTTTGAGTCTCTAAATATTTCAACAATGACAATATTATACCTATTTTAACAATACTGCAGCTATTTTATAATAGTTTAGAAGAAAGTAAGATTTTCATTCATTATCATCTCATAAACTTTGTATTATATTACATGAATTTTTGTAGAAGTGAAATGTTATCTTCCTATTTTAGCATGGCATTTTATTAATTAGACATAAAAATCTTAATTTTGTATTTATTTTACTCTCACCCAAAAAATTTTAATTGGTCGTGGGGCCTGAACTCTGGGCCTGGGCGCTGTCCCTCAGCTCTTCAGCTCAAGGCTAGCACTCTACCACTTGAGCCACAGTGCCACTTCCAGCTTTTTTCTTTTTGCTTATGTGGTGCTGAGGAATTGAACCCAGGGCCTCATGCATGCAAGGCAAGCGCTCTACCACTGAGCCACCTTCCCAGCCCAGATGTAACTTTCTTTACAATTATATCCTGTGCCCATGAATATGTGTTGTTAGATTTAATTCAGTAAAAAGAAGTAGTCATTCCTTGTATTTATCTGTAATTACACTGAATTTTGTTGAAGTAACACTAGGAAGTAATGATTTATATGTTTTCTAATTATTTGTCTTCTTATATAAGCATAGTTCCATTTAAAAATATTATTGAATTAATTCTGTAATATATGGAACAAAGAAAAATAATTTCCATAGATTAAGTTCTGCTTTTCAGCAATCTGATCTTTTGCACACCCTGCTGTATAATATAGGTATATGCATGGATAAAGCCAGCAATTTATTATAAGATTTAAATAAATTCTGGGAAGAGTGCAAACAAAATGCTTATTTGCTGGAAAATAATTGTTTTTCTTAATACAGGCTTTAAGGAATTGAAACTACATAGTTAAAGAAACTTCTTTATTGTTCAACTAGAGATACACACAAACTGGGGAGTTATTTCTTGCTCTCTCCTTTTCCTATGTGTGAATATTGGAACCAAACAGGTGGACAAAAAGTATAAGATCAGGAAGCTTATAATATGAACAATAGAAGGTAATGAGCTTTCTCTTGAAGACTTTCCTCTATATGTCCTGTTAAATTGAAGGCTAGACACATTGACAAATCAGGGATATATAAAAAGATAGGTACATAGCTGGGCACTGGTGACTCATACCTATAATTGTAACTATTCAAGAGACCTAGATTGTGATTTGAAGCCAGCCAAGGCAGAAAAGTCCACAAGTCTTTAACTTCAAAATAACCAGGAAAAAGCTAGTCTATTGCTATGGCTTAAATGAGAAAGTACAAGCCATGAACAAATACAATCCCCCTCAATTCAAGTCCCAGGAGTGCCAGAATAAAAAAAGAGGAATACATAGCCCAGCACTAGTGGCTCAACCTGTAATCCTACCTGCTAAGGTGGCTGAGGTCTGAGGACAGCCCAGGCAGAAAAGTCTGAGAGAATCTTACCTCCAATTAGCCAGCAAAAAGGAAGTAGTTATAGTGCTGATAGTGTACCAGCCTTGAGCAAAAAGCCACATTACAAGAGGCCCTCAGTTCAACCTCCATTATAAGCATACTCATGGTTGCCCACGCGCTTGCACATGTGTGCACCCCTCTGCCCACACAACACAACAAAGAGAAATGACATAAGCATTCAATTTTAAATGCTGGTTTATGAAAAATCCAAGATAAATGCTGAAGCAAAAAGATTATACAATATTTGGAGTCATGCTTGCTCTATAGGTATATATACTCTCACTATGAAATATTTGCTTTCCTGAAAAAAAAGAGCAACTCATTTTATTACAGAATATTACCACTTATAAAGTGTAAATACAGTTAGAGAAATATAAAATGTATAATATAAAATATAAAAGTGCTGAGTCAAAACAAAATAATTAAAATTGATTTATTTTAAGAAGAATATAAAGGATAGAGGGAAGAAAGGTGGTGTGAGAGTTATGAGAAAAACAAATTTGATGATTTTTCCCTCTATAAATATCTACTTCAATAACTAATCTAGAAAAAAATTAGTTGCCTTTCACTAAAAGTACTTAACTATTTGTTATAAACAAATATCCCATCAAACATATAGCATTAATTTATTGTCTCCATGGTTCTATAGATTGACTTAGCTCAGCTGGGTCAGTTGCTGGCTGGGATTGCTTAGAAATCCTTCACTCAGATAGCTGGCACTAGCACTCTATACTGGTGGCCTTGACAAGGATAATGTCAAGATAGTTTCTTCATACATGTATCTAAAACCCTACGTTGGGTCAGGAAGAATGGGAAGTGCCTTGGAATTTCTCCTTTCATGTGGCCACCTACGTGGTAGCATGGTCTTTGTCCATGTAAGGCAGTTTCAAATGGTAGTTAGATTTCTTACAAGAAAGAGGCTGAAAACTTGTCAATTTTGGACTTAATTGGTTAAAAATACGGCATAGCCAAATCCTTTTATTCATCAAAATGTTTACAGAGTCTCCAAAATCTGAGGACAGTGACCTCATCTCTCCATTGAAAAAGTGGCAACAAGTATGTGGGCTATCATCAATGTACTACAAAAATTGTGTACTAGGACGCTTTTTATCTTTTCTTTGTTGAAGTAGTAGGGACAAGTGATAAATATGTAAAGAAGAGTCAATGGATCTACTTCTGTACATGCAAAGTGAACAGTGAGTGCTGAAAAGCAACTTCAGGCATTATAGTGCCTGTGACCTTGACTTACTTTTTCCACAAAAGATTCACGAACGTCATTTGTATGAGTTTGATTGTGTTAGAATCTTTAGAATCACTAGCTATTTGAAGAGCATTTTAAAATGAAGAATTTTTAAAATCACTGAGCACACAGCGGGAGCACTAAATATTACTTTATTCTCCCTTACTCATCCAATGAATGTTTTCTTAAAGGAACATTGAGTTCTCTTCAAGGCTTAACTGAGCTGGTTTAAAGCTTTCGGTGCAAGCTTCTATTCTTAATCTTGAACTTTGAAGGTTAGTGGTTGTGGTGTTGGTGAGTGGCAAAAGAAATCCCGCAGGAGATAGAAAGCCCTAGTTTTCAGAGATGCCTACCTAGTTTCCATGGAAACTAGTTTGAGTGGTGAATTTCACTGTGTGTGCATGTGTACTTCTGTAGACACATTTTAAGAGTGCATAAAGTTATAGTAGATGGCATTAATAAAAGTTGGAGTACAGATCTGGTTGAACAAAGTGGATTCCTGGTTAACACAGGTGTTAAATTTATGTTACTGAGAGGACTCTAAGTCATCTATATCTCATGTCACATGGCCAACAAGGTATATGAGCAAGCATATGCTACCTTGTGACATCAAGTCAAACTAAATTTTAAAATAACATAAAATAACTAGATTGTCTAATCATTATTTCAGGTAAGAGTCAGGAATATAAAAGATTGTGGTTCACCTCTAGCACTGCCTTTCATAGAAGATTGGGACTTTTGTCCAGAATTAATTTGAAGTTTTTGTTTAAAATATCGTTCTTGCTACCTCTTCCTTATTTCTTTGTAAATTATCAAGGGAAACTAATTTTGGATGTTTACGCTTATATGATTGAAAGGAATATGAGTAGTCAGTTGCTTATTGTACCTGTACCCATTTACTAAAATAGCATTAAGTACATGGCCTAATAGAATAGAAAAACAACCTCAGATATAAACTTTTGTCTATATAGTAAGTGCCAAAACTAAATAATTTTAATCATACTCTAAATTTTCTTTCCATTATTTTTGTTCAGATCTTGTGACCTGTTATTGCCTTCATACTATGGAGACAGCAGGAAGCATAAGAGACAAAATAAAAGGAGTCAGATTCATTAAAAAATTATTCTCAATTTAATGTCAAACAAATCTTTGATAATTCAATTTTCTGTGAAATGTACTATTGGATGCTTGCTTAGAGAGTTTAAAGCATGTAACTGCTAGAGTACTTGATGGATAATCACATACAATAAGAATGCCAAAGAATTTAGAGAAAACAAGTACCAAGTTTCTCTTGGTCTCTTTCTCTCTGTCTTGTGTGTACATATAAAAATGTCAAATTTATGCTGGAAAAGACTAATTCATGACTTCTCTTTTGATAAATATAAATGAAAATTGCTCCTTCTTCCAAAATGGCAGATATGTGAAAAACAATTACATTCCTGGAAATGTGTGAATACATTTGATGAACTAATGTCTCTAATTGGCAGCTTTTAAAAGAGAAGCTGAATATATACCCATTACAAAAATACATTATTTTTTCCTCACTATTTAGCCATTAGCTAGGTATGTTCACTTCCATCAAATATGGAATGAAGTCTCATTCTGATAGTTGTATTCTCAAATCAAAAATTAAATGTAAGAGACAACCTACAGGCATGCAATATTTATAGAAATAATTCAATTTATATGTATGAAAAACTCAGTATTCTCTTGGAGTCATTTTGAAAGGATTTTCTTTATGCATATTTGAAAATAATGTCTGACACAAAATATTGTCTTATAACTGTAAGAGATAATACTATCTCCAAATAGCAATGTTTTTGTGTCAAGAAAGAAGACTATAGTATCATAGTTTTCCCTAAACAATGATTGTTTATGACTTTTATGCCATCATACTTATTAATTTTATTCCATTTACTTTCAAAAGTATCCTAGTTTAAGTGAAAAGAAATCCTAGTTTAAATGATCACCCTATTTATATACTAATCCCAAGGTATTAAGACACAGATTAAGCACCGACCAGTTCATACTTCTTTGTGATGCATTAATTTTACCAAGAAATAGCAAAGACAGAGCTTCTGCCCTCTGGGAACTTCATGTCTAAGAAACTCAAGAGATCAAGTGCACTAAAAATAGTAACTAAGACCAAAGTGGATATGTCCTGATCTGCAGAAACCTTTATATTTGGACTGTGAGGAGGGAGACAGCTCTGGTTTGGAGAATGTAGACATTTTACATACAGGAAAAATGTAGTGAATAAAGGAATAAAGTCTAGTTTATCTGGAATGGTTCTCTGAAAAGGGCTGTTTAACATTTTTCCATGTAATTCTATAGATTGTATTTCATAAGTAAAATGGGAAGGTGGTTTGCTATACTATTTTTTGTACCTATTGTGTCAATGAAAACTTCCCACAATTCAGGCCTGAGGCTAGGTATAAAAACCATATAATCAACATCCATTTTTCCAACCTCTCTTCAGCATTTTCTCAGAGAATATCAATGTGTAAGGCAAAACAACATATAGTAAGAAATGATCAAATTTATCCTAAAAACCTATGTTACCAAAGCAGCATCTTAAAAAATCATCTTTATCTACACTGATACCTTCTGATGTTGATTGAAGAATGAATCCTTGAAATAGCTGTATACTTTTAAGCCAGTAAAACTCCAAGACTACTAGTAAATTATAGAATGGCTTTTAAAGCAACATAGGACCAAGAGAGTTCAACGTTCTTAATTTCTATACTCTTTACCTCCCTTGTCCCTATAACTGGGAGAAGGATGATGACAATGGCTGTGGTTCTGTAACCAAAGAAGAAAGAAGAATTCAGGTTAACAGCGGCCTGTGAGGTTAAAGTTTATACCCACACGAAACAAGTGTTAGTTATGTTAGATTTTGAAGACACTCTTCAGCTGTATAGAAAGCTGCTATCTATAACCCAATAGAATTCCTGTGGGTAGCTTCTAACCACTAAACCCTGGGACTGCCACTCATATAGAAGGGAGTTAACGCTCAATCCAACTTGGAAGATTATCAGGAGGCTCTGGTCTTCAGGTTGTAGGATCTAGATGTATTTTCAATCAGGAAGAAGTATTCTATCTTTTCATTTCTCTTCCTATTTAGCAGATCAAGTTATTTATATGTGATGCTATGTTGTATAAGTATGATTTGGACATAGTGAAAGCTTGAGCAATGGAGAACTGCTACAAACGAGGGTGTTTCTGTAATATTATACTTTTAAGGGGGAGCTGAGGATTTGTGGTTAACCCCAAGGTCTATTCAACTAGGTATAACCTCTGGAATTTTGCTTCTATTTCTTTTTGTGTATGACAGTCCTGGGGCGTGAACGCAGGGCCTAGGCATTGTCCCTGAGCTTTTTTGCTCAAGGCCAATGCTCTACCATTGGAGCCACAACTCCACTTCTGACATTTTGGTGGTTTATTGAAGATACAAGTATCATGAACTTTATACTGGTTTAGAACTGTAATTCTAGTTTAGAACTGTAGTTCTACTTTAGAACTGTAATTCTCAGGCTAGTTTAGAACTGTAATTCTCAGATCTCAGCCTCCTGAGTAGCTAAAATTACCTGTGTGAACAAGCAACACCGTCAAAAGCTGACTTTTAACTCTTTGTTAAATATTCTCAACCTTCTGAGTCACTAGGAATATAGTCATGAGTCACTGGTGCTTAAGTATATTGTTTATTTTACTTGGAATGCTTTTCTTCTTGTTGTCTACTTTGAGAATACTGACTCATGTTTGAAGACAATATTGAGCTCTTCCTAACTTATCCTTTACTTATACATTTGTCTTCTCTATGAGATAATGGGCTTTTTGAAGGGAGAAACGTAGCAGAGAATATCATGTAATAAGAGAATGAAAACATAGGCCAGTATGTACATAAATGAAAACAGAAAGAGAAAAGAGGCCCAAAATATTAATTATATGCTTTTGAAGGGGAAATGAATTTTAACACTACACCATAACCCCCTAAAAACACGAAATCCCCTAAAATTTAAAAGTCTTGCTTCAGAAATATGGCTGAATTCTGCAACACCAGACAACACCACTAAGCAGAGAATCTGCCACATTTCTTTTTTTAAGAAAAAATATTTTTGTATTGTAAAGATACTGTATAGAGGGGTTACAGATACATGAGGAAGCTAATGAGTCCATTTCCTATCTATCATTGTTACCCCCTCCTTTGTTTATCACCTACCATCCCTTTCCTTCCCACCTCCCCATTTCCTCCCTCCTCCCCAAAGTTGTAAAGTTCATTTTCAACTTAGTGTCTTGTACATCTCATTGTTACAATTGCTCATCCTGTAACACTTAGTAAACCAGACAGGAGTTTGAGACACATCTTAGTTGGTAGAGCTCTAGCTAATGAGAGAAAACATCAGGTAATGAGTTAGAGTTCCAGTTTCAGACACCTCCCCCCCCCAAAAAAAAAAGAAAAGAAAACAAGACATTCAGACAAAATTTTTAGTTTCTGCTAATTTTGTGTGATGACATATATAAATGAATTTTTTTCTGGGGCTTGAACTCAGAGCCTGAGTACTGTCTCTGAGCTTCTTTTTGCTCAAGGCTAGCACTTTACTATTTGAGCTGCAGTGCCACTTCCAGCTTTTTCTGTTTATGTGGTACTAAGGAATCAAACCCAGGGCTTCATGCATGCTAGGCAAGCACTCTGCCAGTAAGCCACACTACCAGCCCTATAAATGAAATTTTGAAATAGATATTGTTCTTTGAGACAACTTTTAATGATAAGATAGCCCCAGCGCCTTCTTTGGGATGCTTTTAATCTCTAAGATAAACACTTTGTTTTCAATTTTTTCTGTAGGCACACCATTGAAGATGATTGTAGAAAATATATTTAAGAAAATACCTTTACACTTTGCAATGTAGTTAAAGAATCATTTTGTTTTATTTCCCTGTTGTTTAATAGTTTAGGTGTGATAAAAGACTAATAGAAGAACCTGCCTGTTTGTTACAAATAGTTTGTGTTTTTTATCCTTTCAGAGGGAGTATCAGTATAAATGGCAAGCAATCTAAATTAATAGTTTAAGTAGTAGTATTGCTTTTCCAATTGCTTGTTATTTCATGAGATGTTATGGTTACAGCTGACTATACAATACAACCTGAGACATACCTTATACATTTGCAATCTGCCTATTATAGATGAACTGTGAAAATTGGAGAAAGCTTTTTATGGTAATTGGAATATATTTCCCTTGAAGTATGTAAGGCCCTTGAGAGAACTTGAATTACCTGTCTGTAATTTTGTTATAAGCTTTAACGCTATTTATTTAACATGAAGTTTATTGCTCCTGAATATATTTCCCTGTGTCTTTCCATTGAGTGACATTACATTCTTTATTCACAACATTTGTATTTTGAATATCATTATAAATTATATTTTGCTTGTTGTTTCTTCCCTCAGGGAATGATTCATAGATAAATGAAACTACCACTGGATTGTTTTTTTTTTCTTTTTTTTTGGGGGGGGGGGGTCCGGTCATGGGGCCTGAACTCTGCACCTGGGCGCTGTCCCTCAGCTCTTCAGCTCAAGGCTAGCGCTCTACCACTTGAGCCACAGCACCACTTCCAGCTTTTTCTTTTTTTTGCTTATGTGGTGCTGAGGAATCGAACCCAGGGCCTCGAACATGCAAGGCAAGCGCTCTACCACTGAGCCACTTTCCCAGCCCTACCTCTGGATTGTTAAGAATATGAATGGGAATACAAAAGACAGTCTCCCTTTGATTCTACCTTGTCTCCATCTGTGTCCCCAGTGAACCTGATCCACCATTTCAGATACTAATTGAATTGGTAGAGGGTGTATGGGATATTTTGTGCCATGTATAATTGCACATTCTTGTGTTTTTCCCTTTCTCTTTACAATCTTTCACAGGTTATCTGGTCGCCTCCCTTTTCTCTGAATATTTATGCTGTTTCAGACTTTTCAATCTTTGTATAAACCATTTCTCTACATATATAATGCTCTTCCTTCTCTTCAAAAATCTACTTAGATATCTTTATTCTTTATCACAACAAAATGACAACATGGTGAGATGTGTATTTTAATGTCTATAAATATTTTCATAAATATGATATGAGATTTTATAATCTGCTAGACCTCTGTGTTTTGTACCTAACTATTCATAATAAAGATTTCTTACTCGAGATAATAAGTATGAAAAAAGTAAAAAAAATAGTGACCACAAGCTGTTGTATTATGGGTCACATTGTACTAAGATCCTTCATACATAATTTAATTACAACTCCTAGTGAACTTAATTATCTGGTTTCAAAGTTCTCAAGTGGTAAGACATAATCAGGAAAATCTCACTTTCTCATCTGCCAGGTAGAAATTATCTTTGTATTTCATCACATTTAAGATCTCATTGATTGTAAGATACAACACTATATTAGAAACCACAAAATAGAAGATGTTCCTTGGAACATTCTGACACAAGAATTTGCTATCTCTTTGAAGGTATATTTTATACTTATTGAAATAGCTCTTAAATCAAATCATTATTTAAATATCTGGATTTATTTATCATATTACCTTTTAATTTACATGGCAAACATGATTAAATACATAGATGCATTTTTCAACAGTTTAATCTCTAAAGCTTCTCTTCATGGTCATCCATTTAGAGTAGAGTATAATGACACTAGTCAGATCTGAGATTAATCTCTTCCTCTACCAAGTCCTGACTTCATAATATTGAAAATTCTAGACCCTTGGCTTCTGTGCCTATAAAGATAATACTGTCTACTTCTTAGAATTAGTTGAGCCAAATAAGATAATACAAGTGATGCAAAAATATTAGTTGTCATGCATGAAGTTAAACTTTTAGTTTTAGAAATTGACTTGCTTTTGGAAATTTAGTTTTCTTTAAAATATCTAATGCTTGTTTGCAACCGTGTATTTGGATATAGTGGCTTGCAATCTAGGAATTAATTATGATTTAGGCTTTGTACTTTGCAGTAAATATCCTATTTAATGATTGCTTATAATTTAAATTTTGCATACATTTTAAAGTAATGGATATTAGCTATTTAATGCATCTAGCACATCAGGACACCTCAAGTAAATTGCAAGCATCTATTTAAGGTGGAAGGGTTTTATATGCTTTCTATTTCCTATCCTGAACATTACTCAGAATTCCCTGAGTACTTTATAAATGTCTTGTGATCTCCCAAACTACCTCCACTATTGCTGTCACTGTAAAATGTTGGAAATTGTTTTCCTTAAAGCAAAATAAAATTTAAAACTTTTATTTTGTGTAAACCAAGGGAAGTTGAGTATATTGCACTGCAATGCTGTTTTATAGCAAGTAGACTCAAAAAGATTTTTATGAAGGGTAGTAAGAAATGTGTTCATTGGTAGACACAATTCTAAGGTAGTACAGACCTGATTTTTAAAGTTACAGCATTAGATTTAACTGTGGATGTAGTGGTTGAATTGCTTCTTCCTGGCTGCATGACAGCAAGGAAATGAAAAAATAACATACTGGTTTGTGCCTGTGTCTGTCTTAATACTTTTGTTCTCTGTCTTTCTCATTCCTGAGATTTCTTTTGTATTTATTAGGTGTTTGGAAATATAAAATTAAGTAAAATTTAGTCCATTTCCCAAAGGATGTCTATCTTCTTTTTTTGTAGTTGAGAAATATAAGGTCAGAAAGGAAGCGATTTTTTTTCCCACAGTTACACAGTTAGTAGATAAAACAGCTGGGACTAGAATATATTTTTATTTTCTACAAAATAAATTTCATCAATATTAGTCAAATATCTAAGTGTAATAGATTTTGTTAAATTCTACCTTGCTTGTGAGTTTCTTTTTTCTTTCTAGAAAGAAATGTAAACCAGAAATGAAAGTGGCCAATTTCTTACTTTTTCTTGTATTGTAAGAATGATTACGTACTGGGGGTCTTTAAAGAGGTTCTCCCTTCATACTTTAAAATATTTGTTTGTTGTTTATTGACTCATCAGAAAAACTGGGAGCAGAAAGACATATAGCTAAATTGTATGGAACTACTGCTAAGTGATGATTATAGAAAGGAAGGGAAAACATTCCAAATCTTAGAATACAAATTGATGACAAATGAAAAATACAATTTAGATGCTAATTTTCAAAGTAAATAAACCTCTGTACATACCAGTTTCCTTATCTGGAAAATAAGGTTTTTTTCTCTGAACTCTGACACAGATTGAGTGAGCTCTCATTGGGTGTTTTCAAGGAATTTTTCTATATCTGAATACTATTCCAGCTAGTAAAAATTATCAGAATTGAAAAAGTATATCTAGGTGTTATACTAAGCATTAAAATTTTCTCTGCTTTAAGCCATTGCAAGTTCCATTGCAATTCCAAACTCGCCATTATGAAATTAATGTCTATGCCGGGCGCCGGTGGGTCACACCTGTAATCCTAGCTACTCAGAAGGCTGAGATCTGAGGATTGTGGTTTAAAACAGCCTGCCAGGAAAAGCCTTGAAACTCTTATCTCCAATAAACCACCAGAAAACCGGAAGTGGTGCTGTGGCTCAAATGGTAGATCACTAGCCTTGAGCTGAAGAGCTGAGGGACAGCACTCAGGCTCAGAGTTTGAGCCCCATAACCGACAAAAAACAAAGGAGGAGGTAACAATGCTCAATAAGAAGTGTAATCACTACCTTACTCATGTAACTGTAGCCCGTCTGTACACTATTTTTACAATGAAAAACATAAAAAACCATAAAACAGGGAAAAAAAGAAATTAATGACTAGTATTTTTAGAGTATGTTCTACTTTCATATATAGATATGTTTATGTGTATATATATGCTTATATATCCTAGAAATATTACTGACTTATAGCTAATACTTCTCAGCTGGTTGTAAATAATTATAAGTCCAAGTTTTAAAATTTTAAATTATAAATGTCAATATGTGAAACATAAATAAAAATTACTTCACTCATTTAATTCCAGGGAAAAAGGACAATAAACATACAATAAAATAAAGAATCAAACATTATAAGTGATGGTATCAGCATCATAAATACATATTAAAATTGGTGTGTATTAATTCTGTTATATAAACAATGGGAAATTAAATACTGGTCAATAAATTCATTGTCCTATTGTAACTTCTTTGACTGTGGAGGGACCATTAAAAGTTGATAGTATTTAATATAATATCCAAAATCTTTTTATTACAGTACAGGTTTGCTACTATTTTGTGAATCTTTAAAAATAAACTATTTCAGTCATAATATTCAATGTACATGTGTGAAAATAGATCCATTGATAGGATGTGGAGAGATGGAGGAGAATGATGAAAGGGGTGACAATGATCAAGATGGATTATCCACACAAACAGACATGTTGAATTGAAATCCCTTTGAACAACTACTTAAAGGTGTTTTTTCCTTTTAAACAATAAAATAAAAAATAAGCTATTTCATTAGGGAGTCTAACCAATAGGCTTTAAAAGGATTCATCTAATGTCATCACCTTTATATATATAGGTTGGATTTTGTTCAATCTTTTTTCCTCAACAGTTCTGTTTTCATCCAAAGTGAGAAATTATTTTTAGAGAACTTACTAAAGTAAAATTTCCTTAGACTTTCAATGGAGATGAAGTCTGGAAATAGCTAGAAATGTCAGCGCCTCTGTAAGATATAAAGAATTAACTCCTTTGGGAGCTGGTTGAGATGACTTGTAACAAAGAATGAATGGCCTCTGGGGTGCCTGGACCCTTGGAAGTCAGCTATATTTGTGCTGTTTTGCAGATAATGACATTGAATTGCAGAAAGTCTAGTAGCATTCTGCTCTATGTTGTACATTTAGTGAAGGTCAAACATAGAATTACAATTTGGACCATTCCAGCTCTAAGCCTGGATGTATGGACTGGACAAAAAGAGGAAGAATTTTTGGTCAAAAATTTCTCAAAACTGCCTGAATGTTTTTGCCTTCTAGTTGCAAATGTCCTTCTCTTCATGTATGTACAATACAATGCCATAAAATAATGAGCATTGCTTATAGTCACTGGGTAAATTATTCCTCCTTGACAGTTCTGCTCTAAATTGAATGAATGTATTTTTTATGTATTTTATTGTAAAAATAGTGTACAGAGAGGTTACAGTTACATGAGTAAGGTAATGAATACATTTTGTATAGAGCATTGTTACCTCCTCCTTTGTTTATCCCCTACTATCCCCACCACCCCAACTGCCCCTCACCTCCGAAAGTTATAAAGTCCATTTTAAACATAATGTCGTGTACATCTCATTGCTGAAATGAATGTATTTTTAACTCTCAAATTTCCTGTTTGGTTGAGGTCAGCATGGCAAACTTTGGCTTTTGACCTGGTAATGTGATATTTTAGGGATTTTGCTTTCTTTTGTTCTTTAAGTTTTTTAAAACCCTCCTCATTTTCTTCCAGCATTCTGCATGTGCATGGGCGCACGCACACACACACACACACACACACACACACACACACACACCCAACCTTATTTTATGAGTCCTCAGTAAAAAAGAAATAATAGCAATGAGTTGGTGTGAGTTTCTGTTAAACTGATAGATATTTCCAGGTATATAGGTAAACCATTTTCTTTGTAGCATTTTACTTCTATGGCTGAATCATGACTCTTATTGACACAGGGAAGGGAAAAGAAAAGAGACATATACAAATAATATTAGGAATAAAAAAGTCAATATAACAGTATAATGATAAAGATTCGAAAAAATTAAGAAGGGATAATGGAGAAGTTGTGCACTAATAAAACTGAAATCATTAATTGAATGGATATATTAATAGAGTATAACATGTATCAAAATTGTCTCAAGATGAATTAGAAAATCATCATAAATCAATAGCTTAAGGATATAGAATCAGTAAAGTTACACCTCCCCACATACTCCAGGCCCAGATGATTAGATTATTTTACTAGCTAATTTTTCCCTACCTTTCAAGGATTGAAGGATGCAAATAACATTAGCAACTTCACAAAGGGAGGAAACAAAAAGCCTACTCAGTTTACATTATGATACTAGTATAGCCATCATAATACCAGGAAAGGAAGGACAGAATCAAGAAAAGGAAAATATAGGCTGATCTTAATTATGAACATTGGTGAAGTGTCCTAAATAAGAGCCATGAAGAAATTATTGCATTACTGCTCAGGTCTATGCTCCAGAAGCTAGCCTCAGTTTCTTTCCCTGACCTGTCATTTATCTCATGAATTCATTGGCAAAATCTGTGCCACTTACTTGGGTTTGAACTTAAGGTCTGGGTGCTGTTCCTTAGTTATTTTTCCTCAAGTCTGGTACTCTACCACTTGAGCCACAGCTCCACTTCTGGCTTTTTGCTGATTAACTGGAGATAAAGAGTCTCAGAAACTTTCCTGCCTGGGCAGGCTTTAATCCTAGATCCTCAAATCTAAGCTTCCTGTGTAGCTAGTTTTATTGATGTAAGCCACTGGTGGCTGGCTATCTGGTCCCCAACACACACACACAGGGTCATACTATACAGCAAATTTTAAACCCTCATGCCACAGTTTTCTGAATGCTTAGATTATATGTATTTGCCACCTCATGGGTTGCCAAGTCATTCTGACTCCTTGTCTTGAATATTTTTGACATCTGTTCAATTTTCTCTCTCCTAACACTATAGGCCAAACACTAGCCTCTTTTGCTTCAGTGGCCTCCCTACTCACCTCTCCACTTTTGTACTTATCACAATCCATTGTTATCCACAAAATGGAAATCAGAACATGTTGTTACTAGATCAGAACTCCCCTACAACGTGTAGAATAAAGTGCAAACCAGCCTCCATGGTTTTTAAGTCCTTACACCAAGTGGTGTATTTGTTCAGCCTCATCACTTACAACTTTCAGGCTCTCTCTATTTTGGAGCTGCTTCCTGTTATTCAAAAAGACAAAGCTTGTTTATATTGTAGACATTCTGCATATTTTTATTCTGGTGCCTGAAATTCTTTTCCTCTAACTCTTTGCATAGCAGCTTCCTTTCCATCAGGAATGTATCACGTCTTCAGAGAGGTCTTTGCTAAAGCCTTCCCTATTCCCCATCTTCATTCTCCCTCCCTCCTGCCTTCCATTCTATATTCACTAAATCTTCTTCATTGTTCTTCATAGTACTTATCAGTGTTTAAAATGATAATTTCCAAGTACTCTAGAAATACATTGCCTTTTACTCTTTCTAGAATATAAACTATGGGTCAGGGTTCCCCCCTATTTGTTATTATATTCCTAGCACAAATGGGGAACTTGTAAGTATCAAATATATGTTGAATACATAAAACTATCCCAAGCCTATCACATGTGAGAAAACTGAAGTCCCAAGGAGGAAATATGACTTGGTCAAGGTGACTTCTTTACCTTAGAAATCATTACAATTCAATACTTGTTGTAATGTACTCCATTCCTTTGTATAGCTCTAGGCTAACAATTCTCATTTAAAAAGATAATCCTTGGCTGGGACACTGGTGGCTCACAAAAGTCCTAGCTACTCAGGAGGCTGAGATGTAAGGATTGAGGTTCAAAGCCAACCCAGGCAGGAAAGTGTGAGACTCTTATCTCCAATCAACTACTTAGAAAAAGCCGAAAGTGGCTCTGTGGTTCAAGTGATAGAATACTAGTCTTGAGCACAAAGAAGCTCAGGGACAGTGCCCAGGCCATGAGTTCAAGCCCCAAGACTGGAAGGTGGGTGGGGGGAGGGGGAGATTATCCTCACCTCTTCTAGTAGATTAGTACAGTGATCCTTTGCCTATCGCGGGAGTTACATTCTAGAGACCCCACATGATAGGTGAAAATCCATGAGGTAGCAATATGTGAACCATGATATAGTGAGGGATGGCTACATAATGCTTCTACTTCATGGATTTTTACCTATCATGGGGGGAGGAGAGGTTCTATGGAATATGACTTTCGCGATAGGTGAGGGAATCACTATTTACAGTTTTTTAAAATAAACCCATAATACAGTAAAGCTGCAATATGTGAACCACGATATATCAAAGGATGACTGTATAAGTATTAATTTATATAAAGGTGTATGAAGCATGCTGCAAGTAAATCGACATTATAATAGGAGTTGGATATGGACACTGTATTATTTTGTGGCTTTCTAATAGCAGCCATGTTTCAATTCAGGAGTGGTTCTCTTTCAGTGATAGAAAAGTACTTATTGCTTATGTGTGTATGTATTAGCAAATAAGGTGAAGCACACTGGGCTGGTGACATTAATTTATCCCAAATAAATGTTGAGTCAAATGGTTCAGATTAAAGGCTCAGTGTTCACTATTAAATAATGTATAAAAATAAAAAACAAAATGGATTGGCCACATAATAATGGTATGTGGGTGTATATGTACATGTAGTACAAGTTGATAAAGATATTGTACAAGTATGTGTCATGACTGTGCCAATGAGGGACAGATAGGATCCTTTCCCTCCAGGACTATTCTTGCAGGAAGCAGAAAATAGTTCTGACATGTTACATAAACAAGTCGGGATAGTGAGGTTAGGTCTATGTCTCCCAGGGCTGTCCCTGAGACTTTGAATCAAAACAAAAATCACTGTAAGGCACAATTAATCTGGGCAAGAAACATAGAGACTATGCAGTATGAAACTAGGCATGGCCTCTTTTCTCATTTCTGTGGTAAGATTCATAGTGTATAGATATATCATTAAAATTATTCATTTTTTATCCCATGTTGTCACTGTACTTGATTTTGGTACCCTGCATCTTGTATATACATTTGTCTAATTTGGGGAGGGGAAAGGGAATAACAAAGGGCTGAAACAAGGACACAGGATGACCCATTGCAATAATGATACTCAACAAGACACTATGTTGGAAATGAATTTTACAACTTCAGGGGTGGGGGACAGAGAGAAGGAGTGAGGGAGATGCGGGAGAGAAGGGATAGTGGGAGAACAACAAAGGAGGGGGTAACAATGACCCTCATTTCTTGAATTGTACTCATTACCTTACTCATTTAACTGCAACCTCTCTGTACAGCATCTTTACAATAAAATAAAAATTAAAAAAATATTTATTTTGTTTGTATTCAGGTTGAAAGCCATCAACCACAGGAGGCAGAGTTTTCTAATGCTTTAAATTAATTCCCAAATGGTACTAAGGTCTTCTAGTTGCCTTTGGTTTTCAAGGCAGAAGCACAGAATTGGAGTATCATTTTCCCTCTTCAGAAGTGGGCATAGGGATGCTGTCTTGCCCCTGTGGAATGTTTCACAAGGTTTCATCAAAATTTCAGAATATCAGATTCTTTGTGGCACATTACTTCAGGCCCCTGAACAAACTGTAAGGAATATGTTCTGCTTTGTTTGCTTTGGGTAGCCTAAGTTTCTGGGTTGTTTGTTTCCTGTCAAATGCCACTGGAGAGGTTGACTAGGTGGATTTGATTGGGGATGGGACTTTTTAAAATTTTTATTGTAAAAATAGTGTACAGAGGGGTTACAGTAACATCAGTAAGGTAATGAATACATTTCCTATCAAGCATTATTACCTCCTCCTTTGTTTATCCCCTACTATCTCTTCCCTTTCCACCTCCCCAGTTCCTCCCTCCCACTGCCCCAAGTTGTAAAGTTTGTTTTCAACATAGTGTCTTGTATCTCTCATTGTTACAATGGGTCAACCTGTATCCTTATTTCAGCATTTTGTTATTTCCCTTCTTCACCCCCCAAATTAGAGAAATGTATATTCAAGATGCAGGGCACTGACATCAAAAACAATGAAAACAGGGGAAGAACATACAAAAGAAACAAAAATATCACAGAGAGCCAGGCGCTGGTGGCTCATGCCTGTAATCCTAGCTACTCAGGAGGCTGAGATCTGAGGATCACGGTTCAAAGCCTGCTGGGGCAGGAAAGTCAGTGAGACTCTTATCTCCAATAAACCACTAGAAAACTGGAAATGGCGATGTGGCTCAAGTGGTAGAGTGCTTGACTTGAGCTGAAGAGCTCAAGGATGGTGCCCAAACCCAGAGTTCAAGCCCCACAACCGACAAAAATCACAAAAAATCACATAGTACATTTTAAATCTTTAAAAAACAATAGCAAAGAAAGAAAAGAAAGCAGCTGTGTTTCTATCTTGTGGTTCATTTCACTTAACATCATCTTATATGGTCATATGTACATTATACTTAATGGTGAAAAGCTAAAGCCATTTTCTCTAAACTCAGGAACAAGATAAGGATGTCCACTCTCTCCACTTCTCTTCAATTTAGTATTAGAATGCCTAGCTACAACAATAAGAAAAGATGCAAACATAAAGGGGATCCAAATAGGGAAAGAAGAAGTAAAACTCTCCCTCTTTGCAGATGACATGATCTCTTGTGTTTAAAGGATCCCATGGACTCCACTCCCAAATTAATTGAGCTGATTCAAAAATTTGGCAAAGTAGCAGGGTATAAAATTAAACCTCAAAAATCAATGGCTTTTCTGTATGCCAACAATGACAAGAGTGCGGCTGAAATTAGGAAAGCAACTCCTTTTGTAATAGCCCCACAAAAAATAAAATACCTAAGAGTTAACTAAAGATGTGGATGGGATTTTAAAAACAGTAAGGAATTCTTCCCAAACATACTCAACCCTACAAACCCCATTAAAGATACTGGTCACTGTTTAAAGAGGACAGTTCAGCTAACCTAGCAGTCTCTGATGATGACCGGAGAGGTTATTTAGTATTTTACAAATCCCATCCATTTCTGCAGGAAATTATGCCTTTGTATCAGTTGAAAAGTAGAGCCTTTCATTTGTAACATGCAAAACACTACATTTCTTTTTGAAGTGTATTAAAAAAGAAATTATGTACTAGAATATTATTTGTTATAGTAAAAACTATATGGATTTTAAAAATAGATTTGGGCTGCCAGGAGTAGAAATTTGGTTCACAGTGATAATTTTTCTGCATTTATTTATTTAGTGCATTTCCTTGAGCAGTGTATGCAGGTAAATAAAAAATAAAATTGAATTTATTTTAAATTGGGACATAAGGACTACAAAAGTGTTTCTCAAAATAAGAACTGCACTAAAAATGAATCTCTAGCCCTCATCCCAATCCTGCTTGATCACTCTCTCAAGTTAGAGCTTATAGATATTCATTACAAAGCAACCAAGCATTTCTGATACATTCTAAAGGTTGAAAATTTTCACGGTTTCATCATGTTGTAATTTGAACAGTAACAAGATTAAAAAAGCATAAGTGGAAGATAGTACCACCTAATTTCTGATTTTTTAACCTTATTTGCATCTCAGTGTTGCTTCTAAGAATGAAAATTCTAAGTGTCCAATAAAAGACCATTAAATACATTGTGACATATGCATTCAACATAAGTATAACATTTAAAATGAACTCATAAGATGATTTATAAAACCTTGTGAAAGATAGTCACTCTATACTGATAATGGAGGATAGGAAGTTACTGAATATGTGTTGGGATTGCTTTTAACAATACTGTTTAGGCAAGCATAAAACAGCTGGATGAGCACAAATGAGAATTAATGCCATAAGATTATAACTAAATTTTATAATTGTTTGCTTTCTCTATTTCCACAATCTTCAATAACAGAAATATTACAAAAGTAATATAAAGTAGTTGTAACATGGAAAGTGACAAGGTCTTAAGGCATAATATAATTTTTAGAATCTAGTAGAAGAAAGTTCTTTGCTGTTATGTTACTGTTTTTAGTACCTCAGATGTTACTGTTTCTAAATTAAAAAGTGATTGCTATACAGCAACATTACAAAACAGAAATCTGGAAGAAATCCTGTGCAAGTTAGATTTGGACAATTGAATGATTTTTTTTATTGTAGAAATACTGTACAGAGGGGTTACAATTACATGAGTAAGGTAATAAGTACATTTCCTAACAAGCATTGTTACCTCCTTCTTTGTTTATCCCCTACCATCCTTTCCCTCCCCAACTCCCCAACTCCTTCCTCCGCCCCCAAAGTTGTAAAGTTCGTTTTTAACATAATGTCTTGTACATCTCATTGTTACGATGGGTCAAACTGTAACCATATTTCAGCATGATGTTATTTCCCTTCCTCTCCCCAAATTAGAAAAATGTATATACAAGATGCAGGCACTGACATCAAATACAGTGAAAACAGGGGTTATACCATGGGGGAGGGATATACCAAACAAACAAACAAAAATCACATAGTATATTTTAAATACATTAAAAACAATAGCAAGAAAGAAAAAAAAACAGTTGTGTTCTTATCTTAGGGTTCATTTCATTTAACATCATCTTATATGGTCATATGTACATAGCTTTTGACCTTTTCTGTTTGTCCTAGGCATATACTCATTATTGCAAATAAGGGAAACCATGGGACCTATGTTTCTTTGGGCCTGGCTTACTTCAATTAATATAATTTTTTCCAAGTCTTTCCATTTCCTAACAAATGAGGCGATGCTATTCTTTCTGATGGAGGCATAGAATTCATATATATATATATATGAATATATATATATATATATATATTCACACACACACATGCACACACACACACACACACACACACACACACACACACATCACATTTTCTTGATCCATTGAGTGCTACTTTTAAGGAAATGAATAAAAAAAAAATTATTGTTTTGGCTCACCTTCTCTTCATTGTAAACTTATTTGCTTTCCACCATTTTGAATGTCTGTTTTAAGCATTTTTATTGCAAGTCAAGAAAAATCTTGTTTAAAAGAACTTTTTCCAGACACAGTTCTAGCTTCTAAAGCTGTAATGTCGATGCAGTAGTCAGAGGCATTAAGCCCACTCAGCATGCAGCTAATTCAATTTGACACGTGTTGTTCAATGTAAATCATAGTTTATTTGAAAGTGTTTTAGAAAACCAAGAATGCAAATATTTCACCGATAATATTTATATTTTTTCCATGTTGATATGGTTCTATTTTGAATATGTAAATTTATGTAAAATACATTATTAAAATAAACTTCTCCAGTTTCTTTTACATTTTGAATATGGCTACTAGAATGCTTTATTTTTATTTTATTTTTAGTAGTATTGGGGATTGAATTCAGGAGCTCACACATTCTTTTTTTTAATTATTGTGAAAATACTGTACAGAGGGGTTACAATTACATGGGCAAGATAATGAGTACATTTCTATCAAGCATTGTTGCCTCCTCCTTTGTTTCCCCTTCCCATCACTTCCTATCTCCCTTCCCATCTCCCGCCAAACTTGTGAAGTTCATTTTTCAACATAACAACTTAGACATCTCATTGTTGAAATGGGTGCACCTGTATCCCTAGTTAAATGATTAGTATTTTCCCTTCCCCTCCACAAATTATACCAACATCAAATACAGTGAAAGCAGGGGTTATACCATGGGCGAGGGACATACAAAGCAACAAAGAAATCATCTTATAAATATGTTAGAAACAATAGCAAGAATGAAAAAACATTTGAAAGCTTATCTTGGGGCTCATTTCATTTAACATCAACTTATCTGACCTTTTCTGCTTGTCTCAGACATATACTAGTTATTGCAAATAAGGGAAACCATAGGACCTATGTTTCTTTGGGCTTGGCTTACTTCACTTAATATAATTTTTTCCAAGCCTTTCCATTTCCTAACAAATGGGGCAAAGTAATTTTTTTTGATGGAGGCATAAAATTCCATTGTGTATATATGCCACATTTTTTGATCCATTCATTTACTCAGGGGCATCTGGATTGGTTCCATATCTTAGCTATGGTATATAATGCTGCAATAAACATAGTTGTGCTGGTAGTTTTAGTGTGGACTTGTTTGTGATCATTTTGATAAATGCCCAAAAGTGGGATTTCTGGGTCATAGGGGAACTCTATGTGGAGTCTTTTGAGGAACCTTCATACTACTTTCCAAAGTGGTTGAATACGTTTACACTCTGACCAACAATGTAGTAAGGTTCCCTTCTGTCCACATCCCCTCCAGCATCTGTTGTTATTAGAGTTCTTGATTATAGTCATTCTAACTTGGGTGAGGTGGTATCTCAATGTTGTTTTGATTTGCATTTCTTTTATGGCTAGAGAGGTTGAGCATTTCTTCATGTGTCTGTTAACCATCCTTCTTTCCTCTTCAGAGAAGTTTTTCTTTAATCCTTTAGCTCACTTATTTATTGGGCAGTTGTTTCTTTGAGGATTTGTTGTTGGGGGATTTAATTTTTTGAGTTCCAGGTATATTTTAGATATGAAACCCTTGTCTTTTGTGTGGCTAGTGAAGATCTTCTCCCAATCAGTGGGCTTTCTATTGATCTTGCTAGCTATGTCCTTTGCCATGCAGAAGCTCTGCAATTTCATGCAATCCCATTTGTCCAACCTTTCTTTGATTTGTTGTGTTTCTGGGTCTCTATTAAGCAAATTTCAGCCTCTGCCAAGGAAACCTAGGGTTTCTCCTATTCCATCCTGTAATGTTTTCAGAGTGTCTGCTTTGACTCTGTGGTCTTTGATCCATTTGGAGCTGATTCTGGTGCAGGGTGATATATAAGGATCTAACTTTAGTTTTCTACTGGTGAATAAACAATTTTAGTTGAGAATCATTAACATGAACACTTAAATAAGTGTCATTAAACTAAAAGCATTAGCAATATGTTGAAGGGGTACAAATACTTTTTTATATTGTAAAGGTGTTGTAAGAGGGGTTACAGCTAAATAAGTAAATGAGTACAAATCTGGTTGAACACTGTTACCCCTTCCCTCAGTTTCCTTTCCTTTCCTACCCTACCAACTCTTCTCTCCCGTTAGACTTTAATTAGGTAACCAATGAAAGAGACTACCATGCGGTCTTTAGGAAGAAAGTGAAATTTATTTCCAAATGGATTGCTCCAGCCATGTTGCAGATACACATGGTCAAAGGGACTGGGAACTGCCAGGCCAGCTTTAACTAGGGAAGGAACAGAGAGAAGGTGTGGCCAGGTGGGGGAATGTGTGGCCAGGTGGAGTGATGGCGTGGCCACGTCAGATGCTAAAGTGACCTCAGAGCCAGGGACTCTCCAAGGTTCCAATAGCGTGGTCCAGGATGTGAGCTCAGAGAAGGGGGAAGTAACTGCCTACAGGTGTGCCAGGTACCTAGGTAACACAGGTGCTGGGCAGAGAATTAAATAGGAGGGGGAAGGTCTCTTCCCAGGGGAACCTTACATCCCCCAATTTAATTTCCAACATAGTGTCTTGTGGGACTTATAACCTCTGAAGAGCAAGAAAATCCATTGAGGCACAGTTGAAGATAACAAACAAATTTGTTTACACTATACCAGAAAGGGGTCCTGCGACTACCTTGTCCTGGGCTAGATACTCAGAACTAAGGGCAGTCTCGACTACCAAATCTCCAAGCTTCCAAAAGGCAGCCCCGACCCCACCCTGACCTTTATTAGTTGGTCTGCAAACCTCCAAACTCAGATCTCCAAAGCTCCAAACCTCCAAAGGGTAAGGCTTTTCTTTTTCTTCCCTTCCTCCTTCTCTGCAAGCTTCTCCACTCTCCCCATGCCTGCCCTGCTCTGCTCCCGGAGGCACCTCTCCACAGGCCTCTCTAGAGGAAGGTCCCAAATGACCTCCAGAAGAAGTCTCAAATGGCCCCTCAAGGTGTCTTGCCCTGCCCTCCACAGGCCTGCCCTACTCTGCTTTGGCAGACTTTCCCCTACTGATGTCCCTCTCTCCTTTCCATCTCTCTACTCCCCCACTCCAACAGGACTACTCTCCACTCTACTTCCCCTGCTCTCTACCCTACTCCCCTCAGGACTCCCAGTTTCCCCTACTCCCCTCAGGACTCTCCTCAGGACTCTTGGTCTTTCCCCTACTCTACTTCCCTTAGGACTCTGTTTTTCCCCCTACTCTCCTGGGCCTTGTAACACTCAGCATATATATACCCAGATAGGCTGCGCCCCTTCCCCACTAATGGTTTCAAACCACCATTCATGCTCCTCCCCCAATCTGGCCCTTGTCCAATCACAATAGGTAACTCAGCATGTGGGGCTCAACACCAAACCTCCTCCAGCAGCACCTTTTGGCAGCATGCCTGTGGGGCAGTGCTTTAGCCTCTCAATGCCCCGCCCCCTCCAGCTGAGTGTGTAGAGCAGTGATGCCCTGCCCCCTTCAGCGGGCTGAGAGCCATGGAGCCACTGATTATCAGTGATTATCTGGACCCAGGCGGTAATTACTTTGGGTATCACTATTGGATTGGTTCACCCTTTGGCCTTTGTCTCATCATTTCTTTGATTCCCATTCCCATCCCCAACTCAGATTAATTTACATACAAGAAAAAGGGTACCAAAATTAAAAACGGGGGTAAACCAAAGGGGGGAAAAACAAAACAAAAAAGAACTACATACAGTACAAAAAAAATCCTCTTGTTTCCATACCTTATAGTTTATTTTGATTAGCATCATTTTGTAAAGTCATATGTACATATCTAATCAGCTATTGTGATCCTCTGCTAGACCTATCTGAGACATATACTAATTATTATAAATGAGGGAAACCATGGAGCCTATGTTTCTTTGGATCTGGCTTACTTCACTTAATATGACTTTTTCCAAGTCTTTCCATTTCCTTATGAATTGACGATGTCTTCTTTCTGATGGAAGAACAGAATTCCATTCTCTCTCTCTCTCTCTCTCTCTCTCTATCTATCTATCTATATATATATACCATATTTGCTTGATCCATTCAACCAATGAGGGGTTTTAAAGCGAGACATTCTCGGTGTTTGTAAATGTCATGTCAAGAGACAGGAAGTAGCCTCTACTCTGCTTTTCCTGAGATCTCTGATTTCTTTCCAGTTTTTTTTTTTGGGGGGGGGGTCTGGTCATGGGGCCTGAACTCTGGGCCTGGGCGCTGTCCCTCAGCTCTTCAGCTCAAGGCTAGCGCTCTACCACTTGAGCCACATTGCCACTTCCGGCTTTTTTCTTTTTGCTTATGTGGTGCTGAGGAATCGAACCCAGGGCCTCATGCATTCAAGGCAAGCGCTCTACCACTGAGCCACCTTCCCAGCCCTTTCTTTCCAGTTTTTAAGGACAATGCCAGTAATCAGAATTTCTACTAGGAATTCTGCTTTATTGTTTCCTCTATTTTATGAATGTATTTAAATTGCAAAAAAAAAGGGTTTTGGTATTTCCTTATATACACATAACCAACATTGATCAAATTCATTCCCTTTAGTCTTTCTTTTTCTTCTCCCTCTGGAATTTTGCTTCTATTGAGCCTTTCTTCCTTACTATATATATTTAACTACCAGTGGAGCTCTCTCTCCTAAGAGAACCACAGAAAAAACCTAGTTACCTTGTTTGTGCTTGTAAGAATTACTTGAATTCTTGGTTAGTTTCTTTTGTTTTGTGGAATTTTGTAGCACAGGCATTTAACACATTTCTTCTTTGCCACTAATTTTGTTTTTCATGAAATAAGATTTAAGTTTGTTCTCAAACTAATTGTGTCTTCCTGTTTTGTCTGGGTCTTTTGGTGTAATAGGGGGACACACTGTTCTCATCAATGCTAATCCCACAATGGTGTCTTCAGTGAAGCTCTCACCTTAGGGTTTTGGGGGTGTCTCATTATTTTTTTCTGAATTCTCCTATCTGGACTATTTTGCTAAAGATTAAGAGAGGGAATGGGTTTCTAGAATATTTTTTAAAACTTGACTTTGCACCAGTCTTCTTTCTAGTCCCATTTTAAGCCCGGTCTTCAGAGGTATTTGGTAACTTCATTAACTGTGCTGGTTCAGCAATTACCTGGAAGAAAATAGACTTGTTCCTTGTTGAGTTTCTGGTACATAGGCTGAAATTTTTACTATCTTCAGTATGCAGAATTAGTTGCAATTTATTTTCCACCTTTCAAATTTTTATCTACATTCATTCTTATTATCTTCTTTCCTTTTCCCTTTATGTATACTTATTTCTTTAATGTCAATATAGTGCCCAAAGAAACTTGGTCCCATGGTTTCCCTTGTTTCCAGTGACTAGTACACTTCTAGGACAAGTAGAATAGGTCAAAGGCTATGTACATATGACCATATGAGATAATTTTAAGCAAAATGCGCCCCAAAACAGGGACACAAGAGGTTTTTTGTTTTGTTTTGTTTTGTTTTCTTTCTTACTAGTGTTTTTTTTTAATGTACTTACAATACACTATGTGATTCTTTTGTTTCTATTGTATGTTCTACCCCATGGTATAACCCCTGTTTTCACTGGATTTGATGCTGGTGCTCTGCAGAATGCTTAAATGAGGATGCAGGCTGACCTATTGTGACAACAAGAAGTACATGACACTATATTGAAAATGAACTTTACAATGTTGGGGTGGGGGGGAGGAGTTGGGGAGGTAGGGAGGGAAGTGATGGTAGGGGGAAAATAAAGGAGGAGGTAACAATGCTTGTATATATATATATATATATATATATATATATATATATATATATATATATATAGTGTGTGTGTGTGTGTGTGTGTGTGTGTGGTTTTAGAAAAGAGAGAATAAAGGGTATTTAATCTATCATTTTCCAGGAAATACTATTTGGATTTGGATTTATAAGAATATTTTAACTTCATAGCCAAGAGTCAATTTTACCAGTACTTACATATACTGATGATCAAAACAGCATATCTTTAACTATCACTAAATTGTACAACTGAATATATATACAAAATGTATGAATGTGTGTATTACTTTTGGTTGCTCATTTTTTCCTTCCAATGATTTTCATTATTATAGTGGTACATATTTATGAGGAGATTTGGACATTGCAATAATGCAGTGCATGTGTACTTGAGGGCATTATGCTATGTGAAATAAGTCAGATAAAGGAATATAAATACAGCATATTTTCTCTCATGTGTAAAAGTTTAAAAAGTTAGTCCAAAAGACAATAATGATTTCTGGAGGCTAAGAAAAGTGTGAGAAAGAGGCACAGAGGGAGACTAAACAATGGGTACCTTATGATGATTTCCTCTTTTCAGAATCTTGGTCCCTTTGCAGTATGGCTTCCTTGATTGCTCTGTTGTACTTTTAGATAATATATCTTAAAATAGGGTTTTAGATAAATAAAAGGTAGGTTCTTCTTTTATTGAACACTTAAACACTGTCACCTTGAATTAAAAGTCAGCACATGAGTGCAACAAATGTTGAGTTTAGAATAAGTTATAAATTGTCTGGGAGTAGTTAATGAGTCCACAGAATGATTTATGTCTTATACCAGATTTTTTATGTATTTCAGTTCCCTTCTTCATATCTTGTCAGAAGCCCCACCCTGAAAGCAATTCAAGATCTTTATGCTACCTTCAAGAAAAAGAATAATGAATGAGAGATTCAATCATAGACAGAATAGTATAGATCATAGCAGCCTAAGTGAGCACTTAAAATCTTTAATCTCTGGTTCTCAGTTGAATTCTAAAGAAAGTAAGTGACATTTTTGGATGTTTCCTTTCTGACCTTCTGGCTTTTTTCTTAGTCAATGAAACGGGCTTGGAATAGGGATATATACAATGGTAAGAAATTTTCCTTATGTCAGTTTTTGAATGATAGATTTTGAAATAAATTGCTTTTAAGTCAACTTCTTTGAAGCTACTTAACGTGAATGCCTTATCAGTTAAAGAGGACTACACAAAAGATACCTTGTCATTGAAGAATTATCAAGAAGTTGAAAGTCATGAAAAGAAAGAATTAGGAGAAGAAATTTTGGTCTGTAACCGTTTATTATTAGAAATTACATAACTTTTGAAGCTCCAGAATTCAATTAGAACAGTTAGGAAACATGTGAACAAGAAGGCAAGATATTTTTAAAGAAGGAAACCTCAAATCCTGAAAGAATACATTATTAATTCATAAATCCATAAAGAGATAGACCACAAAAATATAATCAATTGATCCTTTTTCTACTCCTACTCTGTCTCTAAAGAGCAAATATATCAAATATGGTACTATATTTGAGAAGGAGCTGGCTATAAGTTATCAAAAAGAAACCACATACTAATCAAATGTAAATAAATTCATTTAGCAAACTTTCTTTGTGTCTGTACTCTAGTAGGGGATTTAGGCCAGGTTGAAAGTGTGAATACTAATTATATCTTTGCTCATATGAAACTAATAAATGGTTGAGGCATGTGACAGATAAGTGCAAATGTGTAATAAGGAGAACAGAGTTAAACCAACAAGTTTTAGTGACAAAAAGGTGTGAAATCAATTTGGGTGATCCATGCATTCTAAGCAGAAGAGCAAAATCTTGAGCTGGATATCCAAGCATGTTGAGTATAGGAAATGTCATTCAATACAAAAGGAGAAATGTTTGTAAGTATATAACTAGATTGACACGTCAATTTCTACTATTTCTACCCAAGTGGCACCCGGGGATTGAGATAACCAGTGGTAGGAGTGTTTTTTTTTTATTGCTATCTAACAAAACAACACAAACAAAGCTGTTTAGGTGACTCAGACTTATTATCTCGCAGGTCCTTCAGAACAGAAGACTGGGTATGACCTAACTTTGTTCCATCTTCATGATCTTCAGTGCTATAATCAAGCTATTGGGTGTGATACATTCTCATCTTGGATCTCAGGAACCTCTTCAAAGTTCATCCAGGCTATTAGCAGAATTGAATCCCTGTGGCTGTAGCCTTCATGGTAGTTTAATACTTTAGAACCAGCAATAGTAGTCTCAATCACTTCAAGGCTTTCCTTTCAGGAAAGAATCAAGATCTCTTTCAAGGACTTAATTGATGAAGTTAGACCAAAAATCTCTTTCGATGTATTTCAAGGTTAGGAACTCTAGTTACATCTGCAAAATTCCTTTCCTTTTCCCACTTAATGTAACATAATCATGGAAGTGATGTCTTATCAACTTTGTTATAATTTATTTGTGAGAAAGCCTAGCATTGTTCACTCACACATGTAATCCTAGCTATGCTGGTAGCTCAGATCTGAGTATTGAGATTTGGAAAGTCCATGGTAGATTCCATATCCAACTAACCAGTAAAATGCCAGGCTTGTTGGTTCAAGAGTACTTTCAGCTTTTATCAAGCAAGCTCAGCCAAGAGTGCAAGACCTTGAGCAACAAAGTGAGGCCCTAAGTTCAAGCACTGAATAAAAAAGATATTTAAGTGCTCTATTCAAGGTAGAGCAAACATTATACAAAATTCTCAAGAGTTTTTTATATTTATTATTTTTTGCTATAGAGGGTTTTAAATTCAAGATTCTGCATGTAGTAGGCATGGCACACATGCACTACCACACCTACATTTATCTGATAAGTTAGAACCTCCTGAAATTTATTGACTGAAATGACCTGTTGTCCTCTTCATCTCAGCCTCCTGTGTGCTTGGAATGATTGGTGTGCGGACCATATACAACTTTTATTGATTGAGATGGAATCTTATAAACCTTTGTTCTGATGTTGGCTTCAAACTGTGATCCTTCCAATTTCTGTTTCACAAGTAGCTAAGATTATAGGTGTTAGCCACTCTGCTAAGGTAAGCATTTGAATTCTAATGTTTATTCAGTTGGGGAAGTTGATGGAATATTTAACCAAGGAAGTAGCATTGCCTTTGCACAAGGCAGGAAGGAGTTGGCAAAAAGAAGGGGAAATTCGGTGCAAAATTCCTGCTGATTTTTATCTTAGTTCATAGATTCCCAGCTCCTTTCTCCACAAACAACCCCAATCTCCAGTTGCTATTTGTATTTTAGTGATGCTGCTGAGAAGACTATATACTTCTGTTTTTGCTCTCTACATTGTTAGATAAATGCTCCTGAGATACAAACAGAGATGAATGTGGTGCTCACATTATTGTGATTTCCTTCTACCCAGAATACTGGATCTTTGAGTTATGCTTTCATTGCTGGTTCTGTGATATATTGAAATAATTTATTTTTTTAAAATTTTGTATAGCTTTTGTAGGCTTTCTCAATGTGCCCTAAGCCACTTCATCATAGCCAGAAAAAAGTAGTCTTTGAATGTTTTACGTTTGCTAAGTAGGTGAATTAGGTGTTTAGATACAGTGCTTTACTTTGATCTTTTATCTTGATGTTCCCAGGATAGTGGCTCTAGACTCAGATAGTTTTGCTCTAGACTATCAGTGTCCTCATACAAAAATAATGATTGGCTCCTTATTGCTGATAAATTTAGTAGACCATTATTTTACTTCCCACAGGAAGGGGAACTACTTCAATGGCCTCAAAACTATTTATGGCATTCACAATTGTTTAAAAGAGAAAGTCATGTGTAAGTCATAATACCAGACCACCACCAACAAAAAGAAAAATAAAACAAAACAGAAAAACATCACAGTATACCACGATTCTGCTTAAGTGAAAGCATAAGCCTTTATTCAGTAGGTATCTTGGAACTAGCCTATTACCAACTATTGGGATTGCCATAGCCTTTGTGTGTGTGTGTGTGTGTGTGTGTGTGTGTGTGTGTGTGTGTGTGTGTGTGTGTGTGGTGTGTGTGTGTGTGTATGTGTGTGTGTGTGCACTTAACACGCACGTGAGCACGAACATGCACATTTGAACATGCACATTTGAGCACACATGAGTGTTAAACACCACTGTAGCTGGAACACAGGGATTCATGCTGGGTTTTGGCTTTTTGTTCAAACCTGGCACTCTACCACTTGAGCCACACTTCAATTTCTGCCTATTCACTGGTTAATTAGAGGTAAGAATCTCACTGATTTATCTTCCTGGGCTGGCTTTGTAATAGGATCCTCATATTTCAGAATCCTGAGTATTTAGGACTACAGGTATGAGCATTGTGTGTCCAGCAAACATAGCCTTCTGATAATACTTCATTGGCATTCTCTTAGCCTGTGACAGTACACACAGTAGTAAAAGGAAATAAATCACAGTCCAAATTGTAAGTACTTTTGTAAAATATTGAAAAGCACAAAAAATGAAATATGAATAACTACCTTTGTGATTGTTGAGTGTTCTTAGAGCTTTCAAGAACAATGTATAACTACACTTTTAGTATAGTTTTAATTTCAAGTCTTGTAATATTGTTGGTTTGCTATTTCAAATCTTTGTTAGTACTGGAAGAATCTTTATGGATTGTATTCTTGAATATTCTTCAGTGTATGAATATAATAACATTTATGTTATGATAATAGGCATATGTACATAAAGGTTTGTAAAAATGTTTTTTAAAGGAAGATGTCAGAGGAGAAGCTGGGGACTAATCAAGCTCTTGCATAGAAAAAAGTTTAAGTGTTCCAGTGAAAAGTCCTAAGCTAGAGAGTCACACCAAGTGTGCCATCACAGTACAGAGAGTTTGGCCAGAGAGGAAAAATCCAGGCAGCTTGGTTAAGGATATGGATTTGAGACTTGCTGGTGTCTGTAGTGGCAGAGGTGGTGCCAGCTACTGCTGCTGCTGCCATATCAACAGGGAAGAGCCTGGGACAAATGTGCCAGAGGTGGTGTGTGAGTGGATTCTACTCACTGCCAGCAAGAACTGACAAGGAGCAGGAATCTTCATTCAGCTGACCTCAGAGAGTCTCAGACCATGAATGGCCTGGAAACCAAGGGATAGGTGTGAGTACTGCCCAGAAACCAAGGGATAGTTGTGAGTACCCCAAGACATCCTCACTCCTTCTCAGGGAGTACCAATGGGAAGGTAGCCCCTCCCCCACCACCAGAGAAAAACTCCATCTTTGATACTGACAAAGACATGGCCAGAGAAGCTAGCATGACACTCAGTCCTTGAAAGAAGATAATAGGAGCCATTCAACAGGTCATAGGAACCTTATCTGCCAGGATAAGGCTTTGTAGACTCCTCCTTTGTTTCCCCTTCCCATCCTCATTTTTATGTTTTAATTTTTCATTTTCCTTGTTTTTTTCTCTCTCTTTTCCTTCAATCTGTTTCCTCTCTCTGAATTTATGTCTTGGTTAAATTCCCTCTCTCCTTTTCCCTACTCATATTGCTCTAATCTTATTTTCTCCCCACAATTATCCCTAAACCTAGTAATTTCTGGTCTACTGACTCCTTCCTTGACATTTTTAGTCCATTAATCCATAGTTGTTTGTTGTTGAATGAGATTGTATCGTTGAACGAGATTTAATCTCTACTCAGGGTTCTGGTTGATGCTTGTCTTAACAAACTGTTCTAGCATGAAATTGATTTTGCTTTCATACTAAATGGGCAGAACAAGCCAAAGAAACACAACAAAAATGGCAAGTCCAGGTATCTCAACTCCAACTCATGATAATCAGGCAACAGGGCAGTTAATGAATAATCCAGAGGAGAGTTCCCAAAATGCTCTACAAACACTGCTGTTAAACATGCTGAATGAAAATATTGAAAGCCTGCAAAGGACTCAGTGTGAGCATGATAGGGAAATACATGAGTGGGATAGGGAAAAGCATGAGCATGGTAAGGCTAACCAACAACGAATACAGGAATTCCAAGAGTGTCAGAAAGCTAATGAAAGATTAATACAGGAATTACGTGAACAGGATGAGGAATTTCCTTGAGCATGAGGAAGCTAATCAAAGATTAATACAGGAATTGTGTGAGCAGGATGAGAATAAACAAAGATCAATCAGTACAGCATTCATGGAATCCTCAAACAGACAGCTGATGGAATCCAGGGAGGCCACAAAGAAAATGCTGAATGGAGCCCATCAGATGGAAAGGGAGTCCAATAAAACCATAACCAATCAACTAAGGAATTTGAGAATGAACACTGAACGCCAAATTAAGGAAGTAAAGAAGTTCATACAAGATCTAAAACAGAGCTCCAACAAAGAACTTGAAACCATCCAAGCTGACCAATTATAAGCAAAGGAAATAAAAAAACAAAGTAGAGAATCTTGACAGTAGGTTAGACCATGCGGAAGTTCAAATATCTGGAAATGAAGATAGCCTAGATATAATAGAAAAAGAACACACAACTATCCAAGACAAATCCAAGAAACATGATAGATCTATTCAACATTTACAAGACACCACCAGAATGCCTAATAGGTGTAGAGGAACACCTACAGACAGAAGTTAATGGTCTGGGAAATTTAATTAACAGGATCCCAGTAGAGAACTTCCCAAACATGCAAAAAGGTAGGCCTCTTCAGATATCAGAAGCCTTTAGAACCCCAAATAGACCAGACCAGAACAGGACATCCCACCATCACATTATAATCCACACAGGATCAATTCAGACCAAGGAAAGGATCCTTAAAGCTGTCAATGAAAAGATCAATCACCTGTAAAGGGAAACCAATCAGAATAACTAGAGGCAATTAAAGCAAGGAGATCCTGGAAAGATATATGCCATGCCCTAAAGACAAACAACTATCAATCAAGAGTAGTGTACCCACCTAAACTCTCCTTCATAACAGAAGTTCAAATAAAAACCTTCCATAGCAAAGAAAAACTAAAACAATATATCTCCACCAAACTAGCCCTATAAAAAATACTGGAAGATGTACTATACATAGAAAACCAACAAGAGCACAGTAAAGGCCAAGAAATAGCCCCCAAACAAAGAATCAAAGAATTATAGGAATAACCCAGATGACACAACCCCCAAGAATGTGGACAACATGGCAGGAACTACCAAACACCTCTCAGTCCTAACTCTCAATATTAATGGATGTGGCTCTCCAATTAAGTGACACAGACATCTAGTTTGATCAAAAGGCAAGATCCTTCTATCTGCTGCCTTCAGGAGTCACACCTTGCCCACAAAAACAAAAATATTCTGAAAGGCTGGAGTAAAATTTACCAAGCAAATGGCCCCCATAAGTAAGCAGGCGTCACAATCCTAATATCAGATCAAATAGACTTCAAATTAAAATTATCCAGAAGAGATACAGAAAGTCATTAAATACTAATTAAGGGATCTCTCATTCAGGAGGATATTACAATTCTAAATAGCTATTCACCAAACAATGGAGCACTCAAATTTACCCAAGAAATGCTACATTCCCTCAAATCTCACATAGATACAAAGACACGAACTGTTTGGGACTTTAAAACACCACTATCCCCACTACATAGATCAAACCAGCAAAAACTCAATAAAGAAACTTCAGATCTAAACAACTGCTTAGATCAACTAGACCTAACAGACATCTACCAAACATTTCACCCAACAGCCTCAGAATACACATTCTTCTCTCAACAGCACATGGAAAATAGACCACATTCCAAATAGACCACATTCTAAGTCACAAAGAAAAATTTCCAATTTCAGAATCATTGAAATTATACCCTGCATTGTCTCAGACCACAAGGAAATAAAATTAGAACTCAACATCAAAAGCTACCAAAGAAAATCCTGAAACACATGGAGGCTGAACAACACACTGTTAAACCATCAGTGGGTCATGAAACAGATTAAATTCAAATGTTCATGATATTCAGAACAATTAACATACAAATTACCAACTCCTGCGTGACGCAGCAAAGGCAGTACTCAGAGGCAAGTTTATAGCTCTGAGTTCCTATATCAAGAAATTGAGGGGATCTGAAACTAACAATTTAATGAGGCATCTGAACCTCCTTGAAAAAGAGCAGCAAGACAGAAACAAATCATTAAAATTCAATCAGAATTCAATGAATTAGAATTAGAAAAAAACATAGAATCAACAAAACAAAGAGTTGGTTCTTCGAAAAAAATAACAAAATTGACAAACCCTTAGCAAATCTTATCAGAAAAAAAAGAGAAAACCCACCAAATAAACAAAGTCAGAGATAAGAATGTAAACATCACCACAGAAACAACCAAGATTCAGAACATTATAAGGGAATACTTCTCAAACCTTTATGCTAGTAAGTTTGAGAATCTGGAAGATATGGATGATTTTCCAGCAAATATCAACATGCTGAAACTAAACCAAGGTGATTTAAACCAACTTAACAGACCCATATGAAGCACTGAAATGGAATCAGCAATATGAGACCTCCCACCCAAGAAAAGCCCAGGACCTGGTGGATTTACAGCTGAATTCTACAAGGCCTTAAAAGCAGAACTCATACCAAGACTCCTCCAACTCTTCAATTAAATTGAAAGTGAAAGTTCGCTACCAAACTCTGTATGAAGCCATCATAACCCTCATCCCAAAACCAGGAAAAGACTCATCAAAGAAAGAGAACTTTAGACCCATTCCTTTGATGAATATCGATCCAAAACTTCTCAACAAAATTTTGACCAATTGACATCAACAATCCATCAAAAAAAATCATACACCATGATCAAACAGGATTCATTTCAGGGATGCCAATCTGGTTTAATATATGCAAATCAATTATTATAATTCATCCCATCAATAAGAGCCAGGATAAGAACCACATGATTATCTCAATAGATGCAGAAAAAGCATTTGACAAGATCCAACACCGCTTTATGATGAAGGCTCTGGAAAAACTAGGAAACCATGGAACATTCCTCAATATAATATAGGCTGCATATGACAAGCCTACAGCCATTTCCTCTAAACTCAGGAACGAGCAAGGGTGCTCACTCTCTGCACTTCTCTTCAATTTAGTATTAGAATGCATAGCTAAAGCAATAAGAAGAGATGCAAACATAAAAGGGATCCAAATAAGGAAAGATGATTAAAACTCTCCTTCTTTGCAGATGACATGATGTTGTATTTAAAGAATCCCATGGACTCCACTCCCAAATTACTTGAGCTGATTTGAAACTTTGGCAATGTAGTAGGGTATAAATTTAACCCTTAAAAATCAATGGCTTTTCTGTATGCCAACAATGAGAAGAGTGCGGGTGAAATCAGGAAAGCAACTCCTTTTGTAATAGCCCCACAAAAAATAAAATACCTAGGAGTTAACTGAAGAAGTGAAGGATCTCTATGATGAAAAGTTTAAAAACTTTTAAAAAGGAAATTAAAGCAGGACTGAGGAAGTGGGAAAACCTCCCATGCTCATGGATTGGGAGGATTAACACCTTGTAAATGGCAGTAATTCCAAAGGCTATCTACAAATTCAATGTGATACCTATCCATACTCCAAACTCATTCTTCTATGATATAGAAGAAGCAACCCCAAAATTCATATGGATCAATAAAATACCCTGAATAGCAAAAACAATCCTTAACAGAAAGAACAGTGCTGGAGGAATATCAATACCAAATTTCAAACTCTACTACAAAGCCATAGTAATCAAAACAGCTTGGTACTGGCACAAGAACAAACCTGAGGACCAATGGAATAGAATTGAAAACCCAGAAATTAATCTGCAGACCTATAGCCAACTAATTTTCGATAAGGGAGCTAAAAAAAATAGAATGCAAGAAAGACAGCCTCTTCAGTAAGGGTTCTGGAAAAATTAGTTAAACACCGGTAAAAATCTAAAGCTAGATGATTATATATCACACTGCACCAATATCAATTGCAGATGGATCAAAGACTTCAAAGTCAAACAAGATACCCTGAAAACATTTCAGGAAGGAATAGGAGAAACTCTAGGGCTCCTTGGCAAAAGCCAAAATTTTCTTAACAAAGACCCAGAAACACAACACATCAAAGAAAGGTTGGACAAATGTGAATCCATGAAGCTGCGGAGCTTCTGCATGCCAAAGGACATAGCTAGCAAGATCAGTAAAAAGCTCATGGACTGGAAGAAGATCTTCACTAGCCATAAAAAGGACATGGGTCTCATATCTTAAAATATACTTAGAAGTCAAAAAAATTAAATCCCCCAACAACAAATCCTGAAAGTGGGTTAAAGACTTAAAGAGAAATTTCTCTGAAGAGGAAATAAGAATGGCCAATAGACACATGAAAATTGCTCAACATTTTGTGTGCTATGTTGCAAATGTTCACATAATAAAGTTCAATTTTTCTCTCTCAATATTTTCTTGACTAAAAAAATTAAACTAAACAAAACTATGTAATACTGTGGGACTTAAGGAGTTTCTTCCCCCATAAATGGAAAAGAAATTGAATACAGCTTAAACATATTTCTGCTAATATTACATTCTTTTTAATTCTCTTCTCCCTCTGCCCCTCCCAATTCTACCTTATTTTATTTCTTATATTAATTTCAAAGACATGAAACATGCCTAAAATACATATGAGTAATGTAGGCATTGACAAAAAACATTAGTACACTTACACAAAATCTACTGCACGTTCCAAGTCAGTGAATCTTATTTTATGCTTGGCCTTCTGTAGGATATTGCTGTCAACTGCCTGAAATCAATTGACACAGTTATCACATGCTTTTTGGGTGCACTCAACTGGAGACCATACAGAGTAAAGCACTTAGACTATGAATTGAACTTGGCCAAGTATACGAAGGATACTTGAGTGGACTAGATCTATCTTGTCTAAAGAAAATATTGAAGGAAGAAGGATTAAACACTACAATAAACATCTTTACATATTTTAAACGCTGTCATGTTGATAAAAAGGAATCAAATTCACTCTATAAGGTCACCCAAAGTAGATACAGGATAACTCATAAGAATAGACTAAACATAAGGACAAACTGTACAAACTGTACACTTAAATACATGTTTTAGATTTATGACAGAGTGGTTCCTTAAATCTTTGAGTGTTCCTTAGTTTTTCTGTTTACTTAAAGAAATTGAATTTTGTGCAAGAAACAATTATTTAGGAGCAAAGATAAACAGCAGCATCTATTCTGTAATTCTTTATGATGATGATGATGATTATAACCTTTAAGTAGATATACAAAGGAAGTTCAATTCAGCATGTCAGTTCATGTGTACGATGTGTTCCATCATTTTCCCCCATCTCTCTGTCCAGTCCAACCCCTCAAGAAGCCAGGTTTCATCTTAACTCAGTGAAAATATTCTCTAACAATGAAGACAAATGGAATTCCTGTGAATTTTTTTTTAAAAAGAAATGAAATGAAGATAAATCTGACAAAATATGAAAAAATACTAGTACCTTTAGACCAGTAGAAAATAATCCCAGATGGATGGATGAGGACATAGAAGGGATGTTGAACTCAAAATAATATAAAGGGATTGGTTAAAATAAAACAGTCTTCTGAGATTTAAAACATATGGAGAGAAAATTCATAACAAAATATAAATGACAAGGAAAATAAGAAGAGCTAATGTATTTAAGATCTTTGTACTATCTTGGAAACAGTAAAAGCATTAGCTTACAGTAAATTCTTAAAGGTCAAGAATGCTGGTTGTAATCTCCAGGGTAACTGATGAAAAATACAAATGCTAAATAAATAACTACTTAGATAAAAGTTGGAGGAAATGGAATATAAAAATAGCACTTAGAAACATTTATTCTGAAAGAAGAAAGTAGAAGATAGTTATAAAAGCATATAATGAACAGATGATGGGTTTAAATCAAAATGTATTGATAATTGAATTAAACTTAACTGGACTAACTACTGTAATATAGTAATAATAATATTAAATGGAATATTTTAATATATCTATAGCTTACAAGAGATATAACTTAAATAGGAGACAAGAAAATTAAAAGTAAAGGCCTTAAGTATATATTTTGCAAATGCTAATCAAAAGAAATTCAAGAACAATTCATTAAGGCAGGAAACATGATTTTAAAAATAATATATCTGGCCGGGTGCCAGTGGCTCATGCCTGGAATCCTAGCTACTCAGGAGGCAGAGATCTGAGAATTGCGGTTCAAAGCCATCCTGGGCAGGAAAGACCGTGAGACTCCTATCTCCAATAAACCACTAGAAAAACCAGAAGTGGCACTATAGCTCAAGTGGTAGAATGCTCGCCTTGAGCTGAAGAGCTGAGGGAAAGTGCCCAGGCCCAGAGTTCAGGCCGACTGACAAAAAAAAAAAAAAAAAAAAAAAAAGAATAATATCTCATTACCTTGGTCATGTAACTGTAACCCCCCTGTACAGTATTTTTACAATAAAAATGTATAAAAAAGAATAATGCTTCATAACATTGTTGAAAAAGTGATTAACCTAGCAAGAAAAACAAAGAAACAAACAATCCTAAAGCAAAATTTAACAAAAAATAATGTAGCCAACCATGCAGAAAGCACACATTAATTGACTTAAAGCCACAATTTTAAATTACAACTTTATCATCTCTCTCAGTAACTGAAGAAAGAGAAAATCTCAGCTAGTATATAGACCATCTGACTAAACAAATGGCAACTTGAACTAATTGACACACATAGGAAATTATACCAAACAATTACATAATACACTCCTTTTTTTCAAATGCTCATGAATATTTTTCCAAGCACATCTTCTGGTGAGTCATAAGGCAATTATTAATGAATGCCAAAGAACAGAAATAGGAATTATCTTTAGCACAACAGAATTAGTTAGAAAAATCTCCAAATATTTGGTAATTCAGCAACACATTTTTAAGTAAAAATATGGATCTGAAAAAGTCATGAGTAATGAGGAAACTTTTATAACTGGATTTAGAATGAAAATATGAATGTTCATATCGAGAAGAAAAATAAAGAAAACTCAATTAAAAGACAGCAAGCCAAATATTTGAAATAAATACTTTGAAAACAAGATGTCAAATGGCCAGCAAGCTTACAGTAAGGTGTTTGACATTACTAATTTTTGAGAAAGTAAAGATGAAACCACAATGGACTATTAAACACATCACAATACACAAAATGTATGCCGAATTGCACCAAATATTGGCAAAAATATTGACAGAGCAATTGCTTATATACTGTTGATAGAAATGCAAACTAGAATTATCATTTTTGAAAAAAATTCTTTCAAAATATCTGAGTGCTGGGCATTTGCAAAAGTTGGGATTTAGCAGTTTTACGCCTGGTCAAGAGAAATAGATACAACAAAATTCAGGACCAAAAATGCCCATGACATCTTTATTCTTGAGAACCAAAAAATTTCACAATGAAAAATAAATATCAGTATCTTTATCTAGCTGAATACAACAGAGCAGCGAAAAACATTTATATACACTGCATAGATGGAAAAAAAAGAGACAAGGCACAACATATTGTATGATTATAAGGACTTGGAAGTAGGCATGGTAGAAGTCAAGAGCAAGGTTACATTAGGGAGTTGCTCATTGGAAAAGAGCCCAATGCTTATAATCTGTTGCCTTCTGTGGGTTGTTATATGAATCAACATTTATGACTACATAACCATCCATATATCTAGCCTTCCTTGTGCCTATTAATATTTTATCAACCAGCTGTAAACTTCAGACTTGTATACTTTGCTTAGTATCTGTTGAATGAAGAAATTCATCAAAATATTACAAAACAAATTTAAAAAACTCAAGAAGCCAGGCAAAAATGGTTCACATGTGTAATTCTAGGTATTCATGGAGCTGAGACCTGGAGGATCATGGTTTGAAATAGCTTTTACAGAGAAGTCTGTGAGACTCTATCTCCAATTAACCAGCAAAAAAATCTAGATGATTTGAGGCATGAATCAAGTGGTAGAGTACCATCCATGAGCAAGAAAGCCATGGCAAAGCACAAAACACTGATTTGAACCCCCAGTACTGGTAAACACACACACACACACACACACACACATACACAAACACACAGAAATACTTCACCTAGGTCAGGTGCCAGTGACTTAAGACCTGTACTCTTAGTTACTTGGGGGACTATAAGCAGAAGGATTGCCAGTAAACATCATCCTGGTTCTCATCTCCCCCACAAAACCCTCCAAAACTTTACAAGAACCCATCTCAACAGAAAAAGTTGGGTAGGAAGTGGAAATATGAGAATCACAGTCTAGGCAGACACTCTACCACATGAGTCAACTAGCACTTTTTTTAAAATTGTGAACATACTGTACAGAGGGGTTACAATTACATGGGCAAGATAATGAGTACATTTCTTATCAAGCATTGAAGCCTCTCCTTTGTTTCCCCTTCCCATCCCTTCCTATCCTCCCCCTGCCCCCCACCCAATCCTCCTCGCGGGCCCCCCCACCAAAGTTGTAAAGTTCGTTTTCAACATAACGACTTGTACATCTCATTGCTGTAATGGGTCCACCTGTATCCCTATTTAAACGATTTGTTTTTCCCCTTCAATCTAGCACTTTATACACTGGTTATTTTCAAGATAGCACAAAGCCTAACCTAGCAAAGGTAAGGTTCTGAGTTCAAACTCCAGTATTGACTAAAATACAAAACTTCACCAAGATTCAAATAATAGAAAGAAGGGAGAGAAGCATACACAAACTATGAGAATGAGAATGTTTCTTTGGACATATATATTCATAGTCCTAAAATAAATGCTTGCTAAATAAAACCTGAAAAACAGTAGTAGAATGAAAAACTACCCCTGTGCCATTGGTGATTCATCTATGAATTGTCTTAGGCTTCATATTTTAGAGTTATTTATTTGTAAATCTTTTTTTTCTTCTTTTTATTTTTTTTATTGTGAGAATACTGTACAGAGGGGTTACAATTACATTGGCAAGATAACAAGTACGTTTCTTAAAAAGCATTGTTGCCTCCTCTTTGTTTCCCCTTCCCATCCCTTCTCATATTCCCCCCTCTCCCCACCCGGTCCTCCCCCCACCCCCCACCAAAGTTGTAAAGTTCGTTTTCGACATAAAGGCTTGTACATCTCATTGTTGCAATGGGTCTACCTGTATCCCTAGTTAAATGATTTGTTTTTTTTCCTTCTCCTCCACAAATTATACCAATATCAAATACAGTGAAAGCTGGGGTTATAGCATGGGGGAGGGACATACAAAGCAACAAAGAAACCATCTTATAAATATGTTAGAAACAATTGCATGGAAGGAAAACAAAAAACCAAAAAACATTTGAATACTTATCTTGGGGTTCATTCCCCTAACATCAACTTATCTGACTTTTTCTGCTTGACTCAGACATACACTAGTTATTGCAAATAAGGGAAACCATGGGACCTATGTTTCTTTGCTTATTTGTAAATCTTTAATCAACTTCCTTTGGTGTTTGTTTCTTGTTGTCTTCAATATATGTTCATCATTGCTTCTTTTCTCTTTTTTTGTGTTGGCATTGGGATTTGAACTAAGGCCTTGTGCTTTCTAGGCAGGTACTCTACCCCTCGAGTGACCCAGCTGCCAGTAACTTTTACAATAGTTTTTTTTTTTTTTTGGCAAGTCCTGGTGTTGAACTCAGGGCCTTGGGCACTGTCCCTGGGCTTCTTTTGTTCAAGGCTAGTGCTCTAGAGACACTTGAGCCACAGCACCACTTCTGGCTTTTTCTGTTGATGTGGTACTGAGAAATCAAACTCAGGGCTTCATGCTTGCTATGTTAGCACTCTGTCACTAAGCCACATTCCCAGCTTTATAGTTCTTTTTGTAATATCATCTTTTTATGTCTGTAATGGCCTGGACCAAAATCCTATTTACTCTCTCTACCTGGCTGTGATGACACGTACCATTACACACAGATTTTATTTGTTGAGATGGGATCTTGAGAACTTTTTGCCCTGTCTGTCTTCACTTTGAAATCCTTCTGATACGTGTCTCCCAGGAAGCATTACATGTATGATACACCACAACCAAGACATTACTTTTTGTGGAAGGAGTTCTTCCTGAGTTGTTGTTTTTTGTTTTTTTGTTTGCTATGGACCTGAACTCTGGGCCTGGGCGCTGCCCCTCAGCTTGTTAGCTCAAGGCTAGTGCTCTACCACTTGAGCCACAGCACCATTTCTGGCTTTTTCTGCTTATGTGGTGCTGAAGAATTGAACCCAGGGAATGATGCATGCAAGGCAAACTCTCTACCATTGAGCCACCTTCCCTGCCCCCTTTCCTGAGTTTTAAGATTGGGATGTGAACAATGCAGCAAGCACCTTTATTTCTCCATTCTGCACTTACTTTCTCTAGTAATCTTTCGGTTTTGGATTGGTAAACTGCACCTCTCATCTAACATCCTGGAAATATAAGAGTAATTTGAACCCATGTGTAAAGTTTTATTTATACTTCATTTTAAATGCTTTGGAATTCTCACCAAGAGCATAAAATTTTGCAGTGCTTTTCAAGTAAATCATAAAAAATAAAAATGTGTCAACTGTGTTATTCTAGAATCTTGAAATGTCAGTTAAAAAAAGATTGATACCTTTTCATTTTATTACCTTCAGGATCTAAAATGTTCTTTGTTAACATTATTATATAAAAAAATAGCTAGAATACCTGATGAAGCAAAACAAGAAAGTGCACCTGATAAAAAAATAATTAGCTATTTCCTGGTTTATTGAAAGAAAGTAAAAGAGAATAGTCTGAAAATCTCAAAGTCTCATTCTTCAATTGTCAGGGAAATCGATACATTTCTCATTAGATTTCAGCTGTTCTAATATGCAGGAGCAAATGAATGATTTGCAAAAGAATTTTCCTAAAGTCAGATATGGTTCTGGCACATGGAAATAAAATTGGGAATACCTCTATTTGATTCATGGCCTCAGACTTGACTATTTTAAATCTTTTTTTTTTGGGGGGGGCGGGTCCCGTCGTGGGACCTGAACTCTGGGCCTGGGCACTGTCCCTCAACTCTTCAGCTCAAGGCTAGCGCTCTACCACTTATGCTAAAGTGTCACTTCCAGCTTTTTTCTTTTTTGCTTATGTGGTGCTGAGGAATCTAACCCAGGGCCTCAGGCATGCAAGGCAAGAGCTCTACCACTGAGCCACCTTCCCAGCCCGACTATTTTAAATCTTAAAGGAACTTTAAAATTGACTTTGGATTTTAGGTGGTAAAGTTTTTCAAGTCAAATCTCCAATAGACAGAAATGGAGTTGACTAGGTGGACCAGACAAAATAAGCCCCTCATCCAGTTCCCACATTTAGAATAGGTTTTATCATTGTTTCTAGGAGAAATGCCCAACTCCCTTCTGCACTAATCTAACCCCATTTGCATAGTAAAACTTTTAACAGCAGGATTTGTAACTGAGTGTGAGTGTGCCTAGTAGACCTGAGACAGCACCTTAAAACGGCAAAACAGTCATAATATTCATTGTATGTGTGTGTGTGTGTGTGTGTATGTATGTATATATATATATATATATATATACATATATATATAAATGTAGAACTAGGAAAATTGAGAGAATGGGTGGGTTTGGGACAGGTGGGAAATAATGATGGAAGGTGTTAACACTAATCAAGGTATTCTATACTAATAAACTGACATGATGAATTGTAATCTCTTTGTACAACTACTTAAAGCTAATATTTTTAACATTTGTCATGTAAAGATGTGACATGGAATAAACGGTGATCCTGTTGTAACTGATTGTGAACTTCATGAGCTTTAAAATAAAGTTCATCCTATGGTGTCTTTTCTAAAAAAAAAGATAATATTTTTAATAGAAGACAAGAAAACCTGCTTACAGTATTGCCCACAAACAAGGAACATGAACTTGGATGTTGAGTTCCTCCAGAAGAGAAAAATCTTATTTACGTTTAGAAAGTCTTCCCTTGCCAGGCACCAGTAGCTCACAAGTGTGAGCAGCTAATCCTAGCTACTCAGGAGGCTGAGATATGAGGATCATGGGTCAAAGCCAGACTGGGTGGGAAAGTCTGTGAGACTCCTATCTCCAATTAATCACCAGAAAACCAGAAGTGCCATTGTTGCTCAAAGTGGTAGAGCACTAGCCTTAACAAAAAGAGCTTAGGGACAGCTTCCAGGCCCTGAGTTTAAGCCCCACAACCAACAAAAAAAGTTCCTTCTTTTTATTATCTGTATTGATTTGCAGAAATTGTGGCTTCTGATTTCACTTTAGCAGCTACACTAGTCACTGCCTTGGGAAATACCAGAAAAAGTCACCTCAACATTCCAGTATAAAATTGTGTGAAATTTGTCAAAAGTCCAATTATTTAGAAAATTACAGGTAAGCATTAACTACAGGTTCTCCTGAAGTCTGATGCTATTTGTTTCTCAACTGAAATTCTGTGATTGTAAAACAAATATTAACCCTGCCAATGCTATTTCTTTTATATCTGGCTGGCCAACTGAAAAGAACATTTTCTTATGTAGTCCAGGATGATTACTTAGCCTTAGATCTCTCCCGTGGGCAGATATTACACCCAGCCAAATATTTAAGTAATAAGGGAAACTAAAAGACTGAGTTTATAGAGCCTCTTTCATCAACAAAGCATGATTGAGCATCTACCATAACCAAGACATAGTGTCAGAAGATGTAGCTAATGAACTCTCTTCTGTTTATGATAGACCAGGATGACGATATTTACTATATTTATATTAATGTGATTATTGAATACATTCGTTTACATATGGACAATTTCAGGCAAAAGAGTTTGCTTGTATTTTGTGCTTTGACATTTGACTTCCATAACTTTTGCATGATCTCCATTTATATTGACATCACCATATGCATATTTCATTATTCAAAATACATGGAAGAGAACTTGATTGCCTATATCTCAAAAACTGTACATTTGGGCTTCAAAGGTGGCTTAGTGGTAGAGTGCTTGCCTTGAATGCATGAGGCTCTGGGTTCGATTCCTCAGCACCATATAAGCAGAAAAAGCTGGAAGTGGTAGAGTGCTAGCCTTGAGCTGAAAAGCTAAGGGACAGCGCCCAGACCCAAAGTTCAAGCCCCATGATGGGCAAAAATAAAAATTACATTTGAAGTTTCTTACTTATAATTCTTAATAGCTAAGAAAACAGTATGGACTAAATTTAATAGAGAAAAAATCTCAGTTGAGTATTCTGTTGTGTTGAATACTCCCTGGACAAGGATCAGGAAACCTGGATACTGTTCTTGATAGATATTAGCTTGGTATTGTTTTACAAACTTTAGAGTACATGATGGAGTTCCGACACAAAATCCTATGTAGCTCCTCCGTGGCCCTTAAGCCACCTCCACGAAAATTTAGATATTTAATAGACATGATTTGAAAAGAACTAGGCTTACTGGAAAGAAGCTAAATGTCTATTCTTTGGAAATTTGAGAAGCCTGATGATATAGTCCTATAAAGAATAATTTTAAACAGATAAAGTAAATTAAATAGATCTATACATACTAATCATGGATAAGTTCCATTCTTAAAAGTCGTTGAAAAAAAGTTACAAAAGGACACACACTGAAGTATATCACATAAGATATTTCTTAGTACCACTTTAGACCCTCTTGGCTCATGAGTCTCAGCAAGTTCTTTAGTACTTTTTCTTCCCCAGCCAGTCTTACAGGAATTAATTCTACTTAGACTCAGGCCAACTGTGTAAAGGAGGCCACATTGGTTTATGTCTGTTTTGATAGAAAAGTAGAGCAGGGAACTGGTGTTTCATGACTCTAGTCCTAGCTACTCAGGAGGCTGAGATCTGAGGATCATGATTTGAAAGCATCCAGGGGAGTAAAGTCTGTGAGACTTTTGTCTCCAATTAACAACCAGAAACCCAGAAGTGGTGCTGTCACTCAAGTGATGGAGCACTAACCTTGAGCAAAAGAGTTCAGGGACAGTGCCCTGTCTCTTAGTTCAAGACCTCTAACCCACCCACCCATTCACCAGCAGTAAAAAAAACAACAACAGTAAAGCAGGTATTGATGTGGGGGTCTGTACCAGCAAGGCAAGGGAGAGTGAAAGCAGATTGTGATTATGGTTGAAGTATTTTAAAAGGGATGGCAAGTGAAGTTGTTTTAAAAAGGGGATGATAAAGATACTGCTAGGGGGATGAGGTTGATGAGGGCACATTGTATGTATGCATGCAAATGTCAAAATGACATTTGCCTTTGTGCAATTAATAAGTATTAATGAGCATTTAAAAAATTTTAAAGGTTGTTCTTTCTAGGGAAATCAGATAGTTATTTATTTACATTTTAAAACACACAAAATATATTTTCTTCATCAGTTATAAAATTACAAAAAAAAAAGAATGCCACAATTATACAATAATGTAAGAACTAGATATACTTCTGGTCACGGAACAGTAAAGACAATACTTTAAATGTGCCATAATGTTCTATTTATACAAAGAGGAAGAGAAGATCTGAAGTAAATATGACAGCTTGTTGTAGCCTGAGTGGTAACACATAATTTCTCTTTGTATTTCGTTTATTGAATTATAATGCAACTCTAACTTTATTTTACTTTAAAAGTTTTTGAAAGTAGTAATAATACTCAATGCTAGAAAATTCACACTTTTAGTATGTAGTGGGTTTTGTTCTATTTACAATGATGGGTAAAGATCACTTTTTGTATGTTCTTATTCAAGAATATTTTCATTACCTATAAAATAAACTCATTAGTACTCATTCCCTATATTCATTCCACCTGTTTATCCCTCCTGAAAATCAATATCCTACTTTGTGAGTTGCCTATTCTGCACATTTCACATAAATAGAATAATATATAGTCTTTTTTATCTGGTATATTTTACTTAGCAATTTTTTTTCAAAATTCACTGGTGTAACGTATATCAGTACACTATGGAAGATTGTTATTCTATTGTACAGATATATCACATGCATGAATAATCATTTATGACGTGATATACATTTGGGTTGTTTCCAATTCTTGGCTGACTAACGCTCCTGTGAACATTTTTTGTGTACTTTTTTATAGGCTTATGTTTTCATTTCTCTTGGATATATGCCTAGGAGTAGAATTGTAAGATCACTGGGATTTCCATGTTTATGTATTTCAGTAATTGCTAATTTGATTTTCAAAGTGGCTATGCCATTTTAAATTTCCATTAGTATTTATGAGAAGTCCAACTTTTCTCACAATCTCACTGATACAATAAGTCTTCTTGATTGTCATCTGCCTTTATTTTTGTAGTTCTCTTGTACAGTGATTTTAAACACCTTTTCATGGCCTTAGTGATGAAAAATCTATCCATATCATTATCTCACTTAATTTTTTTAAGTGCAGATTAAGTAGTCTCTGCATTCTAGATACATGTCTTTATTAGATGATTGATTTACAAACACTTTATTCCAGTCTGTGATTTTTAAAAATTTTCTTCATGATGTTCTCTGAAGCACAAAAAATTTGATATTGATTATTTCTGGTTTGTTCTCTTTTGGTTTCTTATCTTTTGGTATTAGATATAAGAAATCATTGCTTTATCTCATGTCATAAGATTACTCCTTTTTTTTAATGTTTTATAAATTTAGTTTTTATGCTTATTTTTTGACACATCTAAAGTAAATTGTTAATAGATAATATAAAATAGAGATCTAAGTTGATCCATTTGTTTATCGTGCTGAGGATAGAATTCAGGGCCTCATTCTGACTTAGCATGCTTGTTCACAGCAGACCTGACACCAAGCCTAACTTTCAGCTGATTATTTTGCCATTATAATTTTATAGACATTTCTGCCTAGACTGGTTTTGAACCGCTCCTCTGGATCTCAGCCTTCTGAGTAGCTAGGATTATAGCTGTGATCACACCAGTGCCCAGATCTTGGTTGTCCTAGAACCACTTCTGGGCAAAGCTGTTATTTCCCTCTTTAAATTATATTGTCATCCGGGGCTGGGAAGGTGGTTCAGTGGTAGAGCGATTGCCTTGCATGCAAGAGGCCCTGGGTTCGATTCCTCAGCACCACATAAGCAAAAACAAAAAAGCTGGAAGTGGCACTGTGGCTCAAGTGGTAGAGTACTAGCCTTGAGCTGAAGAGCTGAGGGACAGCACCCAGGCCCAGAGTTCAGGCCCCACAATCAGACCAAAGAAAAATTATATTGGCATCCATGTTCAAAAGTAAGTAACATGTGTTTAAATTTATTTCTGTTGATTTCATTATAATTTTAGTTTATATATTTCCTAATGATTAGTGATATTGGTTATCTTTTTCAGGTTCTTATTGGAAATTTGTGTATTGTATTTAAGGAAATATCTGATCAAATCCTTTTTTCAGTTTTGAATTTAGATGTTTCTTAGAGGTTGACTGTTAGTTCTGTATATACTGTGGATCTTATTGTCTTGTGACATATATGAGTGACAAATACTTTCTCCCATTTTTTCATGTTGACATTTTACTTTGCTGTATTTATTTTTTTTTGGTACACAATTTTGAATTCCAGTGTTTATTTTTAAGTCCAGTGTTTAAGTCCAGTGTTCATGATTCTTCTTTGCTTGCTTCTACTTTCAGTTCTTATTCAAGAAACTCTTATCAAACCCATTGTTGTAAGGATTTTGTCATACGTTTAAATAATTTCTAGAAATAATTTTATGTCTTATACTTAGATTTTTTGTTCATTTTCAGTTGATTTTTATATGGCCTTAAGCATGGATATAGATATACAATATTCCTCACATAATTTGTTGAAAAAATAGTTGCCTTTCCTGTTAAATATATCATTAGCATTCTTGTCAAATATTGTTTAATTATATATTTGAGAATGTATGTCTGGGCTGGTTATATTGTTTTATTGCTCTGTATGCCAGCATCATACTATTTACATTATTGTTGTTTTGTACCAAGTTTGTAAATAAGGATGTGTTACTGTCAACTTTGTTCTTTATCAATATTACTTTGGCTACTCGGAATTCCTTGACAGTTCTTTATTCTTTTATGTCCTTTTTCCCCAAAGGCGATAATTTTGAAATGACCTTAAATATTATCTCAGTCTACTTCCAATCTATTTGAATCAGCTATTACATTCCTCTAGTGTTTTTCCCCCCCACTGGATTAAGAATTAGATTTAAGTTCTGTGGGAATGGGTCTTCAAAGGAGCTTTGATTTATTCTGTTCACCTCAAGAACAGCCAGGCCCCTCTCATTTTCACTGTGATTATGGGTTCTTGTTGCACAGTTGTGGAATTGAGAGTGGTTAATGGAAACAAGTTGAAATGTTTTGAAACTTAATGTTCTTTTTGGGATTTAATCATTTTTCTTGAGTAAATATTCCTCCCTTCACCATTTTTTTTGCCAGTCCTGGGACTTGAACTCAGGGCCTAGGCTCTGTCCCTGGGCCTCTTTGTGCTCAAGTTTAGTGCTCTACCATTTGAGCCACAGCACTACTTTCAGCTTTTTCTGAGTAGTTTATTGGAGAAAAAAGTCTCATGGACTTTCCTTCCCAGGCTTGCTTTATACCACCACCCTCAGATCTCAGCCTCCTGAGTAGCTAGAATTATAGGCGTGTACCACTGACACTTGGCTATTCCCCCCCCCATTTTTGCCAGACTTTCATTCATTTGTTGAGTTCTGAAAAAGTTAACTCTGATCTTTTTTTTGTTTGTTTGTTTTTTGAGGCCCTTACTTTTCCATTTCCGCTGATGCAATCCTTGATAAACTGAGAGGCATCAATGGAATGCATTAAATGAACAAATTAATTAGGTACTATTGAAGATTGAAGAATCTCCATTCACAAATAGAACAGACTCAATTTGGTTAGTATTCACAGCTCTAGAAATTTCACTAATATTCCCAGATGGAATTAAAGGCCAAAATAGATTAAAAGACATAGATCTTCCATTTGTCAGTTTAGCATGGGTTGATGTGAAAGTTAAGGATGATTGCTTTTAATAATTTGCAAAAACAATGATCAATTTTAATCAGTTAAAATCAATTGAACAATAAATATCCTTTTCTAACCAACTTCTGTGTATTTAGATCCACTGTAGGGGAAACTAGGAAATAATGGCATGATATTCTGATCACTCTTTGATAGAAATATTTATAGCCATGCTCAAGAATCATTGTCCAGATTTATCAGATAAATCATTGCAGTTTATGTATTACATACACAATTCTGGCTGGTATAGGTAGTTCTAATTTTTCAAACTATGTAATAAGAATTATCTATGGAAATGTCTTTTTGATCATGTTTTGCTAAAATCAAATATTTATTCTTTCTGATAATTAGTTTTTAAAAATATAAATCTATACTCAATTTACATAATCTCAATGCTGCCAACTCTAATGTGATGTCAGTATTTGGTGTCATTGCATTGAATTTGGCCAACTGAGGCCATATATTGGAGGCATTGTGATCTGATTGTGTTCTTGAAGTGTACATCTTCTAAGATCATGACTATAGCACAATGTTGAAATTATGTTCTAAGCATTTTGTATCAGAGTTGATACATTCTATCATATAATCTGACTTTAGAAGTTTTAGGATTAAAACTTCACTCATCTTTCAATTCTTCCTTGACACATTGTTACTCATTTTAAAATTATTCTGTAGCATCAAGATTATTTCTCTCAAGTTAAAATGACTGCCCACAGGACAGTAATTTGGAAACGAACTTCACAACTTGCAGCAGGGGGACGGGGGAGAGGTGGTGTGAGGAGGACTCTAGGAGGTGGGGGAGGGAAGGGATAGTGGGACAACAACAAGGGAAGGGGTAACAATGATGGACAAGAATTGTACTTATTGCCTTACTCATGTAACTGTAACCCCTCTATACAGCATCTTTACAATAAAAAACTACTATTTAGAGGTAATTAGTAATAAACTGATGATTGCTGGCTTAATTTGATGAGATACCATTAACTTTTCCTTTTCTACACTTTTGGACTCTACTGATGTTTTCTAAGAGGTGGTGCAGCAAGAATCAATCATGCTTGGTTTCACCTAGAACTAACTGTGAGGCTGTGGTAAATTTGAACAGTTTCCTTGGACTGTGGAATCATTATCTGTAGCAAAAATATTTGTAGGAAGTGATTTGACCTTTGAAACTCTGTGATACTAAAAAACTAAAGAAAGACTGAATGGAAGGATCTAGAAAACTTAATGCAAACTCATTTCTCCCACTGAAGATTAAGTTAAAATATGACCATTATTCCATTTCCTCTTCCCACCCCTTTTTCTTTATAATTTTTACTATTATCTTTAAGTAGTTGTACAAAGGAGTTGCTATTTAACAAAGCAGTTTATGAATACTATATATCTTGAGCAATGTCACCATTTTCAACATTCTCATCCATCCCTTCCCTACCCAGCCCTGCTCTCACTCTTCGTTATTTTGTAGGATATACATTGGACCATTGTCTGCATTTTCACCCTCTTCTCTTCGTTCATCCCACCCTTTCCCCTTGATCCCACTCCATCCTTTTTGAGTGCTTGCTTTCTGGTGTTTTATTTTACTGAAAATTGCTTTGGGCTTTCTACAGAATCATACTATTTGACATCTCTCTATAGTCTACTGTATTTACGTTAATACATTTGTATACAGTTGCATATCACCCAATGTATTTATTATTTTTTAAGCTAACTAAAGCTTCCAAATGTAAGGGAAAACATGGGTCCTTTGTCTCTCTGGGCCTGACTTACTTCACTTTAACATAATGTTTCCACGTCTTTTCATTTCTTTCCAAATGGTACAATACTATTATTTCTAATGAATGAGTGAAACTCCATAGTGTGTGTGTATGTGTGTGTGTGTGTGTGTGTGTGTGTGTGGTGTGTGTGTGTGTGTTTGTGTGTGTGTGTGTATATCTTCTCGAGGGTCATCTAGACTATTCCATACTGTGGCTATGATGAATAGTGTTGTAATGAACACAGTTGTACTGATGGCTTTACTGTATCCTGTTTGTAATTTGAGTGAATGCTTAGGAGTAGAATTGCTGGATAATAGGTTAGAGATTCTACCTAACCCCAGTTAGAATAGCCATTATCAAGAAAATGAACAACAAGAGATGCTGGCGAGGAGGCAGCCAAGAACCCTGGTCCTACGGTTGGTAGGAATGTAAACTTATTGAACCAGTCTGGAAAGCAGTATGAAGTTTACTTAAAAGAACTGAACATAGAACTATTCTGTGATCCAGCAAATCCACTCTTAGGCATTTACCACTTTTTTCTTTTTCTTTTTTTTTTTTACTTTTTTTTTTCTTTTTTTTACTTTTTTTTACAGTTCTGCATATATGTATTTTTTATTTATTTATTTTACTGTAAAAGTGCTGTTCAGAGGGGTTACAGTTACATGAGTAAGGCAGTGAGTACATTACTTGTCAATTATTGTTACCCCTTCCCTTGTTGTTGTCCTACTATCGCTTCCCTCCCCCACCTACCACACTCCTCCCCACCCCCAGCACCCCACCCAAGGTTGTAAAGTTCATTGTGCCAGTCTGAGGGCTTGAACTCAAGGACTGCTCACTGTCACTGGGCTTTTTCCCCACAAGGCTAGTGCTCTACCATTTTGAGGCACAGGGCCACTTCTTGTTTTCTGGTACTTAATTGGAGATAAGAGTCTTATGGACTTTTCTGCTCTCACTGGCTTTGAACTGGTATCTGCCATCCAATGACCTAGGATTACAGGCACGGGAGGTACTCTGCAGCACCCACTTGTAATTTAGATCTTGTTACTGGAATTCTACTGTGTTGTCTCCAGCAACTCCATGATAATACATTCTTGCACTACTTTTCAAGTATAGTACTTAGCAACACTACTTCAGTCTTCCCTATCACTTGTATTATAATTTTAATATTTTTGAGGACATTCATGATAGGTTATGAACATATATATATATGTATATATATATATATATATATGTATATATATATATATATATATATATATATATATATCCCAAAGCACACTGTCCAATATGCAATGTGTATAATTCTGGATTTTTTGAATGAAGAAAGTTTACAAAATATTCAAAATCTACTGTCTTAAATTAAGAATTCAAAGTGTAGTTAAATTATACCACCTTTATTTTTCAACAAAACACATAAATTTGAAGATTTTTAAATAGTTCTTTAATCTCTTTCTTAATCTGCATAGAAAGTAAGCTGGGAATAGTGCTTAGTCACTTGACATTCATCTGGCCCAAGAGACTCAATGAAACTTTTTAGCTCATTCCTCATGATGAGGGAGCCATATTGTTTTTCTGTCAGGCTGAAACTGTGCTTCACTTAGAGAAATTAGCTATTCCAACAAAATTGGGTTATTTTTCCTGTTTCTGTAGCAGAACGAGACTCCAGGGAATAAGCAAAACTGGTGTTGCTTGAAGAAATTTCAAAGCTTCTGAACTCCCAGAACTCAGCCATAGAAATAAGCATTGGCCAGAGATGTATTTAGACTGGCTGGTAATTGAGAACCACTTGAGAAAAAGCAACTTAAAACATGTTCTATGTGATGTTACTCTGTGAAATAGCAAAGGCTTGGGATGAATTGATATTTTAAAGAAAAATGGGAAACTTCATCTGCTTTAGGTGGGTTTGAATTAGGAGTATTGGAGGATCCATGGTGGGGAGCAGAGTGGCTTGGTAATATACACATATATATTATTGCATAATATTATATATTCATGACAACCTATTCTTAAAAATAAAAGAAACTGGTGATTTTTAGATTAACTCGGCTCATTTATTTATGACAACAATATTCTTCACTGGCATATCAGAAAGCAGATGACTTCCTTTTACAATTTTACTAGAAATATCATGAACCATGTTACTTTATATGAGAAATGCAGGCTGTACTTTGAAAATTTAATGCACCTGGTTCCCCTAACCCCATGGGCATGATAAGGGGTTTCATACTGTTAAAAATAGATCTAGCAAATGCAATGCTAGTATAAGTCATAGAATTCATTGCTTTTTTCATCATGGGTATGACAATATGAACGCTATCAAGAAACTCTTCATTTAGACTTTTATTTGATCATGAGTCAACTTCTTTTGACCCAAGAGACTCAGGTTATGTTAAGCACTTAGCTGAAGAGAACCCTCTAACCAGACTGCAGCGGGACACTTTCTATGCCACCTGCTTATATCTATATTCCATACCATTAGTGTTCAATGGTCCAATTGAGCCCTCTCTAGCATTAGCCCCTAGAATATGGCTTGCCAATGGCAGCATGCATTTTCATTTCCAGAATTCTAGCGTCATACCTCAAGTGTCACTTGTGCAGCCCAGGCTTTCTTATTAGTGTTTATTGCTGTAACTGTTTCATCACTTTTTATTTATCTGACTCAACTCCAGATGCTTTTTGTTCAATCTTTGGCAGGTTGTTAAGCAGCATGTGTGTTTGGACCAGAAATTCATTCATCCATTTTGACATCCACACCTGACAAGTTCATTAATGGCCAGAACAAATCTCACATACTCCAGATCTGGATTGTGCCTCTTTAATCTTTTTTCATCCAGTTCTTTGCCACAAAGTATATTTCATGCAAATGTCATTTTTTCAAATGTTTTACATGTTCCATAGTGGAACTATATGCCTTACAGGAATGATGCCCTTTTACGTCTGTATCCAAACATAGCTTGTGAATGACCTCTCACAAATTCTAAGTCAGCCTGGAAACTTTTACACTTTGTTCTAAAATGTTTTCTTTAGGGCTTGTAAACTTCTTCCTATGTTATTGCTTACTAGCTGTACCCCTGTGCCAGTTTTGACAATAACTACAACCACCTTATCATCTTTTCATTGCCCTTTCAATTCATCACATTTAGTTGAGTTACAGCCTCAGGTGAGAGCTTCCTCTATGTATCTGTTTATTGAGACTGAAACTATCTCTGCCACAAATTCATGTACATTGGAATTTTTTACTTGTGAAACCCTTACACATCACTTATATTCAGTTTTCAGAAAACCTGCAGTGAAGAAGACACTGCTAATTTTATGTAATTCAGGTTTATGTTCAGATACGATGAATTGCTTGCTTCGAGATAAATACAAACAACACAAGGGGCTCTCCTTATATCCTTACTAATTTAGGAGGCAGCAAATGGAAGGATCATGGTTCCAGGGAAGATCACAGAATAGTTGGATGTAGTTGTTGTGTTCAAGTCATTCTAGTTATGGCAAGAATTGTAAATAAGACTATCGTGGTCTAGGCTAAACTAAACAGAAGGCAAGACCATATCTCAAAAATAACCTCAGCAAAATAGGGCGGAGGCACGGCTTAAGTAGTGCAGTCTTTCTTAGCAGTCACAAAGCCATAATTTCAAATTCTAATACTTCCATAGAAAAAAAATTGAGGTAAAGGTCTCAGTAGAACCATAGTGACAAGTAAGTTGTGGCTGGGTCTGTGTGACTTAAGAGCTTTTGTTTTGCCTTGTTTACACAGTTGTTTCCATTGTTGCACAAATACTAACATTTTTAGATGCTTAATGTGAGGTAGGTCTACTGTGGGGTTTCAATGAAGCATCTCCTTTGATGCTCAATTAGTGGTTCAAAGCAGCTTCTATTATTATCTTTAAGAGACAGAGAACCTAGAACCAGGAGGGTAAATAACATGTACAACCATGGTAGGAATTGGTATGTCATGCCTATAATCCCTGCTACTCAAGACGCTGAGATTTATAAATTGAGTGTCAAAGCTAGCCCGGGCACAAAACTGTGAGACTCTTATCTCGAATTATTCAGCAAAATACAAAAAGAGGCCTGAATCTCAAGTGATAGAGTTCTAGCCTTGAATGGAAAAGCTACATCAGAATGTGAAGCCTTAAATTCAAGCCTCAAGTTTCAGTATCATCACAAAAAAAGAAAGAAAAATAAATAAAAAAACATGCAACCATTGAGTGATAGAGAATTTCTCAAATATACTATTTCTCAAATTATACTGCATTGTCTCCTTACTAACATTCATTTTAAACTCATTACAATGAGCCAAAATAGAGTATTGATAATCACTATGCATTTATAAGTTTAATTTAATATATTTTTCAGCCATTGGAGATAGATGGCATTATTATTTTACTTTTACAGATGAAGAACCAAAGCTTTAAGAAAATAAATATTGTCTCTAAAGTAATTCTGTTAATAGGTAGTTGACATATGGTTTAACACATCTCTTCAATCACTGTCATAATATATCAATAAAGAATTAAAACCTAACAAACAAAAAATTGACAAATTAATATACAATTTTCTATAGGCACAAGAAAAATGCATGCCTTTAATTCTGATGATTGCAGGACTTACCAAAAATAAGATACTGGAATATACTTTCAATACTATTATTTTTGTGTAGTTTTTCCTAAAATTAAAAGTGGCAAAAATTCTAAAAGTGCAGGGAAGCTATACCTTTCTTTATTAGGAAATTTGGGTTTACTAAAGCATGCCAAACCCTCTCATTAGAAGTAACCCAAAGGATAGAAATATACCCTGGGCTGGGCACAGAGTCTCATACTTACAATCCCAGCTACTCAGTAGGCAGAGATAGAGAGGACTATTGTTTTAGGACAGCCTGGCAAAAGAGGTTATTAAACCTCTATTTGAACAAATAACATTTTAACACTGCCTGGGGCAGTGGTTCACATCTCTTACCCAAGTAGGCAGGAGTCATAGGTAGGAGGATCATGGTCTGAGGTAAGTAAGCCCCAGGCAGAAGTACAAGATCTTATCTGAAAACTAAAGCAAAAAGGAAAATGTTTGTGGTTGAAGTAGTAGAATATTTACCTAGCCTGTACAGGCCCTAGTAGGAAAAAGAGAAAGAAATAAAAGGAAACAAAAGAAAGGAAAGGAAAGGAAGGGAGGGAGGGGGCAAAAGGAGAAAGATGGAGAGAGAAAGAAAGAGGAAGAAGAGAATAACAGGAAGGAAGGAAGAAAGGAAGGAAGGAAGGAAGGAAGAAAGGAAGGAAGGAAGGAAGGAAGGAAGGAAGGAAGGAAGGAAGGAAGGAAGGAAGGAAGGAAGGAAGGAAGGAAGGAAGGAAGGAAAGAAAGAACATTCCAGGGGAAATAGCAACATAACAAAAGAAAATACAAATTTAGATGATATATTATAAAACCATTCTCCTTCACTTCCCACTGTACAAGATGAGCTAGTGAACTGCTGGAATGTAACCATAGATATTTGTCAAAAAGAGATTGGTGTATTGAATAAACAGACTTCTAAAATTTATTGGATAAGCTAAGAACAATAATTTGGATGATTGAGCTCCTGCCGGAGGAGGGCAGTCAAGGCTGGCATTCCAAACAGGGAAGCACAATGAACCTGGTTAGAAAGGGAATATACAGCAGTCTTTTGAGAAGGTCAGTCTCTCTGAGAGAGACTACTTTAAAATTTTGATCACAATTCACCTTTCAGGCATCATTTATTTCAACTTCTTAGAATGTTCAAATTACTGAGAAAAAGTAAATAACCTTGTTTTAATACTAGAGTTTATGCTGTTCACAGGGACTTGGACTTTGTTGCCAGGCTTCTCTTGGAATCTTCTTCCACTGGCACAGACCTAGAAATGCTAACTTTGAAAAATGGCACTTGGCTGGCAGCCCTTGACACAACTACCCTTCAATTTCTGCTAAAATATCTATAAAGACATATAAAAATGATGAGAACTCACAACAAATGCTGATATTTCAAGCTAACAGTCAAATTATTGCCAGAACCAGGGAGAAATTTCCACAAGTTAAAAAAAATCAAGAGGAAATAGATTGAAGAGAGCAGTCAGTGAGCTACTCATACCATGGTGCTAGAAATTTGATAAGGCAATACTCTGGGGGGGAAAAACAGCAAAACTAAGCTTTGCTGCCATACCATTTAATCCTGGTACTAAAATACAGAATTCTGTACCTAGGAAAACATGAAATAGTATCGTTATTGCCTGGAAGGTATTTTTTATATGTCTGGAAGGTGAACTTAATCTTCTCAAATATTTCATTCAACCTATACATAGCTGGGACTTGGGACACCCAGAAAACAGTAAGGTAAATAATGGGAATAGATTTCGCATTTTAAATATGATGTGATCATGCATCACACATGAAACACACTTTAGTCCCCACAGTATTCTGTAAGGAGGAGCAGAGAAAAGAAGAACCAACAGAAGAAAAAAAAAACAAGAATATATTCCAGGGATTCTCGTGTGTGTGTGTGTGTGTGTGTGTGTGTGTGTGTGTGTGTGTGGCGGGGGGTTGTGTGGGGTTGTGTGTATTTAATCAGTTATGATAATAAATAAAGCAGTATGAAGATCGAATCTGAGTCCAAAGGAGATATAAAAAATGAAATAAGACTAGCACTGAGAATAGACCATTGAGGTTTTGCATATCAAATTTATCTGCAGCTGTGCAGCTGAAAAAGTGGTATCTCTAACAGCCAGATTGAGCTTTCCCCTGGATAATTGATTCCCCCTAACTATTGGCTAACTTGGGATAAAGATAGATTGCAGCTCCTTCAAAAATGAATATTGAAAGACAAACCATGTGAAACATATGGGAGTACAGGATAAAAGCCCAAGGATTCTGCAGACTCGAAAACAAAAAACATTTCTGAAAATGACATATTTTACTTTTTTGTACATAAAAGAGTTTGAACTCAAGGCTTCACTCTTGCTATGCAGCAGTTTTAGCAGTGAGACATACCTCCTACTCAGATTTGAAAGGGAGCAGAAAAAAATGAAATTTTAAATTGTGGTTAAAATGCAGGATGACATAGTCTTTTTGGCAAAGCAGAGGATAAAATGGCAGATATTCAGAACCTTTAATGAGGAGTTGTGATGGAAATTATGGGTCACTTTCCCTGTATAGATTCAATGGACCAATCTGCTTGAATTTTGTTGTATTCAGTTTCTGGGGTTTCCTATTTCCCCTGAAGCCTGCCTATAATTAGCCACTTCAGAGCTTCTGATATAATAAATAACAAAGATGACAAGAGGATGAGGTGATTGAAAATGGGAGATAATCAAGACAGGAAAAGATTATAAGAAATTAAACTTAGTCCCAGATTTATATTATCAATGAAACTACAGAGGAAAGAATTGACTGTGCTGGAAATCACATCCATAAGAATTTATGTATATATGACCATATAAGATGATGCTAAGTGAAATGAACCCCAAGATATGGACAAAATATGTTTTTTGTTGTTGTTGTTTTTCATGTACTATGTGATTTTTTGTTTCTTTTGTATGTTCTTCCCTCTATGGTATATCACATGTTGTCACTGTATTTGATTTTGGTACCCTGAATCTTGTATATCATCTAATTTGGGAAGGGGAAGGGGAATAACGAAAGGCCAAGGACACAGGATGACCAATTGCAACAATGATTCTCACAAGACACTGTGCTGGAAATGAACTTTAGAACTTCCGGGAGGAGAGGGGGAGGAGTGGGAGAAATGAGAGAGGAAAGGAATAGTAGGAGAAAAACAAAGGCAGGAGTAACAATGTTGTTCAACAAGAAATGTACTCATTACCTACCTTACTCATATAACTGTAACCCTTCTGTACAGCATCTTTACAATAAAATAAAAAAGAATGTGATACACACATGAATAATAATTTCAGAAGGCAAAAGCCAGAAAGAGCAAAACCCATACTCATGAAGGAAATGATAAATCTGAGCAATGGATATCCAGTCTAATAATTTAAATATTTCTGGGGAAGAAATGAAAAAAACAACTAAAACAATAATTAGATAAATAAACAGTACAAGTAAAGACTCCTAAATTATAAAATAACTTGAGGAGACTCCTGTAAGTCTAGGTGAAAACAGAGAGGAAAGCCATATATTCTGAAGATTTTCTTTTTCCTTGAATCATAGATGCCATTAACAATGATGTATTCATATTACATTTATTGGGAATACATAGCAACATATTTTTCATACAAATAAAGAAAACCATAGTGATTTTAAATAATAAGGATTACAGGCAAAAAAATAGCGAATCAATCGCTCTCAGATAATGGTAACAAGAGAAACAAAGGCTGTAGACAGAAGGATGAAGGGGCTGGAAAGAGGTTGGTGACTGGGTATAACATGCAGTTAGGTAGGTGGGATAAGTTCTAGTGTCTAGTTGAAGAGAAGGACGAGTATAGCTACCTATAATAATTAAGGATTTAAAAATGGACAAGAGAATAGATTTGGAATTGTTTCCAACACAAATAATAACTGTTTGAGATGGTATAATTTCCTTTATTTAATATAATTGCTCTGATTTGATAATTGCACATTGTCTGTATACATTAAAATATCATACTGGATTGCTCAAATATGTACAATTATTATGCCACCCAAATTTATTTTTTAATAAGCAGAAAACAGGCAGGTGTGATGGTACATGCCTGTCATCCCAGTTACTTGGAAGACAAAGATAGAGAGGATTGCAGTTTTAGGTCAGTTGAGGCAAAACGTTAGACTGTGTCAAAAGCCAAAGTAGTTATGGTGATTTGTACCCATACTCTCAACTATGTGGTAGGCAGAGGTAGTGAGATAGTGATCCAAGGATGGCCCTTATAAAAAATGAGACATTGTATAAGAAAAAATAAACTGAAGCAAGAAGAGTGGGGGAGGGGCATGACCAAAAGTGTTAAAGACATCACCTTGAAAGAAAGTATGAGAGCAAACCCCAGTACCAGCAAAAAATAAATAAAATAAAACATGAAATAAAAATCAGCAAACTTATTTGATACCTAGAGACTGTAGAATCAGGTCACTGGTTAGTTATATGTCTTCAGATGAGGTAAGGAATCACTTGAATCTCTTTTTGAACCTCTGACATAGAGCTATTGACAAACCAGACTCTGGTGCCCAGGCTGGCCACACTCTATGAGTCTCCTCATCTGTGAATCTGAAATAGCTAGGATTTCAGATGTGAACTACTGGCACCCTAGCACAAAGCATATTTTAAAAACATTCAATGCATCATGAGCTTTCCAGAAAGGCTGTAGCTGCTTATAATCACTCCTACTCAGTAAACCCAAAATTTCTCCAGTCTTAGCCTCCTTTAGCAGCATTATTTCATGTTTAATTTTCTATTAACTTCCTAAGAAAATATTCACATTATCTTTAAGTAGTTGTGCAAAGGGGTTTCAATTCATCAACTTAAAAAAATAATTGTAAAGGTAATGTACAGAGAAGTTGCAGTTACATATGTCAGGTAGTAAGTACATTTCTTTGTCAACAGTGTCACCTCTTCCTTTGTTTCTTTGTTTTTATCCCCTCCCAACCTCCCTCCCCCACAAGTTGTATAGTCCATATTCAAGATAGTATCTAGTAAGTATCACTGCTGATTTGTCCCACAATTTATTTTTTATGCCTTTCTCATTTTATTATCTTGCATTCATTTTACAAAAGTAATGGGTTTAATTATGCAGTTCATAAATATGCACATTATGCATTGGAAGATTGTTTGATTTTTCTATATTTGTTGCCTTATTTTATTTTCAGTAGTTGTACAAAAGGGTTTCAATTCAACATGTGAGATTATAAGTACAATGCATCTTGTTGAATGTCACTCCTTCATTGTTCTCCCCCATTTTCCCCAACCCCACCCATATGTTCAAGTTAACAGGTAGTTATGCATTTTAAATATATTCACCACTCCATTACCCACTTTTAATCTCTCCCTATTCATCTTTTCCTCTTCGGAAAGTAGTCTACTTCCTAACTTGATATGTTTTTAGATGAGATTGCACAGATAAGAGAACATACATCATCTTTGTATTTTTGAATTATTTGAATTAACATGATGATCTCTGTTCAGTTAGGAATAGAATTATTTGGATGCAAATTAATGTCCAACCATTTCTTTGCTTCCCATTCCACTCCCTAAATCAGCATGTCAATGTATGAATACAATGTACCTCGATCAATGTCATTTCTTCCATTAATATTTTTAAATTTGCAAAATTTACATTGTTTTTAACCAGTAAAACCATATGAATAATATGACTTTTCCTTTTCTAATTGAATCCCTTTTATTTCTTCCCCTACCTTATTTTTGTGACTAGGAATTTTAGTACAATACTGAGTAAGAGTGAAGAGAATGGGCTCCCTTATCATATTACTGACTTTAGGAGAAATAAAACTAATATGTGATAATACAAATCATAAAAATAAAATAAAGAATAAGACCACATGGACCACAGTTTCAATGGCAGTAAGAAAATGGAACAGAATCTGCTTAGAACCATATGTTAATGTTCTTCTTAAGAGAATATGTGACTTCTAGCCAAAGCTTTCCTTCAAACATGTGAAAATTAACAAGCTGTCTTCTTAAATCTGTAAATACACTCTTCAGCAATCATTTTCATTTGAAGACTGTGATATAAGTGCACAGCCAATTTTTTTCACTTGTTCTGCTTTCTTTTCTTGGTAGACAAGTATGGATTGGATACTTTCCCTTGCTAAAATGAAACATGATCTTACAGGATCTCAGTTCTTGGAAATGTTGTGTGTATGTAACTATTGTGACAGGGCAAGAACATAGTATGGTAAGAGCATAAAATTTTCAATTAGGTTGTCCCTAGAATTCTTTTCTTAATTTTTCTAACATTTCTATACATGTATTCAGAACTGAAAACCTCTGGCATTGGTATCACTGAGACAACCTGCTTGTGTTCTATAGTTGGATTTTTCTCACTCTCTATGGTTCTTACAGAGTCCAAACACGCTCACTGAAAGGGTATTGTGCTCACTATGTATTGCTAATGATCTTCTAAATTCCTTGATACTTTCTTTTCCTCCCATTCTGCATGCACCATTTTTCTTGTTCTTCTCTATCTTCAACGTTTTACAATCTTTTTCTTCCATTTCCCTAAAGTTAAACTCATTTCCCTTCTCCTATTCCAAAAATATAAAGCCAAATCATTCAGAAGGTTGTAACCAGCATTTCCAAAATGACATAAAACAGAATATATCAGAGCATATCACATATAGTAAGCCAATTACTTTTTTATGAAACATAAGTGTGTACTGTGTCCAATCCAAAATATGTTTTTATCCTGTGGGTCAAGGTAAAAAATGTTTGAGAAACCCTTCTTTAAGACTGATTTTAGTTCATTGTAAAGTTCATTTCTAACACAGTGTCTTGTGAGTATCATTGTTGCAATGAGTCATCCTGTATCCTACAACTTCCAGGGTGGGAGAGGGGGAGATAGGGAAGGAGAGAGATAGTGGGAGAAAAACAAAGGAGAGGGCAACAATGCTCAAAAGAAATGTACTCATTATCTTATTAATGTAACTGTAATCCCTCTGTACAGCATCTTTACAATAAAATGAAATTTTTTAAGAAGACTGATTTTAGGATATAAGACATGCACTTACAGTTTGAGGGTCTGTTAGCCATACAGCTGTCTCGAGTATTAATCTGTATATGCAAAGATATTTTACAGGTAAAAAATATCACTGAGGCTATAAGCATATAGAGAAAATTACATATATTTGACTGGAAAAGAAAATCATGTGAGTAAGGCACATGCCTTTTCAGATGCGGTTTTACTGTTGAGAGTATCAAAAAGAGAGATTGCAAAGATCTTTTCTTTCATGTTCTCCCTCCACCTTCATACAGGTCTCAGTCTTCCTTTTCAATGGATGTTGAACTAATAGCTAAGGAAATTTGGACTGAAGGAGCATCAAATTACTACCCTAAATTTTCTCATATGTCTTGGCTCATGTACTTATAGATATAAAATTGAGAGGAAAAATGTTATTGTAAGAAATGTTTAATAGAATAGCAAAAGCTTCTGTATATAAGCATAAATTTTCAGTGACTGAACACAATAGAATTGTTTTAAAAAGAAGGGCAGTGGTGGGTAAGAATGATCACAGAAGGGTGAATATTATCAAAGTACATTATATGCCTGTATGGAAATACCACAGTGAAAATTCTTCATACTATTATTGTACAGTGATAAAAAAACAGTTAATTTTTTAAAAAAAGCTTCAATTATACTATAGTTTGAAACTGTCTCAAATAAAATAAATCATTCCATATCTACATTAAAAAAGCTTTCTTCAAGTGGCAAGCAAAATTCCTTCCATGCTGTGACTCTATTACACAATCTTCTCTACCCAGCCCAAAGATGGGAAAGAGACACAGCTACTTACTAAAACCTCCCATGTAGAAGTCACAGCCAACATTTCTGTTCATGTTCCATTGGTAAGAACTGCTTAGTTGACCACATCTGCATCCAAAGAAGGACTGTGAAATTTTGTTCTTAACTGCCATTCAACAGTGCTGCTGATGTGTAGGCATACATTTTTGTTGGATAGTTGTCTAATTTAGTCTCTATAAGTTATGGTAGTAATCAAACTGTCTCCAGAAATTTCCATCACAGGTATGAAGAGCATGTTGCTTCTCCCCTGATTGTCCCTAGTGCTCCTTTTCCATGTGCCAGTAGTTTGTTGATCATTGGTGCATCAATACTATTTTTGAATAAAAATACACTATTTTATCTTCTATCTTATGAAGGTTGTCATTTGGATATCTTCACATTTAGCTGGATAGTATTTCTAGTTCATAATGAATGCAGTTGGCAAGCATGAAGTGTTTAAGGTACTAAATCCTCAGTTGTAGAAAGATACCTCATTTATTCAGCTGCTGGTTTCAATTTGGTTGACTAGACAGCACTTTGCATCATATGATTTGTAATATCTGGATTCAGTAGAATGGATTTAAGTTTTGATTAAACAGAAAGCATAAAATGGTTTAGATGGTAAGCCTGCAATACTGAAAACATTACAATCTGGTTTAGAAAAACAATCAACTAAGTGAGTTGGAGAGAAACTTATTTATTTTGGGAATAAGAGATTTTAGAAATTGCTCTTTATGCAATTGTTACTTAAGCTTCCGAATATCAAAGCAGTTCATAATTATGAATCACAATTGTTGGTAAATTCATTATTGTTTTATTAGAATTCTTGTCCAATATTTGTCTGGAGTTATTACTACTTTTTTCTTCAATAATCAGGACAAAATATGAACATTTTAATCTACTAAGTAGCAATTAAAATTTTCTTCAAGATACCTGTCAGCAGTGTGACTGTGGAAAATTGTGTTGTATCTATGTGAACTGCAGTATGCACATATCTTCAAAATAATAAATTCAGAAGATTTGTTGGATTACTGCTAATAAAATGACTGCTTCACTGAAATTATTAAACACTAAATTTATGCAATGAATTACTCTCTCCTCTTTCCTTTTGGTTTCCTGCTCTAGTTTAGAGAGCAGGTTAATTAAGTGCTAATATTAAATTCACTAGAGTATACACATTAAAAACGAATAGCATACTCAGTGTTGATTGAATGACAGGGTAGGAAGCTGGCCATGATATTTAATTGTAGGCAGGGGAGTTATTGTTTTATTTGTGTAATTGGACCATCTGAATGTTGATTATTTTCTGACAAATAACTAAGGAAAAGAGGAAAATGGTGATGGGATGATGGTGAATCTCATTTCACAAATAACTGAAAATAACCATTAAGAACTTAGTCAGAACACCAGTATTAGTAGCATGAGTTCCATTGACATGATTATTCTGTAAAACATTTCACAAGAAAGGGTTCCAGAACAAATAAATCAGGGAAGCCCTGAGTCCCCTCTCATAGATAAGTAGAATTCATTTTTGTTAAAGAATAGGAAATGGGAATATAGTGGAAGAAGTGAATTTGTTCAAAGTGCACAGCGCATGAATGGAAATATTACAAAGAAACCCCCTCTCATTACAAACATGCTAATTGAAAAATAAAAAGGTACAAAAACAAAGAAAAATTTTGTTTGTTAAACTAAACTTTAGGTGTATGATAGTTAACCTTGATTGCCAACTTATTTGGATTTAGAAGACCACAAGGCTACAGTAAAACCACCAGCACAACTATGTTAATTGCATCACTATTTATCATATACAAAATATGGAATCAGCCTTGATGTTCCTCAATGGACGAATGGATTAAGAAAATGTGGTGTATGTATACAAAATGGGATTTTACTCATTCATTAGAAAGAATGATAATGTACCATTCCTAAGGAAAAGGAAAGACTTGGGAAAAAACTATACAAAGTAAACCAGAGCAAGAGAAACCATGATTGCAGCATTTTTCTTACTAGTGATAGCTAGAATGTGCCTATAAATCTATAAGTAAACACTATAGATGGTATGAAGTGGTTGTAAATGAGTTGGCTGAATTCTAATAGATGTTGTAGAGAGTTCAAACAGCACAATTTTTTTTAAAGAAAGACTAAGTCACAGCCCAACAAAATAAGCACCAAGAAATGTATATTTGCAGGACAGGGCAAGGGGAGAGAAGAGGGGTGGATGAATGAAGGGGGAAAATGAGGGAGAATTCAGTCCAGAATTCATTTTATATACCACAAAATTGAGAAATGGAAGGGAAGGGGTGGATCAAAGGAGAATGAGATTGTTGAAGGAGGTGACACAGATTATGGTACATTGCACTCATACACTACTTTGTTAAATGACACCTCCTTTATATAACTACTTAAAGATAATTTACAAAAAGAAGTAGCTAATAAATCAATAAAGCACATTTCTGGGTATGTCTGTGAGGAGACATGGAAAGGGCCAATGCAAGGGGAAAAAGCCACTCTGAATGTGGGTAGTACTATTATATAGGCTGGGGACTTAAGATGCTAATAAAAGGAGAACAATGAGAATGATTGTAAGAAGAGGAATTTTTTATTATAGCCATTCTAACTGGGGTGAGGTGGAATCTCAATGTTGTTTTGATTTGCATGTCTTTTATGGCTAGAGAAGTTGAGCATTTCTTCATGTATATATTGATCATTCTTTTTTTTTAAATTTTATTTTATTTTATTTGAGAACATACTGTATTTCCTCTTCAGAGAAATCTCTCTTTTAATTCTTTAGCCCACTTGCTGATGGGGTGATTGTTTCTTTGAGGATTTGTTTTTGGAGGATTTAACTTTTTGATTTCTAGATATGAGGCCCTTATCTATACTATAGTTAGTAAAGATCTTTTCCCAATCTGTGGGCTTTCTATTGATCTTACTAGGTATGTCCTTTGCCATGCAGAAGCTCTACAGTTTGAGGCAATCTCATTTGTCCAACCTTTCCTTGATTTGTTGTGTTTTTGGATCTTTATTAAGAAAATTTCAGGAACATGGCCAATGTTGGTGGGAGTTTAAACTTACTTGTCTAACCCACTATAGAAAGTAGTATGGAGGAACTTCAAAAGACTCCACATAGAGCTCCCCTATGACCAAGAAATCCCACTTTTGAGCATTTACTCAAATGATCACAAACAAACAAGGCCATACTAAAGCTGCCAGCACAACTATGTTTATTGCAGCATTAATCACCATAGCCAAGATATGGAACCAACCATGATGCCACTCAGTAGATGAGTGGATCAAGAAAATGTGATATATATATATATATATATATATATATATATATATATATGGAATTTCATACTTCTATCAGAAAGAACACCATCCCATTTGTTAGGAAATGGAAAGACTTGGAAAAAAATCATACTAAGTGAAGTAACACTGTCCCAAAGAAATTTAGGTCCCATGGTTTCCCTTATTTGCAATAATTAGTATATATATAGGATAATTTTATCAGATAAGCTTTTCAAAAACGCTATGTACATATGACCATATAAGTTGACACTAAGTGTAATGAACCCCAAGATATGGACACAAGAGGTCACCTTTATTGTTATTGTTTTAAATGTACAATGTGGTTTTATTTTTGTTGTTGTTGTTTCCTTTGGCATATCGCCATGGTGTATCCCCTGTTGTCACTATACTCAATTTTGGTACCCTGCATCTTGTATATACATGTGTCTAATCTAGGGAAGGGAAGGGGAATAACAAAACACTGAAACAAGGACACGGGATGACCCATTGCAAAAATGATACCCACAGAACAGTATGCTGGAAATGAACTTTACAACTTCGAGTGGGGGGCAATATTGGGGGTACGGTGAGGAAGAGTGTGGGAGCTGGGTTAGGGAAAAGATAGTGGGACAACAATAAGGAAGAGAAGGGGGTAACAATGATCTACAAGTAATGTACTCATTGCCTTATTCATGTAACTGTAACCCCTCTGTAAAGCATCTTTACAATAAAATAAAAAATGTATAAAAAAGAAAAGAAAGAATGAAATAAAAAAGAAGAGGAATTTTTCCTCCCCCCTCCTCCTCCCATATTCCTACTCCCCCCTTTCCTCCCATTCCTCCCTTTTCCCTCCCTCCTCTCCTCTTCCTCCTCTTCTGCTCTGCTATACTCTCACCGTGATAGATCTCAGTACTGCTAAAATACAAAAATGAAGTTTAGATGGGGAGTGATAGCATAAATCTATGACCCTAGCTATGTAAGATTTTATAAATTGGAAGATGGTAGGCCAAAGCTGGTCTGGGAATAGATGAGACCCTATCTAAAAAAGGAAGCAAAAATGGATGGAATTAGGACTCAAGTGGAAGGCCTTGAGTTTAAACCCTAGTACTACCACAAAAAAAAAAAAAAAAAAGCTGAGTGCCAGTGCCTCACACACGTGTAATTTTAGCCGAGATCTGAGAATCCTGGTTTGAAGCAAGCCCAGGAAAAAAAAATCTAGAGATTCTTATCTTCAATTAACCACCAAAAAACCAAGAAGTGGAGATGTGGCTCAAGTAGTAGAACAGCAGTATGTCTTGACATATATTATACAATAGATCAACTTTGAAAATAAGTGAAAGAAGGCAGTAACATAATACCATATATTATATAATTTAATTTATGTGAAGCATCCAGAATTAGCATATCTATAAAGACAAAATGTAGGTAAGTGGTTGCATGCAATTTGGAAGATTAGGATAGGAAGTGAATAGCTAATACATAAGTAGTGTTATTTTTGATGATGAACGTTTTGAAAAAATGTGCTGTAGTGATGACTGTATATATCTATGCACATACTAAAAACAATTGAATTGCATTCTTAAATGAATTATATGGTGTGTGAATTATATTTTAAAGCTGTCAAAAATGGCAATCACCACTCAAGAAATACTTAAATGTCCATAAACTCTTTTTTTAAATATAAAGAAATTTTTCTTAAAAGATTGTTAACCTGATCAAACTGCTCACTGTTTTATGGTTTTCAGACTAAATTTTCAATAGCAGTATTATTTACTTCAAAATTGGTATATTTTATGATAACTATATAGGCCATATGTGGATTGATATTTGTTCATATGACAGTATACACATTTTCAAATGACCTGATTTAAAATTATATTACCAGTATGCTTTCCAAAGGCCACACAGGAATGTAAGCTAATGTCAATATATATATTATCCTCAATTTAATGTAAATATACTATGGTTAAATGAGTCCACTTAAAGACAAAGACTTGTGAATGTTAAAGAAAAGTAAACCAATTTTGTATTTAGAGGGCTGTTCATTCTGGTTGTAATCCTACTGCAACTTTAATCTCAGCTTTCTTGGATCTCATAGCATTTTTGTTTTCCAGAAGTTAGTTCTTAGAGACTCATTTTTACCTCCATCTTCATTGTTTCTTAGTGATCTCATCCAGTCTCATGGCTTTAAGTATCACTGTACTGACTCCATATGGTAGCTCTAGACCAGATATCTCTCAAGAACTCTAGAGTCCTTGGGGTCTCTTTCCCCACTTATCATTGCCATGTGGATGTGTAACATATGCCACATACCTATTATGTCCCAAACTAAACTGATGTTACAAATCCAGATGCATCCTATCTTCAATCTCAGTTAATGGCTAATCTATCTTTCCTGTTTCTTACATTAAAAACTTTGGGTTGCCTGGATGGATCTTCTTTCATGCTGCCTTTAAGGCTTCTGCTCCAATAATTCCTTCTACCTGGAACATTTCTCTGTTGATTACTACATGTTTTACCCAACCACTTCCTTCAAGTCTTCGTTCATATGTCATCTTCCTTTTTAGTATGGATCATATCAACACCACTACCAAAAATTGTAACTACTACCAGGACAGCTGATAATCTTTCTATATTTTAAGTTTACAATCATCTAACTCACTATAAAAATTTCTTATCATGTTAGTATTTAACTGCTTCTCTCCACTAGAAGGTAAACTCCATGCAACATAAATATTTTGTATTTTGTTCAACTTCATGTATCACATAGCAGATGAATACCATTTAATAAATATTTTTTCATAAGTAAAATATACAAATGACAATATGACAGAAAATTATTACTATTATTTAATGTCTAAAAGTGATTTGTGTTTCTAAATGCCTAATGTGGATATTTTAGAACAAACAGTATTTTCTTTTATCAGATGCATGATAGCTGTTTACTGGTAAGAGCAGTATGCATAATTTATAACAATTAGTAAATAGCTATTGTTTATTACAGACCCTTCATCCACAGCTATGTTCAACTCCAATTAAGTGTGAAATTGTGCTTTTATTACTTACTGAAAATGCTTTCATTTTTTCTTTTTGTTTCTTTAGTTGTGTGGCTTGAACTCAGAGCCTAAGCTCTCTTCCTGAGCTATTTTGTTCAAGGCTAGTGCTCTACCACTTTCAGCCACAGCTCCATTTGAAGATTTTTTGAGTGGTTAATTGAAGATAAGAGTCTAATGGGGACTTTTCTGGCTTTAAACTGTGATCCTCAGATCTCAGCCTCCTGTATAGCTGTGATTACAGGTGTAAGCCAACAGTGACTGGCTACTTTCACTTTCTATACCTTCTTTATTAGAAAAGAAGCTGGGAGTGTGATTTCTGAATTTTTTCTCCTTTCTAAACGTCTCCCCTACACAGTTTCAAAGTTAAAATTAAGTATATTTGGTATGAGAGTTTCTTTTTTATTTATTTTTATTGTGAAAATACTGTACAGAGGAGTTACAATTACATGGGCAAGATAATGAGTACATTTCTTATCAAGTATTGTAGCCTCCTCCTTTGTTTCCTCTTCCCATCCCTTCCCATCCTCCCCCTGCCCCCCATCCAATCTTCCCCACCCCCCCCCCCCACAAGAGTTTCTATTACGATAACTTCATATTTCAGGGTATTTAAAGTCTCATGACTTGTTATCATACAAGTGTTTAGCTTGTCTTTAAAGGTAGACAGTTTGCAAAAGAAAGCAAAATAATATATGGGCATAATTAGCATGAATAAATATTCCTTTGATAACTGTAATTTCAGAATTTTTGACTTCAATGACTCATATTTAAGTTCTGGTGGTTTATTGGAGATAAGAGTCTCATAGACTTTCCTGCTCTGGCTGGCTTTGAAGCCTGATCCTCAGATCTCAGCCTCCTGAGTAGCTAGGATTACAAGTGTGAGCCACCAGCGCCCAGCTGTTTCTTCTTTTTATTTTTTATTTTTTATAGCCTCCTCCTTTGTTTACCCTTCCCATCCCTTCCCATCCTCCCCCCGTCCCACCCAGTCCTCCCCCCCCCACCAAAGTTGTAAAGTTTGTTTTTGACATGACAACTTGTACTTCTCATTGTTGCAACGGGTCTTAAACGACTTGTTTTTCCCTTTCCCCCCCACAAATTATACTGACATCAAATACAGTGAAAGCAGGGGTTATACTGTGGGGGGAGGACATACAAAGCAACAAAGAAATAATCTTATAAATGCTTTAGAAACAAATGCATGAAAGAAAAAAAACATTTAAATACAGTGACAACAGGGGATATATCATATGGGGAAGCACATACAAAGGAAACAAAAAAAATCACATAATACATTTAAAACAATAACAACAGACAGTCCTCTTGTGTCTATATCTTGGGTTTCATTTCAATTAGCATTATCTTATATGGACATATGCACATAGCGTTTGGAGCTTTGCAGCTCATCTGATAAGCTTCTCCTGTATGTATACTAATTATTGCAAATAAGGGAAACCACCTAAATTTCTTTTGGACTGGCTTACTTCATTTAATATGATTTGTTCCAAGTCTTTCCATTTCTTAACAAATGAGACAGTGTCTTTCTTTCTGATAGAAGCATAGAATTCCATTATCTATCTATCTATCTATCTATCACATTTTCTTGATCCACTCATTTACTGCTTCTTCTTTTTATTTTTTTATTTATTTTGTCAGTCGGGGGCTTGAACTCTGGGCCTGAGGGATGTCCATCAGCTCTTCAGCTCAAGGCTAGCATGCTACCACTTTAGCTATATATTCAATCTTCTTAGTTGCTCTTACCAAAAATGGATGACAGCAACAAATACTGACTTCTATTGGAACATTTAAAATAAAATCCATTTTATGAAAGCAGCTTTTTTGCTATTCAGCTTAACTATTTAGTTCAACAAACATTCTGAGAAGTGTAGCATGGTGTTTAAGAGCATGGATTTCAAAATCAACTAGACCTGGACTGTTTCAAATGCCACACTTTACTATCTGGCTTTGAGAAAGTCACTCAAATAGTAATTGTCTTAGTTTCTTCCATTATACAGTCAGACTCTGAAAACCAGCTTTTCAGGCTACAGTGAGAATTCAATAGGGGCACACACACAGGTGTGTGTGCTATTGTGATCACTGAATCAACAGTGACTGCTAATCCAAACTACATGCTAGCTCCTATATTCTACTCATGCAAAGATAAAAGATATTGTCTAGTCGGGTTTTAAGTAAACTATAAAAAAGTATGTATTGAAGCATGATCATAGTGAAGCCTAACAAAAAACACATTTTAATCAACCATTCTACGTAGTTGATATATTTCCCATATTGTAGAAAATAAATACTATACAAGAGTTACTGAATTAATTTTGTATGTGTAAATGTTGGATAATAGGAATTTTCCAGCTTGGATTGTAAAATTATTGGTGAAGTATAAGTTGGCTGTGTTTTTGCAGTACAAAGTACCCTACCTATAAAATATATTTTGAAGGAATTCATGATAGCTAAATATTTTAGAGCAAGATCAGTATTTTAAAAATGTTCATTTAAAATAAAACTACCATTTTGAAAACTAGATATGATTTTTGAGGTTCAGAAACAGTACATGAAAAACTGGCATGAGGCCACAAAAGCATCAAGCAGCTATAGGTTTACTGGTCTATTCCTGTTTATTACTGTATTGTTGAAAGATCCAAACATCCAGAAAGCAATCAAATTTATAATAAGTTATAAGAACACACAATTGTTTATTTTCATGCAAAAATATGTTTACTTTGGAAGTGGCGCTGTGGCTCTGGAAGAGCGCTAGCCTTGAGCTGAAGAGCTGAGGGACAGCGCACAGGCCCAGAGTTCAGGCCCCACGACCGGACCCCTCCAAAAATATGTTTACTTTAACAAAGGAGATATCAACACACTAAAGAATATAGTATCCGTGAGAGTCACATATTCAATTTCTTTTTTTTTCAGTTGTGGGGCATGAACTCTGGGCTTGGGCACTGTCTCTCAACCTTTCAGTTCAAGGCTGGTGCTCTACCACTTGAGCCACGGCTTTTTCTGCTTATGTGGTGCTGAGGAATCAAACCCAGGGCCTCATGTATGCAAGGCAAGCACTCTACCACTGAGCCACCTTCCCAGCCTCATGTATTATATTTCTTAAAAGCAAAGATCAAAATGCTGAAATACAGATACAGGTTGACCCATTGTAACAATGAGATATACAAGAAACTTTGTTGAAAATGAACTTTACAGCTTGGGAGAGGGGAGGTAGGGAGGGAAGAGATGGTAGTGGAAAATCAAAGGAGGGGGTAACAATGCTCGATAGGAAATGTACTCATTACCTTACTCATGTAACTATAACCCATTTTTACAGTATCTTTACAATATCAAGTATATATTAAAAAATATAGTCAGGGATCTAACTGAGAAAGTAATGACAATCTTGGAGAAAGATGAAATAACAGGGCTGGGAAGGTGGCTCAGTGGTAGAGCGCTTGCCTTGCATGCTTGAGGCCCTGGGTTTGATTCCTCAGCACCACATAAGCAGAAAAAAAAGCTAGAAGTGGTGCTGTGGCTCAAGTGGTAGAGTGCTAGCCTTGAGCTGAAGAGCTGAGAGACAGCACCCAGGCCCAGAGTTCAGGCCCCCCAACCAGACACCCCCTCCCAAAAAAAGATGAAATAACTATTCAGAAAGCGTGCTTCCAAAGCTTGTAAAAAAAATATAAATTGGCAGCCTATGGCTACAGACCCTGGGGCTTTTAGAGTTGACATAGTTGTAGCTCTTGTTTCCTTGTCCAGGATTTGGTAGAAATTATATTAACAAGAGCAAGTATGTATCAATATTAAACTTGTGAAAGTTGATGAGCAAAAAAAAACCTTTCTTAAAAGCAAAGATCTTTTTGGGTATACCAAATGCTATTACCTATATAATAAATAAATAAACAAATAATGTAAATGTTTTACATATCATTTTCTCCCCTCTTGCATTCTTCACCTGACAGAACTCCAAGGTTCTGTCCTTAGAATGATGGCAAGTCCTTGCCTTTCCCAACTTAAAAAATTCTGTTCCCTAATTAGTTTAACCTTTTATTCAGAAAGAGCTCTTTGAGCTGGGTGCTAGTGGCTCACACCTATAATCCTAGTTACTTAGGAGGCAGAGATTTGAGGATGGCCATTCAAAGCCAGCCTGGGCACGAAAGTCCACAAGACTCTTTTATTAAATGCATTTTGTTATTATAATTTTATTGTAAAGATACTGTACAGAGAGGTTACAGTTACATAAGTAAGGTAATGAATACATCTCCTCTTGAACATTGTTACTCTCTCCTTTGTTTTTCCACAACCATCCCTTCCTCCTCACCTCTCCAACTCTCCAACCATCTCTTCCCTCCCCGCCTCCCCAACAACTCCCCCCCAAGTTGTAAAGTTCATTTTTAACATAGTGTCTTGTACATCTCACTGTTATAATAGGTCAGCCTGTATTCTTGTTTCAGCATTTTCTTATTTCCCTTCCACTACCCAAGTAGAAAAGGTCAAATGCTATGGACATATGACCATATAAGATGGTGCTAAGCTAAATGAACCCCAAGATAGGATTACAAGAGGTTTTATCTTTGTTGCTGTTATTTTTAATGTACTTACACTATACTATGTGATCTCTTTTGTTTCTTTTGTATGTTCTTCCCCCATGGTATAACACCTGTTTTCACTGTGTTTGATTCCAGTACCTTGCATCTTGTATATACATTTCCTAATTTGGTGTGAGGCTCTTATCTCCAATTAATCACAGAAAAAGCCAGCAGTGTTGCTGTGGCTCAAGTGGTACAGTGTTAGCCTTGAGCAAAAGAAGCTCAGGGACAGCGCCCAGGTGCTGAGTTCAAGCCCCAGGGCCAGCAAAAAGGTGGGGAGGGTGCTCTTTAAAATCTTTAAAATACTTATTAAATTCTGATCAGATCTCATAATTTTTAATCATCAAGGACCCACGGTTCCTTCTGAATCAGAGGAGGATTCACTTATGACTAGTGTGATACTTAAGTGTGAAATGTACTTTGACCTTTTCTTTAACAATGCATTATTCCTGAATAGTATCTTAGGTATGGTTGTAAGTAATGTATCTGGCTCATTTGGATGGCTTGTGAAGGAGATTTGAAGGCAATTTCAAAAAAGATTGAAACAAAAACTCTTCAACAATGCTGCCCTTGTAGAAATAGGTGCTCATCTCACATAGGTACTACATTGAAGGGTCACTGTTTGTTATTTACTCTGTGTATACCTGTGCAATTATAGAGGTGAGGAAGTCTTAGCCCTGTCATCAAGTATGTTCTAGACCAGTGGAATATGTGAGCCCATGTTTATATACTGTACAGTAAGTCTCCTAATAAAAGAAATTACAGCATCTGTGGGAATCCAGAGAAAGGGCAAGTAAGCAAAGTAAAGGAGCCTTTGTAATCAGGATGGAAACATACATTTGGTTAGAGAAGTTCTAAGGTATACATGTTGTGTGCTATCTCTATTAAACCGTATTTTGGCATAATCTCAGGTAGCTATCACATTGACTGAATATTTCAAAGATTAAAAATATTACACGGTTGGTTGATTTGTTTTATTTCAAATGATTCCTGCAATTAGGTTCAGAAAGACCCATTGCAACAATGAGAAGTACAAGTCATTATGTCGAAATCGAACTTTACAAATTTGGTGGGGGGGGGGGGGCGGGGAGAATTGGGTGGGGGGGCGGGGGGAGGATGGGAAGGGATGGGAAGGGGAAACAAAGGAGGAGGCTACAATGCTTGATAAGAAATGTACTCATTATCTTGCCCATGTAATTGTAACCCCTCTGTATAATATTTTCACAATAAAAAAACATAAAAATTAAAAAATTAAAAATTAAAAAAAAAATTGAAAAACTTGATTTGGTTTCTCTGACTCAGTAACCCCCTAAGTCAAGCTAATTGCCTCAATATAAGATAAAGAATTGAGAAAATAGGGTGATGTTACTAGATAAACAAAGCTATTTATTATTAGGAGTATAGTATTTGGTTGCTCCCATTAACTAAAGTAATATATTACATATATTTTGTTGATGTCCAGTCATCCCAACTAAAACCAAGCATGCCAATCTGGACAGTAGTATGTAGATGCAGTCATTGGTATGTTTTTGTAACAAAACATGTAACTGTTTTCCTCTTTATTTCTCTTCTTTATACTTTGGCTTGACATTATCTTGGACAGTGAATTGAACAGCAGTGAGGAAGATGGGAGTTAAACAGTGTTCCAAATTGACAAAATCAGTCTGTGGAAATCAAAAGTTGTCAAAGGAAAGTTAGGGTTTAGACAGAGTTGAGAGGAATGTTTTCTTTCTGTCCTGGATCAATAGGTTCAATTGAATTAATTAATCTGGCCAACTGTTTAAAAAATGCCCCATAGGGATACAGGTTAACCCATTGTAACAATGAGATGTTGAGATGTACAAGACACTATGTTGAAAACGAACTTTACAACTTCGGCTGCTGGGGAGGGGGTAGTTGTAGAGGTGGGAAGGAAGGGATGGTAGGGGAAAAACAGGAGGAGGCAGCAATTCTCAATAGGAAATGTACTCATTACCTTGCTCATGTAATTGTAACCTCTCTGTACAGTATTTTTCCAATAAAAAACGTACAAAAAAGAGAAAGCCTCATCTATAAAATGAATTTAAAGAAAAACTGTGTTATCTTAAAAGTACTCCCTAGATAGGGATATGTTTTACATCATAGACATTGCCTCTAGAGAAATGAAAGATTACAGCATTTTTTTTTTTGGTCGGTCGTGGGGGCTGAACTCTTGGCCTGAGCACTGTCCCTCAGCTCTTCAGCTCAAGGCAAGCATTCTACCACTTGATCCACAGCACCACTTTCATTTTTTTCTGAGTGGTTTATTGGAGATAAGAGTCTCATGGAGTTTCCTGACAGGAGAACAGTTTTACATATTACTTAATAAATGCAAGAGTGAAGCAAATCTATCTGAGCAAAGGTGTATGTATGTATGTGAAGTCCAGCAAAATTTGCCCCAAAACTTGCTCACACAATGATCCAAAGTTGTTTTCTGAGGTGGAAGGAAGTGTATAATGAAGAGGTGTGGAACAATAAATTTTTTCTCTCCACCACAAATGTTCTGCAGTAACATGGTAAAAGTTCAGAATATATATATATATATATTTTTTGGGGGGGGTCCGGTCGTGGGGCCTGAACTCTGGGCCTGGGCGCTGTCCTTCAGCTCTTCAGCTCAAGGCTAGCTCTCTAGCTCTTGAGCCACAGGGCCACTTCCGGCTTTTTTCTTTTTGCTTATGTGGTGCTGTGGAATCGAACCCAGGGTCTCACGCATGTAAGGTAAGCGCTCTACCACTGAGCCACCTTCCCAGCCCCCAGAATATATTTTTAAAGAAGCCTACAGTTCCATTCTATTGTGTCCCAACAAGGAGGCATAGAAGTTTGGGTACAAACAGTCATGCCACTTACTATGTTGCACTTTATGGTGTGAAAGAAGTGTTTATTCAGGTAAACAATAGTTTGATTATTGAATTTTCAACTGCTCCTCAGTTGCAGATACATGATATAAATCTGCTGCCATGCTGGGCAGCAGAAGCACGTGACAGCTTTCAGTTAGCCTAGCCATTTGAGTGTAAGTAACTCCTATATCACTGTTGTGTTAAACTAGGATGCTCCTTGGCTCAGGTGTGTTTAATGGATTTACAACTCACAATGGGTTCATTAAAAAGTTACTCCATGGCAAAGATGAAGAGCATCTTTTCTGTCCATTCTGGCTGACTTGACAGGTAAAAGAAGCCCCTGAAATATACTGCACAAAGGAGGGTGATATGGATTTGAATACTCTCACTACCATAGTAGTACTGGCACTTGACTATGGGCAATCTTTTCCTTTCTCTAGTCCCCAGTTTTGCCATCCATTAACCTGAAACTACTGAACTGTAATTTGCTGGCCTTCTCCATTGCATTATGTATTTTCTGGAAATACTTTTAGAGGAAATCCTAATGGCCAAGTTACTTATATATACACATATCCTGCTCCTTATTTTCAATTCAAATAGCTCAGCTTTTCTCTGCTTTCATGTTTCCTGTTTATATATTTCATTTAACCAAAAAGTTTCATGCCTTTAAAAATTATAAACCATTGCACTAAATGGCTTTTAATGAGTCTTAAGTCTTTATATTGCTCCAGGTGTCCTGATCTACAGGGCTCTCATGTTGGTTGATAATTCAGAAAACTGGTTGATGTGGGAGGAGGTAACATAGCCAGAAGGTGCTTAAAAATCCCCAATGCTCCAAAATGGAAATAATTTTCTCTTCTTATATTGTAGATTTGTGGCTGCAGAGTTAAGATATAATGGTACTAAAAAGTGGACTGTCCCCTTGGGTGTACTGAGGGTGGGCTTCCTTAAATGAAACAGGTGTGGCTAATCCTACAATAGTGTATGTTAATGAAAAGATACTCTAGGAGTGGCAGTCACTGGAACCTCATAATTTTGTCTTGAGCTAAGAAAGGCCTGTCAGGCAATATATCTGAATAGAAAATCCCTGGGACTAAGGAAAAAGGCAGTTTGGGAACGCTTTGTATATATGGGACTTGCTCATTCTGTTAGTTGGGACAAGGGCAGGATGATTCATTCTGAAAAAAAAAAGTCAAGGCAGGATGACATCTAGGGGCTGAGATACAGAAGGAAGGAAGCCGACCCTAGCAGAAACTCATCCCATTTAGTGAAACATTTGCCTCTGAATAGATTTTGAGATGATTTTAAGACCCAGAGAAATATTCCATTTAGCTTTTCTTTTTACTAGATTGGGGACTGGAACTCGTCTTAGGTGTTCTCCCTCAGCTTTATTTGCTCAAGACTAGTATTCTACCACTTGAAACACAGTTTTACTTGTGAATTTTTGGTGGTTAATTAGAGTTAAGAAGAGTCTGATAGACTTTTGCCAAGGCTGGTTTCAAACCATGATGCTCATATTTCAGACTCTTGAGTAGTTAGGATTACAAGTATGAGCCACCAGTTCCTGGTCCCATTTAATTTTATTTGTAATTTTTTTCTGAATAAGAAGAACTTGGAATTTGGGAACTTGGCTTTATATAGTTTTGCTATGTTTATTATTGCTGTGATATAATTTAATTTCTTCTTCAATTTTCTAAAGTTGCTTTTGGAAATGTTATATCTTAAATACTTTCCAAAGGGCATGTATATCTTTAGGAATATTCTTGGCTACATTGGCATCATGAGCATGTGACTTATGCAGTTATTTCATTTAATGCTCTGCTCTCACTACCTTAAAATTCTTAGTAATTTTTGCACAATGGATCTTGCTTTTTAATTTTACAGATGACTCTGTAGACAGTCCTGGACCTTTGGTATCCATTTTATCCTGATTTTACTAGTAGTGTGATCCTGTGTAAATTACAGACATCTAGAATTGGTCATTGAGCCTGAAGGCTAGGATAGACTATCTAGAAATGGAGGTGTCTCTTAGTTCTGGGGCTTCTATTACTATGTGGAGTCTAAAAGAATTCACCAAGAGTCAGAGATAATTTATACTCTTTCCCAGGAAGAAAAAAGGCTGACAGTAAGCCATGTTGTTGCCATGGAATACTTGAAGGAAGGTTTTAAGGGTTTTTATAAGGCAGGGATAGTAGAAACAGAGGAGTTTGGGGGATCTAAAGTGGTTAGTCCCTTTGATGTATGATGGGTTGTGTATCCTGATTAGTGTGACATATACTGAACAGAAGGTGATACGTTTCTGAGTATCGTCTCTCAGAATAGAACAAAGGACTGACTAGCTCTGTTGGAAAAAAAGATAAGCAAGATGTTTGCCCCAAATGAGGTTCAGATACAAAATATAGTTATATACACCTGTTTGTTGGCTTTAAAATAGCCTTGGCATTTGGAATTGGGATGGAATGTTTTGCTCCCTAGGACCTAGGTATAGGGATTTCTGTGTTTGGTTAAAGTTATTCATATATAAATTATTAAGGTATCTCATATGAGAACTTTTATAATCTTGGCTGCAGGACCTGGGCAGATAAAATCCTAGGTTGGGAGAATTTATTGCTTCCACCAGATAAGAGGACATAATGCTAGTGGTTTTCTGGTACTCTGGAATACTCTATACAGTATGGATGATAACAGAATGTATGCTGGTATTTGCCTTAGGCCCCCCTTTAGAAGAGGTGCTGAGGTATTATTGATATTATCTATTGTTACAGCTTATAGCATTCTCATCAGTATCTCAGGATAAAGGCCTGATATGATAGTTAACATGTCAGTGCTATGTGCATCAGAGGGAAGAAATCTATATCAAGCTTAGCAACATGCATTTAAACACCAAGCTAACATGTATCAGAAATTAAAACCAATTTTATCTGGAGATAAGACCACCAATAAAGGGGGGGTGGGTTGGGTGGGGGGTGGGGGGAGGATGGGAAGGGATGGGAAGGGGAAACAAAGGAGGAGCTTACAATGCTTGATAAGAAATGTACTCATTATCTTGCCCATTATCTAACCCCTCTGTTCAGTATTTTCACAATAAAAAAAAATTGTAACTTATTGGCCCATCAGTGACAGGCTGCATGCTCTGATGGATTCACCACTAGAGATATTGAGTCTTCTTTCTTCTCACAAGACTTCCTTGGCATTAACTAGAGAGGTACTGTATGTGTTTGGGACCCTCAGTGGCTGATAAAGGCTTTAAGTCAAAATAGTTTGCTAGTCAATACTTGACATAGTTGCTGCTTCTTCTAACTAAGTGAGGTTCTGTCTCTCTTACATACTTACTTTTTTAATTCCACAGAAAATATAAATATTCTAACTTCTCTTGTGATAGGAAAAAAGCTTTAAAATGAGTTTTTTGCACTAGGGAAATCTGCTTGGGTTTGACTTCATTGTTTGCAACGAAGTCAAGATTTCTTTTCCCTTTGGAAATAGGCTATCATGTGTCTTCATATTTCTAAGCCAGTTAACATTTAATATGGGCAGAATTATTCTTCTAGCACATACTCTTGGTGCTGCAGGATATGTAGCATCTCTTTTAGTTTTGGGAATCAATCTTGCTCTGACATAAGGGTAGCAGTTTTTTAGCAACTCCACAAAGTAGTTATTTAGCATTATTGATTCCCACTGAAAGAAATGAAGGTTAAACATACTTTTGGGGAAATAAACGTTTTAAGAGCTGTCAAGAAGATAGACCCCTTTTCCAAAATATGTGTGCTTTTTATTTTGCTTTAGTGATAATTATTGAAGTTTGGTCTGTCACTTGAGAGTGCTAACTAGAAGTCATGTCTCACAAACACAGCTGGCCACGTGTGTGGGTGCAGCAGTGATTATCTATATCAAAGAACACTATTCATCTGTCTTGAGATTTCATTCACTTTGACTTCTTAAATTTTGGGGAAAACCCATATTATGCCTGTCCCTTACTTACATTACTCATCCCCTACTAGAAAGCCTTGCTCTATCCTTTCTCCCAAACCCATCCTTGTGACTGCAATGTGTCATTATCTCTATGAAGCTTTCTCTAAATATTTATCTCAATGCCACTTCCTGTCCTTGAAATCCATATAGTACTTAATTTCTATAAAGTAATAGTTTCCATGTATTTATCCTGAATTATAAATATCCTTTTATTGTTAATGTATATTTTTGTTTGTTTGTTTGATACAGGGTTTTATTATGCAACTCAGACCAACCTTGAACTCATAACCTCCCTGTCTAGAGTGCTGGGACTACAGGCACACACCACTACACATGATGGTGTGGCTCAAGCCATATGATTACTTGTAACACTTAAATGCATGATTTATTAAGTCATTGGGAAGGCTTAATCTGTGACAGCCTTCCTGAGAATGTAAATGGTACCTGAGAAGAGCAGTCATTTATACCTTCACACAAATTAGCTTAATAAATTAATTGTAGGATACAAGATTACGGTAGTCTACTGTAGAATAAGAGAAAAGTATATAAGGTGTAGTTAAGTCATTAACAGATCAATTTTACTTTAAGATTATGAAACAGGCAGGTATAGAGATTTATCATTTGTCTGCCATTATGTATATCTGGGATTATAGAAAGTTAATTGGTTTCTCCAAGATTATACATCTATACATAACAGAACCAAAGCTCGAACCCAAATCATCTATAAGCCATGTTCTTCCTTACTGGCAAGTTTGAGTGTGTATGGTATGGATCCTTCACACGTGGTAACATCTTAAAATGAAACATTTAAAAGTGTGTGTGTTAAGGCTGGGAAGGTGGCTCAGTGGTAGAGTGCTTTCCTTGAATGCATGAGGCCCTGGGTTCGATTCCTCAGTGCCACATAAGCAGAAAAAGGCAGAAGTGGCACTGTGGCTCAAGTGGTAGAGCACTAGCCTTGAGCTGAAGAGCTGAGGGACAATGCCCAGGCCTAGAGTTCAGGCCCAACGAATGACAAAAAAAGGTGTGTGCTTTAGAGAGTGGGGGCAGGGAGTGAGGGAGAAAGAGACACAGAGGGAGAGAGACAGGGTAGTGATGTGGGAGAACATAGCTATTCACTCACTTAGAAATTCCAATGATGACTGTTATCATTCGCTAATGTGACTCGTAACAGTAATATTATCTCATCTTCCTCTTCCTTCTAACAACTCCTCTTTTTCCCCATTTCACTACTCCTCTTCACATTCCACCTCTCTGCTTCTCTCTCCAAGTACCTAATGACAGTTTTACAAGAAAAATTACAGGCTACATACTGCTGAATTCACACCTGGAGTTTACATGGATTTGAAGGAATCGGGCTCTGAGTGCCACTTAGCTTTGCATTCCCATAGCAACATCACATAGCAGGAAGGGAGAAAGAAAACAAAATCCGAAAATTCAGCCATTGAAGCTCTTGGAGCCTGTGCATTTATGACTTGCTCTTAACAAGCTGTCTACTTTTTAACTTTGTTTTTGGAAAGGACACACGAATTGGAAGGATGTCACTTTGTATTTTGATTGCCTGTATTCAAAAATTTGCTGGAAAGGGCATTGCTCTTTCAAAAATGTAAAAGCTTGTAAATGCATCCTAATGACTTAGTCTCTCTGACCTATATTAAAACTCAAATTGATATGGGAGTCTCTTGCCCATCCTTCAATCTACAATGGCCCTCTGCTCACGGATCTGTAGGCTTAGAAGAAAATCAACCAGAAATTAAACATCACTGTCTTGGAGTTAGATTTTGTTGGTACACTTGACTTATATCTTGTTTTGCCAAAAATCAGAATTTGACTTCTAGATTTTTTAAGTTGCTGTATCCCTTATCTCTATCCACTTTGTGAAATAAACTAGTTTATTCTGCCAGATATGACCAGTAGCTAGATGCTGGTATTGTTGGTATGACTTCACTCCTCATACTCTGAGTGATATCTTTCAAGGTTCCTTCTAGTCTCAACTCATTTGTTATCTGAGAGTTGTTCCCTGACCAATTTATACGTCTCTCTCCTTCCCTCATCCCTGCCAGACCTCTCAATGCCATTATTTTGTTTTATTTTTTCCATAGAACATATTATTAACTGAGACTACCTAATGTGTTTACTTGTTTATTGTCTGATCTCTCCCACTGGACTGTTGGATTAGTAAGCTTGTCTGCCTTAAATTAAGCAGTTTATCTGTAGCTCCCAATGCAGAGCCTAATGAGAATAGGTGATATGTAAGTGTTTTCTGGATGAATGAATGAATGAATTCAGTGAGTACTTCTTGAGCATTTATTATCATATGACCACCCATCTTGGAAAATGAATTCCATTGGTCTCCTCAAGGATTTATCCAACTTTGAATGCTAATGTGTGCTGTGTTTCTCGTTGCTTCTTGCCACTATAGCCGCATAACAGTGGTAGCTCAAGAACAATTTTTGGCCTTCATGGGCCAAGTTATTTCCAAAGTACTTTGCAGGGCTGGAGGGATTAGTTTGGCTTGCTTTGGGTATGTTTACAGTCACCTCTCTTTTCTCTAATTTACTGTTGGACAATTAAGTTTCAAAACACTAGTATGCTTAAATCTGCCTCCTACTATGGGCCCCCCATGATTTTGAAGTTAAATAAAAACACTTCAGAAGCTGATAGCTAAGCTTTCTGCCATATGCAGTGAAAGGTAAAGACCATTAATACAGTGAGGTTAAATAGACCTTTTCATGGTGACTACAGGTATTTTAATGATTTCCTTTAGGTTTATTGACTTTGCTTTTATAAGACTCAATAAAAGTTTTAAAGAGATATACTCACTGGTGAGAGAAGAAACAATGATTTGCAGCAAGTACAAAGAGTAGGAAACTATCAGTACTCTTACTATCACTCAGGGCAACTACCACAAAGGCCATTTAGTACATAGACTACTCTGGGGGGGGGGGATGTGATGGCAAACAACACTAAATGCTTTTTTGTATGGTCTTACTCTAAGACAGAAGGGCTTTTTAGGGGTGAGGCTGAGAGAATTTTATTTTCTCTTTGTCATTAAGCCTTTCCTTTCCTTTGATAAGGAATATCAGTATTGCAGTTGAGAGACAATAAAAGGTACCATTTTAAAGACGTTATGTGTGGTCTTTTAAATTACTTCTCTCCATAATTCTGAGGTGACTCTACAATCAGTGCCCTTCAGCTTCATAATTCACTCACCTTCTCTGGACCTCTCCTCCCACGTAGAAAACGAAGCTATCAACCCAAAAGGGATGTTGCATGTCTGTTATCTCATTTTTTCCGTCTGATAATAGTTCATATAAATGCTGGGCATTGTTTTGGTCATTGTTAATGGTCCTCATTATTTACTCATGTTTTTCATCTCTGAAGAATTTGAATATTAATCAGTTCTTCTCATTACATATCTTCCTGGCAGAATCAAAGTACCCACAAGGTCTTGGGGTGTCAATGGCCAGCTATACTGATATGTAGTAGTGTCTTCAACATGATATTTCAAAAATGAGATCTAGATTTAAGCAAGCTGTGGTAGTGTTTTCCAGGTATATATATATATATATATATATATATATATATATATATATATATATAAACATATATATGTTAAGCTTTAGCTTTCAAAACTTATAAAGTGCATTATCTTCAGGTTATTTTGATTATAAAACAATTGGAATGGGCTTAAGAAAGTAGTTCTCACCTATATTTTCTCTCCCATCTAAGAGTTTTTTTCATAAATATAATTATTCACATATAATTGCATTTCACTCTGTAATGGTATTTGCATAACGTAAAAGTGTTTCCTTTGGGAATGGTAAGCATGTCCTCCACACCCTAGGAAAACATTTTGACATCTAGGTGTTTCTTGTGGACAATAATGGGGTCAATGCCCTCACCTGCCATTACCAATTACAAATCACCCCTGGATCTTGTTGTGCCCTTAGGGCTAGTAAATAGACTCCATACTCCTGGGCTCAAATAACATATCAGCAGTGTCCTTTACCTTCCTTAGGCCAATGTGTATATATCCTGAAATAGATGACAATTTAAAGTTTGGAGTCTAAATTGGGTCGAAGAGAAACAAAGTGCTTCCTCTCTCTTTTTTTGACCCCTCCATGCTTCCTTACCTCCATTCTAACATTTCTTTACACTGAGTTTCTTTTGAACCTGTTTTAAGATATTGTTTATATAAGAATATAAATTATAGTAGCTTTGCAAATACCAAAGTATAAGGAAAATATCTGAAATATATGATTCATTTCACACATACTATTAAAAAGATAGGATTCTGTGAATATGTAACCAGTTCCTACTGTTTATGGATCTATTGATAAATTCATAAGTACTTTTGGTTACCTAAGAAACCTTTTGGTGATCATGTCACTTTAAAATTTATTAGTCAATCCAGGATTCATTTGAAAAATTTGCTCAATAATGTTTTTTGAAATTGCTAACCATATTATTCTTTTTAATCAATTCTTAATAAGTTTCAAAGAAATAATTCTTTGGCCTTGTTTCCAAAATATGCATAATGTTTTCTACATTAAGTGAAACTACCTTGAATAAAAGCAGAGCCACAAAATAGCAGAATTAGGGCAATAAACTTTACACATTAAAATTACCAAAAACAAGATACAATATTTATATTTAAAGTGTATATGTCAATCAAAGAGGAATCCACAAGATGACTGAAGAAAAATATATAATAAAAATGATGAGATATATTTGCACAAGCATCAAATGTATTTTATTTTTTATGGTAAGAAAACTTGGCAGATCTTTATTAAATAAATAAGCCAGCAGGCAAGTGAACAATCAGACAAAAAACAGATAGACAAACAAATACACAGAGGCACACTTTAACAGAGTGTGATGCTCTCAAATGGAGAGACCCCAAATGTATTTTACAGAAATTATATAAAAAAAAAACCTGTGTGGTTTTGTTCAAAAGAAAATAATGCAAGATGAGACATCTTACTATATTGTCATGAAGGATAAAATGACAGAATGTACAGTTGGTCTAATCAGAGTTCTAAAAGTAAAGAAAAATGAAATTGTGAAAACAATGACAAAGAGTTAATGGCTGAGAATTTTCTTGAATTAGTGAAAGACATAAGCCTTTGACATAAGACATAAGACATGAGCCAGAATGGATAATAACATATAAAACACAGAGAAAAAGAGTAATCACCTAGTCACAGAATAGGAAAATTGCAGTGCAATTTCTCTCTGTGGAGATGGAAACTCTTGAATTTTTCTGCCTGGGCTGCCCTGATACCTTAATACTCCCAAGTTTAACCCCCTATGTTGCTTGGAATGACAAGTGATTACCCAGTGTATCCAGTTATGGGGTAAGTTTTCTCATAAATATTTTTGCCTGGGCTGGCCTTGACACATAATTCACTTATTCTTAGCCTTCCAAGTAGCTAGGATTGTAGGCAAGAACCACTAGCACCCAGGTAATGCTAAAAATAATTTATATATTTTTATGAATTTCACAGATTGAAAACCTGAGACAAACTGTTAGAGTTGGTCATAGTTCAAAACAAATTAACTATATTCTTTTTTAAAAAAAACTATATTCTTATACTATGCTAAACATTTGGAAAAAGAAACATTTTAGGAATTATACTAGTGAAAATTGCAAAAACAAGGTACAGAAAATAAATCTAACTGATATTTAAAATCTTTATGATGAAAATATATTTTAAAATGCACAGGTAAAACACATTACAAAAGCCTCACTATTATTATTTACTTCATATATTCAATGCATTTCCAATCAATATCCTATTTTTTATAGAAATATACATGTTGATTCTAAAATACATGAAGATGAAGGGTTTAGCCTCTACAAAGAGTGATGAAAGTGGAGTGGTGGAAAGAAAACATAGCTTTTCAGATTCTTTATGAGATACTATATAACTATTATAATCATGTTACAACTAAATCAATAAAATTCAAGATAATAGAAATGTTAAATAGAGATGTTCTTTTCATTAAGAAAATCTTGATAGAAGAGAGTTGGCATTGAATGATAAATGGTTCAGTAAGTTGTTCTAAACTCCCAGATTATACATATCTAAGAAAGGGTATTGTGACTTCACAGCACACACACACAAATTTGACTTGTAGGCATTTTAATACTTAACTTTTGTGAAAATGTATGGAAACAGGCACTCGTATACTGCAAGTAGAATTTTAAATCTATGGAATTTCTAGATATTTGTTAATATATAATAAAATATAAGATAGGTATGATCTACAAAATTGCCATCTTAGTTTTACTCATATATATTTCCTAGAAAATTTCATATTTACACCAAAATATGCAGAAAATTCTTTTGGTTTATAAGAAAAAAAGAAAGTTTAAACAATATATCTGCTGTTGATAAGGAAGTGAATAACTAAATAATAGTATAGTTACAAAAGGAAGTATCAAATAATGAAAGCAAATGACAGCCAAATATGTGCCAACATAATATTGATATAATAATAACCAAGAAAACCAAGTTATAAATTGAAATGTACAGTATAGTTCCACTTCTATAACTTTCACAGGCCAAACAATATCATAAATTGGTGATGATTTTATACATGTATGCAACATTTAATAAAAGAGAACAAGATAATGATTAAACACCTAAATCAAAATAGTGCAGGGGAAGAGGAATAGTAAAACAATGGCAGAGGAATATACTTTTCTAACCTGGGTGATGTGTCATGGATGTTAAGTACATTAATATGTCTTTTTTGAATATCTGAAATATTTCATAATACATTATAAAGCTTATGTCTTCTCAACTCCATTTTAGATTTTCTTCCTAACCCTCTTTTTTTTCTGAATATCATTATCAGTTCTCCAGTCATTTCTCATTGAAATATCATCCTCATCTTAGAAAACTTCATTTTTACTGCCTCCATAGCCAATCACAACATTGTGGCATTCCTCTTTTAAGGACTCTGGTGCTCCATTTGTTTTTTCCTTTATTTCTCTACTGCTACAGTTCTTATTTACCTGGCATGTGATGTTCAGTAGATTAACCACGTCACTGGCCATACTTCCTTGAGGACAATGGTTCTCAACCTTCACAGTGTAGTCAATTTTCACATGAAAAAGGTGAAGAAATAAATCTGGATACTATCCTAGGATTCTACTTAGATAATAGGCTAGATAATAGTATATCTATTTTAGATGTGCGTCACATGAGAGAGAGAGAGATAGATAGATAGATAGATAATGTTAAAACATGTAAGAATATCTAGGAAAAGAGAAATGATGAAAATTAAATTTATGTATATTATAAACTACTATAATTAAAACAGTATAGGAAAACATAAAAAAATATTTTTATTCTGAAATTGACCGAAATATTAATATCTATGCTTAAAGGATATATAAAAATAGAGGCAAAATTGTAATCAGTTATTTAGAGAGAAAAAGTAAGTGATAACTCCTTAAGGAGTTTAGTATAATTTCTTTAAAGTGATATTAATTATAGAAATATAGATTTGAGATTAATTTTAATGAAATTTTAGAAGTATTAGAAGTAAATATAAACCATAGAGTGTTTGGAAGGTAAAGACCTTGAAATGCAAAAAGCCTAAGTCATAAAATTTAGGAACTCTAGTAAAACTTTAAATTGATTACACCATATAAATTTTAGAATTCTCCACAGATAAAATAACAAAGAGAAGAAAGCTGGGAAATATTTTGCACATATAATAGACCCAAGGCTAATAACGCTTATTTATCAGAACAAAAGAAAAGAAATATGAAAAATCCGTTCATTAAAGGACAGATACTAATGGCTTATAAATTTAGAAAGCAAGCTCCAGTTGCATTCTTGAGAAAAATGAAGATTAAATGAGTGGCAAATATGAAATTTTGATTATAAGCTGAATTGGCAAATAATCATACTTTAAGCTGTTACTAGAAATTTGACCTGGCAATCAGGCAGTTTTCAATCTGGAGCAAATTTATCCCCCAGGGGACATTTGGCAATGTTTAGAGATATTTCATTATTAGCATGACTGGGTCAGGGTGTGCTACTGGAGTCCAGTGGATAGAGGCCACAGATGTTGCTAAACATCCTAAAATGTAAGGGCAATGGCCAAAAGTATCAACTGTGCCGAGACTGAGAAATACTGGGACAGATAAACATGTGTGACGAGATACAAGATCAGAGCTGTTTGCTGCATTACTTGTAAAAGCAAAAGACTAAGTTTCCATCAATAGAGAACTCCCAAAATAAAATATGATGCAATAGATAGAGTGGTTCTGTACAATTTATCAAAAAAGAGCAAGTTAGATAGTGATGTGAATATTTTTAGGATATGCCAACGAAAAAAAATCATTATACAGAAGAATATGCAATATAATGTACATTTGTTTTTTCCCTTCCCTTCCCCAAATTATACCAACATCAAATACAGTGAAAACAGGGGCTATACTGTGGGGGAGGGACATACAAAGCAATAAAAAATGGGGAGTGACATACAAAGCAACAAAAAATTCACATGATACCTTATAAAGAAATCAAAAACAATACCAAGAAAGAAAAAAAAGAAAACGCTTGTGTCCCTATCTTGGTATTCATTTCACCTAACATCATCTTATCTGACCTTTTCTGCTTGTCCCAGACATATACTATTCATTGGAAATAAGGGAAACCATGGGACCTATGTTTCTTTGGGCCTGGCTTACTTCATGTAATATAATTTTTTCCAAGTCTTTCCATTTCCTAACAAATGGGGCGATGTCATTCTTTCTGATGGAGGCATAGAATTCATATATATATATATATATATATATATATATATATATATATCACATTTTCTTGATTCATCTACTGAGGGGCATCTGAGTTGATTCCATATCTTAGCTATGGTAAATAATACTGCAATAAACATAGTTGTGTTGGTAGCTTCAATATGGTCTTGTTTGTGACCATTGGGAAAAATGCCCAAAAGTTCTTGCTATGTCCTTTGCCATGCAGAATCTCTGCAGCTTCATGCAATCCCATTTGCCCAACCTTTCTTTGATTTGTTGTGTTTCTGAGTCTCTATTAAAAAAATTTTGGCCTGTGCCAAGGAGACGTAGGGTTTCTCCTATTCTGTCCTGTAATGTTTTCAGGGTGTCTGCTTTGATTCTGAGGTCTTTGATCCATTTGGAGTTGATTCTGGTTCAGGGGGATATATGAGGATCTAGCTTTAGTTTTCTACAGGTGATTAACCAATTTTGCCAGCACCATTTACTGAAAAAGCTGTCTTTCTCCCATTCTATTTTTTTTTAGCTCCCTTATTGACGATTAGGTGGCTATAGGTCTGTGGGTTCATTTCTGGGTTTTCAATTCTATTCTACTGGTCCTGAGGTCACTTTTTATGCCAGTGCCAAGCTGTTTTGATTACTATGGCTTTGTAGTAGAGTTTGAAATTTGGTATTGATATTCCTCCAGCATTGTTCTTTCTGTTAAGGTTCATTTTTACTATTCGGGGTCTTTTATTGTTCCATATGAATGTTTGGATTGCCTCTTCTATTTCCTTGAAGGATGAGGTTGGAATTTTGATAGGTATATCATTGAATTTGTAGATAGCCTTGGGAAGTATTGCCATTTTCATGATGTTGATCTTTCCAATCCAGGAGCATGGAAAGTTTTTACTCTTTCTAAGTTCTGCTTTGATTTCCTTTATCAGGTTTTTAAAGTTTTCATCATAGAGGTTCTTCACTTTGGTTAAGTTAATTCCTAGGTATTTTATTTTTTGTGGGGCTATTACGAATGGTGTTGCTTTCCTGATTTCAGCCGTGCTCTTCTCATTCATGAGACACTTCTTTTATCATTTCTAGATCCTCTGCTTCTTGACTGTTATATGTTACTATAGAAATCCAGTATTACACATATTTATGAGGCTGACGCCTCTGCGTTATCATCATACTCGCTATTCTTTGGGAGCAACATGGTATAAACTAGAGAAATTCAATAAGTAGTTTCTGGAGGCATGCCTCATCATTTGTTTTCTAATCCCACAATAAGGTCACATTTATTGTAAAATGAACACTTCTGAACCTTTTGAACCATTATACATTCTGCAAAAGAAAATAAAACCACTTCCATTAGATGTGGGCTTGGTTGAAATTGTGAAAGGATTGAGTCTTGAAATTCTTAATCTTTCTCGGGAGTTTTGTAAACTCTCCCTCCTGAGTATATTTCATAATTGTTTCTAAGTCAGAATTTTAGTTATCACTATAGCTTTAATTTCTTTACTAGAGAAAGATATTCTGTAGTTATATCATTTTTGTTGAGTACCTTCTACAGCTGATTCAATTCTCCCACTTAAAATAAATTGGTCATGGTTTTGTCCTCCTGTGAAGTAACACTACAACTAGTCTTCCCATCCCACATACCCTCTCTTCACCCCCATGTATTTTCATTCCCTATGGAAAGTCATTGAACCCACTTACTATTGATAGTACTTAGGCTAAATGGCCATTTCTCTTGTTAAGAAATTTTAAATCAGGCCACTTTAGTAATACTCTATGATGAATTTTAGAAATTTCTGGCCTATTTACAAGTGTTTTCTTTGATAAGGGCTCAGTATACTAATCTAAATTCTGGGATGCATTAAGAATATATATATAAACAAATACCAATAACTACCTTCTGGCATCTCTGATGAAAGTGTAAGAAGCATGTGTTGCTCCTCTTAGCTTAGGGAATTGTGCTGTTTACCTGAGTTCAGCCTTGGAGAAATATAAGGAGACAAAGGAAAGATGATTACTTCATAATTTAATAACATAAAGACACATAAGAAAATCTGCCATAGCTAATTATAGTGTCCAGACTGAGTTTTCAGTCTCTTCCAGAATATTTTATGTGCACAGAGTTAATCATACATGTGAGGCTTTCAAAACATTTAATTAAAAACAAATATGAAAAACACTTTTGAGAAAATATGGTCCACAGTAATCCTATTACCCTTATTACTATTACTTCCCCACTGCTCGTTATTTCACTCATCTCTTTCTATCTATATCTTGCTAGATGCTATATGCAGGCTCCACAAAAGTAGAATAAAATTGATCTTCAAGCTAACTTCAGAAACAGCAATTAGTATGGAAACAAGTGCTGCTTTGTGGGACTCAGACATGTAGGATCAGAGCATAGAACCTCAAATGGCCTAGGATCATCAAAGCAAAGTAGATCACGCAGGGTAAACAAGCCATGAAGGTAGATTATGATATTCTATTTCAGGTATAACAGTGCAGCGTAATTCTAGTCATGGGTTAGAGATCCCATTCTATATTAAGATCCAAGCACATTCTCAGATGATGAAAAGTATTTAAAACTAAAACGTGTTAAAGCAGTCGCTTAATATAGGCACATTTCAAGATGCGTTTATATTTTTTTCAAAAATACAGTCATGAAGGAGGAAATTGATGTCTTAATATTTTTAATTAAAAATAACTATAAGTAATAAGAATAAAGAGGTGAAGGTACGGGAAGAGGAGTAGATGAATGAATAGAAGGAAGGAAGGATACAGTCAAAAGTTCAATGTATACACTGCAAAACTAAGAAAATTGGGGGAAGGGTTGGCTTGGGAGTGATGATCAAGAATGTTAAAAGGGGTGAAATAATTTGTTAAATAGCAACTCCTTTCTACAACTACTTGATATTTTTTAAAAGAAAGAGTATTACAAATTGTAAGTGAACATTGATGAAAACTTACCATATTTATTTTTTATCTTTATTGTAAAGGTGATGAACAAGGGTGTTATAGTTACATAAGTAAGGTAATGAGTACGTTTCTTTTTAAACAGTTACCCCCTCCCTCATTTTTTCCCCTTTATTGCTTCCTATTCCCCTTCCTCTTCAAGTTGTGTAGTTCATTTCCAACATAGTATTTAATGAGTGTCATTGTTGCATTAGTTCAACCTTTGTCCTACTGTTTCTGTGGTTCCCTTTCCCTTCTGCAGATAAGATAAAGTTATATATAGGACAAAGGGTAAAGAAAACTAAAATAGAAAAAAATAAAAATAACTGCATATAACACATAATTAGAAACTCTTGCTTCCAACTCTTTTTTTTTTAATTTTATTTTATTTTATTTGTGAACATACTGTACAGAGGGGTTACAATTACATGGGCAGGATAATGCGTACATTTCTTACCAAGCATTGCAGCCTCCTCCTTTGGTTTACCCTTCACATCCCTTCCCAGCCTCCCCCCTCCCCCCAATCCCAATCCTTCTCCTTCCCCCCCTTCACCCCCCACCCCCGCACCGACGTTGTAAAGCTCGTTTTGGACATGACAACTTGTACTTCTCATTGTTGCAACAGGTCCACCTGTATCCTTAAACAACTGGTTTTTCCCCATCTCCTCCATAAGTTATACTGACATCAAATACAGTGAAAGCAGGGGTTATACTGTGGGGGAGGGACATACAAAGCAACAAAGAGATAATCTTATAAATGCATTAGAAACACATGCATGAAAGAAAAAAACATTCAAATACATATCTAAGGGTTCATTTTCCTGACATCACATTATCTGACCTTTTCCGCTTGACTCATACATATACTAGATATTGCAAATAAGGGAAACCATGGGACCTATGTTTCTTTGGGCCTGGCTTACTTCACTTAATATAATTTTTTCCAAGTTTTTCCATTTCCTAACAAATGGGGCAATGTCATTCTTTCTGATGGAGGCATAGAATTCCATTGTGTCTATATACCACATTTTCTTGATCCATTCATCTACTGAGGGGCATCTGGGTTGGTTCCATATCTTAGCTATGGTAAATAATGCTGCAATAAACATTGTTGTGCTGGTAGCTTTAGTGTGGTCTTGTTTGTAAACATTTGGGTAAATGCCCAAAAGTGGGATTGCTGGGTCATAGGGAGTTCTATGTGAAGTCTTTTGAGGAACCTCCATACTGCTTTCCAAAGTGGTTGAACAAGTTTACATTCCCACCAACAATGAAGTAAGGTTCCTTTCTGTCCACATCCCCTCCAGCATCTGTTGTTGTTAGAGTTCTTGATTTTTGCCATTCTAACTGGGGTGAGGTGATATCTCAATGTTGTTTTGATTTGCATTTCTTTTATGGCTAGGGATGTTGAACATTTCTTCATGTGTCTATTGGCCATCCTTCTTTCTTCTTCAGAGAAGTTTCTCTTTAAGTCTTTCGCCCACTTATTTATTGGGCAGTTGTTTCTTTGAGGATTTGTTGTTGGGGGGTTTAATTTTTTGAGTTCCAAGTATATTTTAGATATGAGACCCTTGTCCGTTGTATGGCCAGTAAAGGTCTTTTCCCAATCCGTGGGCTTTCTATTGATCTTGCTAGCTATGTCATTTGCCCTGCAGAAGCTCTGCAACTTTATGCAATCCCATTTGTCCAACCTTTCTTTGATTTGTTGTGTTTCTGGGTCTCTATTCAAAAAATTTCGGCCTGAGCCAAGGTGACCTAGGGTTTCTCCTATTCTGTCCTGTAATGTTTTCAGAGTGTCTGCTTTGACTTCAAGGTCTTTGATCCATTTGGAGTTGATTCTGGTGCAGGGTGATATATAAGGATCTAGCTTTAGTTTTCTACATGTAGTTAACCAATTTTGCCAGCACCATTTACTGAAGAGACTGTCTTTGTTCCATTCTATTGTTTTAGCTCCCTTATCAAAGATTAGATGGCTACAGGTCTGTAGGTTCATTTCTGGGTTTTCAATTCTATTCCATTGGTCCTGAGGTCTGTTCTTATGCCAATACCAAGCTGTTTTGATTACTATGGCTTTATAGTAGAGTTTGAAATCTGGTATTGATATTCCTCCAGCAGTGTTCTTTTCGTTGAGGAGTGTTTTTGCTATTCGGGGTCTTTTATTGTTCCATATGAATTTTTGGATTGCCTCTTCAATTTCCTTGAAGAATGAGGTTGGAATTTTGATAGGTATTGCGTTGAATTTGTAGATAGCCTTGGGAAGTATTGCCATTTTCACGATGTTAATCTTTCCAATCCAGGAGCATGGGAGGCTTTGACATTTTTTTAGTTCTGTGTTGATTTCCTTTTTCAAGATTTTAAAGTTTTCATCATAGAGGTCCTTCACTTCTTTAGTTAAGCTAATTCCTAGGTATTTTATTTTTTGTGGGGCTATTACAAATGGAGTTGCTTTCCTAATTTCAGCCACACTTTCCTCATTGTTGGCATACAGAAAAGCCATTGATTTTTGGGGGTTAATTTTATAACCTGCTACTTTGCCAAAGTTTTGAATCAGCTTGAGTAATTTGGGAATGGAGTCTATGGGATTCTTTAAATACAAGATCATGTCATCTGCAAAGAGGGAGAGTTTTATTTCTTCTTTCCCTGTTTGGATCCCCTTTATGTCTGCATCTTGTCTTATTGCTGTAGCTAGGCATTCTAATACTAGATTGAATAGAAGTGGAGAGAGTGGGTATCCTTGTCTTGTTCCTGAGTTAAGAGGAAATGGCTTTAGTTTTTCACCATTGAGTATAATGCTGGCTGTAGGTTTGTCATATACAGCCTTTATTGTATTGAGGAATGTTCCATGGATTCCTAATTTTTCCAAAACCTTCATCATGAAGGGGTGTTGGATCTTGTCGAATGCTTTTTCTGCATCTATTGAGATAACCATGTGGTTCTTATTCTTGCTCCTGTTGATGTGATGAATAATATTAATTGATTTGCGTATATTGAACCAGGTTTGCATCCCTGAAATGAATCCTGTTTGATCGGGGTGTATGATTTTTTGGATGAATTGTTGAAGTCGATTGGCCAAAATTTTGTTGAGAAGTATTGCATCAATATTCATCAAAGAAATGGGTCTATAGTTCTCTTTCTTTGATGAGTCCCTGCCTGGTTTTGGGATGAGGGTTATGATGGCTTCATAGAATGTGTTCGGTAGTGAGCTTTCTCTTTCAATTTCATTGAAGAGTTGGAGGAGAATTGGTGTGAGCTCTGCTTTGAAGGCCTTGTAAAATTCTGCTGTAAAACCATCTGGTCCTGGACTTTTCTTAGCTGGGAGGTCTCTTATTGCTGTTTCTATTTCAGTGCTTGATATGGGCCTGTTAAGATAGTTCAACTCATCTTGGTTTAGTTTTGGCATGTCAATATTTGCTAGGAAAAGGTCCATTTCTGTCAAGTTCTCAAACTTATTAGCATAAAGATTTGAGAAGTATTCCCTTATAATGTTCTGAATCTTGGTTGTTTCCGTGGTGATGTTTCCATTCTCATCTCTGAGTTTATTAATTTGGGTGTGTTCTCTTCTTTTTCTGATAAGATTTGCTAAGGGTCTGTCAATTTTCTTAAGTTTTTCGAAGAACCAACTCTTTGTTTTGTTGATTCTTTCTATAGTTTTTTTGGATTCTAATTCATTTAATTCTGATTTAATTTTGATTATTTCTTTCCGTCTACTGGATTGGGGTTTATCTTGCTGCTCTTTTTCAAGGAGGTTTAGATGTGTCATTAAATTGTTAGTTTCAGATCTCTCCAATTTGTTGATGTAGGAGCTCAGAGCTATAAACTTGCCTCTGAGTACTGCCTTTGCTGTGTCCCAGAGGAGCTGGTAATTTGTGTGTTCATTTTTGTTGAATAGCATGAACATTTGAATTTCCGTTCTAATCTCTTCCATGACCCACTCATGATTCAGCAGTGTGTTGTTTAGCCTCCATGTGATGCCGGACTTTCTTTGGTGGCTTTTGGTGTTGAGTTCTAATTTTATCCCCTTGTGGTCAGAGAGGATGCAAGGTATAACTTCAATGTTTCTGAATTTAGACGAGTTTGCTTTGTGGCCTAAAATGTGGTCTATTTTAGAAAACGTTCCATGTGCTGCTGAGAAAAACGTGTATTCTGATGCTGCTGGGTGAAATGTTCCGTAGATGTCTGTTAAGCCTAGTTGATCTATGCAGCTGTTCAGATCTGTGGTTTCTCTGTTGAGTTTTTGCCGAGTTCATCTATCTAGTGGGGAGAGTGGTGTGTTAAAATCCCCAACAATTAATGTCTTTGGATCTATATTGGATTTGAGGGAAAGTAGTGTTTCTTTGATAAATTTGGGTGCTCCATTGTTTGGCGAATAGATATTTAGACTTGTAATATCATCCTGAAGGAGAGATCCTTTAATTAGTATGTAGGGACCTTCTTTATCTCTTCTCACGAATTTTAATTTGAAGTCTATTTTATCTGATATTAGGATTGCAACTCCCGCCTGTTTATGGGTGCCGTTTGCTTGGTAGATTTTGTTCCAGCCTTTAACATTGAAAATGTGTTTGTTTTTACGGGCAAGATGTGACTCCTGCAGGCAGCAGATAGAAGGGTCTTGTTTTTTAATCCAACTAGACAGTCTATGTCGCTTAATTGGAGAGTTCAGTCTGTTAACGTTAAGAGATAGGACTGCGAGGTATTTGGGAGTTCCTGCCATGTTATCCACCCTCTTGGGGGCTGGGAAAACTGGGTTCTTACTATGGTTCTTGGATTCTCAGTTTGGGTGCAGTTTCTTGGCCTTTATTGCGGTCTTGTTGGTTTTCTATGTGTAGGACATCTTTAAGAATCTTTTGTAGGGCTGCTTTTGTGGAGATGTATTGTTTCGATTTTTCTTTGCTATGGAAGGTTTTTATTTGGCCTTCAGTTATGAAGGAGAGTTTAGCTGGGTACAGTATTCTTGGTTGATAGTTGTTTGTTTTTAGGGCATGGCATACATCATTCCAGGCTCTTCTTGCTTTGATTGTCTCTGCTGAGAAATCTGAGGTGATTCTAATTGGTTTCCCTTTATAGGTGATTACCCTTTTCTCCTTGACAGCTTTAAGGATCTTTTCCTTGTTCTCAGTTGATCCTGTGTGGATTATAATGTGGCGGTGGGATGTCCTATTCTGGTCTGGTCTATTTGGGGTTCTAAAAGCTTCTTGTATCTGAATAGGCCTATCTTTTTGTATGTTTGGGAAGTGCTCTGCTAGGATCCTGTTAAACAAATTTCCTAGACCATTAACTTCTGTTTCTAGGTGCTCCTCTACACCCATTATCCTTAGATTAGGCCTTCTGATGGTGTCTTCCAAGTGTTGGATAGATCTATCATATTTCTTGGACTTGTCTTGGATGGTTGTATGTTCTTTCTCTATAATATCTAGGCTGTCTTCAATCCCTGAGATTCGATCTTCTGCATGGTCTAGCCTGCTGTCAAGACTCTCTACTTTGTTTTTTATCTCTTTTCCTTCTAATTGGTCAGCTTTGATGGCTTTAAGTTCTTTGTTGAAGCTCTGTTTTAGGTCTTGTATGAATTTCTTTACTTCCTTAATTTGGTGTTCAGTGTTTGTTCTCAAATCACTTAGTTGATTGGTTATGGTTTCTTTGGACTCCCATTCCTTCTGTTGGGTTCCATTCAGCATTCCCTTTGTGGTCTCCCTGACTTCCTTCAGCTCTCTGTTAATGGATTCCATGAATGCCTTTAGTGATCTTTGTGTATTCTCTACCTGGTCTCTCAATTCCTGTATTACTCTTTGATTAGCTTCCTCCCGTTCGTGGGATTCCTGTAGTTCTCTTTCCTCCCGTTCGTGGGATTCCTGCAGTTCTCTTTGAGTGTTCTCAGCCTGCTCACGCCATTCCTCCCTTTCCCTTTGAGTATTCTCAAGTTTTTCACGCAAATCCTGTATCAGTTTTTGAGTAGCTTCCTCACGCTTATGATATTCCTGTATAAGCTTTTGGGATGCCTCCTCTCTCTCCCTTTCACGCTCATACAGAGTCCTTTGTAAGTTGTCAAACTTCTCATTTATCATGTTTGCCAGCAGTGTTTGTAGAGCTATTTGGGAACTCTCCTCTGGATTATTCATTATCTGTTCTGACCCCTGGTTATCAAGATTGGGAATTGAGATATCCGGATTTGCCATTTTTCTTGTGTTTTTCCGGCTTACTCTGCCCATTTGAGATGAAAATAGCACCAGTTTTGTGCTAGAACACTATCTTAAGGCAACCATCAATCAAAGTTTGCATTTGTACAGTCAATAGTCTACAGATACAATCTAGTTCAACAGATACATCTATTCAACATCAAACAACTATATGTTAATGGGCTTTGAACCGCAGAGAAGAATTTGGAAAACCAGAAATTATTAGGGTTAGGGAGAGATGTGGGTAAAAAATAGGAATAGATTGGTGTGGGGAGGCACAGGGAGAGTTAACTATGTCCTAATCACAATGCAGGAAATAGGTTGGGTAGGATGCAAGTAGAGAGAGAAAAAAAAAGAAGAAAGGGAATGGGAAATGAAAAGAGACCAGAAAAAAATAGAAATGTAAAAATTAATATTATTATGGAGATTAAAAGACCATCTATTTAGAGAGGAATGTGAGTATATTAAGAGAAGGGAAGGGACATAGAGGAGAAGTGAAAAACTTAAAAAAATGCTTAAAATATTATATAGGTATAAAGAGGTAGTACTGCTATTAAGGAATTTAAGTCTCAGAGGTTTTGAATTGAGTAATAAATTTGTGGATTAAGTGTGTACACAATGGGGGATAGGGTCTACTAGTTAACTATGGGTTTATCTGAGGATGTGCAGGACAAGAGTTAAGTCACATAAGGAAGATCAAAAGAGAGGAAAAGGTGAAAAGGATAAGAAAGGGAGAAAAAAAAAGATCAGAAGTTCAGTAGAGCTAGACAAAAAACAAAAAGATAGTTATGAAAGAAAGAAAAAGAGAAAGAAGACAAGAAAAGAAAGGAAAACGCACATTCACGTATTCCTAAACTAAAAATTATTAGAGGAAAAAAAAGTTACTGGAAAACAATTATTTTTTCAAAAAAGGCAAAAATTAAAGATTAATAAAATTTTTAGAAAAGGAAAAAAAAATTTTATATATATAAGGTACCAAAAAAAAAAACCAAAAAAAAAAAAAAGAAAAGAAGAGGAAGAAAAAAGAAAAAAAAAAAAAGGTCTTTGATTTTTTTTTTTTTTGATTTTTTTGGGAGGGGTGGGAAGAATCCTGTATCTCCCTTTTGTCTGTAACCAGCCTCTTGGAGTCTCTGGTCAGTTTGAGGTCCTGTGGCTTGATTGGTTTCTTAAGTCAGTTTGTTCGAACAGGCAGAAAAATGCTCTGCTTTACCCAAGATTTTGAGATCCCCCTCCCAGGTTATTTTAATGGGAGGGTGATCTGCTTTGAGAATCACAAAAGAGGGAGATGCAGTGGTTAGGCTAGGTTCTGGGTAGAGTTGAGGCTTTTCAACAATCAGTAGCTTTTCCCTGGGGCTATTTTGTGAAAAAACTCACAGAGCCCAGCCTGGAGCCATTCTCAGGGTTTCTGTTTTTCAATTGATTGTTGAGGCTGCTAGAGGGAGGGGCAGCCTCTGGCTCTGCTTACCCAGTGAGGAAAGCCACTCCAATGGCTGGCGCCTGAGCTGAGTGACTTTTCCCTGGATGGAGCTGAGTCTGGCAGGTCACTTCACCGTTAAGTTCTTGTGACCTGCTAAATGACTCATTTTATTCCAAGGCCTGAGTTGGAGCTGGCAGCTCCTCCGAGCTTTGTCGGTATCCAAGATGGAGATCACCGGTGCTGGGGGGGGGGAGGGGTGGCCTTCCCTCCTCTGCTCCCTGAGAAGGAGTGAGGACGTCGGGCTTCTACTCACGCCGAGTCTTGGATCCTGCGTCGTCTCTGGTCTGCAAACTGCAGGATGAAGATGTCCGCTCCTTGTCGGTTCTTGCTGGTGTTGAGTAGAATCTGCTCGCCAGCTGTGTCTGGCTCCTTCGTCCCGGACTCTCTGTGTGAGCGCTTAGGTTTGGCCCCGGCTGCGGTCTCCGCCGTGACCCTGCCGCCGCTGCCACGGCGGCTGCTGGCAAGCGCTCAGATGTGTCTTCTTGCCTTGGCTTTCCCTCTCTTGTCTAACTCTCTGTCCTGTGATGGCACACTTGGTGTGATTCTCTGGCTTAGGACTGTTCACTGGAACTCTAAAACTGCTTTCTATGCGAGAGCTTGTTCAGATTCCAGCTTCTCCTCCGCCATCTTCCCGGAACCCCCTTGCTTCCAATTCTTAGAGGTCATTTTGATATGCTTCATTATATATGGTACTATGCACTTAGCGATTGGGTATTGTGAACTCCTACTAAGAATACCATAGACATAGTCTAGTTATTACAAATGGGGAAACCAAGCAACCTAATTTTCTTTGGGCCTGGCTTGTTTGCTTAATATATTTTTTTCCAGGTCTTCCCATTTCCTTACAAATGGGGCAATGTCATTCTTTCTGATGGAAGCATAGAATTCCATTGTGTAAATATATCACATCTTCTTGATCCATTCATCTACTAAGGGGCATCTGGGTTGGTTCCATATGTTAGCTATGGTAAATAATGCTGCAGTGAACATGGTTGTGCTGATAGTTTTAATATGACCTTGTTTGTAGTCATATGAGTAAATGCCCAAGAGTGGAATTGCTGGGAGCTCTATGTTTAGTCTTTTGAGGAACCTCCATAGTGCTTTCCAGAATGGCTGAACAAGTCTTTTGAGGAACCTCCATAGTGCTTTCCAGAGTGGCTGAACAAGTTTACATTCTCACCAAGAGTTTAGTAGTGTTTCCTTTTGACCACATCCCTGCTAGCATCTATTGTTATTAGGCTTCTTAATAATGGCTATTCTAACTGGGGTAAGGTAAAATCTCAATGTTTTATTTTGCATTTCTATTATAGCCAGAGATAATGAGCATTTCTTCATGTATCTATTGGCCATTCTTATTTCCTCTTCAGGGATGTCTTTCTTTAATTCTTTAGACTACTTTTTAGTGGGGTGGTTGTTTCTTTGAGAATTTGTTTTGGGGGTAATTTAATTTTTTGAGTTGTAAGTATATTTTAGATATGAGGCCCTTGTCTGTTGTATGGCTAGTAAAGATCTTCTCCCAATCTGTGGGCTTTCTATTTATCTTGGTAACTATGTCCTTTTCCATGCTGAAGCTCTGCAGTTTAATGTAATTCCATTTTTCCAAACTTTCTTTGATTTGTCCTGTTTCTTGGTCTTTAGTAAGACAGTTTCTGCCTGTGCCAATAAGCCCTACTGTTTCCCCTATTCCTTCCTGTTTCATTTTCAGGGTATCTCCTTTTACCTTCAGGTCTTTGAACCATTTGGAATTGATTCTGGTGCAGGGTGATATATAAGGGTCTAACTTCAGTTTACGTATATAGCCAATTCTGCCAGCATCATTTGTTGAAGAGGCTGTCTTTCTTCAATCCTGTTTTGGCTCCCTTATCAAAGATTAGGTGGCCATAGGACTGAGGTTAGTTTCTGCGTCTTCAGTTCTATTCCATTGGTCCTCAGGCTTGTTCTTGTGCTAGTACCAAGCTGGTTTTTTTTTTTGTACTACAGCTTTGTAGCAGAGTTTGAAGTTTGGTGTTGATATTCACCAACACTGTTTTTTCCTGATAAAGACTGTTTTTGCTATTCAGAATCTCTTATTATTCTATATGAGTTTTTTATTTCTTCTATTTAATTAAAGAATGATGTTGAGATAATTATGTGTATTGCCTAGCCATATTGATGGGTATTGTCCATAGCCTTTGTCAGTATTGCCATTTTCATGATGTTAATCCTCCTAATCCAGGAGCATAGGAAGTTTTTCTACTTCCTTAGATCTGCTTTAATTTCCTTTTTCAGGCTTTTCTCACCGCCTTCTTAAACAAAATCTTCCCAGCTCTTCTTTCTTCATGTTGACAGAAAATGTGATTAAGTGACCTTTCAGCTTCTAAATATGTAAATTTAATAAAGTTTCAATGCCTATTTTTTTCCATTCTAGAATTAATATATGGTACCGAAAAATAATGATCAAGTAGCACTTTGTATCAATTCTTAATTGCAAAAACAAACATTAAAATCTACCCTATTGACTCTGCACTGCTAAGATAAGAAGTGTATAATGAGTAGCTTGCCAAGATTTCATATGCTGAGGTTAAAGAGCTGTCTTATTCTAACCTGTAACTGTCCTCATGGATATCAGTTTGTAGGTAAGTCCTGTTGTCAGGAAGGTCCTGCCCACATGGACTACAAGAATTTAGTAGAGTCAGAATGCAGAAAAGGAGGAAGCTTTTGGGTTGACAATAAAAATATAAATAATATGTAACAATTTTTCCTTTAGAAATATTTCTCAGAGTAAGAGAAACACTTAATGAATATCATTGGAGCCTTCAAATATTTGTTTTTTTCCCTGAGATCCAGATGCATTATATTTACAGACAACTTTATTGTGTTGGAATTTTACATTAGAAACTGAAAATATACAATGCTTGATGAGAAATGTACTTATTATCTTGCCCATGTAATTGTAACCCCTCTGTACAGTATTTTCACAATAAAAAAACAAGAAAAATAAATAAATAAATAAATAAAACAAAAGGAAATGAAAAGCTGGTAGTCCACAGCCAATGCTGGTATTATAAATTCGATATAACCATTAAATATTTTATTGGTCAGTGTCACATATTTGCCTTTACTGTCTTTACTCACAATATTTTCCTTCCCTCTTACTATTTGTTCTTCAGAGTTCTGTTTAAAGTTTATCTGTTTATCTCTATACTCTTACCCTTTTACTGAATGCGTCTGTGGTATCAAGGGCTCCATTACACACGATCTGCCATTGTTCTCTAAATTCTCATGATATGCCTTACCATCATATCTGCTCCTGCAGGGCTCACTGCTTCTCTGAACCTCTTCCTTTATCCAGCAGGGTGATAAATTCGTCTTTAAGTTTTATGGATGTAATTTGGTGGTAGAACACTTGCCTAACATGTGCAAAGCCCTGGGTCCTTCTCTTGTTCTGCAAACCATAGAACGTAGAACAAACAAAAAAGCTTATGAGGAGGGTTAATAGGGTCAAATGAGATCAATTGTTTAAATTGCACAGCACAGCAGAGTCTGGCACACAGTAAGTACTCAGTAAACTTTAGCTATTAGTATTAATAATTGTGTAAGTGCTTAGTAACTGATAGTTTAAGTTTTATTTAAAGTCTGCCTTTAAGAGAGTACAGTCAGTTGTCAAATCAGGCGCTGGTGGCTCAAGCCAATAATCCTAGCTATTCAAGAGGCTGAGACAAAAGGAGCCACATTTGGTAGTGGCCCAGGTTGACAATTCCACAAGACTCTTACCTCCAATTTTTCAGCAAAAAAAAAACAGAACTAGAGGAGTGGTTCAAGTATGTGAGTGAAAAGGCCCTGAGCTCAAAACCAGTGTTCACACACACACACACACACACACACACACACACACACAAATTAGGTGTCAGTGTGAGGGAGCCTCAGGCTGTGGCTACAAAAGCAAATTAACTAGTTAAAACTAAAAACAGTCAACTAGTTGCTTTCTCTACATACAATTAATGGCTAGTTTGGCTGATTTGTCTGTAAGCAGTTATTGCATCTTTAGTTTTTTTTGGCCTTCAGTGTATATATATACATAATTTTCCAGAACAATAACTGCTAAGAAAATGAAGCTGAAGACAAACATCATGCCTATAAGGGATTTGGATAGAATTGCCATTTCACTTAGGAAAACAACCATTTAAACAGGTATTTAAAAAACGTGGCTTCATCATGTGATTTTTTTTTCTAATTTGATTAAATTGCTTGGAATTGTGTGTGCAGAGACAGCCTCAATGCCTTTAAATCCTGACCTGATTTCTTTTAAGTGCCAAATACACAGACCAATACTTCCTCTTTCCTCTCATGCTGCAGGGGATTTTCTGGTTATAACAAGACATGAAACAGTGGCATGAAATGCACCAGAAGTGTCTGCCTCACAGGCACTGATGTTAATACCATACATTTTCTTAACAATGTAGAGCTACTTGCGTGGAGGTCTTGTTGCCCATATTTTCACATATAGTGATCTACTCTAGATCCCATCTCACATTTCAACTCTAGAAAACGCATTCTGTTTAGGAATAGACTTCATTGACTACCTAGAGAGTAAGCACACAATTACTCCAATCTGTATAAGTATTTGACTTGGCAGCAAGGACTAAAAAGACTATGACCATTTTAGTACAGAAAATAATGCTCTTGGGACCTGAGTCAACACAGTTTCTGAAAAGGCCAATGGATAGCATATGTTTGTTGAGAATGTGACTTCCAGCAAATTCTTCAGCATAGTGGCAGGATGTGATTTATAGGTTTTGGGTCAGTTGAGCATAATATGCCAAAAGAGAGCATTTGGGGATTAAAGCAGGATAAAGACTGTTCTGTTAATGGATGCAGCTATGTCACTCCCATGACCATGAGTTGTTCCTTACTTAATCCGGGAGTTTTTTCCCCTTGCTTTGTGCAATATAGCAAATTCAGTGCTAAATGAAAAGTGTCAAACATTCTTTCTTGTTGGCTAGACACTTTGTGGTGTCTGAGATTTTGTGTTCCACCCCCTTTTACTGCCCAGGAAAATTGTCTTCCCATATTGTAGCTTTATCCTGAACAGGGTGTCTTGGGACTAAGGTGGCCTCCACTGAATCACACAGAACAGCTCTCAGCTGCTTTGTGACAGCAAGTACAAATGGGTATGATGTGTGTGTGTGCATTCCGGTGAATCATTCATTACTTGCACAATGTGTCTCTCCCCAGGCAATAGGCATAATAGCTCAGCCCCCTCAGGAATGCATGTCTGATAAATTTTACAGACTGTTACTGGAGGTTTTCAGCGTTTTTCTTTGTAAAGGCTTGAGTTTATGTGGCAACCAAATGCATAGTATAAACCCCTTTGCCAACATCCATGAAGCACAAAGACCAATCACTTTTGTTTGCAGTCTGTCATCTCCCAGAGTAAAGAATTAGGGTTTCTACAGTTCTGGCTTTAATGGTTCTCCCCCGACCACCAGCCATCTGCAGAGACATTTCCTACAGGAATATGTGCCTTAGCAAATTTTTGTCATCAGCGTCATATCAACTCAGCATTTTCTTGTCATCTTTCAGACCTTATAAACTGCCTTTGAATTGACAGCTGTCTCCAACTTGCTTAGGTAGCAATTTAGAGGTTAGCCTAATTGACCAAGGTTAAATTTTCTACTTTTCCACTAAACACAGAAATTGTGGGGTACTTTAAATTTGGGGGTTAATGCATTGTTATGTATAAATTAATCCTGCTTCACTGTAGTTTTGATCACGGTAGTAACTGGTTCACCCCAAATTGAGTGGAATATTTCTTTCACATGTTTCTAAATTCATACTAATTCATAATACCATTTTATTATGGTGTCATTATTAGGCTTTGGCATTTTCCATTAGCTTCTGATATCTAATCTCTTTTGAGTTGGTCTTTGATTGCCTGAGAAGGTACTATAGCACTATTTCTGCTTTAAATACTTCTGTTTTACTTATTATTGTACTTCTGTTGAGTCCGTATTTTCATGTGCTTAAAAAGATTCTTTTTCACACATTAAAATGTTTTACAAGATCTTTTGAAAACTGTACACTCAACAAATTTGCTAATTAAAGAGAGTTCCCCTTTCACCTCAGTTATTTGTACAATTCTTCACTATGGGTGTGCACATTTCTGATATGCAATTAAGACACACTCCAAAGTGATGTGCTTAAAGTAATAAAGAAGCTTATCCACAGCTGGCCACGAAATCAGATTTCGTAAAGTGATTAATATTTCCCTAATCTGATTACTTCATTATTATTTTTCTGTATGGTTGGAAAGTCAAGTGTCAATGAAAAGTACCTCATCACAAACATGTGGGCAGCTGGTCGACAAAGTGTATGTGCTATCTAGCAGAGAAGTCTGGTGATCTATTGCAAATTTAATATGTAAGAAATGCATTTGACAGAGTGTTGATGAATCATGTCTGTAAGCCTAGCTACTCAGAAAGCTGAGATCTGAGGACCTTAGTTCAAAGCTGGCTGGGGCAGAAAAGTATGTGAGACTCTTTTCACCAACCATCAGAAAGCTGAAGTGGAACTGAGACTCAAGTGCAGAGTGCCAGCTTTGAGTAAAAAAGCTAAGTGTGAGGGGAATGGCCTGAGTTCAACTCCCAGGGCAAGCACATACACAAAAAAGAAAAAGAAATATATTTGGACTTTCACTTATTCTCTTATGGTCAATTTAATGTAAGCATGTTGTGGTGCAAATCTGAAGCTCTGGTGGCAAATTAAGCATAGTATTTGGCCATGTCATTTCCATTCTAATTTGGGTGCTGAATATGTTAACATAGTTACATTTCCTTTCAAAGGCCAATTTTTTTATCATAAATCTACTCTTATAGTCCTGAAGAAGATTCAGTGAGTGTGGATAGCCCAATCATTTAGAACTGAAAGACCACCTCAGAATATATGTGCATATGTGCTAGAAATAAGCATGTGAAAGAGGGATATTCTGGACAGGGAATGGCTTAGTAATTTTGTTTGCTGAGTGGCTTTTGCATTCATCTGTGGTGGCCTCTTTTTCTTCTGTGGACTATAGACTCCACTTGAATAAGTGTCAAGCCTATTCTAAAGTCTTCTATAATATTTAGTATTGAAAAAAATGTATTATGGAAATATTTAAGATTGGACAGAAAAAGGATAGATGGCCAAATCCCCTCTTCATAGAGAATCATTGCCTATTGAATAACCTCTCTCTCTGTATTTCAAATACTGACACTAAAAGTAGTTTTAACTATGTCTGTATCTCTCAGAACATTTCAGACTATTTATTTAAATCATTATGCCATAACCCTATTTCTATTAACTTTAACTTTTTATCTTTTATTTTATTGTACATAACACGTATACTTTTCTGCTTTCTCATGTTTTCATTTTGTCTTTAAAGTTCAAAACATTGCTTAAATTCTCTGGTTTGGTTCATGTTTCAAGTAACTAATTTACTATTGACTTGTTGTAAAGTTAGGAACAAGATGGCTTTGAGTTTATTATATGTGTGGTGTGTCTCTTACATTTTCCTCTGCTAAGCAGTCAAATGTTGTCAAGTCAAGAAGAATCTCTATTAAATTCTACTTCCTACATTACATTAAATTCTACTTCCTGCATTTGCCTTGGAAAATAGAGTCAATGTATATCTCTTCACTCAGAAAATTTTGAAAAGTTCCCTTCATATAAGGGACTTACAAGAGAACACTATAACAATCTGAAGCTGAAAAATCACAAGCAAACACTACTATTTTGCTTGGCTAATTGTAGCATTTTCCATTATTTTTATTATGCAAATAAATATGTGTAACATTTGCAAATAATTTACCTACCCTCTGCCCCTTGGCCTGGGATTAAAGGGGTATGTTTTTTTAACACTGGTAGCATTGCTCTTGGTGTAAAACAAAGGAGTTCATAGGAGAGAGAAATATTACTGCTTCCTTTTCTTTACAAGGCATTTGAGAGGAAAATATCAACAATGTGCTAATATCCACAGCACATCATAAGATGCAAAGGATCTTGCAAGAGATTATAAGGTGACTTGAGGGTTATAAAAATGTGACAGATATTGAAGAATTTTAAAGCGCTAAAACAACAACAATGACCCGAGAGAAAAGGAAGACCTTTAAAACATATTGCAAATTATTATTCAATAAAGCAAATGTATCACTTGATACCCTCTTTGGGGTCAGTAGCAGTTGAAAGACCTGTATTGTAAACTTATACTTAAAGGTCAACAGCTGTTTTATTTCAGATATAACCTACTCCTGAGAATATTTAAGCATATTTTTATAGAAGTTATGATTACTATAGGAATGGTGGCCTATTCCTGTAAAATATCTAGGATCTACTAGAGAAGAAATACTTTACAAGGAATATTTGGCCTTATCAACCCTTGTGAAGCCAAATGGAAAATACCATCAGGTGACTGCATGCATGAAAACTGATCTGAAATTCACTTTTCTAGTATGGAACATTAGACAGAACATTCCCTATATCTTTCAGGAAATGCTGTTGCTGAGTGCTGCTCACATTCAATATTTCTTACATGCTCTGTAAGACCTGAAGTAGTTTCAGTCATTAGGCATACAATTTTGAGCTCTTCTCAATGACCAACTTTTTATTTACAAATTTTAATATATTAATGCATCTAAATTATTAAGAAATCTGGGCAAAGGAAAATGTCATGTTGCACATGCTTGAGTATCAGTAATAAAGAGAACAGACAAGTTATATGATTTCATCAAAGGAAAATTCAGAGAGGAGGCCTACACCAGCCAGAAGGAGGAAACAGATCTTAGAATCATACTACAGCCACAATTTTGTCAGTAAATGGAACAGAATGACATATAAGAAACCAGAAAGCCTTTCAAATAATGTACAGTATGTCAAAGGCCTCCCTTCCAAAGAATTCTCTACAACGTTCACAGAGTGTTTACATTAAAAGGTTAATGGCTGATATTAGATCTATTACATACTCAAAAAAGCAAGTGCATCAAGTGGAACATCAAGGTTTCCTCTTTTCCCTTTGTTATATTTAAATCAACATTTATTGAGCACACAATTGAGTGAAATGCTGCAATTAGGCTTAAGAAAATACAAAACTTTATGAAATATGCTGATCACAAACTCAGAGTATACTGGGACAGACCACTAAGAAAATTCACAGTTATAAAACCATTCAATACTATGATTGAAAGTTCAGTAGAAGGTAAGGAAGAGAATAGATGTGAAACCATTATTTTATATAGCTGTTTATTACATGTGATTAAAGCCAAAGAAAAGACCACAGAAGGAGTTGTCTCTATAATTCCATCTTTAAAAATCTGAATTGGCTAGGTAGATAGTGGAGAGGTATATTTGAATTAGCAAGAAAAAATGCACTAATGAATTAAGGGAGACAAGGATGGCTTCTTGAAGGAGCCATAGGTATGACAGTTTAGCTAACTTTGAGCGTGTAGAGGAAAAGATGACGGGCAACGATGCTAGTGAGGTAAATAAGGGCAAGATTATGAAGAAATTTTGTAAACCATAGTAAAGAGTCTGTTTGTTACCTTGGAAACAGCAGGAAACCACTGAAGAATATAGAGCAGGGAGTAATATTATCAGATTTGCATTTTAGAAAAAAATCAAACTGGCAGTTGTAAGTATTATAAGAAAGATAAGGAGTGGAACTAAAAGATTACATGGGAGGCACACAGAAGGAGGCCTCTGACTTACTTAATAACTGACAGGTCAAATGAGCGCACACAACTAGCACAAGCGTGCGCAGAATTCAGTTATGTAACCTGAGCTCCCCCAACTCCAGATCTGTAAATACATTTCAGTTTCCAAGAGATCAGGACATTTACCAAAATGTGATACTTAAAAGACATACTGAACAAGACATTGTCTATTGCTGCATTTTGGTACTTTGAAAGCTACTGAGATGCAAGGGCAATTTTCCTACTACTTTGAGGATGATATCAAGTAAGACATTGGCCTCCAACATGACCTTTGTGTCTTTCTCAAAGACAGAACCTTGATTCTTCTTATTACCTGCGGTTATTAGAAAGAATCAGGAATATAATGCTCTCTTTGAACCTTCTCTACTCAATATGAGTGTTTGAGATTTAGCTTTTTCCATTCAGAGAATGGAACAAACCATAAAATACAAACAACCTTTTAATTTCCCCTTAAATTAATTAATCAGTATAGGGCTACTGCTAGCTCAAGTAATATTGGATGATTTAGCTTAAGGAAGAGCAGGTATATCTAACTGTAGATTTACAGTTTCACTTGTGTTAGTTCTCAGCTGTATCACTGCTCACAGTTTCCTGTAGAAGTAAAATCAGAAGTTACCATTACCGGTTTTGAAATGTTGCTTGGCCTTTGCTGCAGTTAGGACATCAAACAGCTGGAAGCCTTGCCACTACAAATGGAGTAGTCACCTCTGAGGAAAGAAATGTTCCTGTGATAATTTGGCACATTTATTTTTTTCAATGCCTATGCTAGCTGACCAAAAGTGTACTCAGCAGAGTCCAGAAATTGATTTTCTTAAAACTGATAAGTAAAACATATGTATTAGTCATATAAAACATATAATTAGTCATTGCAGAGTTATAAAATGTTTCTCACAGTTTAGACATCTTTATGCATGTATTTGACATTAATTGTCTCCAATGATACTGCTGATTGGATTCTCTTATTAATATTTTGCAAGTTCAGCTCTTAATATTGACACCCCCTGGGAATTCCAACAATTTTCTCACAAAGAAACAAAGAACACATGAAGCTTCTGTATACAAGCAAATAGCATTTAGCAAGGAAGGACAATGTTGTTGAAGATAGACAAATTTTATCAGAATAGTAAAGGGAACTATAAAATCAGTCTAAGAGAGATCAATTAGTTCAATTGTTAATTTCTTTAATAGTTAATTTCTTTGCTATTGAGCCTATATTTTGGTCTTTCACTGTGATTTAATTGTGTACTCTTTGGTGTATGATTGCTTTTCATTTTGATGTTATACTCATTTGATGTTCTCAACGAAGTACAAATACAATTTAAGTATCTTCATCCATCTACAAGTCAACATTCATTGAATCTTTGAAGTAGTGCCTGACACCATGTTAACTAATGAGAATATCTTTCAATACTCACTATAAATGAAATACAATGAAATATAAAACATTTCAAATATAAAGAATCTGAGATCCAGAACCATTAAAAACACTATGAAGGCTTCATAGATTTTATATAATAGAAGAAAGATATGAGTTTAGGCAGTCTGAATATAGAGACATCAGTCTCAACATCTATACTACACTGTCTTATACATGTTATTATTTTAGTCAAAGTCAAGGTTATTAACACCCAGAAGATAGGTACTATTATTACCACAGATACTCTAATTTAAGAGCCAACATTTTATGTATTCTTAATCATTTACTCATATAAATATGTACACATGAATATTCATATTAGTCCCAAATTGGAAACAATTCAAATTTCAATCAACAGGGGAATGTGATGTGGTGTATTTATGCAATAGAACATTAGTAAATAATTAGAACAAGTAAATACACATGATGAATTTCGTACACATAATTATTAACAAATTAAGCCAGGTACAGATATGAACACTATGTAGGAACCAATTTATATAAAGTTCAACAACAGGTAAACCTAAACTGTTGAAAAATTACAATGGTAACCCTTGGAGAGATTGACTAGTAGAGGTACAAAGGAATGTTCTATGGTGATGGAATATCATTTACTGTAATTATCATGTAAGAAATACAAGTTAATACATTTGATAAAAGCCCATTGAACCAGTAAGATCTGTTCGTTTCATTCTTTACAAATTATACTTGTGTAAGCATATCAAAGGAGCAAAGAAAGAGCAAAAGCAAAAATTTAAACTTCAATATAACTTTCACATAGTTCAAATGGATAAAACATATCCAGGCCTTTATCAGAATCTATATTCCTAAGCAACTAGTTTGAGGAGTCTTGGATGGAGTGTTGATGAATTGTGGGATTCATGCAATGTGCTTAGTTACCTAGTTTTGAGTCATAGCCAAAAAGGCATCAGCAAAGGACCTTAGAAAGGGAGATAATGACATTCATAGGCCTATCCATGAGGAAATGATCATAAAGTCCTTGAGGGAAGACTCTGGCTTTTCCAGCTCTGAAATGCCAATGCATAATACCTTAGGGGACTTGCTCAAAGTGAGCAATGGAACCCAGTCAGCTGATTGGGATGTTAAATGTACAGTACTTTCCTCTGGGCACTGTGCTGTAAAAGAACAGTATCAAAATCTGGGTATTTCAGACTCTGATGCAGAACAGGGATTTTATAAACAGGCTTAGAGGTTCTAAAAGTGCTACTGGCAATTGTCCTCAATCTTTCAAAGCTTCAACCAAAAATGCTTTTAGTCCCTTTGTCTAAGACACCCTGTGCCAGCTGTTTATGTGGCTTACATCTTCATTCTTTTCAAATTCCTGCTCAAGTAATGTATCCTCATATAGGCTTGTGTAAGACAATAAAACAAAAAACACCTTATGTAAAACAGTAATTCATTATTTCTTCTTCTTTTTTGTTTTGTTGGTTGTGGGGCCTGAACTCTGGGCCTGGGCACTGTCCCTCAGCTCTTCAGCTCAAGGCTAGTGCTCTACTGCTTGAGCCATAGTGCCACTTCTGGCTTTTTCTGCTTATATGGTACTGAGGAATTGAACCCAGGGCCTCATGCATACAAGGCAAGCACTCTAACACTGAGCCACCTTCCCAACCCCGTAATTCATTATTTTTTACTGTAGTTTGCATTTGGATTTTCCATATAAACTTGGTCTCCACTTTGGCACTATTTGAAAGTAGAAGAACCTTTAATAGGTGAGGCCTAGTGGAAGGCTTTCCCGTCATTGTACCATGCCCTTGAATTGGACACTGGTACCCTTACCCCTTCCTTTTCTTTCTTCTGCTTTCTGGCTATGAAGAGAGAAGATTTTTTTCTACCATGCCCTCTGGTCATGATGGTCCCCCTTTCCACAGGGCTAAGTTATCATAGATTGGACCTCTAAAACTTATGCACCAATATAAATCTTTCTTCCTTATAACTTGATTCTTTCAAATATTTTTAAAGTATCTAAAAGTTTTCCTTTACTTTTGCTTTATTATTTTTTGTAGCTCTTAAATTATGGTACATAGTTATTGATTCATTTGATAAGCTTTGCCTCAGTTCATTAGATTATAAACTTCTTGTGGACTATGACTTTATTTTGCTCAATTTTTTAGATTATAAATTTCTTGTGGACTAAGATTTTATTTTGCTCACTACTGTGTCCTTAGTACATAGAACAGTGTTTCACACATAGAAGTTGATCAGTACATTTTGTTGCCAGTCCTAAGGCTTGAACTTGGGGCCTAGAAGCTGTCCCTGAGCTTTTAAAAAATATTGTAAAGATGATGAACATGGGGGAGGTTTACAGTTACATAAGTAATGAGTGCATTTCTTTCAAGCATTGTTACCCCCTCCTTCATTTTCTCCTGCTTCCCACTCCCAACTCCCCTCCTCCAAATTGTAAATTTCATTTCCAACATAGTCTCTAGCAAGTATCATTATTGCATCAGTTCATCCTTTGTCCTGATGTTTCTGTGATTCCCTTTCCCTTCCATGGATCAGATAAGCTTATATACAAGACAAAGGGTACAGAAAAGTAAAACAGAAAAAATATAAATAACTGCATACAGGACAAAATAAGAACATCTTCTTTCCAATTCTTGGAGTTCATTTTGAAATGCTTCATTATAAATGGTACTATGTACTTAGCAATTGGGCTATTGTGATCCCCTGCTAAGAATATCATAGACATATTCTAGTTATTACAAATAAGGGAAACCATGAAACCTATATTTCTTTGGTCCTGGCTTACTTTGAGACTAAATATAGAGCTCCCCTAAGACCCAGCAATTCTACTCCTAGGCATGTACCCAAATGATCACAAACAAGACCATACTAAAGCTGCCAGCACACACATGCTCATTGAAGCATTATTTCTCATAGCTAATATATGGAACCAACCCAGATGTCCCTCAGTAGATGAATGGATCAAGAAGATGTGGTCTATATATGCAATGGAGTTCTGTGCTTCCATCAGACAGAATGACATTGTCTCTGACCTTTTCTGTTCAAGGGTAGTGCTCTACCACTTGAGCCACAATTCCACTTACAGCTTTTGTAAAATAGTTAATTGGAGTTAAGAATCTCACTGACTTTCCTGTCTGGGTTGGCTTCAAACGAAAATCCTCAGATCTCAGCCTCCTAAGTAAGTAGAATTATAGGTGAGAGATACTAGCAATAAGTATTTTTTAAGTAACACATTGAGAAATAAAGGACAAGAGAGGAAACAATGCAACAGCGGTATACATAAGGCAATATGTTGGAAATTACATGTACAACTTGGGGTGTTTGGGGGGAGGGACAGTAGGACAAAAATGAGGGAAGGGTAACACACGACAAGAAATGTACTTATTACCTTACTTATGTCACTGTAACCCCTCTGTACATCATCTTGACAATAAAAAGTAACACATTAAATTGTGTAGATCAAAAGAAAATAGTCCAATAGACAAAAACAAAGTTATAGTAAAGCCACAGACACAATCATGTTTATTCCAGCACTATTCACCATAGCCAAGATAAGGAATCAGCCCAAATGTCCCCCCAATAGATGAATGGATCGAGAAAATGTAGCATATAGGCACAATGGAATTTTACTCATCCATTAGAAAGAATAATATTGTATCTTTTATAAGAAAATGGAAAGATTTGGAAGAAATATTAAGTAAGCCAAATCCAGAGAAACAAAAGTTTCATGGTTTCCCTCTTTTGTGGTAGATAGAATGTGCCTATAAATCTCTAAGTAAGTTTGCAAGTAGTTACAAATGAACTGACTGAAGTATAATAGACTCTTGGAGAGCTCAAATAGTATAGTCTTTTAGAAAGACAAGATGAGAGCCTACCAAAATCAGCACCAGGAAATGAGTATATGCAAGGTAGGACCCATAAGAGAGGGGTAGGTTAATGAAGGGGGGAAATGCAGTCAAGAAGTCATAGTATATGCCACAAAATTGAGAAAAATCATATTAAGTGAAGTAAGCCAGACCCAAAAACATGGGATTCATGCTTTCTCTCATTTGTAATAATTAGTATCTGACTAGGATAGTCCTAGAAGAGGATCATAATAGCTCAATAGCTATGTGCACATGACCATATAAGATGATGCTAATTGAAATGAACTCCAAGATATGGAAACAAGAGGTTTGTGTTGTTATTGTTTTTAATGTACTAGGTGAAGTTATTTCTTTTTTCTTTCATTCTTTTTTCTATAGTCTAAGCCCTGTTGTTTCTGTATTTGATTTCAACACCCTGTGTATTGGTGTATTGTATGTATATATTTCTGAATTAGGGAAGAGAAGGGGAACAACAAAATGGTGAGACAAAGGACAAAGGGCAAACCAATATAACATCAATACTCCAATAGTTATAAGACAATATGTTAGAAATGAACTTTACAAATTGGGGGGAAGAAAATGAGGGAGGGGTAACTGTTCTATAAGAAATGTAGTGAAGTAAGTCAAGCCCAAAGAAACATAGGTCCCATGGTTTCCCTTATTTGCAATATCTAGTATATGTATGAGTCAAGCAGAAAAGGTCAGATAAGGTGATGTTAGGAAAATGAACCCTAAGATATGTATTTAAATATTTTTTTCTTTCATGCATTTGTTTCTAACGCATTTATAAGATTATTTCTTTGTTGCTTTGTATGTCCCTCTCCCACAGTATAACCCCTGCTTTCACTGTATTTGATGTTGGTATAATTTGTGGAGGGGAAGGGGAAAAGCAAGTCGTTTAAATAAGGATACAGGTGACCCGTTGCAACAATGAGAAGTACAAGTTGTCATGTCGAAAACGAACTTTACAACTTTGGTGGGGGGGGGGGGAGATTGAGGGAAGCCTGGGGCGGGGGAGGGGGGGAGGCTGGGAAGGGATGGGAAGGGTAAACAAAGGAGGAGGCTACAATGCTTGATAAGAAATGTACTCACTATCTTGCCCATGTAATTGTAACCCCTCTGTACAGTATTTTCACAATGGAAAAAAGAAATGTACTCACTACCTTAGTATGTAACTCTAACCCCTCTGTATATCACCTTGACAATAAAGTTTGAAAAATTGAGAAATATGAGGTATGTCCAAGGTGGGTGATAATGTTAAAGGGAGTGACACTGATCAAAAGACACTGATCAAGGGGCTTTGTTAAATGGTGCCTCCTTTGTACAACTGCTTAAAGATACTTAAAAAAACATAGTACAACGAATTTATCTAAAAATAATGAACAATGATGAAGAATTTGAAATAGAAAAGAAAAATAAATAAAATACTGTTTTATCCCATGAGGAACAAGGCTTGGCTCTTATATAGCACAAGAATATATGAATATTTGTGCCTAAAATTAGTATATAATGTTAACACTAAATTCTTATTTTACAAATGCCAAATTATTTTCTAAAATATACTCATTGCAACTAATAAAACTAATTTATCATCAAATAGTAAGGGCCTGGTTATTGAGGCAAATTGAGATACCTTCTAGTTGTGTATTTTTCCTGTCTGTACCACAAGGTTCAAATAGTCTGAAGAATGAAGGCGTATGTTCCAATTTATCTTTATGATAGGAGCAGAAAGTGGCACTTTTCTATGTGTTGACATCTGTCAGATCTAGTGTCCTTTCATTTGGAAAGAGATCAGTCCTTAATGTGATAGAGGATTATCCTCTTTGCCACCCATAAGCCAGCTTTGATCCCTCTTATCTCTCTTCCAGAAAGGGTGGCACCAACTCATCATTTCTTTAGTAATTTTCAGGGTTCCAAACAAGACACTATTTTAAGTACAGTCCTAGCTACTCACCCACTCACATATGTGGCTGTTTTAGTCCCTTGAATCTTCTCATATTTTCTGGAATGAAATATCTGAGTATCATATACATTTGGGATAATAAAATGTGATACTAGCAGTAAAATACATAGTCTGATTTTTTTCTTCTATAATACAGTCCTTCTGGACACAGGATAGGTTCAATTTTTCTATACAATCAGAATGTAGATTCACTTAATAAGCAAGACCATATCAAGGTTCAAACTTACTAGCTTCAGTGTCAGTATAAGTGGTCAGTTCATTTTAATTCAGTCCGACTAACATTTAATGAACTCTTGCTGCATGCCAGACACTGTGCTAGCTAAAGAGATAAAAATACCAATACAACCTCTGCCCTCATGGAGAATATAGGCCATAAATACATAGTCTGTAACTAAAGGTATGACGCGTAATATAAATGAGGAAATTCAGAGAACCATAGGTACAAACAGCATGGAAAAAATAGTATAAGACCAGGAAGTGTGTCCACAGGGAGTAAATATTTACCCTGAAACATGTGATATAATTGAAAGTTAGACATGGACACATTGAAAATGATTGATTGTTTAGGCATCTTTTTTGTTGTTCTGGCATGCATACTAGTCTGTATTCTTGCAGATAACAAAGACCTGGGACTACAAAAATTTTTATGCTCTGATTGAATTTATTCAAACATTCAACAAGTAAAACACTGTTGTTGGACTAAGGAATATAGTAGATAATATAGGTAATCAAAGCTTTGAAATAGGAAGGAGTTTAAGTATCTAGTAGAAGGAGGACACAATTCATTATTAAAATCAGTTACTGATTTTTATTGAAAATTTTATATTGAAAATGAAATATAGACTAGAAGATTTTGGTCTTGATTATATAAGTGACATTTGAGCTGAGGTATGAATTACAAACAGACAAGTAAGTTATGGAGAAAGACCATCCCAGGAAGAGGTATCAGTAAAGACAAAAGACCTAAGACAGGGGAAAAAACAACTTCACGAGCTTAGGGTCAGATAAGCCTCCGTAAATGAGTGATAGTGGGCAACAGGAGAGAATAGAAGGATATGGGGTAGACAGGAATTGGTTCATATGTAATTTTGTGAATTAATAAATTTTTATACTATATGAAGAGAATTATCTAGAAATTCACTAATATGAAAACAACTGTTCACATGTGCCTATTAAACACTTCTAATGTAGGTGTTCCAAAATGAAATATACCAAGACTTACTATGAAAGTAGCATGTAAAATGTTTCACTGATAAGTTTATGAAAGCTAAATATTGTAATGATAACATTTTGTGGAATATTGGGTTAAACTAAATGTTTGTTTTACCCATTTCTCTATATTGTTAGTGATATGACTGTGAGAAAATATATGTACTTGACTCACATTTGTGTCTCACATTATATTTCAACTGGACAACATTTCTTTGGAAGATTTTAAGCAAGAATGTGATATGAGATTAGTTCTTTTCAATGTGTTATTGTTTGGAGAAAGAATTTGAAGAAGGTAACACTTAAATATTTAAGAGGTTCACACAATAGTTAGAAATTTATAGTGGTAGTTTTGACTAGAATAATGGTAGTACAACTATGTATAAATTTAGTATTTAATGACATAGAAAGACATAGAAATTGAGGATGGAAGTCAAGCATTTTGCATTAGAGGTCTATAATGTAAGATACTTGCTAAATATCCTAACAAATGTGTCATGTGGGCAATTCAACTTAAGATGAAATTTGGGGAAGATGTTACAATGATATATAAAGTCAGGGCTGGAGGCATGACTCAAGAGGTCAATTGCCAGCCAAGCAAGCAAGCCAAGCAAAACTGAGACCCTGAATTGAAACCTTAAGTCCAGCCCCCAAAATTAAAAAGATAAATGATGTGGAACTGGGTGGAAAAAAACAGCCATAATATTCAGTGTATATATGTAAGAATGCAAGTAAGAAAATTGAAGGGATAAGTAGGGTTGGGAGAGATTGGGGAGAATGATGAAAGAAATAACATGGATCAAGATGCACTGTATTCATAAACAGACATGTTGAACTAAAACCCCTTTGTATCATTACTTGAAGAATTAAAAATGATAATAAAAAAGAAATTACTGTGCAGCATTAGTAACACATGCCTGTAATCCTAGCTATTCAGAAGACTGAGATCTGAAGGAATTCCTTTTGAAGCCAGCCCAGGAAGAGAAATCTGAGTAACTGTCTCCAAAATCACCAGCAAAAACCTTGTCTGAAAGCATGACTCAGGTGGTAGAGCAGAGTAGAGCAAGCAAGCCAAATGATTGCATTATCCTGAGTTCAAAAAAGATTCATAATTGTATAGGTTTAAATACCATCTTTGGGGATAGTCTGTCACACAGTAATAGTTGATAGAAGAAAGAAGAGGCCAAAGACAGAGGCTAGGTAATGTCACCATAAAGAACTGGAACTCAAAAGGAGACTCCACCAAATAAGATAAAGAAGGATTATCTGGTGAGTTATGAGTAAAAAAGGAATAGATAATACAGAAGTTAAATGTAGAATGTGTTACTGTAAGAAGAGACTAGTCAACTAAGTTATGCTTTTCAGAAATCAAGGAAGAGCAAATTAGAGAAAGAACATTCTATACAGCAAGTATTATAGTTTATATATAAAATGGCTCCTATAAGTTAATGAGCTATATGATGGCTCCTATAAGTTAATGAGCTAAATGCTTGTTCCTTAGCTGGCAGTGCTATCTGGGGAGATGGTAGGGTCTATTTGGAAGAAGTAGGAGAGTGGAGTATGCCTTTGAAGGTTATACCTGTTCAGCCATGTCCTTTCTTTTCTCTCTGATTCCTGTCAGCCATGAGGTAAGTAGCCTCTGTGGTTGTGGTGTTTTTCCTCACCAGAAACCCAGAATCAACAAAGCTATGGAATGTGAGCTGAAACTATGAGCAAAATAAATCCTTTTCCCTGAACTTGTTCATAGTCAGACAAAAGGTCTGACTACTACAGAAACGTAGAGATTATTGGTCTTATTTCAATGGTGGCAGCAGAAGCCTACTGTAGTAAGAAAAAGGAGATCGTCTTGCAAAAATGGAGAGATGGTGAATATCATAACTCTGAAGAAGATTTGCTTTCAGAAAAAAAGAATGAGAGATTAGCTAAAGAAAGTTATAGCAATAAAGAGAAATTATTTTGGATGTGTTTTATCAAAATAGGAGCTATCAGATGGAAGTTTTCCATAGAGGGATAGGATTACCCAAAAGAGCAAAAGGAAAGCTGCAGCAGTAATGTCTTCAGAAATCTCAATAAAGTTCTTCAACTGGAATGTGCATACATTACTCATTGCAGCAGTAGAAGGCAAAAAATGTGGCAACAGTTTATGTGTATATGAAGTGGGGGAGAATGGGTTGAGGAAGAGAGGAAAAGAGCAGACAAATGAGCTATTACAGCTGGTTTGAAATAAGGGAAAGTGTGAACTATTTTTTTCAAAGTGAAAAAATAAACATACGAGGGTGTAGGGACATCCTCAGGCAATGTTTTGTGGCATTTTAGATTCATAGCTTCACATTTAATCTGAGACTGATCTGGACAATTTTGTGGTTTTCTCCAGTAATATATAGAATTTACAGAAGGGATTAATTTGCATAGTTTAGGTCACAGAAAATATTTGATTACTTTATGTTACATTATGCTAACTTTTTCTGGTCTGTTAAGCATTGGTTTTAGTGTACAAGTCTATTACAACAGAAATGTATATGATTCTTTTCAGGTATCCTATGTTTCTCTACACAGTGGTACACATATTGTGTGACAAACAGAGTATGGACCAAAGTTTAGCCCAAGATTGCTTTAGTTCTAATATATTCTAATAAATTCCATCCCCCATATTTATAAAGCAAACATTTAATTGCATACTTGGTATTTCCAACGTCCTACTTCATCTTTTAACACTTAGTCTTACATTTCATCATTTTAATTACCTCTCCCATTCACACCATTTCTTTCCTTTACACATAACACTTTGGGTTTTTCAGCTTGGCCTATCTTATGCAACATGATGTTGTTCCAGCATATAAATGACACTTTATTACTAGGTACCATTCCATGGTATATATAATTTTCCTTATTTTCTTTATCCACCTATCTATTGTTGGTCACTTTGATTTATTCCGCCATATGGCTATTGTGAACAGAGAGGCAGCAAGCATCTGTGTGCAGGTATTTTTTGATATATCAATTTATAGTCCTTTACACCATGTCCCAAAGTGGTATGTTAAGGTCATTGTGTCTTAATCTTTTGAGTATCTCTGCTTCTGTTAGCTCTTCTATCTCTCCTCAACTTTTGCTTTCTTAATTTACTTCTGAATTTGAATAGATTTTAATTTTGGAATATGCTTTCTAAGCAATACTTTTATTAATACTTATTCAAAGTTCCTTTTGGCACGTTATTTTCTTAAACTAGACCAAACTCCAGAGGAAGTGTATATATCACTCATATATAATTGCAATTAGGAATCAATTTCACATTGGTACTTATAGATTTGTTTCAATTGGTTATTAGTGACACAACTGAAAATGGGACAACATAAAGGTAGGCATAAACTGAAGATAACTCTGTGGGTTTGGGGTTTGCTTGACTTCTAAGGAAATATTGATCTTACCTGTAGTATTCTATAAGTATTCATCATACCATCATTAGACTCCAGTCTCACTGTTCAAAAACTATTAATGATGATTTCCCTAGTGACCCTGTGTCTTTTCTAAAGAAACATTCTCATGTAATCAATAGCTATATTGATTGACATACAAAAAAAACCCCTAAATTTGAATTAAGAAACTTTTTGAAATCCTGTCAAGCAGGTCTACCTCTTACATTTTTAAATATTCTAAATATTGAATATTATATGAAAAATGAGCCTATTACTGACATCAGTCAATCTAGTCCCAAGGTGTTATACAAGGTCCATTGAACTACATGCTGATTAAAACTAAATTATAGTTATTAACCACAAGAATCTTACAGTATTGAACTCCAGCTGTAATGAGAAGCCTGATCTGCCCCCTCTCTCTGCGTTCAGCCCACATAGAAAGGACATTGTTCCAGTAAATATGAACATGGTCCTTAAACAGAGGAAACAGAAAGTTAGTGTTGCCTTCAGCCTCTTGCTTTGTCCTCATGACCAAATCCTTGCCTGTATCAAAACAGAAGTAACGGGGTTGGGAAGGTGGCTCAGTGGTAGAGTGCTTGCCTTGCATGCATGAGGCCCTGGGTTTGATTCCTCAGCACCACATAAGCAAAAAAAAGCAGGAAGTGGTACTGTGGCTCAAGTATTAGAGCACTAGCCTTGAGCTGAAGAGCTGAGGGACAGCGACCAGGCCCAGAGTTCAGGCTGCATGACTGGCAAGGAAAAAAAAAAAAAGTAACTAGGTTCCCATTTCTTTTATACTTTTTCTCTCCTTTACCCCGCACTCAACAATGCCAATTAATCTGCTGCTGCAAGGTTAGCACTAACAATTGGCCATAACCACCTTTAGAGATGTCCTGTGATGTTACTGAACACTGAATCTTCTTGAAGTCAACTGCCTTTGTGACTTGACTTCTTAACACTGCCTTCCACTGTAATCTAAGAAGAATGTCTGTACCACTCAGGTGAATATATCTAGATTCTAGAATTCTGGGCAGTCCTTTTCAGCTCGACTCTATGCATAGTTTTTTTGTTTGACATAGTTAATCAATATGATTATCTACAAGGAAAGTGGCCTTTATGAGTCTCAACATGTTTCATTTATTACAGTGTGTCTGTCCTGTCTCTATCTGAAGCTTTCTATGTAAACCATTTTAACCAGAAGATGATGAAATGGTTTAATGCTTAAATTAAACAGACTCAAGAATAATTATGACCTAAAAACAAATGCATTTGACAAATGTTGATTCTGAGTAGAAAGAACTTAGCAGGTCAACTAGGCATCTGTCAAAACGAAGTTTGGTGACTACAGTTCTAACCATGAGATATTAATAAAATACACCCAGCAATGTAACAAGGACACTGTAAAGGGCTTTCTTATTACACAGTAGGTAAACTCAGGGGAGAGAACAGAAGCAATTCATAAGCTCAGGTTTGCATATGAAAGGACTGAAAGATGATGTGAAAGTAAGGGGATTCCTGAAGTGAACAGAAATCAGAATCTAGTTAGGTTGGTAATTGGGACCAAAGTAAAAGCAAAGGGGGTAAAAATAAAAGTGATGAGTTTCTGCAGAACGAATTTGGGAAGATTGCAGTAAGAGCTGTGTGAAATTGAATGACTGCAAGCAGGAAACAGCACAGAATAGAAATGCAAAGCATTAAAGTTCCTTCAATAGGGTCCTGAGGTTTCTGCCTGTCATCTACCAATAAAAATAATAGGAACTAAAGAGACCTTCTATGTCAGGCGTGCTATATGCAAAAAAGCATGGCAGGACAAAGGGAGATCTTTTCAAGGAATAAAACATTAAGTTTACAGGGAGACAGGAAAATATCACAGAACAAATTTGAGTGTAAAATAAAGATAAGCCTGACAAAAGAAGAGAATGAAAAGAAGAACTAACATATATAAGATACACTGAAAGTCCATCCATTTCACAATTTTTGCTTTTCTCAATGCTAGGCAGACACAAACTCCACTTAAATAATACCTTTTGTGATACAGAAGTTGTGCCTTACATATAAGGAAGTCTCAGAAGAAGGTCTTAGAATCATTTGGGAAGTCCCAAAATTTGAATGTTTTAAATTTTGTAAATGATGGTCTAAAAACTCTCTGGGAAAGAAAATTGTAAACCTTATGTTTATAATGGTGACATTTGTATTGTTTATATAATACTTCCCTTTTCATATTTTAAGATTCTATGAATGATGTCCTTTTAAAAGTATTCTAGGGGAAGAAAAACATTAAAGAAAACTTTGTTTTATATTGTTACAGAACCCTGACAAGTTCAGGGTAATGTTCTTTAAACACCCTATCTATCATTTATAGTACTTGAGATCCTATGTAAAATTTCTAAGGTTTTACATAACACTAATTTTAAGTCATTATTGTAATCAGTAAAGAAATACATTGTTGTGTCCTGGTGGCTCACACCTGTAATCCTAGGTATTCAGGAGGATGAGATCTGAAGATCAAAGTTTGAAGCCAACCTGGGCAGGAAAGTCTGTGAGATAATTATCTCCAATTAACCACCACCAACCAAAAAACAGAAGTGGAGCTGTGTCTCAAGTGGTAGAGTGCTAGCCTTGAACAAAATTGTTCAGGGACAGCTCCTAGGCCCTATCTTCAAGCCCCAGGACTGGAAAAAGCAAAAGAAAAACAAAAATCAAAACAGAAATAGATTCATCATGTAAAATATTAGTAAGAATGGAGGAGATATGATCTGTAGAATTTCTAAATGCCTTTTTGCCATTGTAGTTATATCAGCGTTGAACAGGAAAATCATCCACAATATAGTTAAATTATTTGTACTCTTTCAGTGTCTCCTTAATATAGAATGCACATCTGTTTTAAATCCACATCGAACATATTACTTAATTTCTATTACTGTGCATTACTTTAGGTGTCCAGTAAAAAATGAGAGTGAAATCTGAGATGAACTCTAAAATTAATGAGTCATCCAAGAATTGACAGTAATTTGGATAAAAGTTTGAATATTTAATTATCACCCAAAATGTAGATTCTGAATTTCATTCTAGTTCCATATACTTCTTAAAATACTAAATGTTTAGGATTTTACATTTAAGAATTTGCTTTCATATTATGCTATGATTTGTGTCCTTCAAAGCTCATATCAAAATTTGATTGCCCCTGTGATGGTTGTAAAGCATTGGAGCATTTGAAGGTAATTAGGTCACTGAAAATATAATGCCACTGAAGAACTAATGGGTTGTCATGGGATGAGTGACTTCTTCCTGTTGTGGGATGAGATTAATTACTATGACACTGCGTTGCTACAATGTGAGAACACCCTTGGTTTCTTATCTTATGTTTACTTGTTTAGCCATTCACCTTCTGCCATACTAGGACTCCCCACCAGTACTCCTACACTCTTGGGCTTTCAGTGTTCAGCAATTTTTCACATGTTTAGGTTATGTTTTATCCATGTCTCTGTCTCAGTCTCTCTCCCTCTTTCTGTCTCAGTCTTGCTCTCTCTCACACACATACACATCAAAAATTTAAAGAAAGATTATTTTATTCTCTGTATACTGTTCCATAATTTCCTTCCCCATGTTTCAACTTTCCTGGTGTAGGTTTCTATTTCTATTGGCATTGCTGATCTATAACTCAGTCTCTTGGCAAGGATGGAAGAAGGAACAATTCTTTGTACTTCATTACATTGCCTGTATGTGTTCTAGATGATCTACCAAAGAAAGGCAACCATTTACTATTCCAGTTGAATGTCTTGCTATCTTGCTTTCATATCTCTCTACTGGTAAAGTGGTTTTCATACTCCACGTAATAGAAAAGGAGAGATATATGGATTTCAAATGATGAATGACTTGGATAAGAAGCTTGAAAGGTGGGTGGAATATTATGTAAAATAGTGGAGGAGGGGAGGTCAAAGCTGGTAGCTGTATTTCAAAGTCATATTAGTAATGACTAATGTCTTTAACATGAAAATAACTTCATTCTTAGGTTATAATAGGTTGAATTTGTGGTAAAATTGATGAATAGCTCTTAGAGAAATCAGTTATATAATTTCATTTTTGTTGAAATTGTACCCATATTTAACATTGAAAATGATGCTAAAGTGAAAAATTTTGAAGATCATGTACCACTCAAAGTCCAGGTATGCAATTATTTGTATCAATTCATATTTGCATGAAATGCTAAAAGTGTACTGAAGGATGAAACTTCTGAGGAGACCCTAAATCTTATTTCCACCCAGTTAATATGGATCTTGTGGTACCTCTATTCCCAGTGATTAATGAAATTTGTCTTAAAAAGGTATACACTATACCTGTCTTTTACATATTGTAAGATTTCATCTACAGAATGTGAGATGATATTACTAATTCAATTTACACATTTTGTTCAAGGTTAAAACGCTGTTGTCTCTGAATGAGGCAGGAGAAGAAAACTGCTTTATTTAATGTTAATGGAAAAATTTTACCTGTGAAATACCTCCAGAATGCTAAATTAAGTCAGATATCCATGCATGTATTTCACTCCCTTTACCTTCTATTCCCTTGGTTGATATACCTTCTCTGGATACTTCTCAGAAATTATTTCAATATCATGTTCAAAGAAGGTATACAGACAGATCTGAACATAATTATTTCAATCTTATCAGGAAAATCTGCTTCCAACTCTGACTGTCCGTATATGTTAGAAACTAAATAAAAAGAGGGAGAGAGGTTTTGCCTTTTGTGTCCTTGTACACTACCTCACACAGGATAGTGATGAATGAGTTTCAATGATGTCAGTCTGAAATAGCCAACATAGATAACACTTGAGATTACTCCACAAAGTATGTTATACGCCTGTATGAGAAACATCACAATTAAGCCCATTTTTATGCAACTAATGCAAACTAATAAAGTTTTTAAAACTTAGCTGTCTATAAACGTGTTTATGTCTGTGGTCCATTTGACAAACAATAGAAACTCCTGGGAGATTATAAACAAGAATCACAGGCTCCAGCACAGACTTTCTCAAACACAATGTGAATATGAATACAATCTTCCTGATATTTTATGTGCTGTAATGCATGTGAAGCACTGTTCTATCATATTAGGGGTTATACTTCGCTAATTTTTACCTTAAATTCTTCTATGTTTCTCTTTTTTGTATGTTCCATTTTCTTTTGTTGCTTATGTTCTAGACCTACTGTTACACCATTCTAGTTTGCTGTATAATACCTAGTTCCACTAAAATACTTTGAACTCTAAAAACACAGTCAACATCTAATGATCTCAGTTTTGTTACCAAGCTTTATTAAAACTACATTAATTTGAATAAGGTAGAGAACTTTTGGCTTTCTCAAGATTAGGCTCTGTAGACCAAGTTTGCATTTAATTTCTCTCAAATATCAAAGATTACAATATTATTACCTTTAGGTAATGAGCAGAGTTTTGGTAGAGAAACAGAATCTCCAGACAATGATTTCTGATTCTCCTCTCTGTGAAATTTTAGTCTCATTCTGAATAGTTAAGAGACAAGACAACTAAAGGAAATTCATTCTGAGGTTACAGACACATATGGAATTTTATCTTTATCTAATGTGGAATTTTTCCATGTTTTGTCTCTCTAAAAGCCAAGGTGCTTCAAACTTTAATGAGATTATATGATGTATTATCATCATTTGCAAATGCAATTATCAACTATGATTAATCCTGTTCATTTTGAGAACCTGTAGTAAATGTTATTTTCCCTTTTTAGTGGGTATTTATGTTGCTCTTGATGAACTTTGATCAGAACTACTGCAGAATGAAGGGGAAAAGAGAATGAGATACATGGAATAAAGTATTTTATGCCTCACTGCATATGGGCCTTTACATAAACCTGAGAGGAAATGTCTCCTAGAAAATTTTAGTCTGTGTCTAAAACGAATGCCACATTAATACTGGATGTTTAGCACTGAATTAAAACTTACATTTTAGGGTTTTGGGGGTTTTTTTTGGCAGCATTGGGGTTGAACTAAATAAACTGCAGTTGGTCACTCACTCCACTGGGCCACATCTCCAGCCCTGAGTTTTGCTCATTATTTTTCAAACATGGTCTCACTTTTTACCCAGGTATATGGCTAGGTAAGATACAGCATTGTAAAGTTTATTAATTAAAGTAGTATCACCTCCTTTGTGACTATTACTGTTGTAGAACAACCATGTAGGCCTTACATTTTAAAGAAGACACAGACCTTTAGCCCTGCAGTCTCAGCCCTATTAAAGAATCAAATAGTAAATTCCTGGTAATTGCTCAATGCTCTTAACAGTAAACATTATTCCACTAGATTACAGATCAGTTTATCAATTATTGGACAATAAGATTACCTGGATCTCTGGCCAGGTGCTGGAGGCTCACACCTATAATCCTAGCTACTCAGGGTGCTGAGATCTGAGGATCACAGTTGGAAGCCAGCTTGGGCAGAAAAGCTCCCTTGAGATTCTTATCTCCAATAAACTACTCAGAGAAAAGCTGGAAGTAGTGCTGTGGCTCAAGTTGCGGAGCATTAGCCTTGAGAATAAAGAGGCCCAGGGACAGCACTCAGTCCCTGAGTTCAAGCCCCAGGACTGGCAAATAAAAAAAAAGATTATCTGGATCTCTAAACCAAGAACAGATTGGGTTCAACTTTTCCTTCTCTGCCAACATACAGAGAGGTTAATCAAAGTCCTCATTAGTTACTTTCCAAGTTAACCAAAGACCTCATTAGTTCCTTTCCAAGAGGAATAGGCTAAATTTCTATGGCTTGGGATAAGTTGTTTAGAACCCAGACTAACAAAGTTTACTATTTAATCTACTTATGCAAGAGGATCAGCCTGTGTGTTGTATAAAGCCTCTGAAAGTGTTTGATACATGACAGAGAAACATATGCCTCTTGTATACTTTTCAGTGACTACCCCAGGCCTTCTGCATTGAACTAATAATTTTGTATGGACTGCAAATGATATTACAAATAATTAAATGGTCCTTGACAGGAAAAAAATCCCCTCATTCCTGTATCTCGTCAATCTTAAATATACCACCCATTTCCCTGCACACTGACTAGTGATCAAATCATTGCTAATCAGTGGAAGTTTAGTGAGAATGAAATGTATGAGCTCATATTGTAAAGGAAAGAGAAGTAGCAATGAGCATTCAAGGAGGCCTACACTATGCATTCTAGACTTCATATGGGTTGGGCTGAAAAGCAAGTGTATATCATACATGTAAATGAGTAATGTTGATTTTGTTGATAAAACTTTGAAAATGAAGGCTGGGAGCACATTATTACAGATGAAATGGAAGGTGTTGTCCTAGGCTTTCAAAATAAAAGACATATCATCAGTTGCAAGTATGAAAGAGATAAAGTTAAGTTGTGTAAGGCTTCAAAACAAGAGTGACAGAACTTTGAGTAATCAGACTTGTTTGACTTGAAATTATTATTTTTTCAATTACGCAAGTGGTGAGATGGAGATAGGATATACCACTGTTATCTCTTTGTTATGTGTAACTTTCCAACACTGAACTTTTAATAAGAGTGTTTCTTACGATGTTCTTACGGAAACTTCTATTGACTACTCTAAAGAAGTTTAGCCTGGAAGTCCATACTCTCTGTAGAAACTATCTAAATTATTTTTAATTGTTTATTTTTACTTTATAGATTATACAAGATTTTCATCCCCATCTTGTTCTGTAAGGGCCTCATATTGTTTTACAAAGTGATTTTTGTCATCTTTTATGTAGAGTTTTATTTTTGTTTTTAGTTGATTTATAAGGGCAAGTCAGTCTCAAGAGTGAATGATGAATTGTGTATTCATAAGCTTCCTTGAAAATCTGGGCACATCCTTTTAACCTATAAGTGCCAATTTTACATAGAACTAATAGAGGTATTTTTTCCCCAAAACAACAATATACTGTTATATCCATTTCCTCCTGTTTTATCACCTGCTGTGGTGCAATTTTTACTCTCATTCTATCATAGACTTTGAGAGTTTTATTTATATGCATGTTATGGTGATTGATAACAGCCTGAAAAAAAATTGTGCCAGTTCTGGGACTTGAACACAGGGCCTGGGAGCTATTCCTGAGCTTTTTTTTGCTCAAGACTAGTGTTCTACCACTTGAGCCACAGCTGCACTTCTGACTTTTATGATGCTTACTTGGAGATAGGAGTCTCATGCTTTCTTGCTCTGGCTGGCATTGAACACTGACCCTCAGATTTCAGCTTTCTGAGTAGTTAGGCCTTACAGGAATTAGCCACTAGCACACAGCAAGGCTGTACATTTTTTTTAATTTTAAAATTTTATTGTCAAGGTGTAGTACAGAGTGGTTACAATTACATAAGTAGGGTAGTGATTACATTTCTTGACTAACTTGTTACCCCTTCCCTCAATTTTCTCCTTCTAAGACTACATTCTTTTACATTTAAATTTTTTTTATTTTATTGTAAAGATGCTGTACAGAGGGGTTACAGTTATATGAGTAAAATAATGAATACATTTCTTGTTGGACATTGTTACTGCCTCCTTTGTTTTTCTCCTACTATCCCTTCCCTCCCCCACCCAGAAGTTGTAAATTAGTTTCCAACATAGTGTCTTATGAGTATCATTGTTGCAATGGGTCATCCTGTGTCCTTATTTCAGCATTTTGCTATTCCCCTTCCCATCCCCAAATTAGATAATTGTATATACAAGATGCAGGGTACCAAAATCAAATACAGGGGCCACAGGGGATATACCACAGGGGTAAGAACATACGAAAGAAACAAAAAAAAATCACATAGTACATTTAAAACAACAACAACAAAGAAAAACCCTTGTGTACATATCTTGGGGTTCATTTCATTTAGCATTATCTTATATTGTCATATGTACATAGCTATTGAGCTTTTCTGCTCATCTGATAAGATTCTCCTAGATGTATACTAATTATTGCAAATAAAGGAAATCATGGGACCTATATTTCTTTGGGTCTGGCTTACTTCACTGAATATTATTTTTTCCAAGTCTTTCCATTTCCTAACAAACGGGTCGGCATCATTCTTTCTGATGGAAGCATAGAATCCCATTATATATATATATATATATATATATATATATATGTATAATTTTCTTGATCCATTCATCTACTGAAGGGCACCTGGGTTGGTTCCATATCTTAGCTATGGTGAATAATGCTGCCATAAGCATAGGTGTGCTGGTAGCTTTAGTATGGCCTTGTTTGTGATCATTTGGATAAATATGCAGAAAAAGGATTGCTGGGTTATAGGGGAGCTCTATGTGGAGTCTTTTGAGGAACCTCCATACTGCTTTCCAGAGTGGTTGAACAAGTTTACACTCCCTCCAACAGTGCAGTAGGGTTCCCTTTTGGCTCCAGGATCTATTGTTATTAGATTTCTTGATTATAGCCATTCTAACTGGGGTGAGGTGGAATCTCAATGTTGTTTTGACTTGCATTTCTTTACATTTCATTTACCAGGGATGTTGAGCATTACTTCATGTCTATTGGCCATTCTTATTTCCTCTTCAGAGAAGTTTCTCTTTAAGTCTTTTACCCACTTAATGGTGTGGTTGTTTCTTCAAGCATTTGTTTTTGGGCATTTAATTTTTTAGTTCTAAATATATTTTACATATGAGGCCCTTGTAAGACTGCATTGTTTTAAGAAACAGTTTTCTTTTGCTTTTAGCAACATTTGTGGGCTGAAACAAAAGGCTGTACTTACTTGGCACATATTATACATTTAAGCCACACCCAAGACCTTATTTTTTAAATTTAAGTTTATTGTCAAGGTGATGTACAGAGGGGTTACAGTTCCATACATAAGATAATGAGTACATTTCTTTTCTAACATTGTTACCTCCTGCCTCATTTTTTCCCACTTTTCCTCCTCCCCAATGCCCCCCCACCAAGTTGTAAAGTTCATTTCCAATATATGTCTTATGAATATCGCTATTGCATTGGTTGACCCTTTGACCCATGCTCTTTTTACTGTGGTTATTTTTCACAATTTTGCCCAGACTAGCCTATACCTTGATCCTCCTATGTATACTAACCATGTACTTTGGATGACAGCTGCCTGCTACCATGTCCAGCACTTTATTAGTTGAGATGAGGTCTCTTGACCTTTTTGCATGAGCTGACCTCTAGCCATGATCTTTTTTGTTTTGTTATTTATTTTATTTTATTGTAAAGATGTACAGAGGGGTTACAGTTACATGAGTAAGGCAATGAGTACATCACTTGTCGATCCTTGTTACCCCTTCCCTTGTTGTTGTCCCACTATCCTTCCTCCCTGCATCTCCCACACTCCTCCCCCTCTCTCCTCCCCACCCCTCACCCCTGCCGGAAGTTGTAAAGTTCCTTTCCAATAGCCATGATCTTTTTCCCCCCTTTTTGTGTCTTTTATTTCTTTTTCTTTTATTGTGAAAATATCGTACAGAGCGATTACAATTACATGAGTAAGGTAATAAATACATTTCTTATCAAGCATTGTTACCTCCTTTGTTTCCCCTTCCCATCCCTTCCCATCTCCCCCCCCTCACCAAAGTTGTAAAGTTCGTTTTTCGACATAACATCTTGTACATCTCATTGTTGCAATGGGTCCACCTGTATCCCTATTTGAACAATTTGTTTTTTGCCTTCCCCTCCCCAAATTGTACCAACATCAAATACAGTGAAAGCAGGGGTTATATCGTGGGGGAGGGACATACAAAGCAACAAAGAAATCATTTTATAAATATGTAGAAACAATAGCAAGAAAGAAAAACCATTGAGTCCTTATCTTGGGGTTCATTTTGCCTAACATCAACTTATCTGACCGTTTGACCTCAAGTAGCAAAGATTACAGTGGTGATCCACTGCTAATGATTCAGGCAGGATTGCTTTGTAATCTTCATTTATTTCCCATTTAGCAGACTTTTTAGTTTGCTATTTAGAGCCATAAAGGAACTATCTGCAGTCTTTTAATCTCTGTATTAGAAAGTTTAATGGAACAGAGAGAATGTCACTGTGGTAATTGGTCATTTCCTCTACCTTAATTGCATTCCAGAGCAAAGTTTATTTAGATAGAAATGCTCAGCAAAAGGCATTTTTTGCAGTTTCCTCTTTGATTCATCCATTCTTACATCTTTTTTTTTTTTTGGACCGGTCGTGGAGCTTGAACTCTGGGCCTGGGCACTGTCCCTCAGCTCTTCAGATAAAGGCTAGCCCTCTACCACTTGAGCCACAGCACCACTTCCAGCTTTTTCTGCTTACGTGGTGCTGAGGAATCAAACTCATGGCCTCATGAATGCAAGGCAGGCTCTCTACCACTGAACCACCTTGCCAGCTCATTCTTACATCTTAATGAAGGTTTCCATGGCTTTTGCCAAATAAGCTGACCAAAGATTGCTGTTGGTCATTTACAACATGACTTGCTTCTTAAAACAGGTGAGCCAAAAGGGAATGAGCAAAACTAATTAGAGAATTTTAGAACACTAGAAAATACTGAATTAACAAAGGATTATGATGTTGGATAATTTCTACTTCCACAGCAATGTTTGACCCTAGCATTCAGATTACTTTTTTTAATCTCTCAATTTATTTTTATCTTTATAATAAAGAATATAAGCAGTAGAAAGAATCTGGAGAATAAGTTAATCTCATGCTGAGAGATATTGCCAGGGAATGAAAATGGGAATATGATAACATTGGAAACCTGAAGAAAATATCTTGAATGGAGGTAGGAATAAGATGCTTATTTGAAATTTAGAGCATATGGTTAAGAAGTTAATTTTTTTCACTCCAAATCCTAGCTCTTCCCTTTAATATTAGTGTGGTATTGGGCAAATTATTTAACCTCTATGTATCTGCTTCATTCTAAGTGAACTTAGTGCAAATAATTCAATTTCATGATGTTGTGAAATTCAAGGAAAAAGAACTTATAATGGCATATTTATATGTTCAATAAATGGAAAATGACAATTTTTTAGTTCTAAAACTTTATCATTGCTCATTAGCTTTCTCTTTTTATTAAAGTGTCTTTAAAAGTACCATTTGATCTTTGCAGGTTGCTTCTTTTCATTTCTCTTTTTTGGGGGCCTTGAACTCTGGGCCTTGTCATTGGCCTTAAACCTTTTTGATACTCAAGGCTATTGCTCTACCACTTGAACCTCAGCTCCATTTCTGGCTTTTCTTGTTTTTTTAAATATATATTTTTTATTTTGAAAAGGTTACAATTGCATGAGTAAGGTAATGAGTACATTTCCTAAAGAGCATTGTTACCCCCTCCTTTGTTTTTCCCCTACCATCCCATCCCTCCAAACCTCCACAACTCCCCCTGCCCTCCCCAAAGCTGTAAAGTTTGTTTTCAACATAGTGTCTTGTACATCTCATTGTTACAATGGGTCAACTGTATCCTTATTTCAGCATTTTGTTATTTCTCTTCTCCTCCCCAAATTAGAAAAATGTATATATATACAAGATGCAGGGCACTAGAATCAAATTCAGTGAAAACAGGGGTTATACCATGGGGGGAAGAACATACAAAAGAAACAAAAAAAATTACACAATACATTATAAGTGCATTAAAACAACAGCAAGAAAGATAAAACCTCTTGTGTCCCTATCTTAGGGCTCATTTTGCTTAGCATCATCCGTATGTGGTCATATGTACATAGCTTTTGAACTTTTCTGCTTGTCCTAGACGTATACTACTTATTGCAAAAAACAATGGTTTGATGTCATGAAGTAGGTGACAATGCCTTAACCATATGCATGTTGTCAGGCCCAAGGGCCTCTTCCATCCTTGCCAAGTGGAGTGCTAACCTTCTCTTCTTTCATACAATACCCATCTCTGGTTTTTGAATGGTTAATTGGAGATAAGAGTCTCAGGAGGACTTTTCTGCCCAGGCTGGCTGGAACTATGATCCTCAGATCTCAGCCTTCTTATTAGCTAAGATTATAGGTGTGAGCCACAGACACCAGGTTTTTCATTTCTCTTTCAAAAATCAGATTTTGATGCACAATAAAAATTCCATTTTAATTGTAAAATCAAGTAATTTTGGTAAATTTACCAAGCTTTGCAACCATTACCATTACTTCATTTTTATTACAACCAGCCATAAACAACCACTGTCTATTCTCTAGGATTATGCATTTAGATATTCTGGAAAACAGTTTTTCAGTACTAAGCTTTGAACTCAAGGCCTCACACTTGCTACATAGTTATTCTATCACTTGAGCCCTTGAGCCACCCCACTGTCTCCTTTTGTTATTTTTCATATAAGTTCTTGTATTTTTCCTCAGGGTGATCTACAAATGTAATCTTTCCAATTTCCATCAACTGAGAAGCTGAGATTGTGTGAGATACCACACTCAGTTATTCCGACCAATTCCTAAAATTGCATCATAAGGAGAGAGCAAGGGAGGGAAAGGGTGATATTGTTCAAAAAGAACATTATCTGAATCATGTAGCTGTAACCACTCTGTACATCACCTTGATAATTACAATGAAAATAAAAAGAATGACATTTCTAGTGAAAAATTGTACCATAATGCACTCTTTGTGACAAGATTTTGTTCTCTTATAATGTAATTATGTTCATCCATGTTGTACAATGAATTAGCAGTTCCTCTCTTTTATGGCTGTATACTGTTATTCCACTTTGTGCAATTAAAAACACTGATGTGCATGTCTCTATGTGGACATGTTTTCCTGTCATTTAGGTGTATACATAGGAGTTAAATTATTATGGTATTATTATTAATATTAGTTATGGTGTTTGCTTCTTTTTCATAGTTCACCTGACAATTAGCAAAGTGCATAGATTCCTATAGCAAGACAAAGTAACTAACTCCAGAAGGCCCTTAAAGAAGCATCCCTGAAAACAAAATGAAACAAAAATCCATAGCCCTTAACTCAATGAACAATTAAGGGATTGGATCTAGAAGTGTGGTTCCATTGGTACAGCAAAAAAAGCTAAGTAATAGTGAGAGGCCCTGAGTTCAAGCCCCAGTACCCACACAAAAAATTTTTGACTATTTGGACACAGGACATTTCCCAGGCCACACTTTGAGAAATACTGATCCATATTAACCATGTATACATACATGTAATTATATGTATATGGATATATGTATATGGATCAATGGGCTTTATCATCAGAATTCAAATCGTTTTTGTGAAATACTCAGATTGGGGAAATAACCAAAAAAACAAAGAAACTACAGCAAACAAAGTCAAAACTGATTGTCTTCTTAACCTAAGAACACCAAATTATCCAAATTATCTTACCTTTTGTTGAAATCCTATGGTCTCATATAAATTATAGCAGGATAATGTTGCATTTTATCATCCTCTGGAGAGAAAAAAAGAAGGAAAGAGAAGTATGGAAAGATAAATAGCAGAGAGAGAGAGAGGGGGGGGGAGAGAGAGGGAGAGAGAGAGGAGAGCACTATTGTTGCTTTTCTGTCCAGACTAGTTGTATAATCAAACACAATGTTGGAATAAGATTACTTGTCAATAACAAGACCACAACATGTATGTTGATTTATTCTGAAGAACTCATAGTATTGCTCCAGATGAGAGCTAGCTCTATATTGCCATTCAATATATTGCCATGGCAATATAGAGCTAGGAAGCTAGAAAGCTCTGAATTTTTTTATTGTGCACAAACCAGTATTCAGGCCTCTTTGCCAATGAATTGTATTTCATTCCACTGACTGGTATGAAAGCATCCATCCTCTTTCATCCTTCTGTTAAAAGCTAGTTTGTACATCCTAGGGGGAAAAAAGAAGGCATATCACAAGATATATCTTCCTTGCCTTGATGCCCAGACTCTGACACCATTATTTATACTCTGTATTAATCACAGGTATATCTTTACCTTTCTGAGGCCTAATAGGTCCTATTCACACTAAGATGGTGATCTTGCAAAAGTATAGACAAGACAAAACTAGAGGTGTTAAGAAAAAAACAAATAAAACATTGTATTTTTTAAAGTATATCAATAAAAATCTTCAAATAGTTTATCCTGTGATTAAACTCAATTCCCTAAAGAAAGTTTTCAACTTCACATGTATGTGTGTGTGTCCTGGGGTTTGAACTTAGAGGCTGGGAGCTTTCTGTTAGCTTTTTATCTCAAGGCTAAAGCTCTACCACTTGGCCACAGCTCCACTTATGGCTTTTTTTCTGGTTATGTGGAGATAAGAATCTTAAGGACTTTCTTGCTGAGGCTGCCTTCAAACCATGATCCTCAGATCTCAACCTTTTGAGTAGCTAGGTTTACAGGTGTGAGTCACCAGCATCTGAATATTCATTTTTATCATGCTTTTGAGGTGACGGTGATGCCCACTGCTTTGACAGCACTTACTTTACTGCCATCTGTTGTCCAAATGTAACTTGTTGGCATGGAATTCAGTGAGATACTATGAAGAATCTGTAATCACATAAAGTTATAGAAGTATGTATTTCTTACAACTTCTGTTAGGTCACAGACAACTTTATTACTCCAGAAAATAGTAAGAACCCATGTTATTACAAATCTCTATGAGATTGCTGCTTTAGTCCCATTCCTTTCATAGTACTTGCTATGCCAATACAATAACAGCTCAAAGACTTGCATCTTGAGGGGTGTTATCAGAGGTACTGATAAAGTTTAAGTAGTAGGGAAGGCAATGGAAGGACCTATCATTATTGAAGCATGCCTTTGAGATGTAGACATTCTCCTACTTAGTAGGATCTGTATGCTTCCTGTCCATCAGACAAAGGGGTGCCATGAGAACTAGATTGTGAATCTATCCAGAGGCTTCCAGAGAAAAGTGATGCAAATGTCCATGCTGATGATTCTCATTCTCTATAGCAAAATTATCTATTATTTTTCTTTCCTTCCTTTTAAGTACACATTTTCTTTCCCTTCTGCCTACTGAAAGTCTTCTCTATTAATCAAAGCCTAACTCAAGGCATATCTCCACAAAAGTTCCCATGATTCCTTTCTTTTCTCATAGATCAGTTTTGATTTCTATTATATTTTGTAGCATGTTATTAATGTCTCAGTTCATATTGTCTTGGTTTTTAAATTGTTGCATGTATTTGTTTTATTTATGCAACTACTAAGCTACTGGTAGACAGGGAAGAATTGCTTCAACTCTTTTGATTCAATAACCTAGCATAAAACACTAAATACGTAATGGGTATTTCAGTCACTTAAACTGAAGTGGTTCAATGTTGATTGCTCATAATCCTATTCTTAAAATTGAATGTATTCCAAACTAAGATTGTGTAAAGAAGATTGGGAGAATGTTTGTGAAGAAACGGGAAACTCTCATCAGAAGATGGGGACTATTATGAAGAGAAAAGTTACTGTGGCTCTAGTAAATTTAAACCTAGCTTTAAATATCAAAGAAAGGAGTATAAGGAGAAAAAAAGTAAAGCTTTCTCAGAAGAAAATGAAGTAATTCACCACTGACATTATACTTTTATGGTTCTGAATTGTTTTTTGAGAGAAAAATAGCTTTTTAAACATCAAAAATTTCTAGTTTGCAAAACTGAAGATTTCTAAGGGCTTCAGTATGCAATTGGAATTAAAGAAAGAGAGAAGAAAGGGAAGAGGTAGCATACTGGAATACAATATAAGTAAAATAGACAATGTCATAATAGTAAGCAGAGAGGGAGTGAGAATTGAATGGGGGGGGGTGGGTAAAGGTACCAACAAGGGGAGAGGCTACAAGAGAGTGTATATATATATATATATATATATATATATATATATATATATATATATATGATGGTAAAACAGAGAACAACTAATGGAGTAGAATACAGAAAAAAGGAAGACTGTAATAGGACATTTGGAAGAAAGTGATTATGAGGAGAAGTAAGAATAAGAACAGGACATTTCATAGGTTCCAATAAATAAGAGTTTTCAAGGCTACAACTAACAAAGTTACTCTCATCTGCTCTTGGAAGAGTTGTGGAATGTCATACATAAGGTTACCAAGAGAATTCTTGTGAGTCAAAAGTATCCCTTCCTCTTTCCCCACATTACGTAACTGAAAGCTTCACCACTACCATGAAACTCAGTTTGGGGTAGTGACTTTTACATTTCTAAGACTCATTTTTAAAGGCAATTTAAATTGACTGGAAAAGTTAAAATTAATACCGATTTAATGTCAATCATGAGCCCTTTACAGAAGAGTCTCACAGAATATTTTCAAATATGCCTAGTACCCAAGAGAACCAAAGCACTCCATTATCTGCCATCTCCAGCCACATCTCTTCCAAGACCCTACCCTTTTGATTATTATAACTCTGTCATAATAACACATGAGGTTCCCTTCTTATCCTGGGCTTTCTATTATGTTTGCATTTCCTTTACTGTGTGTGCTCTCCTTCTACCCTTCAACCAACTTCAGCTGAAGAAGCAGCCTGGCTTTTCCTTGAGTCACTATCTCCCATACTTCCACTGCAGTTTCCTTCCAACTTACTCTGAGTAATATTGTTGATATATTTTGTAATGGTTAATTTCAGTATCTATGTTTCTGTCTAGATCATAGAGATTTGTTTTGTACTTCTCAACCAAACTATCCTTATTCAATAATCCCAAATATGATATGTTAAAGTAGTACTTACTAAATTTAAATTTGGGGCACTGGTGTCAGAATTACTTGGGTTGGAAAAACTCCTCTGACATTTCCTAGCTTTACAGCTTCAGATAAGTTATCTAAACTTCCTGGGTCTCAGGTTTGCTATTAAAAAAAAAAAAACAACCAAGAGATAGCAACAGCAATAATAACAGTATGGAGAGAATTAAAAATGCATGCATGTGAAAGTGCCCTTGTGTGCTTTGATCTATGAAAATTTTCAAAAAATACTCAAGAAAATTAAGTGCTATTTTGAATTCGTATACCAATTCACTTTTTATTCACAGCAAGCTGTTTGAAGCCCTTGGTTTTCCTTTTCCCAACAAGCATCATCAAAATAAAGCTCTCTTGCCTTTCCTATGTGACCACTGAGTTTAAACACAAGGAGTAATAGAAAAGGATATTGGAACCTCTCAGAATAAGATAGCTACAAAATGCCAGGTGCTGCTCTGCCCTCTGAGAAACAGCCAGTCATCTTAATCACAATTGCTACATTTCTTCAGGGGCTACTTATTGTATGTCTAGGCACTAGCCCAACTCCTTTATTTATAGTTCTGTATTTTTAGTCATGTATAAGCCAAGGCTGGTTGGTAAGTGGGAAGGCGTGCAATGAGACAATTTAAGTATGGAATTAAGTACTCTGGGAGAGTAGGCATAGCTCTATTCTTCAGTAGCATGTTTAGCTTTTTCGTAAAATAATTTTTCATCTATTCTTTCCTTCTCTTACTGTCCCTTTAGTTTTTTTCTTTGTTTAAGTAAATATGAAGATAATCTCTGTGTGAAGTCTTATGTCAGGCCTAGTAAATATGAAGATAACCTCTGTGTGAAGTCTTATGTCAGTCCTAGAAACTAGTTCATGGGGAAAGCTATAAAATTTAAAACACTGGCTTTATAAAAAGAGCCATAAACTTCTTCTTACTGGAGTGAGGTTAGTGCTAAGGTATAATTAGTAGTAACACATATATTAGCAATTAGAAAGTCAGAGAAATCGAGACATGAACAAAAGACCATCTGTTATGAGAGAAATATCCAACCCTCAAAATCAGTAGTTAATAGATGTTCTGTTCTAGAAACATAATAAATAGTTAAAGAATAACAAAGAAATGTCTTACTGCTTTCTAAATATACTCTTGGGAATTCCCCCAGAAGAGCTGCACAATAAAAATAAAAGTTCGGATTTTTTTTTAATTGAACTGGATATAAAAACTGACAAAATTTTATTCTAAACTTCTTGGTGTGTTTAAGGACCCCTTCAAGACAAACTGTAGATTTTAACTGTTCATTTTTAAGCAAAGCAATTTCAAGTTATATTTACACTAAACCTTGGACTTATCTCGAATTAATTTAAGAAATTCACATGAAGAATATTTGATTTGTCTTCTGCACATAGCAGATGAAGAGAAACCATAGGAAACTGTGGAGAGCAAAGTAGCAAAATTTGGAGAAACCTGAGTATTAATGTTGTCTCTTTTACATAGTAGGGGGGCTCATGTTGTTTTCTAAATTCATTGACTCTTGTTTTCTTTCTCTGTAAAATGAAAGAAATAATAGTTCCTAGCACATTGTGTAAGTTTTAATGGAAACATGGCCATCTATTTGGGACAAGGCTATGGTTATCTCAGTAGCTGCATCACCATCCTCATCATCATCACATCCTCATCCTCATCATCATCATCTGCTGCTGCTGCTCCTTCTACTGGTCAGAAAAATTCTGGACCAGGTGGGCCAGGGGTCACCCTGAGTGACACCTTTCCTAAAGGGGATCAGAGTGATCTGGGACATATAAAATTAGGATTAATAACTGGTACAAAGGACTCTAAAAATGCAAGAAGATGACACAAGTAAAGCAGCATAGTGCCTGGCATGTACTAAGCATGTGATAAATGTTAAATACAATGGCTATTCTTTAGCACAGTCTCTGAAACTAAGGTCTCAAAATGTTTAGCTCCTGGGATTTCCACTGGCGACCAATAATTATCAGGAACAGAGATGGCCCAGCATTTGCTGGAATTGTGGGAAACTACACTGTTGATGGACTTAAGCAATGGCTCAGAAGGATAGGGAAACAGGAAATAGCACCTTTTACATACTATAGCCTTGATATGGTGAAATAAGGGTTTCATGGTAAAGTAAGGTAACTAGGCATTCATTTAAAGATGTAATATTTCTGTCTTCATATGTTCATTTATTTTCATGAGATTTACCATGATCATAGGTTTCTAAGACAAAACCATGCTTGCAAAATAATGTCCTATTCCTCTTTAGCTCTAATCTGATGTCCAGCCCTTCCTTGGGAGGTAGACTTAAATCATCTTTAGAGAACCTATGTAAACATTCCAGAAATCTCCAGAAATCGGAGCTGTATTCAAGTCAAAGTGTTGCTTTGTGTTCCAGTACAATGCAAGGTCAGAGCTCCAATGGAGTTATTTCAACCCTTTAAATACTTGTTTTTTTCTGAACCGTGGATATTAATTCCAGTGTTCTGTGGGTCCAGTGTCAATTCAAAGGACTGTGCTAGCCAGAGAAGATCCACAGTGAGGATTTCCCTTCATACTTTTACCCCATGAAACCAGATTAAAAGAACAAGACCCATAGAGAGCAAATGGTCTCTGTGTTATTTTTCACAAGATAGATGGAAATTTCTTTTCCCAAGAGTAAGTAAATCAACAGAAAAAACAGATACATAATCCCATGCATTATATATAATACACAAACTCATAGAACATAGGGATTTGAAAGATTCAAATACCAAGGCTACTGAAACTATTGTAAAGGTAAGGAATTGTGTACCAGAGAAAACGAGGAGAGTTTAAAAGTGTGACCATTTTTAAATAATTCACTTATGCTTATTTACTGTCAGACAAAGTCAAGAAGAACCAGACTGTGATTGCTAATTTCTAAAGACTCAACTTTTTATTTTTTCTACTTTCTTCTTTTCTAAAACGAATTCACAAAGACATGTGATAAATGATACAAATACATCCTGCACTCTATCTGAATGAGTTTAGCTAAGAAGCAGAGGAAATTTATAGGTTATTGAGGTTCATAGATAGCTCATGCACCTTGGCTTTCAGCTCTGGTTGTTTATGGATGCTGACTACCTAGGTTATAAGAGATTGCCTGCTATACAGAAGGTGAGAGAAAATGAAATTGTTCCCCACCATCCTCCTCAGAAATAGAAATGCCAACAAGACCATACTAAAGCTACCAGCACAACTATGTTTATTGCAGCATTATTTTCCATACCTAAGATGTGGAACCAACCCAGATGCCCCTCAGTAGATGAATGGATCAAGAAAATGTGGTATATATACACAATGGAATTCCATGCCTCCATCAGAAAGAATGACATTGCCCCATTTGTTAAGGAAATGGAAAGACTTGGAAAAAATTATATTAAATCAAGTAAGCCAGGCCCAAAGAAACATAGGTCCCATGGTTTCCCTTATTTGCAATAACTAGTATATGTCTGAGACAAGCAGAAAAGGTCAGATAAGTTGATGTTAGGTGAAATGAATCCCAAGATAAGTATTCAAATGTATTTTCTTTCATACGATTGTTTCTAACATATTTATAAGATGATTTCTTTGTTGTCCCTCCCCCACGGTATAACCCCTGTTTTCACTGTATTTGATGTTGGTATAATTTGTGGAGGGGAAAGGCAAAAACAAATCATTTAAATAGGGATACAGGTGGACCCATTGCAACAATGAGATGTAAAAGTTATGTCGAAAAACGAACTTTACAACTTTGGGGGGCTGGGAAGGGATGGGAAGGGGAAACAAAGGAGGAGGCAACAATGCTTGATAAGGAATGTACTCATTACCTTGCCCATGTAATTGTAACCCCTCCATATGGTATTTTCACAATAAAAATTTTTTTTAAAAAAAGAAGAAATAGAAATGCCTCCTGTATCCATGGTTCCTTTGAGGCCCCCGGAAGTCTGTATTGGACTTTGTTATCTGTTCTCAGAGGACTACATCACACAGTTCCATGTTATGGGGGAAATGGATAGTGAGCAAGTGGATTTTCTTGGTGGAGAATTCAGGAAAGGTTGTAAGCCTGTGAAGTGCCTTCAAATGAATTTCTACAGTTCAAGATAAGTGGATGCTAAGACTGCTGAACTTTGATGCTTCCTGATAACAGCTGAAAGCTGAGAAATATATACATGAAAATGAAAAACAAAGGGCACTAGAGGGGAGGGAAATGGATCCAGAAAGAAGAATGAATGTTAGTGACTTAAGACAATTCTTCCCTCTTAGAAATTTGCTAGGCAGGCACTGCTTTTCCTAAAAGTGCTAATCACAGCATAAAGATTACAATGAGCAAATTATCTGCTCCACTTGATTCGGAGCTCTTTGTAGGTAGGAACATGGATTTTAGATATTTTCTATCACTTGCCACTAGGTCTGACATGATTTATGATAATCAATGCTAGATTTTTTTTAAGAAGTGATATTTCTATATCTGAAAATTTTTAATCTTCCTTCACCTTCTTTATTCTGATTAATTAAATATTTCCCCTGATTACCATATCTAAAATTGTACTGTCATGGTACAAACCCTTAACTTGTTCGATTTTTCTGTCTAGCAATTACCATTCTCTGACATTGTAATATATGATTATTATTTTACATATCAAATCTAATCTTTCTAATGGCTGGGACCTTATTGGCATTTCACTGCTCAATCTAATACCTAGAATGGTTTCCAACATCAAATAACTTTGACTGAATATCTGTGAAAGAGTACATGAAGATCAAGGAAGATGCTATCAGTTACTTTTTGTTGATTTCAAAATTTAAAATCAGGGCCACACACCTGCTCATCTCACTTCCTTGGCTGATACTCTTCCACTTGAGCCATGCCTAAAGCCTGACTTTTCACCCATTAATTTGGAGATGGAATCTCTCTGACTTGTCTGTCGGGGATAGCCTCAAACTTAAGCTCTTTATCTCACCCTTCTAAATTAGCTATGATTACAGACAGGGATCACCAAAGCCTGGCTCCCAATAATTTTACTTCATTGGTTTTTGTTATGAAACACAGACTCCTAGGGAAAAAAATACCTTTTAATTTTGACTGTCTTATCTGCCATCAATAAAGTGGTGAGAACAAAACTGTAGAGTACATAATGAATAAGAAACCTTTTTACCACATCAATACATTGTATTTTCATTTTATCAGGGGCAGGTGGTTTTTTTAAGTGCTTGTTTACTTCAAAGGTGTGGTATTATTTGAATTAATTCACTAGTTAAAACCATGGGCCCCTCAAAGAGATGCTTCTCATTTCAATTATCAGCATTTTCTGAAATATTTTCAAGGACAGTGACTCCATGCTGAGGCTAGAGAATGTACTTGAAGAGCTGTATGTAGCTCACAATTAACTGAAGCTCTGGGAAATGAGCCTCGTCATGTATTTGGCACTTATTATACTGCTTTAAAATAATATTTAAAGGACAGACAGAACATATTATAACAAAAATGGGAGTATATGCCTTGTTTTATTGTAGATCCTGCATCTAACATGTAACTTAATGGGAATATTCCCATGTGTGAAATTTAAATTCTCATTTAGTTCTTTTCTCAGACAGCTTGCTAGCCATCATATTTTTTTTGCCTGAAAGCATTTAACAATGGGCAATATAGGGGGATGTAGAGTCTAGAGTCATATCTTTCTTTTAATCTGGAGCTAGGAAAACTCCTTTTCATCTTGTCAGTTATCTTTAGATGATTATGTATGTGGCACTTCCTTTTTCCAAGTCTGCCCTCTGGGTTCAGCTATGCACACCATCAAGTACAGACAGTTAGGAACTTGGGCCCTTAGAACAGTAGCACAAAAGTAGATAGTAGTATCTCCCCATGATTTGAACAGAAATAATATCACAGCATTCTTTATGTGAAATAGGGAATAATCAAATACAAAAAAGAAAAGTTGTGAGAATCAAACAATGTGCTTAGTGGTGCCAGAACAGGTATATAATGGGAATAACAGATTGTGCAAATTAGACTGGTTTGGTTCTAGGAAGAAGTGGCAGTCTCTGAAGTCAGCATTGATTAAGCAGCAGGTTATACTTCTAAATCTAAAGGTAGAGTAAGTGTTATTTCCATTAACTAGTTGCTTTTACAATTAATTCCCTGTCCAATTTGCTACAACATCTAGCTTCTGTGAGATGTGCTAGGTGGTGTTCAGCAGAAGACCACAGCATATTTCTGCTGAGGAAGATGGGAGTAGTTACAGATTTGGCAAGGGCTCCTCATTAGTTGTTATCTTTCTATTTACTTCTTCCAATTGCTGAGTTGTGAGTGCAGTTGTTAAGTTGTTTTTCACACTTTTCATTTGTTTTCCTTCAGTTGCAATGATGTTATCAATTTTTTTGGATGAAAACATATTTTCTGTGCCTACTGATAGCAAGTCAAGCTTTTTCTTTTCCAACCATTTTCTCTGTAGTGACATTTGAAAATTAACTTGCAATGAATTCTTCTGTGTATTATAGGGGGATTATAGACAAAATATCTTAGAAGATATTTTGTTTTGTTCCCACTTAGAACTATTATCAGTTTCACACACTCTTTATAGTCTTCTTGTCTTTAGATAGGATCAAAGAAGAAAAGAGTTTTAATTTTTTATACTTCTCCATGTTTATTAGCATAGAAAAATGTCAAACTTCCTTATTTATGTCAAGTAAATCCTTTAAGATGATTTTAGTTGAAAACTTATAACTGATTTTTGAGCAACCATATGAGTCAGGAACAATTTTCACTTTTTTGTAAAAGATTATTGAAGCTAAAGATATTTCCATTTCTCCTTAAGTAACTAGACCACTATATTTTCCTTTACCAATAGACTGGCTAGACTTTCTCTTTGACCTCTGTATATTTCTAGCCTGCCCCTAGATTTCAGCTTAATGTTAAAAGCCCATAGGGTTAATATAGAAAAAATACCCAGTTTTTAAATTAGCTCATTGATATTGCAATAACCCTCCTTTTTTCTCTTTTTTGGTATTTAAGTCACTAAAGAGTCATGTTGGCAACTATGTGAAACTTATCAGGCCACATTATGGGAAAATAAAGTAATGAATGCAACATTGTAAAAAAAAACTCAAGTTATTTATAAGACAAAATTATTCATAAATACTTACTAATGTTTCATTTCTTATCTTCCATGCCTTTTCAGGAATCTATTCATATAGCATTCTTTCATATTGGGCAAAATATATTTTATGAAAGGGAATTATTTGGATAACTGCATCTTTTATTGAGATCCCTTTGTTATTGTGAGGAACAAAGTCAACTGGTTGGTTTAAGGAAACACATTGACAAGTCTTTGTCAATTATGAAGGGTGGGCCCTAAGCTCAGGGCAGAGGGTAAAATAAATGGGAGTTAAATTGATCTTCTAAGTAAGGGTTGAACTTTGCAATAGGCAGCCAAAGAGATAAGAGTTAGAGCCAGGATTCTGGGGGGAGGGAGTGTTCATGACAAAATGGGCTAAAGAATCATGGTGACTAGCCAGCATTGGAACACTACTATGATAGAAGGAACTGATGTCAGAAAGCCAGTTTTTGTAAGCTGTGACTCCCTCTATACAGAAATCTATCTTTATCAACCAACCTTAAGGGAACAGCTTTTATGTAAAAAGCACTATGTCCATAGAGATTTGAAGAGCTATGTAGCTATAGTTGGAGTGAGTTGAAAGAGAAAAGAGTTGTCAATAATAATGATGCTAAGATGCCAAAGTTGATTATGAATTGAGTTGGAGGATGGAATTCAGAATTAATGATAATGAAAATGACCAGACATATAAAAGGAATACTGGAGGAAGTGACAGATTTATTCCAATTATATAGGAACCCTTGTTCCTAGAGTACTTTTTATATTGAAAACAAGAATGTGCCCAGAATGTTAGATAACTAGGACATATTAGGTTTATACATGGAGAGGAGCAAGAACATAAACACACCCCCAGAGGTCTGGTGAATTTTTTTAAATAAGTTTTTTATTGTGAAAAATACTGTACAGAGGGGTTACAGTTATATGAGCAAGGTAATGAGTACAATTCTTATCAAGCATTGTTGCCTCCTCCTTTGTTTTTCCCCCACCATAACTTCCCTCCCACCTCCTCAAGTACACTTCCCCCTCCCCAACCCTGTTCCCCCACCTAAATTATGAAGTTCGTTTTTCAATATCGTGTCTTGTACATCTCATTGTTGCAATGTGTCAACCTGTATCCCTATTTAAACAATTTGTTTTTTTCCCTTCCCCTCCCCAAATTATACTAACATCAAATACAGTGAAAACAGGGGTGATACCGTGGAGGAGGGACATACAAAGCACCAAAATATCACATGGTACCTTAAAAGTACATTAGAAACAATAGCAAGAAAGAAAAAAAAAACACTTGTGTTCTTATCTTGCAATTCATTTTGCTTAATATCATCTTATCTGACCTTTTCTGCTTGTCCCAGACATATACTAGTTATTGAAAATAAGGAAAAACATAGGACCTATGTTTTTTTGGGCTTGACTTACTTCACTTAATATTATTTTTTTCAAATCTTTCCATTTCCTAACAAATGGGGTGATGTCATTCTTTCTGATGGAGGCATAGAATTCCATTAAATATATATATATATATTAATATAAAGCATAGAATTCCATTAAATATATATATTTAATATAAAATTAATATATTTATAAAATATATTTAATATAAATATATATTAATATACATTTAATGGAATTCTATGCCTCCATCAGAAAGAATGACATTACCCCATATATATATATATATATACCATATTTTCTTCATCCATTCATCTACTGAGGGGCATCTGGGTTGGTTTCATATCTTAGCTGCAATAAACATAGTCATGCTGGAATATATATACATATATTCAAATTTTATTTTTTCATTTGTTTTATGATCTGTTAAGTTCTTTAATATCTGTATGAAATAGCTTTATGTCTTATGTGAATGATCTGGTTTATATTTTAGACTTATTGAGTATAATTAACATTCTGATTGTACTCTAGACCTAGATATATTTTATTGTCTTCCTTTACCTTAGTTTTCATGTTAACCATCATTGCATGCTAAGTGCTTTTTTTTTTTTTTTAAATTTAATTTAATTTTATTTGTGAACATACTGTACAGAGGAGTTACAGTTACATGGGCAGGATAATGCGCACATTTCTTACCAAGCATTGCAGCCTCCTCCTTTGTTTATCCTTCACATCCCTTCCCAGCCTCCTCCCTCCCCCCCAATCCCAATCCTTCTCCTTCCCCCCCCCCCCGCCCCCCCCCCCCCGCACCAACGTTGAAGTTGTCATGTCCAAAACGAGGTTTACAACGCTAAGTGCTTTTTGAAAACACAAATTAACTAGTGTGTTCTGTGACACAATTACTTGTCTCTCAAAAGGGAATTGTTTTTAAAAATTTGGTAAATAGTGTAATCCATAACCTACTAGCACATTCTTAGTTACATACACAATCTAATAGTTCTGAAAGGTCCCACAGAAGAAAGATTTAATATTGTTTAATCTACCTTTATTTGACTATTAAACAAAAGAATTTAAAGTGTTTTTATATTATCTCATTTATTCTCACAAATATAATATAGAAAGGATGTATTACAGGGAGAAAAAACTATATAATTCCATTTGTGTTTAATGTATTTTTATGCATAAAGATATTATTATACTAAAAGCAATTTGTACCTTTATCGCATGAGAAAATGAAATCCAATCTGATTTCTTGTCTCCATCTCCTACTTATGTTTGCCCAGCATTTGATTGCTTTTTCATTCTCCTTAATACAACGTTAAGTATTAATATGTTCCACTGAGCAAATATTATAAAGCATTGTATGTAAGTTTAGTTTAGTAATATAATTTCCTTTATATGTATTGAGTCATTCTGAATGTTGTTTCTCATATAATATATGTGGTTCCTTCTACCATGACATCCATAGAGGATCATCAAGCATCATTACTATTCTTTTGGTAATAGACAAAAATAGCCAAAAAGAATTTGATCAATATTCATGAAAACTTCTTTTTACCTATAGTCAGCTCAGTATTGCTCTGGGCCCACTATAGCACAGCATGGGCCCCTGAAATACCCTCGAGTATACACAACCAGGGATCCAGGCCAAATTACCTCATTAAAGTGAAATGAGAACATAGCAAATTTAATTTTTTTAGGTAAGATTATATAGCAATTTTGCTAACAAGGAAGAAACAATGTTCTGTTTTTCTACTTAGGCCTGGTTTCTCATTCTTGTGGTAAAATCACTGGTGTTCTAGACTTTCAAAAGAAAACCACTAACACCCACAACAATATATGCACAATTATGTATATATGTAAACAAAACAGAAATCCCGTTTGGAAAAAAGGAACTATTATCTCTTTGGAGCATTTCTACAATAAGAGATATGGACCAGAAATATTGGGGGGAAGACTTGAACTATAATACTTTGATGTCATGAATTTAACGTATCAACACTTACAAAAGTTAGCTAGGACAGTTCTTTTGGATGGAACTGTTGCCCTGAACATAATAATAATATGCAATATAGAGGGATCAAAACTCAAGCCAGTGGTTGTCTATATGATGAAATTTTTTGTTTCAGAATTATTTCATTTTGTCAATATCAGAGACCTGTCAGAGATAATGGAGAGACTCTATCTTAAGCACACACATTAATTTTTCATGTGTTCTTGGGAAACATTCCTCTATGGATATTAACATGCATGAATTTACTCATGTGCATTGTTGGAGCATTTCCTAGAAGACTAAAGGAGTAGGGGAAGTTACAAGAAGAATGAGAAATAGGAAAATAGAGTATCGCTTAGGAGGACTGAGTGGGAACTTATTGGGATGATACTACCTGGATATCAAATTAATTGTTGGACTGGAAAAAGAGAAATGGTGGAGAACATGGTGATGTTATCTGACAGAGGCCTGCAGGGAATTGGGGGAAGTACTACAACAGTGATTGGTAAGCAGAGAGTGAACTCTATGTGTGGGGCTGACAGGGAAAATGAATGCCTGCAAAGTGATTGATCCTTGTCAAAGAAAGCAGAGAGGAAAGCTTAGGTAGTTACAGGTAGTTATAGCAATGCCTGACTGAGACAAGAACTGGATAGGAGTGTCAAAAGGCAGGATGAACAGCAGGCCACTAGGGAAGCAACCATCATTAAGCACCTTCCATGTGCCAGAAACTTCAACTTATTTTCTACTCAAATTCTTTGAAGCAACCCTCAAAGAGCATATTAAAACCATGTTTTTCCCTTCTCTTTTTAAAATTATATTTTATTATCTTTTAATAGTTGTATGAAGGAGTTACCATTAAACAAATCAGTTGATAAATGCAATGCACCTTCTTCGAATTGAAGAATTTAAGCCCCCATCAAAAGCCTTCCTTTACTCATGTAACTGTAGCCCCTCTGTGCAGCATCTTTATAATGAATTTTTAAAAAACCATCCTTGCCTTCTGTGCTCTGGCTCTCAATTCCTTAATTTCTTTGTTTTTGCTGGAGCATTCCCAATGGCATTCAAATATATTCCTTTCTCTTCTGTCTTAAACACGCAAATTATATTTCTCTGCCTCTTCTTTCTCCTTAGCTGCTGTTCCCTTCTCAATTATCTTTCATGGCAGAAGGCATTGAAATTTTAACACTTACTAGCTCCATATCTATATCTCTAATTGGCCTTTGATCTTCACTTGTAATGGAGTAGGGAGAACACATATTCTATTTAAGGACAATTTTTCAAAAATAAGCTATTGTCATGATAACCCCTAAGAGTATGGTGAAAAATAGTAGGGTACAGTGTGAGAATGCTTCAACATGAGGTAGAGAAAATAGTGAAAAGATTCCTAACTTTAAAAAATATACTTGTGCCAAACATGAAGCACATGGCTAAGATCCCCAAACTCCAGAAGCAGGAGAATGTTTTGCTCAAGATTAGCTGTACTACATAGCCTGACCCTATTTCAAAAACTAAACTAAAATAATTTTTTGATGTACCTAGTCCACACAAGCTTTTAAAATCCTGCCCCCTGTGGTTGGATCCACCCATAGCCCCATTTTAAACACTTCTGCCCTTTTTATATTTTTTTGAGACAGAGCCATGTAGCCCAGGCTGACCTGGCCCCTTGAATCTTCTGCTTCAGCCTCCTGTGTGCTAGAATTACAGGTGTGTACCATCATGTCAGGGCACACATCTATCTTTCTACCCACTTTATTCTGCCTTTTGTCTACCCCTATCAACTGAAAGAACTCTTACTAAAATAACCAATGACAGCTATATTGCAAAATCCAGTGATAGCTTTTCTATCCTCATCATATGTTACATTTCATTAAGATTTAATTCTGTGAGCCATATATTCTTGAACCAGTATGCCTGTGGGATTGCCCAACATTACACTTTCCAGATTTGTCTCCTAGTTTCTTGTCCAATCACTGTCATTTTCCTTTTCTATCCCTGATTTTCAAATATTGTGATAGAAGAGTTGGGCACACTATTGCATGCTGTTGGATATTTCATTATAAAACTTTGGGGGAAGTCCACAGTAGCTATGGAAAATCCTTTGAGATTTCTGATTGACTGAATCCCCAATGCCCTGTGTCCTGGTGGTAGTAGATCAGTTTATCTGCATCTTGTGTTAGCTTCTAGTTCATTCTTTTTACCTTGCTTTCTCTCTGCACTTTGTGCCCTTTTAGGAAATTATTTTTGAAATTATTTTTTTGCTTCGTTAAACTAGTAGATAAGAAGGAACATAAAGGGAATAGAAGGTAAGCCATGCCTGTAAGTTGTTTGTCCTGTGAAGGAAGAATGGCAAATCCCAGTAGTGTGAGGGAATGCTCTTTCTCTTCTTCAAAGACTATGGGAAGAAAATTTATAAAGGAAGATTAAAGAACAAAATATGTACTAATCTGCTTTGAGGGAGGTGTAAAGATGTGCAAACATCTCCAACTGTGCAAACATTGCAAAGAGAAAATGTTGATTTAGTTAACAAAAGGCACAAGGGGCGCTAACAAGAATAATGAAAGAAGCAGGAGAGATTCCATGGAAATATTAGAATAAAAAAGAAATAAGCAAGGGAATGTTCTTTAAAGGCATCTCCTCTAACAGAAGGAAGGACCTTAGTTTGTATTTGAAACAGCTTTTATGCCAGGTCAGTGCTGTTCACTGCAAGTGTGCACACAAGCAAATGCTGGTTTTCTTTCCCATGTAGCTTTAATGAGGATGGCAGTTCTGTGCTTCTCAACATGCATATATGTACATTGTAATTGATTCTTTGATCCTATAAAACATGATCACCAACTTCTTTTTCCCACTTCAGAGTACATATGGAAAAGGAAAAAGGTTGTGTGGTGTAGTACATCAGGGGAGACTCACTGGGGACAGTGGATGTCTTAGATACCTCCCAATGAACTAAATGGTAGATATATTGGCTCATCTGATAACCCAATTTTGGAAAATGGAAAACCCATATTCTTAGAAATACTGGTTTAAGAGTACTGTGATAAAAACAAATAAACTATACCTTTTATTCAGATATCCTTCCATAACAAGATGGGATGGGAGATAGCCAGTCTCCAATTTCCAACTCGGGATAAATTGTTCCATTTTTTCTCTTTCAGCACCTTTTAGGGCTACAATGAAATATATTCCTCCCAGCGTTCCCTTCCCTTATCCCCTTCTCTACTCAACTATTGCTTCAATATAGTAATCCAAATGCTGTTTTTCAAGATCCTTAGAATGTGAAAAAAGATTCCTAAATGATATATCCTCAAAGAAAAATGGGCATTTCCATAGTTTTCTAGAAGATATCTGAGTTTACCATGTCTTTTTTTTTTTTTTTTACAATTTCAAGTGGAAGGGAAGCAATTACCAAAAAGTTCATACACTTTTTGTAGTTCATATTTAAATGGTTATAAAGAGCCCCAGTTTACTAAACACTATCAAAGGCTTATAATCTCTTCAAAGTTGTCAAGTACAAATAGTAATAACAAACTAAAATTCTAGACTTAGTGAGTCTGCATTTATGTCTACCAAATATCGAATTTTAATTATGTACTCTTGGACATACCTAAGGGTGAAGATGATTTAAAATTGGCAACAAAACTATTGTTAGATCACTAAGCCAATTTATACTGCACAGGCTGATAAATGCATTAAACTTCACACTCACAAACAATATGTTGGAAATGATTGTACAACTTGGAGGGTAGGGGTGGGGGGAGGGAAAGTAGGAGAAAAATGAAGGAAGGGGAAATAAGTTTGACAAGAAATGCCTTAATTATGTAACTAACCCCTCTGTACATCACCTTGACAACAAAAAATTGCAAATAAAAGAAAATGTAAAAACAACTCTAAATATTTATTGGAGTATTAAAATAATTAAGAATATAATAGTCTTTGTATGGGAGGGATGCCATGGAAAAGCGGAAGGAACATAGGATCAAGACATGGGAGTTCCAAATTTCCTTTAGTTTTGCTTCTGTCATTTATAAACATTAAAGACTTAGCACTGATGGATCCTCTTAGGTCTATATCAACTCAAAACAAACCAAGACACAGTTTCATAATTTTTTGAACATACAAAGCAGGAGCTATGTAATTTGTGTTTTGTTGTCCTAACAAAATACCTGATACTACATGCTTTATTATGTGGAGAGAAATAATGCATTCAAGTTTTGGTGCCATGTGATCCCTAGGAGAAAGATTAAAAAGTATGAAACAGTAGGAAAATGGAGCACTGAACTAAGAATGACGTTAGTGGTTGGGAAGAGTCAGTTCACTAAGCAATCTTCAGTGTTGTGTTGTGTAGAAGAAGAAAAAACTAAGTTCTCTGCATCATTTCAGCAAATGGTTGGAACAGATTAATTTTGTATAGGAGAATTAGAACATGACCACATCTGACAGCAAGTCCCACAAGGGCTCCAATATCTAGTCCAAGGAAGAAGATTAAGAGAAAGGATGAGGACAGAGTTTCAGGGAGAAGAAAATATAGATGTACTGGGTTTTCTCTTGCTGTCAGATCTTATACCAATTTTCCCCCATCAAGATATTTAAGATCGTCATAATCTTCAAGGGGTTTCTAATTCACAGCTCCAGGTAGCAATTTTAACTCCATCTAAGAGCACTGTTTTTGCTTCTTCATTTGAAGCTTCCTCACTTTTCTCTCTTATATCAAGGAAAGTCTCACTAACTTGGTCCCAGAGTGCTTTGGCTTGTCTTCTTTCCTACAGCTTTGAACCGGAGTATATGAATCTATTATAGTTACCATTTCCTTAGATGCTAGCTTCAAAAACTCAGTTCTGTGACAAGACACTAGGTTGCTTTTAGGCCATTTTTGTATTGTTATAACAAATTACCTGATGTTGGACAGAAAAGTAGAAAGGAAAACAATGATTTGCAGTAGAGACCAAGTGTGGGGAGTGGCCTCACTTAATAACAGCCTATTCTCCAGAGAACTTATACATCTGAAACACAGCTCAATTCAGCAGACAGCATGAAATCCGTTCTGAAGATGAGGACCCATAACTTACTTCCCACTAGGTCCTACCTCTTAAAGATCCCATATGCCACACACTGAGGACCAGGCTTATACCACATAGACCTGTTGGGGGACAAACTATACCTACATGGTAGCAGAAACTTGTCTTCAAAAATGAGTAAGATTAGACAAGGGGAACTGAACACACCTATGCATCTTTAGTTTATCTTCAAACTCTGCTAAATTCATATTAAAGAAATATGAAAGACATAATTCATTTCACAAAAGACAGGGATTGAAGCCTAGTACCAGTGGCTCACACCTATAATCATAGCTACTCAGGAGGCTGAGATCTGAGAATCAAGGTTCAAAGCCAGCACATGCAGAAAATTCTGTGAGACTCAATCTCCAATTAACCACCAAAAGCTAGAAGTCTTATGTGGTAGAACATTATCCTTGAGAGAAAAAGCTCAAGGACATGCTCTAAGTTCAAGCTCCTGGAAAGATACCAAAAAAACAGAACAAAACAAAAAGTTACACAGAGAGAGAGAGAGAAAGAGAGAGAGAGAGAGAGAGAGAGAGAGAGAGAGAGAGAGAGAGAGAGAGAGAGAGAGAGCTGACAGCATACATTGGGTACTAACAATATTTTGGAATTTGGAAGATAGATGGCTGGTTTCTATACTGAATTGATATGCAATCCTTAAAAAAAGTAAAACTAAGGTTGCAGAACAGGGGATGGAAAGGCAATTTGACCTTTAGAGAGATCAAATATCTATTTAGCCACAGAAGTAGATAATACTGAAAACAGGTCACCTCCTAGATGGCATTAAAAGAGACTCCCCAGCCATACACCTTTCCTATCCAATACTCCTAAACAGTTCCTTCTGACCTCCTATTCTGGCTGGAGATAGAAAGTTTATGCTTTGAGCATGCATAACCCTCCGACTCAGCTTAGACACCAGGCCTAGATGCAGACAAAGGAGATGCTCTATAATGGAACCAGAGGAAATGAGAGAAAGTCTACATATTAATGAAACGCCCAGTGGGTTTTTTTTTCTACTCAGCTTCCAAAGCCTAGTAGACATGGTTCTACCTTGGTATGGACTAGAGAAGAGAACTAGAGTCAGGGAGACTAGTTAGAGACAGAGAACTCTGAAATGAACATGGAAGTGTAAAATTCTGATATCTTTGAAGGTATATTCAGAGGTTTTTAATTCTTTGGAGTTAGGGGAATGAATTATTGGTGCACAGAAAACTACATAAATGAAAACTGATGAGCCAACTAACAAAGTCCAGAAAGACAAGTCATACAAGAAAGGAAAGGTGATTCTAGTAAACTGGGTAGCTCAGCTATAAATAATGTGACATAATCATAGTAATAAAAATGCTGAGCTGATTTATTCAGAAATGGTGTATGTTGGATGGTTGATGTCATTTAGAAAAATCTGTATTCTCATAATAGAATGTCAGCATAAACTTCTTAAAACTGAATTAAAAATAACAGAATAAATGAGTAATTTAGATATATGGACAGTAGATATTAGAAGAAATCACAAAGAGTTCAATGTTATTTACATCTAGGGAATAGGTTTTGAAGTAAGGAAGCTGAGTCTAAGTAATTTCTTGCAACCATCTTGGTGCCTCTTGCTGGGTGGAGGGAATTCTCTACCCAGTGCTAAAAAGCCTAGAGGTGAGAGAGGCCATTCACTGAATGTAGATACCTAGCTCAAGGTGAGCTAGGAGGGCTCTGCTTCAGAGAAATGCAAATGTCATAGCCTTAGGAAAGCTTTGCATATAGAGTGCTCTGATTCTGCATTGATTAACTCCCTAAATGACTTGAATCACCAGTCTCTGAGAAGCCTCTAAGCATACCCTATATGGAAGGTTAAGGCCTATCTTCCCTAGCTGGAAAAGTTCTGTTGATACCTGAGTATGTCCATTTAAGGCCTGGCATCTTGTTTTCATGGTGGGGGAAGGTGACATCCTTCCTTCTCAGGTGATGTGTATGCCTGGATTCCTGGAAATAGTGGTGGGAACTTGGCTGATAGGTTACTGAATCTGTCAGTTCAGTGCAAGGGATTGGGAGTGTCCTGTGACCCTGCCCCTGGTCTGACCCTATTTAGGCCTGGACCAGCTCTGTAGCAAGGACTCCATGCCATATGTCTCCATGTTTGCGTCCTGTGTCCTGGGTCTTGTCTCCTGGCTCTTCTCCAATCACCATGGCATCCCAATTCAGCTTGGTATTGTTTTTGTTCTTTCTTTCTTCTTCAACCTATTTTCTAATAGTGTTAAGTGTATTTGTGGGCCACAAGCCTTTGTAACAATCTGGCTACCTGCAGACTGCCAGCGCTCTAATAAACACTCCCAAAATTCCATCCTTCAAAATGTGGCTTCTCTGCTAATTTACCTTACAACGGTATCAGCTGCTTGATAAGGATAGAGCTAGAGTATATTCCTTCTATTGCCAGCCTTAGATTACTATTTGACTTCTTAAAGTATGTACAGTTTCTTACTTAGACACTAAATTTGAAAAAAAAATATTGACTGGGAGTAGGGCTCAGTGATAGAGTGATTATACTGTAAGCATAAGACCCTAAATTCACTCGCAGCACAAATCCAAAATAGTTAAGGTCATCTTAATAACTTTTGATCTCTTCTACTTTAAAAATTGTTAATTATAGAAAACATTAAGACTCCCTCCTCTCAAGAGGCATGAACGCACTTTCTTTCATTAAACTCTTTGCTATTTCAGAGGAGGGTATGATAATACTTCCAGGCCTTTGTAGATTGACTCGTATATGAAGGACTCAAACCACCCCTGTGGGTAGTTTAACTGTAGTTAATGAATTTGCTGAGTTTACCACCTGCCACAGATGTTTTTTCATTGGGTATTGTATGGTAGTTATAGATATATTTGCTCTGAAAAATAGATGGAGCATAAATATGGCTTGATAGATATAGTTAAGAATTGCAGGCCCTGTGAGAAGAATTAAGAATTAGCCTGAAAAAGGAAAGAACTTTTTATGTCTGACTACTGATCTTCAACTTACCTTCCAATATTGACGGTACAGTTTGCTTCCTTATCTGAGTTTCTCCCTAGACTGCAGCTTTTATTACCTTCTCTTTGCTTGGTTCTTAGTCTTTGCTTCAAATTTCTGATTACTAGTTCTTACAGGCCTCACTAGCAGAAACTTTCAAATTCCAGAGGGACTTAACCCCTTACTTCTTGGTGATTCCAAGACTGATTCTTGTCTACTCTCATTTCTATCCTTGTTCATTCCGGTGTTGTATCCGGCGTAAAGCATTTAAACAATAAACAAATTATACTTGACTCATTAGGAATTTCACTCATAAGCTCTAGGCAACAATCAGTGCCAACCATTCAGTGAATATATTGTTCATTTTTTGTGTTCTTTCTAATTGATACTCCATAAGATAACACTCATCTTTTATTTTTTTCCTATTTTGCTTAATTTACTCTTATAAGCATAAGATGTTTTGGTAGCAGACCTAGTCAGACAGCCAACTCTAGCAACTTGTCTTGGGCATGCTTTATTTCTTTCATCCTGTTCCATCCATTCCATTTGTTAGATAGAGTCCATCATATGACCTTAACCCTTTTACTGCCTCTTTATTCATTTCTTCAAATATATCAAGTTTCCCAGTGTAGTTCCTTCCATGTTAGGCAAACATCCTATTTCATCTTCATAATTAACAGAACTTAATGTGGATTTTCATCTAACTTGAACTATGTTTTCTGCTATGGAATTAGAACTGAAACTTCCAGAGTAAGTATTGAGACTTGTTTAACCTAATTCCTTTCACATGTAATAGCTGCAGTACCCCAAAAGATACTTTTCACTCTGAATTAACCAGGTGAAGTGTAAGTGTGTGTGTGTGTGTGTGTGTGTGTGTGTGTGTGTGTGTGTGTGTGTGTGTGTGTGTGTGTGTGTAGGAGGGGGATAGCAAATAACAGATGTCAAGGGAGAAATGGAGTGAAGGTATTTCTGCTGCCTTTCCCTTCTCAACATGTGCAGGGAGATGCACATACTCCTTGCATAGAAAGTTCTTAAAGGTAGATTTGATTTAGAAGTTAGAATTTGGGCCTGGAAGAAAATGTAAATCTAATATATAGTATACTAAAAAGGCATCACAGTTTTTCTAACTCTCATATCCTTCAGATTTATATATCCTTTTAAATACCTAATAATTTTTCTATATACACTTGAGATACCATTTTACTCTGTGTAGGACTGGAATGCTGTTTTAGCCAAAAAGGAAGAGAAATGGGTTTTTATTTGTTTTATTTTACTTTATTCATTTATCTTGACAAGAAAAGGAAATTCATTTTGCCAAACTATTTCCTTCTAGTTGATCATTCTTGATGTTAGTGTGTGTGTTAAAGTTTGCTTTTCAGCCCAACTGTTAATGATACAGGATCCTTATACTCTAGAGAGAAGATTTTAGAAGTAATTAAGTGTGAATACCTCTTCATCAGCTTGTCTTTTAACAAGAATGTTCACTTATTTAAAAGTGTGAGCTCTTTAATTCTTCTCAGGTCCAATTCACTCTTTGTGCTTTGGAAAGAGAGACAATCTGATGGAAAATAAGCTGGTAACTGAAAAATCAACTGCCAGCTTCTATCACCTAGAAAGAGTAGAATGGCATCATGGAAATTCATGTGGTAAATCATGTAAAAATATGGCTAATCTTGGCAAATCAAACCCTTTCTGTGATTTAATAGACTGAGGAAAGGGGCCAGAAAAAGAGATGAAAATATACAACAAACTCACCTGAAGGATCTTCTTTGTTTGATTGCTTATCAATTTGTGGTGATAAAAGTCATGTGATTTACCAGTATAACCCCATCTCAATGATCAATTTTTATAAACAACATCCCAGATCACCTTTGAGATCAGTGTCAATGTACAAAGGAGGAGGTAAGGAAAGAGGCAGGGGGAGAATTGCCAAAAAGAAGAGAAATCATGTAACAGGAGGCTCCTCTGTTGATGATCTTGGTAGAAGAATGAGAGGGATCTTAGCTGTGAGAGGAAAATTTAGTTCCTTCTAAGAAATTAATGATGTATTCACTACCTGTTCTATGAAGCATATGGCAAAGAAAGAGTTGATATAATAAGGTAGCACTTAAAACTCTATTGTTTGCAGCACTCCAAGATATTTTCACTGAGTTGGTATATAAACTAAATACAGAATACATGTTTGGCCTATTTGTTTCAGGTTTAATCATCCAATAGAAATAAAACATGAGGTGGACTTGCAAGGAGGACCTTGGTTTGTTCTCTATCACCACAAAATTCAAATAAACAAAAAAAAATAAGCAAAACTCCAAATGTAATGTTAGATATGTAATTTGAAATTTCTAGTAGTTAAATTAAATATAAAGTGTGAATTAAGCCTAACATGGAAAGTAAAACATGCAAAATGAAATGTAATATTTAATATAATATACCAAACAGTGACACAAAGTAGTAAGTATAAAATATTATGAGCTATTATAGTGTTGTACTAGACACCTTCCATGTTCTCATAAGCCCCACATGGATAGTTGGTGCCATATTGGCTAATATAGATTTAGTATGATCCCTATTTGTATTACTACCTATGTAGCAGTCTTGAAGACAAAACAGAATTTTATCAAGGCAATAGATCTCATTGTCAACTATAGTAACCACCACCAACATGTGGCAATGTAAATCTAAATTAATTGAAAGTAGAAATGCAGTCCCTAAGTTGTCCTAACCACATTTCACGTTCTCATTCACAGCTAGTGACACCACATGTTTACAGTGTCTCAAACATCTAAACTGAAAATTAAAGAGTAATATACATCTCATAGAATTTGTATCATCACTGATGAAAACAAAAGCAAATCCATCAAATTTTTCATATCATTCCCAATCCCCCACCAACCCTAAGAACCCATCCCATCCCATCCTGCCCCATCCATTATTCCTCTCTACAGAACTTTGCATGTTTTGCCTGGAAGACAATCCTGAAAAATGCAGTTGTGTAGACAGACCTTCTACCACAATAATTGCATTTTTCAAGTTTCATAGAGATGGGTGCATGGCATCTTGTGTTGGAATCTTATGGCATACTTGGAAAGAATGGTAAGAAAGGACTTGTAAAATTGCTGATATATCTTCTACAATCTTAGCTAGCAGTATGACAATTGTAGAATTCACATTTTGGAAATCAAAAAGAAAGAAAAATTCAAATAAATAGCAATAGTCCTTTCCCTGCTTTCCTTTCTACATTTTTGGAACTTTTTTGCCTTGCCAATGCTCTGGGCAGTATTCTAACTTGGTATTTGCAAATCAATGGCAAGGCCTGCTCAGCACTGAGGGAATTTACACAGTCACAGACAATTAGTCTTTTAAAAGGTCTGCTGCTTGGAAATTTGCCACCAAGCTCAGTATAGCCTCAGCACATAATGTAAATTTTTAATGATTATAACTTTTCTAAATTCAGCCTTTAACAAATCTTATAGTAGTGTTTTGAAACTTTAAAATCAAACATAACCCAATTAGGTTGGTATTTGATTAAACTGAACTGCCACTTCATTGAAGTGTTTAAATAAATCAACATTAATATGCTTTTACTACAGTAAATAAAGTTAAGTCTATATAGTTGAAATGTCAATACCCACACATGGCTTTTGAAAATTAAGTAGTCTCTGCACTCTAAATAATGAATCCAGTATTAATTTGGGAGAAAATTATTGATTGCTTCTTAAAAAGTTTTCCTGGAGAAGTACTTCACCCTAAAACTACAAATTCTTAGGGTTTATTTTTTAAAAGTAAAGCAAATATTGGTTGAATTCTGAAACTGCTATCAGAGTCTTCCTTATAGTGGTTCTGATTAATGATCTTTGCTTCCTAAGCACAGTACCAATTGATACTTTATAAGAACAGCTATAAGATATTTTCCCATTCAAATATGATACAAATTGTTAGGATACTTTTGATTACTTCCCCTTCTCCCCAACATGCCAGAAAGTGCATATTGACAATGCTATATCTGAAATGCTAGGGACTAGAAATGTTTAGGATTTTGGAGGCTTTTGGATTTTGGAATTTTTGTCTAGAATTGTAAATTCAGCATTTCTAACCCAGGAATCTAAAATGCTCCAAAATTAAAATAACATGATGTTTGAATTAAGGATTTTCATCTCAAACTTACATGTTTTGCCGAATAACATATTTTCTATAGCAAGCAATTTTTACAAGTTGTTTAAAATCAAAAGTTAACTAGCACCGAGTAGGTTAAAAAAAAAATCCTGCAGTTCTGTCCATAAAGGTAGCATGGTGAATACCAATAACTAAGGATGAAGGATACTTTTTAGAAGCATGTTGCAAAATGCTGCTTTCCAAGATGCAGTAAGATACTTCACTTTCCAGTGTATACAGGTCTTAATTTCACTGGTGTTCCTTCTTTTATTAGCATAAATTAATTGTACAAAAGGCTTTCGTTAGGTTATCTCCATCTACGTAATTTTAAACAACTTTATACTTTCTACTATATTGTCTTAACTTCCTTTTTTTCTCCCCTTCATGAAACAGTATTTATTAAGTTTCATTATGTTATCTTAAATTTACATGTATAGTATTCCTTAATAAGTCTTTAGACACTTATTTAAGTTTTGACTGGGCCCCTGAATCCCATGCAGAAATTCTCTGATAGTGTGTTACTCACTTTAAAATGCAAACCTAGAAGAAGTATGCTTTGGACCTCTTGTTCACTCACAGGAGATGTTTGCCCAGTCTCAATTAGAATAGCTATGGTTAATTCCAATTAGTTCTGGCTACAGGAGACAGAAAACCTTAAATAAAAATGGCTTAAACAAGATAGGTTATTTTTCTCACTCATTCAATCACAGAGGTGCAGCAAGGTTGGTTTGGTCTGGTGCTTGGATCTTCCATGGCTAACCCCAATTCAAAGGTTTACTAAATACTCAAAAAAGACATCAAGTCTACATTCTAGCCAGCAAGAAGTAGAATAAACTTTTAAAAAAGATTCTCAGAAGTTGCATGCTTGATTTTCATATATCTATATCTATATATCTTTTTTTTCTCCTGGGGCTTGAACTCAGGGTCTGGGCCTGTTTGTGCTCAAGGTTAGAACTCTACTACTTGAACGACAGCATGACTTCCAGCATTTTTGAGTAGTTTATTGGAGATAAGAGTCTCACGAGGACTTTTCTGCCCAGACTGGCTTTGAACTGTGATCCTTAGATCTCAGCCTTCTGAGTAGCTAGGATTATGGGCATGAGCCACCAGCACCCAGCTGTATCTTTCTATCTATATCTACAGATATATGAAGACAGGGAAACCACGTAGTCAGGTAAAATTTGCCATTACCTTATTACAGAACACAAAGGGCTCAGGGAGAAAACTGGATATCCATGTAATACTGTTCTCTGGATGAAACTCTTGGCTAGCAAAAGATTTAATTATGAGCCCTGAAATGCTGCTAGAATAATAAAAGAAGTACCTACATTTCTGGTAGAGTTTCCCAAAGGAATTACTTTAAATTATCTTTTGTCTTTTAATCACATCATATTAAACCTCCTGCTCCTCTTACAGATATTAGTATTATTTTTAGATTTCAGCTCTTTCCTATCAAAATATTCCATACTCTCATGAAAAGAAGTTTGTTTCCTGTTAAAAGTTAACTAGACAACTTGTGAGTGGAGATGGGAAGGAGAAACTGTGAGAGAGTGAGGGAAGGGATGACACTACAAGAAAGAAAACTACCCATTACCTGCATTATGTAACTGAAATCACTCTGTACATCACCTTTATAATAACAATAAAGTAAATTAATTAAAAAAGAAAAAAGAAATTCATTTCCAAATTTCTATCCTGGCTTAAAGAAAGGTTAAATTCTTCTCAAATAAATAAAACATATAATTTTTACATTTTCTTTTTCTTTTTTAATTGCCATGCTTCAAAATATCTATGCTAACATCAAACTGGACAACTAAAATTAATTAAAGTATTGGAGCTGATCATGCAATAATAATAACCACTGTGTTTTGAGAGTTTACTCTATGTCCAGAACTATGTTATATGTTTCACTCAAATTATACTACTAAATCTTCAGAACAACCCACCAGGATAGGACTATAGATGCAGAAACTGAAGTTCATAGACATTGCATGACTTTCCCCATTAACCACAGCAAGTGAGTGATGGAACACAGAATCTGTCTGTCAGAAAACTGAATTCAGTTTGCCCCTGTTTGCCTCCCCGTACCCTCTCCCCATCCTGATTGTTTAATATTATTTCTAATGAAAACATATAGCCCTTTCCTATTCAGTATGGTTGCTACTAGTCTCATATACATATTTACACTAAAAGTTGAATTAATTAAATATTAAAATATTTCTTCAGTCACATTCATCTCATGTGTTCATGAGATACATGTGGTTACTGGCTGCCATATTGCATCATAACACAAATTTAGATAGTTTTTTATCATCAGAGAGCATACTGACATAGATAACTCTGGATGTGTTTTCAGCCTGAGTTGGTTGACTATCTATATTTATGACTGAAAAGAAGCTGATATACCCTCTTATGAAGATATTGTTTGGATTTGTCATTTAGAGGACTTATCCATTCTTTCAATAAGTTGTTTCTTATTATTTTCAGCATTAAATTGAATGCTTTGACAATGGTGAAAAATGGTCAGCATAAAATTACATTTCTCTGTGCACCTTAATCAATGGATAATTTTGTGAATTACTATTTAAGTTAAGGGATAAAAGGCAAGTACATAAGAAAGAAAATACATTTATTATGGATTTGATACCAGTCCAATGCAAAAACCTATTTTAGATTTGCAAATGGTTACAACTTCAAAATTTTCGTGGAAAAACCACGCATCTCACTAAATCATACTAGCTTTTACTGAATTAGTCCATTTGAAGAATGCTATGTAGCATATTCTGGTAGCTGGCCAAGAAAAGAGTAACCGAAATGACTTAATACACTTTTGCATTCAATTAGGCCCATTTTTCTTTTGTCAAAGTTGAAAGGAGAATATCTACCTATAAAAAGCAAGATTCTTCTGTTTTGTAATTTAGAAAATACATTCAGATGATAAATTAACAAACACCACAGTTATTTTTATCTTGAAAGAAACAAATGACAGGTTTCTTTGTTCTAGTGAACAAAACAGTTAAATCAGTCATTTCCTACCTGCATTCCTTCAAAATTCAAGAGCTCCAAGTGGATATAACAAAATGCCATTTAAGGAAGTGTATATACTCACTTCTATTATTCTTAGCACTAATGGGTAGTCTACAATAAACGGTTTTGCATTTCAATCACAGAATATCAGCCATGGGACAGAGCAGACAGTATCTTTCAACATCCCATTTCCATGTACCTCTGAGATAAAAGGGCACTTCTGACAGTTTTCAGCATCTTACATTGCATTGTGCATTTTCAGAACCATCTAAAAGCAAAAATGTGTGCCTGTCATAATATCCAGCCCTCTGGATAAGATAAAAACAAAGCAAAATAATGAAGCAACAAACAAGCATTCTAATGGTAATTGTAGTATTGATTTGAAGAAATTAAGAGGTCTAAGGCTGAGAGAAATAGTAATGATCATCTAGACTAACAAGAGAAAATGAGAACTTACTTCTACCATGAGTGGCTATAGTAGTCCAAACCTTGAATTCTGAAAGAGGAAATGCAGATAAATGTTTCAGCTCTGAGATTAAGTGCCCAATTTTGTTCAAGTTACTTTGTCTTTCCTTAGATCTATTTCCTTTATAAAATTAAACCCATTTTACCCATAAGATCTGCATATAATCTTTTTTGATTATTGGTCAAAGGCTCCTTTTCTTATTTTTAGTTAGTACTTTAGCAGACACTATTTCATTGAAATATAAAATTAGATAACATTATTATTGTTGTAGTTAATTTAATTTGGAGGATAAAGGGACAAAAGCAGTAGCAGGCTGGTATCATAAATTCATTTTTAAAAAATGATATCCAGGAACTGTTTCATGTCAGACCATAGTCTTAGACTTAGTCTGATTTTCCATTTCCTATTCTGAAGTATGAGTGCTGATATGCACAGTGGTGACCACCAAATCCTAAATGGTCCAATTGCAATTCTGTGTATTAGACTCAGTTCACTTGAGTTGGAAATTTGCCTTGCCTTCAAATAATTTTCAACAAGGATTGAAAATAACAAAAATATTTCTGTCTAGCATTTGGCTAGACAATTCAATTACCTACAATATCCTAGTCCTTAGGCATTTCACTTAATCAAGGTTTTTCTCTGTAGTGTTTGAATAAGCTAGTAAGTTAGTTAGAGCAAGTGAATTGTTTGGCCAGGCTAGATATCTGCACTGATGTAATTACTTGGATTTTATTGCCCTGTTTATTAAGGAGCAAAATTGCATGAGCAGTGACATACCTACGTAGATCTGACAAAGACAATGGCACTTTATGTATGCTTAAGATGGTCCGGATTCAACAGTAGTTGAAAATGCTGTGTAATAACTATACAGTTTCCCAGTTAATCCAGTAAATGACTCTGTTATACCCTTTCTTATCTGTAGAAACACTTGTTAGTCATTTTATTCTGACTTTGTTTTCTGTGTCAAGCAATAGTCTAGCTATTTCCATATAGCAGATTTCCCTTACAATGAAGAGAACATCAGGAAGATCTTGCTATTGTGACAAAGAAAGTGGGAAGTTTATCATTGTATTTATAGCACAGAAAACATATAGAATGCTCTAGAAACAACAAATGAATGAAACAATTGATTTTTTGACTAATGTATTATAGACAGTGAAGTAGTTATTTCTTTATTAGGGCCAGTTGTTTTTTTCTTTAGTTATTGCATTTTTGCAGTACCTCAAATTTTTAGCTAAGATAAAGCACCATATCATCTGAATATACTGTAGACCTACATTTCCCTCCCACTTGCTGTCAATAAGAGAAAATTGCTCAAGTATTTCATAGCCAATGTTAGTTAGATATATACAGCAGAGACTCAGGTTTGAATATATCAGAAACAAAAGCAACTTGTTTAAAACAAAGCAAGCAAAATCATTTATCACGTTTTTTCTCCTTTTCTTCAGAAAAAAAATAACTCAATGCCTTAGAATGAACTCAGTTTCAATGATGACATTGACAAAATAGAGAAGGTGTTCCCTCTGTGTTCAAAGAGAAGGACAGAGTTGACACACAAACAAATGATATCTTCTTAAATACAAGCATAACCGAATACCACGTGACGGTGCTGCCATGTCAGTTTCCATGATGCAAGTCAAATATTTTAATAAGGGTAATCACAAGTTCAGTTTTTCACCCTAATTAATTTAAAGCTTAAAATGCAAGAGTAAGATCAAGGCCATTTTATCTCCAAATGGAATTCTGACAACAAAGAGCAAAAATGTTTGTAAACTGTTGGCAGGTAATCATTAATAGCTACTCTGCTAGAGTTACATAAATGTAAATGTAAATGTGAGAGACATGTGTCATGATAGTGTTTTCCTTAAGCAAAAACTGAGGTACTAAAGATTTTCCCCATGTTAGAAGAACTGCTTCTCTGTACCATGAGGCAAACAGTAATTTTGATATTAATTACAAACTTGCCCATTCATTCCAAGATTAGTGATGGTAATAAGATCCTTGACTCCATTAGCGGTGTACAAGTTCAATTCCTTTTATACTTTTTTTATTTTTATTTTATGGCTGGTACTGGGGTTTGAACTCAGAAACTTACTCGACTGGTGCTCTACCACTTCAGCCATACCTCCACTCCAGATTATTGCTGGTTAATTTGGAGATGGAGGTTCATGGACTTTTCTGCGTGATCTGGCTTTGAGCTTCAGTCCTCTACATCTCAACTTCCTAAGTAGTTAGGATTACAGACTGGTGTCACTGGCATCTAATTTTCACTTTTGATTCTATTAGCATATCTTAATTACATAGAATAATGGATTTAATTGCAACATTTAATACATCCATATAATGTTCTTTGATCATGTTGAACCCCTAGGTGGGGTTCCATTATGAGCCAAATTCAATGCAGATCTTTCTGGACCTCTTGTTTCTATCTTTATATTTTTATCTTTAAGTGGTTGTACTAAGGAGTTGCCATTCAACAAAGCAGTTTATGAATATAATACATCTTGATCAATATCCTTTTTCCATCTTTGATCTGTGTGCCGAAGCATCTAATCAAGGAGCTGACATTGTTTACTTTCATTATATATTTACCAAGTTCATTGTGACTAAATGCTTAGAGGCTTTACATTTATTTCATGAAAAATATTGGATCCTGTGCTTCTTTATCTTTTCTCACAGTCTGTTAGGCAACCTTTAACAAAAGGAAAACAAAACTACTGAGCTTTTAAAATTTACAGGCTATAAATACTGACATCACAAATGAAGAAAGCATTTTAAGATGATTCAGGGGACAGCATGTTTTATGATATATAGTTTCCTGGAAACAAAGCTATGAAGATAAAGGGGAACTCAAATATCATATTTATTGAAAAAATGAAACAAAACCAAAATTAGCTGGTAAGCAGTATCTAGCCTCTAGGCAATAACAAGTCCAATTTCAACCATGTGTTAACTGTGTGTTAGCATGACACATGTGGAAAAATGTTTGTTGGTTTCCAAATCAACATTTTCAAAGAAGTTTTTAAGCAAGGACTTATTTTACTATGACAGGGATACTATGACAGGGATAAAGTAAGAGAAATAGAGATGAGAAAGGAGTATTTCCTATTTCCAATATAGGAAATGGGAGTTAAACTCCTCCATTTGTATATATAATAAAGCTTCTCTGGTGGAATTTCTGATGGCTATACAAAAAGTGTCTGCTGGGTTGGCTGAGACCTGACCTTATGCTTACAAGATCACTTTTATTAACTTATTTCTGTCAGACTCATAAAAATGTGTCTATTGTCATTTCATCCTAAAAAGCATTAGTTTCATGCTATGGTTAGGATTCCACCCCCTCCTTTGCTCCCTGCCAAGATTAGAAGTAGGAAATATACAGAGGAGTAGAGAGTCAAGACAAAAATCTAATTTGAGAACACATGTCAAAATTAGAGAATATTCTTAAGAGAGTAATGTATTAAACCAGGCACATATGACTCATGTCTATAATCCCAACTAATCAGAAGATAGTCTCCAAAAAAATTTTCAGGACTGCAACTCCAAAATTGCCATCAAAAAGCTGGGCTGGAGGCATGGCTAAATTGGAGAGCTAGAAACACCAGTTGTGAGCTAGAAAGGCAATCAAGAGCATAATTTAAGGCCCCTATCCTGGTAATGACACAAAACAAAAATTGAAATTTTGGTTAAATTGAAATGTTACTTTACAAGTTTTAGTGGCTAAGATCTACTTCATAGAAGGTGATACCTTAGGCAGCCATTGTACTAACTAGATATGCAAGATCAGATGCCTAGTTGTTGGTAGGTGGTTTTTTTTTTTTTTTTTGAGATGAATCACAGTGTCTGTACCTTCCCTTTCCCCTGCCTCATTTTATATTTTTCAAATCTATAGAAAAGTTCTCTGAAGTAGGTTTTAGGTCAGCCTTGTTTTGCAACTTGATGTAAAGGGAGGTTAGCAGAACACTGCAAGTCACTAGTGGTGGGAAAGGCAGGGAATACAGCCAAGAAAGGTATGAAGGCTGAATGGAAGCAGTCTAATCTCATCTCCACAGAAACCTGAAAGGCTTTCTATTCTTTTGTAGAAAAAAGAACCAAAAAGAATGTTTCCTTTTCTGTCCCCACTCTCAGAATTCAGTCTCTTCTTTGCTTTTCTCTAAGACCTCAGTGAGATGATTCCCTACATTTTAGTCCCAGAAAATGTCTTAATCAGTTTCCTTGGACATTTTTCCTGCTCACCACGTTCAACCATTATTGTCCCATAATTTTATCTACTTTAGATCCACAATCATGCTTGATATCCTGAATGTCAGTTTGCAAGTACTGACTGTAGTACAAACTAAATTTAAATGTGTCCTAGTTGCAACTGCTGACATGACAGACAAATCTGATGGTTGTGAGGGACAGAAAAGTGGATTTTGTCAGATGCATAAATGTCCATCTTAACCAGCTCCATGGATGTGTGCTTTTGACTGGTACCTCCCGATTGTGCATCTCAATAAAGACTGACTGACATGAATTTAACAAATGCTGATGTGGCATGTGGGATGAGTTTTGGAACTTTCAATATATCTGTGTTATCTCAAAAACAATGTTTCGATGACAGGTAGCTTTTCCTTTATTTGCATGTCTTACTTTTTCACTCTTAAAATATTCCTCATTTTATGGTACTAGAACTTGAACTCAGATCCTACACTCACAGTTTTCTTGTTCACAACTGGCATTCTACCAGCTGAGCCATGCCTCCAGTCTAGCATTGTGCTGCTTAATTGGAGATAGAAGTCCCCGGGCCTTGTCTGTCTGGGTTGGGATTGAACCTTGGTCCTCCAGGTCTCCATATCCAGATTAGCTAGAATTATAGGTGTGAGCCACCTGTCTAAACTGACAGTTCTCAGTCATGTGAACATTTTGAAATAAAATACATATGATGCTAACATGTGACATTAGCCAGAATGATGGAAGATACGGTAATATATATGAATACCAAGCAGCAAATGAATTCTTTTCACCCTCTAAATGCCCTAAAACAAATTGAATAGCTAAAGAACAGGCTCTACAGTAAAATTTCAATCATGAGGAAAGGAAAAGCACAAGACACAAGAGAAACATATTATCATACATCAGTGTTTGTTCCTGTTAATACTTACAATTGTGGACTTACTTCTTTTCCTTTGGATATATCAAGAGAAATACTGGTCTCTGGTTGACTTTTAAATGGACTACAAGATGTCAATGAGCGGACTTGTGAGTAAATAACCATAACTCTAACTGTTCCAGTAACCAAAGATGCAGAAATTAGTCTATAAAATCAGTCTTCTGTGTTTGCTAATCCAAAGTAATTGTGCTGACCCTTTTTAGTCAATTTAAATTAAGTGATCTAGACACAAAGGACTTATGTGGTAGTTTTAGATTTGAGGCTAGTGGACTCAGTGTTTTCTAGTGTCCCAAAGCCTCAATTTCTCCAAACACATCAATGGATGTGCTTGCCCTAGATGATCCCTCAAGAGTCTTTATCAATATTAAATTCAATAATTTTGTTATGAACCACTGTGAGCTGGATGCTGGTGGCTCATGCTTGCAATCCTAGCTACACAGGAGGCTAAGATCTGAGCCACAGTTCGAAGCCAGATAGGACAGGAACTTCCATGATACCCTTATCTCCAATTAACCACTTTAAAACTGAAAATGGAGCTGTGGCTCAAAGTAGTAGAGCACTAGCCTTGAAAGTGAACTCAGGGACAGCACCCAGGCCTGAGATCAAGCCCAACAACAACAACAACAACAATAACAACAACAAAGAATCATTGTGACAAGAAGTTCATGGCTTTTGTCTCTTCAGAGCACTAATCTGTGCCTGCTTATCTTCTGGGTTCTATGAGTAAGCACTGATTAGAAAGAATTCAGGGCTCAGTAGTAGACAGCTGACTTTTCTTATCTAAGAGAAATAAATCTGTCAACTTTTATTAGGTGTTGTCAGGTAACATCATGCTCAGTGATAAACTGAATGAGAAATAGTGTTATGTTGGCATTCGATTATACTAGAGCCCATGAAAAGGCAAGCAAAATGCTGAAATGAGGATTCAGGATGACCCATTGTAATAATGAGATGTACAAGACAGTATGTTGAAACTGAACTTTACAACTTTGGCGGGGGAGGGGAAGGAGGAGTTGAGAAGGTGGAAAGGGAAGGGATGGTAGGGGAAAAACAAAGGAGGGGGTAACAATGCTCAATAGGAAATGGACTCATTAACTTGCTCATGTAACTGTAACCCGTCTGTATAGTATCTTTATTTTTTTATTTTTTATTTTTATTTTTTATTTATTTATTTTTATTTTTTATTGTGAATATACTGTACAGAGGGGTTACAAATACATGGGCAAGATAATGAGTACATTTCTTATCAAGCATTGTAGCCTCCTCCTTTGTTTCCCCTTCCCATCCCTTCCCAGTGTATATTATCTTTATAATAAAAAATATATATTAAGGGGAAAAAAGCAGTGTATTCTACTCTTGTTTAAATTCCTGAAAAGTTAGGATGTTGAAAACATGTAAAACAGTTGATGGGATGCAAGAAATTAGTTGTCCCCCTGCATTCTAATGCTTTTATTCTGCTGCTGTTGAAGCTACATCTGGCTTTTATTAATAAAAGGTTCTTTTAAAACTTTATCAAGGTCAGAAGAAAAGGATTTTTGGAAGACCTGGATTTAGTAATCCAAGATGAGCCTATGTGCCTGCAGCTAAGTTGTTTCCCAGCCTGTTTTCCAAGATGACAAAAGGAGAGATTCCTGATTAAATGACCGAAGAAAGACCAGAACTGCTAGTGTTGGCTGGGAAATGGGGTAGGTAGCCTGACATCTTAGACAAGATGAGGGCTGAGAGAGCAACAAGATATGCCTGGAATATACGAGACATTTCACATACAGGGATAATTACATGCACATTTCCATCCCCACCAAATCAACTTTAAAATTTTAAGCATCTGAAACATATAAACCAGTCTTTAGCCATACTACCTGAACACACCCAATCTCATTTTAAATATTTAAAATAATCAGGTACAATACATTAAAACTCTCCTGCACTCTGCAAACCTTCCTTTAGAACTGACTGTACACTAATCATAGTCCATAGGAGGCAGATTATGAGTTTGTGAGTTCAAAGTTTGGCAACATATGGAAACCCTGTCACAGAAATAAACAAAGGAAAGGAAAATCACCAATTGGCAATAGACTTGGCTCAAAAGATTCTATCTGAATTGATTCTTATTAACTGACAGAAAAAATATTTGGGTGATGTTAAATAAAACAAAACAAGCTACAGAACATGGTTGTTGTGTGATCCTGTGAAAAGAATATATTATATTTTACTGAACAAAATGGGAATACTATGGTGTACACGACAGGAGCTGAAACTTCTAGATAACAGTATGTTTATTACTGATTTTTATACAACAAAGTCCTATTAGCTTGTATATGATCAAAACAAAATAAAGTTGTTTGTTGATAAAAAATAAAGTGGGAAGACTTGAGAACTATGGTATAAGAATTTTTTTTTCCTTAAAAAGTGGAATTGTCAGAGCCTTTTCATTATCAGCTTTTCTTCTTAATCTAAAAGCTAAAAGCTATCATTCTCATTAGGATTGATTTTCTGTTCTTGCTTCATTTCATCAACCTTTGGTGAGAAACCATTGAATAATTCAGGGCATTGTCTCTAAGGTATAAAGCAAGTCAGGAAGGAGCCCCAGCTCCTGGCTTCCTTCTCCATTTGACAAAAGGCTTGGCACACCTTCTCTTCCTGAGTACAAAATGGCTTATGATTTTCTTGGTGTTTTTGTATTTCATGAGCTGCTCTAAAGTAGAAATAGGAAGCTTCTTTATTATCAAAATGTCTATCTTCAGGGAATGACTACATGCAGTACTGGCCACAAAATCAACTAAAATCAAGCATACACAATAGTATTTCCTGAAGGTAGGTCTTGTTTGCCCAGAATTCTAGTCAGCTGAGATATTTGAGGGAGAGAAGGAAGTCTTTGAAGCTGTCCCATTGAGGACAAAAGTGAAGGCAGGTCTTTGTTTGGTGTGCTGAATATAAACTGTTTAATGCCTTGGATTTGTAGCCATCCTTGGGTACTTATGTGGCCATGGGGAATTTGCCTAGTCTCTTTCACTCGGTTTTCTTATCTATAAAATTGGGATAATAATAGCAACTACTTCATTGCATTGCAAGGATTCAATGAAATGTGCATGAAACTATCAGGGCCTAATAGCTCGTTGGCTGCAGCCACAGCACCAGTTCAATCACCAGAAATCAGGGAAAGGACATGCTAGGGATTTAGGTTCTGACCTCAACTCTGCAGCACCCTAGGAGCCAGAAGGCAGTTTTCCAAACCCTGTGTAATTTAAGAATTTACTCCATCCAAGCAGGGATAATGAAAACTCTTCCTACAGGGCTGCTGTCATAGTTAATTAGAAACACCTGTCAAATCTCTGGCACACTGAAATATATAGATCCATTCACACAAAAGTGTGTCTGTAGCGTCAATATCTGCAAGGAGTCAGTGTCTTTACTATGGTGGGAATGTCCCTAACTTTAGATCTCACAAAATATTGACTTTTTCTACTGGGCTGCCATTCCTTTTTACACTTACTCCAGATTACATGTTTTGTAACATTTGAGTAGAGGTAATATTTAAAGCCTGGTTCCTCAAGATTCAGGGCTGGGGTTGCCTTTGCATTTGTGACTGACCCTTCATTTTCTTAGCTCTGAAAGAAATGCATGTACTTTTGCTTATGTGTTTATGGACCCTGCCATGATGCAATTGGAGCAATATATTTTTGGAGCCCATTTGATCTACATACTCCAATGCATAACTCTCTAAGACCTACTGAAAAATGTCAGAATTTATTTAAAGGCACTTGTTACAAGTTTACATATGAATGTTTCTGAAGGCCTTCCAGAAAAGGTTACGGTGGAAATCATATCATAACTTGAAATGGTCAGTCAATATTAAAGCAAGCTAATTGTGGGAGAGATAGAGATAAGCTAAACTGGTGATGAAATCATAGAATATGTGGAAAGGAGTGGTTGGCAGTTGGTGATGAGAAAGACACATGCTGGGCCTGCTTTAATGAAAGTTAGCATTCATTTGTAATTAAAATCACTGTAACAATGGAATGGAATTAAAGTACTTGAAAGCACACTTTAGTCTATTAAGTAGTTTGAACATTCCCCCAGTGTTTCCGTTTATATTATTAATTTGCTCATCAAAAACTTTCTTCATACATCAGGCTAGGTAAACTTAAACCCAGCCTATGTCCAAATGATCATAAAACTTCAGTCTGTATGATACACATTAATTAGGATTTATTATAATAATAACTCTACAAAGAGCAAAACCCACAGGAAGCTATAGGTTATCCTGTCCTTTATTTCATGTCTTAATTTTTTTCCTGTTATAGATTTCACCTTTAGTACCACTCCACATATGATGTTGGGATTAGAAAATTCTCCTTAAAACAATCAGAAGTAAATGTATGTTTTAAGAAGTAAATGTATGTCTTAAAATAAAGACCTACTTATTGGTGCCAGTTAATCTTCAGTGAATATCACATCAGTAAAGTAAGAAGATAACACAGAACTGTTCAGTTTTATTGCTAATCTTAAATCCTGCTGTAGGGAGAAGAAAAACCTTAATATTATGGCTAAAGAGTCAAGTCACATTAGATTAGCACTGGTGTACATTAATAATGAAAATAGCTGAGCCTGATTAGTGTCACTTCAAGTTTTGTGAATCAGAGATGTGGCTTAACAAATTAAACAGCTTGAATACCAGACAGTCTAGGGGAATAATACTTAATAAAAAAAAAGTTTAAACCTTCATGTCTTTTTAAAGGAAAATTTATCATTGATATAGAATTATGTACAATTCACACTCCAGCATGAAAAGGATGGGACTTTGCAAACCATAAAAACTGTAATAAAGAAGCCACTAAAATTGATTTTCATTTAAGTAGATTACCAGTATTTTCTCACTAACTATAAGGAGTGTGTTGAATGTCTCTAACCTATTTTCAGCTGTGATACTATTTCTACATGCACAATTAGACACTGTCCATTTGGGGATGATTAAATGGCTCATATTTTCCTATCCAGAACTCTAGTACCTTTTCAGTCTAGGAAGAGAAAAGAAAATGTACACAAACGAATGTGCAAAGGTTTTCAATAAATGTTCAGATAGGCAAAGTTGTAAAGTGGGTCTAAGAGGTCCCCACTGTCCTTATTCCCTGAAAGCTTCTCCTCCTCCAACTTTTCTTAACCTTCCTAAGCCCACTGGTCTCCTCCTTAGCCAAGAGCCTTCTAGAGCACTGCCCCAAACAAGCATAAACTGTCTTTTCCAGTGCACTTTTCCATCTTCTGCTCTGTCTTACAAAATGTACTTGTCCTGAGTCCATTTTATCATACCCTTGTTGTCTTTTAAGAGGGTTAATAGTTGTATTAATAGCAGGAGGAGGAACCATAATATAACCATGAAAACAATAGCCAGCATTGAGTAAAATGACTGTTTTATTATGCTCTAGACACTCTAGAAGCATTTTACATTCAGTACTTCATTTAATCCTCACTTTTACAGATGATAAAAATTGAGGCTTAAAAAGATTAAGTATCACATCTAAGGTCACATAGTGAATACGAGGACATACTTTTGTTTGCTCCATTCCAAAGGCGCAGGCTCTTAACCACTACCACTCTATGCTATCTTAGTTTTAGGAAAAGTAATGAGTTAATACATGAGAAAGTATTTTTAAGTAAAAATGGTTGTTTCCCCCAACCATTTATTGTTTCTTAGAAGACTTTGATACTTTCTGTCTTATTTTAAAAAGTGGGAGGAAATCCAGGTGCTGGTGGCTCAGGCCTGTAATCCTAGCTACTTAGGAGGCTGAGATCTGAGGATCGTGGTTCAAAGCCAGCCCAGGCAGAAAAGTCCATGAGACTCTTATTTCCAATAAACCACCAGAAAACCGGAATGGGCGCTGTAGCTCAAGCGGTAGAGTGCTCGCCTTGAGCTGAAGAGCTCAGGGACAGCGACCAGGCCCAGAGTTCAAGCCCCACAACCGACAAAAAATAAATAAGTGGGAGGAAAGAAGAAGAAAAATAAAGGAAGAGTAAAAAAAGGGAAGAGGAGTAACAATTGACTCTCGGCTGGAAACAGAGAGTTCTTTACTTAGTTGAGCACCTCAGTAGAAAACTCCTGAACTTCTCATTATATTTGACCTGTTACAGGCTACCTAGCTATTAATGAGGCTGAGATTTGGAGAATATCTGTTTAAAACCAGTTGAGACAGAAAATTCTGCAGGAATTAACAAAAACACAAGGTAGAGGCTTGGCTCAAGTGGTGGGGCACCAACCAAACAAACACAAACCCCTGAGTTTAAACTCAGATACTACCAAAACAAATATTAAGACAAATAAAACAGAAAAATAAAAATAAAATAAAACATATGATTTCTCTGCCCCACCCCAATCACAATGACTATCATCAAGAACACAGAAACAGGGCTGGGAATGTGGCTTAGTGGTAGAATGCATGAGGCCCTGAGTTCAGTCCTCAGTGCCATATAAACAGAAAAAGCCAGAAATGGTGCTGTGGCTCAAGTGGTAGAGTGCTAGCCTTGAGCAAAAATCCCAAAAAGATTAGACAGTGCCCAAGCCCTGAGTTCAAGCCCCAGGATTGACAAAATTAAACTAAAACTAATGACAATGGAACAAATTGGTTTTTTTTTTCCCCCAATGGGGCTTCAACTCAGGACAGCATGCTTGCTAGACCTTTTAAATTTCAATATGTTTTCAAATAAGATTTTGTTCTTTTGGCCAGGTGAGCCTTAGACCTTGATCTTTCTGCCTTTCTCTTTTGAGTACCTATGATTACAGGTGTGTATCACTCCACCCAATGTTGTCTTTGAGTGAGGGTCTCAACTGAGTGAGTTTCAGTGTACCCTTGAATCTTCTCTTTTCTGTGCCTCCCTACTATCTGAGCTCACAGGCATAAATTACCATGCAGGGCAAAAATGAAACCTTTACACATAGTTGGTGGGAATGTAAATTCCAGTAACTGTCAAATCAGTATACAAATTATTCAAAAAACTACAAGTAAATATCCCATATGTTCTAGCTATACAACTCTTGGGTATATGCCAATGAAATCAAAGTCACCTTACAGAAGTCCCTGCCTACCTGATTATCATAGGACAATTCACAATAGCCCAGTATAGAATCAGACTATAGAATGAGTTATAGAATCAGAATCAGTACCTGTGAACATATGAATGAATTTTTAAAATGTGTTTTGTATACACAATGGAGAACTATCCAGACACATAGAAAAATGAAATCCTACCATTTACAGCAAATAAGGTGGAACATTATATTGAATAACCATAAGTCACACTTCAAAAAGCAAATATCACACATGCAAAAAAGTGCACAAAATAAATGACATAAAAACAGAAGAAGGACATTAGGGCTTTGGAAAGAGACTATGGTGAGAGACAAAAGACATGTGGACAAGGAGGGTACAAAGGAGACTAGACATGACTAATGGACATTATATGGAAATATTATAATGGACTGTACTAATTTATACAATTAGGCATGTTAATGAAAGAAATGAAGATAACATAAGTGATAGCAAATGATATGATAGAAATGTACTCTAGATATCGGTATAGCAGGTCTCCTTGAGATGACAAGAAATGTCACCTTGTCTCAAGTATGACAGTTTTTCCAACCATAACCCTGTTGTGAAATATTTGTTGTAATACTTGGCTTCTTCCCACCATCAAAACCAGTACTTTCTCCCAGGTACACTCTAGGGTCTTATTGTTTTCAACTATTATTCCAGAGTGGTAATGTGTAATTCTGGCTCTCTGGATGTAGAAATACTTTTGTTGGTTTTTTTTTTTTAATGACATGCGAGGAGGGCTCAGGATGCAGCTGGCCCTAGATACTTAGGAGGAGAGCTGTTCCACTTGGTTCTGGTGGCAATTGCCTTTGCTAGATGAAAGCTTTCTCTTGCTCCCCAGCTGTTTCTGTGTAATATATAAAATTAGCTGCTTTTGGAACTGCAGGTTATTTTAACATGAATTTTTTTTTTGCTCTAGTAAAAGTGTGAGCAAGGGCTATAGCTATTAAAGTAACCTATAGCAAGTGCTTCTTCATCTTCTCTAACCAGAGCACACTTTCACCAGAAAGGGTCTGGAGTTTGTTGCAAAGATAAATTAGACTCCAGGGTATACTTAACAATGATTTCTCCATGTTTGGCCTTTGGTATTATCTTATTCCTTATTCTTATTCTAACTTATTAGAAAGGAATCCTGACAAAGGACTAGATGTTAGAGTAACTAACCATCTTAGTTTGTCTAGGGTTGTTCTAGGTTTAGCACCAAAAATCCTATGTCCAAGGAAGCCCTCTAGTCCAAGGCATGCCAGCTTGTTTAGCTACCTTATTAGGGTATAATTTGGCTATAGTTTTTGTGAAGGTTCAACTCATACACATATCACATATGATCATTTTAACCATATCTTCTCTTTTCCCCTCATATCTTCTCTTTTCATAAAAACATTAATCTTTTTTGCAGGGCTTGAATCACAGACTTATCACTCTACCATTTGAACCACTCTATAAGTACTTCTTCTGTTGGTTATTTTTGAGATAGAGTTTGCTTTCTGGTAGGCAAGTTTGAACTGTGATGCTTTTATTTCTGCTTCCTTTTGTTGTTGGGAAACTACTGAGTCCAGCCATTGTGCTTCCCCCATAGAGGTGCCTGCTACCATACCCAGCTATTGTAGGAGATGAAGTCTCACAGACTTTTATGTAGGGGGATGGTTTCTAAATGTGGTCTCCTAATCTCTACCTCTCCCAAGTAGCTAGGCTTGCACTACTGTTCCCAACTTATTTATAAAAAATTTTAGTTCTGAGATGTGTGCCTGTGGCTCACACCTAATTCCTAGCTACACAGAAGGCTGAAATCTGAGGACTGAAAGCCAAACAGGAGAGGAAAGTCCATGAGGCTCTAATCTCCAATAAAGTTCTAAAAATGCAGCCAGAAGTCAAGCTGTGATTCAAAGTGGTAGAGAACTATCCTTGAGCAAAAGGAACTCAGGAACTGCACCCAGGCCCTAGGTTCAAGTTCCAGGATCAGCACAAAAATTAGTTTTATATTATGACATTTATTTCTTCTGTGATTGTCTTACAAGATGGTGAATTTCATCAGTGCTCATATATTAATTGCTTATATATAGTGCTAAAGACAGGACTATTCATCAGTCATATATTTTTTGCTCACTAGTGTGTCTCTAACACTTAGTGTAATGCTTCCCATGACATAACCATTCAACATGTGTCTATTGAATTAATAAATAAGACAGTTAACTGCTCTAGTCTCCCAATTTCCCATCTATAATGGAGCCATTAACTAGTTGTAAAAGCTGTGTAGGACTGAGAAATGTTGTCTGAATGAAGTAATTTAATTTTAGTAAACCATGTAAAAGAATATTGATTATGGTGACTATTTTTGATAATTATTGTTGATCAATAACAATATCTACTGTTATCAATGAACTTACTGTGTATTATATCCTATCAATGTTTCATTCCATTTATTTCCTTGTATAAACCTTCCAATAGTTAAGAAGATGAATCTCCATTTTAGAAATGAGAAAAGTTAGGTTACCTTTAAATCCAGCTACAAAGTTAGAGGTCTATCTTCAAGATCATACTCATTTTCTTATATGAACTACAAGTATCAAAGGTTTATCAATCATCTCCATGTAAAATAACTTGCTAGAAAGACTCACACAACTTACTTAAAGCTATTATAGTCATGGTTATGGTATATTACAGGGAAAAGATACCAATTAAATCAGCCAAGAGAAGATACATATTTCATAGAATTTACAAGCAGCAAATGTGGAGTATCTATTATCGTCTTCTACATTACTCTTACATTGATGTGTGACAGTTCTCATGAAGTATTGCCAAAGAGAGACACTCATCCAAGCCTTGGAGTTCAGAGATTTTATTGAGACTCTATTACATAGACAAGATTGACCAATTGCCCATATGTTTCATCTCAGTTTTGAGGTCCATTGCCACCATGTGACCCAAATCTCCTACTCTGAATCATGTTGATACTGTGTAGTTAGGTCAAGGATCTTTGGCAAGCAATGATTACTTCTCAAAAATTGAAGACAAAGATCAGATTTTTTTAGACAAATTTTAATTCTTCTTTTTACAATTAATTGTATAAAAAATTATCATTAAGTTGTTGTAAAAGGAGGTACCATATAACAAAGCAGTTTATGAATACAATGCATTTGATCAGTGTCACCCTTTCAACATTCTCACCCCCCTTTGACTCAACCCGTTTCTTACTTTTCTTAGTATTGTGATACATACAGTATCTTCTTGACTGCATTCTCCCCTGCCTTCCCCATTCATTTTTCTACCCCTATCCTCTTGGCCCCATCGCCCTCTTGCATGTACCCATTTCCTGGTATTGATTTTGTTGGGCTTTGGCATAGTCTTTCTTAAAGATTATACTATTTAAGCTCTCCATAGACTCTATTATTCTTTTTTCAAGAAAGTAGAAAAGCTCAGTAAACATACCAAAGATTGCACAGATAGTAAAGTACGTGCAAAACCTATCAGTGTCCTTCCAATGCTCATCCTTTCATTTTCTCAGGGTATCTTAGAGACATAATAAATTATACACTTAAAGGTTATGTTCCCTCATATGTAGAACAAGGAGAACCTCACTAGAAGTTGAGAGAGAGAGAGACTCCTTCCACAGTTACCGTTTCTTTCCCATAGCTGTCAAACTTAAACCTTTTCTTAAATTCTAAACACACTCTCTGCAATGGGAAAATGTATAGCAGACAAAGTGGTTAGAAAGTCTGTCTAGGGAATACTTCTGTTCTGCCAATTTTTTCTCTTATTCACTAGGGCTTACGATGCCTTCACATGTGTGCAAGCACACACACTTACACATACCTCAGTTCACAAAAGTCACCATTTGCCATGATCCACTGAACAAATTTCATTTTAGGTGTTAAATAAAAGTTGACATTTCTTCCTGGCCCATTAGATTTTTAAAGATAGGCCTCTTGAACATAGAACCATGGTGACAAAGAAAATATCTTTTGATGGAGTTTCTAACAGGGATGTGTGAAACTATACCATCTTCCCAGGTCTCCTTGAATGACAGATTGCCAGCCATCTCATATAGTTGTATGATTCTAGGAGATTGAGAGAAATGAGAATACTAGATAACAAGAGGAGAGAAAAACAGGAAAGCAAGGCAGACAGGTCACTCAGAAGTTCTGTAGTAATCTACACCTATTCAGAAGTGAGAAAACAGAATTCAAAGGACCCCTGCACATAGAATAAAATCCATAGTTTGACTAAAGCAGAACAAGCCTAAAAATGATCTAGCAACCAGAAGGCTAAGAGTTAGATACAATGTTTTTGTGAGAGAAAGAATGCAAAATTGCCACTAACCTACTAGCTATCCTAGCAATAAAAATACTACTGGCCTGCTAGTCAGGCATAAGAGTTTAAATCCCAAAATTAGCTTTGTGTCTATAGAACTCTTTTTATTCTCTAATGTTTAATTTCCTTATTTGTATATCAGGTGCTAATAATAAAACAAATTTTATAGGACACATAGTGATTCAGTGTAATAATATATGTAAAATGGTTAGTTCAGGGTTGGGAGTAATGATGATGATCATGATGATGATAATATGTATGTTAGATATAACTGTTCTGGTTATAGGGTTATTGTGGACTGCTTTTGAAATACTGAATGTGATACTGTTTTTAAAAGGTTACATTGTACAGCCGAGTGCTGGTGGCTCACACCTGTAATCCTACTACTCAGGAGCCTGAGATCTGAGGATCATGGTTCAAAGACAGCCCAAAGTCCATGAGACTCTTTTTTTTTAAAAAAAATTTTTTATTTTTATTGTGAAAATACTGTATAGAGGGGTTACAATTACATGGGCAGGATAATGAGTACATTTCTTATCAAGCATTGTAGCCTCCTCCTTTGTTTCCCCTTCCCATCTCTTCTCATCCTCCCCCCTACCCCCCACCCAATTTTCCTCCCCCCCACACACACCAAAGTTGTAAAGTTCATTTTTCCACATAACGACTTGTACAAAGAGCTCCCCTATGACCCAACAATCCCACTTTTGGCATTTACCCAAATGATCACATACAAGGCCACACTAAAGCTACCATGAGACTCTTATCTCCAATAAACCACCAGAAAACCAGAAGTGGCACTGTGGTTCAAGTGGTAGAGCGCTAACTTTGAGCTGAAGAGCTGAGGGACAGTGCCCAGGCCCAGAGTTTAAGCTCCACGACCGACAAAAAAAAGGTTTCATTGTATCTGGGTTTAGTTGGGTTGCATCTATAATCCTAGTTACTGAGAGAGATGAGATTTGAGGATTGCAGTTCAAAAGAAGCCTGAGCCACAGTAATGACAATGCACCTCCTGAAGGTTGAAATGTGTTTGTTACTTTAACTAAGTATCACTATCCCACAATCTGGGAAATCTGTGAAATTTATGTAATCACTTACTCTATGAAACTCCATCTCCAATTAATTGCCAGACTGGAGTTGTCGCTCAAAGGTTAAAAGTGCCGAAAGTGGAGTGAGAGGGTAAGGACTGAAGTTCAAGCACCAGTACTGTCTGTCTGTCTGTCTGTCTGTCTGTCTGTCTCTCTCTCTCTCTCTCTCTCTCTCTCTCTCACACACACACACACACACACACACACACACACACACAGAGAGTTCATTGGCAGGTTTTTGTGGTTAATGTTGCCTCTAATCCTTGCATGGCAAAGGGTAATGTTGCATGATAGGCTGATAACTAGACTACATACCAGGATGCATGCTATCCCATCACCTATAATTTTTTTTAAAAAGTAAAGCGTGGGCATCCTGATCAGTGTGATGAAAATATCTTGTATTATGTGATAAGACATTAAGGCTTAAATCTTAGTCATGCCACTTTCATATTATGACCTATATTATATGTGAAAGCTTCTTTTTCAATCTCTTTCATTTAACCCCTACTATAGAAATAATAACACCTGTCTTGATAGTTATGATATGGACATATCCCAGTACTGAAGAATGAACATCTTCATAAACAGACCATATATGATATTTTCCAAACTATTTGTCATATATAGGCACATATATGATATACATATACATATGCATAAAACATTTACATATAGAATAGAAATTTTCCAAGGAGATTACAAATGGTGAATAAATACACAAATATGATCCATAGTCTCACTCATTAGTGAAATACACATCAAAACCACAATGAGATATCCCTTTACATTATTTATAATGGTGATTTCAATAGGATTAAGAAAATGTGTACTAAGGATGTAGAGAAATTGAAATGCTCATGTACTGGAGATAGGAATGTACAATGATATAACCATTGGGGATAATTTTTGGCAATTCTTCAAAATTCTGAATCTATGCACCTGAAAAAATGAAAACATAGATTCACAAACCACTTGTATATGAATGTTCATAATGACCTTATTAATAATAGTCAAATGTAGGAAAAATGAATATTTATCAACCAATAAATGGATAAATCAAAATATGTTCTATCAACCCAATGCAGTATTATTCTGAAACAAAAAGAATAAAATAATGAATAGACACTATAACATGGATGAACCTTGCAAATATGCTTAAGTGAGCTTTCTTTTTTCTTAATGCTAACATTCTACCACTAGAGCTACAGCTCCACTTCTACACACTTTCTGGCCTGGCTTGGCTTTGATCTCCACTTGTTGAGTAGTTAGGATTACAGGTGTGAGCTACCAATGCCTGACTCAAAAAGTTACCTGTTTTTGTTTTCACTATTTTAAAATTATCTTTATGTAGTTGTACATAAATGTTGCAATTTAACAAAGCAGTTTATGAATACAATATGTTTTGATCAATGTCACCTTTTTAAACATTCTCACACATCCTTCCCCTCCCCTTACTCTTCTTAATTTTTAGGATATACATTGGATATTTGTCTGCATTTCCTCCCTCTTTGCCTCTTCATTTGTCTACCTCTTTCACCCGGAACCCACACCACTCCATTCAAGTACTCACTTCCTGGTGTTTTATTTTGTTGGACTGTGATTTTGGCTTTCTAAGGAATTACAGTATTTGAGATCTCCCTTGAGTCAACTGTATTTCAGTTAATATATTTGTATACATTTGCATCACACCCTATGTGTTTTTTTAATCCAAAGAACTGTGGAAAAATATGAAGACTATTATGAGTTAGAAAATAAATGTGTACAAACAATATCAAAATTTACACATGCACACAGCTGCCAAGTGTTTATTATACTTAAATAATCCAGTCAGTCTTTTATAAGCAATATCAGAAGCCTCTCAGGATATTTGCCTGTGTCCGGTCTAATTTCCATGGTCTGCACATTTTCTTCTTTTACCAGAAGTGAACAAGGAAATTTCATTTTTGAGACGAGAATAGAGAAAAGAGTACAGTGGTAGTACACCCCCACGTCAGAGAGGGTGAAACCTCATCCTCAAAGTTAAGCAATAGTCAATTTCAGTTATAATTGCTTTCTTATAAAATCATTATTTACTTTAGAAAATTACCTACTAAAGATGATACAAATGTTGATTTATTCATTTGTACACACCACTAAAATTGGAAAGTTTGACATGCATATGTTGTTAATTGTATGGAAGTAATTAACTGTAATTAGAAAATATTCCATTTTATGGTTCTCTGACTTCCTAGTGATATACTGATAGTTCTTCCCTCTTTCCTTTCTCTCCTCTCTCTGACTACTTTTCCATAAATTAATCCATTCCTTGCCCAACAAATTGCTTTGATAAAAATATAAGCAATGTAAGTTAGGTACCAATCACAATTCTAAAATTGGTAAGACCTCTACAAAATATTCTAGTCCAGTCTTTATGGTTCAATATCTGAAATGATGGAAAGCAGAGCTGGGAAATCCATGATCACACATGGGAAAGTGTCCTAATGTCTACCATTTGCCCATCTTGCCTTCTCTAAGAGCAGAAATAACTGTAGAAAATTCCACTTAGATGGCATGTAATAGAAGTATAGATATGTTCATCAGGGCCCAGAAAAGCTACAATGTCCTTTTTAGAGCTAGACAGTTGTAAATTTGAATCTTATTTCATTCCTTATTGTATGATGCTTCTACACATCTACTACAGAAGTTTCCTGCTGATCTTGATCCGTAATTTCTATTTCTTTCTCTGTCTTATTCTCTATGGCCACTTTATTTGCTCATGTTCTCATGCTAAAGCCCAGCCTCCTAACTTTCCAATACTTTCTAGGAAGGATTTTCATAACTTGGTCTTCCCATTTTTCTCTTCAATCTTCTCTGTGGTTCTACTCGCTTTCCACTGGATTTCCCATTGGATACTTCTACTAGTCATCTGCCACCATGAAAAATCCCCATGGGACATAATTCACTTTCAAATTGTTAAATGGTTTTACCTTGTCCCACAGCCACAGGAATTTGGTCACCTAAGCAATTTAATTTCAAATATCAACAGAATGTCTACCTAAGCACAATTTAAAATAATTCCTAGGAAAATATCTGCCCTACAATTCCCAAATATTTTTGATATTTGATATATCAAATGGAACTATTTCCATTTGCAGGCCTTTTCCATGCTATCCAGTTTGTATGAAAGGAGTGAGCTTCATAAAGCATCACTCTGAATACAAGAAAATCAATAAGCAATTTGTGTGATAATTAATTAGGATGCCAGACCAACTTACTGCTTCTTCCTATCCTTATTTGGGTCAGAGTCGTGCTTGATTTGGGAAGTTGTCCATTTTCAATTATGGTGTGTTTTATGTTCTTTTTTAATGTGACCAGAATGAATGACTGGCAGAAAATTATGGGGTGAGTTTAATATGGGAAGGTGGGGTTCACAAGATGAGTTTATAAGGCAGTGATGGTAGAGAAGAAAAAGTTCTTTCTCCATGTCTGTAGGCAAAGCTATGATGAAGATAATTTTGTTCTTGGCATATTGTTCTCAGTTTTCACATATTTATTTAGCAAATACTTGAAGAACATATACTCTATGTTGAACATCAGACAATACTGTACAGGTGTGACTCTGTATTCAAATATTGTGGTACCTGCCTTCTGAGTGTTAACAAGAGAGACTATGATTTAATGGAGCCACATATATAATTCATTGCAATTTTTACTGCTGAAAAAGGAATATACATTGTCCAACTGGACTTTTTACAACTGTATGAATATTATTCAAAATAAGCCAGTGTTCATACCTAAAGATTCCTGTGTACCTAAATCATACCTAAAGATCTTTTGTACTTCAGAGAAACTAGAGACTCAAAGTATATAATAAATGAAGTGATTGCTTCTTAAGGGTATGGTGGGAGATTTGGGTGATGCCAGCTGGGTTTCCAGACTATCAAGCATTACAACCTCACCAAATAAAAATGTCCTCAGTTGCACAATGTGGTTCATAACTCAGTCTAAGTCTCAGCTTTCTTTCTTTGTGTGTCTGCGCATGCACATGTGCCAGTATTGGGTCTTGAACTCAAGGCTTTGCACTCTAGGCTCTGCTTTTTCACTCACAGCTGGCACTCCATTGCGTAAGCCAAACCCTTACTTCCAACTTTTTACTGTTAATTGGAGAAGAAAATTTCTCATATTTTTCCCACCTCATCTGGCTTTGAACTACAATCTTCAGATCTCAGCATCCTGGTAGGTAAGATTATGGGCGTGAGCTAGCTAAGACTCAACAAGTCTTAGCTTTCTTTATGCTTTTTTTACTTGTGAATGAGGCCTTATTGATCACTACCCAAAGACAGTCTGATAATAACCATAAAGCTCAGACTGTTTTGATCTTAGTAAATTCCAGAGGTGGTGGGTGTGGTGAGAATTCTCTGGCACAGAGATATCCTCAATAGAAAACACTTCTGGAATGCCTAGCATTAAAATTACCAGAATTATTGCATAAAGGAAGCTTAAGAACTTCAATAAGCAAACAAGTTATAATTTATTCTGGATGGTCTAGGAATTGTCACCTTGAGGGAAGGGGGTCTGGAGCATACTGTTTCAGGTAAAAGATTCCTTGAAGTTCAAGTTTCTGAGGCACTAGCACTCCTGGAAGAATGGCTGAATGCCAACCCCACTTTCCTTAAATGTGCATTTAAAGAGTGCTTGTTGGTACCAATTTATTCTTAGCTCTGTGGGCTTTCTCATGTATGTGTCACATAGGCAGGAACATTACTTACATGTGATGCAAGATTCCAGACCTAAATGGGCTTGCAGTTTTCATAATTTGATTAGTATAATTATATTCAACTTAGGGATTAAATAAATACCCCTTTTCTCCCCAGTGGGCAAGTGATTAATTGCCCTACTATGAGAAACGTCTTTAAAACAGACATAAGTTCTGGTGAGCTCCCAAAAGGTTAAGTTTTAAATATAGATAGAGTTTACTTGGTCCTTCCTCATTAAGCTAGGATAAGTTAAACACAAAAATCAAGACTTTTTCATGTCAGAAAGGGAAAAAAACATTTGAAGTAAGCATATGAATTTACCTAGCATCAATGTGAGATCAATGCCAAGTGCTAATTCACTAGTACACCTTGATGAGAAAGGATGCTGCATTTTTATGGTTGCCATCATATTAGAATAGAATGTTTCTGGGATATTTTAGGGATACCAATTTTGGAAGTTTATTCTGAGTCAATTTGCAAATGAAGATTTCATCAATATTTACTTTGTCTGGGTTATCATAAATATTAGTCTTAGGCATATCCAACATATGAATAACCAGTGTATGTCATACAAACGTATAGTTGTAGCATTCTAAAAATATGTGTTGGTCCCATTATAAGTAATTTAGAGATGTTAATAAAAACAGGAACAAGACAGGATATTGTAGGAATGGTGCAGCACCTATTGAAGGTACATGCAGCAACCCTTTCAAACACACTCGGAAGTCTACATTCAGAGATTTAAGAATACTTTTTCTCATTTTTATTTTTTTTCTGGTCCTGCAGCTTGAACTCTAGGCTTAGGTGCTGTCTGAGCCTCTTTGTGCTTGAAGCTAATACCACTTCCAGCTTTTTTTTTTTTTTTGTTTAGTCGTGGGGCCTGAACTCTGGGCCTGGGCGCTGTCCCTCAGCTCTTCAGCTCAAGGCTAGTGCTCTACCACTTCAGTCACAGTGCCACTTCCGGCTTTTTTTCATTTTGCTTATGTGGTGCTGAGGAATCAAACCCAAGGCCTCGGGCATGCAAGGCAAGCGGTCTACCACTGAGCCACCTTCCGAGTCCCTACTTCCAGCTTTTTTCTGAGTAGTTTACTGGAGATAAAAGTCTCACAGGGCCAAATTTGATTGTAAGGAAATTTAGTTCTGTCCTTTTCCATGGTAAAGGATGGTGGAACCAAAATATGATTGCCGGTGTCCCCTGCAAGGAATTTGGTTCAAAAAGTGGGAAATAACCGTGGGAGATGTCGTCACATTTCTCCATGGCGTCCCTCAGCCACTGAGGCCATCAGCTAGGCACTTGGCCAAGTTTTTTTGGGGGGAGACCCCTAGAGCCCCCGAGAGAGGCATGGAGCCTGCATAGTGATAACTTACCTGGAGGAAGGATTTAATTAGCCGGTGTTGGGCAGCAGGTAGAGCGCTCAGTCAGGACAAAGTTACCTTGTTGGTCCTCTGGCAATAAATGTGTAGGATCTCAGGCTAGTTCCCGGGAAGTTGGTCAGACCCCCATCTGAAGTGCAGTAGTGGGGAGCAAGTCCACTGGTGAAGCTATCCCCATAGAGCCAATGAAAGGGTCCATCTCATCCATGCCAGGGGACAACGCAGAGGCAGGCAGGCACAGGAGAAAGATTATTACAAGGTTTATTAGAGGAGCCATATTTCCCCCAGAGAGAGAGCTCATGGTAGCCTCTGCTATCTAGGTGGCAGCAGGATCTGGGGGGTAGGAAGTGAGGTAGATATGAGCTCAGGTGAGTCTGGGCAGAGAGAGAGAGGGGCCAGCTGTGTGGTGGGAACTCCAGGGCAGGGAGGAGCTCAGGTCAGGGTGGAGCTGAGGACCAAAGGTGGGCATAATGCTTACACTTAGCTTCTAGCTCTGGCAATGACTGTCATTCTAGCAGTCTTGGTGATTATGGCCTTCTATTTTGCCTACCTCAACGTTCTAAGAATTTTTTTTAATGTTGAAAAGGTTTGTGTATAAAGGCAAACTGGAAGCTTCAGAGCATTTAATCCTGTTGTTCCTTGGACATCAATTCCTTTGAATTAGACCTTCCTCTCATGCCTCTTCTCAGGAATATCCTTTGTTTCTCTTTTTCTCCCTACTACTACTTCTAATCCATAGTTTTCTGCTGTACACTTTGTCTGACTTTACCACTTCTATAATCCAGGTCACTTTCACCTTTTGTCCAAATACATTCTCAGCACAACAGCAAATGTAATGTTAAAACATAAATCCTGTCAAGGTGTTTTCTTCTCTTAAAGTGTCCTGTGAGTTTTCTTGACACTTACAATACAATGCAAACTTCTTTCCCTGATCTGAAAAGCCCTTCCACGATCTGACCTATTCTTTTTAGATATCTTACTTAACCATTAGTCCTTTTTCTCACTGGCTACCATCTCTACTAATGTGCTTGTCGTGATGGCTACCTTTAGCCTTTACATGGGGCATTTTTTCTGCCTAAAGCACTCTTCCTACTTATGTTTCTATGGCTTGATTTCTTGTCATTTTGCATCCTCCAAGATGCCTTCTCAGGCATCAAATCTGGAAGAGCCACCTAAGCGTACTTACCCACAAGCCTATTTAAATGGATTGCAGAGCTTTTATCACTATCTTATAAGCCCTTGTTTATTTACTTATTTGTGTTTGCTTATGATCCACCTCCCTTATTATTAAGGGATATTAAATGTAATATCCATGAAAACTAGTCCTCTATTCACCATTCATTCTATAACTAGTGAAGGCCTTTACACAACAGCATGACTCTAAGGGGACCTCAAAATATTGTAAACAAGATGAAAATCGTTGCCTTCTTGGGACTTCTTTTATAGAGAAAGGGATAGATAATGACAAAATAAATATACCAGACAGTGAAAAAAAAAGGAAGAGAGGATAATAAATGTCCAATCATGGTGACAGTGACAATGGTGGTGGCAGTATATGTGTGTGGCAATTTTAAAGGAAATTCTCATGAAAGAATTCAATGACAGGGGAACATCTGAATAAAAACCTCAGGAAAGATTTGGAGCTATCTCTATTTTTGGAAGAAGATTGGTCCAATTAAGGGAGAGGACAATAAGGACAACTGTTCATATGTATGAGAAAGGACAGTGTATTTAAAGTGTGCTTGAATGGAATAAGTGAACAAAGCTTGTATTCAAAGAAGGTAAAGTCAGGGTTGGTAATATGAGGATAAGTAGACAGGTAATGCAGGGAATAATAGGCAGATCTTCTTAAGATTTGTTGGTTTTCTTCTGTGTACAATAGAGTATCAGTGACTCGTTTTGAATAGAATAGTGACATGACTATAGTTTGTAGCAACGTCAATCTGTTTTCTAGATGAATAGATAGTAAGAGAATGCATCTAGAAACAGAGAGAACAATAATAGGCTTCTACAGTAACCAGGGCAGTTCATAATGATGATATGAATCTGGTAGTGATAGTAGAGATAGTGAGGAGTGATCAGAATCTGCATGTATTTTGAAAGCACAGGCAACAATATTTTTGTGTTTTGAAAGCACAGGCAACAATATTTGTTATGGATTGAAATGAGAAGTGTGAGGAAAGATTAACAGTGAAGGACAATAGCATGTTTTGTTGTTTGTATAAATGAAGGGACAACACTGCACTTCACTGTGGGGAAGATCATGAGAGAATTCTAGGAATGGGAGCATGTCAATTTGACATAATTTTGGTATAGTTTTGAGAAATAAACTAGATCTCTTTAACACTTACAGTAGTGCTTAGCATAAGGTCAGTACCTGTATCAGTCAACTCCATTACTACAAGAAAATACCTGAAATGTATAGAGAACACATTTATTTTGGCGATAGTTTTAGTGGTTCCCTCCAAGATAGACTTTGGGACTCTGACTTAGGAAGTACATCATGGCAAGAGTTCATGGTGGAACAAATCACTCATGAGCTAAGAAATGTATACAGAAAAGAAGGAGAGCAGTCTGGAGTACCATAATCCCTTTCATGAGTATGCCCAATGACCTAAGGACCTCCCACTAAGCCCTACCTCCTAAACTTTTCATTACTTCCTAGTGGCACCTACCTGGGATAACATTTTTAACACATAGACACTTGGGGACCATCATCCAAATCATAGTTGTATTCAATGCATATATTTTTCTTTCAAATTTTTCTTTTTAAAATATTTGAAAAATATAAGACATATGACCAGGCACTTATGGCTCATACATATATCCTAGCTACTCAGGAGGTCAAGATCTGAGGGTCACAGGTCAAAGCCATCTTGGTTAGGAAAGTCCATGAGATTATAATCTCCAATTAAAAATCAAAAAAGCTGGAGGTATGCCCATAGCTCAAGTGGTAGAGTGCTAGCTTTGAGCACAAAAGCTCAAAAAGCTCAGGGATTATGCCTAATCCCCCTCCCCTCTCTCAATCTCTCTCTCTCTCTCTCTCTCTCTCTCTCTCTTTCTCTCTCTCTCTCTCCCTATATATATATATATAATGTTTTTTAAGATATATAAATCTTAAAAATCATTTTTGTTGTAAAAAATATGTGGAGTTCTGTGTGCTAATTCAATGTCTACATTATATAATGTATAATAATCAAATAAGATACTAAACAATTCTATCTTGTTTTTAATTAGCATAAGATATAAAAGGAATATTTTCAACGGAATGAATCAATACATTTTAAGTTTCCTCTATGTGCTCTCAGTCACAACCATATCATCTTACTAAGTCACTCTGAGCCTCCTTTTGATGGATTCTCATATTTGGTGTTAAGTGAGCCTTAAAAAACAACTGATAATTTCCTTTGACCTCTTTTTAAGATGCCTCTACTTAGTCTCACATACTTCCTGTTTTCTGGGAGCTCCAAAAGATCCTGTTTGCTCTGGTTAGCCATCTGTGCGTATGGACAAAATATCTGGAAACCCTGTTACCAATCTTCATCTTCTTGTATCAGTAGTTATATTGTAAACCTATGTCATCTCTTAGTAGTCACAGAGAAGAATAATTATACAGAGTAGAATGATAAACCCCACATGCAAGTGTTTATATAATGAAAAGATCTTCTAATTTCCCCTTCAATTGTTCAAATACCTCCCTAGTTCCGATTTTGTAGACAATCTAAAAAACTGTGGGAGTTCACTGAAGTTAATAAATATATATGTGTGTGTACATGTGGACTTGTGCACCTGTGAATATGTAAAATTGGGCATATCTGCTCATCTTTACAAATTGCTAATGGATGAAGCAGAACTGAGGTGCTTGGAGTAAGAAAGCATTAAATGTAAACACCCCCTAGGGGCAGAAGCTATGACAGAGATTTATTTACCAGAAGCAGCACAGATAAGAATTGGAGGCAGACAGAGTGGTGGATAAAGATTATTTCTGCTATCTTAAGAGGGAACTGAATGATAAAGAGTATTACTGATTCCTTAATAAAATATAAATGAAATATTATTTTCATGTCAGGTTGAAAATGCCTGGATAAAAGTCATAATAAAATGGTGAGACAAAGGACAAACTGAGAACCAATGCAACAGTGATACAAGATACTATGTTGGAAATGAACTTTACAACTTGTGGGGGAGGGGAGTTGAGGGGGAGGGAAAGTGGGAAAAAAGAAGGATGGGGTAACAATATTCAACAAGCAAAGGACTCATTACCTTACTTATGTAACTGTAACCCCTCTGATAACACCCTTACAATAAAATTAAATCAAAAATTTAAAAATATCTACTGTTAATTTTCTTTGTAAAAGGATGGCCCAATCACTGGAAGTTACCTAGCAGCCCCAGTAATAAGAGTGAATATAGGGAGAAGTTGGCAAACAGTATGTCTATCATAGAGAAGTGTGAGACTCTGTGTGTCACTTCTTCGTTGGCCAATTGTAATTTAGCTGTAAGTTGCCTACTGAACCGAACTGCAAGCTCTTCTTTCTGATTTCTGTCTTACTGGCATAAGCTATAGGCTTAGGGAAAGATCTTGTGTCATTAAAGAAGGGTGATTTGGCTATAAGTACTTGATTTACATAAACAAAGAGAGGAAATAGGGGCTGGGAAGGTGGCTCAGTGGTAGAGCACTTGCCCTGCATGCCTGAGGCCCTGGGTTCGATTCCTCAGCACCACATAAGCAAAAAGAAAAAAGCCAGAAGTGGCGCTGTGGCTCAAGTGGTAGAGCACTAGCCTTGAGCTGAATTACTGAGGGACAGCGCTCAGGCCCAGAGTTTAGGCCCCACGACCGGACCCCCCCCAAAAAAAAAAAAGCTAAGGGACAGCAGGCCTACACACACACACACACACACACACACACACTAAATAAAAGCAATGAATTGAGAATTGTAAGGCAAGTTTATTTTGGAGCCTAGTGAGTATAACTGTATGGACAGTGGATATAAATGTGAATAGCTTGTCATGACTAAACTAGTTTATTTGGACTCTAGAACAGTTAGGGAACAGCAAGAGCATACTGGTCTCTGGATACTGACCAATGGTGCTAGAGGATAGGAAAGGAAAGAGTCTGGTGTTTGGGAATAGGAAATGAAAGAGTCTCTCCCTCCCTTCCTCCCTTCCTCCCTTCCTTCCTTCCTTCTTTCCTTCCTTCCTTCCTTCCTTCCTTCCTTCCTTCCTTCCTTCCTTCCTTCCTTCCTTCCTTCCTTCCTTCTTTCCTTCCTTCCACCACTTAATAATTCTCAATTCACTTATTTGTTCAACAAATAGTTGAATAAATAATAATATATTCTGGGCTGTATATTAGGGTCTTAGTATATGTTGATGAAGCCAACAAAGAGAGACTTTTCTGTAGAATTAACATCCTAGTAGTTGAGATGGAAATATATGCAAGGAAAAAAATACAGAGTTGTGATATGCTATTAAATATTGACCATATAGCACACACTGTACTAGATATTTTAATTTCATTACTTTAATTCAAGGACCTGTTATTCTCTAAGACTGTTATGCTTCTTGAAGTGATCTTAATTCTTCAATTAAATATTTCATTTATGGTTATGCCATATATTTTCAAGCCTCTAACACCACACAGACTTTCCTGTGTTGCTCATTATAGTGTGTAACTTAGTATTCAATAATTATTTGTTAGGCAGTCAAATAGATGAGTCATATTTTATCTTTGCACTAACCCTGGTAAATGAGAAGTACAGAAATGATCATACTTCTGTTATACATAAATACACGAGGCTGTGGAATTAGTGTGTACTTGGGTACCAGCATCAACTGAAGATACTATAAATAGCAATGGCAATTATTCATTGAATGCTTACTATGTGTCAGGAAGTATATAGTGGCCTATTGAGTCCTCACAAATCTATGAGGTAGGTATTATTATTATGGACTTTTCTACACCAGGAATGTGAGGATTAGAGACATGCTTCACTCAAGCTCAAGAATGAAATAGAGCCAGGCATCGGTGGCTCAGGCCTGTAATCCTAGCTACTCAGTAGGCTGAGATCTGAGGATTGCAGTTCAAAGCCAGCCCGGGCAGGAAAGTCTGCAAGACTCCAATAAACCACTCCAATAAACCACTCAGCAAACCAGAAGTGACCTGAAGTGGCTCTGTGGCTCAAGTAGTAGAGCACTCGCCTTGGGCTGAAGAGCTGAAGGACAGCATCCAGGCCCAGATTTCAAGCCTCATCACCGACAAAAAAAAAAAAAGAATGTAATAGAATGTAGAATTAATTCCATTGTTTTTGAAGACTAAGCTCTGTATATTATGTTAAAGTGCTTAATCTGTGCTGTAGGACAAAGTCAGACAGGCAGTATATTTCTGACTTACTTGACTGACATTCGGGCTCATCAGTATACGTTGAATGCGGCGGAAGAAACTGGAACCTAAATGGAAAGTTGTTTGCTACCGTGTTTTATGACAAAAATGAAGGCCAAATCTAAGGCCTTCCAAGCCAGTTTACTTTGGTACAATCATATTTCATATCTTTGTTCAGTGGCTTTTAAATTTAATTCCTCCAACAAAGGTTTGATTTCTGAATTAGACTAAAATATTAAAGATTTCTTTGCTTTCAGCTCCATGAAACCAATAAATGACACTTAAATGGAGTAGGCAGCTTCCTACTATTTCAGTAGGGGAGAAATGGCTTGAACAAAGATTTCCTCAGCCAGAAAACCTATCTTCAACTGTACTGTCTCCCAAACAAGTTTACAGAACATTTGTGACCCAAATGACAAAAAAAGCAATCAGTGTAAAGACCAGACAGAATGAGCTCACTAAGTTTCACCAGGGGACATCAGTGAGTAAACTGTCTCCTATCTGACGTAGACTTCGGAAGCCTCAGGTAAGGCTGGTAATATCACCTGCAAATAGTGTTTACATAAATATAAAGTGGGATGAAGCAAAAAAAATAGTCTTAGAACAAGGTTTGACATCATAAAAAATGGTGATAATAGCTATTACTGTCTGACAGGAAATAACAGAAAATGAAAATGTGTCTATTCTATCACATGTGACTCAATAACAATTTATTGGTCTGTGTCAAGCACTGTGCTAGTCATTGGAAAAAAAATATGGGATGAATTCACTGCCATTCAAAAAACATCTATTCTCAGAAGTATACATTCATATCCAAATGACTACAATGTCTTGTCTGTTCTTGATAAGCATTTCCAACTACAGACATTATTTGCCATTATTTATCTCCTCCCCTTTATCACTTAGCTCTTTGGCATATAGAGTGTTAACCACCAGATGGTGTTGTCTATTTTAGTAGTAGTTGTAAAAGTTCATTCCTGATCTTACATTTAACACAGTATCTTAATGAGACAACCATTTGCAAAGCATTTATGGAGGAGAACTTACTCCTAGTGGTTACCTTAAGAACGATATAAAAAAGGAATGCAGCTATGGGGCTTTGGGAAAAGCATCAGTGTTGAAGTCAGTTAATTTGAATTTCAGTCAGGGCTTTGCTAATGACCAGTTGAGTGACCTTGGATGGCTCACATAACTGTATTAGTGGGAATAGTAAATAAACAAAAAATGAGAAAACAGCTGGCTTTTAACAACTTTCCAATTAATCATTATTTGCTTTATTGAGTGAAAAAGCATAAGGAACTCTGCTTTTAATAAACTTGTTCTCTGAAAATATGTGGGAAAAGATAAAAGGCTTCATCTAGTTTTCCATTATTGACAATGCTACTGAAACTAGTTTTTGCTAAGCTCACCAATGAATTTACTGTTCATAGATACAATGATAAGAGCCTTTAACTGGCTTCAAACTCCAATTCTCAAATCTCAGCCTCTTAAACAGCTAGGATTATAGAAGTGAGGCACCCATATACAACTTCAATGGTCACTACTTAGTTCTCATTTCATGTAACTTTTCCTCTATATTTTCTAAAATTGAGCACTGTCTCCTTTTCAGTGCATAGTAATTATACAAAATAATGAGTTTTATTGTGACATTTTATATATCCATATAATTTTATGAACATATAATTTGATTTTATTCACTCCAATATTATCTTCTCCAATATTATCTTCCCTCCTCCTGCCCCATATCTGTTTCCTTTCTTAAGTAGTCTTTCTTCTTTCATGTCTTTTGAGAAAGCATTTAATATTTGCCCATGTCTGCCTTATATTGCTCAATGTGGTAATCTCTTATTATTTCATTCTTCCTTATGGTTGCATTGTATATATAAAATATTTCTTTATCCAGTTATCCATTTATAGGTATCTAGGCTGATTCCATGACTTGGTGAATGTGAATAGTGCTATAATAAACATGGGTATACTGGTGTCTCTCTTGACATCATTTACATTCTTCCGAATTTATGGGTAAGAATGGTATGGCAGGATTATATGGTAGCTATAATTTTAGTTTTTAAGGAATGTCTGTACTGGTTTCCATAGTGGCAGGACTAATTTACATTCCCACTAACAGTGTATAAAGGTCTTCTCATGCATCCTTACTAACAATTGTTGTTTCCTTGGTGATTGTCACTGTAAGCATTATGCCCACCTCTGATCCTCAGCTCCACCCAGACCTGCTGGCCCCCTCCCTCTCTCCACCCAGACCCACCTGAACTCCCATCTACCTCACTTCCTACTCTCAGACCCTACTGCTACCTAGATAGTGGAGGCTGTTATGTGCTCTTTCTCCGAGAGATATATGGCTCTGACCAGTATGAGATTGAATCTGTGTAGTAGTAATTTGCACTTCCCTGATGGCTGAAAATGTTGAACTTTTCAATATATTTATTGGCAGATTGTCTTGTTTTAAAAATTGTCTTTTGGCTGGGAATGTGGCCTCGTGGTAGAGTGCTTGCCTAGTATGTATGAAGCCCCACAGTCTGTTCCTCAGTACCACATAAAGAGAAAAAGCCAGAGGTGGCTCTGTTCCTCAAGTGGTAGATTACTAGCCTTGGGCAAAAGAAGCTCAGGGACAGTACCCCAGGCCCTGAGTTCAAGCCCCAAGTCTCCAAAAAAAAGCCTGTATTTTGTACAGCAAAGTAAACTATGACCAGAATGAAGAGACAATGTGAAGAATGGGAAAAAATCTTTGCCACTCATCCAACAAGGGATTACTTTCCAGAATATATAAAAAGCTAAAAAAAATCCACCAGGCCAAGCACAGGTGTAATCCTAGCTACTCAAGAGGCTCAAAGTAAGACTGAGGTTTGAGGCAAACCTGAGCAGAAAAGTTTGAAAGGTCATATCTCCTAAATAGCAAAAACTATAACTAGAGGTGTGCCTCAAGTGGTAGAGTACCAGCCTAACAAGCATAAAGCCCTCAAAAACACAAGGCATTAAGGTCTGGGGAGGGGAGAGGGAAAGAATAGGAGCAAAGTGGAGTGGGGCAGAGGCAGGAGAAAGTGAGTAGAGGGAAGAGGAGGAGGGAGAAGGGGAAAGAGAAGGTTGACAAGGACACAAAATCCAGAGGGCAAGGCAGAGAAAGGGTGGGGACAGGGGGAGGTGGAGGGGCGGACCAGGGAGGGGTCTAGGAGGGGCAGAAAGGAGAGGGAAGAGGCAAAGGAGAGGGAACTAGAGAGAAGGGAGAGTGGAAGAAGCTGGGAGGGGAGGGCTGGGCCAGAAGGGGCGGGGCTTAGAAGAAGCAGAGCTAGGAGAGAACAGGGAGTGAAGTTCAGGGGAAGTGCATCAAAACTCTGAGACCCTGTCTTCCTGTAGTCGCCCAAGGCTGTCCTGGTCAGGACTGCTGTTGCTACCTTCGCTGCCATTTCAACTTGGGCTTCAGCCTTCTCTTCTTCCTCCTTCTTGCTGGCTTCATCTCGTCTTCTGGAACTTTCTTGCCACCACCATCACCTCTGCCGCTGCTCCTACTGTCATTACCCACCACCAGCACCTCCTGATTCATCCTTGTGCACCATAAAATGGCGTCGAGCCGCAGGATCTACCGAGAAGCCCGTTATGCTGGTGACTGGTACTCAGCATCAGCATTGGAGGTGAATGCACAGCTAGAAGCTTGTTTTTCACAAGTACAGTCTACTAAAAGACCAGCTAGAGCCATTATTGCATCCCATGCAGGATATTTGTACTGTGGATCTTGTGCTGCCCATGCTTACAAACAAGTGGATCCATCTATCACACTGAAAATTTTCATTTTGGGGCCTTCTCATTATGTGTCTCTCTCTCGATGTGCACTTTCCAGAGCAGACATATACAGAACACCTCTCTATGACCTTCATGTTAACCAGAAGATTTACCAAGAGCTATGGGAGACAGAAATGTTTGAATGCATGTCCCTGAAGACAGATGAACAAGAACACAGTATTGAAATGCATTTACCTTACATTACTAAAGTCATGGAAAGCCATAAGGATGAGTTTGCCATTATTCCTGTAATAGTTGGATCTCTGAGTGAGTCAAAAGAACAAAATTTTGGAAAACTCTTCAGTAAATATCTAGAGGATCCTAGAAATCTCTTCGTGGTTTCCTCTTATTTCTGCCATTGGGGTAAAAGGTTTCATTACTGTTACTATGATCAATCTCAGGGGGAGATTTATAGATCTATTGAATATCTAGATAAAATGGGTATGAATGCTATACAACAATTAGATCCTCTATCTTTTAAAACTTAAAGAAATACCTTAATAATATATGTGGAAAACGTTGCATTGCAGTATTGTTAAATGCTGTCAAAGAACTCCAGAAAAATGGAATGGATATGAGCTTTTCATTTTTGAATTATACCCAGGCAGGCCAGTGTAGAAACTTCCAGAATAGCTCAGTGAGTTGTGCAGCTGGGGTACTCACAATCCACTGAAGCTCTAAATCCCCAGGGATACCACCTGCACATATGGTGCTGTGGCCAGGGTCCCAGCTAGGCCTTTACCAAGATACAAGTTTTGCTTTAAGGGAATCCAGAAGTGTCCAAATAATGCAACTTTCTACTTTTATAGTGCATGTAGTCTTCTTGATTTCAGTTCATTAAAATATATAGTTTTAGGCAATAAAAAGAAAGCTAGCATCAAAAAATAACTGTTTAAAAATGCCAAAGCCTAGTTGTGACAGTTTTTTCAAAGTAACTTGCAAAGCATTTACCATATGCTGAATATGCAATCTTTGTAGACTTGTGTTTATGTATTTTGCTTTCAGAGTAGTTTTGATTAAAAAAATGTTCTATAAGTATACATGGCAACTGATGTATAAGCTTGTATTAAAACAAAACTCCCACCTAATGGTATGTTTTAAATGTGTTGATTTTATGTTATATGAATCTTCCTTTGTTAAAAATGAGCAGAAATAAAGCTGTTAAAGATTAAAAATGAATATAAACAATGTACACAATATATCTGTCAAAGAAGAAGAAAATGGTGTCATTTTCAGTTTTCTAGAATGTAAATAATTATGAAACTATTGGTTCCTCTTATGGTTCATAATCACTCATTTTTTGCAACTATATTTACTTCCTTGAAATCAGAAAGAAAAAATATAGAGTTTTAAATTTGGAAAGGATCTCAGAAATTGCATATGAGAAAACCAAGGGAAAGTGATTCTCTTAAGTTCCCAGAGCAAATCAAGAACCAGACATATACAATCACCATTGTCTCCTGAGTCTCAGTTCAAGTTTCTCTCCATTATACACAGCTAATTCTTAAATTTTTTTCCAGAATTCTTGCATGACTTCTGCTTACAAATTATTTGTGCCATCAGCAAGAAAGGAAAGGAAATATAATTTTTACTTAGGAAGGGAGAAAGGGAGGATGGACTTTTGATAGGCAATTTGTTTTTGTCACAGGCTTTGCTGAAAATGTTGGATGGGCCACTTTTAGAACTAGAAGAAATCTAATGTTCTCAGAGGTTACCTCTGATGTCAGCATGCACATTTCCAGTAGTGTGAGTACAAGAGCCATACATGGAACCCTTTTCGTGCTAACCTTCTCTAGTCCTCGTTGACAGACTCAGCAGTTGTGAATAAATTGCATTTGGCAGGGACTGGCTACAAGGCATCATGTGCTCCAATGAATGCAACTTTAGAAACAAAGCAAAGTAATATCCACTATCCTGGAATAAAGAAACATACAGTGAAAGACCCTTTCAGAATGCAAAATGCAGCTTATGATGGAATTATACAGAGGAAAAATCCTCATCTTGTGAAGAAAAAATTTTCCTATGTATTTTTTTTTGTTGGTTTTGGGGCTTCAACTCTGGGCCTGGGTACTTTCCCTCAGCTCTTCAGCTCAAGGCTAGCACTCTACCACTTGAGCCACAATGCCACTTTCAGTTTTCTGGTGGTTAATTGGAGATAAAAGTCTCATGAACTTGCCTGCCAGGGCTGGCTTTGAACCATGATCCTCAGATCTCAGCCTCCCGAATAGCTAGGATTACAGGTATGAGCCATCAGTGCCCAGCCTATGTACTATTTTTCACTGTATCTAATTACAGTGATGTGTGGAAAGTAGCTGTCAAAAGGAATAATATTTCATTTAAAATTATTTTAGAATACAATTGAAGAAATTTAAGTATTTTGTTAGCAAGATACAACTACTCTTGACTGTAGTCATTTTAGTAAGATGTTATTAGGAATATTTTTCACATGATTTTTCTATTTGTTGTTGCTTGCTTTTTGGAAACAACCATTTTAAAACAAATTGTAGGAAAGAGTATAGATGGCAGAGGGGATGGTGTTCTCTTGTAGTTACAACTGTTCACACCAAAGAAACAGAAAACAGATATGAACAGTATTAGCAATCCCTGGAAACTTGAAATATTGGAGGAAAAAAAGGGTCACTGTATTCTAAGAAACCAAGTCCACAGAATCCCTTTTAACTTTCTTAACTTACTTTTGTATCAAGCCAAGTGTCATGGAATGTCTATTTGCAGAATATATCCAACAATGGCAGAATGTCCCCCAGATAAGTTATTTATCTGCTTTAAAAATGCTTCAAGTTTCTTGAATGTCTGATGATATTAGATAAACATGGGTTGTTCCAAGGCATTTTAACAAGTAGTCCTACAACAACAATCTTCAGGAAAATATTTCTGACTCTTATTAACTTATAAAGTTTCCTTGAACATTTATTTGGTTGTTGTTTTGAAACAGAGAATGATGGAAGGAAATTATATGGTAGATACTTAATGCATTCTTTCTGACTCTCTCTTTAGATGACATAAATTAATGTCTGGTCCCATTTTTCATGCTCCCATGCATGAAAATAAAGAAATTAAGATAGTTACACTATTTAACTATTATAAGACAAATTTATCTCTGATTAGAATTAACCAAAGCTTTCCAGCTCTGGTATCTATGAACTTTTCTTAGACTCCTCCTGGGCCAGTGAACTAATTCAAGCTCTGCCAAATGGAATTGTTGAAATTTTACAGATTCTAGCCTGAAACTTCATTGTCTGTATGTACTGTACTGAGAGAACACCCTTTCCTAAACCATAAGGGATTCTATTACCTAGCAGCTTTGGACAAGTTAAATTAGTCTGTAGACAATTTAACTACAGGAACACTTGCCTGTAGGAAAACCATTAATTTTGTTTAAAGTGAGTATATTACAATTGTTGAGGACTTTCCAAAAATTTTTGTTGCCACAGAAACTTGCTTTAAAAATGTTGAATAGTTGCGTGATTTTTCTTGTTCCTTTCCTAGCAAAAAGATCACAGGTAAAATCATGCGAGTATATAGATACGTAGCTATATTTTGCATGAACTTCTAATGGATTTCTTGGATAATTACAGTTGAACTTTTATACTTCAAAAATAAACAAGGCTACAAACTTATACTCTGGATGAATAATAATGTATCATGTAAAATTTTATTAAAATGTGAATGGGTGGCTCATGCTATAATCCTAGCTGTTTAAGAGACTGAGATAAAATCACAATGCAAAGCCATCCTAGGTAAGAAAGTTTGTGAGATTCTGATCTCCAATTAACCACCAAAAAGTCAGAACTGTAGCTGTGGCTCAGGTGGTAGAGCACTAGCAGTGAGAACAAAAGCACAGGAACACCACTCAGGCCGTGAGTTCAAGCACTTGGTCTGCCACACACACAAAAAGTTAAAAGGGAAGACCACACCTATAAACCTGGTTCCTTGGGAGGGAGAAATAGAAGAATTGAGGGTTTCAAAAATATTTTTATTATCAGTGGCGCTGTAGATCAAGTGGTAGAATGTTCTCCTTGAGCTGAGGGACAGCTCTCAGGCCCAGAGTTCAAGCCCATGACCGACTCCTCAAAAAATATTTTTATTATCTTTAAGTAGTTGTACAAAAGAGTTGCTATTTAACAAAGCAATTTATGAATGTAGTGCATCTTGATCACTGTCATCCCTCTCAACATTCTCACCAACCCTTCCCAACCACCCTTTCCCGTACTTAATTTTAGGTTATATATTGCATTTTTTCCTTTTAAAAAACAAAGCAGTTTATGTGTACAATTCATCTTGATCTATACTCTAACTTCAACAACTTGACTGCCCTTTCCCTTATATTTCTCAATTCTATGATATATACAATGATTTCTTGCCTGCATTCTTTCCCCTTCCCTCCTTCATTCTTCTATCCTTCTCCCCTTGGCTCCACCTTACCCTTTTACAAGTACCTATTTCTTGATACTTTTTGGTTGGACTTTGACTTAGTTAAAGAATTATACTATTTGTGCTCTCCATAGAGTCGACTTCACTTGAATTAATTCATTTGTAACACACTGCTTGCCTCATAATTTGTAAGAGAGATGAAGAAATGATTAACACTCTAGCCATAAAGGAAATGCAAATCAAAACAACATTGAGATTCTACCTCACCCCAGTTAGAATGGCCATTATCTAGAAAACTAACTATAACAGATGCTGGAGGGGATGTGGCCAAAGGGGAATGCTACTACATTGTTGGTAGGAATGTAAACCAATCAACCAATCTGGAAAGCTGTGTGGAGGTTCCTCAAATAAATGAAGCATAGAGCTAAGCTATGACCCAGCAATATCACTCCTGTGCATTTATCCAAATGGCCACACTAAAGCTACTAGCACAATTATGTTTTTACCATAGTCAAGATATGGAGTCAGCCCATATGCCCCTCAATGAATAAATGGATCAAGAAAATGTGGCATATTATCTCTCTCTCTCTTTCTCTTTCTCTCTCTCTCTCTCTCTCTCTCTCTCTCCCCCCCCCCTCTCTCTCTCTCACACACATAGAAATTCTACTAATACATAAAAAAGAATGATAGTTTTCCATATGTAAGGAAATGGAATTACCTGGAAAAATTATATTACCAAAGTAAGCTATAATGTGCTTATCAATTAGAAAAATTAATGTTTGGTGCCAGTCCTGGAAAAGTGTTAGCAGGACCCTATCTCAAATAACAAGCAAGGTGTGGTGGTTCTTATCTGAGATCCTAGCTATTTGGGAAGTAAAGGGTAAAAGAATTGTAGCCTACACCCCTTAAGCCTCCAAAAAACAGGGATAAAAAGCAGGAGACACTACCTGCAAAAAGAGCATAGGTCATGGTTCAAATAATAGAACACCTGCCTAGAAAATGTGAGAACCCTGAGTTCAAGCCCCATTTCTGCTGAAAAGAAGAGTGAATGGAAAAATAACCAAATAAGATAATTTAGAAAATATAATACAAAGTATAAAGTCTCACTGAATAGAAAATATTAGCTAACATTTTGAATTCACATGTCAGCTTGTATTTTTTGGAATATGAAATCATCAAATGCTCTATAAGTGTCTGAGTCCAAAGACTACCCTCAGTAAACACCTTTGCCAATGAAAGCATCGTCTCCAACCCAATTTGCTGTAAGGGAAATGTCTACAATAGATGGGTTCTGCCAACAGGTTTCTAGGTACTGATAATGGCAGTAAGTAGCTTTTGAAGGACTTAGTTATGTTCATCTTTTACTTTCTTCTAAATAGTCCAAGGACTGCATACAAGTTGATTTACAAAGATTTCTAGGCCTTACTAACAGCTAAATATAAGAAAGTTAATCTAAAGCCAGGTGTCTGACTAATCTGGCTTTGAACAGGAATCCTCAGGTCTCAGCCTATTGCATAGCTAGCTTTACAGTTGTGAGTTACCAGTGCATGACTCATTATCTTGATTTCAGATATGAAGAATGGCTATAGTTCTTTTTAATATCTATGATAACTTGTTTCACATAAATGTAGTACATTCAAAGTATAGGAATAATATTACCAAAAGGAATCTATACATTCAATTCATTCCCCATCAAATTCAGTGCCATTATTTAAAGAACTAGAAAAGCAATCCAAAAGTTCATATGGAAGCATAGAGTACTCCAAATAACCAAAGAAAACTTTAGCAAAAACAGCAATTGAGGTATCATAATTGCAGACTTCAGACTTTACTACAGAGCCGTAGTAAAAAGCTGGTGTGGTACTGGCACAAAACAGATCAAAAGACCAATGGAACACAGTAGAAGATCCACAAATAATTTCCCATATCTATAGCCATCTGATACTTGACAAAAGTGCCAAAAACATGTTGGAGAGAAGATAATCTCTTCAACAAATGGTGCTGGGATAAATAGATATTGAGTAGAAGACTAAAATAAGATTTATACCCTTTACAACAATCAATTCAAACTATATCAAGGATCAAGGAGTAAGATCAGAAGCTTTGAAGCTACTACATGACAACATTAAAAACACTTCAAGACCTAGGCACCAACGACTCACACTTGTAATCATAGTTACTCAGGAGGCTGAGATCTGAGAATCATAGTTTGAAACTAGCCGGAGCAAAACGTCTGTGAGACTCTTATCTCCAATCAAAGCATTCCCCCCTCCCTCCCTTTAATTAAAAAAGAAACTAGAAATGGAACTGTGGCTCAATTGGTAGAGCACTGGCCTTGGGCAAAAAAGTTCACGGACAACATTCAGGCTCTGAGTTCAAACTATAGAAGAGAAGTGAAAAAAAAATCAAGATACCGACATAGGTAGCCAATTTCTGCATAGAATTCTAATAGCTTAGAAAATAATAGCAAGAATTGATGAATGGGATTACATCAAATCAATGATATCCTTCTGAACAGCAAGGAAAATAATTACCAGAGTAAAGAGAAAGACTACATAATTGGAGAAAATCTGTCAGCTAGACATATGAAAGGATTAATATCCAGAATATTTGAAGAAATGAAAAAATAAGTAAATGAATAAACTTTTTCAATTACTCAACATCATTGGCCATAAAGGAAATGGAAATGAAAATGAATATGGGTTTGTTATCCCATGAGAATGGCCATTATCAATTACACAAACCACAACAAATGCTGGTAGGATACAGGGAAAATGAACGCACATACATTGTTAGTGGGGATGTAAACTACCACCCTGAAGTATTCATTAGAAAGAATTTATGTAAACATACAACAGAGATTCCTGTAACCCCAAGTTTATTGTAGCATTATTCACAGTAGCGAAGCTATGGAAACTTAGGTACCCAACAAAGGATAATGGGTAAAGAAAATGTGGTAAATAAATAATGGAACATTATTTGGCCATGAAAAAGACAGAAATTCTGTCATGTGCAAAAACCTGAATGAAATTGAACAGTGTCAGATTATGCAAAATCAATCAGACTCAGATAACTGTCAAGCCAGGCATGGTGGCTCACGTGTGGAATTCAGTTACTTGAGAGGCATAGATTGGGTAGTTTGTGGTTTGAAGCCACCACAACAAAGTTACCAAACTTCCATCTTAACAAGCAATTCAAGTACAGTATGTCATACCTATAATCCTAGTTATGTAGGAAAGATAAGAGGAAGATGAATGTGGTCAAAAACTAGCCCAGGCAAAAACTATGAAATGTTATCTGGAAAGATGACTGAAGCAAAAAGTGCTAGGGACATATTGACACTTCGGAGTGCTTTCCTAGCAAGCAAAGGCCCTGTCTTCAAATCCTTGGTATGTATGAGACAAACGGACAGACAGACAGACAGAGACAGAGACAGAGACAGACAGATCATGTTTTTTCTTGTAAGAAGGAACTAAATTTTAACAAGGTACTGGTAGCTCACACTTGTAATCCTAGCTACTCAGGAGGCTGAGATCTGAGTATTGAAGTTCAAAGCCATCCCAGCCTTAATCTCCAAGTAACCATGAGAAAACCAGAAGTGGTGCTGTGTGTGACTTAAAGTGGAAGAGAGCTAGTCTTTAGCTGAAGAGCTCAGGGACAGCGCCCAAGTCAAGAGTTCAAGCTCCATGACTGCCAAAAAATCTAAACTTTAATAAAAGTAGATGTGAAAGTAGGAGGGACATTATTTAGAATGAATGGCTGACCAGTTTGGTTGGAATGTAACAAGAAAGAGGGTGATGGAGAGTGAATAATTATGATCAAAGTGCAGTTTACAAAAATAACTTGACTGAAATGTATTCATGCCTTAGTATTCCATGAAATTTAGAATTTGTGAACAATGAATTGGGTAAGTAGCTGAGGAACTATGTGAATGAAGTGTTGAAAGAGTGGTCAGATTCCTCTTGCTTATTTAAAGAAAAATCTAAGAATATTAGGGAACTTGTTTAAAGGTAATAGAGAAATGTACATAATATTTTACAAATAAAGATAAACATGCATAAAGAATAAAAAGAGCCTGGGACCAGTGGCTCACGCCTGTAATCCTAGCTACTCAGGAGGCTGAGATATGAGGATAGTGGTTCAAAGCCAGCCAGGGCAGGAAAGTCTGTGAGACTCTTACCTCCAATAAACCACTAGAAAATTGGAAGTCCTGCTGTGGCTCAAGCAGTGGAGTGCTTGCCTTGAGCTGAAGAACACAAGCCCAGAGTTCAAGCCCCACAGCCAAAAAAAAAAAAAAGAATAAAAAGAGAGAAATAGCCTATCTAAACTTGAGGAAGAAAAAGTTTGTTGAGGAAACAGCATGAAAGATAGCAATAAGAATCTTGATTAGAGATTGATTTTATACAAAGACATCTTCATGAAACCATTATTTGCAGCCATTTCAGACCATGTGATTTGGTGAATGAATTCCTGTCATGCTTCATTACTATATATTTTCTCGTGTACTATTCACATCAAAATCACTATTCAAAATGTGATTAGGAAGTAAAAGTTTATCTGAAAAGAATATGGTACTTTTCTCTTATATTCAAAGCCAGTAAAGTTAAATGTCACTTAAGAATAGATTGTCTGGTGGCTTAGCTACTCAGGAAGTTACTCAAGAAGTTGAGTTCTTGGGCTGGGAAGGTGGCTTAGTGGTAGAGCGCTTGCCTTGCATGCCTGAGGCTCTGGGTTTGATTCTTCAGCACCACATAAACAAAAAGAAAAAGCCAGAAGTGGCACTGTGGCTCAAGTGGTAGAGCGCTAGCCTTGAGCTGAAGAGCTGAGGGACAGCGCCCAGGCCCAGAGTTCAGGCCCACGACTGGACCCCAAAAAAAAGAAGTTGAGTTCTGAGGATCATGGTTTGAAGCCAGCTTCAGTGAGATTCTTATCTCCAATTAACCACCAAGAAGCTGAAAGTGGAGCTGTTGCTTAAATGGTAGGGTGCTAAATTTGAGCAAAAAAAAAAAAAAATCTCAGGAACCTCAGCCAGGCCTTTGAGTTCAAAGGCCTTTGAGTGCATGACTGGTGCACATACACATACACATACACACATACATACACAGAGAAAGAAAATAGATTGTTTAAGTGTTTGTGGGAATCAGTGGATTTGATCAGAGATGTGATAGGAAGACATTTTGATTTAGGTTTAGAAAGTTTTGTGTGGAAGATGCTCTAGAAATATGTTTCCTAAATTCTCAAAGTTAGTAAAATAGTAGAAACTTTTTCACTTTAATCTTCTAAAGTAAACCTATTAGCGTTACTCAAATAGACACAATTAGATACATGCCTAATTGTTTATAGCCTGGTAACTGTGCCATTTATCCTACCAAGATTACAATGCTCAGAAGACATACCAAAGATTAGTAATTCAAGAATACCACTAGAGAAAGGAGCCAAAGCTTAAGGCTTTTGGTTGAAATTATTAACATCATTTTAGATATGTCAAGTACAGTGACCTACTTTCTACCTTCCAGAACTTTGCATAGGTATAAGGAAACTCCTCTTTAAAATTGTATCTGTTAATTTTTTCCTGGTAGGCTTCACAAACAATATTGGGCCCAGAAACGTAAGAATTTACTAAAGTGGAAATTTCAAGAAACTTATGTAAGATGACTAAGTTCTCAGACGCTGGTAGAGTCACAATGGCCTATGTGTGTTGTGATCTAGTCATGAAGATATTTGAAGCCATACAATGGTGGCTCAGGCCTGTAACCTTAGCTATTCGGGAGGCTGATATCTGAGGATTGTGGTTTGAAGCCAATCTGGACAGAAAAGTCCTTGAGATTCCTATATCCAATTAGTTACCAAAAAACTAGAAGTCACCCAAATAGTAGAGAGTCAGCCTTGAGCAGAAAAGAACACACAGTCAAGAGTTCAAGCCCTAGTACCAGTATTGTAAACAAAATACAAGAGCAGCTGATATATCAGGTAGTATTAAACTGATCATCTGATTTGAATATGGGACTCTTGAATATGATAATCTAGAATCAGAAAGTTACTGAAGATCAGGATCCTCAGTCGAATAATTAAAGGAAGACAAAAGTGAAAAGACTGGCCCTAAGCTGGAGAGGTGAAAACAGAAAAAGCCCTGGCAGCTATTCCCCTTTGTTCTTATTTCAGAGGCAGCTGATAGCCCAGGCTATGTAACCAATTTACTATGTTCACCAGTGTCCAAGTAAATTGAGAACAATCTGTGAGGGTTAAAAGTACTCCAAAGCAGTGGCTCATTTGAATTGTGTGAAGAGACCAGCTATTCTTTATGCTTCCTCAGCATTGTGAGTACATTTCAGAATACCAAGTTAGTCAAATATAAAAAGAAAAAAAACCATTTTACAAAAGCCTAAAACCTCTATGGACTTACAATTTCTGTTGTTCTTTGGAAATATATATTGCTTTTCATTTCTTCAGATTTGGTGTTTAAATGATAGCTGACTATTTCTGTTTGGGAAATTGCATGCACAGATAGCTATTCCCTTGCCAGCAGAGATGTGTGATGGTGTTACGAAATGCCCATCATGTGAAATCTCTCAAAATCCACATGGTGCACAACCCTAATAAAATCAGATGCAGAAACTATAATGAGAAGGTGCTTCTATTTTTCTCATTCTTATCTAAAACCATGTACATTTCAAAATAGGTGCTTTTGGAGGTGAGTTACTGATATGTTGGTTGGTCAGGCCAACATATTGGAGACAGGTCCCATGGAGATGAGAAAACTACAGAAAAATCAGGCTCAGTGCAGTTGTTCCAATTCATAAGATACACTTTGACCTGTGATATAGCCAAGTTTTTGGCTACAAGTTCTGCATAACAGGGTTTGGTTGTCTTTTGCCCAGTACAATAAATCAAACTGGAGCACACATGTCTCCTGAAAGAACTTAGGCCAAGTTTAAAAGAAACAAGGGAACAAGTAAGAAGGATATGAATACAAATTGAGTTATATCAGTGTACGTCTTAGAGGTTGTTTTAAGGAACAGAAATCCTTACCAGTTCAGCTGAGTAAAGCGAAATGTGTTTCATGGATAGAGGAAGTGATACGGAACCTCATCCTGTGGGCCCTTGTATATTGTCAGACAGACAGCTCATCTCATCCATCTCTTGCTTTCTATGACCATGCAATTTGTCATGTCTGCTTCTTTCTGTAAAGCTGCTTCATCTGGCATTCTGCAGAATGGGTTTCCCTACCTATAATTTCCCTATCCCTCCAGTGAAGCTGGGGCTTAAGGATGTTGTCCCATTTATTCTGACCTCAAATGGTTTTGTTCTTTTGAAGGAAATTGAAGTGAGTTTTGCCATGTGTGTCCATCCATGCAGAGATGGCTGGGAAAGGTGCTGACAATGAATGTACAGCTGTGAGCAATGAGTTTCAAGTAGAAGAGTTAGGAGGGTAGAATTAGTTACTGTGTATGGATAAACTGACCCAAGTATCAGATCCAACCATTACTGTAATAATGATGATGACAATTGACTGCTGTAATTCAATTACCTTGAGCCATGAAACCAGCTTGCCTTTATGAGACCCTTTCAAGCATATTTCATAAAGTATAATTTAACCTTCTCAACAACTGTATCGAATGGAGATTATTATTATTGTCACAGTTTTGAGAGGAGCATTTAGACACAAAAATCTGAAGTGACTTGCTCAAGGTCACATATATGTTTAGTGGCAAAGACTCAGACATAGTCAATGTGATTCTAGAGCCTGTGCTCTGTGATTCTCTGTTGCTGATTCTGACATTGTCACAATGGATTAGAAAAAATAGTTTGTTTAAACCAGCCAAGCACTATAAGTATGTCATATTATATTCAAAGGCTCCGGTGTCCTCATATAGGAAGAAAAGTATTAGAATCTCAGGAAATATCTGTGTCTCAGTGTAGGCAAAAAGAGAAGAATTACTCTCTCGTATGAGTTATTCTAGTAATTTCACATAAATGAAATAACCTTTAAATATTCGTGATCAGAGACTTACTCATTTGTCTCTCTGCCTTAATATTTATTTGAATTCAAATCAATTCTGCCTTTTAGCAAAAATCAAGATCAAGATCAGGCACTTTGGAGCAGAAGGCAAAGCTGTTGTGTGTGATGTTACTGCCCTCTTCCCAAGCTGCCACTTTATTGCTCTTCTGGGAATCCAGTTAAATTACAGCTGCTGATATATTGTGCACTGTGGATCTAAATTCTGGCTTTGACCAAGTCAAGGGCTGGTTTCTTTGGGCAGTATTTCACTTCCTGTTTTATCTGTGCTGTCACCTAAATTTAGCACTTAGACTATACTCCCCGATGTCTTAAGAAGTTTTAAATTATTTTCTAGTGATGCATACCATGTCCATGCAGAATTGCATATGACAGATTTGCAGTGAAATCCCAGAGCTCTCCAATTCCTTTTTAAATAAATTAGACCAGCAACTCCCACATATTTGACTTTGGGATGAGTTGTAAGGTGACATATTTCTAACAAAACTGATTGAGATCTCTTTGTTCTGTTTTTTTTTTTCCTCATCATTTTCTGGAAAGCAAAACATGGTTGTTTTCTTAGGAACTATACAAAATGTCAAATACCCTTCTCCCTAATTTTAGGAAGGATAGTTGTGGACAGAATTATAACACTATTCTAAACTGAAGAATCTTGAATACGACATAAATTCAAATTCTACACCTTTAAAAAATATGGGCTTCAACAAGAGTCAACTGTAATTGGTAGAACAGCGTGACCTATTAATTCATAGATAAAAATGATTCAATTAAAGTGAAATATAAATATTGAAGGTAATGTAAAACCAAATGAAGCACATCACCGAATTTATGTGCAAATAAATTCACTGAATAGAGCTCTCCAGTACATACAAAATCCATATGCTGTCTTGGTAATGCTATAATTAAGTCAGAGAGTCATGTCATACTGGCCTTTTCCATCTGCTCCATGATCTGTTAAGGGACCCATTCAAACAGAATGACAGCTGACCTCAAAATGATACATTCTGCTACTGCTCATTTTAACAGGGCTGCTGGCTATGCATATTTTGTTTTCATTTATACTGGCTTATGAGTGGTTTTCCATTAAATCAAGTAAATTGGAGCATGTGGTTTTCTATTAAATGGGTTTATTAAAACCACTTATTTTAATTTCTGAATTTCTTTACAAGGAATGAATATATTAGGACTTCTTCTTTTGTTTTATAAATTAAAAAGGGATTTTTTAAAAAGAAAGTAATTTACAGTACCAAGCTAGAGCGTATCTCCTCTTTTCCTTTTTAATTTTTGGTATGTAGAAAAGGTAGGTGGCTAATGTTTAAATTCCCAGAATATTATATATATATATGTGTGTGTGTGTGTGTGTGTGTGTGTGCTTATATTTGTATATATGCAACTGACATAAGAGACATGTGAAAGAGGAACTAATATTTATAATACTAATTGATTTCATTTATTCTGCTTCCCTTGTGCACACCACACTGTCATTCCTGCCACTATCTTAATGCTGCTGTTTCCAATAACCCTCTGAAAAGTCATTTTAAAGGCAGGGGATGCGGAGCACAGATGTGTCAGGTGTAAAGGCTCTCATCCTCAGAGACATTCAAATTGGCTAAAGGAAGCCCCACCGAATGGAGTAGCTGAAAATCCAACGTTTGTCCATCTGTTTGAATCCAGGTTACCTTGTGACAGTCTATTTAATTTCTCATCCCTGGAGTGTCTCTAACTCAGCAGTGCACATCGATTTCTTTTCTTAGAATGGCATAAGGGGAAAATTAGTAACCCTTGGAACAAGGGTAATCTTTGAAAGATTAGCTATTCCTTTTGTTTTGAACAAACAAGTTCTAGCAGGAAGGTTTGCTTTAGTTCTTGGAGGGAATTTTAAATGATTCTATTTTGGCTTTGGAGGATAAAGGAGGAGAGATAAAGAAGTTATACTTAAAAACAGAGTGTTTGGAAAACAGGTTTAAAATGTATATGAATTGTAAAACTTGTAAAATAAATTCTGAGCTATAGTTAGAGACAAGGAATTACTCAGACTAACGGAAAAAGCTAGAGAATTACAAAAGGTGATAATCAGGCAATGCTCTCTGGGGAAGCATGACCCTGGCATAGTGGTTTCTAAATGAATTCAGGGACCCTAATTAGTCTATATGGAAACTATCACCTAATACATTGAAGTATTATTCACAAGTAAAAGCAGAAAACAGATTTCTTAGCAAAAACACCTTTGAGAAACATAGAGTGTGGGTGGATGGGTGAGTGGGTGGGTGAGTGCGCAAGTGCGCGAACACGCACACAAAAGTAGTTAAATCAACAATGGGCAGAAATCACATCATTAATTTCTGTAGTTGGGATTCACTTATTGAAAATCTAATAAGTCCTTGGCACTGTTTTAGATTTAGGGGATATGTTAGTGAGCAAAAGAAAGCCCAGGCTCCTATAATATTATATTTCAGTATGGAGGAGTGTTGGAGAGGGAGGGAAGCAGATAGTAAGCAAAACTGTTATCTGTTATGCACAGGGCCCAGGATCCATTAATTTCCCTTGCATTTGAATGTTGCTTAAAAGATAAACATTTATAAAATTTTCTGAAATGTGCAAACTTTAAACCTAAGAGCATCCTGATGAATCAAAAATGAAAAGCCTATGATAGTCATTTACTTTGAATTTTTTTATCTCATTGTCCTCATGTTCACATCATATTATACTGTCATGGGCTAAGAATTAGATGGGATTAATTTAGGCCCAATTACCTTTGCCTGGGGTACTTAGGACCCATTAGAGAAAAAATATAATTCAAAAAATAGAGAAACAAGAAGATGAGACAGAAAAGATTGAAGTTCAAGGTAGAGGATAAGGAGAAATCTCTCAGAAAACTTTATTAGTAAGATCATATGTAAATATTTATTTTCATATTGAGGCAGTACCCAAGTAACTTGGTGAGGGTCCCATGTGAAGAAAGCATTATAGTTGAAAATTCAGTTCTTTTGAGCCATCTAGCTTTGATTTTTCTCATCCTCTTACCTGAATTAGTCATTATACAAATGTAAGTGATGAGTCACAAGCATATTTTCTTCACTACTGGAAAAAGAATGGATCAAACATCCTCTTTCCCATATGATCAGTGAGGCATCAGAGTAATTGGTGAAATGATGATCTGAAGCTTCTAGACCTGTAGAACAAAGAGCATATTAAATGCGATTTCTTTGTACATGCTGATAGCAGAGGTAAAATAAAGGAGGCTTATTTAAATACATGTTTAAATATTCAAAGCTACATGTGTTGGTATGTAAGTGAACTGGTATTTCTTTTCCCTTCACCGACCTTGAGATAGGGCTACATTTATCAAAGTTCTCATTTTATCTTTCTCTACATTCAGCCTTCAAACCATATAGGCTTTTAAACAAAGACCCTACATGACTGTAATCTACATATCTGTTTTGGGGCCTCTCTCAAGAAGATTTAAAGATAAGTAGCCTTAAACTTGGCCTCTATCCCTGTGATGATGGTTTATAAATTGTTTATAAATGTGGAGGTAGCAAACTTTCAGCAACTTCCCCCCAATTAATCAGATATGTAAATGTAGATTCCTCAGGAAGGCTTAAAGTTTTATTTTTAGGTCACAACCTTGACTTCCCAACATTTGTAAATTGGCTCACAACAGCTTTGACACTGCTGAAATGCATAACCAGTCTTTATCCTCCCTGTACTACAAAGCTTCTAAGCCACCAATAGCCGAGCCTCACCAATCTACTGTCCCTTATCATGCTCCCATAAAAACAATGATTAAAAACAAAACAAGCTTGATTGTGATAACTGGTAGAATGTGTTACAGGCAATTGGGTTTTTGTTTTGTGTGTGTGCTGGTCCTGGGGCATGAACTCAGGGTCTGAGTGCTGTCCTTTAACTTTTTCACTCAAGGCTGGCATTCTACCACTTGAGCCACAGCATCTCCACTTTGGGCATTTGGGTGGTTAATTGAACATTGGTAATTGAAGATTGTTGGTTAATTGGAATCTCATGGGCTTTCCTGCCCTACCTGGCTGTGAATGATGATCTTGAAATCTCAGACTTCCCAGTAGCACCTGGCCAGCAGTTTTGAGAAATGGATACAAAAAACAAACGTGCAATCTTTCCACTGGGGGAAAATATACATGTGTACATGATTTTGCCCACATTTTCAGTGGTTTTATAGAGTCATAAATCCAGAAGTCTCTGACTACCAAATCTCACTGTCAAGATGATAAGATCCACAAAGTCATTTAAGTAAATCTCATGCTTATTATAATATTGTAAGTCATTCTATTAAGAAATGTCTCGCTGGGCACTAGTGACTCATGTCTGTAATGCTTGCTACTTAGGAAGTTGGGATCTGAGGATTGTGGTTCAAAGCCAGCCAGGGCAAGAAGGTCTGTGAGACCTTTTATTCTCCAATTAACTACCAGAAAACTGGAAATGCTGCTGTGGCTCAAAGTGGATAGAGCAGTAGCCTTGAGCAAAAAGAGTTAAGGGACAGTGCCCAGGACCTGAGTTCAAGCCCTACAAGCAACAAAAAAAGAAAAACAGAGAAATGTCTCTTTGAATTTTTATTTGAGCCTTTTCACCTGATTTGAATGATTTGATTGTTCATTGAATTGATTATTATTCCTGAATCATAAAATTATGAATTGTATTGTCTGCCTACATGTTTTCCTTTTCCTATTTTACTTAAACAGGATCACTTTTAGGTACTCTATACCTTACATTTCTCAAAATGTAATTTGAATATTATTTGATTCACTGGCACTTATTTTGTGTATGGTAATTTTTTTTAATACCAGCTGCTTGTTGACTTCTAGACATTTAGAAAGAGTATACTGTTCATTAAACTCAAATATAGTTTTTAATTAAAGTTACAATGACTAATAGAATAAATTCCATGAGATAAGTGTTGTGCCTGTTTAGTTTCCATTATATTTATCTTAGAGTTTAGCACAGTGCCTAGTAGACTTAAGGTGCTGCAGAAATGTATATTGAATGTTTAACAAGCCACTAAAGCTTGTACATTAGAAAAAGCCTAATATTTTGAAAAATCATTTAATCATGTTCTTGCTGTAACCTCCTTAAATGTTCATCCATTTATCTCCAGTCCTGTGCTAATTGTTTACTAATTCTGGATGAATGGTGATTTTAGTGACAGGTTTCCCAGGGGAGGAATGCCGGTCAAAAATGACAACATAGTTTTTAAGAATAGTTTTATTTCATTCAAGCACAGAAAATGCTAGCTAAATTAATGAAAATGATTTCCAAATAGAAGTTCTTTGATTTGTTTAAGATACAGATAATGATAATTGGTTATTTTGTCTCCTTTCATATTTACAAAGTACTTGCAGTCAGTTCTCTCAAGTAGCATAAATATAGTCTTGAAAAGTAGAATTTCAGAAGTAGAAGAGACCTTAGGAACATTGTAGTTCAAACTTCCATAGCACTGGAAATCCTGTTGACAATACCCTCTACAGTGACCGAACACACTAGTATTGTAAGCTTCCTATTTCATTATTGAAAAGTTCTTCCTAAGAACTAACTCAAACCTTGTCTCCCTGTAATTTTCCTGTATTCAATCCTAGTTAAGCCTCTGTAGTGAGACAGAATAGCTTTACTTTCTCTCCTTTGTGAAGGTGCCTCTTGTTTTTAATGACTTCAAATAAATGTCACAGGCCTGCTTATTGGCCCAGCATGTGGCAGTAAACAAGTCTACTGTTACTCAGTGCTTGGGAAAATAGAAGTAAGGAATCAGCTAAACGAACTTATTTGGAGACTAGAAATTACATTCACAGTTTTCTCACTGATCTTCCCCTCTCTAGAGAATCAGCATCTATATGGCTCATTGATCATGACCATGCAACCATGGAATCATGCCAGCAAGAAAGTCTGCATATATATGCTTATAACCAGAAACTACTTACATAATTTGTTCCCAACATATACTGAAAAGCAAACTTTAACAAGTTTCCATTCTGAATAGCTGTAAGTTAAAAGGTTCTGTTGTATTTATTTATTTATTTCAATATGCATTGAAAAAGATCCTAACTGACCATTTACTAAAGAGGTGGAATAATTTTTAGTGCTTGGAGATGAATTAATATGGTCAGAAAGTTTAGTTGTAGAAGATTTTTTTTCTCTTCCTCTCTTCATCTATAGTTTTCTTAGGTCTGCAAGGTTTATGCTGTGATTTAGATGCTAACTGTATTAATTTTCTATTTCCTTAATAACAAATACATGGTTTCAGTGTTGTTCTGAAGTAGATGAGGAATTACTTTAAGATTCTGGAAGAAGAGCATGACCACACGTTATTATGATCATTGTCCTCTCCTGTGATATATTGTGTATAAATATTGTAGAGAGTTAGAAATCATTTACAATATAGCAAAAAGCTCTGAGTATCAGTTAAAGCTTCATCTTTCTTCTTGTTTTGTCTCAAGAAAAAAATTGAGTCTGGTTATTTTCATCTAGTTTTTACATTTGTGCTATAGAAACTCTCAAAAGACAAAGCAAGGAAAGAAATTTAACTACTAGATGCATTTGAGTAGATGTCAGATAAGGATAGGCATAAAGTAAAAGTATAAAGTATTAAGAAATTTTTTCCTAACAGTCTTAATATTTGACAAACTTGGAGATAGGATTTTTTTCCAGCAGAACTACATTTATAACTACCTTTTCAAAAACTAACAGCCAAACATTCCTTCATTTTATATATGTATATATATACATATATATGTATGTGTATAGATACGTGTGTATATATACATGTGTATGTATAGATATGTGTGTATATATACATGTGTACATACATACATATGTATACATACACATATGCATGTATATACACATACATGTATGTGTATATATGTATATATACACGTACATGTGTATATACATATACATATACATGTATGTGTATATATATGCATATATATGTATAGAGAGACAGAGAATTTTGCTTTTTTGATGCCTGTCCTGGGGCTTCAATTTAGGGCCTGGGTACTGTCTCTGAGGCTCTTTTGCTCAAGGCTAGAACTCTACAACTTGAGGCACAGTGCCATTTCTGGCTTTTTCCTTATATGTGGTACTGAGGAATCAAACCCAGGGCTTCATGCATGCTAGGCAAGCACCCTACCACTGAACAACCTTTCCAGCCCAGCTTCATTATATTTTTAAGGTTTATTTATTCATGCTCTCTCTTGGCTTTTTTACTCATGTCTTTTTAAATAAGTTGTCTGATAGAGGACCATCAGTGGATAATTTGAGCTTGAGTCAAAATTGTACATAGCGAGATATATATATATATATATATATATATATATATATATATATATATATATGATTGGAAAAAACAGATATTTGGAGTTAGTAAAAAAATTTATACATTTCAAAGAGTAAAGTGGTTTATTCAGAGTAAAAGCTGATGTTTTCCTCTGGGAAACAGTGCAAAACTCTTTGTGAGTCCGTTTAAAAGTCCTTATCAAACAATATAGGGAAAGGACACAGTGATATTTTTATCAAGATTTTATACAATCTTTGAGCCTAGCCAAATGAGTTGAATTAGACATTTTCTATGTAGGCCATTTTTTGTGTCTTTAGTAGCTGTGTTAACTTTAAGATCAGAATTTTTTAAAGATGTACTATTCATTATTTATATAGAACTTTCATTCCTTTGTATGTATCCTTATCCTAATGACATATTAGTTTAACCAGGTAAAGAAATAACAGTTTAAATTTGGCTGACACTTCATGATACTTGACTTTTTTTTATTATTGGGAAAATACCGTACAGAAGAGTTACAATTACATGGGCAAGGTAATGAGTACCTTTCTTATCAAGCATTGTTGTCTTCTCCTTTGTTTCCCTTCCCATCCCTTCCCATGCCCCCCCCTCCCCCCACCTCCACCAAAGTTGTAAAGTTCGTTTCGACATAACGACTTGTACATCTCATTGTTGCAAGGGGTCCACCTGTATCCCGATTTAAACATTTGTTTTTTGCTCTTCCCTTCCACAAATTATACCAACATCAAATACAGTGACAACAGGGGTTATACCGTGGGGGAGGGACATACAAAGCAACAAAGAAATCACCTTGTAAATATGTTAGAAACAATGACAAGAAAGAATAAACATTTGAGTCCTTATCTTGGGGTTCATTTCACCTAACATCAACTTATCTGACCATTTCTGCTTGTCTCAGACATATACTAGTTATTGCAAATAAGGGAAACCATGGGATCTATGTTTCTTCGTGCCTGGATTACTTCGCTTAATATAATTTTTTCCAAGTCTTTCCATTTCCTAATAAATGGGACAATGCCATTCTTTCTGATGGAGGCATAGAATTCCATTGTGTATATATACCAACATTTTCTTGATTCAGGCATAGAATTCCATTGTGTATATATACCAACATTTTCTTGATTCGTTCATCTACTGTGGGGCATCTGGGTTGGTTCCACATCTTAGCTATGGTAAATAATGCTGCTATAAACATAGTTGTGCTGGTAGCTTTAGTATAGTCTTGTTTGTGATCATTCGGGTAAATGCCCAAAAGTGTATTGCTGGGTCACAGGGGAGCTCTATGTGGAGTCTTTTGAGGAAATTGTTGCTTACAAATTGGGAGGCTGTCACATGTAGAAAACTAAAAGTGGACCCCAGCATATCACCATGCGCCAACATCAACTCAAAATGGATTAAAGACCTTAACATCAAACCTAAATCTCTGAAACTACTGCAAGACAAAGTAGTAGAGACACATGAACTTATAGGCACAGGCAGGAACTTCCTGAGCAGAGTCCCAGGGTCACAACAAATTGGAAAAAGACTCGACAAATGGGACTACCTTAAAATAAAAAGTTTCTGCATAGCTAAAACTATAGCAACCAAGCTAGAAAGAAAACCAGCTAACTGAGAAAGAATATTTACCAGCAATATATCAGACAAGGGGTTAATATCCAGTATGTACAGGGAACTCAAGAAACTACTCCCTCTCAAACCTAAATGGGCAAGGGAACCAAAGAGAGACTTCTCAGAAGAAGAGATAAAAATGGCAAAGAAACACATGAGGAAATGTTCACCATCCCTGGTTGTGAAGGAAATGCAAATAAAGACAACCCTGAGATACCACCTTACCCTAGTCAGAATGGCCCACATCCTAAATTCAGCCAACGACAAATGCTGGAAGGGATGCAGAGAAAGAGGAAGTCTATTACATTGCTAGTGGGAATGTACACTTATAAAACCACTTTGGAAAGCAGTCTGGAAGGTCCTCAGAAAGCTAAATATTGACCTCCCTTATGACCTAGTCATACCACTTCTAGGCATCTATCCTGAACAACAGGAACCAATATACAAGGACACATGCACCACCATGTTTATTGCAGCACTGTTCACAATAGCCAGGATATGGAAACAACCCAGATGCCCCACCACAGATGAATGGATCCAAAAATTGTGGTATCTATACACAATGGAATATTATGCGGCCATTAGAAAGGACAAAATAATGGCATTTGCAGGGAAATGGATGGAGCTAGAAGAAATCATGTTGAGCAAGGTAAACCAAGAGCAAAGAGACAGACGGCACATGGTCTCCCTGATAAGTGGGTATTAAATCCAAAATGTAAGGTGATATGACAAAATTAACAAGACTTAAGAAACAAAGGACTTCCACTCATCTGGTTGAATCACTACTAAATAACCCCATGCTGCTGATCACATACATGGTATATATGTGTACACTGGAGGGAAACCAGGAGGACGACACAGAACTAGAGGGAATCAGGGAAAAACATACATCAGTGGAACCCATCAGCTGCATTGGACATTGATCAACATGAACTAAGTAACTCAATGGCAGAGATGAGAGGGAGGGAACAAGTGGGAAAGAGGGAAAAGCTGATGCTATGCAAAACAAAAGAAATGCACATATCACCCAATGTAGAAGACATAACTGTATTGCAAAGCTCATAGAACCCATAAATGTTATAGACCATGACAATTTGCCCCATGAAAGTTAGAATGTGTTTGTCACTTTAACTAAGCATCACTGTCCCACAATATTTTGAAATTTGGGGAATTATGTAATCACTTAATTACAATAAAGAATTTGAAAAAAAATTGGGAGGCTGAGTAGTTTATGATTTTGTCACCAGCAGAGTCTATGTGGAGAACGGCTTGCTTGATCTGAGTCTCACAGAGGCCACATCCTTGTTGCATCTTCAGATGGCAGAGGGATAAGTACTGTATCCTCACATGGAGAAAGGACCCAGAAAACTTCACTTCATTTTACTCAGCTGAGCTCTCACTACGTTGCCCAACCTAGCCTTGAACTTGGAATCATCCTGCCTTAGCCACCCAAGTAGCTGAGATTGTGGGCTCTTCACAGTGTGCCCAGATACTTTCTAATAACCTCACTTTGTGGCTTAAGTTTCAAGTGAAATCTGAAGGGATAAATACATTCAAATCATAACATATGGCTTCCTTCCAGCTCTTTGATTTTGGTCTCATATCTCTATTGACTCTTAGCAAGCATGGTTGGTTTATTAACAGAATAGAAAGACCTGAGGGTTTTATAGCTGAGGTCATTCCTAATTTTAGCTAACTAGATCATGAATTAAATAGCATGACACCACAGAATTATGAAGTGAGAGAAAGAATCAGGAATATTCTGCAAAAATAAATTATATTCTTAATTACTTCTCTCATGTTCTGAAATACTATTATGCATAATAATCACCTGGAGTATTAAAAATGGATTTTCACTCCTTACTCAAGAGATTTTGATTTAGGCCAGCCAATATGCATGATTACTTTGCACTCTAAGTAAATCTGAAGAATCACAGCCTACTATTTGGGAAATACTATTTTATATCATACTTTTCAAATTTTAATATGACTACAGATCAATATGTCTGAGGTGAGGATCTGATTTTCTGCATTTCTTACAAGCTTTCACAGTAGAAAAGTCCTAAACCACATACCTTATTAAATAGACCAAGACTAAAGTTAGCCATGGGGGTTAATTTAGTTGAGTAATATGATATAAAAGTAGATATATTTCACATTGACTGTCAAGATCATTTCAAAATTATTGCCACTTATTTCTAATAGCTCTCTAGTAGCTTATCATTTCAACTTTATGAGTCAAGTGCTTAGTAAGAAATGATATCTTATACAAATACACCTTACACAAGTGCTGAGAAAGAAAAGCCTACTAGATACAGAAAAAGCCTAGAGTAAGTCCTTTATTAAAGTGAATTAACTTTTTGTTATGTAAATAAAAATTTAAGGGAAGTGAAGAACCAGAGTAACAATTTCACATTTAATATTTTTTGTGTCATTTGTGGGGCTTGAATTCAGGGCCTGGATGCTTTCCCTGAACCCTTTCACCCAATGCTAGTCTTCTATCACTTTGAGCCACATCTCCACTTCTAGCTTTTGAGTGTTTAATTGGAGATAAGAGTCTAATGGGGACTTTTCTGCCCAGTCTGGCTTCAAACTGTGATCCTCAGGTCTCAGCCTCCTGAGTAGCTAGGATTACAGATGTGAGCCACTTGTGCCTGGCCTCACATCTAATTTTAGAGAAGCAAGAAAGGGAAGGTATTGCTACCTATCTACCATATAGTAAATTAGTGACCGAGCTAGAACTCACATTTTATTCTAGTTTTTATTAATTATTTTGACCTTTTTGTTTGGGTTTTGTTTTTAAAGGATATTATCAACTTCTCTATCTAAATGTTTATCACTGCAGAATTTTATTGTTTATAGTTGTAAGGGGAAAAAGCTCAATCCATAAGGCTGATTTCCCCTCATTAAAGATAACTCTAGACCTGTGTTAGTAAACAATTTTTTCCTGAAAAGACCAGGGACTAAATTTTAGATTATGACATATGTGTTTTGTGTCACAACTATTTCACTGCTGATATAGCATGGAAACAGCCATATATAATTAGTATATATGTCATATATATTTTAAAAATATACTGTGGACACTGAATTTTGAATTCAAATGTTTATGTATCATAAAATATTCTTTTGACTCAACTATTAAAAATATAGTTTTTGCTTGTAGGCCAATACAAAATAGATAGAAAAGCAGGTTTGATTTGAGGACCACATTTGCTAATCCCACTTGAAAGTTAGCTTGGTTTCTCTAAATGCTAATAGAGTCTTTCAAGTAGGTATTTCTTAAGTTTTATGTAGAAAATTTATCTGTACAAAATGCAGTGCTAGGATTAGTAGCGTTACATGAATTTTGTCTAGCAGTAAAAGTTAACAAGCCAGAAAGAGAGGCACAATGGTTTATGAATGGATATTTCTACTTAGGTAAATTATTTCTAATCTCAAGGGAGGAAACAGAAAACCCCATGCAATTTGTTTCACAATAGCTACAGTTGTCTTTTTAACTAACAAGGCAGTGTATTTCTTTCAAAGCAGTCTATGAATTGCCAGACTTGCCTAGTGTTACTTTTGGGTGGAGGGGGACTGAGGTATTTTCCCAAGTTTTAATACATTTCAGGGAGGCTGGAAAACGACAATAGTTTGAAAGCAACTGATATATCAGTGGCACTTGGTCAAATACCAAAGGTTTCAAGGAAAGTCCTTTTGGTTCATTGTCAAATTACACCAAAGTACCAAGAAGAAAGGAAAATGTCATATTAGCATACTTGTTTTGCAAATGTCAATTTTAACAATGCTCAGGTGACAAAGTTGGTCATCCTGCCATTTATTTATTTATTTATTTAAATCAAAGGAAAATCACAGTTGTAAATTCAACCAGAATGTTGTCAAATGCCATTAGCCTTTGAAAGCTTTATTTAAAATGGTGGGTAGGTAGCCTCCTCTCAAAAAGGTTCAATTAAGATAATTTTCAGCATTTGAGAGAAGGCAAGGGTCTTTATAATAATGAGGATTAACTTAAAATTCAGGATTCTTAAAAAATAGCTTTGCAGGGAGAAAACAGAAGCATAAATTTAGCCATTTCAGCATGATATTTTAACAGGCTGCCTAGCCTTCACATAACCAGCTGCAGTAGGAAGGTGGCCAAGCAAAGGGACACTGTTTGGCTGGCTTCCCACTACTTCCTTTCCTAAAGCAATGACTTAAAAAAACTCAGTCTTTTGAAAACCTAGTGAAGGATCTTGCTAGGGATAGAGATAGACAGACAGGCAGATAGATATTAAAGGAAGAATTAAAATTTCAGAATATATACTTACTAAGAAGAGATCATTTGTTTCTTACATTTCCTACATTTTGACTAAAGTAAACAAAAGTCACTTTGGAGCAAATTCACTAAGGAGAGAACAACACAATTTTCTTAGGTACTTTGACATGGACCTTGAAATCAATGTGGCAAAACACAAAGAGTACAAAGTACAATTTTGAATGTAGGAAACTGGAATCAGCTAAAACCATGAGGTATATAGCATTTCAGTTACATTGTTCCATAAAATAGTTCTATGAATATATACGTATGTGCATTTATATGCGTATATGTTATGAGTACACTATAATGAAAGCCATCTAATGCTGCTTGAAAAGGGGAGAAGGAGGGAGGGACAGAATGGGAATATGGTGGAGAGAGTGAATGTCTTCAAAGTTTACTGTGTGAAACTCTTTCATATTAATTTAAAAAATGTTCCTATGAAATAATATTGCTCTACTGAATCCCTAGCACTTTTATACCATGTACACTTTCATAAATTTGAAGGTATTTGTAACTATTTGAAGATCTACCAAAATATTGAAGTGCAGGCAGATTTTATTTTGCCCAGCAAACTGTACAAACTACTGTGCAAAAGTAAAGATTCTGAATCAAATTCTGTTTTCTTCCATGATTTTTCTGTTTTTACTGTTTTGTTTGTTTGTTTGTTTTTACTGCTCTTTAACATTTTCCTCATGGTATTTCTAACTTTTCTTAAGTATCAAGCTGTGAGCAAGGACTTAAATGGACATGTAACTTCAGGAAATTATACTTTAATATATTCTATATAGCTAACACTATTTTTATGTAGATTACCATTTTGAGTTGTCTGCTCATAATTTTAAGATTTTAAATATGATGCCTTCTGTATTTGTGTGTCTATACCCCAGAGTCTTCCAAATACATTTTCCTCAGGATTAATAATAAGATAATTGCACATTGAATTTTTGTCTTTCCTTAGGTGCTATAACAAAATACCATTGTATAATTTATAAGCATCAGAAATTTATTGCTCATAGTTCTAGCTAGGAAATCTAAAATGAGGCAAGTTCAGAGTTTAATAATGGTCTGTTTCTCCTACATGGTAACTTCTATACAGGTTTACATAGCAGAATGGATAAATAGGTCCTTTGGACCTTGCTTTTTTGTTTACTTTTTATTATATTTTATTTCATTGTAAAGGTACTGTACAGAGGGGTTATAGTTACATAAGTAAGGTAATGAGTACATTTCTTGTTGAACATTGTTACCTACTCCATTTTTCTGCCACTATCCTTTCCCCAACCCCTCCTGCGTCCAAAGTTGTAAAGTTCATTTCCAGCATAGTGGTTTGTGAGTATCATTGTTGCTTTGGGTCACCCTTTGTCCTTGTTTCACCATTTTGTTATTCCCTTTCCTTTCCCCAATTCAGATAAACATATATACAATACACAGGATACCAGAATAAAAAACAGTGACAATTGGGGATAAACCAAAGCGAAAAAGAAAACAAAAATAAAAAAAGAACTGGATATAATACATTGATGACAACAAGGTCAACAACAACAAAAAAGTCCTCTTGTTTCAATATCTTAAAGTTTATTTCAATTGGCATCACTTTGTATGGTCATATGTTCATACTATTGAGCTATTGTGATCCTCTGCTAGGACTATCCTAGACATATACTAATTATTACAAATGAGAGGAACTATGAAGCCCATGTTTCTGGACATTGTTTTATATTGACAATAATTCCCCTCACAAGAGATTTACTCTTATGATGTGATAACCTCTCAAAGGCTCATAACTTTTATTTTGGTAATTGTACTAAAGCTTGAACCCTTTCATGGCCTGGGCACTGTCCCTTAGCTTTTGTGCTAAAGGCTGGCTCTCTACCACCACTTGAACCACAGCTTTACTTCCATCTTTTTGGTGATTAATTGATGGTAAGAGTCTTATGAAATATCCTTGCTGGGCTGGCTTCAAACAGTGATCCTCAGATCTCAGCTTCCTCAGCAGCTAGGATTACAGGCATGAGCCACAAGTATCTGGCTCGTGTTCCCGACTCTTAGCACCATTGCCTTGAGGACTAATGCATAGTTTGGGGAAGAATATTAACATTCAGAACATAGCATTATTATAGCATATCAACAAAAAAAGATATGTAGATCTTTTCTCGCCAGAAAAGAAGACATTCTATAACTTTTGTGTTTCTGTGCGATATAAATTTGTGTTTGTAAAATTACCTTGCTAATCCAAGATAGCATTTGGTTTCCATTTTTTTAATTAATTTAGCTTGTTATTGTTTTTAAGTGCCACAGTCTTCTTTTATTAATTGTAAATATTTACTTTTGAGGCAAAACCAAACCAAAATTGATTTAATCAGGAGAGTAAATTGATCAATTTGTTAAACAAATTAAATTCAGCTTCTTTTTAAGTTAAATTCAATGTTTTGAATAAAAATTTTGTCTAATTAAATAAAAATGATAGAACCAAGAATTTCATGTAGATACAGACATACCCTGAGCTTCTATACCTACAAAGAGTATTATTGAGCTATTAGAATGTGTTCTACTCATTAATCCACCATATATATATTAATTACCAATTATATGTTGGATATTCTGCTGCTGTAGAGATACATTGAAAGATTATATAATGTGCCTTTCTTTTTTTTTCTTGGTGTGAAGCTGATATTTTATTTTTATTTTTTTTATTGTGAAAATACCATACAGAGGGATAACAATTTCATGGGCAAGATAATTAGTACATTTCTTATCAAGCATTGTTGCCTCCTCCTTTGTTTCCCCTTCCCATCCTGTCCCATCTCCCCCCTCCCCCCGACCCCCTTACCCCTCCTCCCCGGCCAAAGTTGTAAAGTTCATTTTTCGACATAAAGATTTGTACATCTCATTGTTGCAATGGGTCCACTTGTATCCCTATTTAAACAATTTGTTTTTTCCTTTCCCCTCCACAAATTATACCAACATCAAATACAGTGAAAGCAGGGGTTATACCGTGGGGGAGGGACATAAAAAAGAAACAAAGAAATTATCTTATAAATAAGTTAGAAACAATTGCATGAAAGCAAAAACATTTGAATACTTATCTTGGGGTTCATTTCACTTAACATCAATTTATCTGTCCTTTTCTGCTTGTCTCAGACATGACTAGTTATTGCAAATAAGGGAAACCATAGGTCCTATGTTTCTTTGGGCCTGGTTGAAAAAGTTATATTATGTGCTTTTCTTTTTAAAAATACGCTTTATATTGTAAAAAATAGTGTACAGAGGGGTTGCAGTTACATGAGTAGGGTAGGGAGTACATTTCCTATCGAGCATTGTTACCCCCTCCTTTGTTTATCCCCTACCATCCCTTCCTTCCCCACCTCCCCAACTCCTCCATTCCTCCCCCTTACAAGTTGTAAAGTTCGTTTTCCACATAGTGTCTTGTACATTTCATTGTTACAATGGGTCAACCTGTATCCTTATTTAAGCATTTTGTTTTTTTCCCTTCCCCTCCCCAAATTAGAAAAGTGTATACACAAGATACAGGGCACTGGAATCAAATACAGTGAAAACAGGGGTTGTGCTATGAGGTAGGAACATACGAAAGAAATAAAATAAATCACATAGTACATTATAAGTACTTTAGAAAAATAGCAAGAAAGAAAAAACCACTTGAGGGTCATTTCGTTTAACATCATCTTTCTTATATATGTTTACACACAAAATTATTTAATGGTAATGGCTTAGTTTTCCCCTACTGTGGTATCAACACTAATTTTAATAACCAGGTGGGACTCGGCTAGTTCAGTTATGTAATATTGGCTACGGAGACTAGGTATCCATGGGTTAAGGGAAACTTTATGAACAATAATAGAACTAAAGGCCCACACCCTATACGGAGTCTAAACAATTTTTTTTATTGTGAAAATACTGTACAGAGGGGTTATAATTACATGGGCAAGGTAATGAGTACATTTCTTATCAAGCATTGTAGCCTCCTCCTTTGTTTCCCCTTCCCATCCCTTCCCATCTACCCACCATCACCCCCCACCCCTCACCCCCCCCTCCCCGCCAAAGTTGCAAAGTTTGTTTTCTACATAGCATCTTTTACATCTCATTGTTGCAATGGGTCTACTTGTATCCCTATTTAAACAATTTCTTTTTTCCCTTCTCCTCCACAAATTATGCCAACATCAAATACAGTGAAAACAGGGGTTATACTGTGGGGGAGGGACATACAAAGCAACAAAGAAATATCTTATAAATATGTTAGAAACAATTGCAATAAAGAAAAAACATTTGAGTCTTTAACCCAGATGCCCCTCAGTAGATGAATGGATCAAGAAAATGTGGTATATAAGCATAATGGAATTCTGTGCCTCCATGAGAAAGAATGACATTGCACCATTTGTTAGGAAATGGAAAGACTTGGAAAAAATTATATTAAGTGAAGTAAGCCAGGCCCAAAAAAACATAGGAGTCTACACAATTTTTAAGGCTGTGTGAGAAATCCCATTGAGTCTTTTCTCTACTGTTTTTTCTTGCATACTCTTTGATTCTAAGACTTAATCTTTGAGGATTTGTTGTTGAGGGATACAATTGCCCAATAAATAAGTGGGCTAAAGACTTAAAGAGAAACTTCTCTGTAGAAGAAAAAAAGATGGCCAATAGACACATGAAGAAATGCTCAACCTCCCTAGCCATAAAAGAAATGCAAATCAAAACAACATTGAGATACCACCTCACCCCAGTTAGAATGGCAAAAATCAAGAACTCTAATAACAACAGATGCTGGAAGGGATGTGGACAGAAGGGAACCTTACTTCGTTGTTGGTGGGAGTGTAAACTTGTTCAACCACTTTGGAAAGCAGTATGGAGGTTCCTCAAAAGACTACACATAGAACTCCCCTGTGACCCAGCAATCCCACTTTTGGGCATTTACCCAAATGTTTACAAACAAGACCACACTAAAGCTACCAGCACAACTATGTTTATTGCAGCATTATTTACCATAGCTAAGATCTGGAACCAACCCAGATGCCCCTCAGTAGATGAATGGATCAAGAAAATGTGGTATATATACACAATGGAATTCTATGCCTCCATCAGAAAGAATGACATTGCCCCATTTGTTAGGAAATGGAAAGACGTGGAAAAAATTATATTAAGTGAAGTCAGCCAAGCCCAAAGAATCATAGGTACCATGGTTTCCCTTATTTGCAATATTTAGTATATGTCTGAGTCAAGCAGAAAAGGTCAGATAAGGTGGTGTTAGGAAAATGAACCCTAAGATATGTATTCAAATGTTTTTTTTTCTTTCATGCAATTGTTTCTAACACATTTATAAGACTATTTCTTTGTTGCTTTGTATGTCCCCCCCCACACAGCATAACCCCTGCTTTCACTGTTTTTGATGTCGGTATAATTTGTGGAGGGGAAGGGGAAAAACAAGTCGTTTAAATAAGGATACAGGTGGACCCATTGCAACAATGAGAAGTACAAGTTGTCATGTTGAAAACGAACTTTACAATTTTGGTGGGGGGGGATTAGGTGGGGGGGGCGGTTTGGAGGATGGGAAGGGATGGGAAGGGGAAACAAAGGAGGAGGCTACAATGCTTGATAAGAAATGTACTCATTATCTTGCCCATGTAATTGTAGCCACTCTGTACAGTATTTTCACAATAAAAATAAATTAAAAATTAAAAAAATAATAAAATAATATTCCAAGAAAATAAAAAAGACAATCTTTAGTGCCTAACTCTAGAAATTCTTACTTTTTTAAATTTAAATTTTATTGGCAAGGTGATGTACAGAGGGGTTACAGTTACATAGTAAGGTAACGAGTTCATTTCTTGTTCAACATTGTTAGTCCTCCCTCATTTTTATCCCACTTTCCCTCCCAAAACGCCACCCCAAAGTTGTAAAGTTCATTTCCAACATAGTGTTTTGTGAATATCACTGTTGCATTAGTTTACCCTTTGTCCTTTGTTGCACCATTTTGATGTTCCCTTTCCCTTTTTCAAATCAAGTAAATGTATATATAAGACACAGGGTACCAACATCAAATACAGTGGAAACAGATGATCAACCAAATGAAAAGAGAGAAAAAAAGGATAAACCAAAGGAAAAAATAATTCTAGAAATTAACATGATCTTCCTGTACCCCAGAATCTCTAACTAGATTTATTTACTATTTCTTGTCTTCCTATACATTCCAGAGTTGTTCTGCTGGTGGCAAACAAGACAGGGCAGAAAAAAGAGGGATATTAATATTAAAAAGTCTTACTTGGATTCAGAGCTACCATTACCACATTGCTATTTTCCTAGGCCATCTATTATATAACATTAATAAGTATACAGAAGTGTGGTTTACTCTTTAATGTGTTTAGAAATCATGTCATTTCACAGCCTGTGGAATACACTATCATTTGAAACATCTTCATAGTCCTTTTATTTCAGTTGTTCACAGTAGTTGAATGTTTCAGTAGTTGGAATAGCCATTAAATGAATTGACATTTTGTGAGGTTCTTATATAAGTGTACATTACTGTTATTTAATTTCTTTATTTTCCCAAAGGCTGGAAAACCATAAAATTTTTGTTGGATATTTATTTATAATTTTAAAAAGGGAGAATTTCAAAAATAAATCTTTATGCCATTCAGGCATTTCATTCTACATTTGCAGGCAGTATTATAGGAAAGCCTTATTTTTCAGTCATATACATAATTGCTAACTAAATATTTTTGACACTACTAATATAGGACAAGAATTAGAGAATTAAATAGTGAAGTCCTCTGAGATATGAGCTGCAGCTTAAATCATGATTTTAATCCCCAGGAGCTACACAGTGATTTGTATAGGAATGCTCAGAAATTATTTAGTGATATCAAAATCATCAACGTAATAATTGGTTCCAACTTTAGCTTAGGGATTTCTTAGGAAGTCTGGGAAATATCCACCTTCTATAGTCTTTTCCAAGGAGATATTTTATGCATATGGCCAGATCTCTCTAGTGACAACTGTTTTGGCACACAGTGTCAGGAGAGGTTTAGTTTGTTAATTACTAGCTGTTGTTCTGCTCTATTGAAACCTTAAGCAGAGGTTCTGAAAACTCAAGCTATGAATCTGGAACTAACCACATTTTAGCACTTTCTTGGGATTGCTACCACAGCGCATCTGGGACAGAATTGTGTTGCACAGAGAGCCTAGAAATCAGTATCATCAGTTTTAATGAAATCAGCTCTATTCATGTCAAATAAACCATGGAATGAAGACAAACAGTGTGTATCAAGGAGGAAAGTGTTTTGTGACTTCCTGTATTATCAGTAGTGCTCAAGTGTTACCAAGATGATTATTCATTGCACCTGAATATGCATCTAGGTTAATGCTTTGAAAGGGGATTTCATTAGGGTAGTGTTTATTTACACCAATCTAGCTGACTTTAGAAGATGGAATATGTTTTTCTGTCCCTAATTGCTATTATAAGGGCCAGGCTTATAATAGATTTTCCCTGCTATTAATTTTACTTACCTTGACCTTTACTGCCTATTCCTTCCTCTTTTCTGGACAGTTGCAAATATGTGCTATAAACATCCTTCATACACACATCCTTCATATGCACAAATATACTCCATATTTCCTTTCACTCTCTGATCTGTGCCATGCACAAATTCTGTGGAATAAACAAGCACTTGAATGATTACAGTGAGTCATGCTGTGAAAGAATGTGTACCCCAGGATGTTGTTTATTTATGAGCACTAATTGACTTTAAAGGGCTTATCACAACTTACTCATGGTGTATGCATTCAGGTTGTTTGGAAGAAATGAAGCTGTCATTATAAAATCACAGTATTATCGCAACATTTTTGTTGACAGAATGTTGTGACAACAAACATTTTCCATTTTCTTCTAATTCTTCCTTGTTGCATGACTGGCTTTGGGCAGTGCATGCTCAGAGTGGCAAAAGATGAGTGAAGCCAGACTCTAGAATGGGCAGGGATAATGTGGAAAATTTACTGCTGAACAACTTCAATACTAGTTTGTAAGATGAAGAGGATATGGGTGAGAGTGCAGTGGAACAAAATTAGAATTCCTTATGTTCTCTTATGCCTTGGTTTGGGGTTTTCCTGTGTAGAGATAGCGATTTATAAACTGATGTGGATGGACTCGTTCCCATTTCCCAATTCCCCTGCTCTACCAAGTAAGCCAAATGTGATTTCCCAGTTGTTGTGGGCTTGCTGGTGGAAGAATGAAAGAATTGTTGCAAAAGATAATATTTTTGCTTATTGTAATCCATTTGTTTGTTTGCTTTATAAGACAATGTCTTGTTATGCCTGCCAGGCTAGCCTAGAACTTAAGATCCTCATAACTCAGCCTCCTAAATGCTGGTGTTCCAAGTGTGCGATCACAGTGTAAGTCCCCAAAGAGAATCTTGAGTGGGAAGAGAGGATTACAGGTGGTCTGAGGCAGGTACAGTTAATAGACAGATCTCTAAGAAGGGACCTATCTTCTCACAGTTTCTAGAGTGTACTGTCCAATGCAGCAGATATTAACCACATGTGGTTTTCAAATGTAAATGAACCAAAGTTATGTTTAATTAAAAATTTGGTTCCATTGTCTCACAAGCCATATTTCAGGCATTCAGTAGCTCCATGTACCTAACTACTGGTATATAAGGACAAAAGAGATATAGGCTACTCCCATTGCTGCTCAACTAGATAGCACTGAACTAGAACAATGGGCAGAACTGTCAAACGTACTATGTAATAGGAAACCCCTGGGAAGGTACAGGGCAGAAATGACAAAACATTTTTTTGTGTGTGAACGAATGAGAATACTGGTGGTATTCAATGACAGTAGCTCTATGACTGTTTTCACTGGTGGAATAAATGTGGCTCTATATTTCAGTCAAGGTGATTGAGAGTTTGTTCTTTTTGCTTAATTTTGAGTTGATTTTCATTTGATATTTTTATTAAAAGTTCTGGTTGTGATTTTAACTTCATTTCTTATGTGAAACTAGTTACTATACTTGCATCAAAACTCAATCTCCTTTTATGTAAGGATACTGTAACAGCCACTAGGTCTTTGTACCCTTCCCAAATGCCTTAAGAAAACCCACTTAAATGCTTCCAAAGTAACTTTGCAGGAATTAAGGAATTAACTTAGTTTTTACTTAACAGTATTGTTCATTTAATCATAAAATGCCTAACATCTGTGAGGCATTATCAGTAGTCTTGTGGGGCCTGTGAGGTTAAACTGGGCATTTCTTGTCCTTAAGGATTTTATAATCAGCAAGAGATAATCACAAAAAAACTAGAGAAACAAAAATCACCAAAAGAGAAGTTGGGACAGGATACTATCAACAGCTAGAGGAAGAAAGAGGAAATTAGGAGCTGAGGAACTGAAAAAAAAAATACTTAGTTGCTATCTATAATATGCCAGATTTTGAGCCTATATTACCCCACTATTATATTTCACTGCATCTAAAAGTTTCATTTTGTTATAAAAATATTGCACTTTTAGGTAACTAAATAAAACCACTTAGAACTCAAAGGACAGTGTTTCTTGATTTTGTACTTGGTAGTAGTAAGCCTCACTGGTTGTCAGTGGTTCTTGCTTGCAATCCTAGACACTCAAGAGGCTGAGATTTGAGGGTTACAGTTTGAAACCATTCCAAGTAGAAAAAGTTAAGAGACTCCTATAGCCAATTAACCACCAAAAAGCTGAAAGTAGAAATGTGTCTCAAGTGGTAGAGCACCACCTTTGAGCCGAAAAAGCCAAGCAAGAGCACAAGGCCATGAGTTCAAGCCCAAGTATATGCAAAGAAAGAAAAATCAGAGAGAGGGAAGGGGGAGAAAGGGCTTCAGCCTCAAATTAGCACTTAGAATTATCTTCTCTATTCCCTTTTCCATTTCTCATTCTTCTCTCTAGGGAGCTGGCCCCATCATGCTGGTTGCCCATGTTGTAGAACCCTGTGACACAATCCTTCCTGTATCTATGCCAATTCTATTTAGGCTTCCACAGAAATAAGGTTAAGTACTTTTAGGTTTTTGATAATAGTAGAACAGCTATTAAAACAACTCTCTCTTGCAACGCTTGTGATTTCTTGGATATAACTGCCTTAGGGTGCTAAAAAAGAATCCTCACAATACATGAAGAGTAAGATTGTAAGAAACTATAGGGACAAAATACTTTATCCTGCTTTCTTTCCCAAGACTCACTTACATTACTTCAGTGTGTCAAAAAAAAGAGTATATGGAGGAACTCACAGAATTTGGTTACTGAATATGGTAAGAAGACATTGTTAAAGTACGTCAAGTATCACACATTTGTCCTTGTTGCTGCTCCTTTCTTCAAGTGAATTACACAAAGTAAGTCACATACATATCACATTTAAAACATTTTGAAGTTCAGTTTGTGAAAGGGAGGCAAACAGGAATGGAGGGGTTGGAGCATTAATGTTAGAAAGGTTGGCAGGGAGAGATTAGGCTGGGGAGGTCTCAAATACTTTGTTGTATCTTTTAATGGACTAAACTCACATGTACATAGACAATGCTATCTAGTATAGTCATCAATGAGGATATGTGTTAAACCTTCCTACTTGGATCATTAAATTGACATCAGGCATAGAATGGTTTAGATATACTAAAGGATAAGAAAATACAAAGATAATAAAACCAGTGACCTCTGATCTCAGACAGTTTAGTTTCATTAGGAAATAGGCTGTGGTCGCCTTTGAGTAAGTGAAGAATATGGAAGCAGGAAAATGGTACCAAAATGTCAATAGCTGCTTTTCTTTCATCTTTCTACCAGAAAGCAATATACCTAAGGTGGCTATGTGACAATTATCAGCCTAGTGGCCTCCACATGTGCTGAGATTCAGTTACCTCTTCCCACTTCCCTTCCCTCCTTCACTAGTATGCAGACATTAGGCTAGAGGAGGATCAGTCAGCTTGGGTCTGTGAAGTGACAAGCATAATGATGACAATCAAATGCCAAAATCAGTAAAAAGGATGTGACAAATCTAGAATGTGGATGACATTGTAAACAGCTGTGTTCACGGACTGCCTTTCTCAGGCCTTTTCCTTATTTGAGAGGAGGTAAAACCACCCATTTGCTTCAGCCACTGTTGTCGGGTTTTCTGTTACTATTCAGAGCCAAATGGACATCTAGTAGACACAGTCCTCAGGAAAGAGCTTATCCCCATGAGTAGGAAAATCCTAAAACTCTAAGGAGGCTTTAGAGAAGAGTTTTTAAGCTAGGTGCATGAAGGATTAAAGGAGTAATTTCAGATGTTCATTTCCCAATGCTTGTGTAGCTTTGTGCTATTAACTCATGTTCACAAGGGGAAAACATTTTAAGAAGACAAGTTGTAGAATAAATCAATAATAAGAGAGTGAGGAGTGCATGTGGAAGTGTGGAAGAAGCAAGTAGAGGAAGAGGGGGAGAAGGAGGAAGGGGAGGAGGAGGAGGAAGGAAGGAAAAGAAAAAAAAACATCAGAAATAATGGGGACCAAATAGTAATTACAAAATGCTCCGTCATCATTATCTCAAGAAGTTTTAAGGGAGTATTATGGCTAGAATGGCAGCCCCTTCCCTAGGATTTCACATTTATTTCCTATTTATTCTGATAAATTTGTCTATAATAGGTCTCAGGACAAGCCTAAATGAATGCCATTCTTTTTCATTGGTAAATTCTTTGAAACTAATAATATTTTCTTTAAGAGAAAGATTTTTATTTTTTTATTTTTTTGTGAACACACTGTACAGAGGGGTTACAATTACATGGGCAGGTTAATGCGTACATTTCTTATCAAGCAATGCAGCCTCCTCCTTTGTTTACCCAACTTTTTTATTTTCCAGAGTCCAATCTCAGCTACGTCTTTCATTTAGATGTTAAGCCATAGCCTTTACGTAATTTTAGTGAAATACTTGTAGTGTTGACAAGGCTTCCGGTGTTACAAGGCTTTGAATGAAGTTTATCTTTATCAAGTAAGGGACATCAGGTAGTAATAACCAGCAGTGTCTTAGGATTCTATGAGTGAGGGAAGAAGGGAGAGAAGGAAAGAGAAGGAGGGAATGTAAGACACACAGAGAGAGCATATACCATACAAAATAATAGAAGTGATTGCTTTCATCATAGAGAGAGGAAAGGAAGATCCTTTTTCCAATCAAGATAAATTAGGCTACATTACATTTTGCCAGTCCTGGGGCTTGAATTGAGTGTCTAGGCACTGTCCCTGTGGTTCTTTTTCTCAAGTCTAGCACTCTACCACTTGAACACCACTTGCATCTTTTTCTCCGTAGTCTATTAAAGATAAGAATCTCGAGGAGTTTCCTTATGGAATGGCTTCAAACTAGGATCATTAATTCTCAGCTTCCTGAGTAGCTAGGATTATAGTGTGAAAACAATAGTGCCAGTCTTACATTTGATTTTTTAAAATTTAAATTTTTGATGGCAATAGAGACTCCCACGCATATTAAGCATGTGATCTATGGCTGAGCTCCATTACCAGTCCTAGGTTGCAAATTTTAGATGTAGCACTGAAGGCATGATATATATTTCAGAGAAAGGAAACCTCACATTATTTTGGGTACTGTATTTAAGTATATTTGGGTTTGAAATAGGGCTACTAAATAATATTATAAAGGATATGTGGCTTAAAGCAAGCTGTCAGAGACTAAATATTTAGTACAGTTTCAACCCCAAAATGGATGGTTTTGAAAGTTTAACATTGGTACCCTATTATTTTCCTTGCATAAAATTAACACATCACAACTAATGGTTATTTTCAATTATGTAGCATCAAATGAGTCTGAAAAGGGATTGGAATAAGATCTATGGTCACTTTGGAGAAATCCTACAATTGACAGTTTGACACAGCATGTCTTCAGATTATGTCAAACTTTAGAAAAGCACATGTAGCCCTTTGGGGAAGAAGAATTCATTTCAGTTCTATCTTGTTGGAAATATTTGCCATGAAGTAATAATAAGCTTTTAATATGCAAATGATTACAATTGCATTTATTACATTGTAAAATGCAACCTCAAAAACTGGTTCTTTTTTTCCTAACCCAGGATATCACCCAAAATAAGAGAAATGATGATTTTCAGCATAGAGTTCTTAACAAGAAGAACAAATTCTCTTCCCTGAAGCTGCTTTCATTTTATTTCAGATATGTTATTTCTCACCAACCCTGAGAAACAAATGAAGTGTTCAGCTGGTGACTGAAGGATTTTGACATTCAGATTTTCTTAGACTTCATATCTTCTTGATATTCTTATATGCACAGACCATTTTTGCCAAGACAAATTGCTTCTGTAAATGGGACTTTGCAGTGAAGTACCCTGTATTTTTATTCTTTGTTTGAGCTCACTTTATGTTTAAATTTTTCCCCAGATGTCTCATTTTCCCCTATCACTTAAACATAAATAATGTTTTATACCATTCATTTTCCTAGTTCACCTGGATTTGTTCAGAAGCCATTGCCTAGTGGAATATCCTTTCCCTTCTAATTCTTACTGGATTCCTGCTTAAATGGTATAGTTTATTTTTCCCTACCATTAAACACACAAGCAGAGTGTTAGAAGTGGGAGGAAAAGTAGACAATTGTCCTTCTTCAGCTTCAGTGAAGGTTGCTAAAGTCTGTGATTTCAAGGTAGATTTTTAGCATGTGAGAACTGTCCATTTTCTCACAGAGATCCTTTTATTCCAAACAGTGAATACTTATTTCTCTTGGTACATGTTCCTAGATACAAAAGCTTTATGATAAAGAGAGTCTGTGTGTGTGTGTGTGTGTGTGTGTGTGTGTGTGTGTGCGTGCACGTGTACATGTGTGTGTGTGCATGTACGTGTGTGTGTATGTGTGTGTGTGTGTGTGTGTGTGTGTGTGTGTGTATGTGTGTGTGTTGAATTTTCTTTCTCACTGCCTTTCCCATTTGGTCAGCGTTTTTTGTCCCTGAGGTTGCTTTTCCTTCCTCTTTGGGTAAGTGTTATTCAGTGACTTCAGTGCTTTGTCATTACCAGTATTTTATTCTTTGAGTTAGTTTAAACTTTACTCTTCCCTTCTCTATGGTGAATGAGTCAACTTATTTTCGATATTGGGATGTTCTAGCCTAAGATATTTATGCTGTTTGTTTCACTTCTATAAATTATAGACATTTCAATGTTACAATGAAACTCACATTAAGCCAGTCTTGACTATCTACTTCTCTTTACTAATTAGGCTGTCAGCAGTTAGTCTTAACTTCAACCTGACCCAAGGAGGTAGAGTTTAAAATGTTTGGATGCCAAAGAATACAGAAGATAACAATGTATGAGGTCTCTTCAAAAAGGGTTTCATTTACCTCTTCATGCTGCTCTCTCTGTGTAGGTTCTCTTTTTCCAGTGACCTGCCCAATGTCCTTCCCTCAGATTCATCTTCTCTATACTCAGAGTTGCATTTTAAAGTCTCATTTATTCTATTTAAGCCCCTCAGTGGCTCTCCATTGTCTGCATGATAAAATTTTACTTCTTACCACGATTGAGATATTGAGGATTTGGTCTAGCACCTGTCTTCCAGCTCTCACTATCACTATCTTTTTTGTTTTCAAACCATGTAGAGGCTGGGAATGTGGCTCAGTGGTACAGTGCTTGCCTTGCATGCATGAAGCCCTGGGTTCCATTCCTCAGCACCACATAAGCAGAAAAAGCTGGAAATGGTGCTGTGGCTCAAGTGGTAGAGCACTAGCCTTGAGCTGAAGAGCTGAAGGACAGCACCTAGGCCCAAAGTTCAGGCCCCATGACAGACAAATACTCCAACAACAGCAAGAAAAACCCATGTAGATTATTTTTCTTACTTTCTCAGGCACTTTATGTGACTCAATACTTTCATGTCTCTGTCCATAGTATTTCCTACACTTGGAGCATTCTCTTCTCATACGTTATCCACTTCCTTGGCCCAATTGCTTAACATCAAGTCTGGTATAGTTTCTGGTAATTGTTATGGATGGAAGTTTGAATAAATAACTGACTCCTATACATCATTCAAGATTTGGCTCATGGGTTTATTCCTTCACTGGCACAGTCACATTTTCCCTTCCATCTAAGCTAGTTAAGAACCCCTTCTTGTTCCCAAACCACTGTAAATTCTTCCATCAGTACACTTACCTTAGAATAAGGCTACGGGCATCTCAAAAGTCAAGGATCATGCTTTAGTCTGTGTCTCTGACACTTGAAAAGTGGCCTGGTTAAAAAAATGATGATTGAAGATTTTTTAAACCTAATTATTATTGTAGAGAATAAGAATCACTAAATCTGTGGTCAAGAGGAAACTATTTTCTGTTCATCTGACAACAGACCAACCTCTTGAAACCAGAAAAATCTATGTCCTCCAAATAATGGATACTAATTGAATATTAAACTAAAATAGGACATAAAATGTTACTTTATGGAATATACACTGTTGTACTGATGAGCTGCATTATTATCTACTTTGTGCATGTCAATGGGAACAAAACCTCCTCTAGCAATTTTTATTCAAGGCTGAGGCCTTGAACTTTTCTTTTTCTGCCTTCCCCTGTTTCTTGTAGTTCATAAAAGACCTAAAACTCTCCAGAGGAAAGCTAGTGAAGAACTGTTAGAATAGACATTATTTACAAAGAACAGCACTAGTTAGGATCAACCTTTCTTAGATTCAACATTGCTCAGCTGCTAAGGTGGTATTGCACACACAAATAGAAAAGGTTTTCCAGGCACTCCCACTGAGATGTGCTTTCTAGTCTTTGAGAATGATAGGAAGATCCCCTGAATGTAACTATGCATAGCTAATCATTTCTATTGTGGTAGGCCTTGATCTACCAGTCATGTAGCCTGCACTAAGGTCAAAGTCTTCTCCTAGTTTAGTTACTAAGACTATTTAGTATCTCTAGCTATATGTTATATGAATTCTATTATTGGCAACTGTTTGAATGTGTTTGTCCTCTTGAAATGTTTATGTTAAAATCCTGCCAGCATGAAGAGAAGGCCTTTAGGAATTGATTAATTCATATATGAGGACCCCTCAGAAATAGAATCAATCAGTGCCCTATAAAAGAGGCCCCAGAAACTTGCTGGTTCCTTCTGCTATGTGATGGTGTAGCAAACTGGAGAGGACCTAACTAAATATCATATCTGCCAATGCATTGATGGTGTACTTGGCAGCCTCTAGAAATGCAAGAAAGAACTTTCTGTTCTTTATAAGCCAGCCACTCTAAGGTACTTTGTTCTAACTACTTGAGGAAACTAAGAAGATATGACTCTTGCTGCAAACCAGAGGTGCTTCCTCTCTAATCTTCTGTTACATTCTTCTGGTTCTAAATTTGCCCTCTAGGGCCTACCTATTTTAATTGTCATAAGAATGCCTCTAAGGCTGCTATAACCCCTAGTCAAGGTGAAAAGAGAATCCCAACCCTACACATCCATGTCTAAACAGCCTTTAGATTCCCAGAAATTATATTTTTGTTGGTCATGGGGCCTAGGCCCTGTCCCTGAGCTCTTTTGCTCAAGGCTTGCCCTCTAGCACTTTGAGCCACAGCACCACTTCTGGTTTTTGTGTGGTTAATTTGAGTTAAGAGTCTCACAGGGATTTTTTTGCCCAGGCTGGCTTCAAACTGCAATCCTCAGATCTCAGGCTCCTGAGGAGATAGGATTATATGCATGAGTCACCAACACCCAGCTCCCAGAATTTTTTAATCTGGCTAAATTTTACATTTCTATGTTCTTTCTGGCTTCTAACTCATTTGTTTTTTGATAGAACAGCTTTGTGATATAAATTAACATGCCATGCAATTTGACCACTTAAACTATGCAATTTAATGGTCTTTAGCATACTCAAGGGTGTGCAACCATTATCAGAATCATTAGAACATTTATTGTCATCCCTCAAAGAAGCTCAAGACCTATTAAAAGTCATTCTGCATTTCCTCTTATCCCCCTCTCTTAGCTTATCTTGGATATTCTATAGAAAAGGGATCATATATGTGGAATTTTGTGTCCTCTTTCACTTAGCATAATATGCCCAATATCATCTATATTGTATGTCATGGAAGAGCTTCATCTCTTTTCATGGCTGATAATATATTGGCTGAATATATTATATTTTGTTTATCCATTCATATATGGATTGATACTTAGATTGTTTTAACTTTTTATTATTATAGATAATACTTCTATGAACCTTCTTGTATAAGTTTTGCATGAATCTTGGCACTGGTGGCTCACACCTGTAATCATAGCTACTCAGGAGGTAGTGATCTGAGGATCACAGTTCAAAGCCAGCTCAGGCAAGAAAGTCCATGAGACACTTATCTACAATAAAGCCCAATAAGCCAGAAATGGGACTGAGGGACAAATGATAGAGGACTGGCCTTGAGCAAGAAACCCTCAGGGACAGCATCAAGGCTCTGAGTTCAAGCCCTAGGAATGGCATGTATACACACACACACACACACACACAAAACCACAACCATGTTTTTACATATACATTTAATTTAATTTCATTTGTAGACATACCTAGGAGTAGCATTGCTAAATCAATTTTTAAATTAAGATGAGAATTGTAAAAAACAAAAATTATTGAACATCTGTTCTATTCCTTTAGGCAATGGCGGGGGGAGGGTTGTCAATGTCTTTCCTACCCTTTAAATCAGCAGGGTACAAAAACCTACTTATTAAAGGAAGTTGCCTTTTTATTGATATCAAAGTCAACAAAATAGGATAAGCTTCATCCATACACCCTATGCAATAGTGTCATTGTTTTATTTTTCTGCCAGTTAAGATTCAATGATAAATAGATATTCACCGCACTTGATATCTTATTTCAAAGTTATAAAACACCATTTTCCTAGGAAAATATTTTTCTCCATATATAAGCAAAGATAATTGGCAAATGGACCTATGGCCCATCTCCCAAATGTAATGATTTTTTTTGTATTCTCAGGAGCTTATACATAAAACAATTCTAATGGTTACTATATATCATAAATTTCATTTATTACTGAATGACAGCATTGGGTTAAAAACATACAAAGGAAGCAATATGAAAATGTGCTTTACTATTTGGCTTTCATAAATACTATGTTATAAATACATCATCTGATAGATTTTGAAAGACCTGTCTTTTTTAACATTTTGTTGTTCTTTATTGGACTCTAGGAACTCTGTTTTTGTGTAAAGAGAGTGGCAGTGCAATCTCTTACAGGCGGTCTGAGGGTAGGGAAGATAGTTTTAGTTTCTCCTTGAAGAGAGATTCTGAGTTGCCATTTCACAGTCAGTAATGGGTTCAATTTTTCTCTGAATCTAAAATGCTTTTAAAAACAATTTTAGTGTCTAATAAAGAAATTCTTGGCAAGGAAATTCTTACAGGTCATGCTATATGTAAATGTAGGCACCCTACCAACATAGTCATGTGTTGAAATCTGAATCCCAATGTCATGGTATTTAGAGATAGGATTTTGGTGAGATGACTTGATCATGAGGGTAGTGTGCATATGAATAGGATTAATGCCTTTATAAAAGAGCTTCAAGGAAGCTTATTTTTCCCTTCCAATATTCAAGGGTATATGGAGAAGGGGCCATATTTGCAGAAGAAAGCAACCCCTCACTAGACACTGAATGGACTGGTTATCTTGATCTTGGGCTTCGCAGTCTTTAGAACTGTGAGGAACACATTTTTATTGGTTACAGATTTTAAATTATATAATTTAAGATCTTTATTACAGAACCACAGACTAAGACAGATGTACATGCACATACTTTTGCCTCTTTTCTGTGAGAAAAAATTACAATACATTTATGAGTGATGCAAAGATGAGAGGAAAAAAGTCTTCTCAGCATAAGACTTTAAAAAAGAACATGACATGCTGCTGCCATAGTCTAGAGACATTATCTTTGATATTTTTAGTGACGAGAATCTCCTATAAAATGCCAAAGACATGCTTAAGGTATATGTCTGTATGCATAATCACCTTATACTGAAATTTCACTTTAATGACTCAACCAATGAATGGATAAAGAAATTATGGGATATATACACAATGAGGTATTATTCCATTAAAAAACAAAACAAAATTGTGTCATTTACAAGCAAATGGATGAATCATCATGTTAAACAAAATAAGCCAGACTGAGAAAGACAAATATTGCCTATATTCTTTCATATGCAGAGTCTATCCTTAAAAATGAATGACAAAGCCAGGCATTGGTGGTTAATGCTTATAATCCTAGCTACCTATGATGATCATGGTTCAAAGCCAGTCCAGGCAGGATAGTCCATATGATTCTTTTCTCCAATAAACTACTCAGAAAAGTCCAGAAGTGGTGCTGTGGATCAAGTGGTAGAGCTCTAACCTTGAGTGAAAGAAGCTCAGGGACATTGCCCAGGCCCTGAGTTCAAGCCCCTGGACCTGCAAAAAAAAAAAAAAAAAAAGAATGACAAGAATGTAAAACGGCTTTTGTTTAGAGTTGGGTACCACCAAGAGGGAGGCAAGCAAAACAAGACATACAATGGTAAAATATTTTAGGTAAATATGTGAAAATAGAACAATGAAACCTGTTTGAAATTGTTTTAGTACGTGGTGGAGGGGTGAATTTGATTGAGTTTTGATATATGCATGTGTGAAATAGTACAATGAAATATCTTTGTATAACAAACATATAGTGATAACAGAAAAGAAAAATCACAAATATGATAGGAATCATATGTGTTTTGCCCAATTAAAAATATATTTAAATGTTACTCATAATGGTAATACTATTAATCTTTATAAATAAAAGTTCCTATAGTATCTGGAGTAAGGTGTAGGGGCAAACAGAGTTGACGTAAATTTGAATATTCACTAGTTAACACACGTTCTATCCAACATTTAGGTTTCTGAACTATTTCCATTTACTTCTTAAAAATTCATATGTTCAAATATTTCACTGGAGCTAGAAATGGCTTGTTTAAAGGGCCTTCAGGTGCCTTTTTTTCCTTACACAGTGAATCCTTTTTGGCATTTCCTTATTTCCTGATCTTGTTAGACATCTTCACTCTTTAGAGTAAGTGAACAGCTGCCTCAGTAGAAAAGAGATCTGCTGTCTGTCTACATTGAGACAAGGTTGACAGTTGCTAGGCTGCTTCAGCCTTAAGGGGAAGAACTAAGTGGTTTTCCTTTGTCAGTTGGTTTGTCTATAACTTCTCAGCAGGCTTTGACATTCAATCTGGTAGAGATCTAAACAGATTATTTTTCCAGTAACTTATCAAAACAACACTTGTATTATCAATTTAGCAACCAATGTTAAAGGAAATCACCATAGGTGATACCATTTATTCCACTATTTCCATGACCTGGTGTGCAATGTGACAGAAATAACAAGATCCAAGTCATAGAAATATTTTGTATTTGTGGAAAATCAGACTGAATCATTAAAAGCTTAGAGAAAATGTATTTAGTAATTATATAGCTAAAGAAAGTGCTAAAATTATGTGTTACTGTTTCAAAGTTTGTATTTTCAAGTTGGTAGAAAATCTTTCAAAATTACATGTGCTTTCCTATCTTGGTAAAAATTTGATCAGATTTAAATGAGTTTTTCTATGTTGATAAGAATTCTTGTACTGTACTTGAGCAACTGTTGTGCAACTATAGTGCATGAATCCCTGAACTACTATTTTGACCATCAGTGAAGAAAGTCTACAGTCATAGGTGGAGATATAGAAGTTTTAGGAAGTTAAGTTTTTCTCCCCACATGACTTGCCGCTCTTTTTTTATTAGTGCATATTAATTATACAAAATCAGTGTTTTCATTCTGATGTCCATACATTCAATCATATGCCCTCTTTTATTATCCCTTTCATCTTTCTCCCTCCCCCATTCCATTTCCACATTCCTAATAGACTTTATTTTTATGTCTTCCCCCACTGAATCCACATATGGTAGAAAATATGGGATATTTTCCCTTGTGAGACTGATTATTTACTTTAACATGATGATATCCTAAGCCACCTATTTTCCTGCAAGCAACATGGTTTTGTTCTCCTTTATGGCTGAATAATCCATGGTGTGTATACACCCCATTTTCTTTATCATTCATAAGTAGGTAGACACTTAGGCTGATTCCTTACTTGGCTATGGTAAACAGTACCCAGTATAGATGGAAATTCAGATGTCTCTAATGCAATTTGACTTTGATACTTTTGGGTACATGTACCTTGAAGTGGTATGTATAGCGAGGTTGTTCTACTTTTAATGTTTATTAGTGGTCATGGATCTTGAATTCAGAGCCTTGTACTTGCTAGGCAGATGCTCTAGCAGTTGAGTCATGCCCACATCCCTATTTTTAATTTTTTGAGAAACTACCCCCTTGAATTCCATAATGCCACTTCTTTTCCTATGCACAGCATTCAAGTTATGGAATGAGAATTCTCTTAATTATGATCCGCCTAGCTGAGATTTTATTCAGTTAGGCGAAGACAGGGGAGAAAAAGTGAGAAAAGATGAAAAATACATATCACATCACAATGTAGAACACAATTTTTGAGGTCTGAATATTATCACAGTGAATAGAAAAATTTAACTACAAACACAACTCAATTTTTTCTGTTTTTACTGACTAGTGGAAGTGCTTAGATGATGAAAAATTAAACTATTTAATTCACACATTATTAATGAATTAAATGTGTTGGAAAAAGGGATATTTGGTTACATATAAATTTCTACCACTAGAAAAATTATTTTTCATATCAGGCACTAGAGACTCATAACTGAAATCCTATCTACTGAGGAGACTGAGATCTGAGGATCATGTTTCAATGTCAGTCTGGGTAGAAAAGTCTAATAGACTTTTATCTCTAATTAACGAGCAAAAAACAGGGCTGGAGGCATAGCTTCTGTTGGAGTTCCAACTGGGAAGTCAAATGAAGACAAGGGTGTGAGTACAATCTCCACCTCAAAAAAAAACCTGGGTATTTTTTTTTATTATTGTGAAAATACTGTACAGAGGGGTTACAATTACATGGGCAAGATAATGAGTACATTTCTTATCAAGCATTGTAGCCTCCTCCTTTGTTTCCCCTTCCCATCTCTTCCCATCCTCCCCCCCCCCCACCCAATCCTCCCCGCTCCCTCCCCCCCACCAATGTTGTAAAGTTCGTTTTCGATATAACGACTTGTACATAGCATTGTTGCAATGGGTCCACCTGTATGTATCCTTATTTAAACCATTTGTTTTTCCCCTTCCCCTACACAAATTATACCGACATTAAATACAGTGAAAGCAGGGTTTATACTGTGGGGGAGGGACATACAAAACAACAAAGAAATAATCTTATAAATGTGTTAGAAACAATCGCAAGAAAGTAAAAAACATTTGAATACATATCTTAGGGTTCATTTCCCTAACATCACCTTATTTGACCTTTTCTGCTTGACTCAGACATATACTAGATATTGCAAATAAGGGAAACCATGGGACCTATGTTTCTTTGGGCCTGGCTTACTTCACTTAATATAATTTTTTCCAAGTCTTTCCATTTCCTAACAAATGGGGCAATGTCATTCTTTCTGATGGAGGCATAGAATTCCATTGTGTATATATACCACATTTTCTTGATCCATTCGTCTACTGAGGGGCATCTGGGTTGGTTCCATATCTTAGCTATGGTAAATATTGCTGCAATAAACATAGTTGTGCTGGTAGCTTTAGTGTGGTCTTGTTTGTGAACATTTGGGTAAATGTTCACAATCCCAAAAGTGGGATTACTGGGTCATAGGGGAGCTCTATCTGGAGTCTTTTGAAGAACCTCCATACTACTTTCCAAAGTAAACCTGGGAATTTTTTGGGGGGGTTGTGGGGCTTGAACTCTGGGTCCAGGTGATGTCTCTGAGCTCTTCAGCTCTTCAGCTCAAGGCGAGCATTCTACCACTTGAGCCAAAGCACCACTTCCGGTTTTCTGGTCGTTAGTGATAAGAATCAAGTATACAATATTGAATATGGTAACAACATTTCATCTTGTAAAAGAATTTTCAGTCAGTTGAATTGTCCTGTTTCATAGTTTACTGAATGTGCTCTGTGGCTCATAAAAACAACAAGGAACATTCTTATTATTAGACACTGTATTTTTTTTTTATTGTGAAAATACCGTAGAGAGGGGTTACAATTACATGGGCAAGGTAATGAGTACATTTCTTATCAAGCATTGTTGCCTCCCCCTTTGTTTCCCTTCCCATCCCTTCCCATTTCCCACACACACACTCCTTCTGCCTTCCCCACCCCCCACCCCCGCACCCTTCTCCGGCCAAAGTTGTAAAGTTCATTTTTTGACATAACGTCGTTTACATCTCATTGTTGCAATGGGTCCACCTGTATCCCTGTTTAAACAATTTGTTTTTGCCCTTCCCCTCCACAAAGTATACCGACATCAAATACAGTGAAAACAGGAAGGAGCCGCTGCATAGCAACACTACTTTCTTTGTTGTGTATTGAATTCACTAATCAAATTAAATGAGGCATTTTATATGCCAAGTAATTTATTTAAGCTATCCTACATGTTGTAGATTCTATGAAAAATCCTATTTATAGATAGTTTACATGGGCCATTTTCAAAGACCCTTGAAAGTCTAGACAAAAAAAGGTTGAAATTCCTGAACATCTCAAATATAATTGGTGCTATGATTTGATAATTTTTCCTCTTTCACACTCATGTTGAAATTTAAATGATACTGCTACAGTATCAAGAGGCTATTTAAGCTATGGGAAGAACCATCCAGACAGAAGGTCTTTGCCAAATGCCAGCCCCCTTCCTTATGGACTTTCTAGATTCCAGTACTATGAGTGGATGGAATTCAGTTCAGTATTAATTACCCACTCTTTGGTATTCTATTATAGCAGCACAAAACAGATTAAGATCATGAGTTAATTTTTTGGTTTATTTAGCTCAGTTGAACTCTGAGACAACTTGACATCTCCTTGATTCTCATCATAGTAGGACTGTTTATGAATAGTTCATCCAATTTGGAGTCCTTTGGGGAATATGAATATGTCTGTATTCAAGCTCTCTGCTTATTACAGTCTTTTATACTGTTCTGTTATTTGTATTTCTCTTCTACTGTACCCTCTTCTCTTACTCCTCTTTCTTAATTCTCTCTCTTTATAAATGTATTTATCATCCTGCTCCATTATATTCCTCTAAGCAACTCTCACTCAGTATACTCCTCTAAGCAACTCTCACTCCAGCCTGCATCATCAGCTCTAATGATGTTTATGAGCTCTTTTCTTCCTAACCACCTGCTATATCCTGTCAAGAGCTTATTTAGTCTAAGAACAAACTTGTCACCTTCTTTACCAATGCAATTTGACACCACTTTCTTTTATTTTAATGTTGTGATTCAGTCTCAAAACATTCAATTCATTTGTTATTCATCCTTCTGTTTCCTTTATCCATTCAATCAACCAGTCCTGTTGATATTTTTTTTTGTTAAAGTATCTCATCCTTTAATTCCTTTGTATACCTATGGTCTGAATATTTTCCAGGTCTCATTTTCTCCTACTTGAAAGAGTGTAAATATTCTTCTCACTGGTCTCCTGACTTCCATGTTGGCTTCCCTAGTGTCTTTTCCCATTTCCCATCCATATACATGCTCTTCTAAGGATAGAAAAAACACCCAGTATAGACTTAAATTCATGGATATAGAATAGTTTAAAGTCAGAAGAGTAACTGTTGATTGAGATAATCAGGGCAAGCTTTTCAAAATGAAATTTGGAATTGAGATCAATAAAAAGGGCTTAAAGTCGTATTTGTGATTGGAGAAAACTGTGTGAACAAAAGCTTAGGAAGAAAATATATGAAAAGTCTGGGGACAGGGAGTGAGTCCAATAAGAAAAATGAGATTGGAAATATTGGACCTAATTGTAAGGAGCCTTGGAATACCAGGCAAGGGATTTAAAATGTGTGGTATAGGAAATGGGTAGAGACATGATGACAGTGGCATTTCAGAGAGATGAATCTGGCAGCTGTGTGCAGGGCAGATTAGTGGGAGGAGAGACTGGAGAGCCTGGTGAGGAGGTTGTAATAGAGTTCAGATGTGAGTTAATGATGGCTTTGAATAGGATGACAGTGAGAACAGAACTGATGAGATGAATGCAGATGTGAAAAGCATTATAGAAAGAGATTTGATAAGGTTTCCTGAGAGGCTATATTTGCAGGTGGTGGGGGAAGGAAGTGGGAGGACTGGAGACCAGATGACTTGGAACATATCTATAAAAATGATCCCATCCTTTAAAGCCTCATTGCCTTCTCCTCTAAGAAGACTACTCCCAAAGGAGCACTAGGAGCAAGACCCCTTGTCCACAATAGATAGAAAGGATTAAGTGAAAGCTCACTCCAGCTGGCAGTGACTTTGCGTGCTATGACAGGGAAGAAACCTATTGACTACTTTTAATAAGCACTTAGCATAAACAACATGGCTTCTACTAAATTGGCTTTTAATTACATGATCTTTTACTTCTACTGTAAGATCAAGAGCCTCTTGAGGCAAAAACTATGCCTTATTTCTTAGATCTCCATCTAGTCCAGTTTTAGGCCCCTAGTGAATTATAGGAAGATTTTCCTCAATTGCTTCCTTTCACTCTCCCAGAGGGCTAGGGTAAGTTGTCTCACAGATAGGCTTCCTGTTCATCATTATGATGATGAAGCTTGTAGCTTAACTGTATTCCCACACCTGAGCCTCAGCGTCTCTTCTTTCACAGTCTCTATTTCTATTCCAGTTGTGTTTACTGAGTTATATCAGATATTTTATGTTTTTGTAAGGGCTTAGTAAATTTTAATTGACTATATTCTGAGATTCCTGGCTGTGGAATGGGCTCTGATTTGTAGCTAATCCAGTTTTGGCTCTACTTGCATAGTTCAGCAACACTCCTGAAATTGAATATATGTACACAAATGACAGAGTTGGTTATGTTATTTCTGTAAACTGTTTAAAATTTGGATCATTTCTTTTCACTTTCAAAATATTTTTATTCAAATATACTATATGGTTATTCATCTCTGAAGAGCTTTGCTGTTACCTAAAATAGTTTGCTTTATGATCCTAATAAAGCCATCAGAGAAAAGGAATATATCTTTAAACAAAATATTTATTCGCTGTTCAGGTGTCTCCCCAAATACCTTTCCATAATATATAAATGCCAACTGCTTCAAGCATACATTTCAATGTTACCTTAAGTTGACAACAGTTAATGTATTTGATGGTAATTCCCATTAGAAAAAAATTTTACACACCTGAAAGTTTATGAGCCCTGTATTTTAATGCCAGGACTTCCCCTTAAGTGCTATGAGAACTTATAAAAAGCACTTGATATTACTAGGTTTTCCTCCACATTTATGAAGCAAAACACTTTAATTAAAATTTCCTAGGGCATGGTTCACCTGCCTAGAACAAGATTCTGAGTTCAAACTCCAGTACTGCTAAAAAATTGTACTCCACAGAATCACCCTCTAAGCATTAACTTTGGATTTTAGTTAGCTCAAGGAAAATAGATTTTTTTAAAAGGCAGATTTATTAGGCACATGACAATGATAATATGTCTGCCAAGACTTGGCCTATATTTGTGTACTCATTTTTGCCCCTCAGGCCTGGAAATCATCTCCACATAGGTTTCTATAAATGATGGTCCTTTCCTTTCCCATCTGTAGAAAGTTTGATGATCCCTCAGACAGTTCCTTCCAGAACAATTTTTCCTTCTCTGTTTCTGAAAGCCCCAATGTATTCACTTTTATATTCTGGGGCTAGGACAGGAAGTAGGCTGTGTGAATGAGGTAGATCATTTTTAAAAAGCATACAATTCAGATATTCCAAAGACTTGAATGTTTCTAAGACTAGGTTGGGGCCCAGAATGCCTAGATATCCAAACCACTACGCAACTCTTGGCAAATGTATTCCAAATTCTAACACTTTCTCTGCTGCTACCTTTTTTATTGAAATTCATCTTCAGTTCTTTTTCAATCTACTCAAACAATAGCCTGTGTAATTCCTTGCTTTTGGCTACATAATAAAATAGGCACAGTAGGTTTTAGGGGGTACCTTGAATAGGACAAAATAACTGTAGGATGAAAGTCACATGATATGGGCCCTTGCTCCAGCTGTGCAAACTGGAGCAAACTATTTCACTTCTCAGTAATCTGAAGGATTTCTAAAGGAGCTCTTTGTCTTTCAGCTTTGTGTACTCCTAATGTGCTTGCCTTCATCACCTTGCTTTTGAATCCCCTGGGGAGGTATCTTATCCACTGGCCATCTGGAAAGGATCTCCCCACTGCCTCCATACTAACTAATGCATCAGGCTGCTGGTTGTAACAGAGGGATTTTATTTATGATCTTTACCTCAGATTGGGCATTATAATGGGTGCTCTGTATACATTATCTCCTTTAAACCTGTCTATAAACATAGATAACATTTGATTACCCTTTAATTTATACTTATTTGCTTATTTATTTTTGTGCTGCTATTAAGGCTTGAACTCAGGGCCTTGCAGGCTTAGTTGCTTTTTTCACTCAAGGCTGGAGCCTGCAATTCTAGCATTTTGCTGGTTATTTGGCAATAAGAGTCTCTCAGATTTATCTGCTTGGGCTGGATTTGAATTGTCATTATCTAATCACAGCCTCCTTAGTATCTAGGATTACAGGCATGAGCCACCAGCATCCAGTTAAGCAATAAAGAAAATAAATTCTGGGAGTATTAACAATTTACCCAAATGGTAAAGCTATAAAAAGTTGAGTGGGATTTTCTAGTCTCTCTGTAATAACGAATATCTTTTTACTTCTCTAGAGCCTAGAGTTTGGTGAGAAGTTTGGAGTATAAAGGTCTGAAGTGGAGGTGGTGCAAATGTCAGATGCTGACATTATTTTCATTTAGATTGAGAAATCGAGCAAGCTACAAATCTCAATCTCACTCTGAAGATTCTTACAGGAGCATTGTCTTTGCTTTCTCTGCAACTAAAACCGGGAGGAAGAGGGCAAAACAGGATAGGGAATGATTACATTGGTCCTTTGCATGAGGAATTTATAAAGAAAAGAGGTTTATTTGGCTCCTGCATTCAGAGTCTGAAAATCTAAATACTTTGGCTAATTCTTTCAAGGGGCTCTCTAGTCTTGTTTCATATCATAACATATGGTACCATGGGAGCAAGATAGCAAGATAGGAAGTCAGAAATCAGAAAATTACTGCTTGATATTTTATAACAACCCTCCTTCAAGAGTAAACCAAGGCCCTCTGAGAACTTAAAATCAGTATCCTATGATAACTAATGTTCTATATTAACTACATTTATCCCTGTTTAATGGTGGCATCTTCATTGACACACATATTGGGCCCACCTCTTAAAGGCCCTACCACCTCACACATTGCAACACCACAGACCAATTCTCCAACACATGATCTCTTGAAGAACAGACCATATTTAAGCTGTAATACCTTGTATCAAATCTCCTGTAGAATCATCTTTTAGTTTTAAAAATAAATTAATCTGTGTCTGATTGGGAGCAGTGTGGCCTGAACCTCACAAATTTGCATATGAGCCTTCTGGAAATACACTGATTTTCACAAAAATATGATATTGATATTAGAAGGGAAATGTTGCGCTCCCCAAGTAGGCGTGGAAGGGTCATTTAGAGGCCCACACATAGAAGATTTTGGAGGACTATTTATCTTCCTTCCACATAGGTAGCTGTTTACTCTGATTTCTCAAGCCTTTGCAGGCTCTCTGACTTTTGTCTTCATCCAATACCAGAGAAACAGGTGATTATTTTGTCCTCCCCCAAATCACAGACTTTGAATTGGAAGGTACCTTAAAGTTCATGTAACACATGTGCCTGATATTTCCTGAGGACAAACACATGATATAGGTTTAGTGGCTTTCCTAGAGATACTCAGTTAATTAAATACAACTGATTTAAAATGTCAATATATGTATTGGTGTCTGTAATGCTTACTTTTGCAGAACTTTAATAAGCTGAGCTCAGAACTAAAGTGATCCAAACTGAGGACCCTGCTGATGTGAACATTTTCTAAAAGCTAAAGTTCAAAGGAAGCCTGTACCCACTTCTGGAAATTTTGTTTCTTTACTTCAATGGTTGATTGTGAGGATCCAAAGAAACTGTTGAATTTTTCCTTGCAAGTCCATTTATGAATGTGTAGTCCTACTCTAGTCTTCTTTTGGGTGATTCTGAGCTTGTTGCTTAAATGTGTCATTGATAGCTGCATTTATTCCACTGCCCAATGCAAGTGGATAGGGAATTGTCCTAGTATCCCATATGCATTCTTTCATATTATTTTTTGTTGTACACTAAAACAAAATTTTATACTTGCATTTATACTGCATCCAGGGATACTTTCACAGTTTAGGGGTACTCAAGAGAAAAATATGAGAATGGACATAGAACCACATCTAATGAATATCACAATTACTGTGCGTTCCCTTGGGAATTTTCCCTGTTTCAATTGAGCAAGTGGTCTGAACTGCATCTATGGAAATGTATATCTATACATAAGTATAAATACTCTCTCTCTCTCTCTCTCTCTCTCTCTCTGTCACACACACACACACACACACACACACACACACATGCGTATTCAACTCAGTTTCTCCTTGTCACCTTCATTTCATTCTCTTCAAAGTTAGTCTACAAGAATTTAAAATAAGCAAGACATAAATCTAAATGAAGGTGGGGATGGAGGGAAAAAGGACAGGAGGGAGAGGCAAAGAAGAGGATTTTGATTGAGATACTGATTGAGTTTGATTTTATCTGAGATCATAAAAAATACATCTAAGTTGGATTCTTTCCAAAGATATCAATCTTATACAAAGTATGTGGGCATTTGTTCTGCTTTCAAACTTGAGAAATCTATTCACTTAATTTGCCTAAATATGAGAGGCAACCCAACAGAATATCTGGGCTCCTAGCCTCACATATGAAAATATTCATAATGATCTAACTGAATTTTAACTTCTAATTATACCCAACAGATAGACAGAGATACCTTTGAATTGAAAGTGGTTAAAATAACTCAGTACTTAAGCCACTAGCCTGTTTTAGAAAGCACAGCAGAAAATTGTTGTGGTTTTTCTCATTTACTTGAATTTAAAATTGGATATGGGGTAGCGAGACATGAGGCAAATGACTGTAACAACTGTACAGAAGAAATTGCTCCAGGTGATGATGCTATAGAAAAATTGTTACAGGCAGATTCAAGATGCAAAAAATATTTATTTGACAGCAAGCAGAAAGACAAATTACTCAGAGGCTGTGTACATGTGCTTGTATAATTGCTCATAAATTATTATGGTTCATGCTAAAATTCACCCAATTTGCCTAGACCACATGGTTGTCTTTTAAATAAGAAAACAGCAAATTGTTGGGAATTGGAAAATATAATCTGCATTATAAAATGCTTACCGATGCTGGAATATGGCAAATTGTGTTCAGCTTTTTTATTTGCTATCACCAATCTGTCAAAATCTTCATTTCATAACAAAAGTTTTTAAGAACATGTAGCTTGCAAAACCACAATAAGAAAATCAGCCACTGGAATCTCCCTTAAAATATTATTTGCTATAAATTAGAGATCATTATAAAGTGGGTATGACTTGGATGCTTTCCAAAGGGTTTTAGTTACTGGATAGCATTAAGTTTTTTCCCCTATATTGTGGCTTTCCTGTCTATGATCCTAAAAATTGTGTTATGGGAGACTTTGGCAGGCTTACCTCTGCATAGTTTCTTGAACCGAATTTAATGATTAGAAGAAATTTCCTTAGTAAAGCCAGTCTATATCTATACACCATTGTAATTGACACTGTAATTCAAGTTATATAATAATATAAACCAGTTATCTTTCTCTGCATAGCAAGAGTACACACTGAAATTAAGAATGGAGTTGTAACTTGTTGTATGGCATGATTAAATCACACAACTTTTCCAGGACTCAATTTCCATTGTAACTTGGAATAAAAACAAACTCCATCTCTATCACTCATGACTTATGAGGAAGAAATAAAAAATTTCTTGGACGTTAGTGGTTCATATCTATAATGTTAGCTACTCAAGAAGCTGAAATCTGAAAATCCAGGTTCATGAATCAGGGCATGAATGAGACTTTTATCTCTAGTGAACCAAAAATATGGAAGTGGTACTACAGCTCAAAGTGGTAGATTACAAGCTGAGAGTAAAAAAAGCCAAACAAGAGTGAGGCCCTGAGTTCAAGTCTAAGTATAGGTACACACAAAGAAGAATATTGGAAAATTGCTTCACAAATAAGATCTAGTAGAAATGAGAGGACCTTTTTTGCTTCCAAAATTAAGATCAATTACTTCACAATGTTATTTACAGTATTAATGTTATCATCATTTTCAAAAGGCCACACCCATTAATGGTTTCCAAATAGAAACCATTGGTACAAAATTCTTCCATAGCAGAAGATTAATTAAGTAATTGTCCTACCTAATGTTGGCAAACTATGAGCTAGGTGCCATTGTAGTCCACTATCTATTTTTATAAAGTTTTATTGGAACAATATTGTGTTTATTTGTTTACTTGCTATGTCTGCTTTCTCACTGTAGTGAAGAATTAAGTATGACACATAGTTTTGCTCATGAACTTAAAAATATTTATTACCAAGCCCTTTATAGGAAAAGTTTTTATGCTTTATGTTTTATGCTTTACAGAAAAAGCTGCTTCCAAATCACTTTCTGATCTGAGCATTATGGTACATGTCTATAGCCTATAATCCCAGGATTGGGTAGGCAGATTGAAGTATTAGGGTTGGTAGTTTGAAACCAGCCTGGGTAATACAGAGAGACTCTGTCTCGAAATAACAAGATCACTCTCCTTTCCCATTTCAAAGGAAAATCACGTTTTTCCACATTTGTACACTGATTTTAGTTATCTTTTTTGGGAGGGTCCAGTTGTGGGCCTGAACTCTGGGCCTGGGCGCTGTCCCTCAGCTCTTCAGCTCAAGGCTTGAGCCATAGTGCCACTTCTGGCTTTTTCTGTTTATATGGTGCTGAGAAATTGAACCCAGGGCCTGATGAATACAAGGCAAGCACTCTACCACTGAGCCACCTTCCCAGCCCCTGATTTTAGTTATCTTTTGATGTCTTTTTTGAAAAAATAAAGTCTTATTTTGATAAACTAAGGTGTCAATGTTTATATAATAGTATAAATATCAAAACAAATTTCCTAGCACAACTCAATAAACCTCTCCCAACTTTTCTTTTATCTTTTTAGTACTATCTTTAAGTAGTTGTACAAAACAATTGCCATTTAGATAGTCAGTTTATAAATATGGTGTGATCAATGCCACCTCTTTCATAATTCTCACCCATGCCTCCCCTACCCACTCCTTCATTCGTTCTTTATAATTTTAAGTTTTTAGTTATCTTTAAGCAGTTGTATAAGTGGGGTTCAATTCAATGTGTTAATTTATGCGTACAATGCATTTTAATCACTGTCATTCTTTTCATCATTCTCCCCATCTATCCCAATCCCACCAAGTCTCCCTAATTACTTGGTTCTATTTTCACATATGTAAGTTCAATACTATCAACATATTCACCTACACTACCTCTCTCCATGTTTCTGCCCCCTGCCTCTCCCCAATAAAACAATTTTCAGTTTCCTGGTATTAATTTTGTTAAACTGTAAGTTTATTGTTGAAAGGAGTTACACTATTGGAATCCTCTCCTGTGCAGACCATACTTTAGATAATGTGTTTGTGTATATATGCATATAGTTCTAGGATATGTTTCCATATATATTTATGGCATAGACCTAACCTCTACATGTGATAAAACATGCCTTCTTTATCTCACTGAGCCACCTTCACTTAACATAATATATTTCAGATCTATTTCCCTGCAAATGTTATATTACCTTTCCTGATGGATATATTATATAATATATAAATATATATATAACATTTTATTGATCCATTCATCCACAATAGAGCATGTGGGCTGCTTCCATAATTTGGCAATGGTGAATAGTGCATCAGTGAATATGGGTATGAAACTTATTTTGTGCAAATAAAGAACATATAAGGGGAAGTGGGCAACTTTTCTGCTTTTGTTTTATGCTCCTTCTACTTATCCTGCCCATTTTCCCTACAACAAGCAATAAAAACTGTAATGAAGCTGGGCATCCATGCCTCACACATGTAATCCTAGCTAAGGGAGGCTGAGATTTGAGTATCACAGTTTGAAGCCAGCCAGGGCAGAAAAGTACCCATGAGACTCTAATCTCTAATACATTACTCAAAACAGCAGGAAGTGGAAATGTGGCTCTAGTAGAGTGCTTGCCTTCAGCAATAAGAAGCTCAGGGGTAATGCCCAAGCCCAGAAATTCAAGCCCCAAGACCAGCAAGAAAAAAAAAAACAAAAAACCCACCAAACCCCCAAAACAACTGTAATGAATCTTCACAAAGTAGTTTCCTAGCACATTTGGAAGGATTTTGTTTTTCATGCAAGTAGTACAGAAAATTAAACTATGTTTTCTAGAACCTTTGATGGCTGCTTATGTATTATATATATTTCACATTAGATTAGCAGAATCTGCAAGGATAATGCCACAAAAAATACCTTTGTTACTCCTAGATTTCCAGGTATTGTAGGTATATGGTTAAACCAGACCAGAAGATAGCCATATTTGGTCTCAGGAATAGAATTGTTTACAGTTAGGCTTTGCCCAGCAATAAGGGACTTTCCCAATTTCCTTTTATACTTGTACTAAAATCATACTCTGTCAGGCTACTTAGCTCTATATAAAGCCCTGCTATTTGATTAAGATCTCCCATTTTACCTGAGTTCTACAGAGGAGAATTAAGAGATTTGTTTTTAAGGAATCAAACTTTCACAGACTCTTTGGGCAACTGACAAATTAGAGATAATTGCTATAATGATTTCACATGTTCTTGTCAGCAACTGAAGATAGCAAAGAGTGACCTAATAGGATTTCAATTGCCTATGAAAAAAAACTAGAACTCTTGCATGATCTTGAGGTTCACTGATCCTGTGCTGACAGGGGATTTCCCAGTGTCATGGTGTGTTTTAGAAGCAAGGATTGAGTAAATTTGAATATCCATCATTGAATGATGATCATTTTGGTATGCTGATTTATGATTTGTTTTGGTAAAATGAAAGCTGCTCCTCAAAGCTTTGATATTATGGTTAAATGTGGTCAAGGTAACAAGTTTTATGTTGTTTGACCAGGATAGTCTTGGTTTTGAACACAAAAGTTCTACAAAAAAACAAACAAACCAAAAAACCCATCCTTCTCATTTAGGAAAGTTGGGGATTTGGGCTAGACTATTAGAGAAAATAAGAGCTTAACCTACATATTGTGTGAAGAAACATGGAAAATATAGGTATTCAAATGTCACTAGGTGGTAGAAGTGAGATCTTCTAATAAGCAAATTCAGAAAGTCAAAGATAGGATTTCTGTCTTATTGCAATTGCTACCAGAATGCAGGACTCCTTGGTTTAGTTGTATCTTCCCTTAAGTACTCTCAATTCAGGCTCTAGAATGGCTAGAGGTTGATGTTATAGCATAGTGCTTAAAATTTCAGTCTTGAGAATCAGACAAGGTATGTTTAAATCCTGGCTCAACTATGTATAGAGGGATTTTGAGTACATTACATAAATTCTGTGGTCCTTCATTTCACTATCTGTAAATAAGGATACAAACAGCAATAGGGACTTTATAAGGTTTAGGGAAAGATTAAACAAATCATTATAAAACTACTTCCTGAAATATACTAGGTGCTCATTATTAGTTTTCATTTAATGTGTTACAATATTTTTTATACAAAGTACAACCATGTAGGTGCCTAATTAGCACCCCCAATTCAATATATCTAAACTTAATCTCCTTATACTTGTCTCCAGACTTGTGTTAATTCTGCATTGCTTAATTTAGTGTGGAGGAAGTTAATCTGAAACACAATTCTTGGCCAGTCTTGGCTCCTTTATTTCCTTGACCTTCTACATTCAAACAAGTCTCTTATACTCCATAAATACCTAACACTAACCATTCTTGGATTTGTATTTCCTTCCTTTCTCCTTTCCTTCCTTCCAACCTTCTTTACTCCTTCCTTTCCTCCTGACTTCCCTCCCTTCCTTCCTTTCTTCCTTCCTTTCTTTGCCATTACTGGGGATTTTTGTCCAAGGCAAGCACTCTTCCACTTAAGCCAAGCTTCCACTTCTGGCTTTTCCTGGTTAATTGGAGATAAGGGTCTCTTGAATTTATCTTTATGGGTTGGCTCTCTCCTGATTCACTAGAATTATAGGTGTGAGCCACGGGCACCAGCTATTTTTAATTTATTATGAATAATATATAAACTATAGTGTAAAAATTGTGCCACTGAAGAAAATGAGACCTGAGAGTCAATAACTTCTCTTTATCTCATTCCCCATATCCAATCCAGTATAATTTTAACCTCCTTACCTCTGTCTGACTTATTATCTACCCTCTGGTTAGATCCTTTTCTACTGCCTTGGCTCATAATTGCTTATTGTTTTACCTCAACTGTCATAATAACTTCATAAAAAATCCATACATTGGCTGGACACCGATGGCTTATGTCTGTAATCCTAGCTATTCAGGAGGCTGAGATCTGAGGATCAAGGTTCAAAGCCAGCCCTGGCTCCAATAAACCACTAGAAAACCAGAATTGGCACTGTGGCTCAAGTGGTAGAGCACTTGCCTTGAGCTGAAGAGTGTAGGAACAATGCCCAAGCCTAGAGTTCAAGCCCCATGACCACCACCCCCAAAAAAATCGATACCCTTTTTTTTTGGGGGTGTCGGTCATGGGGTCTAAACCCTGGGCCTGGGCACTGTCCCTCAGCTCTTCAGCTCAAGGCCTGTGCTCTACCACTTGAGCCACAGTGCTACTTCCAGCTTTTTCTGCTTAAGTGGTGCTGAGGAATCGAATCCAGGGCTTCACACATGCAAGAAAAGCACTCTACCACTGAGCCACCTTCCCAGCCCTCCATACACTTTTTGGATTAATCTCTTTTACCTTTTGGTCTACATTACTACCAGAATCATCTTTGGAAAAAGCTAACTATGAAAGATTCTTCAATGGCTCCACATAACTTTCACAATTGTTGCCAAACTTCTTGTCTTACTACAAGGCCTATTTGTATTTATCTCTGTGCTATGTTCTTCAAATATTCATCCATATTTTCTAACCATTTGGAATGCCTTTGTAGTTTCTTGAGCGTATATTGTTTTAGGCCTCTGTGTATGGTTTCCTCTAATTGGAGTGTTCTGTCCCATGTATTCACCTAGTTATTGGCTCCTCATTTTTCAAACTTAGGACAAGGGTTATTTTCTCTGAAAAACCTTCCCTGAATTCCTAATCTGGGTTGGTTGGTCCTTTGATACATCAGGCTTTGTTCTGTGATTTCACACTAAAGAGATGGTATGCTTAATGGTTAAAAGCAAGGCTTTGGGAACGTTCTTCCTGGATTACAATGCTAACACTTACCAGCACAGTAGGTTTGGACAGGTTACTTAATATTCATTATTCTTGTATATGTCATGAGAGAACAATAATGTAGAACCTATCTCAAGAGGTTGCTGTTAAGGACTAAATGAATAAATGAGTAAATGTATGTGAAGTATTGAGAACAGTGCCTGGCATATTGTAACCTCATTCTTGTTACCTATTAATATTATCACCATAACTAATTATTTAATAAGTTCATAAGGATTCAATATTTCTAAGAGGAATGACGTCATAATATTTGACAGTGTAGCCCCCAGACTTACTCGAGTTCCTAGTACATAAGCACTCAGTAAATGATGGTTGAGAAATGAATGCGTAAATGACTGAATAAATGAGTGGAATAAAAAATGCCTTGGCACCCAACAAACCCCATAAAAGCAGACTGTTTCCTCTAGCTGACTCTTTCTTTTTGCATATGGATAATCTATGGTATATGTGTGGGGGAGAAGGGCGCCGGTATAGCTTTATTTTCAAATGCTAGGAATTTTTACCTTCACTATTACTTTAATCTTTGTTAAAATAAAGACTGATACTAACCCTTATTCTAATCACAAAGAAGACAAGGGTAAAAGGATTTCTTGAATCTGGCACTAGTGTGTTCCATTCTGTGCATTCTAGACACTTACAGAGATGATTTTGAGACTTTCCATTCCTGGTAAACATGTGAGCTGGGCTAACTGTCAGCACAGTAAAAACATCTCTGCTTCACATTAAAGAGAGAGAGGCTGACCTAGATTTGAGGCTGTACAGTTATACAAGAGTAGAACTCTTGATGATGCCTTTAATGGGAAGTAAAACAGAAACATCTATTTGATTGGCCACTCTTCTATAATTAAGACATAGTCCAAATCCACAGCAAGAGTATTTTTTTAATGTGATCAACTGTTACAACACTTATTATAAATCATTACCTTGCTTTCTCTGGTTTCACTTTGTTATGATAATTACTCTGAGTGTGTGATCTTGCTTTTCTTCAACCATCTAACGACATGCTAGGTATAGCGTTCCAAATTCTCCTACCTCTTGTCTGAACCCACAGTCATGGAGTTTCCAGATCACTGCCCAAGTACTGAGACATCAGTTCAAATCCTGATATTCAGCTATAAGGAGTTAAAGAGTTGGCCTAGGCCTCTCTCATAAAGAGGTGTGTTTGCCATTTTGTGACTGATGATTGCATCATCTAAGGAGCCTCTTCCTACAGAATCATTTTCTACATGTGAGCCAGATATATAACTGAGCTGACATTTTTTAACCTTCATTTCATCCTTTTTCTTTTTCATTCTTCTTCAGACTCATGTCTCATAGATTTGTTCTGGCTATAAAAATCAATACACTTGTACTATAACTAAGTATGGCAAGGCACATGGTCTATTTGGCTGATTTACCCTGTGCAATAAACAGTCACTTTAATAGGAGATGAAAAAGGAAATTCTGGGGTAAAAAAAACCTTGGAATGGCTGTGGAGCTTGGAGAGTATGATAATGCTCCATGCTGCCTCTCAGCATATACACATATACACACATACTCCCCAATTTAATGCTGCTGGTCAAGCAAGTGGTATAGCGTCACTGCAAAAACTTGAAAGCTAGGGAAGTACATCTTCAGAATATGCAAGGAAACACATGGACTGTGAAGTCAGAAACACATTGTTGTGCTACTTCTGCTCTTAGTAGAAATAATACAGATTGTTCACTAGGCACCAAAGGTATGTCAAAAGTTCCCCCTCGCTTTATATATATTTATTTATATAAAATATATATAATGAAACAGTATACATCTCATTTATATTTCAGTCTCTAATGACCCATAAGAAGGGCACTCTTTTACATATGGGGAAACAGGTACCGTGAGGTTATCCTAACAATCTATTTAGACAGGCAATATGTTCAATTCAGAGTCAGAATTCTATTATAGGTACATTTGATTCTTCATATTTTTCCTTTTCTTCTCTAACCAACATAAAACATCTTCCTAGTACCTTAATCCCAAGTTTCCCAACCAGTGTGCTCAAGACAGGCTAAGGGATGCCAATGCTTTGATTCTTCTGCCTTCAGGGTAGGCAGTAAAGCCTTGGATGGCCAGCCACTTCAGACTGAAAGAAGCCTTGTCATTTTATCCCAACAAGGAAATATATGCGACCATTTTCTTGTGTCAACAATATGAAAATATTGTAAGTTGTATGAAATTTAGTGTCTTCCTTTAAATGTGGGAATTAATATTTTGTGCTATGGTATTTGTAAGGGTTAAATGAAATAATGTGTATATATCATTGCATTAATCATGGTTTTCCAGAGAAACAGCCAATAGAACATATATGTACATATCTATCAAGATAGATAGATAGATAGATAGATAGATAGATAGATAGATAGATAGATAGATAGATAGATAAAGAAAAATAAGAATTTATTTAGAAAGTATTAATTTCTCAGGTATGCAGACTAGTAAGATCTGCAGTCAGCCAGATGGAAATCCAGAATGACCATTGGTATAAGTTAATCGGAATGCAGGAAGGGCTTAAAACACAAGAAGTGCCAAGTTTCAGTTCAAGTAAAAAGAGTAACAATCCATCTCTTAGGTAGTAGGACAGAAGGAATTCACCTATACTTAGCCTTTTGTGTACCATACATATCTTCCCTTGATTGGATAAGATCAGCCCAGATTAGGGATTGCAATACACTCTACTGACTGAAAGTTAATCTCTAAATATATATTTACAGAAACAACCAGAATAAGAAATGACAGGGCATTCTGTGAACTATTAAATTTGATGCATAAAATTAACCATCATGGTCACTTAAGAGGATGTCTGATCTGTGGTTAGGACATAAGGATCTTTTAAGATCCCTCTTTGCAGACCATCTTCAGGCTCAGTTCCTCCTTAAGGTTTATGAAAACGCTATAGAGTGAACTGGGCTAGTATTACCATTTTACAAATAAGAACATTGGACTCAAACCCAGATATATGTTCAAATTGTCCTTTCAACACTTAAATATAACCTTTGTACAACTCATTGAATAATATAGCTTTCTAAGGTTGAAATAGCACCTAAGGCCAAACACACTTTACACTTCTTCCTAATTATACCTGCACATCCAGGATTGCATTATAGGGAGTGATGAGCTAATGAGATTATAAGATCTGTATTGATCCATAATAGTAGTATCTCTGTAGGATGTTTGTGACTCCTCCTAAAGTATATGACACTCTAATGCAGTAGAACTGTATGACTCCTAAAGGACTTAAAAGTTGAAACAAAGGTGGCAAAAAAAGTTTCTTTGGTTAAGAACCCTTTGAATTTCTCTCAAACTGAACAAGGCTGTGGATGGCAATGGTGGGAGGAAGTAGCAGCTTCTGCTTTTTCCCTTCTATAAACTATACTGGTCCCAGGCAGTCAGGAAGAGCAACAGGCTTTTTGTGCTAAAGCTTTGAAAGCTATCAAACACCAGATAAGGATCTATCTCAGGTCTCCTCTCTCAGCCACCTCATGATATTGCAATCAATGTCATAAAGGACAGAAAGTATGCAGTCACAGCTGCTGCTTTGTTGTGAAAAGCTTTCATACAGCTTGATAATAATGACTCCATCCAAAGAGTTAGAAAACAAACAGAAAGAGTCCTTTGAATCTTTTGTCATTGTCAGCTGGAAAACAGTGTGCAAATATGATGATGAGAGCAAACAAATTACAAACAAGTATATGAAAATATTTAAACATCTTAAGGGGATATTATTAGAATAATGAGCTAATTTATTCTTTGCAATATCAATGGAATTATCACCACTGACATGCATTGTTTTCAGTAATCTACACGATCATTACTAGCATTCAATATTTTCTATATTATAAATAATATTACTGGTAAGAATTATCATTGTTAAGTTATAAGTCAAACTATTTTCTGTTATTAGTATTAACAATGAATACTTTGGGAGTGCTTATTAGATGTTATTTACTGTTTGTTCTGAGGGCCTGACATGTATTCATTATCAAGTCACAGGACCCCTAGGAAGTAGACACAGGTATTATTTGTTGCAGATGAAGGATTTAGTATTTCACTAGTTACACGAAACTGCAAATAGTCCATACCCTCACCTAAAGCAAAGTGGAGCCACAGTTTTGTCTGTAGAAATGGGTATAGGAAGAAGATGGTGGGCTGGGAAGGTGGCTCAGGTGTAGAATGCTTGCCTTGCATGCATGAGGCCCTGAGTTCAATTCCTCAGCACCACATAAGCAGAAAAAGCCAGAAGTGGCACTGTGGCTCAAGTGGTAGAGTGCTAGCCTTGAGCTGAAGAGCTGAGGGACAGCGCCCAGGCCCAGAGTTCAGGCCCCATGACCAGACCCTCCCTCCCCCCGGCAAAAATGGAAGAAGATGGTGAGTGTAATCTGGTAATGGTAATCTATTAATCATTTGTGATCTAGGTTATATATGAGACCCGTAAACTGAACTACAGTGACTAGTAGTGAAGGAAGAAGGGAGAACAGGACCAAATGGACATCGACAGTTCTGGGACCTAAGATTCTCCCATCCCCAAGTGTCCTATACACAATGTGCAGAACCATCTTTTCTGGCTGGCCATCTAAAGAGGCATTCTCAAACCCTTTGGATTTTTTGAATGTTTGTTTTCATTGTCTTTAAGTAGTTGTACAAAGGAGTAGCTATTCAACACAGCAGTTTATGACTTCAGTGCAGTCTTGATCAATTGCAACCCCTTACAACTTTCTCAACCACCCCTCCCTACCCACCCCCTTCCTTTACTTTTCTTAATTTTTTTAGAATATGTATCTTTTTTCAATTTAAAGGAGCAGTTTATGTATAAATGCATTTTGATCTGTGTCATCCCTTCAACAACTTCATCCCCGTTCGAACTATCCTTTCCCTTATTTTTCTTAATTTTGTTGTATATGCAATGAATTCTTGACTGCATTCTCCCCTTCCATTTGTGTACCCTTTTTCCCTTGCTTTCTTTATTGGGCTTTGACTTCATCTTTCTTTCTTTCTTCTTTTCTTTTTTTTCCATCATGGGGCTTGCACTCTGGCCTGGGTGCTGTCCCTGAGTTCTTCAGCTGAAGTCTAGTGCTCTACTACTTGAACCACAGCACCACTTCTGGTTTTCTAGTGGTTAGTTGGAGATAAGAGTCTCAGGGAATTTCCTGCTCGGGATGGCTTTGAACTGTGATGCTCAGATCTCAGCCACTGGAGTAGCTAGGATTACAAGCATGTGCCACTGGTGCCTGACTTGAGTTCATATTTCTAAAGAAATGTATTCATTACCTTATTTATGTAATTGTAACCCCTCTGTTTATCACCTTTACAATAAAATAAAGTAAAATTTTAAAAAAGAATTATACTATTTGAGCTTTCCATAGAATCTATTATACATCATTTAATTTATTTGTAACCATTCGCATACCACCCACTGTGTTTTCTTACAGATTTATAGGTACATTCTATCTACCATAAATGATCAAAAACATGCAACCTTTCTTTCTCTGGGTCTGGCTTACTTCACTTTAATATAGTTTTTTCCCATGTCTTCCCACTTCCTTATGAAGGATATAATATTCTTCATTTTGATAGGTGAGTACAATTCCATTGTGAACATTTACCACATTTTCTTGAGACCTATGTGGTAAGCACAGCCCTAGTAACTCTATAGACTCACCCATAACTGAGCCATTCTAAACAACCGAGAGATAGTGTAGAGAACAACTGTAAGATAAATGGGGACTAAATGGATCTGAATTAGTTGCATAAGAGACATCAGCAAGAAAACGGTATTCCTGTCATCTAACTGGCTTTATAGAAAGAATTTTTTAATGGGAACAGCAAAGATGGTTGTGTATTGTCTAGTGAGGAGAAAGACACCGAGTCTGTGGATCCTTATCCTAATGATCCTAACCCTGACATTCTGGGTTCTGTGACTTTTATTTTTGTTTATTTTTTTAAATTTTAATTTTAATTTTTTGTGAACATACTGTACAGAGGGGTTACAATTACATGGGCAGGATAATGTGTACATTTCTTATCAAGCATTGCAGCCTCCTCCTTTGTTTACCCTTGGTTCTGTGACTTTTAAAGTTACTCAGTAGAATCTAAGTAATCATAACAACAAGGTATGGTCTGGCCTTGTTAGGTGTGCTCATGTAAACCCTGGTGCTTTAGCTTCTAAAGCTCTTTCATCCAGGCTTCTCCTAGCTTTGTGAAACTGATGTCAGGTGGTATATATTGAATTCTGAGTGCTGAAAGCTGCATTTCCCACTCTTCCTTTTTCAGTTTTTAAAAGGCTCCATTTCACTCTCTCACTACTTATAGAGGGAATTTTTGCCTCCAATTTCTTCCTATTAGGCACTGGTAAACCTGTATTGCATTAAGAAATCTCCCCGTTTCTTTACCTCAACTTTGCATTCACCCAGGCAACATCATCATTCGTGTTTTCATCCCCTAGGGATGGAGACTTTCTCCACTCAGCAATCTCATAGGCAAAATCAATTGATCTGGACCTTATCCAAGTAGATATTGTATCAGATGCATGCAGCTTTGGAGTATTGTACCACATTATGATGTCAAATCCTAGCCACATAAACAGCCATAAACAACCAACTGTTGATATGATGTATCTTTCTTTGAGTGAGGAGGGCAGAGTGGTAGATATGATGAAGAGGAGGATGGGGAAAGAAAGAAAAGAGGTATTGTTATTTATTTATGAACAAAAGGAGTAGGATCTTTTCTTTTCATTTTTCAATTTTAACCTGGACTAACAGGAAGCTAAGAACCACACTGAGCAATTAATGGATCTCTGGGAAGTATTTGCTGTGCACCAACATTATACGGGGGCCTTTGACCTGAGCTAGTTCATCTGAGTCTCCTGACAAGACAAGGGAAAAATTTGTTCCCACTACAACCTTGTACACTGATCACTCCATCTCTGGCTGGATCGCTATGTCAGTGCCTCCAACATCAGTCACTTCCTGTGCCAGTGAGCATTTTAGAGATGACACAGTGGGAAAGTTCCATTCTCTGATATAGCACAATAAGATTGCTATAACTGGGATTAAAAAACATATTATGTGTAGTTCATACTTATGATAGTAGTAATGGTTAAGAGAACAGAATCTGGACTCAATCCAGTTATAGGACCTTAGGCAAGACATTTAACCCCTATCTCAGTTTGCACAAATATAAATTGGAGATGTCTATGATGCATAATTCATAAGGGTAATGTGAAGATTGAGTCAATGCATGTGAAGCACTTAAAGCAATGGCTGATCCATAATAAGCAGTTCAGAGCCTCTCCTATTATTAATATTATTAACACTATTATCTTTATTAATGATATGTCCTAGTTCCTAAGTCACTGAAACTTAACAAAGACACAGTAAGGTATGAATTTCTCACTAATTTATAAGGAATGATCACTCCTCACAGTAGCATTAATTGCAATTATATTTTTAACATGGATGAAACAATAGCAGTATCTGTAAGAACTCATAATTATGCCCCCTTTTCAGATGCATACTAAGCATCATATTAATTATTGTAATAGCAATATAATAACAATTATCACTGTTTCAAAATTATCTGTATTTCACAAGCAGCAATGAATAATACTTTTCTTATCCATTATTATGATAGATGCTGAAATAATGCAGTGATAACATTTACCATGTTATATAATCACAGTATACCATTTCCCAGAGTAGAAAAGACAACAACATTAGCCTTACCAAGATAGTGGTTACTATAGAGTTTTTGATTATTTTTTACTTTTAGTGCTGGAGATTGGATACAGAGCCTTATGCAGGCAGGCAAGTGCTCTTTTACTGAGATACTTCCCTAGCTCACTATGAATTTAAAAAATGATACAGTAGCAGCAACAATGCTTTACTTCAGTTGTCCTGATTGTGACAAAATGAAAACTGAACACTAGAGTTTCTTAACAGTATGCATAAGATTAATTCTATTTATCAGTCATTATTTACATTGTTATACTTACTTTATAGTTCATAGGCTCTATATAATAGTTAATACAATTATGGTCATTGATTATGATTGATGCCATCATTTAATTGTGACCTTAATTATAATAATTGACACAATAAAGTTTAAACAAAGCATATCACACACTTGAGATTTTAGATGCACCCCATCATGCCAGGCTTATTGGTCGAGATGGGAATCTCATTTTATTTTTCCTGGGTTGGCCTCAAGTCGTGATTCTTCTAAGTAGCTGTGATTGGATGCCACCATACTCATGCCTCAAAACGTTTTATCCATTAAAATTTAAGAAGGCCAACCAGAAAAAGATATTGCAACAATCCAGAAATGATATGAAGAGTGCTTATACTTCACCATCTTTGAGGATACAGAGAAGTAAGATTTTAGTAACTTTGGAAATATCAGGACATAATGTCTTATGGGAGGGGTAGGAGAAGGTCAGTGGGAAGGGAAAGGCAAAATTCAGAGATGACTCCCCCAATTTTTGGCTTAGATGCCTGTGAAGGAACATGGGAGGCAGGGCACTTTTGGCAGAGAAAAGAAACTCACTGCCAAGCATCCTGGATTTGTGGCTGCAGCAGAAAGGCTGATAGAGGGGTTACTGCAGTGCTGATTGCCTGTCTCCCGTAGCATATTTGCTGTCCCTGCCTTCACACTCACATCAGTGTGTCTAAGGAGAGCTACCAGCTAGTGGCCTTTCCCAGAGGGACTCATCAGGCCTCAGGAAAATAGTGGAGGAACTAGTTGTAATGCCTCCATGTGACTTCATCCCCAGAATATTACTGAGGCTTGTTCATTGATAAAGATCAAACAAATGATCTTGACAAAGCATTGCACAGATCCTGTAATGGGAGGGAAATAAATATGGTTGTCAACCCATTATTAAGCATAATGACTAGGTTGAAATGATATGAGGGACTTTATTTCAGTAGAACTTTCTCATTGACGAACAGTAGGGGGTAAAAATGTGAGAGGGAGGCATATAATCTAATTCATAAAAATGCAAAAAAGCTTTTAAAAACCCAAAGCAATAATCATTTATTGTATTTATACAGTCAGAGCAGTGAATCTTCTTTCTTTTGATGGATCCTCAAGCACAAATTAAATTAAGACATCAGTATTTTTCCCACATACTAAACTTTATTGAGAAAGAATTGATGAACAATTCTCTTCATATTTCTAGGTTTAAGGCAAATAGGCAAATATCTAGCAAGAAGGGTACAAGCTGTTCACTGCTTATGTGGAGGAATGTCCTATGGGAAGCAGACACAAGTCCACTGTGACAGGTATAAATAGAAAGAAAACAGTCTTTAGGTGTGAAGGGCATGAAGGAAATAGAAGGCATTCAACTCTCACATTAAGATATTAAGATCAAAATTATTATATATATATCCAATAAGTATAATATAGAATTAGTTCAAATGCTAAGATAGCATACATTTCTATTCCTTGATTATAATGGTAAGATTTGCATAGTCATCTCCAGATCCTTAATTCTATCTATCTATCTATCTATCTGTCTATCTATTATCTATCTATCTATCTATCTATCTATCTATCTATCTATCTATCTATCCATCTATCTATCTATTGTTAAGGGGAAAAGAGTCCACCACTGAGAGACAGCCCCTTGTAAAAAGATGACTTTATTGGAGAAGTGGATAGCTGACTGGCCAGGGACACAGTACAGACTCAGGAGCTGAAACTGTGACCCTTTATGGCCTACAAGCTAGGGTTTTTAGAGGCAATATCCACACGGTCAAGCCTGGCCAAACACAGGTGGCCAATTGGTTCACAACACGCATAATGGATTGCATAGTCATGTTAGGCCACATGCAGGTGGCCAATGGAGTTACAGTCTATCTTATACTAGTTGTTTAAACTATCCTATCATTTTGGTTTGAATTGGCACACGAATTTGGAGGGCAAAAGGTGGGGTTTACTGTAAGCAGGTAGTATTGTCAGTTGAACAAGATTACAACCTATCTACTTTATTGGTCAGTCTTTAACTGAACATTCAAGGGTGGGTTAGGTTGTTAAGGGGAGGGGGACTAGATACATTTTTTTCATTCCAGGAACTAGGCCAGTTGGAGCTAAGATGTGGCCCTGTGATTAAGGCTGTTTTTCTAGTTTGAACATTGTTTAAAGGTTTTCAGTCACCACCCTTCAAAAATGGAGTCTAAAACCCTAAAACAAAGGCAAAGTTCAAAATGGAATCATACCAGCTTGGGCCCATCTCAGGGTCCACTTCACTATCTATTCTGTTTGTGCCAGCTCTGGATGCACTCCCTTAGTTTTTTGCTTAAGGTTGACAATGTACTACTTGAGCCACAATTCCACTTCTGGCTTTTTGATTAATTGGATAGAAGAGTCTCACAGATTTTCTGCTCTGGCTGACTTTGAACCAACATCCTTATGCCTTAGTCTCTTTAGGATTACAGGTGTGAACTCCTGACATCCAGATGTTTAATTTTAAATAAATTGATAGGATGAGGTAAAAATTATTCCAAGGTTTAGACCTCACAAAGTACATGGATTGTTAATATTTCATTACATTGTAGACACTTCATATAACACACAGATAAATAATTGGCATGTGTTACTTGATGACTGGTAGTCTCATATTGATTACTATTTAGAGATAAAATATTAGTCAACTGTAAAGACCTACTCCTGGAAAGGCATAAATTATAGGGAACACATAGGATAATTTAGACATTGGTGTATAAATTTTAACATTTTACTAGCTCACAAGCTGAAAGGAGGAAAATGAAGAGGAGACAGAATATAGAGCACACAAAAATTAAGAGCCCAGGTTCTGAATGCTGGTGGCTCATGCTTGTAATACCAGTTACTAAGAAGGCTGAGATCTGAGGATCACAGCTTGAAGCCTGCCTTGTCAGATAATTCTGAGAGCTGCTTATTTCCAATTAGCCAGCATAAGCCAGAATATGGCTCAAATGGTAGAGTGCCAGCCTTGAGCAAAATTTAAACAACAATGTGAGGACCTAAATTCAAGCTGCAGTACTAGCATATATATATATATATATATATATATATATATATATATATATATATATATATATATATTTATATACGCACACGTATACATATATGTATACACACGTACACACATGCAACACAGGTTTTGGAGGGTGTATTCATTGTTACAACTTGAGCCTTCTCAAGCAACTCACCTAAGCTCTATTTTGTTTTCAGCTTAGTGAAATAAGAATAGTGTTTCTCCCTTTCTATAGATAGAAATAAGAAATATATGCAAACAACAAGGCACCTGACACAATTCCTAGCTGTTGGAAGTTAGCTACAGTGAATTCCTGTAGGTGCTGTTGTATTTTTTTGAGATGAGTCATTCAAATGGTGTGTGTGTGTGTGTGTGTGTGTGTGTGTGTGTGTTACCTAGTTCCTTGCTTTGAGAAAGATCTTAGCTATGTTCTCAACCTTTGGTTCTGTCATCTACAATGGTGCATATAGGTGAGGTGGATGTTCTGCAATTTCCTTCCCAGCAACAGTTGACCACTAACAAATCTTTAGCTTTAGAAATTAGGCAGGGAAACCTGTACTATGCAAAAACTTGGGCAGCTCGCCCTCTTGTGGTCATTTTATGAATTGCCCCCAATAATTGCCCTGTTAATTTACAAACAGAACGGATGATAAGATAGAATGGGATAACGTTGATTCGTTTTTCCCCACTTACCTGGCTTAATAAATCAATTTGTTAATCAAGAACACATGATTGATAAGCAACTTGTGGAAACATACCAGTTAATGTACTTAGATTGCAATACATACATATCTTCATTAAATTTTCTGGAGTGTGCATGTGCAAATTAGCCATTTTGTCTAATAGTTTCCACTTATTAGGGACAGAAAAATCTAAAATTAATGATACTGTACAGAAGTGTAAGTCTTAGTCTTCTCTCCACACTCTCATAAGGTAATTGTAATGTACATTAATTATCCTGCACTCAAAATTATTTTTCCCTTTGAAATAGTGTTTTAATTGTTAATACCACCTCTTGTCACAGGATTCATAAATGTATCGTGGCTCTTTCTTTTATACCAGACAGGTGCTTCCAGACTTATTCTTCTGGTTGTCTTGAGGAGAAAGAAGGAAGCATGTCTGCAAAGAGGCGAAATAGGCTGGTTGATAGGGTCCATCTAGGACACTTTGAGGGAGCCGGCACTAGTTTTCACTCCAAAGATCTCCCTGTGATAAAAGTGAATCACATGTATGCTGCTGTGGCCTTATATGCACTCTATATATACTTCTTGGTTTAAACCGTCATGTCAAGCTCCCTTAGCACACACTTGTTTTGAAGATGGCAGTGGAAGTGATTGAAATAGAGGCCTACTTTTTAAAAAGTAGCTTTCTTCATTCTGTTATAATTGTTTTCAAGAACCCAAATATTAAAGCATTTTTTCTGCCAGGGGAAAAACAAAGGAGGAGGCAACAGTGATTGATAAGTAAGACATGTACTCATTACCTTGCTCATGTAACTGTAACCCCTCTGTACAGTATTTTCACAATAAAAAACTTATTAAGAAAAGATTAAAGCACATAATAAGTTTGGGAGAGTTATAGATATCTAACTGAAGAAAACAGACATAAGAATATAAAGGAACACAATTGCTCATTTTAAATATCCAAATTTCTATCCATAAGACTAAAGAGTGAGCAGAAAAATTGGGAAGGTAGAAATAGTAGATATTTTTTATGTGGACAGGCATATCTGTCACTCTATTGAGCAATTACACAGCAGGGGTCAGGTATGCAGTCACTCCTATTTTCAATATGTTTGCTGTCTAACGAGCTCCATCAATTGCCCAACTTCACTACTGGGGACACACAATGTCTCCCTCAGTGCCTCTTTCCAGGCTAAGAGTCAGTGAGGCCCTTTATTAACTCATCAGTTGGCAAAGTCAGTCTACCTGGAAAAAACTTTTCTCAGAAACCTTGTATGTAGCCTCTGTGTAGCCAGCTGCCATTGCCGTTGTGAGCAGAATAGGACTTGGCAGCACCATGAGTTGGAGCTCTGTGCTGATGAGGTCAAGTTCACAGATTGGTTTCTTCTGTGGACTTTTCAGTTCAGCTTCATAACCAACCTGGCCACCACCTGCAACTTTGTCAGCTGTATCACAGGCTTATTCATTCTTCTATTTGCCAAATATGTATGGAGAATCAACACGAAAAAGGGTCTGAAAGTGTGATATGTTATTATTATAAGTGCTACATGACATCTAATGACACTTGCAAAATTAAGTTGTATGTGATCATGCAACTTTTCTTGCCTTTTTACGACCTCCTGACATCCCTCAGATTCTGCCTCTTAAACTTTGAGATGTTCAATTGCTTCATGCTGGCTTTACACCTGACCTTCTAGGCCTCTTATCTAGGTCTGTACTTCTTAGTTGTGTCACTCTTCTCAACGCTAAAAATAAATTCACCAAATCTTATTTCATTCATTCTTTGCCTGCAGTGGGGTTGTTAAGAATAGAAATCCTATCAAAATAAATCATACCACCTTGTTAGAATCTAGGAGTAGGCTGATGTCCCTTAGATATAAGACTCTATACAATACCTTAGCTCCTGGGAATATATTTCTAGTGGACAATATAGGTTTCAAGTGGGAAAATATTTGGCAACAGGCAGACCTCCACATATCCTGAGTATCATGGCCTTTGTCTATTTTACGGAAAATTAGCTTAGATGTCTTGAGAGATCTTTTTTTATTTATTTATTTATTTATTTTTTGGGTCTGGTCGTGGGGCCTGAACTCTGGGGCCTGGGCGCTGTCCCTCAGCTCTTCAGCTCAAGGCTAGCACTCTACCACTTGAACCACAGCGCCACTTCCGGCTTTTTGCTTATGTGGTGCTGAGGAATCGAACCCAGGTCCTCGAGCATGCAAGGCAAGTGCTGTACCACTGAGCCACCTTCCCAGCCCTTGAGAGATCTTATGGTGTAACCATGTACTATGAAAACTAAGAGACAGAACAAAGGGGATCAAAGTTATAAATTATTTTCTCCTTTGTTGAATTTTGTTGTCTGACTGACTACCTTATAACTTAGTACTGCCACTCTGATTTGCAAAGCAGGGGGGCAAAGGAACCATATGTATATTGTAATCAGGTGCATGTGGCTCAGGTATTACTCAAGCCATCTGAAATGGCAGATAAATGTCATAAAGTGCTGTTAATCCTGATTGTTGGGACTTTGTAGCAATTGGTTTGATTCTCTTAAATACCAAATATTTTCTCATTACTTATGAGCCAAATTACCACTTGCAGATTATAAAGATACAGACTATGCAACAGATCAATTAGAGGAGGTAACTAAAATAAATTTGAGGAACACAAGAAACATAATGCCCAAAATTCCAAAGTTTGTTTCTTATTTTTGTTTATTTGTTTTGAGATACAGTCTTTCCATATAGCTTAGGCTGGTTTTGAACTCATGATCCTTCAGTCTCCTGAGTGATGTCAATTTTTTTTTGCTCTTGAGTAGTTATTTTGCCAAGTTGAATTTGTTAACTCAGAAACAATTACTGCGGGCCACTGGTGGCTCATGCCTGTAATCCTAACTACTCAGGAGGCTGAGATCTGAGGATCGTGGTTCAAGCCAGCCTGGGAAGGAAAGTCTGTGAGACTCATATCTCCAATTAATCACCAGAAAACAAGAAGTGGAGCTATGGCTCAAAGTGGCAGAGTATTAGCCTTGAGTGAAAAACCTCAGGGACATCCATAGGTCCTGAATTGAAGCCCCATGACTGAAGTTGGCTGGAATGGTGGGTCACATCTGTAATCCTAGCTATTTAAGAAGCTGAGATCTGAGGATCATGCTTTAAAGCCAGCCTAGGCTGATAATTCTGTGAGATTCTTAACAATTAACAATCTCCACAACCAGAAGTGGATCTATGACTCAAGTAGTAGAACACCAGCTTTGAACATAAAAATAAATGAGAATGCAAGCTCCAGTACTGGCACTAAAAAACAAACAAAAACATTACTGTGTATCTTAGGGTTTGGAAAGGAAAATATTGAAATATGAGTCACTATTTTACTTTCTTAATGTTTGTTTTGTGTTTGCTAACCAACTTTAAAATAAAACCAGTAGAAAATATATTCTCTTAAAAAAGTAATATCCCTGTCCCTCAAGTGAATGCTTGCATGGACTAGTATTTCAGATCATTCCAAAAAAACAATTATATACAATTCTTGTCAAGATTTTAAAACAATAATATCACAGGTAGAAACACAATTAATATGGAGTGAATTTAAAGATTCCTAAGCAGTAGCTGGTAATCAGCACATATTTAGTTCAGTCTATTGAACCTCGTGTGGACAGTAAACATTGCTCATCAAAATTCATAGTGATAAATCTGGTGGGAGATGTGCTTCAAGTTATAGCACTCCAGCCAAGCAAGCGAGCCCAGCACAAGGCCCTGAGTGTAAACCTAGATACCAGTAAAAAAAAAAGAAAACACAGCGATGAATCTGGTACCATTGAATCCTCAAAGAAGATTAAAATACTCTCCAGTACAAACTTAATGAGAGTTGTTTATCTAGTATTTACTTCTAGTAAATATCTCTTATATGATATGAAAAGATAAAGCAGCTTATGTTAATAGCCCATATGCAGCAAGACAGTAAAAACACTGACAAGGGATGAGAAAGTACTCTAGGGCTGGATCTCAGTGTTAGAGACCTAGCTTAACATGTCACAGGCTCTAGGCTTGCTTCTTAGACTGTAAAAAACACTAATATTAATTAATAAAATATAAAAGCATAGAGATGAAATATGTTCTTGGGCCATAGACTCCTTTGAAGATCAGAGGAAGATCAAAGTCTCCCTTAAGAAATATGTCTAGAAAATAAACACATTGTTTTGCCAGCACCCTTTGCCTGGGTGTCCTTGAACCCCAGTTAAATAACTCTTATTATAAAGAAATGAATCATTATTACAGTTGAGCTTTGCCTTTAGCTCTGAGCTTCCTGTCAACTGAGGTTAAAGATTAAATGCACTGGGTTACAAAGTTCTTAACATCTGCAAAAAGGAAACAGATCATTCCACAAAATTATGAGCAAAACATATAATTCTAAAATGACAGTGTTTATGCATTTTATGAATTAGTTATAATAAAGGATAAAGAAGGTAGCAAAATTTGATGAAATTCTTTAAAAATAATCTCTCAGAAGTAGAATGTCTATGCTAATTCCATTGATTAGCTTATTGAATTAGCCACACTATCTCATTTTTAGCCCTCTGGAAAATAGGGAATGTACTTTATATATCATTTTGGAGGAAGGAGGGTGCTGGTATAGAGGCTTGCATTCAAGGCCTCACATCATATTAATATTCTTGCTCACTGATGGTGCTCTACAACTTGAGCCATGTTTCTAGTCCAGAATTTTGCTGGTTAATTTGAGATAGTGTCTCACAGACTTTTCGCCTATCTTCTTTGTGAACTAAGATCCTCCAAGTCTGTCTCCCAAGTATAAGGGATTATAGATATGAGTGAGTGGTACCTGGCATTGTGTCATTCTTTAATGATAAATTTACCCACCTAATATTATTTGATTAATGTTGACATTAATATCTTATATTCTTTATATTCTTATGAGCAAACATCAGCTAAAAAGTGTCGGAGGCTTTGGAGTATGAAAAGAAATCAATTGTAATTAAATATCTGCTATTAATAGAAGGTCATATCATGGGAAAATGGCATTGTGTATGATAGCAAGTAATTTCTTTAGGTGCCCACTGTTCCAACCCCAGCATTACTCTCTCCAAGGCAAATCAATAACCCAGTGGCTATTGTCACAATTATAGGTCTCAGCAGTACAGATAGGAGTTAAGAAGATAGTCTCTGGGATCAGAGCTTAACTGTCCATCATTTATTAGTTGTGTTACTTTGGGTCAGGTCATTAATTTCTCTGAGTCTCAGTGTCCTCACCTATAAAATAAGAATAAGAGAAATAATTTCAGGCTTGCTTCTAGGCTGTGCAAAGTTCCCTTGCAAATATTTATTTTGAGGGAATCTTGCCAAATACTCAGTTTGAGTCTTCACAAACCAACCTGTCAGTGTCATCTCAGCAATTCTATTTCATATGATCCTACAAAGTAAATACTGCCTGGCTATCAGGAGCAATTCACTTGTTTGGCTAATTGGCTGGAAGTAGAACCAGGCTGTGGGCTCTGAGGACAACCCTATAGCCATCAGTGCTAGAGTTCCTTGTAGGTTCTTGTCTACCTCAATCTAGAGGATTGGAAAACTCTTCAAGGCACAGTGCTATAATGAGATGTCTGTTTACTAAAGTATAAGTAATCTAATGGACTATCCAATATGCTCCTTGGGAAGATCAAATTAAGTAATCTGTCTAAAACAGTTGAATCAGTACCTGCCTCATAGAAAGTCCTCAGAACATAATGGCAATGAAATATCCTTAACCATCCTCATGAACGATGTTCACTGCATCTCATGCCATGTCTGGTTTTCTTGCAGTGGATGGCTGTATTGACTGGTCAGTGGATCTCAAGACATACATGGCTTTGGCAGGAGAACCAGTCAGAGTGAAATGTGCCCTTTTCTACAGTTACATCCGCACCAACTACAGCATGGCCCAGAGTACTGGGCTCAGACTTATGTGGTACAAAAACAAAGGTGATTTGGAGGAGCCCATCATCTTCTCAGAGGTCAGGATGAGCAAAGAGGAAGACTCAATATGGTTTCACTCAGCTGAGGCCCAAGACAGTGGATTCTACACTTGTGTTTTAAGGTGAGTGTTGTGGGAAAATATTGCCCAGTGCCTTGGATAGTAGCCTTTTGCTTTTGATAGGTATTTGCTTCGCATTATACCCAAGAAACTTTGCTTTTTTAAGACTATTTTAAGTAGTTGTACAAAGGGGTTTCAATTCAAGATGCCAGATCATGAGGACAATGCATCTTGCCCAATGTCACCTCTCTCATCATCCTTTCCTATCTCTCCCAACCCCATCCATCCCAGTAATTTACCTAGGTTAATATTCACATCTATACATTTAATGGTATGACTTTGTCTGCCCACCCTTCCTCTCTCCATTTGTCTGCCCCACTACCTTTGACCTCACCCTTCCAACGACACATGTTTCAGCTTCCTGGTATTCATTTTGGCCACAGATAGTGTTTGAAAGGTTGCAGCACATGAGAGCTTCAGTAAATTTGATTCTAATTATCATTTGGAGCTACATAGCAGATTCTTATCAGATTGTCATAAAGTAGGATTCCCATGTACTATGTGTGCTTATTTAATTTAGAAAATTTTGTGACTCATTTCTTTTCCAACTCCACCTCTGCCCCAGGGTCCTATATTAACGATTCTTTTTATTTTCCCATTGAGCTAGTTGGCTCAATGATCTTGATATTTAGCCATGAAAATGACCTCAAGAATCCTTAAAGTCAAGCTTTTGCCTTTTTTTCTTCACTGTTTCTTTGTAAAGGTGATATACAGAGGGGTTACAGTTACATAAGTAAGGTAATAAGTACATTTCTTGTCAAACTTGTTACCCTTTCCTTATTTTTCTCCTACTTTCCCTCTCCTTGCCCTACCCATAAGTTGTACAGATCATTTCCAACACATTGCCTTGTGTATATCGCTATTGCATTGATTCCTCCTTGTCCTTTGTCTCACCATTCTGTTGTTGCCTTTCCCTTCCCCAATTCAAATAAACGTATATGCAATACTAGGGTACCAAAATCAGATGCTGATGTAGCCAAAAGGGAAAGCTACTGCACTGTTGGTGGGATTGTAAACTTGTTCAACCACTCTGGAAAGTAGTATGGAGGCTCCTCCCCTATAACCCAGCAATCGCACTTTTGGGCATTTATTCAAATGATCACAAACAAGGCCATACTAAAGCCACCAGCATAGCATTATTTGCCTTTCTTGGTGGCAAAAAAACCCTTCAGATGCTTCTGGAGGATTTCTTAGCAAATGAGCTACTGGTAACAGTCTTTGTAGAATTTTGAATGAGAATTTGACTCCACTGTAAATGAATATTGAGCATAGAACTCTCTAAATACCATCATCCTGAATTTGTGGGTAGTATACTGGGAAGATAATCAGACATAATTCTTGCTTAGAGGAAGTTTACAGCAGAAAGCAAGCTGTTTTGTCTTTAGAGATTCTACAATATTCTCTTCCTCCCTCCCTCTTTCATTGCAGTGCTAGGATTTAGGATCTCTTATCTCAGAGGCTGCATTAGGTATTAGGTAGCTGCGATGACATTTAAGTCACCTTTCATTTCTGCCATTTTGAAAGTCTCTGACCTTACTCACCAGGGAGCTGCACTCTACTATTTGATTTTAACTTCTTGGAAATACAGAACCTTCTTATTCTTGTCTCCTGTGGACTTTGACACCAAAGCTATGCAACTTCTTCATCAAAAGCCCTTGGAACTCTTTGGCAAGTACTCATTGTTCTAAAGGCCAGAAGAACAAGGTGGTGTCTAAACAGAGGACTTTCTTAAAAATCACTTTTGTGTACATGTAGAGGGGGTGTGAGTAGAACAAATGGTGAGTTTAGTTTCTGTCCAAGGTAGGCAAAATCCACAGGATGTTGGCCAAAGCAATCATTTTTATCACATCCTCAGTGATAAATAGGCTCGTCAGCAGCTTTTGGAAAAATATAGAAGTAGATGTAACTCACCTTTAGTGACCAATAATTTTCCAGGATGTTTTCATTCTTTTCTTCTAATCTTCTCCTTTAAAATGTATTTTCTACTTTTGTTTCCTTGTTACTTTTAGGCATTTTCATACCCATATCACCTGTAGTTGATTATTGCAGCTTTGGGCACGATAAGATTCTTCATAATGCAAGTCCACCTCCACTTCTATACACACCGGCACAGAACTGCTTTTTCATTTCTTTTTTAATGTTCATTCTTCCACAAAGTTTTTAAGATAATTTTATGAAATGTAAGCAACCACAGATACAAAAGGAACTGTTCAGATTCTAATGAGAAACACAAAATAAGTTGAATTGAATCCTGTACTTTGTAATTATCTATTATTGTTTTTATTCCATGTATTTTTCCATTATGCATTCTAATATTTGAATTCTTTTTTACTTGTATATTAATAAGTGAGAATGGTTTGAAACTCTCATTTTTTCCCCTAAGAATAAATTTTGTACTTCATTTTATTGTAGGTATAACATTTTTACTTTATAGAGACAATGAAAAAGAAGAAAATAAAACATGATGGACATTTAAAAGCCAGAGAAACCATTCTGGTTGTACATTATACAGGTCTGGCTTAATCCCAATCCTCACTACCACCTGCCTCTCAAAAATATATATTTTTGGGGCTGGGAAGGTGGCTTAGTGGTAGAGTGCTTGCCTTGCATGCATGAGGCCCTGAGTTTGATTCCTCAGCACCACATAAGCAAAAAGAAAAAAGCCAGAAGTGGCACTGTGGCTCAAGTGGTAGAGTGCTAGCCTTGAGCTGAAGAGCTGAGGGACAGTGCCCAGGCCCAGAGTTTAGGCCCACGACTGGACCCAGATTTGTGTTTGGTTTCTTTGTTGTTTTCAGAAGTTTAAAGTTTATTTTAAAGTTTTAGCCCATTATACAAAGGTTCTAAGCTTATAATACATTAAAGAACTAATTATTGCTTAATGGCTTGGCCCTACTTGTATGTTCAATGTTGCTAACCTCTCTTTTCTCTTCCCCTGTAATCCATTCATCTACACCTGGCAATGACAACCACTTATATACTCATTATAGGCATTTTTATATTCTATTAATTATACAAATATATTTATAGAGATTCTCTTCTTATTATCTTACAAAGTAAAAGGAAGATTATATTTTTCTGAGTTTTCTTTTCTTAATAAAAAACATATAGTGGAAATACTTCCTAGTCATTTGATAATTTGCTCATTCTACTGATAACTTGGTTCACATTTTTGGCGCTTTGATTTAATAATTCATTTTCCTATTGAAGAACATATACTTTGTCCTTAAAGTGTATTGTTAGTCCTGAGTCCTGAATTTAGGACTTGGGTGCTGTTTCTGAGCTTTCTGGCTCAAGTCTAGTGTTCTACTGCTTGAACCACAGCTTCACTTCTGGCTTTTTCGTGGTTCATTGGAGATAAAAGTATCAGATACATTCTTAGGCTGGCTTTGAATTGTAATCCTAGTATCTCAGCCTTCTGAGTAGATAGATTTACAAGCATGAGCCACTAACTGGTGCCCAGGTAAAAATCTCCTATTTATTTTTAAATAAATGTCCAACTTTTAGGACAGTTTTAGATTACCAGAATTGTTGCAAAGTCCTTAACTTCCTTACATGTCTTCAGTTTCTCCTTAATATTCCATTTCTATTTCAAGACTGTATCTGGTATATAACGTATCATTTACTTGTAATGTGTCCTTAAGCTCTTTTTCAACTGTGCTACTTCCTCAGTCTTTCTTGCTTTTGATAACCTTGAACATCTGAGGTGTACTGGTCAGATGGGTTGTATAATGTGCCTCAATTGAGATTTGTTTACTATTTTTCTTGTGGTTAAACTGGGAGAATATGTTTGGGGGAGGAAGACCATAGACATAAAATACCATTCTCCTCATATCATATCAAAGGTACAAAGAGTCAGTATAACTTACTGACGCTGATATTGACCTTGATTACCTGACTTGAGGTAGTGTTTGTCATTCTTCACTGTAAAGTTGCTCCCTTCTCCCCCTTCTTTCTACCGTGTAGTCTTTGGATAAAAGTCATTATTCACAATCCCCACTGAGGAGTAGGAGAGTTATATTCTACCTTTCTCAGAAGAGGATACCTACATAAATTATTTCTATTTTTCTTCATGGAAGATTTAGCTATTCTCCCCTACTTATTTATCTATTTATTCTATCATTTATTTCTACCAGTATGGATGCATGGATATTTGTATTATGCAGTACAATTCTACTACATTTTGTTTCTCAAATTCTCTCACACTTGCTTACTGGGAGTTCTTTCAACTTGTTCAATTGTTACTTTGAAATAACTTCATCATTATGTGGATTGTTTTACTTTGTTAAGCATATCTATATATTATTGAAAAATATTCTAGATTTATCTTATGTAATTCTTGCCTCAAATAAAAATCAAATGATTTTTCTTAGAACCCTAATTCTTTTTAGGAAACAATGATATTAGACATCAACATTGGGATGTTACTTGAGAGTTACTGCTTCTGCTAGGTCCTCTCAGCTAAAACTCTACTTGCTTTTAAACAAAGCCTTGTACTGTTTCATGCACAAAAGCCACAGATGGTGAAGGAATACTCAGGATAGTGGAATTTCCTAGTGTTTCTAAAGTTTCTTCCTATAATTGATCCTTTTTCTGCCCATCAGGCTGACCTTCATATATGTTTTAGATATCATCCAAATCAGTGGTTCTCACCTCACACATCAATCAATAGAAGAGAAATAGATGACATTCCACTGAGCAAAGGCTTAGATTTTTTAAAAAAGAGGGTTTTCACTGGGGTATTTCCATAGGTGCATGTAATGTACTTTGATCAAATTCACCTCTGCATTTATCCTTTCTTTCTCTCCCCGTCTTTATTTTTTGGCAATGTTGGGCTCTGAACTCAGGACCTTTGAGCTTTTAAGATCAACTGATAAGATTATCATATACATATACTAATTATTTCAAATAAGGAAAACCATGGGACCTAAATTTCTTTGGGACTGGCTTATTTCACTTAATATGATTTTTTTCCAAGTCTTTCCATTTCCTAACAAATGAGGCGCTGTCATTCTTTCTGATGGAGGCACAGAATTCAGTTGTATATATATATATATATATATATAGAACCACATTTTCTTGATCCACTCATCTACTGAGAGGCATCTGGGTTGGTTTCATATCTTAGCTATGGTGAATAATGCTGTAATAAACATTGTTGTACTGGTAGCTTTACTATTGCCTTGTTTGTTTTCATTTGGGTAAATGCCCAAAAGTGGGGTTGCTGGGTCATAGGGGAGCTCTATGTGGAGTCTTTTGAGGAACCCCCATACTGCTTTCCAAAGTGGTTGAACAAGTTTACATTCCCACCAACAATGAAGTAAGGTTCCCTTTTGGCCCCATCCCCTCCAGCATCTGTTGTTATTAATTTCTTGATTCTAGCCATTCTAACTGGGGTGAGGTGGAATCTCAATGCTGTTTTAATTTGCATTTCTCTTATGGTCATAGAATTTGAGCATTTCTTCATGTTTCTATTGTCCATTCTTATTTCCTATTCAGAGAAGTGTCTCTTGAAGTCTTTAGCTCACTTGTTGTTGTGGTGGTTGTTTCTTTGAGGATCAGAAAACCTATTATAATAACAATTTTATCTTCATCACTTACCCAAACTGCCATTTTCAATCTTCAATTTCCCCTACAATGTTAAATCCAGTGTCCAGGTCAACTTCAGCCCTCCTATTATGTGACCTATCAATGCAGTTGACATAGCAGGCCACTCTCTTTTTTATGATGATACATGCTTTATCTGAGCTCCAGATAATCACTTGCTAATAGAGTTTCCACATTGTATCAGTCATTTCTTAAATTCCCCTCCTGACCTCTTAGAGGATCCTAGAGATATAAGCCCAACATCACCATACCTTCTGACTTTGTGAAAAAGATCATGAAATCTGAATGTTTCAGGTTTCCAAATTTTTAAATAGTATTAAGATTCACCAGTGGACTGTTTGCAAACTGATTCTGATCCTATCATTAGCCTAAAGAGTGATGATAGAGTAATCATGGAGATGGAGAAAGTTTTATGTGGATAAAAGTGGAACCAAAGAATGTCTATTCCTGTGGCAGTGTCCTATATTAATTTGGACTGCCTTCCATTCTGCACTTGAACACTCAGCACTAAGTCCAAATGTGGCACCTGATAGTATCTCATCTTAATCCCTTCTGTAGGTATCAGAATCTCCAAGGAATATACATTGCTCAGCACAGAAATTAATACTGTTAGCCAGAGTATATTTAAATATTTATATTTTATCAGGCAGATTCTATTGCTACAGATTGGTGCTTCTTTTCTACTTACTTTCCAGTGAGGGAGGAAAGAGCATAAGTAACATTGTTGTGAAGTTTTTAACATTGCTACTAGTACTGAATCATACATATTAAGGGTATGCTATCTGGAGCTGGAAATTGAATTCCATATTTATTGCTGACCAGTTGTGTGACTTAGAATATTTTATATGACTATTCAGGATCAACCAACGACTCATAGCTTGCAAACTACAAACTATTCGTTTTGACTCCAGCATTGACCTAGGGAATGATAGAATCTTATGGCTGTGTGCCTTGCTATCCTCACATTGAAAATGAAGACTCATTTAATTATGTATATGCATGTAAGCATGAATTAAAGTGCCAACTCTCTCAGAGCTTATATTCTAGATTGAAGGAGGCACAAATACACTTGTAAGAAAATCATCTATAAAACTGCACTCAGTATCACTAAGGGTGAGTGTAACAAAGGGATGCCATGTTGCAGAAGCAAGTTGGAGGTTGTATGTAGAATGTTCCAGTCAAGAGCAATAGAAAATAGAAAGGTTATGAAATGGAAGCAGGTTTGCTATATTCAAGAAAACCAAAGAAGGTCCATCTTGATGCAGCCTTGTGAACCCAGTAGAAACAGTAATAGATGAGCTAGACAGGGAGGCAGAGTTCAGACCTCTGACCTCTGAATAAGCTTATTTTTATTAGTAATCTGAGGCAAGTAGTGAATGTTTTTGTTTTTTCTAAACGAGAAACATGAATAAATTTCTATTTTTAAAAGATCACTTTGGTTGCCTTGTTAAGAATGGATTGTAGGGAGACAAGCATAGAGGCCAAATTAACAAACAGATGTAATAGTTACAATGTATGATGGTGATTGGAACTGAGGTGACAGCTATGGAAATATGAAGATGATGGAATTTACATATGTATTGGAGGATGAGCCGACAGACATATGGATGCATTATATGAGGGAAATAGTTAAACAAGAGATGACTCCTCCTTTGCTTTTGACTTAAGGCACAAAGAGTGAAGACTTGAAAAGAGAGGAGTTAGTGCCTGTCTCATTGTTGACAAGCATGTGGTGCCAATGTTCATATAGAGTGAGTTTTCCACACCATATTTTCCTTTTATCCTTTTGTTACCACCACCACCTTAACTGCTGTGACGTTTAAGCCTTTTTGAGAGATATTATGTTCATCTTCATAATAATCACATGAGATAGTTCATATTATTGAGGATAAAAACTGGTATTCGTAGAAGTCAAAGAATCTGTCTAAGACACATGGCTAGTTAAATGTTGGAGGTAGACATGAGCAAGTCCGTCAGATGCCATAGTTCTAACCATAATCAATTTGTTCTACTGTCTTCTCATTCATTAGCTACCCTTCCTGTTCTATATAGAAGTATGAATTTACAAGAAATGAGGCATGGTTAGTTATGTTAATTCATGCCTGTATAATGTGCTGTCATTCTTTTCTCAGTCTCTTCAGTGTACTGTATAATGATAATGACAGAATTCTACTGATTAAAGATGAACAGCAAAAGATAGTGAAATGGATATTCTAAGTTAATGAAAAGTGAGGATCAAGTTAAAATAGGAATTTCAGAGATAGGACCAGACCACTTGATAGGAAATGGACTCATTACCTTGCTCATGTAACTGTAACCACCCTGTATAGTATCTTTACAATAAAATATATATATTAAAAAAACTTTGTAACTGATTGTTCTATTGAAGTACTTAGAAGTTTCTTTCCGTCAAAGAAGAGAGAAGTAGGAACTCTGTAGGAGGTATATCCTTAAGTAGATATTTCTTTTAGTCCTTTTACTCTGGTTCACAAATATTCAGCTCTCAGATATCACTTTAAACAAATAATTATTGAGAACCTTCTATGTAAAGCTACTACAAAAAGCAAAAGTGAATGACTAGGCTCTTGATTTCTAACAGATCAAAAGAAGAATTAGGACATATTTACAATTATAATCAAAGAAACATAAGTAAAAGGACAAGATCTAATGTAGTTCAGCATAGAAATGTACATAGTTCAAAAGGAAACATTTCTAAAATTATCATTAATCTATAATTACTTGAGTATTTATTACTTCCCATGGCAGGGAATGGGAAAACCATTTTAGCTCACCTCATAGAACACTTAAAAATGATTTTTACCCAGTGTTTTCATTCTCATTATGACACATGCTGTATCTGCCCAGAAAATATCTCCTGTCATCCCTCACACTCGTTCCCATCTAAAAACTCTGCCTGTAAAATTTCTCTTGCACATTTTCTCTCTTTTTTGCTTTCTCATCCTCTATCACTTGTTTCTTTAGTCTTGTAAGTAGCTCTTATTCCCACTTTCTGATTTAATTTGACTAAACTAGTATTGCTCCTCACAATCCATCAGCAATTTTTGTCTATTACTCTTATTTTTATGATAATTACCCAGAAATGATTTGCTGGCTGTACCATGATTCTCATATTTAGAGAGACTCCAAAGAACAAAAAAAGAGGATATGTGTGTAGGACAAGAAGATGGGGAAAGCCTCAAATAGTGACATTTTTTATTTTATCACACATGATAGGAGGTAATATATGCTTTAAGAAAGACAGAGATGTTCGAAGTGGAGCTTTGGCTCAAGTGGTAGAGTATCAGTCTTGAGTGAAAAGGTTTACAAACAATGCTCAGGCCCTGAGTTCAAGCCCTACTACCACTACAAAAAAAGGAAAGAAAGAGGTAATGAAAGAGAAAGGAAGAAAGAAAGGAAGGAAGGAAGAAAAAAAGAAAAAGAAAGAAAGAAAGAGAAAGGAGGGAAGGAAGGAAGGAAGGAAGAAAGAAAAGAAGGAAAAAAAGAAAAGAGAGAAAGAAGGAAGCTAGGTGGGTACAGTGGCTGAAGCTTGAAATTCTAAATCCTTGAAAGGCAGAAATAGGAGTATTGATGTCCAGGCTGGCCAAGGCATAAAGCAAGACACTAACTCACAGATGACTAACATGAAAAGGGCAGGGAATGACTCAATTGGTAGAGCACTTCCTATTAAGTATATAAGCACCTGTGTCCTACCACCAACACCACCAAAAATAGGTGAAGTGTGTATGATATATATATATATATATATTTCATATACATACACACACATAGTGTCCTTCCTGGTACAACCAACCTTCCTTTCCAATGCCCCTTTCTGGACTCCTACTTCTATCCCAAACTAAAAGGGTTTGTTTCAGTTGGTCCCTATTTGAATGGGGTCCTCTGTTCAGTTTCCTGATCCTTTCTTTCACTTACCTTATTTCTCAAACACATTTCCACAGTTATTTCAAAGTGTATCATACCTTAGAAATCCACATTCAATCTTCTACTGTGGCTCACTTTTAGACGCCTTGTCTAACATCCAAGTGCAGGTAGGATTCCCCTCCCTTGCTTTCCCACATTCTACATACAATGGTATTGTCCCTACTTATCTGTTTCCCAGGGGAACAAAGCCTTTTCACAATTCAGCCCAGCAAATAAATTCATATTTTGTTTTCTAATTTTTTGTGAAGATTTCATTCATTTTCTTTTATAAAACACAAGTATATAAAGCAATAGAGGCCTCTGTCACCTGGGCTGTATTCTTTGCCACACCACCCTATACTCTGGTACTTTACTGCCTCTCATCCAGACTCTAAATCTACTTCCCCAAATTAATCCTCAATTTGGCAAACATTTTCCCAGATATTTCCTGTATGGAAACACAAATTTACAAATATACTTGTGTGTATGTGTGTTTGTGTGTGTGTGTGTGTGTGTGTATATATATATATATATGTATATATATATATATATATACATATGTATATAATTGTGTGTATATGTAAATATATATATATATAATTTTATTTTAAAGGTATTTTGTCTTAAAATCCAAGTGAACTTGTCATATGACAAATGACCATTTCATATGCTATAGTGATAGAGCAACCACAACTCTAATATAGTTTGCAAGATGCTGATTTTCATGTATTTCTTGTACCCTCCACCCTTCTACTGTCTCCTCCAGCTCAGGTTTCTCTGATGTTCAGTGTTCCCTCTGTCAACCATGCAACTCCTTTACTTCCTACTCTTCACAGCCAGGCCCTAGAAGAAGAGCGCCCCCTGGGGGCCCCACTTCCTCACTTATCGCTCCTCAGTCCTGGCCCTTTGGCTTCTACCCTGTCATTGCTCTGAATTTGCTTGAAGAGCCTAAGTAAATGCTAGAACCACTCACTGACTTTACTTTCCTGCCACACAGGGCCCCTCAGCCTTTGAGACCTTCTCAATTTTTTTGTGCCAGTCCTGGGACTTGAACTCAAGACATGGGCACTGTCCCTGAGTTGCTTTTTGCTCAAGGCTGGTACTTGACCACTCAGCTCCATTTCTGGCTTTTTATTTTCTGAGTAGTTTAGAGATAAGAGTCTCACACTGTAGAGGTATTCCTCAAGTGGTAGAGCACTAATCTTGAGCAAAAATGCTCAGGGACAGTGCCTCAGACCTGAGTTGAAGTCCCAGGACTACTAGCACACACACACACACACACACACACACACACACACACACACACACACACACACACTATCTTTAACTGGGAATCAGTGGCTTAGACCTGTAATCCTAGCTACTTAGGAAGCTGAGATCTGAGAATCATGGTTTGATGCCAGCCTAGGCAGGAAAGTCCATGAGACTCTTACCTCCAATTAACCACCAGAAAACCAAAAGTGGAGCTGTGGCTCAAAGTGGTAACATGCTACCCTTGTGCAAAAAAGCTCAGGGATAGCACTCAGGCCCTGAGTTCAAGCCCCCTGACTGACAAAGAAAAAAAATCTCATGGACTTTCCTGCCTCCCCCAACTGGCTTTGAATTTCAAACCTCAGATCTCAGCCTCCACTAGTGCCAGCTGACCGTCTCTTGATTCTTGACTATTTCAGATTTAAGTCCCTTATTTCCTTCGTGGCTCCTAGTGTGGGGGGATGATCTCGTCCTCAAGTGGGCATGTGGAAATATCTGGAGACATTTTTGGGTGTCACTAACTGAGGAAGTGGGGAGTGAGCAGCACTGGCATCTACTGAGTAGAGTGTTGACATTGTGCTCAACATCCTGCAGTGCTCAGACAGCCCCCGACCCGCTGCAGCAAAGAAATCTCCAACACCTCAGGTCAAGTGTACCGAGGTTCAGAAATCCTGTCCTACAGGGGGACATACAGGCCCAATGACATGGCTGGAAAATGCAGGCTGGGGTTCTCACCCTCCCCCAAATCCTTATGGTAGTTTATCCACATTCAGGTGCTGTCATCCTCTGTTCACAGCCTCTGGCAGCACTTGCTTAGAGACGGTCTGCCATGTTCACATGGGTTAAGCATAAGCCTAGGGTTGCCCCAGACCTGTTTTGGTTCTTATGATAATCTCCACCTTCAAAAAATGAGCCAGCCACCAGTTCATTCTTGGGGATTCTTGGGATGTAGAAGTCCCCATGGCTTGCCTAATTGATGCAACTCCCAGTCATTTCCAACATATTGACTGACTGTTGTTTAAAATTGTTCTTCCGGTCCCAATCTGGTTCACTTGAACATAACAGACTTGCAATAAGTGAAAATATCTGTGTCACCATCATCCTCCACCATCCTCCACCATCCTCCAGCTCTCCGGAGTCACTGCAGTGACTTCTTACTTCTCTATATTTGTCTGCACTCTAAGACTGCATACTGATACCCTCTAAAAGACATCTTCTGTAAGATACCCAATTTTGCTTCTCCACAGCCAGAGCCAGGCCTCTGTGGCCAATGTTTTTGGCTGACTGTGGCACGAAGTCCAAGTGATCCCCTGCCTTGCCCTTCAGATTCTCAACCCTGTGGATAAGTCTGGCTCAGAATGGGTGCAGTAACTGCTCCTGTACAGATCACCTAAGGCCCATGTGTAGGATGGTGGGATTTTGTATACCAGCCATTAGTGTTCACGTGACAGCAGTGTGGGGAGATGGACACTAGTACTGCTCCACAGAAGCTGTAGTAGTCACGCATTGTTGAATGCTAATAATCTAGAACACAGAGGGAGTCTTCAAAACATGTCTCCACCCATTTACATCTTCCCCATGGAGCTCTCCCTTCCACTCCCTTGACCCCATTCTCCTCCCACCCTCCCCCAGCTCCATCCAGGCCTCCCATCTCCTCACACAAAAACAGCTCAGTCTCTAATTGCTGTATGCATGTACTCTATTTCAGGTATATGTTGCATACACTAAGGGCTTTGCAGCCAGATTCCCCTCCCACAGCGGAAGCAATTTTCTCTCCTTGAAAAATTCACTGCTTTACACCATGGACAATCCCAGTCCCCAGGACGTCGAAAGATAGGAAGTTTTCTCTCTTGCTGAGTATCTGAGTCCTTCCTGTCCTGAAGTTCATCAAAGTCTGCTCCAGTGATTCCCATATCAGAAATTAGACTAATATCAGGATTCATGAAGTAAGAAGGCACTGGAGTTAAAGGTGCAATGCCCATGACTGGTGGTGTTGATGGGGAGACTTGGAAGGGGCTTTCATAGGAGTATGTGAATGATGCAGGGAGTTGTACAGTAAGGGGCTCAGGGGAGGCTGTGCGCCTTGGATTCGGGGTTCCTGAGTGAGAAAAGTTAGCCTTCTCAGGAGCTCTTATATTCCCCTCCCTTTGTCCACCAAAAGGGTAATTTTTCCACTCCATAGCCCCCAGAAGCTTCATGAGGGTTCCTTCTCCTTCCTGAGGGACCTCGGATATTGCTGAATCCATCTCCTCTTTACTTCCTCCAACATCTGTGGTAGAAATTTCCATATCTGCCACATCTTCCTTCTCGCTTACTCCTTGCATCTCAGTTCCTGCCCCTCCAGCAGTGGTAGCGGCACTGGCAGTAGCCATGATCACATTAGTGGCTAGGCCGGGTCCCTCTGCTATTGGGAGTGCCTTCAGTTCCTGGGGGGAAAGTAGGTATGTCTAGAAGTTCTGCATGTGCCTTAGGGATGAGAAAGGGGAAGGGGATTTGAGTGGGACAGGAACAGGAAAATGGGGTGTGTGTGTGTGTGTGATCTTACTGCTTGGAGGAGCTTCCGCTTGAGCATGTCACGTTCTTTCTGCACATCTGCCAGTTTGGTCCGGATCACCCGCAGCTGGAATGCGGCCTCCCTGCGCTCTGTCTCCTGTTGCTCAGAGAGCTGCTTCAGGTCTGAGGCCAAGGCGTTGGCTGCCGACTTGTGCAGTCTAGCAAACTCATGAAGCCACTGCACTCGGTGCTCCTGTAAATAACTCTGCCTGCGAGCGAAGCGCACGCCCAAGGCCAGGCTGCTCCAGGCACAGGCTTCCTGGACCTCTCTGGGCACCGTGCGATCCTCTAAGATGGCCCCGAATTTGTCCTCTATCTCTTCCCAAGACAAAGATAGGTTTTCATGATAGAACTCGGGCCCTTTAGGGTGCCTTGCCATCTGCTCGTTGATAAAAGCCAAGACGTTGTCATGGTGAAACCCATTAGTGGGGTCATCGGGTATCATGGCCATTACGGTGGAGGAAGTTAGTGGCTTTGGCTCTGGCCCTGAGAGAACCCGGATTGAACAGTTATCCCCTGTCCCCTTGGCTTCAATCTCCTTCCATATGTTTGGCCCTGTTCTTGCCTTCCTCATTCCTCTTGACCACATTCCCCAGGCTTGTCCCACCCTAGAAACACCTTCTCCCGATCTACCTATGCCTCTTCCTCTTCCCACCATAGACATTCCTCTTCCCTCTCCAGATACATCTTTTCCCATCATGGACAAGCCTCCTATCCCTCCAGACGTGCTTCCTCTCCCTCTAGGCATACCCCTTCCCCATCTAGATTCATTTCCTCCTCTACACATGCCTCTTCCCACCCTAGTTACATCTCTTCCCACCCTAGAAATGCTTCCTCCAACCCTAAATATATCTCCTCCTACCCGACAAATTTACTCCCACCCTAGATTCTCCTTTTCCCACCCTACACAAAGCGTCCTCCCACCCTAGAGATTCCCTTTCTTCAGGCCACGCCTCCCACCAGCCCTCACCTCAAGGGTGAGGGACTAAAGTTAGTACAGGCCTGCCAAAGCTGCCTATTCCACCTCAAGAGAGAGGGCCTGCTCTCTCTTGAGGGATATGGGGGAAAGGGAAGAAGTACCCACGGATCTGGGGCTTTATACCCTAGGATTGTTCCAAACTTCCATACTTTGGGGGGGAGGCCTGTGGTGCTCCAGAGGAACATCAGTCCCCCTCCTAGGAAGTAAGTGAACTTTCTTCTAAGTTGAAAATTCTTGAATGTAAGAGGAAATGGGACTTACCAACAGACACCAAGAAGAGAGAAAATGAAGTTCTTTTAAGCTATTCTCAAAAGTCCCACTCCCCACTACAATGGTTTATTCCATGACAATATGAATCCTCTCCTAGAGACAGAATGTTACAGAACAGAGACACTTAGACATCCTTTTAGGGGCTCCCTCCCTGTCTCTAGAAAAATTCTATAACTCTTATTCAAATCTCCTGAATTTCAGGACAAGGGCCAGACAGTAGGTATTTGAGCTATGTGGACAGCCATTTCTGTCCCAATAACTCGTACAAAAGTAGCTGAAAAAAAGTAACTGAAACCTGAAAAAATGAATATGACTGAATTTTAGTAAAATGTATGTACAAAGCATGTTTTGGTCTATATTTTGCCAATTCATCTTTTGTAATCCTTTTTCATATATATCTTTAAAGATACCCAAAATGAAAATGTTCATAATATAACTCATCTATGTTCCCTGTTTTTTTATTTTGGAATTAACATGTTTGTCAAGTGAGAGGGTATTTTTGTGGTATTTCTATAAATTCTCACCGTGTTCTTTGATCAAATTTCCCCCCTGCACTGTATTTCCATTCTTCTTCACTGCTCTCTCCAAACTACTTTGCTTTTAAAACAAAAGCCTAAGGCAAATTAAACAATTAATTTGAACAAAGAATGATTAATGAGTTTCACAGTACAACCAGAAGTTCAGAGAGCTCTGAAGCAGGAGTCATTGAGATTTATAGGCCAAGCATTAAAGTAGAGAAGTCTACCTTATTGGCTACAGCTAGTATTTGCCTTATTGTATGATGAGGCATTTAACTTACTTGGACATTTTCTGATTATTTGGCTGCCTGTGAATGGGCTTCTGATTGTGATTGATAGAAATTCAGTTGTTTATAAAGTTTCTAGGTTTTGGTTTCTTCATGTATTATATTGGATGTAGTTTATTAAGTAGAATTCAAGGTATAGACAGACTTAGGCCAGTGATCTCCTAAAAATTCCTCAAAATGGAAGTGGCAGTGTGGCTCATAGTGGTAGAGCACTAGCCTTGAGCACAAAAGGTCAGGGACAGAGCCCAGGCCCCCAGTTCAAGCCCCATGACTGAAAAAGAGTCCTCAAGAGGTAAGTCCCAACATTTTTGTATTGCACAATATAAACATCTTCAAAGCAAGACTAGTAACACCACATCTTTTTGCTACTACTTTATAAACTTCTAGGACTTGCATTCACATTTAAGGAATATCTATGTTGCTTTCTAAATAACCTTCTGGAGTATTCAGGAAGAGCTTCCTGGTCTTACCAATGATCATGTGACTCTAAAACTTAAAAATATTCATTAGCTTCTTGGGATACTACTTGTACTGACATTAAAATTTCACTCTTTCTAATTTAACTCTCCCCATTCATTTCTTTCCTATCATTTATGAGTTCAAAGGACCAAGATCTTCAAAACCACTCTCATTATGGGATTGAAATTATTGTATACTAGAAAAATGAGGGCACTCTTTCTTTATTATTTGAATATTATGTTCTAGTCTATGAACTACATTGAAAGGGAATGGTTTGTGTCAGAAAAAAATAACAAGCAGGGCATTAAAATTATACCCTAGAAGGTATGGAGAAAATAATAGTGCCATTGAGTAGGTAGAATCAATAGAGATGTCAGAGATGAGAATGAGGAAATGCCCAAGATAATTCCCAGGTTTATGGTGTAGGAAGAGCAGATAAACTTGCATGGATAACAGAGATGTTGTTTGGGAGCAAATTCACCTTTAGACCTATTAATATTGATATTCCCATTGGGTATCCTGATGGAGATAATTCATAGGCATTTTAATATATTAATCTAAAAATTAAGAGGTATCAGAATTGGAGACATTGTATGGGGTAGTGGAAGTTGAATTCATAACTATGTTTGAAATGACCCACAGAAAGAATGTAGAGGGCTGGGAAGATGGCTCAGTGGTAGAGCGCTTGCCTTGCATGCTCGAGGCCCTGGGCTCAATTCCTCAGCAACACATAAGCAAAAAGAAAAAAGCCGGAAGTGGCGCTGTGGCTCAAGTGGTAGTGCGCTAGCCTTGAGCTGAAGAGCTGAGGGACAGCGCCCAGGCCCCACGACCGGACCCCCCCCCCCCAAAAAAAAGAAAGAATGTAGAGCAAGAAGTGAACAGGGCAAAGAGGATAGAGCTTGGGCTTGCCCCTATGGTCTTTGGTAGTTTTGAAGTTTTCCCTATTATCATTTAGGTCCTTACTGTCCAACTTCACAACATCTTTCATTTTGTTTCTTATTTCTTTGAAAGTATTTTAAACACAAACTTCAAAATGTGATTGGCTCTCCATATGTAACCAGTTTTCCACTTCTGCTAATAAATGCACCTAGAAAATTAAAAGTAAACGTCATACTTTATCGACACATGAAGTGAGAGGAAGAAACACAAAGCAGAAGACACTAAGGAAGCTCCATCACTGCACAAGAAATACATGATAAGAACTTGAACTATAGCTAAACCTAGACAAGATGTTGGAGGAGGCTGGATATTTTTTTTAATTCAGTTAAATTTAACTGATTCTTAAAAATATGAAAGTATATGTATCAATAGATCAATGTGATGTTTGGGTAAATGTACACCTGTGTATTAATCATTTAAGCATATCTATTCCCTCAAATATTGATTCTCTTGCTGTACTGAAAACACTGAGTTCCCCACACATGTGAGTCAGGTACTCCCCTCGAGCCAACCTTTATCCCAGTTTTTATTTCTTTATGATGAAAACTTTCAAAATTCTTCATGCTTTCTGAAATGTAAAATACAGTACAGCTCTCTATAATTACCCTACTGTACAATTTCACAGCACAACCACCTGGACTTACCTAACTGTGTCTTAGTACCCACTGACAACCTTTCTGCATTCCTTGCAGGACAGTTTTGAAACAGAATTACTATGACTTGTTGAACAACTTTACACTGGTAATAAGAATGAGTAGGTAGAATGTTTTTAAAGCACCTGAGAAGCTAGTTAGTGGTACTTCTGATGCTTCTAACCATGACAGATATTATAGGAGGAAAATGACACTATAGGAGAAAGAAGAACAGTTCAATTTCAGACTCACATGTGACTTCATAAAAGTTATGCTTACTCTTAGATGACTGTACCGAGCTAGAACTTAAGGAAAAGGGCACAACTAGAGTTGTGTATCATACATTTGTTTGCTTTCAGTGCTTAGTTGTAGCTGGGATCTAGTGTTTGAATGAAATTGCTGGAGACAAAGATTAGAAGGAGAAGAAAATGAATTGAATAGAATAAAAAAGTTTACTGAGGCTGGGTGCTAGTGACTTACACCTATAATCATAGCTACTCAGGAAGCTGAGATCAGAGGATTGCGATTTGAAGCAAGCCTGGGCAGGGAAGTTCATGAGACTATTATCTCCAATAAACTACTCAGAAAAATCTAAAAATGGTACTGTGGCTGAAGTGGTAGAGTGCTAGCCTTAAACAAAAGAAGCTCAGAGACAGTGCTCAGGTTGAGAGTTCAAGCCCTATAACCAGAAAAAAAAATCTGCTGAGACCTTGGAAAAGTGGCCAACAAAGATTAATGCTAACAGAGGTAGATAGGCCAATGAAGAATAAATGATCAGAGTAGAAAATCAGAGCCTCTGACAACAGAAGCCATGTTCTCAAGCAGTAAACTGCCCAAGTAGTATGGTTCCATTTAAGTCATGAGTTAACCTTTTTCTCTATATTGGGAGCAATAAGATTCTGAACTAGAGATTAGTGATATCAGACCCAAATCTGAATGCTCACATTAACAAGTGATAACTAATGATTTTCCATTAACACCTCCCCCCAAATCATTATTTGCTAATGTTTGGGCATAATAAAAATGCACAGACTTAAAACCTTTTATATTGACATTTTTAGACTAGATGCATCATTTGAAAAATATGACATTTTTATTTTAAGAGCACTAACCTAGTAAAACAACAATAAAACCCCTCTGAATTCTTTAGAACACCACAAAACTGAAACTAAAGCCATTTACTTACAGATTAAAAATATTTTCCAAAGATCTTCTGTTCCCCCAAGATTTTATTACAGAATAACATACTATAGCATAGGATGTTATAAAAACTACTTTTGAGTGTACATAAGTAGCATAGTACATGGAAAGTATCCAATACATATCATTTGAATGATTCTATAAGGATTTTTTTCTTCATAGGATAACATTGTCAATAAATTGGCCAATCTGTGTCTTTTTGGCCTTTTATTGTATTGTATTTGTTAGTTTTCAATGCACATTTGAAATAGTCCTTTTAAACCAGGCTAGAGATTTTGATTGTGTGTGTTCCTGCCTTGGGGCTTGAACACAGGGTCTGGGACTGGTTTCTGAGCCTTTTCCTCAAGGCTAGTGATTCTCTATCATTTGAGTCACAGGTCTACTCTGGCGTTTGCTGGTGGTTAATTTGAGATACAAGTATCATGGAATTCTCTGCCCAGATTGGCTCTGAACCATGATACTCAGATCTCAGTCTCCTGAGTAGCTAAGATCACAGGCATGAGCCACAGGTGCCCAGCAGAGATTTTTTTAAATAGAACTCTTATTCTAATGATTTTTGAGAAAAGGAAACCATGAAAAGAGTTGAGATGCTTTTGTTTATTATTTGTTTCTCTTTCCTCAAATTGCTACAACATCAGTTGATACTTTTTATGTTTTCATCAGGATTAGCCATCTAATAATTGTAGATTGACAGTTATGCATAGCATTCAATTCATATTTTTTAAATGCACAAAAATGGAAAAATGGGGCTGGGAAGGTGGCTCAGTGGTAGAGTGCTTGCCTGCATGCATGAGGCCCTGGGTTCCATTCCTCAGCACCACATAAGCAGAAAAAGCCGGAAGCAGTGCTGTGGCTCAAGTGTTAGAGCACTAGCCTTGAGCTGAAGAGCTGAGGGACAGTGCCCAGGCCCAGAGTTCAGGCCCACAACTGACCAAAAAATGCACAAAAAGTAAAGTTAATTTAGTTTGCTGATCATTTGCTGCTTCTAAGATTTGCAAGGAAAGTATTTTGTAATGAGTATAAGATTATGGAATGATTCATTTAGAAAAATTTCAACTATATCCTAAAACATTTTAAATAGAGCTTCTGCTTTTAGATATGAAAAAACCCGCCATATTTATTTTAGGTTATTTTCATTTGATTAGTAAAATAACAATATAAAACCAAACTCTCAAATAAAACATTAGATTTATAGCATAAGCATATTTTATAAGCAGGAATTAGAAATGACATTTAGATTTTTCATGTATGTTTTAAATCTTGAGTCTCATCCCTACCCAAAGTACACTAAAGTGATTAAATTGCAACCTAAAGTAGCTAACAGTTAACTTTGGCTTATTCATACATTTGCAATTTATTTTGTTATGCACATTAACAACATAATTATTTGAATGGTACCTTTAAACATCTGCTTTTCTATCAGCTTGCCCAAGTTGGCATGCATAATTATAAGTTATTTTTGCTGATAAGCACTGTTAGCATCATCTGCTTCCAGAGACTAACAGCCAAGAAACTTTGGTTTTAAACCACTGACCAGCAATACAAGCTTAACTGAGTTATTTGTCCTCTCTGTTTGGATTCTAATCCAGCTAGATTATACCCTGTCAATTTTCCAGAGTATTAATAAAATTACATTTGATAAGATACAGAAATACAATTATCTTTCTGTATTTATGGGTTCTATATCCGTGGATTCATCTAAATGTGGGTCATAAGTACCTGGAAATAAAATACTTTCATCCGCACTAACCAAAGATGAAACTTTTTTCTTGTCACTATTCCCTAGATAATACGGCATAGCTATTTATATAACATTTACATTGTATTAAGGATTACAACTCATATAGTGATAACTTCAAGCATATGAGAGGGTGTACATAGACTATATGCAAATGCAATGCTATTTTATATAGAAGAGTTAAGCATCTGAAGATTTTTTTATATTATCGGATGAAGTGGGGATCTTGGAATGTATCGCTTGGGGATACTAGGAACAATTCTGTTTGGAAAGATTGCAAGCATAAATAATTGTAAATTGTTGTTAGAATATCACTGTGGAAGCCATTTGTTTACATTAAGTCTGAATGTGTTCCTCATCTTCCTTAGGATGTGAACAGGGAAAAGCAAAAAATATAATCCTCATTCTCACAGTCAGTTTGCCTCTTCAACCTTGCTAGCTCTAATTGTACCTAATGAAAGAAAGGTAACATTTTTTGGCCTTCGTTGCAAGAAGCATTTTAAATAGAACTAGCCTGGAGCATTTTTCAAAATAAAATCTAAATAATGCAAGATTGTTAGCAGGACTGGTGCCAGAGCTGGATTACAGGACTAATAAAAATCAACCTGAATCTCCAGATGTCAAGCAGCCTTGATCATACCTTTGCTAGGTCAGCCATAGTGACAGCAGTACTCAAAGTAGGTTTCATCTTTGAGTTCCAAAGACCTTGGTTATCATGAACAACTTCATATTAGGGCTTGTCAGCCTCTATCTACATACAAGGGAGCAGAGCAACAGTACATACATATAGGGTTCTGGCCTAAGATTGGTTAGGGAGGACTGAAGCATTTCCTTCTGCAAGTCATTAGCTACCCTCAGGGTGTTTCCTTCCCTTATTTTCATCCCGTGTGAAGTATGAGGGCTGCTGGCATAGCCTATGTCATTCGTCTTTTGGAGGGGCTGGGGAAAAGTATAGGGTATGTCTGTTTCATTTCTGAAAATTTGCCTGGAGTTCTAGGATTAACCATAGAAAGTGTTGGTGTAAGAGGTGCCCAGAAGCTTAGTGGAACTTTACTACCATTTGACCTCCAAAGATCTGACAATTGCCTAGTATTTTATACTCCCTGGAAGTTCTTTCCTGCATTGTTTGTGTACTTTTGGGTTCTTTCAGACTTGCATGGCTCTCTAGAAGTAGACCTCTTGTCCAAATGACCTCAGACCCTTTCCTGTTAATTAGAGTCCTGGCACAGCAGTTATCTCATCTTATTTGCTGTTGCGCATTGTTTTTAAATACGTCAGTGATTGTTCACGGTTTTTATATTACATATAAATTATGATTATTACTTATTAACAACATACTTCCCTTCCTGGCTTGGCTTTGAATAACAATCCTCAGATCACAGCATCCTGAATAGCTAGGATTACAAGCTTGAGCCACTGGCTCCTGGCTATGAAGAAAAGGCAGGGTTGCACCATATGAAATTGATGCCATGAAAAGCAGATACATGCTTTTTGAACATATACTTTTTAATGCCCCTCAATGAATCAGTCACTAACCATCTATTCATTTAGATCCCAGGGACAGAGTAATGAACAAGAGCAATAAACAATTTTACATCTTTTACACTTAGTAAATAAGAAGATAAGGGAGACTAGAAAGAGTAAGGCCTATAGTCTGAATAGACTTAGTTTGAAGAACAAAGAAAATACCATTGTGGTTGTGCTTTGAGTGGAGAAAGATGTTATGATAAGCCAAATCATGTATATAGCCTTGTAGGGAATAAGGTCAACTTGGAGACATTGAGCATGGAAGTGTTGTAACCATAATTAAGAAATAAATTCTTGGAGGGTAAAAACAAGGGAGGGGGTAACACTGTTCAAAAAGAAATGTACTCCTTACTCACTTATGTAACTGTAACTTCTCTATACATCACCTTTACAATAAAATTAAATTAAAAATGTTCTCTTCTTTCCCGAGACTTAAAATGGTAGATAATAGGGTTTGAACTCTAGGACTTATGCCACCTAGACATGCTCTACCACTTGAGCCATGTGACCAGCACTTTTTGCCTTAGTTATATTTTAGATAAAGTCTCATATTCTTCCTTGCGCTGACCTAGATAAACAATTCTCCTATTCATACCACCTATGTAGCTTGGGTAACAGAAATGTGTCCCTATACCTAGCTTATTGTTTACTTGGGGATGTTGCTAACATTTTGACCAAGATGGCTTCAAAATATGATCCTCCTGATTCTCTCTCTACCTTCTGAGTATTTGGGATTATATACACCTAGTCGCCTGAGACATTATTTTTTTATAGAGCTTTTAGTTTCATGACATTTAAAGAAGTTGTCCAGCATATCACTAGGGTAAACATTTTCTTCTGTTTGATCCCCATTGGGCATAGCTTATGCCATTTTGTCCCATTGTAGAAAGAGAAGAAAGCAATCTCTTATGATCTACATAGTCTAATGGAGTTGCTTCTGACATCAGAATTGGTATGTTTTAATACCATTTTTCTTAGAGGACACAAGCCAAACAGCGTCAGGGGTGCTTTTTAATAATTAACTTCACTGGAAACTTAATAGGAGTCATTTTGATTATCTTAGCTTGTAAAATTAATGCACACAGCAATTGGCACTTGTATTTTGTGTAATGTCAGGAAATTTCAATGAGTATTAAATATTATGTATAGCACCAATCACATGGGGCCATCTTAATATTAATGGTTGCCATGCTACTTTCATCTGTTTTAAGATTGTTATCACTTGATGGTAGGTGTACTTGATTTTGTATCGCTATTCTTGGCACTTTCTGTTTTTGGCAGCAGGTATCTTTTAATATTAATACAGATATAGTCTCAGCAAAATTTATGGTTGACCTTCTTAGTATTATCTTTTCCCTGTATATATTAATTTTCTTTCATGTGGTTGACATCTTTTGGCACAAGTAAAGTCATAGAGTATTCATAAAGTAAGGCAGAATGCTTTATTTTTAGTTAATCAAACTAATTAAAACTTTTAAAGATTGAACTCATGTTACTGAGAAGGCAGATACATGATACCTGTAACTAAGATATAAGAAGGAAGAATTTTTGTCCTATAAATGATTTCAAATAATAAGTTTCCCAATTAAAACCCAGTTTAAAAATGGCCTGATGATAAAATATAACCTTAAAATTCCCTTATGGAGATTATTTTGATGGCTAAAATTATTTCTGACTGGCCATAATAGGATTTGTTAGTAGTGAGTGCCTGCTTGAAATTCAGTCGCTAGCATATCTTAGTAAACATCTTTTTTCATGTTTGGTCATTTTAATGAGGTCATATTTGATTAAGATTAAGATTGCAGAATTTACTATAAAATATTTTAAATGTATTATATGCCACTGTCATCTATGTAGCAATTTTTGCCTTCCCTTGAAGTAATCCACAGATTATAAAAGTAGTTTCAAATTTTTTTCGATACTGAAATATCATGTATTGCTAATTTGTCCAGATTTTTCTTTTTTCTTTAACATTTTTATATTAATTTTTAATTTTTTTGTAGTTGATATACAAAGGGATTAAAGTTCCATGAATCAGGTACAATCTGTACAATTGTTTTTGAACTATTCTCCCTTTCCATTGCTCTCTCTAAATTTCTCCCTTCCATAACCATCCGTATGATATCCAGTTCATTTCTCCACAGTGTCTGGTGAGTATCACTGTTGAATTTGTTCATCCTTGTTCCACCCTTTATGTGCCCTCCCTTACTCTCCCAAATACAAAGTAACAAGCAATACAAAAGAAAAAGAGAACAAAAACATCAAAAATGTCAACAAAAGAGTGTCTCTCTTCTGCGTAGAATATTATTTTATATGATCATCTGCCCATAGATATTGAACTTTTGTCCACTACTCATATGCTTAACCTTCTTTGGCCTCTGCATGTTAATGATTAGGGTCCTATATAATTTATCAAAGCCATTATCAGGAAAACTAACAATAACAAATAATGATAGGGATGTGGCCAAAAGGGAACTCTTACACTGTTGGTGGGACTGTAAACTTGTTCAGCCACTCTGGAAAGTAGTATGGAGGTTCCTCAAAAGACTCCACATAGAGTTCCTCTATGACGCAGCAATACCACTCTTGGGCATTTATCTAATGGACCACAAACCAGTCCAAATTAAAGCCACCAGTGCAACCATTTTACTGCAGCATTGTTTACCATAGCCAAGACATGGAATCCCACCTAGATGTCCCTCGGTGGATGAATGGATCAAGAAATGGTGTGTGTGTGTGTGTGTGTGTGTGTGTATGTGTGTGTGTGTGTGTGTGTGTGTGTAAAATGGAATTCTATTCATCCATCAGAAAGAATGGTATTGTATCATTTGTAAAGTAATGGAAAAACTTGGAAAATAGTATATTAGGCGAAGTTAGCCAGAACTAAAGAAACATAGGCTACATTGTTTCCCTTATTTATGGTAAATAGAATGTAAACACACTAATGACCAAGACACATAAATAAAAATTAGTAAGCATCTTAAAAACTTATGGAATACTAAAGTGAACCCCTTTTGTATAGGCAATATCACTAATAAAAACAAACCTATATAAACTAACAAGTATAATCTCTGTTAATCTTGTTTTCTGCATGTATCTTATGAAAGGAAATCTAGGCTTCAACATCATTTATAAAATCCACAACTTCTGGAATAATTGTTAAAGAACTATGGATAGCAGAGATGACTACAGTCCCAATTATAAGATTTTTTTTCACAGATTTTTCTTTCAAATTTTCAATATAGCAATATTTGTTACTGGGAAAGAAGTCTGTGTTACAGTCCATTAGATGAGTACATCTCTTCTGTTTAGCTCTGAAGCTACCTCACAGCCATTGGTGCCCATATTACTATTTTGTTTAATATCATTTTGTTGGTTAAAGTAGAAAATTGCTATGTGTTGTTTATAGGTTGTTTCCGGTTTTTAGACAAAGTACTATATAGAAAAGTCAATAATCTTGAAATATATAGAACACTAAGTTGTAAACACCCAATAAAGCCATTTTCTTATTTCTCTATTCCCACAGAAACTCAACTTATTGCATGAAGGTGTCAATGTCCTTGACTGTTGCAGAAAATGAATCAGGCCTGTGCTACAACAGCAGGATCCGCTATTTAGAAAAATCCGAAGTCACTAAAAGAAAGGAGATCTCCTGCCCAGACATGGATGACTTCAAAAAGTCTGATCAGGAGCCCGATGTTGTGTGGTACAAGGTAACTCAGGATGGTGTCCAATGAATTTTTGCATCAGTCAATAGCAGGTTTTGGGATAGAGAAAGGGAATGATTTCCCTAACTGTTTTTTGGTTTTAAGTATTTTACTGAGAATCAACAGATGCAAATGAAACCATTTAGAAATATGATCTGGATTTACCATTGATTTTCATGTATTTCTTTCAGTAGATGTCCAAGCAATTTCATCACTCTCCAGTTGCTAAAATTAAGTCTCCTTCCACCCCAACAAATGAGATGAAGGACAAAGATTTAAATAACACATAAAGTAAATAATTTTAGACATGTGGAAACATTATTTACTGTTAGAAGCAGAAGCCTGTCATTACTACTAGTAGCACTAAGAATAAAGTCTGTTACCACCATCTACACTTCAGAGAAGGCAGAGGAGAGAGATTAGGTTGGCACAATATGTGTGAACAGGGTTATATTTAGCTGGAAATATAAACCACATTCAGTGATTCAGTGGAAGATCACTGAATGAAGGGTTTACTTACAGAGAGGTGTACATGGCTGAGGGAACCAACAAAGGAGAAAACTGTTGTTTTACTAAGGGCTGTTATGACAAGAGGAAGGAGCAATGGTACTGGAGCCTGGCAAGACTGGATAGGGCCTTTCAAGAACTATAACCTTAGGGTACATATGAGGGAGTGTAATGGAGAAATACCCTAACTCTGCTTAACTGCTGCCTTCCATTTCCTTGCCAGTCTTTTCCTTTTGACTTGAAACTGAACCAAAACTAAAGAGCCTCTGCAATAGGCAGAGTTGAAACTTTTCAGTTTCAGCCAGGGCGCTAGTGGCTTATGCCTGTAGTTTTAGCAGCTCAGGAGGCTGAGATATGAGGATCAGGATTTGAAGCCAGCCGGGGCAGAAAAGCCCCACTAAGACTCTATCTCGAATGAACCACCAGAAAACTGGAAGTGCACCTGAGGCTCAAAGTGGTAGAGTGCTAGCCTTGACAGGGACAGCGACCAGGCCCTGAGTTCAAGCCACACCACCAAAGCAAAACAAAGCAAAACAGCATCTTTTCAGTTTTCCTGGACCTAGACTATAGCAGACAAAATCAGAAAATGGCTCTTTAGGGGAAGCAGAGAATAAGTATAGAACCGTCCAGTTATGCTTTTGTGGCTGCTATCCTGGAGCCCCATGATTCTATAGCAGGACTGAGCCACATAAGTTGATACACTATGCAGATCTATATAGGAAAGACACAGGTGTCCAAGTCTTTTGTATAGGTGCCCTGTACAGTGTTGGGCCCAAATATATGTAAGGGATGGAGTTGATTGTCTAGAATTCTAAAGACCTTCACTCCCCCCCCCCCCAGGAAAACATTAAGTCCTACTTTCCACAACTGTAAGGTGAGATCACATTTGGAAAGCTTGTTCACCCCTGGGGAAATGCACAATAAATACTAAATGTAAGTTCAGAACGATGCCATCTTCCCATTTTTTTCTGAACAGATAAAATCTTATGACAGAAAGGAAGAATGATGTTTACTATATGTAAACATATACTGTAGGTAATTTAATAGGTCCCATCATGCCATCACGAGCCTCCTTCTTATTATGCTCAGTACTTGTCAAATGCCATTCACTATACTAAGATCGGTCTGTATATTTTTTGCGGATTTGTTTATTTATTTATGCGGACCATATGGTTTTACTCTATGGTCTCTATATTATCTCATTTAAATTACAGTGCAATTTTATATGGTGTGTGCACTTATGGTTATTTAATAGAAGACAAATAGGGGCATAGAAAATTATAATTTGTGTTAAATTACATAGTAACAAGCCTAAGTAATGTTCAATGCAATATGATTCCAGAGTATTCTTTTGGTGTTACTAGAGTTTAAATTTAGGGCTTATTAGTACACTAATAAGCAGGTCCTCTACCAGGAGAGCTAAGATTGCAGTTGTCACTGTGCTCAGTTCAGAGTCCATTTTCTTAATTACTACCCTTTTCTGCAATGAATCCTTTTTGGTCATGGATGCTTCTATAAGATGCAAGAGTAGTGCAGAAGAGCCTTTGAAATGTGATAGTAGGAAGGATTTATTTCAATTTTATAGGTGAGGAAAGGATGTTGACCTTCCCATAAGTTAGAAGGTAAAGGTAAACCTCAGGTTATCACACTCCTTGTATAGTAATTCATTCTGCTATCTCACATTTTCTGTCTGCTAAATTCTGCTTTATCCCTTTTCTTTATATCTCTAAGCATGCCTATCAGCATTGCCTACCAAAGCAATTTACTCTGTGTACAAATGAACCAATAAGTGTAAAACAAAACGTTTCTGCAGCTCTGCTGAAATATTAAATTTTATTTGTATTTATAATTCAATTTGCCTTTATCTGATACATGGAAACATAAATTTGTGCATAGTATGGGAGGTAACATGTAGTGTTTTGATACATGTATACATACTGACATTTAAAAATCAATTTAAATGTACTTGTCTCCTCAAATATTTGGCATTTATAGTAAGAGCAGTCAAAGGCTTCTTTTCTTGTTACTTGACATATATAATGAAGAGTTAATTATAGTTGCTCTACTTTGTAATAATAGCTCATCAGAACTTCTTGTTGACATCAAACTGGAAGTTAATACTTATTACCCTCCAGGTCCCTCCCTCCACTTCCAGCCTCTGATAACTATGTCTGCTCTCAAGTTTTATGTGATTTCCACAAATGAATTGGATCATATAGTAATTATCTTTCTGTGCCTGGCTTATTTCATTTAACATCATATTCTTTAGATCTTTCCAAGTAGTCACAAATGACAAGATTTCATTTTCTAAAGTAGAATAGTGTTCCCACTCTGTTTACATACCACATATTCTTTATTATTTCATCAGCTGATGCATACTTCATTGTTTTATATTTCTTAGCTATTGTGAGCAGTGTTCCATGAAATGAGGACTGTTTTCAACATATTGATTTCTTATAGTCAGTAGTGTGGCTGTTGGATTATTGTTTTATTTTTAACTTTTTCAGAAACTTGACAACTGTTTCTCTAATATCTGTACTAATTGACATCCTCACCAACAGTATATAAAGGATTCATATACTCCACATTCTTATCAGCATTTATCTATGGTATTTTGACAATGGCTATTTTTATTGACAGGAAGTCATATTTCAGTTTCCATTTATATTTCCTGATTATTAGTAATGCTGAATTTTTTCAAATACATCATTGCTATTTGTATGTCATTTTGAAAATGTCTGCTTAAATCTATTCCCTTTTTATTCAGATTATTTGTTTTTTTGATATTGATGAGTTTCTTTATATACAGGCTGAAAACCATTTTTCATATGCCTAGTTTGAAATCTTGTTTGCTTGGTAGAAGTGTATATTATTCTACCTGTCTATGCTTCCTATGGTTTGGTGGCTTTATCCAAAATCTGCCTATTTCAATGTTCCAAAACAATCCCAGTCCTTTTTTGTACAACTTTCAGAGTTTATCATCTTAACTTTAAGTGTTCAACCTATTTGAATTGATGTATATAACTGGAGAGATGGAGTTTAGTTTAATTCTTCCACATGGATATCCAATTTCCCAGAAAAATTCACTGAAAACATTGTTCTTTCTTGAGTACATGTCGTTAGAACCTTTGTTGAAAATCAATTGGCTATACATTAATTAGTGTAATTCTGGGTTCTCTTTTCTTTTCCCTCCCTCCCTCCCTCCCTACCTCCCTCCCTCCCTCCCTCCCTCCCTCCCTTCCATCCTTCTTTTCTTTCTTTCTTTCTTTCCTTTCTTTCTTTCTTTCTTTCCTTCCTTCCTTCCTTCCTACCTTCCTTCCTTCCTTCCTTCCTTCCTTCCTTTCTTTCTCTCTTTCTTTCTCTCCATTCTCTGTCTCTGTCTCTGTGTCTCTGTCTCTGTCTCTGTCTGTCTGTCTGTCTGTCTGTCTGTCTGTCTCTCTCTCTCTCTCTTTCTTCTGGTCATGACACTTGAACTTGGGGTTTGGGTCCTCTCTCTGAGCTCTTTTGCTCAAAGCTACTGCTCTACCACTTTAAGCCACAGCTCCACTTCCTGGACTTCCTTTTCTATTCATTTGGTATAAGGGTCTGCATTTATGCAGATGCCATAAACTTTTTAAATTTCTACAGCTTTGTAGTATATTTTGAAGTAATTAGTATAAGACCTCCTGCTCTGTTGTTTTTGCACAGGATGGTTTTTCAGTTTGTTCATGGTTCCATATAAGTATTAGGATGTTTGTGTAGCTGCTTTAAAAATGGCATTGCTATTTTGCGAGGGATTTCATTGAATCTGTAGGTTACTTTGTAAGACATTTTAACTATATTGGTTCTTCTAATCCATGAACAATGTATTTATTTCCATTTTTTCATGGACATTTGTTGATGACCTTAACATTTCAGTATCTAGATATCTGTATTGTTCTCTAGGCTTGGGATATTTTCTGCTATTATTGCTTTGAATAAACTTTCTTCCCCTTTGACATTTACTGAGTTTATCTTAATATTCAATAACCTAAATACTTGCTATTTAATACTGTCTCCAAAATTCCTGTAAGCTTTCTTCATTCATCTTCATTGTTTTTTTTTTTTTAATTTAATTTTATTTTATTTGAGAACATACTATGTACAGAGGGGTTACAATTACATGGGCAGGATAATGCATACATTTCTTACCAAGCATTGCAGCCTCCTCCTTTGTTTACCCTTCACCTCCCTTCCCAGCCTCCCCCCTCCCTCCCACCCAATCATACCCCCCTCCCCCCCCCGACATTGTAAAGCTGGTTTTGACATGACATTTTGTACTTCTCATTGTTGCAACAGGTCCACCTGAATCCTTAAACGACTTGTTTGTCCCCATCTCCTCCACATGTTATACTGACATCAAATATAGTGAAAGCGGGGGTTACACTGTGGGGGAGGGACATACAAAGCAACAAAGAAATAATATTATAAATGCGTTGGAAACACATGCATGAAAGAAACAAAAACATTAAAATAGATATTTGAGGTTTCGTTTTCCTAACATCACATTATCTGACTTTTTCCGCTTGACTCATACCTATACTAGATATTGCAAATAAGGGAAACCATGGGACCTATGTTTCTTTGGGCCTGGCTTACTTCACTTAATATAATTTTTTCCAAGCCTTTCCATTTCCTAACAAATGGGGAAATGTCATTCTTTCTGATGGAGGCATAGAATTCCATTGTGTATATATACCACATCTTCTTGATCCATTCATCTACTGAGGGGCATCTGGGTTGGTTCCATGTCTTAGCTATGGTAAATAATGCTGCAATAAACATAGTTGTGCTGGTAGCTTTAGTGTGGCCTTGTTTGTGATCATTTGGGTAAATGCCCAAAAGTGGGATTGCTGGGTCATTGGGGAGCTCTATGTGGAGACTTTTGAGGAACCTCCATACTGCCTTCCAAAGTGGTTGAACAAGTTTACATTCCCACCAACAATGAAGTAAGGTTCCTTTCTGTCCACATCCCCTCCAGCATCTGTTGTTGTTAGAGTTCTTGACTTTTGCTGTTCTAACTGGAGTGAGGTGATATCTCAATGTTGTTTTGATTTGCATTTCTTTTATGGCTAGGGATGTTGAGCATTTCTTCATGTGTCTATTGGCCATCCTTCTTTCTTCTTCAGAGAAGCTTCTCTTTAAGTCTTTCGCCCACTTACTTATTGGGCAGTTGTTTCTTTGAGGATTTGTTGTTGGGTGGTTTAATTTTTTGAGTTCCAAGTATATTTTAGATATGAGACCCTTGTCCGTTGTATGGCTAGTAAAGATCTTCTCCCAGTCCGTGGGCTTTCTATTGATCTTGCTAGCTATGTCATTTGCCCTGCAGAAGCTCTGCAACCTTATACAATCCCATTTGTCCAGCCTTTCTTTGATTTGTTGTGTTTCCGGGTCTTTATTCAGAAAATTTCGGCCTGAGCCAAGGACACCCAGGGTTTCTCCTATTCCGTCCTGTAATGTTTTCAGAGTGTCTGCTTTGAGTTCAAGGTCTTTGATCCATTTGGAGTTGATTCTGGTGCAGGGTGATATATAAGGATCTAGCTTTAGTTTTCTACATGTAGTTAACCAGTTTTGCCAGCACCATTTACTGAAGAGGCTGTCTGTCTTCCATTTTATTGTTTTAGCTCCCTTATCGAAGATTAGATGGCTATAGGTCTGTAGGTTCATTTCTGGGTTTTCAATTCTATTCCATTGGTCCTGAGGTCTGTTCTTATGCCAATACCAAGCTGTTTTGATTACTATGGCTTTATAGTAGAGTTTGAAATTTGGTACTGATATTCCTCCAGCAGTGTTCTTTCCGTTGAGGAGCGTTTTTGCTATTCGGGGTCTTTTATTGTTCCATATGAATTTTTGGATTGCCTCTTCTATTTCCTTGAAGAATGAGGGTGGAATTTTGATAGGTATTGCGTTGAATTTGTAGATAGCCTTGGGAAGTATTGCCATTTTCACGATGTTAATCTTTCCAATCCAGGAGCATGGGAGGTTTTGCCATTTTTTAAGTTCTGTGTTGATTTCCTTTTTCAAGATTTTAAAGTTTTCATCATAGAGGTCCTTCACTTCTTTAGTTAAGTTAATTCCTAGGTATTTTATTTTTTGTGGGGCTATTACAAATGGAGTTGCTTTCCTAATTTCAGCCACACTTTTCTCATTGTTGGCATACAGAAAAGCCATTGATTTTTGGGGGTTAATTTTATAACCTGCTACTTTGCCAAAGTTTTGAATCAGCTTGAGTAATTTGGGAGTGGAGTCTATGGGATTCTTTAAATACAAGATCATGTCATCTGCAAAGAGGGAGAGTTTTATTTCTTCTTTCCCTATTTGGATCCCCTTTATGTCTGCATCTTGTCTTATTGCTGTAGCTAGGCATTCTAATACTAGATTGAAGAGAAGTGGAGAGAGTGGGCATCCTTGTCTTGTTCCTGAGTTAAGAGGAAATGGCTTTAGTTTTTCACCATTGAGTATAATGCTGGCTGTAGGTTTGTCATATACAGCCTTTATTGTATTGAGGAATGTTCCATGGATTCCTAATTTTTCCAAAACCTTCATCATAAAGGGGTGTTGGATCTTGTCGAATGCTTTTTCTGCGTCTATTGAGATAACCATGTGGTTGTTATTCTTGCTCCTGTTGATGTGATGAATAATATTAATTGATTTGCGTATATTGAACCAGCTTTGCATCCCTGAAATGAATCCTGTTTGATCGTGGTGTATGATTTTTTGGATGAATTGTTGAAGTCTGTTGGCCAAAATTTTGTTGAGAAGTTTTGCATCAATGTTCATCAAAGAAATGGGTCTATAGTTCTCTTTCTTTGATGAGTCCCTGCCTGGTTTTGGGATGAGGGTTATGATGGCTTCATAGAATGTGTTCGGTAGTGAGCTTTCTCTTTCAATTTCATTGAAGAGTTGGAGGAGAATTGGTGTGAGCTCTGCTTTGAAGGCCTTGTAAAATTCCGCTGTAAAACCATCTCGTACTGGACTTTTCTTAGCTGGGAGGTCTCTTATTGCTGTTTCTATTTCAATGCTTGATATGGGCCTGTTAAGATAGTTTACCTCATCTTGGTTTAGTTTTGGCATGTCAATATTTGCTAGGAAGAGGTCCATTTCTGTCAAGTTCTCAAACTTATTAGCATAAAGTTTTGCGAAGTATTCCCTTATAATGTTCTGAATCTTGCTTGTTTCCGTGGTGATGTTTCCATTCTCATCTCTGAGTTTATTAATTTGGGTGTGTTCTCTTCTTTTTCTGATAAGATTTGCTAAGGGTCTGTCAATTTTGTTAAGTTTTTCGAAGAACCAACTCTTTGTTTTGTTGATTCTTTCTATAGTTTTTTTGGATTCTAATTCATTTAATTCTGATTTAATTTTGATTATTTCTTTCCGTCTACTGGATTGGGGTTTATCTTGCTGCTCTTTTTCAAGGAGGTTTAGATGTGTCATTAAATTGTTAGTTTCAGATCTCTCCAATTTGTTGATGTAGGAGCTCAGAGCTATAAACTTGCCTCTGAGTACTGCCTTTGCTGTGTCCCAGAGGAGCTGGTATTTTGTGTGTTCATTTTTGTTGAATAGCATGAACATTTGAATTTCCTTTCTAATCTCTTCCATGACCCACTCATGATTCAGCAGTGTGTTGTTCAGCCTCCATGTGATACCGGACTTTCTTTGGTGGCTTTTGGTGTTGAGTTCTAACTTTATTCCCTTGTGGTCAGAGAGAATGCAAGGTATAACTTCAATGTTTCTGAATTTAGACAAGTTTGCTTTGTGGCCTAAAATGTGGTCTATTTTAGAAAACGTTCCATGTGCTGCTGAGAAAAACGTGTATTCTGATGCTGCTGGGTGAAATGTTCGGTAGATGTCTGTTAAGTCTAGTTGATCTATGCAGCTGTTTAGATCTGCGGTTTCTCTGTTGAGTTTTTGCCGAGTTGATCTATCTAGTGGGGAGAGTGGTGTGTTAAAATCCCCAACGATTAATGTCTTTGGATCTATATGGGATTTGAGGGAAAGTAGTGTTTCTTTGATAAATTTGGGTGCTCCATTGTTTGGCGAATAGATATTTAGAATCGTAATATCCTCCTGAAGGAGAGATCCTTTAATTAGTATGTAGCGACCTTCTTTATCTCTTTTCACGAATTTTAATTTGAAGTCTATTTTATCTGATATTAAGATTGCAACTCCCGCCTGTTTATGCGGTCCGTTTGCTTGGTAGATTTTGTTCCAGCCTTTAACATTGAAAATGTGTTTGTTTTTACGGGCAAGATGTGACTCCTGCAGGCAGCAGATAGAAGGGTCTTGTTTTTTAATCCAACTAGACAGTCTATGTCACTTAATTGGAGAGTTCAGTCCGTTAACATTAAGAGATAGGACTGAGAGGTATTTGGGAGTTCCTGCCATGTTATCTACCTTCTTGGGGGCTGTGAAAACTGGGTTCTTCCTATGGTTCTTGGAGTCTCAGTTTGGGTGCAGTTTCTTGGCCTTTATTGCGGTCTTGTTGGTTTTCTATGTGTAGGACATCTTTAAGAATCTTTTGTAGGGCTGGTTTGGTGGAGATGTATTGTTTCAATTTTTCTTTGCTATGGAAGGTTTTTATTTGGCCTTCAGTTATGAAGGAGAGTTTAGCTGGGTACAGTATTCTTGGTTGATAGTTGTTTGTTTTTAGGGCATGGCATACATCATTCCAGGCTCTTCTTGCTTTGATTGTCTCTGCTGAGAAATCTGAGGTGATTCTAATTGGTTTCCCTTTTCTCTCTGACAGCTTTAAGGATCTTTTCCTTGTTCTGAGTTGATCCTGTGTGGATTATAATGTGACGGTGGGATGTCCTATTCTGGTCTGGTCTGTTTGGGGTTCTAAAGGCTTCTTGTATCTGGACAGGCCTATCTTTTTGCATGTTTGGGAAGTTCTCTGCTAGGATCCTGTTAAACAGATTTCCTAGAACATTAACTTCTGTTTCTAGGTGCTCCTCTACACCCATTATCCTTAGATTAGGCCTTCTGATGGTGTCTTCCAGGTGTTGGATAGATCTATCATATTTCTTGGACTTCTCTTGGATGGTTGTATGTTCTTTCTCTATAATATCTAGGCTGTCTTCAATCCCTGAGATTCGATCTTCTGCATGTTCTAACCTGCTGTCAAGACTCTCTACTTTGTTTTTTATCTCTTTTCCTTCTAGTTGGTCAGCTTTGATGGCTTCAAGTTCTTTGTTGAAGCTCTGTTTTAGGTCTTGTATGAATTTCTTTACTTCCTTAATTTGGTGTTCAGTGTTTGTCCTCAAATCACTTAGTTGATTGGTTATGGTTTCTTTGGGCTCCCATTCCTTCTGTTGGGTTCCATTCAGCATTCCCTTTGTGGTCTCCCTGACTTCCTTCATCTCTTTGTTAATAGATTCCATGAATGCCTTTAGTGATCTTTGTGTGTTCTCTACCTGGTCTCTCAATTCCTGTATTACTCTTTGATTAGCTTCCTCCCGTTCGTGGGATTCCTGCAGATCTCTTTGAGTGTTCTCAGCCTGCTCACGCCATTCCTCCCTTTCTCTTTGAGTATTCTCGTGTTGTTCACGCAAATCCTGTATCAGTTTTTGAGTAGCTTCCTCAACGCTTATGATATTCCTGTATAAACTTCTGGGATGCCTCCTCTCTCTCCCTATCACGCTCATACAGAGTCCTTTGTACGTTGTCAAACTTTTCATTTATCATGTTTGCCAGCAGTGTTTGTAGAGCTGTTTGGGAACTCTCCTCTGGATCATTCATTATCTGTTCTAACCCCTGATTATCAGGATTGGGAATTGAGATACCCGAATTTGCCATTTTTCTTGTGTTTTTCCGGCTTACTCTGCCCATTTGAGATGAAGATAGCACCAGTTTTGTGCTAGAACACTATCTTAAGGCAACCATCAACCAAAGTTTGCATTTGTACAGTCAATAGTCTACAGATACAATCTAGTTCAACAGATACAGCTATTCGACATCAAACAACTATATGTTAAAGGACTTTGAACCGCAGAGAAGAATTTGGAAAACCAGAAATTATTAGGGTTAGGGAGAGATGTGGGTAAAAAATAGGAATAGATTGGTGTGGGAAGGCACAGGGAGAGTTAACTATGTCCTAATCACAATGCAGGAAATAGGTTGGGTAGGATGCAAGTAGAGAGAGAGAGAAAAAGAAGAAAGGGAAAGGGGAATGAAAAGAGACCAGAAAAAAAATAGAGACGTAAAAATTAATGTTATCTTAGAGATTAAAAGACCATCTATTTATAGAGGAATATGAATATGTTGAGAGAAAGGGAGGGACATAGAGGAGATGAGAAAAACTTTAAAAAAATGCTTAAAATATTATATAGGTATAAAGAGGTAGTATTGCTATTAATGAATTTACGTCTCAGAGGTTTTGAATTGAGTAAGTTTGTGAATTAAGTGTGTACACAATGGGGGATAGGGTCTACTGGTTAACTACGGGTTTATCTGAGGATGTGCAGGACAAGAGTTAAGTCACATAAAGATGAACAAAGAGGAAAAGTTGGAAAGGATAGGAAAGTGAGAAGAAAAGATCAGAAGTTCAGTAGAGCTAGAAAAAAAAACAAAAAGATAATTAAGAATGAATGAAAAAGAGAAAGAAGACAAGAAAAGAAAAGAAAACACACATTCACGTATTCCTAAAATAAAAATTATAAGAGGAGAAAAAAAAAAGTTAATGGAAAACAATTATTTTTTCAGAAGAGGCAAAAATTAAAGATTAATAAAAGTTTTAGAAAAGCAAAAAAAAATTTTTATATATATATAAGGTAACAAAAAACGAAAAAAGAACAAAACAAGAAAAAGAAAAAAAGAAAAGAAGAAGAAGAAAAAAAAAGTTCTTTGATTTTTTTTTTTTTTTTTTTTTGGGAGGGGTGGGAAGAGTCCTGTATCTCCCTTTTGTCTGTAACCAGAGTCTGGTTGGAGTCTCTGGTCAGCTTGAGGTCCTGTGGCTTGATTGGTTTCTTAAGTCAGTTTGTTGGAACAGGCAGAAAAATGCTCTGCTTTACCCAAGATTTTGAGATCCCCCTCCCAGGTTAGTTTACTGGGAGGGTGATCTGCTTTGAGAATCACAAAAGAGGGGGATGCAGTGATGAGGCTAGGTTCTGGGTAGAGTTGAGGTCTTTCAACGAACAGTAGCTTTTCCCTGGGGCTATTTTGTGAAAAAAAAAACTCACAGCACCCAGCCTGGAGCCATTCTCAGGGTTTCTGTTTTTCAATTGATTGTGGTGGCTGCTAGAGGGAGGGTCACCCTCTGGCTCTGGCCACCCAGCGAGGAGAACCACTCCAATGGCTGGTGCCTGAGCTGTGCGACCCCTCCCTGGATGGAACTGAGTCTGTGAGGTCACCTCGCTGCCAAGTTCCTGTGAACTGCCAAATGACTAGCTCTATTCCAAGGCCTGAGCTGGAGCTAGCCGCTCCTCCGAGCTTTGTCGGTATCCAAGATGGAGATCACCGATGCTGGGGGGGGAGGGGTGGCCTTCCCTCCTCTGCTCCCTGAGAAGGAGTGAGGAAGTGGGGCTTCTACTCACGGGGAGTCTTGGATCCCGGGTCATCTCTGGTCTGCAAAGTGCAGGATGAAGTTGTCCGCTCCTTGTCGGTTCTTGCTGGTGTTGAGTAGAATCCGCTCGTCCGCTGCGTCTGGCTCCTTTGTCCCGGACTGCGTCTCAGGTATGCCTCCGCGGCGGTGGTCGCCGCTGCGACCCTGCCGCTGCAGCGGCAGCTGCTCAGATGTGTCTGCTTGGCTTCCCCTCTCTTGACTAACTCTCTGTCCTGTGATGGCACACTTGGTGTGATTCTCTGGCTTGGGACTGTTCACTGGAACTCTGAAACTGTTTTCTATGCAAGAGCTTGTTCAGATTCCAGCTTCTCCTCCGCCATCTTCCCGGAACTCTCTTCATTGTTTTTATTTTCTAAAAAGATAACATTTCTTATTACAGCTAATATTTTGACAATCTGATCTCTGTGCTTAGCAGTTTATATATTCCCTACCCTACTGCACAAGAAGTGATTTGCTCTGTCTACAGCAAGGAAAGAGGAGGATACATTGTTCAAAATTCTTTCTAGGGCACATCCATACTCAGAAATGTCTAATATCTAATTTTTATTGTTTTCAACTGGTAAAAAATGCTTTTCATGATCCTTTTTTCAGCTGTCTTTTCAAATATGTATAATATTTAAACTGATTTATTTTCCATTCATCTCTTATCTTTTCCTATTCTTTAATTATATTGTACTACTCATTTTCTCTTTTGGAATTCCCAGAGTATTTGCAAGTTACTATCGTAGGTCACTGAGGACTGTTATTCCCTATTTACATGTAATCATAGGAAGGGGGGGAGCAGGTGGAGGGGAACTTGGGACATTTTCTTGATAGCTGAGTAGTCAGGTGCCTATGGTTTACTCATGTATTCCTAACTGAGATTTGAAGATCACAGTTCAAAGCCAGCGCAGTAAGGAAAATCTGTGAGATTCATCTCCAATTAATCACCAAAAAAACCCCAGAAGTGGATCTGTGGCTCAAGTGGTAGAGTACCAGCCTTCAGCAAAAATGTTCAGGGATAGTACCCAGGTCCTTAGTTCAAGCCCCCCTGGGCTGGCACACACACACATGCACACACCCACAGAAAAAAGATAGCTGACTAAACCAGTCTTGTTTGTTCACACAGTGCAAGAAGTATTTGTAAGGGCCTCCATACCTTCTATCTGAACTTTATCAAGTTAGAAGAAGTTGATGAGAAAAAAAGTCTACACTTTTAGAATTTCTTGCTGATACTTAATGAATCGGGTTGAACATTAGGATAGACTATTCAGTAATTTGTTTTTAGAAACATGTAAAAATGAGAGATAAAGATTATTTTCTTCATTGAACTAAAAAAACCATTTTAAATCACCTCATTATTCACTGTTGTCACAAGAGTAGAGTCCTTTTATCTTATTTCTAAGCTGAAAAATCCTCTAAGTTTAATAAAATACCAACAATGAAAATAGAAAAGTACATTTTGAGAGAAACATTCATCTACTTCATTAGTTAGCTCAGTTGTTAGCCTGATATTAATGAGGCCAAAGATTTCAGTTTGAATCCTCCATATCTTTTTCTTGCCACACTGTCTAATTTCAAATGCTGGCCATTAGTTATAATTGGTCCTTGTTGGGAATTGATGGTTTAGTAAAAATCTGTTCATTCATTTGTACAGCACATATATTTTGGGTACCTATCTATGTGAGGCACCATGCTAAGAACTAGAAGTAGTGAAGTTGTCAAAGTAAATATATTTCCCTGTTCTTTTGGACAATAAATAAACACGTTCTTCTGAACTATGCAGAAAAGAATTGCATCAATTAAAACATCTTAATAACAGCTCTCACTTTTGATCAACATTTTTGCATTGAGTATGGGTATATGGGTTTGAGTATATGGGTAGCACACATATTTGTTTTTAACCAGAGATATGTGTCTTGGCAAAGGAAAAATACCAAAACTAAAGCTCAATGAATATTTCTGTAGCATGCTATAGTCAATAGCATTCTTTTACAAATTGGTCCATACAATAGCACACTTAGAAAGTGATAACATGATATAATAAAGCATCTTGAGTGAGATTTTTAACTTTTTAGGTCCTGTTTATATGTGTTTACAATAGTGCTCCCTATAGTCTGCAGTGCATACCCAGAGTGCTGTGGTCCAGTGGTTTGGAAACTATGATTAATTTTCTCACAAAATACTGCATATGTTTGAGATTTCAGATTCTTTCAGGTTCTGGAATATTGATATATACATATTTTTGTATATCTGGTAATGTAAAGATAACTGAATAAGTCAATCTTAGTTGTTTTTCTAATACAACGTGGGTTGGGGGTGTCGAATTCTTCTCTAGAGGAGCTCCACCACTTAGCAAAAGGTGATGAGACTACTTATTGGCACTTGTTATCTGCTTTTTACAGATGAGGAAACTGAAATAACTTATAGAGGGTCACTTAGGCAGCATGTGGCTGATTGGGTTCACACCTGGAAATTCTGACTTATATTTAATTTTTTTTTTTGTCGGTCGCAGGGCTTGAACACTGGGCTTGAGTGCTGTCCCTCAACTCTTCAGCTGAAGGCTAGGGCTCTCCCACTTGAGCTACAGCAACACTTCCAGTTTTTTTCTGGTGGTTTATTGGAGATAAGAGTTTCACAGACTTTCCTGCCCTGGCTGGCTCTGAACCACGATCCTCAGATCTCAGCCTCCTGAGTAGCTAGGATTACAGGCGTGAGCCACAGGCGACCGGCTTTAATTTTTTTCTTCTTATGCCATAACTGATGGTTCACTTTAATACATTTGCTATGCATGTATCATTGCATGAATAATTATTACTCTAGAAACAAATCCTAATATGTTTGCTGTAGCCTTTGCAATGATTGTGTATATGTGAAGAGACTTAAATGGAAAGATATTGACTTTTTGAATATCAAAGTAGGACTAAGTATAAAGAACTATAATATTATAAGCACTTCATAACTTATGTAGTGGAACTCTTTCCTCTTATAAATAAGGAAACAAGTCCAAAGAGGTTAAATAAATTGCTTAACTAATAAAACTCATTTATTCTTTTTCTTTTGACATTTACTAAGTTTTAGAAAAAGCTCAGAGAGTAGAAAAAGGGAGTGAATACTTTTGATCCATATATATCCACAGACAGACAGACAGATAGATAGATAGATAGATAGATAGATAGATAGATAGATAGATAGATAGATTTATGTGTGAGTATACATACGCAGTAAGCATGGTTAATCTCCGAATCTAAGATTTTAAATACTTCCAAACTTAAAATATTTTGAGCTCTGGCATGATGCTACAAGTAGAAAATTCCATGTAATACATTTTGCTTTATGTGTATATTTATTAGCCTATTATATAAAATTAAACTTCATCTGTGTATCAAATATACATGAAACATAAATGAACTTTGTCTTTATATTTGAGTCCTTTCATAAAGATGATCTCACTATGTACATGTCAGTATTTCAGTATCTAAAGAAATCTGAAATCACTTCTCATCTCAAATATTTTAGTTAAGGGTTGTTCAATCTCTGTGTGTGTGTGTGTGTGTGTGTGTGTGTGTGTGTGTGTGTGCTTTAAAATTGATAATTTTCACAAATAATGTAGATATGCATAAAGTCACACGTAACCTCCACTTCTACTCCATTTTCACCATGACATGTAAGTAAATTTGCATGTTTTTCTGCATTTTACACTCCTCTATTCTCTCTCTCTCTGCCACCTCTCTTTCTCCAAAATGTAGCCTATATATTGTTACTTACACAAACACTGTCATACATGTTCATATATCCTGATACTTTTACAAAAATGATAATATGATATACCTATCGGGCTAAGAAGGTGGCTCAGTGGTAGAGTGCTTGCCTTGCATGCATGTGGTCCTGGGTTCGATTCCTCAGCACCACATAAGCAGAAAAAGCCAGAAGTGGTGCTGTGGCTCAAGTGTTAGAGCACTAGCCTTGAGCTGAAGAGCTGAGGGACAGCACCCAGACCCAGAGTTCAGGCTCCACAACTGGCAAATATAACATAAAAAATTTAATGACTTACATATCACTCTTTTGCTCTCATCACAAAATATATGATGAACACTCTTATGTTAATTCTATAGATATAATTAATTTTTTCTGGTGCAGAGGATTGAATCCAGTACCTCATGAATGTGAAACATATACTAATTAATTATACCTCTAGTTACAGATCTATTTTTTAAGTAGTTCATGGGATATAGCTACCTTATTTTATGTAATTATTCTTCTACCATAAATATTTATATTTTTCCAGTTTTGTTTTTTCATTAATCATAAGGTTGCAATTAAAAATCTTTGTAAATGTATATGTATCCTTTAACTCGTGATATATAAGAAAATGATCTATCACAATTATTATTCAACACTTTTTTGAGGTTCAAGCTGATGTAAAACATTTACATGAAAATTTCTCTATAAATATGGAAGAACAACAGAAAAATCTTAATTTTTAGACCTAGAAAATCAAAGGGACTCAGCTAAAAGTAAAACACTGTAATAACTCATGAAGTAGATTATCAAAACATGCAAATTTTATTTCTGGTAAACAATTTTACAAACAATAATTAGTACTAATATGACATGTAGGCTTTATTTCTGTCATTTTTCGCTTAGTATAATCCATGTGAGATTCATATAGGCTATGGCATGTATCAACAGTTCATTCTTTTTATTGATGAGCAGTATTTCTACTGTTCCAGTATATTTTACCACTCTTTATTGACCATTTGTGTCTCTGCCATGTTTTGGTGATTGAGCTAAAAGTATTATAAGGTTAAACTTTGATTTTATATTTTATATTTTCCTGATTTATCAACTTGAGTTTTGTCAAATTTTTGTATTTTTTAATAGATGTTTTAAAACTAAGCAAGAGTTTGTTGTTGATTTTTTTCTGCCATGTTGTAAGAGCACTGGTATAGAAGGCTTTTAGTATACCCTTGATTACATCCAAGAGATAAAACCCCAACAAAGCAAATTAAAGCATCTTAGCCAATGTATTTTTCAGTCTATCACCTATATAACCACAAAAAATCATCTTTCAGGTATGCACATCTGATCATAAAATGCTATTATTTAATGAACTCCAGTTATTCTATAAGAGTCTATCTCCTTTCTATCTAGTTTTTGTAGAGCCTAATATTGTCACCGTATATTCTTGCATTACTCTCTCTAGTCTTTAAACTATCCCAATGAGACATGTGATAGAAGCCCTAGGCTTCTGGGATTAGAATCCTGACAGTGTGCAAACATCTTAGGATAGAATTTGGGCTTTCTATGTCTGAACCTAGTGATTCTCAAAACAGCAAAATTATGTGCATTTTTTCCATTCATGCTTTGTCACATCTAGGTACTTCTGCACAGTATTTCCTGTTTGTTATGTCACACCTTTCTTTTATGAATTGTTCAGAACTTATGTTACATGTTCATAATGGCCTATTTACAAAACATTCTGTGTCCATATCCAGTATGCTGTAGTATATGGATCAAACAGTATTAGAATCCCAATATTTATTCTATTCATGCTCCCCTCATTCTACTTTTGATAGTCTCATTATCTTTATTATTTTCTCCATTTGTTTTTTGGGGGAAGTTTTTTATTGACATTATGTTCAAGTCACTCATTCCTTTCTCTATTGCATCCAGTCTATTATTGAGCTAATCTGAGGGTTTTTTATTTCTGTTTTAGTGTTTTGATTATGAGCATTTGCTTCTGTTCTTTCTAAAACTTTCCCGTTCTCCACTTACATTACCCATCTGTTCTTTCATGTTACAATTTTTCCCATTTGAAACATGAATTGGTTTCAAATGCCTATACTGTTTCAATCATCCTTGTTTTAAATTTGTAGTATGTTAAATATCGAATCCCTGATATATCAATCTAGTTTTGAAACTTTTTTCTCTCTTCACTTTTTCTCTTTTGGTATGTGTTATAATTTTGGTTGAAACCCAGACATATTGTACTAACTAGTAAAAGAAAATGAAGCAAATAGGGCTTGTATAAGGTTTGCACATTCTTTTTTTCTGGCTAAGAGTTATGCTGTGACTACTTTTTGTGTGATATATAGTATTAGAAGCTAAAATTTCTCTCTTGTGTCCATGTTTCACACTCCTCTGTTCTCTTTGAGTTTCCCTAAACTTCTTATTTTGATAAGGCCTGAGTTGTTCAGGAATTCCAGGTGTAATCTCCTATTATTAAATAGGAGTTTTATTGCTGTGTTGGTAAGGTAAGATTTAAGAAGGAAAGTTTTCTCTTATTAGGAAATACTTTCTGATTAGGATTATATGATTAAGGAACTTTTATGATAAAGTCTCAGTCTTTTGATCATCCTTGATTCTGGGCTGTTACTTTCATAAATGCTTTTCCTCCTCATTCCCCACTTCAAGAAGGCAAGGGAGCTGGAGTTGGCGGTTTTACTTCCTGTGAATCAAGGGCTCACAGGGGCTAGACTGTTTATACCAGTTATTGATTCCTGCAGTCAGATTCTGTTTGTAATTTGCTGTGATTCTCTTTATTCTCCCGTCTCTTCAGTGTTTTGAGTATTTGCCTCCTTGCTGGCAACAATCCTCTGATGGATCTGAGAAGAGTTGTTGATTTTCAATTTGGTGAGCATTGTTCTGGTGAGAATGTTAGTCCTGACTTCCATGCCTTTCTCATGTCAGACTGGAAGTTTATGCATCTAGAATTGTGATTAGGCTAGACTAGAATTATGACGGGTTAATGTATTATTTCTAGATTCCTATATGAATAGGAAAGACATTCATTTCAGATGAAAATTAATATATCATAGTAGATGTCTGTCTAATTGGAAAATAGACTAACAAAGGTAACAACAATAATAAACTAATAGGTAATATTTATTGAGTTTAACATGTAATGTGGTGTATTTCAGAGTGTTTACATGAATAATCTTATTCAATTCTTATAACCACTTCAATTGGCAAATATTATTATTATCACATATTTTTGTTTTATTTTGTGTAGTGTTGGCCCTGGGGCTTGAACTCAGGGTCTGCTCTTTTGTGAAATGCTAGCACTCTACTGCTTAAGCCACAGCTCTACTTCCAGCTCTTTTGGAGAGAAGAGTCCTGACAAGGATGGCTTGGAACTGCAATCCTTAGATGGCAGCTTCTTGAGTAACTAGGATTACAGTCATGAGCCTGACTAACTACCACCTATTTTTAACAGGTATAGCAACTGAGGCTTAGAATGATTTGGTAGTATGCTTAAGAACATACAACTTGGTGTTATGACTCCAGTTTGATTTGAAAATGTATATCCATAATGAATGTGGGCTACCAATAACATAAAGAAGATAACTGGAGGAGTAGGTGTTGTGTGACGTCTAACAGCTATAAATCAAATTTATCCAGTGGCAGAAACTAGGATTGTGGTTGAAGGCCAGCCAGAGTAAAAGTGAGACTTCATCTCTACAGAGCCAATGGGCATAGTAGTGCACTTTTTATTATTTTCAAGTTAAGAGGCCATAGGAGACTTGTAATCTGACATATACTAGGGAAAAACATATCAGACTGTACTGAAAAATAACTAAAGCAAAAAGGGTTAGAGGTGAGGCCCAGGTGGTAGAATGCATACCTAGCAAGACCAACGACCTGAGTTCATGCTCAACACACACACACACACACACACACACACACACACAAACACACACTATGAAACTGTTAAATTTAGGCAATATTTTCCTTCAACCAAATCTTCAAATTGGTATAGTTTATTTTAATAGTCTAAGGGGCAATGAATAGTAAGGAAAATTTAATTAAGGTCGCTATTAGGAGCTTGCACACATTTGAGCTTTTGGCTGTTTGTCCTAGTCTCTTTAGGCTTGCTCTGTGGGTTTAAAAGGTAATGGTCTGTCGGAATTAAATAGTTCTGGGGAAGTGGGGTTTGGCAATACTGTCAGTCCATTAGGTAAGGGGCAGGAGAGAAGCACACAGCATTAAAGATTTTCAGACAAGTGTTTAAGAGAAGAAATAATGCAAATAATGGAGTAAAGAGCTTTGAACTCTTGTGATAGTATACACATATGCCCACAACTAGCTATGTATAATGAGCAACAAAGTAACTATAAAAGTTCAATAGATAGGAACAGCAGTAAGGTCATCTCTGTGGAGTGATGAGAAAGATACAATAAATGCTCTTATGATCAAAATATAGTTCCTTTATTCATTTACCAGTGTGAGTGTTGGAGGGTCTTCTTGGGAGCTATGTGTTTTTAGTGGGCAAAAGTATTAGTTTTCTGGTAGACAAATTAGGAAAAACTTGTTTTTCTCTGATTAGTTCATTTGCAGTCATTTTCACAAAACAGAATAAGAGAAACATGGTCCAGGAAAAGGAAGGTTTAGAAATAGCAAATAGTTTCTGTAGTGGATGACCTCTGTAATTGGACATAGTATTGTATTGGACATAGTAATGTTCAATAAAATTATAATGAGTAAACTCTGCAAGCCTCTTATTTCTTGCTACTCAGATGATAGTTAATACTATTATCCTCAATAATGTAAAGTAGGAAAATGAGACCTGAATAAGTTAAGCAGAATTTTCCAAGATCACAAAACTCATGTTAACTCTGGATTTCAACCTAAATGTTTATTAACATAAAGCTAGTTTTCATTTATTACCCTGTCTTCAAAGGAGTGAGATGACCTGAGGTTATTTTTCTTAAGCCACAACATAAAAATACAAACAATACTATCTCCATTGGGTACAAAGTAGCCTTTACAAGTGCAGATGGCAACTTGGAAAGGTTTTGGATTTATCTAGACGTGTCTCAAAGAACATTTAAGATTCCAGGATGTTCTTCATCAGGAGTAATTTTTTAAAAAATTTCTCCACATTCTTTAGTTTTTACTTCCTGGGAAAATGCAAAGCCAGGGGCAGATAAAATAAAAATGGTCAGAACTAATTGCATATGGACTTTCCCCTCAAATGACATTAGAAAACAAGCTCATTTATCTTTGAATAAAATAAATGTGTGGGCTCATTTGCCTGCCCCCCCCACCTCTTTGTGAATGTGTGGGAGCTCAATTTTCATTTCCCTTTCCTCTCAAAATGCCCAGAGGGACCATATTTTTGTTTAATGACCTTCAGAATGATTCTTTAGAAATCTGAGGCTATCAGAGTAGGAAGCAATGCGAAAATAATTGTGGATTATTATTGTATGATGACAGTGGCAGCTGGGCTGAGTTTTTTTCTCTCTGTTCAGACCTTCTTCATTTTCCCAGAAACCTTATATCCCAAGGTTTAACTCAGAAGCAAATCTCATATAGGTGATAAACCTTGCCAGACATGGTACGTAATATAATTTCAGACAGACCCTTAACTGTTATTCACAAAGACTCCAGGGAGTGAAACAGCCTCATATCTAGATGTCCTGTATAATATTACTTATATTTTCTCTCTAAAAAATGTGTGTGGGTAGTTGTTTTGGACATAAAGCAAGCATATCTCTAAAATATTATATATCTGTAAACTTAAGTGCTGATTTTTGTTTTGTTGTTAAAATGTCTGCTAATAGAAAAAAAAAAACATGATAATGAAAAACTAACAAATAGATACTTCAATTTCCCAAAGAATTTTAAAGCAAATATACAGATACCCGCAGCTGAGGCCTGAGACACAAAACATATTCCAATATTGTTTTAGGACATGTGCATGGAGGGAAGGGGTGAGGTGGAATAGATATAGATGTTGTACATTCTGTAGTGGGGAAAGTGCAAAGTACTTTCCAACTATGGCCTGCATAATCTACCTCATCATCCATGTCATTATTGACTCAACAAACAGACTTGGAATTTAGATGATAAAATGCTTTGGCCTTGTTTATTTCTTATCCCCTCCCAGCTCTCTCTTGTGCTTTTTCTAGTTTATACACTGTGTAGCTACCACTTTGGTTAAAAATTCACGATGAGTAATAGAGAGATGAGGATAATATGTGAAAAGGAGACAATTCCAAAAAAAGATGAAGCCACTTGGCTGAGTATTCCAACACATTGGTTATTGCTATATTCTTGTAAGTATCTGGAAAATTGTTATACATTCATTTCTAGGAAAGTACAATCTAGTAGCAAGCCTCCCTCACATTCCTATCCAGAAAGTAAGAGAATTGGCTTCAAAACTCACAGTTTAGTCTCTGCTTATATATTATTGAACTAGCAAAGTAAGTGGATGGTTTTTCCATGCCATTTCTATAACAAAGTATATCTAGCCATGTTTCAGGAGAACTCCTTAATCTTGATTTTCTAGACTGTACACTTCTAATGGATTTCTTGGTCACAAGGAGGATGATTCTAACATATCAGTATTAGTTTTTACAATAATTAATGAATCAATTGTAAACTTCATTGCCAGTGGAAAAGCCTATATTGAATAATTAATAATATTTAAGATTCCCACAGTGTATGCTAAATGACGAAATGAATCATAATGTCTTATGACTAGAAATATCAATGTAAGCTAGAAAGAACCAGAACATTATAATAATATTTAGTAGCATTTTTATTTCTAGTTTTGTTTATTTTTTCCCACATTTCTTTTTTTGTGCCAGTCATGTTTTTTTTTTTTTTTTTTTTTTTGGTGGTTAATTGGAAAAAAGAGTCTCACAAACTTTTCTGCATCTTGCTGACAGTCACCTTACTTCATTTTTGCTAATCAGTCTCCCTCATCTACTAGCAACTTTTAAGATTTGATTGTATCTCTTTGGGGAGCTTTATACTTTTCTATTTTTGACACATTGCCTCTAATGTCTCGTTGAACTTGGCATCAGGTTTTTAAATTGGCCCATATGATAATAGTTAATGATATATGAGCTGGTCCTAGTGAGATATGACTATGATGCACTTAATCCTTAGGTAATTACTGAAATCTAAAAAGAATTCAAAAATGTGAAAGTACTAAATTGCCAGTCCTAAAATATTATAATGGGAATATTGTTTTTTACTTACTTGTAAATATTTTCTCTGCAGGAATGCAAGCCAAAAATGTGGAGAAGCATAATAATACAAAAGGGAAATGCTCTTCTAATCCAGGAAGTTCAAGAAGAAGATGGAGGAAATTACACATGTGAACTTAAGTATGAAGGAAAACTTGTAAGAAGAACAACTGAATTGAAAGTTACAGGTAGGGATTCTTTCTACCAAATTAATGAAAATGAGATTTTTCATTATAATTTACTTTAGGAAGATATAATTTTGTTTAAGGAGAAAACTTAGTATGAATTTATATTTGTCAGCAAATCAAACATTTGGAAACCTCACTATTAATAAATTGTGCTAAACAAAATTGATGTGGAGAATACAAGTAATTGATTTAGGGGGCAAGGACACAATCTCTAACTTTATGAAAGATTCTTAGCTATGTAATCTATCAACAGTTACTGCAGACCTCATCTTGGCTTAGCCTTTGTGTGTATTCTCCATGTTGGTGAATTCTGCATTCATAGTGAGCTTCTATTGGGATTTTGGAATGAAATCATACTGGGCAATATCCCTAAGTATTGGTAGAGGGTAGAGTAATAGGAACCCGTGGCAAGGAGTAGGAATTAGGGAATTGTAAGTCATTATTTAGGATGAATAAGTTTAATTATGTAATGTGCAATGTGAGAACTGTATAAGATGATACTGTATTATATCATTGAAACTTGTTAAAAGAGTAGATTTCAAATACTACCACAACAGATAGAAGATAACTATATGAGGGGATGGGCATAATTTTCTTGATCATAGTAATTATTTCACCCTGTGTATATAATAACAGGGGTATACTGTTAAAGAGTTATTGTGTATGCATTTACATGTATACATTTGTATTGCAGGTAAAATCTGAACCTTGATAAACTTGGAAATTATTGATTATATTATTTTATTTCTGACTAATGTTTTAATGATCTAATGTTGGTATCAGCCAGTTGGCTAATTATAATGTAACATCCCTGATGTCTGGATTATATTACATTTGCTAATGTTTGGCTATCTTTTGAAGGTAGTGTAAAGATCATCCAAATAAAATTGTTATTTGCTGTGTTCAGTCAGTCATGTTTCAAATTTTTGACCCTTAGGATTTGATTTAGTTCTCAGTATCATAATAAATGATACTATGTTTTAGTTTGAATTTGGAGAGCAGTTTCTGAAAAAGTTTAAGTAGTTCTTTGCATTAGAATTTCATGTTCTTTTCCACCATGAGCTTTCAAAATAACTACCATGTTGGACCAATTCTTGGTACTGCTTTTGATTAACTTCTGAATTTCTCACTGTGAGCTAGACTTAATCCATTCATAGCACAAGATTCTATTGAGTAGTTATGCACAAATAACCTGTATCCTGACCATGTAAGGCATAGTCACTTAGACCATAACCACCAATTCTCATCAGATGTATGCAAAACCACTTACCTTTGGCAATCATATACTAAATTTTGTAACTTTATAGCACTTGACTAATTTTTAAATTGAGTCATGCAAATACTAACCTTTATTTTTTAGAATTATGGTCACAAGTTTGCTCCCACTTTTTCATTTTAGATTTTCAAAAAGCAGAACTAGAATTACTTATTGTGCATTTTTTTTGTTTTGTTTTGTTATGGGGCTTGAACTCTGGGCGTGGGCACTGTCCCTCAGGTCTTCAGCTCAAGGCAAGTGCTCTACCACTTGAGCCACAGTGCCACTTCTGGTTTTCTGGTGGCTAAATGAAGATAAGAGTCTCACAGACTTTCCTGCCCGGGATGGCTTTGAACTGCGATACTCAGATCTCAGCCTCCTGAGTAGCTAGGATTGCAGATGTGGGCCACCAGCACCCAGCTTGTACATGTTTTATAAGATGTTAATTTACTTTCTCAAACTTTTAGAATTTCATCTGAATATCTTGTAGAAGTTCTCAAATTTTGATAATCATCTTAATGATGTTGAGAGACCAAGCAAGGATGAGGATCACAATTTTAAATACAGCCTGACATTTTAATTGAGTATATTAGTAATACCATTTCCCTTTCTTTTCCACATGATTATTTTTATAGCCTTTAAATATCACACTTTGGGAAACACCAGATGATAGAATGATGCTAAACATGTGAAAGTCATATATTTGCTTTCCTTTGTGAGAATGTTTTTTCATTCCCATAAAACTAACACATTTCCATAGGCTCCAAATTGTTTCTTTAAACTCCTTAGAACTATCATGAAAATTCAGGACATTGGTAACCAAGGGAAACATATCCAGAGTGTATGTGTGCAAAGCAACCTCTTTCAATCAATGAAAGCAGGTATTTATTCACTTACCACATAAACAAACATTTGCTAAATATGTCTTAGATGTACAGAAATGACCTAGGAGCTAATAAAGTCATCCAAAATTTATTCCTAATTATCTTAAGGTCAATGGCTATCATTCACATGAGAAGATATAAATTTTATCTATTTATTCACATGGTCTTTGTTTTTTGCCTATCCTAGGGCTTGAACTCAGGGTCTGGGCTCTGTCCCTGAGCCTCTTTGTGCTCACGGCTAATGCTCTTGAGTACTACTTGAGCCACAGAGCCACTTCATGTTTTTTCTGAATAGTTTATTATAGATTAGGGTCTAACGGATGCCTGGGATTGGCTTTGAACCATGATCCTTAGATCTCAGCCTCCTAAGTAGTTAAGATTACAAGTGTCAGCCACAGGTGCCCAGTTTATTCATACAACTTAAATGTTATGCTTGATGTAGAAACAATGTTGCTTCTGGAAATGGAAGTATAAGAGGTCTCTCTGGTAGGCTGATTCTTTGCAGTATTACATTCTTTGTATACTCAGTATATAAAGCAATTAAACAGATTATGTTTTCAATTCAAAATATAAGGCAAAGAATAGTTTAAATAGTAACCTACTGAGCTTTGTTTTGAGTTTAGCAGTATATTAAAATGGGATTAAAATTCAATATGTAGTTAATATGATTGATTAGTTATAAAACTATGTATGGTGAAATTATTTAAAAGTGGTGTACTCCAAACATGCAAGTTTCCAAATTTTAAAAAATTATTTTCTAGCTTTTCTTTTAAAGTGTAAATTCTGCAGTCAAATGAGTGGGAATGTAGAAAGAGGTGACATTGATCAAGATACATTGTATTCATAGACTGCTTTTTAAGTGGCAACTCCTTTGTGCAGCAATTTAAAATAATACAAAAAGAAGAAAAATGTAAATTCTGAGAATACATCTTCAACAAAGCAAGTTTTATTCGTAAGGTTTATAGCTAATGCTTTGTTTAAGTACACCAAGAATGAAACAGATTCAGGTTCTAGATATTAAATACTGATAAAATAGAAGATATTCTTTTTCTTAAGAAAGATTTCTTCATATTAAAAAATTCACCAGAGTATTCCTTAAATAGTTTTCTTCCTGTATTAAACTAGGATTTGTCTTACATGTTACTTTTCTATAACATTTATATTGCATAAACCATAGCATACCTAATATTATTGTGGAAATTTCTTTTTATTCCCTCAGAAGATGCAGATAATAGGGAGAGGCATAAGAACCTATTTAGCTCATTTACCAAAGATGCCCACAGCTAACAGTTTTATTTCCCATGGCATATTTTAGTTGGCTATTTGCTATTTTATAGATTTCTGTTCCCTTTATTCTCACATTGAATTTGCTAGCTGAAGTGATAAGGAAAGGTAGGAACATTGGTTACAAGAAGGTGAGATTATAGAGTAGGTGATAATGGAAGGTGGAAAAGAATGGGAGAGGATGAGTGGAATAATAGAATGCCATCTCTTGAGAGGGGTAGGTCTGCCTTGAGCAGGTCAAAGGCAGATATAAAATCATTGGAACTTTTAAAAATGAAGAAAAGCACAAAGCCAACACTAGCTTTATTTGGATAATTAATTCACCATTCATCTGGCAAATCATTCACAAATGTATGCTTCTATTAGACTGAGGAAAGACAATGAAATAGGAGAAGTGGTCTCTAGGAGCAAACTATGTAAGAATTAAAACCATGGCTTCCAGAAAGTTAGATACCAATTGATTACTTCCTGTGTGACCTTCATTTTCTTATTTCAAGAAACTTCACAAATGAAAAGACACATAGAAATCTAAGTATTTTTGACTCTCAAATCAAGTACAAACCATACATTTCATCCAGAGACTATATTCTTATCTAAAGAACAAATACAGTACTGGTCATGATGTACATCTTTTCACCATAATATATTACCTCTTTGGGCATTCACTATTTTGTCTTCATTAATTCTACATTGGAATTAAATAGTGTTGGAATTAGTACACTTGACATTTGGGGCCTTGTCCTTCACTCTCAGTGAGTACTTCAGTTAAAATCATTAGAGATGCTACTCATAATTGAATCTCAGCTTGAAGTGATGCCAAGAAAGAAGCAAAGAAAAGTTAAAATGTATGGAAGGTGGAACGTACCAAATTTCATTCTATATTGAGGAAAAATGGACAATAATGAGGTTCATTGCCACTATCATATAATTGTGAGATTGCACTATTAAAATAACGTTAAATACAGTTAACTCAAGATCAATTAACATGTAATTCAGTGACTAGTATATGGCAATAAGGAATTCAGGATCCAGGTTTGTGATTCTGAAAGCAGACATATAGAGACAGAAGCATGTTCTTTCTTGCAACTTGTGAAACTATTTTTTTCACTGGAGACTATTTCAAAAATGGTCTTCTGTGGAGCTGAGATGTTGCAAGGAAATTTCTAAGAGATAGTTAAAGGGAAAAACTGGCAAATTATTTACAAATTATCTCAGGGAAAATTACTGCCTATAATATTGTAATATGTATTTTAATATTTTAAATTTAAGTGGGATATATTTTAGGACAAAATTTTCAAAATTTTTATGTCCACATAGCACTATTTTTCATCTCCTTGAGACCATGCAAGAGTGCTATGTTTCCACATAAAAAGCTTTAGAAGGCTGAAGGAAGCTCTGCCTTATTTGTTAGGAAATGGAAAGACTTGGAAAAAATTATATTAAGTGAAGTAAGCTAGATTAAAAAAAGCATAGGTCCCATGGTTTCCTTTATCTGCAATATAGTATATATCTAGGACAAACAGAAGAGGTCAAAAGCTATGTACATATGACCATATAACCTGATGCTAAGCAAAATAAACCCCAAGATAGGTACACAAGAAGTTTTGTCTTTGTTGCTGTTCTTTTTAATGTACTTATAATGTACTATATGATTTTTTTGTTTCTTTGTATGTTCTTCTCTCATGGTACAACCCCTGTTGTCACTGTATTTGAGTCTGGTGTTCTGCATCTTGTATATACATTTTTCTTATTTGGGGAGAGGAAGGGAAATAACAAAATGTTGAAACAAGGATACAGGATGACTCATTGTAACAATGAGATGTACAAGACAGTATGTTGAAAACGAACTTTACAAATTTGTGGGGGAGGGTAGAAAGGAGGAGTTGGGGAGGTGGGGAGGAAAGAGATGATAGGGAAAAATAAAGGAGGGTGTAACAATGCTCCATAGGAAATGGACTCTTTACCTTACTAATGTAACTGTAACCATTCTGTACAGTACCTTTACCATAATATATATATAATAAATGTACTTGTTACCTTACTTAGGTAACTCTAACCCCTCTGTATATCACGTTTACAATAAAAAAAGCACTAGAAAATTGAAACGTGTCCTTACTGGGTAGATAAGAGAGTGCTACTGAGGGGCATCTAGGTTGGTTCCATATCTTAGCTATGGTAAATAATGCTGCAATAAGCATAGTTGTGCTGGTAGCTTTAGTGTGGTCTTGTTTGTAAACATTTGGGTAAATGCCCAAAAGTGGGATTGCTGGGTCATAGGGGAGCTCTATGTGAAGTCTTTTGAGGAACCTCCATACTGCTTTCCAAAGTGGTTGAACAAGTTTACATTCCCACCAATAATGCAGTAAGGTTCCCTTCTGGCCACATCCCCTCCAGCATCTGTTATTGTTAGAGTTCTTGATTTTTGCCATTCTAACTGGAGTGAAGTGGTATCTCAATGTTGTTTTGATTTGCATTTCTTTTATGGCTAGGGATGTTGAGCATCTCTTCATGTGCCTATTGGCCATCCTTCTTTCTTCTTCAGAGAAGTTTCTCTTTAAGTCTTTAGCCCACTTATTTATTGGGCAGTTGTTTCTTTGAGGATTTGTTGTTGGGGGATTTAATTGTTTGAGTTCCAAGTATATTTTAGATATGAGACCCTTGTCTGTTGTATGGCTAGTGAAGATCTTCTCCCAATCCGTGGGCTTTCTATTGATCTTGCTAGCTATGTCCTTTGCCATGCAAAAGCTCTGCAACTTCATGCAGTCCCATTTGTCCAACCTTTCTTTGATTTGTTGTGTTTCCGGGTCTCTATTCAGAAAATTTCGGCCTGAGCCAAGGAGACCTAGGGTTTCTCCTATTCCATCCTGTAATGTTTTCAGAGTGTCTGCTTTGACTTTGAGGTCTTTGATCCATTTGGAGTTGATTCTGGCGCAGGGTGATATATAAGGATCTAGCTTTAGTTTTCTACAAGTAGTTAACCAATTTTCCAGCACCATTTACTGAAGAGGCTGCGCCTCCATCAGAAAGAATGGCATTGCCCCATTTGTTAGGAAATGGAAAAACTTGGAAAAAATTATATTAAGTGAAGTAAGCCAGACCCAAAGAAACATAAGTCCCATGGTTTCCCTTATTTTCAATATCTAGTATATGTATGAGTCAAGTGGAAAAGGTCAGATAATATGATGTTAGGAAAATGAACCCTTAGATATGTTTTTAATGTTTTTTTCTTTCATGCATTTGTTTCTAACGCATTTATAAGATTATTTCTTTGTTGCTTTGTATGTCCCTCCCCCACAGTATAACCCCTGCTTTCACTATATTTGATGTCAGTATAACTTGTGGAGGAGATGGGGAAAAACAAGTCGTTTAAGGATACAGGTGGACCTGTTGCAACCATGAGAAGTACAAGTTGTCATGTAGAAAACGAGCTTTACAACGTTGGTGCAGGGGGGTAGGGGGAGGGGGGGAGGCTTGGGTAGGGGGGGAGGAGGGAGGCTAGGAAGGGATGTGAAGTGTAAACAAAGGCGGAGGCTGCAATGCTTGATAAGAAATGTACGCATTATCCTGCCCATGTAATTGTAACCCCTCTGTACAGTATGTTCACAAAAATAAAATAAAATAAAAAAATGAAAAAAAAAAGAAAATGAACTTTACAACTTGGTGGGGGGAGGAGTTGGGGAAGTGGAGGGAAGGGATGGTATGGGAAAAACAAAGGAGGAGGTAACAATGCTCGATAGGAAATGTACTCATTACCTTATATAACTGTAACCACTCTGTACAATATTTTTACAATAAAAAACATATTAGAAAAGATAAAAAAAAGAGAGTGCTTCACTCTTTTGTCATCCTGATAATGTCCATAAATTCAACACCTTCAATAACATATATTTTGGGTATCTTCTTTATAATTATAATCATTTATTGTTTTTCATTTTCTTATTTTGTCAGCTAGCCTATGAGCTCTTTAATGGATGGGATTTATTGTGTTCCCAAGTGGTGAGAATATATCATGTATTCAAAAGTTATTTTATATCTTAATTTGGTTAGCTGCTTATTAAATTGGTGAGTACACTAACTAGATACACGTATGACAGATTAGTATTTGTAGGATACTTCATAATATGAAAGCATTTTCATTTTGGGGATTCTATTCTATTGCTCACACGTACTTTATGGTATTGGCAACAATAGTAGTTTTATTAGTTGTTGTCATCGTAGTAGTAGTCATGGTTGTGGTCATTGTCATCATTGTCTTTGTTGTATTTAAAGTTATAGTCATAGTTGCAGTAGTAACAGTATTTTTAGAATAGTAAAGAAGTCTTGGAGAATTTAAGTCATTTGTCCTGGGGGTAGCAATAAACACTCTCATCACCTGAGTTCTAGTCCAATTCTGTTCCTTACCTATACTCTCTGTTGTTCTGTTTAAAATCCCTTAATCTTCATTTGATTCAGAAGAAGATATACAACCTTGTGAAGGCTCTGTAACTCAGATGTAATGATCCTTGAAATTGTTTTTAATGTAAAATACTCACTACAAAATGAGACTTTTTGGTAAAGTAGAGATCACAGGGAGGGAAGAAAGCCAAAGGAAAGTGACAAGTATGAAGTATTTTATATGCATGTATGAAACTAGAATAAGGAAACACATCAAAATATTTTAAAAGGGAAGAAGGAGAATAAGGACAATAATGGGATGAAGTTGATCAATGTACATTATAGGTTCTCATGAAAAATATAACAAATCTCATTATCCAATTAATAATTACCAGTTTAAAAGAAAATTGAAATAAAAACAACATCCAAAATGTTTCATCTGTCAATCCATTGTTTTGGATTTAAGAAAAACAAATGTTGATTTATTTGAAGACAAACATTTGAATAGCTCTATCCAAATAAGTACTACTCACATGCATTTAGCAGCCAAGCAGGTCATATATATGAGTGAGGGGGACCAGGTGTTCAAGGCAAACAGGAGTGGAAGTTGGACCATACTGAGCAGCACTAACTCAACAGTAGCTGATTGCTGCCAGGTGAGATTGAGGAACCAATATTGCTAAATCCTCCAATTTTTGAAGAGAGTCTGGATTTTTATGTGAAAATCCCTGAATTGCAGTGTCCCCAATGAATCATATAAAACATGCTTGTGAGCCATATTCAATTTATGAGTTGCCTATCTGAGGCCTTTACCTTATTAAAGGATTGGTTCAGTAGGAATTTTAAGCAAGTGAATGACTGTGGCACTAGCTCACACACTGTTTTATTATTTCCATTTCTAGTAGTAAATGGAAAAAATTAAAACTCTAAAGTGGCCTGGAAAGAAGTTAATAAGCAAACTGAGAATAGCACTATGAAGCTATCCTAATCACACCATAGAGCAGGCTGGTTGATCCAAATAGAGTGAAGGGAACAATTTATGGATGTAATACTAGAGAAGGGATATTGATAAATTGCTCATCTAACAGAGAAGAGTGATTTAGATGATGATGCAAGTTGGTCTCAAATGTTACAGACAAATGAAGAGACCTGTGGATAAAGCATCCACATTAAAGCTGCCCTGAAGCAGTTCGATGTGAAACACCAAAGGAAACAAATCATTGGCATATGTTCTCTTTCCTTCACATTCTCCCTGAGAAGCCAGTTAACATGATCTGAATGAAAGTGACCCGATTATCACATGAAAATACATCTTGTTTGTACCTTTACTGTGACCTAATAAGGAAAAGCCTCTGCAGTCAATAGCTCTTGAGTGTATAACACAACTTTCACATGACTGACTGTGCATCTTATAATCGACTGTTCTTTTACAGAGTTGCAGGTGCAAAAATCTCAGGACTCAGGCTTGTAGCCACCCTATTTCCTTTCCTCCTATGTGTCTCTCCTCCTTCCGGGATAATCCTGGGTTTCCTAGTCCACTCAGCCCACCCTGGATGGCATCTTTGCTCTTTATGTGCTTGTTTTTACAAGTTCTAATGCCCTGTCTTCTCTGTATAGCCTATTTCCTCAGATCCTTGTTTTCTTTGGGAGCTAATCTAATACCTCAATGAGCTTAGGAATTTGTGACTGATAAAAGCTGAAAAGTGTTTCCCTTCTCAACTAACATATTTGCAATTTAATAGACATTTCAATTATGTAACTTATAGGCATAACTAATGGTAAGAATTTCTGGCAATTTTGCAGGGCCTGTGAGAGCCTTTCCCAGAGAGGCACAATTTCTATCTTGCAGGTGGCTACTTGCTCCTTCCAGAAATTAGGTCAACCCTATTCCTGACCTTGTGGTTGTAGGAAGAAAAATAGCTTGCTTAGAAGTACTAGAAAACAGGCTTTGGGGTGTCAGTTTAATCAGTAAATTTTTTTGCTCCTTTCTTCACCATCACTCTTAGTATAACTCTCCATCTCCCTTATTTCCTACTCTATGCTCTAACCTATGACACAGAGCTATATGTTAACCCTGTTGATGACAGCCAGAATGAAAGAGATCACCACTGTCTCTCCTAGGAAAGAGTTCCTGTCATGTTTCTATGTTCTGAAGGCAGATGAATGAACACTATTAACTGACCCATCATCAATAGATAGTCTTGATTCTCTACCAAGTCATGACTCCAAGAACATTCATTCTCAAGGGCTTGTTTTTAGGGATGAACAATTTAGAGCACATGGGAACAGGATCTGGCAAATGTGCCCAACCCTAGGCAATTCTGTGCCCTTAACTCTCAGCATTGAGGGTAAACACTGGTCCTCTTTGCTAGCTTCTCAAACACCAAGAAGGAGTTGGAGGAGGGGATTTGGGAAAGAACTTGTGCTGTGATTCCAAGGTGTTCAGGCCTCTAGCATGCACAGATGTAGATTTTTCCTAGGTCCAATGTGTCTATTGTTCATTACTGGTCATGAGAATTTCAGCTACCTTTTTTACCTCTAACATGAAAGTACTGACTTGGGCAATCTGAAACACTTCTATCAACCTACTCTTGTGTAAAAAAGAAAATTAATAGTTTTGTATAAAGAGCATCTAGCCACAAATTAAATCCAGTACAGTGGAAGAGATGCTCAATGAAATACCATTTATTGGATCAGGCAGTATGCTTTACATTCAATCAAACTTGCAACCTTGGAAGTTTGGCAAGGCTTTATGTATTATATAAAGGTGGAAAGGGTGAATCAGAGGATCAGTTACTTTTCTATGATCATACCTTGTCCATGGTGGAATTTGAATTTGAACCTATATTTGTTCTAAAAAATTGCTCATCAAGCTCATTGGCACATTAGTGCTCAATAAATCTCACTAGCTGTTTTTCTCCTTGCTTCCTTGCCTGCTACATTGCTTTCCCACTACTCTTGGCCCATATATGTTTTGTAAACTATAATTTCTCTGAAAGATCCACAGGCTAGCCTTATCTTACATCTACCTGGTTCTTTCCCTTGAATGCAAATGCCTTCACAAACTGTCTTATGATAATTTATGATTATTTTTCACTTTGTTTTGTTTAGGTCCAAGCTCTATTGCCTCTCAAAGATTTACCAGCTGGGTGCTGGTGACTCACACCTGTAATTCTAGCTAATGAGAAGGTTGGGATCTGAGAATCAAAGTTTAAAATCAGCTCTGACAGGAAAGTCAGTGAGACTCATCTCCAATAAACTACTTAGAAAAAGCTGAAAGTGGCCCTATGGCTCACGTGGCAGGGTGCTAACCTTGAGCACGCAGACACTCAGGGACAGCACCCATACAGTGCATTCATGCTCCCAGGATCTGCTCACACACAAAAGTAAGTCAGAAATGGAGCTGTGGTTCAAGTGTTAGACCATTAGCTTTGAGCAAACATGCACAGGGACACTGCCCAGGCCCTGAGTTCAAGCCCCAGTATTGGCACACACACACACACACACACACACACACACACACACACACACACACACACACACACACACACACACAGAGTAAGATTTACCATGTAACTTAGAGGTAACACATAGTGGTGGAACTAGGAAAAGGGCTCTGTGCTTCTACAAATATAATCTTATTTACCCATCTTAAACTCTGATGAAGTATATCATTTTGCTCCCAAGTTACATATACACAAACTGAAAATCAGAAGATTTTTCTCAATGTTCCACAGTAGCTGAATAATCACCCTGGGATGAAGACTCATGTGGTCATTGTTTTCCTAAAGCTTGAGACCTTCTTCTAATAAAGCCTTTGGAACTAGGTACTGCTCATGGTAATACTATCTGATTTGATTAGAATTTTCTTATACGAAGCAAGATATCTAGAGGAGCATGTTTACATATCTAAATATACATATTAACATTTACATACATATAATATGAATATATATATGAAATTATACATTTCAATGAAGGGTACTTTTTAAGAGAAGACCAGTAGCAAACTCCAAGGACTTGATTTTTCGCCCATGGTCCCTGGTTTATAACCAGAAAACCATGACCCAAATCCTGGTTCTTAGAACAGCTGTGTGAGTTTTAGAAAATTAATTTACCTCTCTGTTCCATGGGTTATAAAATTTTGTGAAAATGTATTGTTATGGTGAGTTGAAGAAAACATACTAAAGATACATAGTATTTGGGGAATAGTAGGTACTCAACAAATTATATCATCATCATCACTAGAAAACTTACAAAGGTGACTTTGTAACCAACTCACCACAAGAATGTTATCGGACAAACAATCCAAGCCAAATTGCTGTTATTAATAGGGTGTTTCATTTACAGGAGATGTGTTTCAAAAATTAACAAGTTAACCAGGAGTTATGAAAAACTCAAGCAAAGAGCCTCATAAATAGGTATTTCAGACAGCATTATTTTATTCAAGGAGATGCAATCATATGGGATAATTTGTCAATTAGAGTGGTCAGAACAAATATTGTTATACGTATAAATGAGATTTTGCAGTCAACAAGGCATTTAAATGATGTGTGAGCCAAGAACAAATGCTGCTAAGACAAAGCTGAGGTGGAAATGAGTCTGGAGGACAAACATGTTGAGAAGCCTGGCCTTTTCCTGTCCAGCAGTTCCTTATGTCATTATGATTCATCCCTAGTGGTTTATAAAAGCAGTTAAATGGCCTCCTTTGGCTGTCAAATAGGAAAATAATTCATGAGTTCAAGTTCGTAAATCATTTCTTGGTAGCAAGGGTACTTTATATAGCTGGGAATGTCTCCTTGATTTGGCACTGTGCTGCTGTGGGGAGCCGGAGGAGCAACTGGCAGCTACCAGATGCAGAAGCCTGAGTAAGGAGCTTCCCAGTCATAGTTCTGGAGGCACAGAGACTGGTATCTTTCCAGGGCATGTTGTCTTGATCCTCTCTGACTAGCCCAAGAAACCTTCCACTTGTGTGTCTGGCATATTGAGATCATTTAGTATATTTGTTGAGTGAATTTAAGGGTTTGTGCTTTGGATCCTTTGCACTGGGGCCCACATGTAGTGTCTGAAAAATACCTATACCTTGTTCAGAAGTTAATTAATATCCTGAGTTGTTTGCCTGATATTAATGACTAATACATCATGGAGTTAGCATAAACTCTGGCACAATAGTTGTATGGAAAATAATGGTAATTCAATTGTTTTCTGATAAAAGGCATTCAAAAACCTATTTTAACCCCTTACCACACATGGCTCCTAAAATTCACCTTTTCATCTTTATATTTGTTCTTACTAAAATTATTTTCATCACACTAATTTTGCTCCTGACTAGTCTATCAAACAAAGTGTATAAAGAACACTTTCTAGGAAAAGTAAATAAATATTTCTCATGAAATGCTGTGACTCACAATCCTGCACCTACATGCAACACATTTATTGTGTATTTTTTGTCAGTTATGGGCCTGAACTCTGGGCCTGCGTTCTATCCTTCAGATCTTCAGCTCAAAGCTAGCACTCTACCACTTGAGCCACAGCACCACTTCTGGCTTTTTCTGCTTATGTGGTGCTGAGGAATCGAACCCAGGGCCTCATGCATGCAAGGCAAGCACTCTACCACTGAGCCACCTTCACAACCCTGTATTTACTATTCTTTTAAGATTCATCAAATACCCCTGTGCTGGGTGTATAGCTGAGCAGAAAGAGACACAATGTCTGCTGAGGATAACTGATGGATATTAAATGAACAGAGACCTGGCTAAAAGTGTAATTGTGTATCTCAGTAAGTGATTAAATGAAAATAACCAACTAGGATCAGAGGTCATCTACTTGCTGCACTCTAGACTCTGATGGCTACAAAAAAAGTCATCTAGGTGAAGAAAGAGTAAAGAATAGTTCAGAGGAGTTTGATCATAGTGGCTTGGGGCAGAGATATAGTAATAGAGCTAGAAAAACAAGTAGATTCAGTAGATGTTACAGAGAAATAAATGACTATATGTTTTCACGATGATACCTAGGTTTGTAGTTTTAGTAATGGGATAAACAATAGTGCTTTTTACTGAAATGAGGAAAACTGACAGAGGCTGGATTCTTTTGAATGGTAAGGGTTATGAGTTCTGTTTTCTTCCTGTATTGTATGAGATACCTATTAGATACCTTCTCTGAAATGTTGAGAAGACAGTTGGATATATGAGTCTGGCATTCAAAGAAAAGTGTGAGCCAGAGATATAAATTTTGGAGCTGTCTGCCTAGTATATAGGGTAGGATACAACAAAGCACTAAATTGTGTGGGGCAACTGATGATTGCTATAGGAGATCAATGCAAACTGCCGCTCCTAGGCCCTGTGTAACAGGCTTTCCCAGATTTATAACAATTTAAGAAAGCTACTTGTCATGATTTTTCCAAGACTCATCAAATTGGCAAATTTCAAACATGATGTTTGTTCCTGTATTTTCCTGATATGTGTGATAACATCTTGCATTTAGCTGACACTTGAATCTTTCTGAGCTAGATGAATATAACTAGTGTCACACTAAATGCAATGGCTATTTATTAAGTAAGCTTCAGTCTATATTAGTCACTATATCTATACATAATTTCTAATTCTTACCACAGTCCTGAGCAATATAGATCCTAATTTATAAGTCAAGAAGTTATAAACCCTCCCTAAGGGCACATGACAAGTAAATGTGAAAATCATTCCAGTTCTATATTTTGGGTAAAGGGACTCCAAATTTCCTTTTTGATTCTTCTAATTCCCTAAATCTTTTATATCTTAAAAGGAAAATTAAAGCAAACACCAGGATGTGAAAATGTGCTGATGGATCTGCTTCCCTTCGAATAAAAGCCTTCTAGATTGGTTTGTTACATTGAGGGTTGTTGCTGGCTTTCTAGTAATCACATTCAGCTTGTTACTGAGATAATCATTGCTTGCTGATGGCCAGCCTGGATTAGTAGCGTCCATTATGTCCTTTGACTATTCTGAATTCTTTCTTAGTGTTCTACTATTAATAGGAGGGCAACTTCCTAAATATGATACAATGAAGCAAGCGTAAAATCTGGTACTCAATTAATTGATTCATAATAATGCTATCAAAATTTTTATCTCTTTTATTGACAACTTCACAAAAGCCTTGTGAAGTATTTTTATCTTACTAGTGAGGAATTATTTACAAATGAGTGAGTTGACCAAGATCTCATAACCAATTGGAATTTGAGGGCCAATCTATGATTCCAAAGACTACGATGCCTATATTTTCAAATTGAATGAAGGCAGAAGACTTCATTGAAAAATATCCAGAAATATGTTATATAGAGGTGACTGAAATGATTGCTGAGGGGCCTTACATATCAGAAAGAGCAATTCACAGGTTCAGTCTATCAGGACATATGTAGCACAAAAGTGCTCTGATTTTCAATCACTGATAAAACAAGTCTAGGTTTTGAACATCAGGTGCTTGTTGCCTGGCAGGAAATCTCTTAAAACTGTGAATCCGCCCTGCTCCTTATGCTTGGGATCTATGAGAGCCCAAAAGGTTTACTTACCCTTTTGCTGTCTGATTTGCACGCATTTCTTACTTACATTTGCTCAACTTAATTCAATTCAAGAAAGAATTTCTATTTTTCTTCTCTAACAAGGCACTGTGATAGTTGCTATAATGGTTGTTGGGAGCATTATTTATGTACATCTAAGCATACCCAGTGGGCCATGGAAATCTAGAGGGTGTAAAGGGTTAGGAAAGATTCCTGAGAGATAGCCAATAATATTTTGATGGTACTTGTGCAGGAGAGAACACAAGTTTATTTTGTCCTGTCATGAACATATCCTTTAATTCTTATAGACTTCTTCTTAACCCAATTAATGAATTAATGTCTACCTGCTTGCAGATGTAGCTACATCTACAAGACTTTTAACTTTCTAGTGACATATGCTAATGAGAAGTAGCTACAAGAATGTATGAAACACCAGGCATGATGTAATCCCTGCTACATAGGAGCTAACGATAGGAGGATCAAAGTTCAAGGCCAACTTGGGCACAAAGTTAATGTAATTCCCTCAACCAACAAGGTAAGTGTGGGCTTCACATCTGTAATCTCAGTTCTGAGGATGAAGGCAGAAGTATGATATCCTGATGTTGGCACTGGACAAAAACATGAGACCCTACCTGAAAAGAATAAAACTTAACCAAAAGTTATGGGGATGTGGCTCAAGTAGTAAGAGGTTTGATTAACAAGCACAAATACTGAGTTCAAACCCCAGTACACAAAACAAAAACAGTGGCTGAGGAGCAGAAAGGAATTTGCTAGGCATACAGCCTGATTCTTTGTGTAAACAGCAGAAGCCCAGAAACAGCTTGACTGATTTGAGACTTTTCTCAGTGTAGTGCTGCATTCGACAACTTTCTAACCACTTCATCTGGAGTCTTGTGTTGGAGGCATTTTTCTTGCCACATTTAATCAATGTCTTTTTTATAATTGAAATGTTTAAGTCAAATTAATGTAAAGCCTACAGAGAGTTCTGCTGAGTTCTACAGAGAGTTCAGGCAACACTATGGAAATACATAAGGGATTATGACATTTTCTAGAAGTCATTAACTTACATTCTTCAATAACTCTCAGAATTTACATCTAAGGATAATTTTCAAACTAACCTTAACCAAGTCCACATTTATCCTCTTTAGATTAGTTCATAAATCGGTTTTCTAATACAAAGATATTTTCATTCTCAAAACCCACACCTTTCCTTTGTGATTACATGTACTACAAAATCATCTCACAAACTTTCATGAGGTTTGAAGTCCATTAACAGGGAGATAGCAGAAGCAGAACTGAGAAGCTAGAAGTTTGACAGAATGGAAATTACATAGATTTAAAAATCAGAATGATGTGGTTTCATATTCATGCTGTCCTATTTACTCACTCAGAATCTTAGCCAAATTATTGAATTCCACCTTGCTTCCACTATTATATATATATATATATATATATATATATATATATATATATATATATATATATATATTTAACTTTGTGAAGTTCTTGGGAGAATTTGAATAGTGGAGTAAATCATAGATATTTATATCATTACTGCTGTCAGTGTGATTATTATTTTCTATTCTTACTAAGAATATTTCTATTAGTATTAGTCATCCTGCTATGACTAGAGGTACAATTTTTTTTGGGGGGGGATCCAGTCATGGGCCTGAACTCTGGGCCTGGACGCTGTCCCTCACCTCTTCAGCTCAAGGCTAGCGCTCTGCCACTTGAGCCACAGTGCCACTTCCTGCTTTTTTCTTTTTGCTTATATGGTGCTGAGGAATCAAACTCAGGGCCTTAAGCATGCAAGGCAAGCGCTCTACCACTGAGCCACCTTCCCAGCCCTAGAGGTACAACTTTATTAGAAAGGAAGAACATAGACTCATGTCAGATCAATACAGATAGTGCTGATAGACCAAATTAGCCCTGGATCAGAAAAATCTTGAAATACAGTGAGACAAAAAATGATGGAACAAAACAGCCTCTGAAATCCTAGCACAACTGGAAAGTTCAACTAATCCTCTGAATAAAATTATAATCTCTGTTGAGTATAGAAAGTATATGCTTGCAAATGCAATTGTTGTGAGAATTACCTTCTATTAAAGACAGAAATTACCTTTTTGCCTGTTTGTTTTCCTATCACTTCAGCACAGTGGAGTCAAGAAGATTAAGGATTATTTGTTGAGTGAATAAATGCACAACTCTTCCCTTTAAGAGGAAACAGTCCTTAAACAGTTGCACAAACATACATGGAGTTGTAAAAAAGCTGAGAAGAGAGAAAAAGAAGACATGGAGCAAAATCATGTATTATTTGAGTGATGTGATCTAATCAGGGAGGTCTTAAATATTTCTTGAAAGAAGTCAAACTTCAGCAAAGATAAAGGATTACTGAGGATTTACAGGGAAAGCATAGAATAAGGGACATTTTGGACAAAAGGATCATCATGTATAAGTGTGCTCTGTGCAGAAAGCATGATAAATACTGCAAATGACTGGAATGGATTGAGACAAAGAAGACTAGAACTAAGGCTGGAAGAGTGTTTAGGGAATAGATACTGCAGACCTTGTATTGACATATTTTTTTCTTTATTGTAAGAGATACAGAAATCCCTTAAATTCATTTTAAAGAGAGGAGGACCTGTGACATCATTACATGGTGTGTGTGTGTGTGTGTGTGTGTGTGTGTGTGTGTGTGTGTGTGTGTGTGTGTGTGTATGTGTGTGTGTGTGTGTGTGTGTGTGTGTGTGTGTAATGGATAGGAAGGAAGTCAAATATGAATGATATTATGGTAGTCCTGGCCAGGGTTGATAGTACCTTTAATTAGAGTGAGCATTGTGATTATGGAGAAAGGTTAATGGATTTGAGGACTGGTGACAATGCAAAATCATCTAGACTTTGTGATACATTATGCATAGTACATTTGCGTCTCTTACTATATATTTAGGATTACTGCTTATTCACCTGGATACATTATAATGTATTTAAGTGAGAGGCACATTATGTGAAAATTCATTGTATCACATAAGTTTTATGTGCTTGTGTGTATCAAGTACCATGGCAGCTTTTTAAGATTCAAAGACTGAATAGTGGTTCTTATCCACAAGAATATGTCAATAAAGAATGTTGACTGAATGCAGGAGATATACAAGTTCTGAGCTGTAGATAAATGCAAGACTTAGAGTTTGGAAAGATAAGGGGTAAACAACAATGAGGATTTATGAGGAGTATTCAACTAATCAGGAAAATGAATAGGAAAGAAATGAAGATAGTGTAATTAGACAAGACTAAAGTTTTATACTGAATACTGTTGATTCGGCATGTACAATAGGAATCAGAATTGACTTGTTTATATAGGAACATGGTGATGACTAGTTGATAGAATCTTTATCTGACAAATCAAATCATGCTCCTGCTCCTTTGCATTCTACTAAGCAGCTTTTCCAAATTCTTGTCCTTGAGAGTACATTGTATCTTTATTCCTTTGCCTAGAATATACTAATAGCCTGTTGTGTGCTGAGCATTGTTCTAGGTATAAAACTCTAAAGATAAAGGAGCTATAATCTAATGAGATATAACATGTATTATCACATTTATAGCCATGTGGTACCAACATGTATAAAATAATATGAGGACTGAGGACAGAATTAATCTTGGATAGAGTTAGTGATTGGTAGAAGAAGACTTTCAAGTGAGATAAAGTTTCACAAAATTTTCAGTGATTAGTTAAGGTCTAGTGAAATACAAGTCCACTTACACATTACTCTTTCACAGAGGTGAACCATCAGAGCATCATTTCTAGAAATGAACTAATTCATCCAGAAGAGAAGTTAAGAATAGAAACAAGAGTCAGATAATTCAGGGTTTGGGTGCCATACTTTGGAGCATAGTTATTATTTTGTAAATGATTGGCTTTCATGGAAGAATTTTAAGTAGGGAGAAGACTTCTGTGTTAGAGGTGTTGGTAGTGACAAATTGGGAACTGAGATAAAAAAAAGCAGTCAAGCAAACAATGCCCTTGTATCTTATTTGGGTAATTGCAATGATGATTATACCAAAGACTCTCAGATCATTAAAGATGCAGTACCTTATTTGTCTGACAGATTACCAATCTCTTGCTTCGGTATGATTTGAGTATCTTAGAACTACAAAGGTTAATAATGAATGTCTGTATGCTTCACTAAAATTTGATGCAGTTATATTTTTCTTTAAGTGAACCATCCAAGTTCCTGATTTTCACTTTTTCAACAAGGGCATTTCTCTTTTGCTAAGGCAAAAGTGGGTCAAGTGCTGGGACACATGACTCTGAAGAGCCATCAAATCAGATAGATCTACAGCTGGGTCCTCAGCCCTTCATAAAGGCTGTTTCTGCCTATTTAAAACCTCCTTTAGGTTTGATAAAAAACAAAACCATTTGGAACCACAATGAATTATCACATCTTGTACTGAAGTGCTGATTTGTCAAAGCCTCTTATGTAGAACAGGATGTTCAGGAACTAAGTTCACCAGCATCTTTGTATAACATTTTATACTTTTATAAAAAAAATGTGACTCATACAGAACAACAACATTAGAGATATAGGTTTTCTATAACAAAAGCCCTTCCTATTGCTTTTAAATACTTGCTTACCACTCATTAAACATTAGGCAGTATTTCAGGGGAAACAAGAGTGAAAATTTAGTGCAATGAATTGTGTCCAACAGTGATACTCATAAGACACTATGTTGGAAATGAACTTTACAACTTTGTGGGGAGGGGAGCCAAGGAGGGGAGAGGAAAAGTGGAAGAAAACAGGGGAGGAGGTAACCGTTCGACAAGACATGTACTCATTACTTTATTGATGTAAATGTAACTCTTTATAATGAAATAAAATAAAATTTTAAAATACTAATATTTTCCAAGCAATCATAATGAGTTTGTGGCATTTATGATTTAATCACAAAAGTCATGATGAACATAAGCCCTAATTCCCAAATACATCTTGTTCTGGTAAAATTTATTGAAGTCACTTAGTTTTAATAAGGAAGCAAAGTCCTTAGCTTAGAATATGAAGTACTTATAGAAAATCCAAATGGGGGGGGGAGGGGGGAGGCTTGGAAGGGATGTGAAGGGTAAACAAAGGAGGAGGCTGCAATGCTTGGTAAGAAATGTACACATTATCCTGCCCATGTAATTGTAACCCCTCTGTACAGTATGTTCACAAATAAAATAAAATAAAAAAAAGAAAATCCAAATAGGAAAAATACATGCATATTGAAAAATCTACCATTTTCTTCTAACCATATAAATACAATATATTTTTTAAAATTTCTTGGATGTTTCCATAGCATTTTAGTTTCTGTAATTATGAGTCTAAGGCCATCAACAAATATTAGGATCTTTTCATGGGATCTGTAAATTCAAAACTATTGTTCTAGTATCACTTATGAAATTGATGTTATTAATAACTATATTTTTGAAATGAAAGAATCATGAAATATGTCAACATTTACATGTATACATCTGAGTGAAGCAATTTCCCAGATAGCTAATATATATTGCTACAAATCATGCATGCATGAAAGATCAAAGAGCAATATAAACCAATAAGGTTTGATTAACATAAAAGTTAATTGTAATAACTTCAGATTTCATACTTCAAATAATCTTCTAAAAATCTGTCACATTACTTTATATGTTTGGTATAATCTCAAAAATTGTTCACACTTTTCTGGAAAGGCTGTTAAAATATGTGTCTTCTTTCTAAACCCATATCTTTTTGAAATCATTTATTAGTCATATTTCAAGCAACAATATGTTACAAGAAATTAAAATATCAAATATGAGAATTTAGCAGTCTGTCTTCTAATAAGCTAGGTATCTAACAGCTTTTTTGACTAATCAAAATAATACTATTCTTCTGTCTTATTTATTTGAAAAATAGTTTCCCACAAAACGCATTCATTAAACAAAGATGGTACATAATAAAACCATAAAAATATAAAAAGGATAATAATATGCTTTTACTATTTTAAATTTAAATTATGAAATAGGTTGATAAAGACAGCTTTACTTTTTAATAGCGTAAATGTGTTTCTTATATGAATAATAGCTCATTGGGATATGCTTCAAGTTTTAATAATGGGGATGATAATAGAATCAAAATGATGAAGAAATGCTGGCATGTAAAACATCTAGTATACTATTGTATTGATTATTCTTTTGGGGGAGAGGGACTTGAATTCAGTGTCTCATGTGAGAAAATTTGGCTTTCTTATTCATGGCCTATACAACTGAGCAATGCCCCTAGGTTAGCTTTGGGCTGGTTACTTGTAGATGGAGTCTTGAAGTCTTTTTTTTACTCAGTGTGGCTTTTATCCTTATATCTCAGCATTCTGAATAGCTAAGATTACAGTCATGACACCACAAGTGGCTGACTATATTATTCTATTTATATGCATATATATGTGTATATATGTATTTTTATACACATAGTCACAATGACAATATAGCTTATCACTGTCATTGTGACTTGATTTTTGGACTTAACATTGTTTGAACATTATTCTATATCAGGAAGGATAGTTTAGTCATTTTAAATGGCTGTATGATAACCCATGACATAAACATAGATACACAAATGTATTGATTAATATAATAAGTTGATGTGTGGACAAAATTTCTGAAAGTAGTGTTATTGTATCTAAACAGTATGTATTTCAAATTTGATAAAACTGCCAATACGTTCCCCAGCTTATATTCCTTTTTTATTTTTCAATTTTTTATTGTGAAAATACTGTACAGAGGGGTTACAATTACATGGGCAAGATAATGAGTACATTTCTTATCAAGCATTGTAGCCTCCTCCTTTGTTTCCCCTTCCCATCCCTTCCCAGCCTTCCCCTGCTCCCCCACCCAATCCTCCCCCACCACCAAAGTCCCAGCTTATATTCCTGAAAATACATACTTCTCAAATCTTTGTCAGCAGAATTCTCTTCAAACTTTTTTTAATTCCCTAGCAGATAGAGGAAAACTATAACTCATAGATTTTTCAAATTTTATCTTATTATAATTGGTATTCAACATGTTTTCACATATTTTGAAGTGATTGCATTTTACTTTTCTGTGAACCATATGTGTTCTGTTATTTAAAGAGAAAGTTGGCATCTTACTACAGATAATCTTTAAATTTCTAAACATAATTCTTAGACAAAGAAATATAAACCTTCAGCTTTGGATTGCGTTCTCCTTAGAAATATCCTCAGTACTTTAAGCTCTAAGGAATCATTCTGTTCTGACATTTAGCCTTCAAACATTAGTAGATACAGTCGAGGTAGCAAGATGCTAACCTAAGTGGACCACTGTGGAAAACACGGTGATCAAAGTGTGTTATAATATAATTAGAGCTAGAGTGCTGAGCAGAAGTAATTTGCCATAATAGATCATCATATAATGAAAACCATTTTCTGACATGTAAGCGATATTCTATTTCTTTGCACTTTCTTTGTGGAAAACCATAGGGCATGTCATTCCTGTATCTATCACTACTTGCCACAGTTCAATGAACAAGTTCCTCAACGTATTACATTTTCTATTTACCAGACATTTGTATTCCTGTGTCAAAAATATAGAACCTAGTAATGATTGGAGTCATTTCAAAAATAATGTTTTCTACATGACATTGGAAGTGCATTAAAATTACTATCTTGTTTAATATGATGGAGCATCTCACCCAATTTAGATGTAAATATTTTCGACATAAGATCACAGATATAATGCCACATCAACTTTAAGCTGCTTGTTGCAGTTTGATTCACGAAGACACAACAAATGAAACTTGGAGGAAAAAGAAAGAGTCATAGCTTTGTGGAAAGTAGTCAAGGGAAAGCAATGTCCTTTCAGGGTCCAACAACTGTACTTATTCTGTAAAATATCAATAGGAAACTACCTTTGCTAATTTTCAAGAAAAGTGGATCAAATTTCAATTAAAGTAAATGAAGTTTACAAGTACATTATTTCTCTTTATTGCTGGCTGATAGGTTTAGTTAGCTGTGCATATTGACTGGGAAAATTTGTTTTACTTTAATAATACAGTATTGAATAATGAATTAATTGATCACTGAATCAACTGGATTCTTCTAAGTACTTACCATTACTCAAGCCTATGTTAGATGCTGAATAAGATTTGACCCTACTTTGGAAGATTGAGCATGAAAGGAAAGCAGTCATTAGCACATATTATGAATGATTCTAGATTTTTTGCACATTATTTCACGCAATGATCATGATAATGGTTATTGTATGCCCTTTATTCCTCAAAGCCTCATCTGCTATAGACTTGGTTGTCCACCTATGGTGCTAGTGGGATGTGGTGGATTCTTTAGGTGAGGCCTACGGAACAGGAGCTTAGATCACTGAGAACAAACTTTTTTTGTTGGTCCTGGGGTTTCAACTAGTGCTTGGATGCTGTTCCTGAGCCTTTTGGGCTCAAAGCTAGGGCTCTATCACTTTGAGCCACAGCATCACTTCCAGTTTTTGAGTGGTTAATTAGAGATAATAGTCTCATGGGGACTTTTCTACCTGGGCTGCCTTTGAGCTGCTATCCTCCTATTAGCCTCCTGACTATCTAGGATTACAGGCATGAGCCACCGGTGCCTGGCAAAGAGCAACCTTTTTTTGAAGGGAATATTGGGACCATGCCCCTTCTTCTATTTTCTCTGCTTCTGGACTGCAATAGACACTCTCTGCCCCTTTATAGGACATCATGTAATGGAGACAAGTGACTAGGGACTGCAGCCTCTGAAGCTTTAAGTCAAAATAAGCCTCTCATTTTCCATTTTTGATTTAGGGTGTTTTTTTCATAATGACATAAAACTACTACAATAATCTCCTGAATTATATATATATATATATATTATTCATACTTAATATATATGCATTATAAGGCTTGGAAAAAATATGTTGAGTCATAAATGGTAGCTGATAGATTCAGGATTCAAACAGAACTGTGTGTATTCAAAATTTATAACCTATATTGCTATAGATTATGGAGCTAAAATTTATACAATTGAAGTAAAGAATGCATTGACAGATCAGGACTGGTCCCCCGTGCCTTTAGTTCAAGATACTTGGGATGAAGAAATCAGGAGGATTGTTTAGTTCTTGCACAATTTGGGAGGAAAGATGACGAGATTACTCATGAGGTCTCATCTAAACTTTTAATAGCTGGGAATAGTGATGTACAGCTATTGTTGCAGCTTTGCAGAAAGCATATAAAATTGGATCATGATCCAAACCATTCTGAGCAAAAATTAGATCCTATTCAATAAATAAATAAATGAATGAATAAATAAATAGATGGAGGCGTGACTCAAGTCATAGTGAATAGAGGAAATACAAGGACCTAAACTTAATCCTTACTGTTACCAAAATTAGTAAATAAATACACAAAATTAAAGAGCATATTATAGTAAAGTCAAACATATGGTGGTTCTTAGTGTATGTTGACAGGATTCAGTGAGAGGCAGAATAATGAGAAGCAGACATCTCATAAAATAGGCTACATTTGGTGAGTTAATGATTGGTGGAGGAAAGGCAAGGGTAGCAAGGAGGAATTCAAGGTAGAGGCACCAATGTTGTAGGGGAAATAATAACATGATTGTTTTGCACTATGAGACAATCTAGCAGGAATGGGTGTGTTGAGGAGTTTAGGTTGGAAAGGAAGAGATACATTACAGTGTAGAGGAATTTGAAAGCCAGGAATATGGTTTATAATTTTTCAACTCTGTAATAGGGAACAAAATAAAGATTCTAACCAGTTATAGAGTAGTATGCAATAAGTATAGACCATTTGAATGTAGGAATTATTAGTATGGGGGAGAGTGAAATGAATGGGTATAGAAGGGGTACATATGATATAAATAACTCATATATACACGTATAAGAATAGGATAGTGAAACCTAAACTTGTTTTGGCTGCATGCTAGTTGCTCATACTTTGTGGCTACTCAGGAGTCTGAGATGTGAGGATCAAAAATCAAAGCCAGCGCATGCAGAAAAGTCTGTAACATTCATCTCCAGTTAGCCAACAAAGAGTGAGAAGTGAAGGTGTTACTCAAGTGGTAGAGCACCAATCTTCAGTGAAAAATTCAAGTGAGCAAGAGGCTCTGATTTCAACCTCCAGTACTGGCACACAATTAAGGAATGGTAGGGGGAAAACAAAGGAAGGGGTAACAATGTTCGATAGGAAATGTGCTTATTACCCTACTCATATAACTGTAACCCCTCTTTACAGTATCTTTACATATATACATATATGTATATATATATATATATATACATATATATATATATTTAAAAAAACATTTTATAAACGGGTGAAGAGCTAGGTGCTGGTGGCTCATGTCTGTAATCCTAGCTACTCAGGAGGCTGAGATCTGAGGATAGTAGCTTAAAGCAAGTCCTGAGAAAGAGAATCCATAAGACTCTTATCTCTAATTAATCACCAGAAAACAGGAAATGGAGCTGTGGCTCAAACTGGTAGAGCACTAGCCTTGAGCAAAAGCTCTCAAGGATAACACTCAGGCCCCAAGTCCATACCACCTGATCGACAAAAAGCGGGGGTGGGGGTGAAGGAGAGAAAAAAGGAATGGGGAGAATTTGATTGAAGTACTTTATAAGCATATATAGAAATATTACAATTTGCACAATTAATATAAGCTGATAAACATGGTCTTGGGTGACTTTGGAGGTGGTGATTCTCATAGCCAATTGATCACTGAGGGTACTGAAGTAGTCTAATGTGAGTTGCTTTTCAGATACAACCCTTTGTAATAAAATAGGCTTCTATAGTTCCTTTAGGCCTTGAATTACTTTCTTTAATTCATGTTGATTGATTTTTTTTCATACAATTTTTTATTTTATTGTTAAGATGCTGTACAGAGGGGTTACAGTTACATGAGTAAGGCAATGAGTACATTACTTGTCGATCATTGTTACCCCTTCCCTTCCTTGTTGTTGTCCCACTATCCCTCGCCCCCACCTCCCCTGTTCCTTCTTCCTCCCCCCCACCCAAAGTTGTAAAGTTCATTTCCAATATACTGTCCTGTGGGTATCTTTGTTGCAATGGGTCATCCTGTGTCCTTGTTTCAGAATTTTGTTATACCCCTTCCCCTCCCCAGAATAGACATATATCTATACACAATGCAGGGTATCAAAATCCAGTACAGTGACAACAGGGGATATACCATAGGGGAGAGAACATAAAAAGGAAACAACAACAAAAAATTAAAATCACATGGTACATTTATTTGATGATTGCAAAAGGTACAAGAGAGTAGATATAGAAAAAAATCATCAGGACAAAAATCAATAGCAATGTTTTTCAAACTGCAGGATATGACCCATTGATAGGTTATAAATCAATGTCAAAGGCTGAGACAGGTCTTTCCAGGGAAATTAGAAATAATGTGGAATAGAAACTATCAATTTGTGCTTACAGAGTGATAAAAGAAAACGTATTCAGTAAGTGTATTTCAGTGTGTGTGTTACATATACATACCTGTATGTGGATAAATGAAAATATTTTTATTATGGCTCTTGACAAAATATATGTTTCTCATCTAGACTACAGTACTGAGTTAGTCTTTTTGCCTTCCATATATTTTGTCTAAGTCTGATGAATTTGCTTAAACATGAATAGGAAAAGCTCATTATTGTTCTCTTGGTTCTTGGTTTCTTTCATGGCCCATTTCTAACCACCAAGGCTGATCTACATACTTTTGCCCCACTCCCACCATGATTCCATCTCACAGTCACCTGCCACTTTATTCTTTCTAAAGCATTCCTTATATCATGCCATTCCCTCTTTTGAGAAGGCATAATGCTCCTCTACTCATTTATTCAAAATTCTTTTGGCAAGTGATGGTTGAAAATCTACAAAATGAGTCTCAAACTCTTATTCACAAATGTAAATTGATTTTTATTTTTACTCCAAATTCATCAATTACAATAGTATCACAGAGCCTCTTTAGACCATCTTACCTGTATTACTTAATCTTTGCAGAATACAGAACACCTAGATTGTCACTCCTTCATACATTTGATCATACTTTTCCCCTTTTTAAAAGTCATGGTTTTATGCTCTTTTGTATATTTGGCTGTGCAAAACTAATGCTTCTTTGGGACTCACACAATACTTTTTATCATCTTTGTCTTGTATTACTTGGGTTCATTCCCTCTTGTAGATCATACACACTTAAGAATAATGGTCAGTTTTTTTTTTAATTTTATTTTATTTTATTTGAGAACATACTGTACAGAGGGGTTACAATTACATGGGCAGGATAATGCATACATTTCTTACCAAGCATTGCAGCCTCCTCCTTTGTTTACCCTTCACCTCCCTTCCCAGCCTCCCCCCTCCCTCCCACCCAATCATATCCCCCCTCCCCCCCCACCGACATTGTAAAGCTGGTTTTGACATGACATTTTGTACTTCTCATTGTTGCAACAGGTCCACCTGAATCCTTAAACGACTTGTTTGTCCCCATCTCCTCCACATGTTATACTGACATCAAATATAGTGAAAGCGGGGGTTACACTGTGGGGGAGGGACATACAAAGCAACAAAGAAATAATCTTATAAATGCGTTAGAAACACATGCATGAAAGAAACAAAAACATTAAAATACATATTTGAGGTTTCGTTTTCCTAACATCACATTATCTGACTTTTTCCGCTTGACTCATACCTATACTAGATATTGCAAATAAGGGAAACCATGGGACCTATGTTTCTTTGGGCCTGGCTTACTTCACTTAATATAATTTTTTCCAAGCCTTTCCATTTGCTAACAAATGGGGCAATGTCATTCTTTCTGATGGAGGCATAGAATTCCATTGTGTATATATACCACATCTTCTTGATCCATTCATCTACTGAGGGGCATCTGGGTTGGTTCCATGTCTTAGCTATGGTAAATAATGCTGCAATAAACATAGTTGTGCTGGTAGCTTTAGTGTGGCCTTGTTTGTGATCATTTGGGTAAATGCCCAAAAGTGGGATTGCTGGGTCATTGGGGAGCTCTATGTGGAGTCTTTTGAGGAACCTCCATACTGCTTTCCAAAGTGGTTGAACAAGTTTACATTCCCACCAACAATGAAGTAAGGTTCCTTTCTGTCCACATCCCCTCCAGCATCTGTTGTTGTTAGAGTTCTTGATTTTTGCTGTTCTAACTGTAGTGAGGTGATATCTCAATGTTGTTTTGATTTGCATTTCTTTTATGGCTAGGGATGTTGAGCATTTCTTCATGTGTCTATTGGCCATCCTTCTTTCTTCTTCAGAGAAGCTTCTCTTTAAGTCTTTCGCCCACTTACTTATTGGGCAGTTGTTTCTTTGAGGATTTGTTGTTGGGTGGTTTAATTTTTTGAGTTCCAAGTATATTTTAGATATGAGACCCTTGTCCGTTGTATGGCTAGTAAAGATCTTCTCCCAGTCCGTGGGCTTTCTATTGATCTTGCTAGCTATGTCATTTGCCCTGCAGAAGCTCTGCAACCTTATACAATCGCATTTGCCCAGCCTTTCTTTGATTTGTTGTGTTTCCGGGTCTCTATTCAGAAAATTTCGGCCTGAGCCAAGGAGACCCAGGGTTTCTCCTATTCCATCCTGTAATGTTTTCAGAGTGTCTGCTTTGAGTTCAAGGTCTTTGATCCATTTGGAGTTGATTCTGGTGCAGGGTGATATATAAGGATCTAGCTTTAGTTTTCTACATGTAGTTAACCAGTTTTGCCAGCACCATTTACTGAAGAGGCTGTCTGTCTTCCATTCTATTGTTTTAGCCCCCTTATCAAAGATTAGATGGCTATAGGTCTGTAGGTTCATTTCTGGGTTTTCAATTCTATTCCATTGGTCCTGAGGTCTGTTCTTATGCCAATACCAAGCTGTTTTGATTACTATGGCTTTATAGTAGAGTTTGAAATTTGGTATTGATATTCCTCCAGCAGTGTTCTTTCCGTTGAGGAGCGTTTTTGCTATTCGGGGTCTTTTATCGTTCCATATGAATTTTTGGATTGCCTCTTCTATTTCCTTGAAGAATGAGGGTGGAATTTTGATAGGTATTGCGTTGAATTTGTAGATAGCCTTGGGAAGTATTGCCATTTTCACGATGTTAATCTTTCCAATCCAGGAGCATGGGAGGTTTTGCCATTTTTTAAGTTCTGTGTTGATTTCCTTTTTCAAGATTTTAAAGTTTTCATCATAGAGGTCCTTCACTTCTTTAGTTAAGTTAATTCCTAGGTATTTTATTTTTTGTGGGGCTATTACAAATGGAGTTGCTTTCCTAATTTCAGCCACACTTTTCTCATTGTTGGCATACAGAAAAGCCATTGATTTTTGGGGGTTAATTTTATAACCTGCTACTTTGCCAAAGTTTTGAATCAGCTTGAGTAATTTGGGAGTGGAGTCTATGGGATTCTTTAAATACAAGATCATGTCATCTGCAAAGAGGGAGAGTTTTATTTCTTCTTTCCCTATTTGGATCCCCTTTATGTCTGCATCTTGTCTTATTGCTGTAGCTAGGCATTCTAATACTAGATTGAAGAGAAGTGGAGAGAGTGGGCATCCTTGTCTTGTTCCTGAGTTAAGAGGAAATGGCTTTAGTTTTTCACCATTGAGTATAATGCTGGCTGTAGGTTTGTCATATACAGCCTTTATTGTATTGAGGAATGTTCCATGGATTCCTAATTTTTCTAAAACCTTCATCAGGAAGGGGTGTTGGATCTTCTCGAATGCTTTTTCTGCATCTATTGAGATAACCATGTGGTTCTTATTCTTGCTCCTGTTGATGTGATGGATAATATTAATTGATTTGCGTATATTGAACCAGCTTTGCATCCCTGAAATGAATCCTGTTTCATCGTGGTGTATGATTTTTTGGATGAATTGTTGAAGTCGGTTGGCCAAAATTTTGTTGAGAAGTTTTGCATCAATGTTCATCAAAGAAATGGGTCTATAGTTCTCTTTCTTTGATGAGTCCCTGCCTGGTTTTAGGATGAGGGTTATGATGGCTTCATAGAATGTGTTCGGTAGTGAGCTTTCTCTTTTAATTTCATTGAAGAGCTGGAGGAGAATTGGTGTGAGCTCTGCTTTGAAGGCCTTGTAAAATTCCGCTGTAAAACCATCTCGTACTGGACTTTTCTTAGCTGGGAGGTCTCTTATTGCTGTTTCTATTTCAATGCTTGATATGGGCCTGTTAAGATAGTTTACCTCATCTTGGTTTAGTTTTGGCATGTCAATATTTGCTAGGAAGAGGTCCATTTCTGTCAAGTTCTCAAACTTATTAGCATAAAGTTTTGCGAAGTATTCCCTTATAATGTTCTGAATCTTGCTTGTTTCCGTGGTGATGTTTCCATTCTCATCTCTGAGTTTATTAATTTGGGTGTGTTCTCTTCTTTTTCTGATAAGATTTGCTAAGGGTCTGTCAATTTTGTTAAGTTTTTCGAAGAACCAACTCTTTGTTTTGTTGATTCTTTCTATAGTTTTTTTGGATTCTAATTCATTTAATTCTGATTTAATTTTGATTATTTCTTTCCGTCTACTGGATTGGGGTTTATCTTGCTGCTCTTTTTCAAGGAGGTTTAGATGTGTCATTAAATTGTTAGTTTCAGATCTCTCCAATTTGTTGATGTAGGAGCTCAGAGCTATAAACTTGCCTCTGAGTACTGCCTTTGCTGTGTCCCAGAGGAGCTGGTACTTTGTGTGTTCATTTTTGTTGAATAGCATGAACATTTGAATTTCCTTTCTAATCTCTTCCATGACCCACTCATGATTCAGCAGTGTGTTGTTCAGCCTCCATGTGATACCGGACTTTCTTTGGTGGCTTTTGGTGTTGAGTTCTAACTTTATTCCCTTGTGGTCAGAGAGAATGCAAGGTATAACTTCAATGTTTCTGAATTTAGACAAGTTTGCTTTGTGGCCTAAAATGTGGTCTATTTTAGAAAACGTTCCATGTGCTGCTGAGAAAAACGTGTATTCTGATGCTGCTGGGTGAAATGTTTGGTAAATGTCTGTTAAGTCTAGTTGATCTATGCAGCTGTTTAGATCTGCGGTTTCTCTGTTGAGTTTTTGCCGAGTTGATCTATCTAGTGGGGAGAGTGGTGTGTTAAAATCCCCAACGATTAATGTCTTTGGATCTATATGGGATTTGAGGGAAAGTAGTGTTTCTTTGATAAATTTGGGTGCTCCATTGTTTGGCGAATAGATATTTAGAATCGTAATATCCTCATGAAGGAGAGATCCTTTAATTAGTATGTAGCGACCTTCTTTATCTCTTTTCACGAATTTTAATTTGAAGTCTATTTTATCTGATATTAGGATTGCAACTCCCGCCTGTTTATGCGGTCCGTTTGCTTGGTAGATTTTGTTCCAGCCTTTAACATTGAAAATGTGTTTGTTTTTACGGGCAAGATGTGACTCCTTCAGGCAGCAGATAGAAGGGTCTTGTTTTTTAATCCAACTAGACAGTCTATGTCACTTAATTGGAGAGTTCAGTCCGTTAACATTAAGAGATAGGACTGAGAGGTATTTGGGAGTTCCTGCCATGTTATCTACCTTCTTGGGGGCTGCGAAAACTGGGTTCTTCCTATGGTTCTTGGAGTCTCAGTTTGGGTGCAGTTTCTTGGCCTTTATTGCGGTCTTGTTGGTTTTCTATGTGTAGGACATCTTTAAGAATCTTTTGTAGGGCTGGTTTGGTGGAGATGTATTGTTTCAATTTTTCTTTGCTATGGAAGGTTTTTATTTGGCCTTCAGTTATGAAGGAGAGTTTAGCTGGGTACAGTATTCTTGGTTGATAGTTGTTTGTTTTTAGGGCATGGCATACATCATTCCAGGCTCTTCTTGCTTTGATTGTCTCTGCTGAGAAATCTGAGGTGATTCTAATTGGTTTCCCTTTATAAGTGATTACCCTTTTCTCTCTGCCAGCTTTAAGGATCTTTTCCTTGTTCTGAGTTGATCCTGTGTGGATTATAATGTGACGGTGGGATGTCCTATTCTGGTCTGGTCTGTTTGGGGTTCTAAAGGCTTCTTGTATCTGGACAGGCCTATCTTTTTGCATGTTTGGGAAGTTCTCTGCTAGGATCCTGTTAAAAAGATTTCCTAGACCATTAACTTCTGTTTCTAGGTGCTCCTCTACACCCATTATCCTTAGATTAGGCCTTCTGATGGTGTCTTCCAGGTGTTGGATAGATCTATCATATTTCTTGGACTTCTCTTGGATGGTTGTATGCTCTTTCTCTATAATATCTAGGCTGTCTTCAATCCCTGAGATTCGATCTTCTGCATGTTCTAACCTGCTGTCAAGACTCTCTACTTTGTTTTTTATCTCTTTTCCTTCTAGTTGGTCAGCTTTGATGGCTTCAAGTTCTTTGTTGAAGCTCTGTTTTAGGTCTTGTATGAATTTCTTTACTTCCTTAATTTGGTGTTCAGTGTTTGTCCTCAAATCACTTAGTTGATTGGTTATGGTTTCTTTGGGCTCCCATTCCTTCTGTTGGGTTCCATTCAGCGTTCCCTTTGTGGTCTCCCTGACTTCCTTCAGCTCTTCGTTAATGGATTCCATGAATGCCTTTAGTGATCTTTGTGTGTTCTCTACCTGGTCTCTCAATTCCTGTATTACTCTTTGATTAGCTTCCTCCCGTTCGTGGGATTCCTGCAGATCTCTTTGAGTGTTCTCAGCCTGCTCACGCCATTCCTCCCTTTCTCTTTGAGTATTCTCAAGTTGTTCACGCAAATCCTGTATCAGTTTTTGAGTAGCTTCCTCACGCTTATGATATTCCTGTATAAACTTCTGGGATGCCTCCTCTCTCTCCCTATCACGCTCATACAGAGTCCTTTGTACGTTGTCAAACTTTTCATTTATCATGTTTGCCAGCAGTGTTTGTAGAGCTATTTGGGAACTCTCCTCTGGATTATTCATTATCTGTTCTAACCCCTGATTATCAGGATTGGGAATTGAGATACCCGAATTTGCCATTTTTCTTGTGTTTTTCCGGCTTACTCTGCCCATTTGAGATGAAGATAGCACCAGTTTTGTGCTAGAACACTATCTTAAGGCAACCATCAACCAAAGTTTGCATTTGTACAATCAATAGTCTACAGATACAATCTAGTTCAACAGATACATCTATTCGACATCAAACAACTATATGTTAAAGGACTTCGAACCGCAGAGAAGAATTTGGAAAACCAGAAATTATTAAGGTTAGGGAGAGATGTGGGTAAAAAATAGGAATAGATTGGTGTGGGGAGGCACAGGGAGAGTTAACTATGTCCTAATCACAATGCAGGAAATAGGTTGGGTAGGATGTAAGTAGAGAGAGAGAGAAAAAGAAGAAAGGGAAAGGGGAATGAAAAGAGACCAGAAAAAAAAATAGAAACGTAAAAATTAATGTTATTTTAGAGATTAAAAGACCATCTATTTATAGAGGAATATGAATATGTTGAGAGAAAGGGAGGGACATAGAGGAGATGAGAAAAACTTTAAAAAAATGCTTAAAATATTATATAGGTATAAAGAGGTAGTACTGCTATTAATGAATTTAAGTCTCAGAGGTTTTGAATTGAGTAATAAGTTTGTGGATTAAGTGTGTATACAATGGGGGATAGGGTCTACTGGTTAACTACGGGTTTATCTGAGGATGTGCAGGACAAGAGTTAAGTCACATAAAGATGAACAAAGAGGAAAAGATGGAAAGGATAGGAAAGTGAGAAGAAAAGATCAGAAGTTCAGTAGAGCTAGAAAAAAAAACAAAAAGATAATTAAGAATGAAAGAAAAAGAGGAAGAAGACAAGAAAAGAAAAGAAAACACACATTCACGTATTCCTAAAATAAAAATTATAACAGGAGAAAAAAAAAAGTTAATGGAAAACAATTATTTTTTCAGAAGAGGCAAAAATTAAAGATTAATAAAAGTTTTAGAAAAGCAAAAAAAATTTTTTTATATATATATAAGGTAACAAAAAACGAAAAAAAACAAAACAAGAAAAAGAAAAAAAGAAAAGAAGAAGAAGAAAAAAAAAGTTCTTTGATTTTTTTTTTTTTTGGAAGGGGTGGGAAGAATCCTGTATCTCCCTTTTGTCTGTAACCAGAGTCTGGTTGGAGTCTCTGGTCAGCTTGAGGTCCTGTGGCTTGATTGGTTTCTTAAGTCAGTTTGTTGGAACAGGCAGAAAAATGCTTTCCTTTACCCAAGATTTTGAGATCCCCCTCCCAGGTTAGTTTACTGGGAGGGTGATCTGCTTTGAGAATCACAAAAGAGGGGGATGCAGTGATGAGGCTAGGTTCTGGGTAGAGTTGAGGTCTTTCAACAAACAGTAGCTTTTCCCTGGGGCTATTTTGTGAAAAAAAAAAACTCACAGCACCCAGCCTGGAGCCATTCTCAGGGTTTCTGTTTTTCAATTGATTGTGGTGGCTGCTAGAGGGAGGGGCAGCCTCTGGCTCTGGTTACCCGGTGAGGAGAGCCACTCCAATGGCTGGCGCCTGAGCTGGGTGACTTTTCCCTGGATGGAACTGAGTCTGTGAGGTCACTTCGCCGTTAAGTTCTTGTGACCTGCTAAATGACTAGTTTTATTCCAAGGCCTGAGCTGGAGCTAGCTGCTCCTCCGAGCTTTGTCGGTATCCAAGATGGAGATCACCGGTGCTGGGGGGGGAGGGGTGGCCTTCCCTCCTCTGCTCCCTGAGAAGGAGTGAGGAAGTGGGGCTTCTACTCACGGGGAGTCTTGGATCCCGGGTCATCTCTGGTCTGCAAAGTGCAGGATGAAGTTGTCCGCTCCTTGTCGGTTCTTGCTGGTGTTGAGTAGAATCCGCTCGTCCGCTGTGTCTGGCTCCTTCGTCCCGGACTGCGTCTCAGGTATGCCTCCGCGGCGGTGGTCGCCGCTGCGACCCTGCCGCCGCAGCGGCAGCTGCTCAGATGTGTCTGCTTGGCTTCCCCTCTCTTGTCTAACTCTCTGTCCTGTGATGGCACACTTGGTGTGATTCTCTGGCTTGGGACTGTTCACTGGAACTCTGAAACTGTTTTCTATGCAAGAGCTTGTTCAGATTCCAGCTTCTCCTCCGCCATCTTCCCGGAACTCCCTAATGGTCAGTTTTTACTGAAGATGTAAACAAGAAGTGTAAGCTATGCTTTGCTCAGGGGTAGGTAGTAATAAAGGCAGCACCAATGGATAAGTGAATAAATATTGTTTTCATGACATAGTTCAGTATCTTCTTTTAACTTAAGAAAATGGCATTATATAGTTCAGAAAAGTATTTTCCTGCTATTTTTCTCAGTATGACTGACAGTATATGACAGAGTGGGTAAGAGTAAAGTGCTCTGGGATAGGAATCAGAAGCCCTCAACACTAGTCTTGGCTATATCACCAGAAAATTCTGTCACCTTTAATATGCCATTTGATCTTTCTGGTTCTTTTGGCTTAGCACACTAGTCCTATAAAAATATGGACTAATCTACTTAAATTAAGGTCTTTTCCAACTCTAAAAGGATTTAGTGCAAGATTATGTGCTTGCTAATTCAAGATTATTATGAGTGATTGTCACAAGTGCATGTGAATACATAAGTGCATGTGAATTCATTTGCATGACATTCTTCATTGGGAAAAGGAGTTGCCAATTCAAATGTCTCTTCTACTGTTACTGAAGGTCATGGGCAAGCAATTCCCTCTTTGTACACAGTATTGAAATACTGCTTTTGTGATATGACCATTTGAACCTTCCTTATTTCCTTAATTCCTAGGCAGCATGTGAAAGAAAAGCATTACTTGACATTAGGACAAGGCAATTTAAATGCACTTGCAAAGGATGTGTAGGGTTATGATATTGCCTCTAAGGAAGAAATGAAATCCGTAATTCAGCTGAAGCAGTAACATGCACCCTATTCTATATTATTAGAAGTATACATCATCTAACAGTACCTAAAGGATTAAGAGTCAGTTAAAGATATCTTTGAATTATATACAACTATAGCAATAATGCCAATTGCTCAAAATGATTCCATTATGGTACAAAAGTCTTCAGTTTCCAATGTCAAGTGCAATGGATAAATTTTGTCCTACCATTGTTCCTTGAAATGAGTCTACTTTTTGTTCTTTATTGGGAAGTCTGTTTGGATGCAAAAATATTTTATATAACATTTTCTTAAGTTTTGTAACAATACATATGTGAATGACTTAGCAATAATATGAAAACTTTAAATTTGTGAAAACATGCATAAGACTAAGACTTGTACAAGTATTGGAATACTTTTATATGTATGCAAATAGTTAAGATAATAGGCAATTTTTCATTATTTCACATAGTTTTCATACTTTTACTTTCTGAGGTAATACTCGTTGCTTGTGCAATAGCCATTCTGCAATATATATATATATATATATATATATGTATATATGTAAACATTCCATGTATACAATAAATGTATTCAATTTTGTCAATTGAAAATAATAGACTAAAATGGACAACTTCAAACCATTGTTCTTTTACCATACACCCAATATTTTTTCATGGATTCATACCAGTTAATCAATTGAATAAATAAAATGTATATAACAGTGGAAAGTAAAATGGTGAGAGACCACTTTTTCCATCAAACCATGTGATTTGGGAATAGGTATTTATTTCATTATTGCAGAATTCATGCTGCAAAAATAAAAGTTCAGCATCAAGTTTATTCACTTCCTTGTTTTAACCCAGTACCTGCTGACTTCTTGGTACAGAACAGTTCTTTCTCTCTCTTTTTTAATGTCTCCCAGAACTAAGCTATGCTAAAGTGCCTTAACTGCTTCATTTTAGTGTATTTTGTTTGGTTTTGTATCCCAATATAAAGTTTGAGCTCAGGGCCTGACACTAATTTGGCTTGCTTGCTAAGCTGGTGCTTTAACACTTGAGCAAAACTGCCTGCTCTACCTTTCACTTGTTACTGGGGTGGGGGATTAAATCTCTAGGACCTTTCTGCCTGCACTGGATTCAGACTTCATTGTTCTAGATCTCAGTCTCTTGAGTACCTAGTATTACAAGTATGAGCCACTGATGAAAGGATACCTTTATACAACCAAACAGCCTTAACTTTAACCTACCTAGAAAGAATTCAGATACCTCATTTAGAATTCTTAAAAGTTATAGGAAGCAGTAATGTGAGATGTTTAAAAGAAAAAGTAATTAGTTCAATAGGCATTATCTATCAGTATACATGAAACACAGGGGTGAGAAATTATCTTCATGGCTTACACCAACTTGGACAGAAAGAGGGACCAATAGCAGGATTTGGTCCTTTTCATCTTTCAGGCATATTTCTTCTCCTAGTAGAGAACAGAGAGAAATGAGAATAATAAGATATATTATTTGATCTTGGTCAGAACATTCTCAACCAGGTCTCTCTGCTCCTGGAGAATATCTCAATGTTACAATTTTTCATTTTTGTATTTTCCATGTCAAGTAAGGGTCAACTGGTGTTATCTACCAGTATCATTCCATTGTGTTCAATTATTCTTTACACACACAAAGTAAAGCATTTAAAAACCATCAGGAATTATGTACCAATAGCCTTTCTATTGCAAGTATTGCTAAAGATTCTGTTTAAGAATTGCCAAAGCAGGATGCATTATAATAATATGAGTGCTTTAGTACATCCCAGAGTTTAAGGAAATGCTGTCATGGTGTTCAAGAATTGGGCAATAGAGAAGTGACTACACCTAGAGTTCATCAAACAATCATATTTGGGGTGGGGGAAATCCTAGAGCTTGAACTAAGGGCCTGGGCACTGTCCTTGAGCTTTTTTTGGTCAAGGCTAGAGCACTCTACTACTGGAGCCACAACTGTATTTCATACTTTTTGATGATTAATTGGTGCTAATAGTCTCATGGATTTTCCTGCCTGGGCTAGCTTTGAACTGTGATCCTCATCTTAACTTCCTGAGTAGCTAGGATTACAGGCATGAGCCACCAATGCTAAGCCCAACATTCATATTTTTAATGTTATGCTATTCATGAGAGAAAAGTTATTAAAGGAAATACTTTTGGTAGTGAACTGTTATTATTCATATAACATCAGAAAAGCCTGTGTAGCAATTCATTTACAGATGAGTATTTCAACCAAAATACATTCTAATCAAGCCTACGAAAGGCATTGTGCCTTCCTTTATCAAAGGTATTTGTTAATGAGTTCACTAAATACAATAAATCATAAAATTTATGAATCACATCTGTTCAAAAGCCTTTAGAATCTCAATGAGATTTTCTTAGATGAAAATACAATTAATTCTAAAACAATTGTCTTTAATTATGGCAAAGTGAAATAAATCTTCTGCCTGAATTGTCTCCTTTAGCAGATTCTTTGATGATGAGGGAATATTTGCTCCTATTTGCAAAAAGTATCTGTGAGTGAACCTTGTTGTTTTGAAGGATGTTGTTTTGCTTAATGTACTTTGGGTTTTCAAAAGATTTGAAAAATTGTGAATACTGAACAGTCTCAACTAGACATATTGGGTCTCAGTATATATTAGATGAAGATTATTTTTGATATCTGATGTTATCTTTTGATTTTTTTCTTCATTTTTTCTTACTTTTAAACACAACCCAATCCTCCCAAATCTCGAAAATACATGAAATATGAGAAAGTAGAGAAAAGTGAAGCTAAGGGTTAGTAAGCAAAATGAAACCCATGGACAAGGCCAGTAAACAAAAGCAAGCCTAGTTGATGCTCCTTGATTCCACTGCAGGTACAGAAGAACCTCTGGGAACAGAGCTTGAAGCCAATGGGTTCAAGATGGGGTGAGACAGGAGAGTACAAAATGAATCCAATGTTAGAGTGGCAATGTTATTTGTCTATAGAAAAGTGAGGACTCATTGCAACAATGAGATGTACAAGATGCAACAATGAGATGTACAAGACATTATGTCGAAAAACGAACTTTACAACTTTGGTGCTGAGGGAAGGGGGGAAGTGGGAAGGGATGGGAAAGGGAAACAAAGGAGGAGGAAACAATGCTTGATAAGAAATGTACTCATGGGGCTGAGAAGGTGGCTCAGTTGTAGAGCGCTTGCCTTGCATGCATGAGGTCCTGGGTTCGATTCCTCAGCATCACATAAGCAAAAAAGAAAAAAAGCCGGAAGTGGCGATGTGGCTCAAGTGGTAGAGCGCTAGCCTTGAGCTGAAGAGCTGAGGGACAGCGCCCAGGCCCAGAGTTCAGGCCCCACAACCGGACCCCCTCCCAAAAAAAAGAAATGTACTCATTACCTTGCTCATGTAATTGTAACTCCTCTGTAAGGTATTTTCACAATAAAAAATTAAAAAAAGAAAAGTGAGGAAAAGGATGGAAGAATGCATTCAAGGTTTTTTTTTGTATTCTCAAAGGAAAGTGTTTGTTGGAACAAAATAATGTAGCAGAAAATAAACAGTAAGATTGATGTTGGTATTTTATTCTCCTCAACTTTCAATCTATTTGACAATCCTCTTAGATTTGAACACTTTGACTTATTGGAAATTACCAATAGGTAAAATAACAACTTGATGTTTTTAGCCCAAAGTCCTTCATCTAATGTGGAAATAGAAGGACTGAGTGATAATAAATGTTAGTTTTTTTGGTCCATAGTGACATTCTTATTCTGTGTGGTTTTGGCTATACAAACCAGCCTAATTTAGCATAAATAAAATGACAGGACCTCAGAGAAGAAACATTTTTACCACAATGAAAGTGATATGATATCTTAGTTCTTATAGTCTGAACTAATGTCAAGCAAAATTAAAGGACTATAATTTTGAGAGAAAAATCCTCCAGATACTTTAGAATCTTGAGCCAGTTGCATTTGCCATTCCCTCAGCTTGCAACACTCTCTTTAAATTTTATTGTAAAGGTAAAGTACAGAGGGGTTAAAATTACATGAGTCAGGTAATGGGACATTTCCTTTTTTTAAAAAAATAAGTTTTTTATTGTGAAAATGCTGTACAGAGGTAGGGTTACAGTTACATGAGCAAGGTAATGAGTACATTTCTTCTTTTTTTGAATTTTGCTCAGTTTTCTTTCTTTTTTTTATTTCTATCTCTCTCTCTCTTTCTTTCTTTCTCTCTCTCTCTCTTTCTTTCTTTCTTATGTTTTTTTTTTGTGAAAATACCATACAGAGGGGTTACAATTACATGAACAAGGTAATAAGTACATTTTTTATCAAGCATTGTTGCTTCCTCCTTTGTTTTTCTCCTACCATTCCTCCCTGCCCTTGCATCTCCATGACTACACTCCCTGCCCCCACCTGCCAAAGTTGTAAAGTTTGTTTTTCAACAAAGTGTCTTGTATATCTCATTGTTGCAATGGGACAACCTGTATCCCTATTTAAACAATTTGTTTTTCCCTTCCCCTCCCCAAATTACACTAACATCAAATACAGTGAAAACAGGAGTTATACCATGGGGGAGGGACATAAAAAGCAACAAAAAAAATCACCTTATAAATATGTTGGAAACAATAGCAAGAAAGAAAAAAACACTTGTGTCCTTACCTTGGGGTTCTTTTTGCCTAACATCATCTTATCTGACCTTTTCTACTTGTCTCAGACATATACTAGTAATTAGTAATCAGTACATTTCTTATCAAGCATTGTTGTCTCCTCCTTTGTTTTTCCCCTACGAACATTTCCTTTTAAACAGTGTCATCCTTTTATTCATTTTCTCCCAGTTTCTACCCCCGACTTCCCTCTCCCCAAAGTTGAATCATTCATTTCCAACATACTGGAAAGTGAATATATCAATGCTGTATTGGTTCAACCTTTGTCCCTCCATTTCTGTGCTTCCCCTTCCTCTCCTCAAATCACATAAACTTATGTACAAGGCCAAGGTCACAGAAATATAAAACAGCACCAGAAGGGAGTAAGCCAAAGCAAAGGAAAGAAGAAAAGAAAAAAAACCCACAAACCGTATAATAAAAAAAAAAAATTACTTCAATTTCTTGGAGTACATTTCAATAAGCACCATTTTATTTATTTATTTATTTATTAAATTTAATTTTGTTTTATTTGTGAACATACTGTACAGAGGGGTTACAATTACATGGGCAGGATAATGCATACATTTCTTACCAAGCATTGCAGCCTCCTCCTTTGTTTACCCTTCACATCCCTTCCTAGCCTCCCCCCTCCCCCCCAATCCCAATCCTTCTCCTTCCCCCCCTTTCCCCCCACCCCCGCCCCCCGCACCGACGTTGTAAAGCTCGTTTTAGACATGACAACTTGTACTTCTCATGGTTGCAACAGGTCCACCTGTATCCTTAAACAACTGGTTTTTCCCCATCTCCTCCACAAGTTATACTGACATCAAATATAGTGAAAGCAGGGGTTATACTGTGGGGGAGGGACATACAAAGCAACAAAGAGGTAATCTTATAAATGCGTTAGAAACACATGCATGAAAGAAAAAAACATTAAAATACATATCTAAGGGTTCACTTTCCTGACATCACATTATCTGACCTTTTCCACTTGACTCATACATATACTAGATATTAATAAGCACCATTTTATATAATCGTATCCACATAGCTATTTAGCCCTGTGATCCTTTCCTAAGAATATCCTCCTTTGTTCTCACTGTGTAGATGTTAATATTGCTGTTTGATTAATCATGTCGAGATGTAATTATGTGACTTTTACTATCCATTGGGTTTGCTTGTAGATTTATAGGCATATTCTAGTTATCACAAATGAAGGAAACCATGCAGCCTATGTTTGTTTGGGTCTGGCTTACTTCCCTAAGTATACTTTTTTTTCCCAAGTTTTTCCATTTCCTTACGAATGGGGCAATGCCATTCTTTCTAGTGGAATCATAGAATTCCGTGATGTTTATATACCACTGATCCATTCATCCATTGAGGGACATCTGGGTTGAGTCCATTTCTGCATAACAAAGGACATAGCTAGCAAGTTAAATAAAAACTCCTCAGAATGGGAGAAGATCTTTACTAGCTATGCATCTGACAAAGGCCTCATATCTAAAATATACTCAGGGCTCAAAAAATTAAATGTCCAAAAAAATCCTCAAAAACACAACCTAGTTAATAAATGGTCTAAAGATTCAATGAGAAATGTCTCCAAAGAAGAAATAAGATTGGCCCATTGACACATGGAGAGATGTGCGACATCTCTTACCATAAAAGAAATGCAAATCAAAACCACATTGAGATTCTACCTCATCCAGTTAGAATAGCCATGATCAAGAAAACAAACAATAACAGATGTTGGTAGGGATGTGGCCAAAATGGAATGCTACTCACTATTGGTGGTAATGTAAACTGGTTCAACCACTCTGGAAAGCAGTATCAATAGATTAAATATAGATCTCACCTATGGCCCAGCAATCCCACTTCTGAGCATCTACCCAATTGACGATAAACCTGGCTACACTAAAGTTAGTAGCATGACTATGTGTATTGCAGCATTGTTTATAATAGCCAAGATATGTAATAGTCTTATACCTTTAATCAATATGGCTAGAAAGCTCCATTTCTTCAAGTCTTTACATAATTTTTGCTTCAATGAGGACTTCCTGAACCACCATATTGAAAATAACATTTGTAATCCAGCTGCCTGTAATCCTAGCTTCCCAGCTACTGAGATCTGAGGATTGTGGTTCAAAGTTGGCCTAGGCAGAAAGGTCTGTGAGCCTCTTATCTCCAATTAACTGACAGAACACCGGAAGTGGAAATGTGACTTGAAGTAGTAAAGCACTAGCCTAGAGCAAAAGAGCTCAGGGACAGTGCCTAAACCCCAATTTCAAGCCTCATGACTGACAATAAAAAAGGAAAAATAAAATAACATTTGCTTAGTGGTAAAGCATGTGCTTAGTAAGCACAGTGTTCTGGGTTCAAACCTCACCATCAGAACAACAACAATTATGTCACTTTTCTAATATATAACCTTGCTCATTTTTCCCTCTGTGGCACTAAGTACTTTTAAAACATAGAAGGCAATATATTTCCTTTACTCACCTACATTTTCACATTGTGATATATGTTCCATGTGGGTAGAAAATTTTTTATTGTTTCAAAAGTGATATGAAATTCATGTAACCTACAATTACTCTTTTAAAAGTATATGTAACCATTTAAAGTAGCCTTTAGTAGATTCATAATATTCTGCAAATATCACATCTGTTTGGTTCCAAAATAGTTTCATCTCCACAAAAGGAAGCCTCAGCCTATTAAGCAGTCATTTTCCCTCTCTCTCTTCCTCTAGCCCCTGGCAACAATTCATTTGTTTTCTGCTGTGCATTCATTTTTGACTGTGCGCTATTTGATGAAGCTGGTAAAAAACCATATGGAACTAAAACTGGGCAAATTATCCTAGTGGAATAACAAGGTTATTAAAAATAAATATAGCTGGTGATGGGCTATTATAGAAAAATCAGCTTGCTAATCAATGAAAGAAGGTGTGAAATGAATAATGATGGCTATGACTACTCATTTATTACCTGACTTTAACCAGAAAAATGAAGCAAACATGTGTGTAGACAATTTACTTGTGATAAAGACTTTTCAAAAACAGATTGAAGAAATCAAGCAGGGAAAAACATCAAGAAATTTGGATTTTTAAATTTTTCACCTTAAGGGGGAAAATGGTTACCATATGATACAAAGACTATCTTTTAAAATGAGATCTTGAGGAAGACAAATTTTAAAAATATACAAATCAAAGAATGAAGAAACACATTTATAAGAAAAAGATTCAAATTAATTCATATATAAATATTTAGGTTTATTGTTGGAAGGCCAACCTTAATGGGAGTGCCAATGGGGATAAAGTTGAAGAGACAACGCGAGATTAAAATCCAGTTTTGCTTTCCCTGTTTAATTGCAAAATTTACGTTCTATTCTTCAATGCTTCTTGAGGGCATTGATACAAACACTCAGTTTTAATCTTTGAGTCCAGGATGAAAGAAAGAACTTCAGTAACTTTTTGAAGTAAACACTACACACACACACACACACACACACACACACACACACACATACACACACACACACACACACTCATACACAGAGAAAGAGACAGAGACAGAGACAGAGAGAACAACCCACAATATATCTATGAAGTCAAAATGACCTAGTTGGATTAGGAATCACTAGAGGCTTTAAGCTAGGCTTCATTAATAATCAGCTTGGCAACTTTAGGATACTAATTTACCCTTTTAATAAAACTTTATCATATCACTGTGCATATCTCATAGTAGTTTATAGAAGTAGAGCTACTCTGTATATTTAAAAAACACGTTAAAATAGAATTTGGTAATTTATACTTTGAATATTTCCAAATAACTTTGTTGGGCCTGTAAAAATGAGAAAAAACTTACAGTGAGACGCATATGTATTAAGGGTTTAATGACTGCATTGAACTCCTCTATAAGTTATAGCCAACTATGATTTGTACAACTAATAGCTCAAATTACTGTTTTGATGAGGATTGCAACATGAAAAAGGTGGTAGTTATGACTGTCCCTTTACATGGTGCTTCCAATTCTTCTGCTATAAGCTTTTCACTTATTTTTCCCTTAAAGCCCTCAACAGATTTGTACACTTTAACCCAAGGCACTATTTTTGATCTGTATTTTCTAAGACTTCAAAGGGATTAAGGTATCTGAGTTTTTTTAAAACATATTTTTATTGTTGGACTCCACACTTGGGCAGAGTGCCCTTACAGGAGATTAATCTGGAGAAGTAAATATAATCCAGATCATGAAGACTCTTTTTATGATCTGAACCAGATTAAGAAGTTTAGATATTTATCACTAAGACACTGGGGATCCACTTATAGGTTTTAAGGATGGTGTGATATTAACAGATTTTTGACTGTAGAAAAATTATTGTTGCTGCCTTCTGAACTGCAGATGGGAAAGGATTAAGAGAACATTAAGAGGAGCAAAATAACAAGCATGTCTAAGCTAAAGTGGTGGCTTGAAAGCTATTCAGAAGATAGACTCAATAATGCTTAGGAGAGACAGGGGAGAAAGAATAGGGAATGGTTGCATCCAGGTTTCTCAAATCATTTATTTCAACTCAAAACAAACCAATCAATTATTGATCTACTTAAAAACCATACTGATCTGGGAAACTTTAGTTAGAGTGTTCCTTTTGCTCTTCTATTCTTTCTCAATATTAGAAAGTCAGTCCAATGAAATGATAAGGAACACACCTATATAGATGTCGTTTAAAAGCTTGCTTCCACTCATCACTCACTGTCACTCACACTGGAAAAGTTACTTACTCAGTTTGTACTTCAGATTTATTGTCCATAAAATGGGAATGACCATGGTATCTACCACATAGGAAAGTGGTGAGGAAAAAACAAATTAATCTATAAAAGTATTTTCAGCTTTATTGAAGTATAATTATGGTTTAGGTATTGTTTGTCAATCTTCCCTGAATTTCATTGTGTTGAAATTTTATTCCCATTTTGAAGTGTTAAGAGGGTAGCAACAATACAACTATAGTGTTTACAGGGGTACCTTTGGGAGAAGATTAGGATTGCATGAAGTTATGAGAACAGTGTCCTCATTATTGAATCCTAGTGGTTTCATACAGACAGAATTCAGAAGAGATATACATACATATGTTGATGTTCCTTGTATCTTGCCATGTGATGTCATATACCCAATTTAGACACTGCTAACAAAAAGATTCAAACCAGATATTGTCCCTTGACTTCGTACCAGAATCTTGAGTAATTATTGGCAACATAAATGGACCAATAGATTGACAGATAAAAATATGTATGTTTCTGATCCCCAGTGGCTCATACCTATAATCCTAGTTCTCAGGAGACTTAAATCTGAGAATCAAGATTTGAAGCCAGCCTGAAAATAAAAATCTCTAAGACTCTCTAACCAGCAAAAAGCAGACATGCAGCTATGGCTCTCAAGTGGTATAAGGGCAGCCTTGAGCCAAAAAAAGCTAAGAGGAAGTGGTGCTGTGGCTCAAAGTGATAGAACACTAGCCTCCAGCTGAAGAGCTCAGGGACAGTGCCCAGGCCCAGAGTTCAAGCCCCATTTACCCCCCCCCCCCGCCCCCAAAGTTAATGGATAGTCACTAGGCCCTATGTTCAAACCTTAGAACTGCACATATACAAACAAAATAATTGTATATATTTAGGAGCTTGGCAATGGTGGCTTATGCCTGTATTCCTGGGTAGTAAGGAGGCTGAAAATAGGAAGATCACTGTATGAGAACATCCCTGGCAGAGAAGTACAAGAAACCTTCTTCTTAACCCATAGCTGGGCTCAGTGGCACAGGCTTTGTCATCCTAAGCTACAGAAGAGGTTAAGATTGGATCATGGTGCCAAGCCTATGTAAGCAGAAAATCCATGAGACTCTCTTCATGTAAAGGAGAGTAGATATGGTGGCAAATGCTTGTGCTATAAGTAATGAGGGAAAGCCTAACAGTAGGATTGTGGTTCAGGCATACACTCAGGTGGGAAGAGAGAACCTTTGCTAAAAACAAAACAAAACAAAACAAAGACCCTGAAAATCAAGCCTTGAGTGATAGCTCAGTGGTATTGCATCAACCTAACAAACATAAAGCTTTGAGTTCAAACCCCCAGTACACCAGAAAAAATGAATATTTTAAGATACCAAATGTGATGTTTTGATATGTACATAATATGTGAAATTATTGCCATAGCAATATAACTTACAATTTCACATAAGGTATATTTTCTCTATATATTTCAAGTATAGAACATATGGTTATTATATATAGTAATGACATTGTACATTAGACTTACAGAGCTTATTCATACTGTATAACTGAAACATTTACCCTTTGATTCATGCTTCCTCATTCTGCCACCCTCACCTTTCTGGCAGCCATCTTTTTACCCTCTGAATATATGAGCTCAAGTTTTACAAATTCCACATAAAATGAGGTTATTTAGTATTTGTTTTCTGTGTTTAGCTTACTTCATTTCCCATATGTGGTCCCGATTTAACCATATTCTCATAAGCCCCTTTTGTGGCTGGATAGTGTTCCATTATGATATGTGTGAATCCATTCGTTTCTTAAGGGACATCTCATTTGATTCTATATCTTGGCTTTTGAAAAACATGTTTCAGTAACTATGGGGGTAATTTTCTCTTTGATATATTGATTCCATCTCTTTTGGTTTATATGATTGGAAATAGAAATATTAGATTATATGATTGTTGTATTTTCACGTTTCTGAGGAATGTATACATTGTTTTTCATAATGATTGTACACATTCATATTCTTACCAAAAGTATGCAAAAGTTCCATGTTCTTCATATCCTCACTAACTTTTGTATTTTGATCTTTTGGATACTAGCCTTTCTTCTAGTTAGGTATGGGGTGACTCCTTGTTAATATTTTACTTTTAATTTTTCAGACGATTCATTATGTAAGCATATTTTTCATGTTGAGTGATCATTTAAATGTCTATTTTGGAGACTGCTTGCTGCTAGTGACTTTAGGACAGCAAGTCTAGGGCTTCAGTTCATAGAAAGAGACCTGAAAACTGAGTCCCTTGGAGCCTAGAACTATGGGAGCCAATTTGGCACTAAGGTGGGCCTGGAGATAGGATTGGATAGGAGCTGGCCTGGAGGTCAAGTTGGGGGAAGGAAATTGTTGTTGGGATTTAATCATGCTCACTTTTTTCTCCTTCTTCCATGTGGAGGGTATCTTTATTCTGCAGTGCTCAGGCCTGGGATAGGGATAATATGGATAGTGTTAGATTACTTTTCCTACTCTGTGTGTGTGTGTGTGTGTGTGTGTGTGTGTGTGTGTGGTGTATGCATGCATGATTATGCATGCACATGCAAGTACATGTGCACTGGTATTGAGCCTTGAACTTGGGAACTTTATTTCTTCCTAGCTTTGGCTTTTTTAACACTTTTTTCTCACAACTAGTGTTCCACCACTGAGTCTATTTAGAGATGGGAATGCCACAAACTTTTCTGTCTAGCTTTGAACCCTGATACTCCAGGTCTCAGCCTCCCGAGTCCTTTGAATTACACGTGTGAGTCATCCTCATCCATATTTCCTTACTCTTTTCAGTCTGTCTTTTCTTATGACTTTGATGTAGCCAGGTATTGTAAACTCTCCTTTGGATTCCTCACCACTTGTTAATGTGTCCTGATGCATGAATAAGAATTTAAGTTGTCATTTTATGAGGGGACACTGCTGGAAAATGAAAGATTTAAGACTACTTATGTGAGAATAGGGAAGAATTAATTATTTGTGATAGTTACTATTATTTCTATTCCACAGGAAAGAAAATAGAAAGTTAATAAAGCTATATAGCTATAAAGCCTGTACTCATAAAGAGAATATTAGTTTGGGGTAAGCAAGTGTGTTCTTGGTACTCGTAGGTATCATGAATCATATTTTCTCACCTCTAAGTGTTTAGAAACTCATGCAAGATGGCCTAGAAGCAGGGGTGGGTTAAATGGTATACATAAGAAATATTACAGCAATAAGAAGTAGGAATATATCACTGGGATTTGTTCATTTATTTAGGAGGTGTTGAAACCTGAGACAGAGCCCAAATAGTTGATCATTTTAAGTTGAAATCAAGAGAAGGAATTATTTCAAGCAGAGTTAGGAATAGGGTGAAGATACAGAGGAAGGAATATAGTGTAAGCAGAAGAAGGAATATAATGTGAGCCAAAAGAATTATATTGTGATACAATACTATAGTCCTCACAGAGAGCAGTGGAGTGAGGCCTGATGGGGAATGGTAAGCTGAACAGATAGAAGGTAGCTTTCAATGCCAACCTCAGGGGTTTATGTATGCCTCTGCATACTTTATGGACTAAGCAAACTTCTGCCTCTACTAGGCACTATAACTATTGTTATCCATCAAGCAGAACATTAGCAACATTTGCTTTCCTGAGTATTGTTCTATTTGATGCGTGTCAGAAGAAATGTAGCAAGCTGGGTCCAGGTATCCAAAGCTAATACTAGCAATTGCCTTCAATGCAATACAAAACTCCACTGAGGCTGCTGGCACTTCATGTCCACTGGCAGCCCAGAGATACATTATTTAATATTTTAGTTTATATGTTTTTCCTCTTTCCTCCAAAGGGCCTATGTTTCTCTCAATGCTTTGCCAGTTCTAGCAGCTCCAGCTGCTGCTGTCACACTTAATAAGGACTTTGTGGAGCTTAGATATTATGCTGCTGTATCAACTTTCCCACAACCCAGCAAAGGAGCTTTGAGATGAGCTGTACTTTTGAGGTTGGCTGATGTTTAGGTTTCAACCTGACAAAGATCCCAGGTCAACCTGCAACTTATTCTGCTATCAGTGAGAGGGGAAGAATCAGCAAGATTAACTTTCTCTAAAGCCCTAGCAAGGTCACTCACAAAGCTGGTAGCTTGTCGAATTGCATGAAATGATCCAAGCTAGTACAAAACCCCCATGTATTAAATGTCTGTGTCTGTATTTGCAAAGGCAGGCATCCGGATTGTGCCTGGTATGAAGCATTAGGCACTGGTTCTAGGAAATTGAGCTCAAGGGTGGGAACATCATAACTCTGGAATTATTGGCATTGACATGGCTATTTGCACCCATTGTGATGGGAATGTGTTCATGAAAGAAGCAAGATGATTCTGAAAAGCGCTGAGAACATGGGAGATTTCAAAAGGTGTGTTATTGTGCTTGCATTTTTGCTATGGATTTTTATTTCCTATTTTACTTTACAACGGTCCAGACATCAGTCAAATCAAATATAATTGGTGCGGTTTATTATTTGGGGATTGTACTGCTGCTTCCATAACATATTCAGATGTTCCAAAATGTGTCAGTAATGTCAGGATCTCATGAATGAGATGCAAATGTGATGGAAATAACACGTGCACACTCATACACTTCCAAGCACATAGGCATTTCATCTTGATAGATTCAGGGAATCCTTAGCTGGCAGTTTTAATAGGCTGTCACAGAAAAGAAGAAAGGTGAAGCTTGTATTTCCACTAACAAAATACTAAAGTGACTTACATTCTGAAAAAATGAAAGGCATTGAATTGAAATGTGATATATATATGTATGTATATGTATATATATGGCAAAGTACAGAATTGCGTAAATAGAGATCAGTGGGAGATTACTATGTGAGTAAAGACTGAGTGTTTAGTAGCAAAATCACGATGTACTAATAGGATCTTAAATTACAAAGATATGGGGAAATATCTGTTTTGGATATTGGAAGTTAAAGGCACAAGATTGGACATCTGTGTTACAGCTAGAATCTGAACTCCTGTAATGAACTGATGTTTTGTTCTTCAGTTTTGAATTTATGTCAAGATTGCAACAAGAAATGTAAGCTTTGTAAATAATCCTCATAATGTTAACAACCATGAATTCAAATCACTTAGCAGCCGTATTTGGGATGGAGGGTAGTTACTTTACTGAGTGTATGGCAAGGGAAATGGATAGGAAATGAATTTCTTTCTCCCTAGGCTACTATACATGTACAGTAAAGAGAAGGAAAAAGTATTGGAAAGTGCCATTGAATAGTGGATCTTAATCTCCCCAAGACAGAAAATTATCACTAAAAATGTCCATCTTTACGGGAGCATGTTTATTAGTCTAAGTGTGAGCATATGAGTGAGGTTTGTGAGTAAATGTGTGTATACGTATGGGTGTATCCATACATTTTACATAGACACAGAACTATGGTCTGAGAAATTTGATTTTAATACCTTCCCTCTTTCTGACTACAGAGATATGGCTTGTATTTGTGCTTCTTCCCAACCTTTACATAGCAACAACTTATATCTTAAAAGTTTTCCCTCCGTGCTGGGAAATTTTGCCTCTCCTTTAAAGTCTAGCTCAGATTCAACTTCCCCCATAAAGCTTTCACTGTTTGCAAGCTCCCTCTCATATTATTATAACCTATGGTTATAAGTTGGGAGCTGCAGTGCAGGGGAGTGTTGAGGTCACTAGAATAAAAGCCAGGTGATATAGAGAATTTGCCTAAAGAACTCATAATCAGGTAAATGTTGAGAAACACTGAATTAGTTTTAGTTCTTCTATTTATGGAACAGAGAACTGAGTTTCAGAGGAAGTCAATTAATTTACTTGACCAAGATTACAGTTCTTTAGTTACAGAACCACAACTAGCATGCAGATATTAACTATCATTTAGGATAATTATATTCCTCTTGTGTTATATTTCTACAACAAAACCAGCTACATTATATGCAGAACCCCAGTGCCAAAGGAAAATGTGGAATCCCTTGGTCAAAATTATTAGGACTTTCAAGACAGCAAAATGAGAGCATGAAACTAAGCACAGGATCATTCTAAATACTGAGCTCTGTGTAAATCCACAGATCACAAGACTATGAAGCTGGCTGTGTTCCACAGAGAGTGTTGATTCTACCTTGCATGTGGTAGGTCACTCTATAAATACTTGTTGGATGAATTAATGGATTGGATTAACACCTCTCATCTGCCAGCAATCTGTGAGAGTGAGGTATTAGACATGGATGTTTTGATGAAGCATAGGAAAGAAAAGAATAATAATGTCTTCACAGGAGACATGGGTTCATAGATGTTTGTTTGGATTATTATACATAAGCCTGCACTTGAGTAAAGTTTTCTACAAAATTTATCTAGTAAAAGTCATTGCTAAGTAAGACAATAAATTTTAAACACTCAGTGATCATGAATGAAGGGAAGGCTTTGTAGCCATATCAGGCAACGGGGACTACAAGGAAAAGGAAACATTTGGCTTCCAGTAGACCACTCTACATATTTAATAAATAAGAATTTGGAGTGCAAACAATTATTTTGAGCATACTAAAGCTGGTCAGCTTAGAGAATTGGTATGTAGTTTGCTTCTGATGAAAATAAGATCTAAAAAATTTGAATCAAAGCTTTTCTGAGATGGTTGGAATAATTATCTGGAAACCTTAGTATGCTGCCTGATCTCTGAAACCACACCTGCTGTAGAATATTACCTGGGTATATATTATCTCATTAAACTGCAGGTTCTTAATTTATATTTGCATTCTTTTTTTAATTTAAATTTTATTGTAAAGGTGATGTACAGAGGCGTTACAATTACATAAGTAAGGTTAGTACATTTCTTTTTGAGCAGTGCCATCTCCTCCCTCATTTCTCCAAATTTTTCCCCTCCTGACCGCCCTCACCCCCAAGTTTGTGCATTTCCAACAAACTGTGTCTAGTGAGTATTGCTGTTGAATTAGTTCACCCTTTGTCCCAACATTTCTATGATTCCCTTTCCTTCCTCAAATCAGATAAACTTATATAAAGACAAAGGTTAAAGAAATAAACACCAGTGACATCAGGGAATAAACCAAAGAAAAACAAAGGAAGAAAAAAAGAAATAACTGAAAAGAGTACAATTTAAAAACCCTCTTGTACATAGCTACAGAGTCATTGTGATCCTCTGCCAGGACTAAACTAGACATATACTAATTATTAAAAATTAGGGAAACCGGGGCTGGGAAGGTGGCTCAGTGGTAGAGCGCTTGCCTTGCATGCATCAGGCCCTGGGTTCAATTCTTCAGCACCACATAAGCAAAAAGAAAAAAAACCAGAAGTGGTGCTGTGGCTCAAGTGGTCGAGTGCTAGCCTTGAGCTGAAGAGCTGATTGACGGCCCCTAGGCCCAGAGTTCAGGCCCATGACCAGACCTCAAAAAAAAAAAAATGAGGGAAACCATGGAACCTGTATTTCTTTGGATCTGGCTTACTTTACTTAATATGAATTTTTCCAATTCTTTCCATTTCCTTACAAATGGGGTGATGTCATTCTTTCTGATGGAGGCATAGAATTCCATTATGTATATATACCACATTTTCTTGATTTGATCATCTACTGAGGGACATCTGGTTTGGTTCCATATCTTAGCTATGGTAAATAATGCTGCAATGAACATAGTTGTGTTGGTATCTTTAGCATGACCTTGTTTGTGGTCCTTTGGGTAAATGCCCAGCAGTGGGGTTGCTGGGTCATAGCAGAGTTTATTCTTATTTTTTAAATTAAGTTTTTTTAATTGTGAAAATACTGTACAAAGGGGTTACAGTTACATGAGCAAGGTAATGAGTACGTTTCTTATCCACCATTCTTGCCTCCTCCTTTGTTTTTCCCCTACCATCCCTTCCCTCCCACCTCTTCAGCTACACTCCCACCCCCACCCCACCCCCAACGCCCACCCCGACTAAATAGTAAAGTTCATTTTTGGACACAGCATCTTGTACATCTCATTGTTGCAATGGGCCAATCTATATCCCTATTTAAACAATTTGTTTTTTCCCTTCCCATCCACAAATTATACAAACATCAAATACAGTGAAAACAGGGGTTATACCATGGAGAGGGACATACAAAGCAACAATAAATCATCTTATAAATATGTTAGAAACAACAGCAAGAAAGGAAAACCATTTGAGTCCTTATCTTGGGGTTCATTTCATCTAACATCAACTTATCTGTCTGTCTCTGCTTGTCTCAGACAAAAACTAGTTATTGCAAATAAGGGAAACCATGGGACTTATGTTTCTTTGGGCCTGGCTTACTTCACTTAACATAATTTTTTCCAAGTCTTTCCATTTCCTAACAAATGGGGCAATGTCATTCTTTCAGATGGAGGCATAGAATTCCATTATGTATATATACCACATTTTCTTGATTTGATCATCTACTGAGGGACATCTGGTTTGGTTCCATATCTTAGCTATAGTAAATAATGCTGCAATAAACATAGTTGTGCTGGTAGCTTTAGTGTGGTCATGTTTGTCATCATTTGGGTAAATGCCCAAAAGTGGGATTGCTGGGTCAGAGGGGAGCTTTTGAGGAGTCTTTTGAGGAACCTCCATACTGCTTTCCAGAGTGGCTGAACAAGTTTACATTCCCACCAACAGTGCAGTAGGGTTCCCTTCTGGCCACATCCCCATCAGCATCTGTTGTTATTAGAGTTCTTGATTATAGCCATTCTAACTGGGGTGAGGTGGTATCTCAATGTTGTTTTGATTTGCATTTCTTTTATGGCTAGGGATGTTGAGCATTTCTTCATATGTCTATTGGCCATTCTTATTTTCTCTTCAGAGAAGTTTCTCTTTAAGTCTTTAGCCCACTTATTAATGGGGTAGTTGTTTCTTTGAGGATTTGTTGTTGATGGATTTAATTTTTTGAGTTCCAAGTATATTTTAGGTATGAGACCCTTATCCTTTGTATGGCTAGTGAAGATCTTCTCTCAATCCGGTATTTTTTATTTTTTTAAAAAAATATTGTAAAGATAATAAACAGGGGTTTACAGTTACATAAGTAAAATAATGAGTACATTTCTTTTTAAACAGTTACCCCCTCCCTCATTTTTCTCACACTTACCACTCCCAACTCTCTTCCCACAAGTTATAAAGTTCAATTCCAACATAGTGTCTAGTGGGTATCTTTTTTGCATTAGTTCATCCTTTGTCCTGCTGTTTTTGTGATTCCCTTTCCCTTCCACAGATCAGACAACCATATAAAAGACAAAGGGTACAGAAAACTAAAATAAAAACAGAAATAACTGCCCACAGGACATAAGAACCTCTCATTCCCAATTCTTGGAGTTCATTTTGATTCACTTCATTATTTATGGTCCTATGTACTTAGTGATTGGACTATGGTGATCCCCTGCTAAGAATATCACCTGCAAATTCTAGGTAAACCTGAAACCTGTATCACAAAATCTTACCCCAAGATTTTTTTCTATGTGTGTTTATACTTTAAGTCTTAGGTTCATTTAGAGTAACTTTTGTGTGTATGATCATATAGCAGTCTAAATTAATCGTATGAATTATCTCAACACATCTGTGGAAATAAACTATTTTACTGTTTATCTTTTCCTTTGCAAATCTCACAGAAGTTGAGAATTGAATGGCTTTTACCAGAATCTGAAGACTAGGGAATGAGTAGTATGTGGAGATATAATCAATAGAGTCTAAGTTACAACTAGATAGGAGTCACATTCTGGTGAAGTAGTACACAGTAGGAAAACTGTAGATAAGAATAACTTTCTGGACATTCTCAAAAGCTAGAAGAAGGACTTGGAAAGTTTTCACCATAAATACATTATAATATTTAAAGTAAGCATATATTACAATAAATATTATATATGTATATTTGAGTACCATATAAATATGTACAATTTATGTATCATTTGAAAATTAAAATTATCAAAATCATTAAGCAGAAATGTAAGAGTTTAATTTTGTTCCACTAATTTATATTTTATGTGGATATCACAGTGGATTTATAGCATCCTTTTATTTCCATACTTAGGCTTTGTACTACATTTTTTAAGTTTGTTCTTCCTGATCAAGATCTATTCCCTTTCCATACAAATTAAAGATTAGCTTGCATATTTCAGCAAAATTCCTGTTGGGATTTTTATAGGGATTGTGTTGAATTTATACTTCAACTGGGAGATAATTATGGTCTACAAATATGGGCATTGAATGTTTCTCCTTTTGTTTAGATATTACTTAATAGTACATATTTCTTATATAAGAAATTGAGTGAACTACCCTTTATAAAACAGTAAAAGCTATTACATGTAAGAAAGAACAATCCCACGACCAACAAAAAAAGGACAATGTTGCATGGTAGGCTAGTGCAAATTATGTTGCCTAATAATGTTTGAGAATTGATACCATGTCATACATTCATCCATTTACTATTAAGAATTCAATAAAATGCATTAGCCTTCATCAGGCAATATCTATTTTTAAAAGATTTAATTTATATACAATCACCAATTTTACAGTTGATTTACAGAGACAAATATTCAAATTTGATAAATCCACACTGAAGATATTGAGTAAATAGGCCCAGAAGTGAAAACACTTTCAACTCCACTTCCTAGAAAGAAGAATCACTGAAGCTGACACTTAAAGTTTGAGTAGGAATTTGCAATCTAAGCTTGTCTAATCCAGTTCCTCTGAAAAGTAGAGGTCAACATGAAATTAAATATGTAAGGATTTTATTAGTGAAAAAATGGAAGTAGATTAGGGAAGATTATCATAGTCATCAGACTATAAAGTGAACCTCCCCTGATAGGAAGGAGAGATGGAAAGAAGGTTGGATCTAACCGTCTAACGTTTGACAATAAATCCTCAAGCCACTTTCAGTCAAGGAAGTGTTTCTTCTCTACCAGAAATGAAGCTACCTTTGTATTTCTACCATGAATATTGTCTTAGAGAATAGGTAAGATTTAGAACTTCACTAATGGATTTTAGTGACCAGTAATTAGAACCAGTGGTCACTTGCATACCCTGTGGTTAGAGGGATTCATTCTACTAGCCACCAAAATATACCAAGAAATATTTTTCTTGCTTCCTTAGTAGAACATCAAAAGTGTCTGGTCATCATGGAGCAAGAGTTTTTTCTTTTCTTTTTTTTTTTTGGGGGGGGGGTCCGGTCGTGGGGCCTGAACTCTGGGCCTGGGCGCTGTCCCTCAGCTCTTCAGCTCAAGGCTAGCGCTCTACCACTTGAGCCACAGCGCCACTTCCGTCTTTTTTCTTTTTGCTTATGTGGTGCTGAGGAATCAAACCCAGGGCCTTGAGCATGCAGGACAAGCGCTCTACCATTGAGCCACCTTCCCAGCCCAAAAGGAGTTTTTTCTAGAAGCCTATTCATATGATATCCTTAATACTATGCAATATACATTTTCTTTTTTTCATTTCTTTTTTTTATTGTGAAAATACTGTACAGAGGGGTTACAGTTACATGGGCAAGATAATGAGTACATTTCTTATCAAGCATTGTAGCCTCCTCCTTTGTTTCCCCTTCCCATCCCTTCTTATCCTCCCCCCGCCCCCCCCACCCAATTCTCCCCATCCCCCCACCTTCCCTCTCCCCCCTACAAAAATTGTAAAGTTCGCTTTCGACGTAATGACTTGTACATCTCATTGTTGCAATGGGTCCACCTGTATCCCTACTTAAATGATTTGTTTTTCCCCTTCCCCTCCACAAATTATACCGACATCAAATACAGTGAAAGCATAGGCTATACTGTGGGGGAGGGACATACAAAGCAACAAAGAAATAATCTTATAAATGCGTTAGAAACAATCGCATGAAAGAAAAAAAACATTTGAATATATATCTTAGGGTTCATTTCCCTAACACCAACTTTTCTCACCTTTTCTGCTTGACTCACACATATACTAGATATTGCAAATAAGGGAAACCAGGGGACCTATGTTTCTTTGGGCCTGGCTTACTTCACTTAATATAATTTTTTCCAAGCCTTTTCATTTCCTAACAAATGGGGCAATGTCATTCTTTCCGATGGAGGCATAGAATTCCATTGTGTATATATACCACATTTTCTTGATCCATTCATCTACTGAAGGGCATCTGGGTTAGTTCCATATCTTACCTATAGTAAATAGTGCTGCAATAAACATAGTTGTGCTGGTAGCTTTAGTGTGGTATTGTTTGTAAACTTTTGGATAAATGCCCGAAAGTGCGATTGCTGGGTCATAGGGGAGCTCTATGTGGAGTCTTTTGCGGATCCTCCATACTGCTTTCCAAAGTGGTTGAACAAGTTTACACTTCCACCAACAATGCAGTAAGGTTCCCTTCTGTCCACATCCCCTCCAGCATCTGTTGTTATTAGAATTCTTGATTTTAGCCTAACTGGAGTGAGGTGGTATCTCAATGTTGTTTTGATTTGCATTTCTTTATGGCTAGGGATGTTGAGCATTTCTTCATGTGTCTATTGGGCCATTCTTTTTTCTTCTTCAGAGAAGTTTATCTTTAAGCCTTTAGCCCACTTATTTATTGGGCAGTTGTTTCTTTGAGGATTTATTGTTGAGGGATTTAATTTTTTGAGTTCCAAGTCCCAATCCCTAGGCTTTCTATTGATCTTGCTAGCTATGTCCTTTGACATGCAGAAGCTTTGTAACTTCATGCAATCCCATTTGTCCAACCTTTCTTTGATTTGTTGTGTTTCCGGATCTGTATTCAGAAAATTTCGGCCTGCGCCAAGGAGACCTAGGGTTTCTCCTACTCCATCTTGTAATGTTTTCAGAATGTCTGCTTTGACTCTGAGGTCTTTGATCCATTTGGAGTTGATTCTGGTGCAGGGTGATAGATAAGGATCTAGTTTTAATTTTCTACAAGTAGTTAACCAATTTTTACCAGCACCACTTACTGAAGAGGCTGTCTTTCTTCCAGTCTATATTTTAGCTCCCTTATTGAAGATTAGGTGGCTATAGGTCTGTAGGTTCATTTCTGGGTTTTCAATTCTATTCCATTGGTCCTGGGGTCTGTTCTTGTGCCAGTACCAAGCTGTTTTGATTACTATGGCTTTATAGTAGAGTTTGAAATTTGGTATTGATGTTCCTCCAGCAGTATTCTTTCTGTTGAGGATCGTTTTTGCTAATCAGGGTCTTTTATTGTTCCATATGAATTTTTGGATTGCCTCTATTATTTCCTTGAAGAATGAGGTTGGAATTTTGATAGGTATCGCATTGAATTTGTAGATAGCCTTGGGAAGTACTGCCATTTTCACGATGTTGATCTTTCCAATCCAGGAATATGGGAGTTTTTGCCACTTTCTAAGTTCTGTTTTAATTTCCTTTTTCAAGTTTTTAAAGTTTTCATCATAGAGATTCTTCACTTCTTTGGTTAAGTTAACTGCTAGGTATTTTATTTTTTTGTGGGGATATTACGAATGGGAAGTTGTAATAATTTCAAGATTGTCCTGTAACTTCCCCCAAAGGCCTTGACATTTCAGAAACAGTATCAATATTTTTGAAAACCATGAGAGGTTATCACTATTTTAACAGTAGAATTTTGTTTTATTATGTTGGATTTCAATGGCTCGGGTTCCATTTTAGTTGAGTAGTTCAGTTTTCCTAGTTGTAGCCTACCCTGTTGTGTTTTGAAAATGTGCCAGCTTGATATAGAGAAGAGATTTTTATCTTGTAGTTTTGCTATGAGTACCAGTGTAGTACAAATAGAAATGTTTTCTGTTCTTTCTTGTTTTATTTCTGCTTCGTTTGAGCCTTGGCATTGCAAGTTACCAGTGGCAAAATTCTATAGAATTTAGCTGAAAGTTTAGATTGCCAATTATGATTGCATTTTTGAGTAGTGTTTATCACAAGCTCTGTTCTATGCAGGTCACTGATGTGGCAAAGGCTATTTTTCTTTGATTGAAGACAGATTCATTCATTAGAAAATGCATGGCTATGGATTCTCACTAGAAGAGATATATTGTTGAGATTACCCATAGAGAAGTGTTGATGTATGCTCATTTGTTGATACAAGTGGTGGCTTGTGATTAGAATTTTTATGATGTATAACAGTAGGTACACATTAATAGAAAGTGAGAATGGAGGAAAATGTTAGAGATTGTGTACCCCTGACCCACTACATATACATATTAAGGAGGAAATTTATTGTAGCTCATTACCTTACAATTAAATAGGGGGAGAACTATTAAAGGTCTGTTTATATCAGTGCTGATTCTATTTCCTCTTCAATTTCTTAAGTAGCTTTGTCTGAAATTAGCTTATTTCATATCAAGTAGCTTACACCAAAATTGAAAGAATATTGTCTACACTAAGAAATTATTTAATTTCATATAAAAAAGACAGTAGGAAATTATGACCAATTTGACAGAAAACTTTAAACTTCATTGTGGAAAACTGAAGTCTGTTTTTATAGGGATGTGAATGGTTGATTATTGATTCAAGACACATGTTTGAACTGTATTGTCTTGCACATGTGTTTTTAGGTACTTGAAATACATATGTCCCAAATTGTTATAAATGGGTTGAAAGTGTAATAACTATATACTGTATTTCAATGAGTTAGTATAAAATAAGAATGTAACATATCTCACTAATATTTTAACATGATATTATACAAATTAGGCTGACCTAAATATGATACTTTAATTATCCTTCCCAGGTTAAAAATGTAACTACTAGAAAATTTCAAATTACATATATAGATTTCATTATTCTGTTAGACAGCAGTTACCTAAACTGTTACTCTCTAAACTATGATCTATGGATAAGTGCTATCAGCATCTTCTGGCAGTTTGAAATACACTTATATGTCTCAAACTAAAACTACCGAATGTGAATCTGAGTTTTAAAAGATTCCTAGAGTGATTTGATTTGTGTATGCATTAAAGCTTGGTGACTACTGAGGTACTATCACCATTTCTTGTTCAGAGAGTTTTTCATTTTCAGTGCTGAACTTATTAGACCCTTTCTGAATGGATATATGCCAGTTTATACCAGTTCAACTGTAGCATATGTACTCTCAGCGCTGGTAGAATTTTAGCTGAATTTATGTGCGATGATTTCCTGATCTCCTTTACCCTAATATGATTCTCTTCTTCATGCTGTATGATTCATGTTAACAAATCAGATATCAGCAATGAATGTGGGTTCTTTAGCAGAGCAATAATGAAAAGTATAAATTCTGCTGGTACCTAAGTCTACCTCCTGCTCAGAGCCTCCTTGATCTATATCAGGACAGCCAACTGTCTGTTTTATTGTTATGATTGTGTCGTCTAGTAGAATCTCAATATAGGCTGTCCATTAAAAAAATCTACCTACAAAATAGGGTTCCTTTTGTATTCTCTATTGTGAGTGATATAGCCACCAGTTATACCTATGGATGAAATCCAGATTGAACACGTGGTCAAGTCTGCTGCAGGTTTCTATCTTTTAAAGATGATCATGGAATTGATAAGAACAACTATGTCAAATATTTGTGACATTTAAATAAGTTAATATATGGGAGTGTTTAGAAAGTGCTAAAGAGTGGGCTCTATTTGGATATTAGCCAGTATTTAATATTCACGGTTCTTCACAACAAATGACCTCCACCTACTTTTTTAGTGAAACCACTTTCTTATCTATGTGTTTTTCCTCATACATTTCTTATAACAAACAAGGAGCTTAACAGCTCATGCATGTCCTTCATACTGGTTTCCATCCCTGGAATAAGCTTACTTTGTCATGTCTGAAAAAAATTTTTACTTGTTTGGGCCTAACTTAGTTCCGGACCTTCAAGGTTTCTTTTCTTTTTTTTTTTCTCTTTTTCCTTTTCTCTTAATATGATAATGGAGTTTGGAATCAGATACTCTACCACTTGAGATAAAGCTTTACTCCTTTTTCTTGCTTTAGTTATTTTTAGAGTCTTGTCTGGGCACTGGTAGTTCACATCTGTAATCCTAGTTACTCAGGAGACTGAGATCTGAGATCCAAGGTTTAAAGCCAGCCCAGGCAGGAAAGTCCATGAGATTCTTATCTCCAATTAACCACCAGAAAACCAGAAATGGAGCTGTGGCTCAAAGTTGTACAGTGATAGCCTTGAGCAAAAGTGTTCAGGAATAGCCCCCAGGCCTCAAGTTCAAGGCCCATCACTGACAGCAAATAAATAAATACATGAATACACATACATACATACATATATACATACAAACAAACATAAAATAGACGGCTAGATTTTTACCTGGGGCTGGCCTCAGACTGTAATCTACTTTTCTATGAACTGATTTTCCATGTACTTTGGACCACAGGCTTGTACTTCCATGCCTGGCTTATTCACTGAGGTTGAGGTCTCAATAACTTTTTGTCCAGGTTGGCTTTAAGCTGTGTTTCTCCCAATCTCTGCCTTCTGAGTAGTTGGGATTACTCCTGCAACTGGTCTTCGGGGCTTCATTCCTACAGCAAATTTTTACTTATAGTCCATGTTTATTTATTGAAATACATCCCTGAACTGTGATTATCCAATGTTGGAAGCTTATAGAAGCCATTTGATAAATGCATGATGCTGTCCAAATGGAATGTATGGCAACATTTCAAGTTTCATTCCCATGAACATTCAAACCAAAGTAACCAAAGCTCTCCCAGACAGTGAACTGAAACAGCTAATTTTTGTAAATAGAACAACAGGTGGTCTTCTAATCTATTCAAATTCAAAGGAAAATAGTTATTTGTGACTTTCAAACAAACACAGATTGGTGGGGAAATGGCTTTGTTTTAGCCAGTTTATGTATGCAATTTTAAAGAACTATTTCTTGCTATTTATTTGTTTCCTGTTTTATTTGAAAACAATCATCTCAACTAGAATTACAGCCATAAATTGCTATACAAATGTATCTAATTTAGAGGAGATATAGTGCAACAGAATTACTTCAAATAGCTGATTTCTGATTATCTTACAAGCATTTAGCAAAATTAGAATATAAAGAAATTTATAGTTAATACTAGTACCTTTTAACATTTCTGTAAGTGTATGTTCTAGAATTCAGGATCAGCATCCCTTGCACATATCTATTAAACTTTCAAATTCATCAGCAGCTCCCCAAACCTATGAGACAGACTCTCTGGGAATGGGTCCAAAATTCATTTTTAACAAGCAACTTACCTCCTTCCAATAATGCAGATACACATAAATGTTTGAGAACCTTTGCACAAAAGCTTCAGATTGGTTCCACTGCATTTACTATGGGTCCCAACAGGAACCTTATATAATTCATTTGGATTGCTATGATGATTATTTGAATATGGTCATGTATTTCTTACTACTTGTTATTGCTTATGCCAATTTTTCTGCCCTTCCTCCAAGATTATCTTAGAGCTCATTTTTCATTATTTGATTTACTTCTCAAATGTTTCCTAGTCAAAAATGTGATTTTTTTCTTTCTGCACCCATATTTTGGGAAATCTCTCTCTCTCTCTCTCTCTCTCTCTCTCTCTCTCTCTCTCTCTCTCTCTCTCTCTCTCTCTCGTGCTCTCTCTCTCCACTCCCTCCCTCCCTCCTCTGTCTCTTCTAAGTAATATTGCTAACAAGATTTTACATATACGATCTTGGATCCTTAGTGTTTGAATCCACGTCTTACTTTTCCTTCTTCTAGGATGAACTGCATTTACTTGTGAGCATACACATAACCATCCTTTGTATAAATAATGTATGCCAAAATAAACTTGAAGGCATACTGAATATGTATTTATACATAGATTTTTTCCAAGAAAGCTGTTTGCCTAATATAGCAGTGAACCTGGAAATGCTGAAATGAATCATGGAAACAAAGATGGAATTTGGTATAGATTGGTATAATAAAACCTGGAGATAGAATTATCTAGTGTCTTGTCTAGCTGGTTCTCTTCAGACCTTCATTTCTTTTCTTGTTATGTTCCAAGTGCTTCTTTGTTCCTGCTCTTCATTTGATGACTTTACATCCATGTCTTTGCCAAGAATTTGGCCCTTGAAACACTGTTCCTTAACCTTACAGCTTATGTATACCTAGATTAGGCACACCATAGGGGAGGGGCAGATCATTTCCTTTAACAAGATTATGTTATGTGTAAGAAGTTGTGCTCTGTGAATTGATGATTAAGCTCAGAGTTATGTGCTGCCAGAGTATGGTACAGAGCCATGTCACACAAAGAGCTCCCATCAGTGTGTCTCTGAAACAAAGGAAAAGGTGAATACTCACTTTGATGACTTTTTTTTCCTAGCAGCCACATTGCTTTAGTTCTGAGCTCCTGGACTAATGTACAACGACAGCCACAGAACATTGTTCAGGCCCAGCATAGAGATTTTAAATGAATGTTTGAGGTAGCCAAGCATGTAAGAGCATGTACACATACATTTATACTGGATATCTAAACTTAAAATTTTTTCTGGTTGACTATTGCAAATAGATCCATTTTCACTAAAGTTTGTACTGATTTTGTACAATCACTTGTGAGTTGATACTAGAAAGGCTCTGGGGGAGTGTGGTAAAAGGCTGAAAACAGATGATTTCCTAGGAATTAAAAGTGAGCTATCTAGCAAGTTACATGGTAAATTACAAAGAGAATTCTGATCTTACTATACAACAGCAGCAATAAAGGGTGGCAGAAGTTAATGTCCTCAGTTATTCTCTGGAAATATCTTTTTGCTCTAGCACAGAAGAATGTTTGTTAACAAAAATGCACACCTAAATGAATGCAGTTATTGGCTAAGATTAAATATTTCTATTTTAGAGCTCTTTATGATTGTTGCAAAGAAAATTTCTTCAGCCCTTCACAAACCTTAAAACTGACTAAAGCCGAGCACCAGTGTCTCACACCTGTAATCCTAGCTACTGAGGAGACTGAGATCGGAGGATCATGGTTCAAAGCCAGCCTGGGCAGAAAAGTCGGTGAGACTCTTATCTCCAATTAACCACTAGAAAACCAGAAGTGGCGTGGTGGCTCAGAGGGTAGAGCACTCACCTTGAGCTGAAGAGCACAGAGTTCAAGCCCCATGACTGACAAAAAAACAAAATAAACAAACAAACCTGATTAAAACTATCTGAGTTATAGCACTGGTGAATGGTCATGCATTTTCCATTTTGAAAATGCAGATGATCAGTGTGTCAAAAACAACAAAAAGAAAATGATTGTCATTTCCACAGGAGGTTTAGTGAGCTTTACACAGCTATAACTGAGATGTTCAGTTGTTGATGGTATCTAAAATGCTACATACCTCTGAAAAGAATCTAATAAGGTCTGATTTTTCTTGCCTTCTAGGCTGTGGATCATTCAGTGCACCATTTCTTCATTGAATGAGTTTTTCTTGTATATCTAGTATGTACCAAACACTTTCATAGGCTTTCATGTCTATGGCTGTTCCTTAAAATTGAAATTTCAAGTGTGCCTAATGCTTGCTTTCCTAGATACGCACAAGGCTGAGATCTGAGAATCACAGTTTGAGGCCAGCCTAGGCAGGAAAGTTTATGAGACTCCTATCTCCAATTAACCACCCAAAACAGCTAGAAGTGGAACTGTGGCTCAAATGTTAGAGCACCTTCCTTGAGAAAACAAGCTAAGGACATACCCAGGCCCTGAGTTCAAGCTCCAGTGCCGGCACAAAAAATGTATGTACAAAACACTATGCTGAAAATGAACTTTACAACTGGCCGGGGAGGGGGGCGGGGGAGTAGTTGGTGAGGTGGGGAGGGAAGGTATGGTAGGGGAAAAACAAAGGAGGGTGTAACAATGCTCCATAGGAAATGTACTCATTACCCTACTCATGTAACTATAACTCCCCTGTACAGCATCTTTACAATAACACTATATTTAAAAAGAAAATAAAAAAGTTTAACAAATTTTAAAAATGTGTTTAAAAGAAAATTGAATATTTCTACTTTGGGACCTGAGATTCCTATATTCTGCTGGCTCTACTCTTTAGTCATAGATGCAGCCACTAGTTACTTCTGAAATGTCAGAGTTCTCCATGACTTTACCACAATTCTTCTCCTGTTCTATGCTAGAAAACATGCCATGTTCATCATAATCTTTACATTTGTGGCCCTTAAATTCAAGTCTAACTCTGGATTCTCTTCTGATTCCAGTTGCAAACTTCTAGCTACACTACTGGTCAAGCCAGCATGCCTGTTGTGTGGAGGTTTCCTGCATGATCCCAAACCCACATATCATCTCTTGTTTTAATTCCCAACTCCACCCATAAATCTACTCCTCATTTTGTATATCATTGGTTTATACAAACTAATACTTTAATATTCTGCCCTCTACGTTGGGAAAATCAGGCATGTATAATGCCATTTTTTTTCCTTCTCATCACACAAGAAATCAGCTTTCACAGTCTGGTAATTCTACCTTTCCTGAACATGCACTTTGCTATTCCTACCCTCAACAGCTTAGTTTAGGCTGCCTATAGCCCATATGTTATTGCTTCAAAAGCATCAAGTTTATTTTTTTCCTTAATGCAACACCCTTAAAATTGACATATACCTTCTAGCTCACTATGTTTTGGTTCTGTCTCTCATGTTCCCTTGCATCAGATAGGTAGTCAAGAAATATTTTGAGTTAAATGGCTCACTGGAAACTATAAAATGCATGTATCTGTCCCATTTGTTAGGAAATTGAAAGACTTGGAAAAAATTATATTAAGTGAAGTAAGCCAGGCCCAAAGAAACATAGGTCCCATGGTTTCCCTTATTTGTGATAACCAGTGTATATCTGAGTCAAGCAGAAAAGGTCAGATGTTAGGGAAATGAACCCCAAGAAAATTATTCAAATGTTTTTTTTTCTTTCATGCAATTGTTTCTAACATATTTATAAGATGATTTCTTTGTTGCTTTGCAAGTCCCTCCCCCATGGTATAACCCTTGCTTTCACTGTATTTGATGTTTGTATAATTTGTGGATGGGAAGGGATACAGGTGGACCCATTGCAACAATGAGATGTACCAGTCCTTATGTTGAAAAACGAACTTTACAACTTTGGTTTTGGTTGGGGGGGAGGATCAGGTTGTGGGGGGGGGGCACGCGGGTATGGGAAGGGATGGGAAGGGGAAACAAAGGAGGAACAACAATGCTTGATAAGAAATGTACTCGTTATCTTGCCCAAGTAATTGTAACCCCTCTGTATGGTATTTTCACAATAAAAAAAGATGATTTAGAAACAGCCCAATGCATACAATAAGAAAAATATCACAGAAAAGTAGAGTAGGCAACTCATTTTGTATATGATAAGGAAAAGAAGCAACTATTTAAGAAGTAATCGTGTTAGTTGCTAAGTGAGGAATGCATCTTTAGTGGCTACACTTTAAAACAGTTTACTGCACCCTCAAAATTATTCTTTTTTTTGTTGTTGTTTCAGCTAGAGCTCATTGGAGATCTTCATGAGGAGCTAGCCAAGGTTACTAAATTTCTCAGACTCATTCTTTCAGACAACCTAGAATAAATCAAGCTCATTGTAATATTGAACTGAGCATGAACAGTTGCATACATGTCCACATTGCTTCCTTTAGGTACTTGTGCTTTATGACTATACTTACCATGTGACTATACTTACCATGTGACTATACTTACCATGTCAAGAAGTGTTTGCCTGCCACCTTCTGTTTTAAAACATGCACTCAATGACCTTGAGGTGAGCATGTCAATAAGTGTGCCCACCATCTTTCCTTTTTGAACTATGATCTCAAACTGAGCAAGATCAGAAATGTATACCTTCAACAGAGAGTGCTCAAAACCATGCCTATCCATAATGTGCTTTCCCAAATAATTACATATAGGCTCCTCAAATAAAATCCTGTGCTTCTCTTCATGGAGAGCACTGTTTTGTTAATGACCTCCCTACTCTCCTTACCTCCTACAACTTACAATTATTTCTACATTCCTTGATCTCCTGATTGTGCTTGGTGGCTCTAAACTTACCAAGATATAGGCCAATTGGGTTCAGTTTCAGAGAATTTCCATAGGAGAAAGCATTTTGACTTGAGCCTTAAAAAATAGACCAAGTACATAAAATATGAAATATAGTTGCTTTGTTCTAGTATTTACTTACTAAATAGGGACTGTTGCAAAAATTGTAGGTATAAGCAGTGAGAATGAGTGCTTATTTATACTCTCAACATGGCAACATATGAAGAGGGGATCCCTTGATGATTGAAAGCAACAAATCTAAAACTGAAAAATGAGATGTTAAATAGTGAGGGCATTTCTGAAAGTATCCATACACACTGATAAATTAAAGACTTTCAGTTAACTGACTTGATACATTTATGAATGACAAAACAGGATTTTTAAGAGAAAGTGGAATATGTGCAGAAAAGTAATCACCATTTTGTGCCACATGTGTTTTTACTTACCAAGAAAAATATTGCTTTTAGGTAGTGAATGTTGCAGGCAGTCCCAGAAGCACTCTTTTTATGTTCCCATTACTTAGTTTCACTACTACTAAAATATGGGGTATCATGTAAAATGACTTTAGTTCATATTGCTAGAAGGATTGTAGATAAAAATACTTACATATTCTTTTCTGAGAGTTCAGCATATTAGTAGCTTAGTGAGAAAGACAGCTTTACTTCTATACATGGCAGAGCAACAAACATACTGTGACACAGATCCATGTCCTTTGGATGGATTTCCTCTAGCCAGATCTTAAGGTGTGTCTAGCCTCAGACACATTGTAAACCTGCCTCTGATTCTTGTATGGCTCCCTCCCTCTTCTCCAGAGCTTGTAATGTCCTGATAATTTTTCATAGGTTTAATCAGTCTGTTATCAAAGCATTGCAGATAAGCTGGTGCTATGGTGAAGCCAAGGGAAGGAAATTGCAACAGGCCTCCTTTAGTTTGGTCCAGCAATATGACATTTGGAAAGTGTCAGGCTGCCTAGTTCTCTTTTGCTCATTCCAATACTCAGTGCTTAGAATAGTTCATGTTTTCCATATAGTATATTTTCAGTAAATTATGCGATTGCTATTGAATGATATCCATCTTATTGATTGTGGAAAGTAAATAAAGGTAGAGAAAACCAGGCCAGGGCAAACATACACATGAACACCAGATATTCACTTTTTTGGGGGGCCTGGCTTTTTATTTTTTATTTATTTTTTTATTGTGAAAATACTGTACAGAAGGGTTACAATTACATGGGCAAGATAATGAGTGCATTTCTTATCAAGCATTGTAGAGATATTCACTCTTTTGTGTGGTAAAGAATTTGTGGATATAGCCGGGCGCCGGTGGCTCATGCCTGTAATCCTAGCAACTCAGGGGGCTGAGATCTGAGGGATCACGGTTCAAAGCCAGCTCTGGCAGGAAAGTCCATGAAACTCTCATCTCCAATAAACATTCAGAAAACAGGAAGTGGTGTTGTAGCTCAAGTGGTAGAGTGCTTGCCTTGAACTGAAGAGCTGAGGGACAACACTCAGGCCCAGAGTTCAAGACCCATAACCGACAAAATAAAAAAAAAAAAAGAACATGTGGATATGTGTGCATTGTGATGTTTAGATTATGACCTCATTTTTGAAAGAAATTATTTTTGTTCATATGCACTTGGAAATCTTTACTTCCTGCCAGTATAGGTGAACATTAGATTATAAGAATTCCCTGGATTAAAAAATTTCAATTACTCTAATTCCTTCTTTCATATTTGCGTATTTACTTATTATAGTTTGTATTGTCCTTTCCTGAGGATTGTTTTGAAAGCAATTACATAGGGTATTAAAAATAAGCATTAGCATCTACGTGTTTTCTTACTTGTTCAGATATTTCCACGCATAAACTTATCCAGTAGAACTTATAATTAACAGGCTCCTCAAAGTAAACTTTAATGTTGAACTGGTCTAAAGAAAATATTACTTTACAACTTTGGCTTGTGTATAAGTCAATGCCTTTATTATATAACATTCTAAGATCTCTCACTAGACACAAGACAAATGTTGAAAATTGTTATCTCCATCTTGCAGATGGAGAGTGTAATTTAGTAACTTCATAAAGGGGCCAATTCTGAAATATTGCATTACAAATATTTTTAATTATCTCATTTTTATAATTACTAGTGGTTTTTATCTCCATTTTTAATATGTTCCACAGAAATCCTGCTGCTGCTTTTTACCATATCTAGTACAATGTTCTCCTAAAGTCTTTGTTGAGGAAAAGGGATAACTGGGAAGCTTCTTCCAGCAAAGTAGAATGGGATGGATGATTTAACCATGGAACTGAATTGGTCTGTTTTGTTTTAGCTATGAATAAACCAGACAATCCAGCTATAGTTATGAAAATTGAACCAGCAAGGAAAATAGAATATAACTACCTGGGAGAAAATATTTGATATATCAATTATATAGTAAGATTAAACTTGAATGAGAAGTACAAATTGTCATGTCAAAAACGAGCTTTACAATGTCGGTGGGGGGGGGCGGGAGGGAAGGACTGGGGGGGGAGGGGGGAGGCTGGGAAGGGAGGTGAAGTGTAAACAAAGGAGGAGGCTGCAATGCTTAGTAAGAAATGTACGCATTATCCTGCCCATGTAATTGTAACCCCTCTGTACAGTATGTTCACAAATAAAATAAAATAAAATAAAACAGATAAAAAAAAAGATTAAACTTGCTTCTTCTTTAGTCTCAATAAAGGAAATAAGCTCATTTATTGATTTTTAAAAGAAATTAGAAGGCAGATGTTGCAATTAAATTTAACTTTTAAATCAAAAGGCCTTAACAATTTGATCTGACATTATATTTATTTGAGAGATAAATGTTGAAAAATCCTATTCCACAATAAGGAAGACCTCATTTCTATTTTTTCAAGGTCTAATGTATCATGCTTTATCTTAAAAGTAAAGCAGGAAAGTATAGCAATTGGCTGCATTCTGAAACCTAGGCAATAGATCTGCCATAGCTACTATGTTGAAAAACAATGAGAATCCTCTAAGATAGAAAACATTCCACACACAAGGTTGAACAGGTAGCTATGTTGAAGAGGCATAGTCCTCGGAAGGCTTATTTATCCTCAGGAAGTCATTAGACATAGCTACTGAATTTCTGTCCATTAAGCAAGGCAAGGCTAGCATTATATGTAGGTAATATATTCTTCTAAGTAGTTTTTCTTTTATATCCTTTAAATGGAAAATGATTAATCAAAAATTATATTGTAAATACTTATAAAATATAAAATATAAATTACCCCCAACATAAATTAAAAATCCTTTTAATAATTTGGTACATTTATTTCAATCTCTTTTTCTATCCACAAAAGTTATATGTTTGTAAGAGCACTTTTGTCATAATATTGTATGCTACTTTATTATATCATAAGCATTTCCTGAACTATTGCAAAGTCCTCATAATCATGATCTATTAAATGAATGTACCATGATAGACATTTACGGTAGATTCATTTTAGTTTAGATCATTGTAAATAATTATCCGATAGGCAAATGCCCACAAAGATATTTCTCCGTTACTGTATTTGTTCTCAAGTATATACATACATAAATCAAACCACTGGCCAAAATGCATACCCTTTTAAAGATAATATTGCAATTTGATTTTGTTTTACCAGAGAGAGAGAGAGTTTATGGAAATATGTATATGCCCTTTAAATTTAAATGATTAGTTCTGCTAGTGGCTTTGCAAATATATAATTACTTATCTTTCTTTTTGATATTTTGTCATTGTACAAATATTGTACAATAAATAGTATTGCCATTTAAAATTAAGAAATGACAATAGGACAAAGCCAGGGTAATATGTGGATACACACTTGTTAGGTTTGAATTTCAGCTGTTAATGCCTAGTTTTTGTTATCTTAGGTAAGTGTGTTAGCTTCCTGTTGCAATGGCAAAAATATCTAAGAGAATCATCTTAAAGGAGGAAAGATTTATTTTGGCCCGTAGTTTCAGTTGTTTTAGTCCATGGTAGGCTAGTTCCACTGTTTCCTGGCTAATGGTAATGTAGAACATCATGGTGAAAGGGAACAGTAGAACAAAACTTCTCACCTCACAGTTCCTGGAAAGTATAGGGAAAGATATTGGGGAGGAATCAGAGTCAAGGCTTCTAATATACCTAGCCAACAAATGGCCCCAGAAACCTATATCCTGCATTGGCTCAACCTCAAAATTTCTACCTCCTTTAAATAATTCCATCAGTTAGTTACCAATTTATATGTTTTTGAGGGACAGTGAACTGCAAGTTGTATTATCAAGTAACTTAATCTCAATATGTTCAATATTCTTGTTTGTAACATGGGTAGTAAATGGCATATGCTTCATAAAGATTTTTATCACAAGCTTGTGAAAATTAGTGATTTAATCCATCTAAAGTGTTGAGAACAGTTTGCCATGGAATAAATGCACTATAAACATTAGCTATTAAATTTTGGATGTGGAACTCCAATTTATACCTTCTAACTTCAGCACTGATTCCTCCCTCTTAAATTCTAATACTAGCAATTCAGTACAGTATAGTTCATTCCTGTGACAAACTTGATTTATTTATTGAGGGGAAGAAATCACTATAAAGGCAGCCATCTTATATACACTGTTCTGTCACCATATATGCCTGCTTTCAGAGAAAATATTCATGACTGGCACGGATGTTAAAATAATTATGTGAAATACAAATTAGAAACTGTGTAAAAGTGCTTATTATAAACTTTCATAACTAAGATGGTTTTCTTCCCAAATTAGAATTAAGTTCATCAAACAGTATAATATTCAATGTCTCTTACTGCCCTGTATTCCAAACATGTATAACTCTAAAAGTGAGAAGTGAGTTTCATATTTAATATAATTCCTGGTTGAGACATCTCCCTCAGACTTACATTTAAGAGAATAATCTATAAATTATTGGATAAAATAAGAAATCAATATTTTAGTATGATTGTCTCTATTTAAAATTTATTTTCAAATTGCCTACTTTATAATTTACATTGTACATTTTTATTTTCCAATATCTTTATATAAACAGATATGCTAAAGAGACTCACACAATAAGCATCAGAAAATTAAACATTATTTTATCTGTCTTTAAGCTCTGGATTTTCAAAGGCTGGAGGCATGGCTCAAGTGCACAACAAGCTTAAGGTCTGGACTCTAATCACTAGCAATGATATATATATATATATATATATATATATATATATACACATATGTATGTATGTATGTATACACACATTCTGCTTAGGGGTCAGTGATTATTTCTATGATTTTCCTAGGATTTTTGTATGTAATTTGTAATGTATTTCTACCACAGATATATTTAACATGAGTCCTACATTCCTTTCTGAGATGTATTTTTCAGAAAACCTCAGAAAACCTTCTGAGGTTTTCATAAAGAATAAAAATAAAAATAAATATAAATATCAAGAAACTTTTTTTCATTTCAAAGACACTGTAATGAATCATGTGAAACTCAGGGCATATCTGCTGTCACCCTTAAGGCAGGCTCCAGAGAGAAAGTAGTTATCTGAAACTTTAAGGTCAGGAGTATAGCTAATAACTATGACATTATTCAACCTTGCTGTATGTATCCTTTACTTATATACTTTACTTTAATATAATATAATTTACTTTAATATAATATCATTTACTATAAAGAAGATACCCCAATAAACATTGTCAGCAGAAATCACTAAGTATATTTTGAATGAGTTGCCTCTCACTTAGGCCTAATAAACTCTGATTGTATTAGGGAATGCAGTTTATTAATTCCTATAAACCAGGAATCATTGATTCTGTGTCCCAGGAAAATAAAATGCAATGAAGAGTCAAAGAATACTGAGAGCTTTGAAAACACAATGCCATGAATGAACTCTAGGCATTTCACTTTTGATTTCTATGAACAGCATTTTTGTCATAAAAGCAAGAAAAAGGAAAACTACTAGAGTGCTGAGAAACTTACTTCCTTGTACTAGTATAACCCATGAGGAAACCAAAGCTCTGCCTGTCTATGAATAAGCTTTAAAATATATCAGAAAGAAACTACCTTTTCATTGTCATCTAAGAGCTTTCTGCCAAATGGGGAAGTAGATGTCATACTGACTGAGGCTACATTTTGTGACAGCAGGAAAATGGGATCTGACTTAAAAGGCTCCAAAAAAGACATTCTGGCCTTTGTAATGCTGGTTTTAGGGGACAGTACTAACATCAGTGTCACAAGCTAACTGGAATAGAGCCTGATTTTACTGGATGAGGCCATTATATTTCCAAGATGCATTCTGGCCTGTGGATAGCATAAGTAGCTTGAGTATGGCAGGTAGGGGAGAGACTACTCTAGTTGAAAAAGCAGATATTTTTTAAAAGGACTTGATTGTGTAAAAATTTAGCATTGAAAGAAGAGTAAATGTAGCTATTTTTCTTTGGGTAGAATTGTGGAAAGGAACAATTTTAAACAGCCTTCTTTCACTTTTAGCAGTGATAATATACAGGTTGTCCTTGGTGAGCAGGCAGGCTAGCTGCCAAAAGAAACGGGAATGTAAAATAGAGTTTGAAATAAACTGATCCCCAATGGTCCCTTTCATAATATGGCATACAGACTTGCTGGTTAAATGATGTAGAATCTTTTTGAATACTCACTGATTTATAGCAATAGTTCTTTCACCTCAAGCTGTGTGCCAACATGTGCACACACAGGTATATATGCACACACACACATGCACACATATGCTGAATAGCTGAAAAGTACTTTTTTTTCATTCAGTTCTTGCTGCTGACTCTTGGACGGAGCATAAATCCTTAGACAGATCTAAGTGCATCACAGTGTTATGATCTTTACCAATTCAGACTTGGTCTGAATTCAGATTGGGTAGCTTCTTAGTTATGTGTTCTTGAACAAATTAACTTCTTTCAGCTACACTTTCTACATATGTAAGGTGGAACTAATATCTACCTAAATTGTTTGCTTTAAGCATTAAACAAATTAATGTAATAAAGAGCATTGAACAATGTATAGTTAACATTACGAGTATGAATCAAACTAGTTTCTGCATGGCAAAAGTCATAGCCAACAAGCTAAAAAGACAGCATACAGAATAGGAGAATTTGCCAGCTATACATCCCAAAAAGGCCTAATAGTCAGAATATGAAGAGAACTTAAAAAATTAAACCCTCAAAAAACAACCCAATTAATATCCATAAAGAAAATGCAAATAAAGACAACATTGAGATTCTACTTCACCCACCCAGTAAGAATGGCCATTATCAAGTAAACAATAACAGATGATGGTAGAGATGTGTCCAAAAGGAAATACACTCTTGATGAAAATGTCAACTGTTCAACCTCTCTGGAAAATAGTGTGGGAGTTGTCAAATAATTAAGTATAGAACTACTCTATTACCCAGCAACCCTACTCTTGAGCATTTATTTTGATTATTTGTCTTTTAGTGATTATTTTTTGGTGATTTATATTTACTGGATAATAATCCTTTGTTTCATGTGTAACTTTCAAAGATTTGTTTGATCTTGATTTTGGTGAGTTTCTTGTGATGTGTAAGTGTCTTTTAATTTGATGCCTCACCACTGGACAATCCTTGTTCTTATTTCTTGAGCAGTTACATTCCAATTCACAAAGTAATTCCCTATGTCTGTGTTTTCAATTGTTTTAACTATGTTTTTATGTAATCATTTCAACGTTTCAGGTCATCTTTTATCCATTTTGAATTGAATTTTGTGCAGGGTGACAGATAAGTAGAGTCTATCTTCTATATGTGTATATCCTGTTTTTCCAAGGCTATTAGTTGAATAGGCTTTTTTTCCAATCCATGTTTTTGGCTGCTTTGTGAAAAATAAAGAGCAGTCTCAAATATATTTACATTATATTTATATTTTTATATATTTATGTATATTAAAGTTATACAACTTGGTATTTTAAGATACACATATAGTTAAATGAGTATATATTCATCACCTTAAATAGTCATATATTTCCCATTTGTAGCAATAGCAGAGTAAAAATACTCTTTATGCTTTTGTACTAGATTATTGTTGGTTGGCTTAGAAAACACTTTCCTCTGCATCCTAGAATATTTATCACCATCCAGAGCTCCTACCCACTAGATGTCAGTACCAGAAATACTCTTCCCACTACCATACTTGGATAACAAAAATTTCTGTAGGCATTGCCAAAAGTCCAGAAGGGTAATGCTCTTATTTATGAACAACTACCCTAGGGAAAACATTTTTGAAGGATAGAATCTTTGAGTCTTTATTAAAAAGCTGGAGACTGCATGGTGGACTCCTGTCTCAAAGAACAGTATCCAGCAAAGACATTTAACACCATTAGGAAACTGTGCCATGAAGGCCAGAGAGGAAAGAAAGAACAAAAATAATAACAACAAACCAATTCAGCTCCAATGGAGAGCAGAACTGGGTTACCATGCTGACTGGAGAAGAGCCAGGAGACCAGAGACAACACCAACATGTAGACCTGTAGCATGACATAATGGTATCTAAGCTGGTCCAGGCCTCAATATAGTCAAGTCAGGGGACAGGGTCACAGGATACTCCCAGTCCCAGGCACTGGATGACAGGTTTGGGAACCTATCAGCCAAGTGCCCAGCCCTGCCTCAAGGGATTTAGGCACACCCATCACCTGAGAGGTAGGGGGCTTCACCTTCTCCCACCATGAAGAGGAGATGCCAGACCCTACCATATACCATGTGGCCAAGATAGCGTCGGTCAGACTGGATCTCCCTATTTCATTCCCCATTGCTCTATGTACATAAAATCAAGTAATTTCTCTGTAAGAGAGCTGAATTTTTGTCTGGATTGTTTCATCCTGTAATTTAAGGGATCTCCAGCAGTTAAAGTTGGCTTCCTAGGACTGGTACCTATATAATCAAGGGACTTTGACCATCCTTTTCCAGGTCAGGCAAGGCAAGGTTTACAAATCTATGTATTACTGAAAGAAATGTCCCACAACCAAACATCTACCTTTCTACTATTTATTACATTGTTGGTCTTCATTATCTTCATTCTGGTTTACTTAACTTTCAGTCCCTAGTGATGGCCTAGTGGAGTTCCACTGGAGCTTTTTCTTCAAATTTTTGTGTAAAGTCAAGTTGAAATTATGATTCTGGACTTAAATATCCTGAGTTAGAATCTCAACTCTCCAACTATTGACTTACTAACTTTAATGCCAATATTTCAATTTTCCTTCAAAATCCAGTGTTTAATAAGATTAGTTTTGAATAACATGGATTAAATAAAATATATGTAGAATACTGGCATATGGTAAAATGTCAACTACCTTATTACTATTTTCATAAAAACTACCATGTGAGAAAAAATAGCATAAAATCAACTAATATCTAGACTCCCTCTTAGTGTTCCAATAAACTTTTCAACTTTTTAATACTGTAGTTCACATTGGAAATTATAATAAGTGGTTCCAAAAACTGGTATAAAATGAATAGGCTCTTGCCATTCAATAACAAAACTTAGATCAGCAATTAACCATATATATCTCCCATTTTTGATATGCAGTTGTCTACAGAACTCTGACTTGGATGCTTTACTCTAGGCCCTATTAAAATTCATGGACAAAGTTGCAGTGGTAATTCAGTTAAAAATTCCTAATCTTCACATTTAAGATATCAGCACCTGCCAGTTTTATAAGCCATTCAAGGTCCATAGCTGTTCTGCAATTTTCCTCATTGAACAAGTTAAAACAAACTCAAAGCAAAGATAATTATTGTGCATCTATTCCTTTTTCTACTAGTACTTCAGAATCAAACTTCCATGAGTACAGAAGTGTAAGAATTCAATCCAATGATGTAGAGAACATCAGCTCTTTACCCCAATATCACATGATTATCTACTCTATTTTGTAATTTTTTTCTGCAAAAGGTTGGGGTAAAAATACCTCAGAGTATAAAAAGGGCTATTTTCTCTAATTTTCTATTTAAGTCCTACACTTTTAATTTTATGGCATAACAGGACTATTTTCATTTGTGTCCTCTCTGAGCACTGATTTTTAAAGCAATTCATTAGCATATGCTTCCTCTTCATGATTCATTCCATTCAAGCAATTGATTTCTCATCTCTTCAGCACAATATGAATAACATACTGTCTTCCTCCCAAGAACATTAGACATGGTGGTTTAGCTATATTGAGTCCAAAAAAATGTTTTTATTCCTTTTTAATCAGTTTCCTGATATGTCTCCTCAATGAAAGGATAAGTAGACATTCAGATGTAAAGGAGGGTTTTGGCCAAAGAAACTATTCCTCCAATAGGAGTCTGGCTTATCAGCATATTATTAAATATCCTTTGTAGCATTTTACTCTTCCAGAAACATTCTGTGGCTCCTTACTGCTTGATAAATAAATTTCCAGCAATCAAAGGAATTCTGAAAATGGTAATATTGTAAGGATTTCTGGAATAGACTTGAGTAGGTACTAAATTCTGGCTTCCAGACCACTACCAGAAGTTTGTACCAATTCCCAGTAGGATAATTGTCAGGCAAGAACAATGAAGGAAACATGTCATAAAGTTTAAACATTTAATATTATCTGAATATTATATTACATTGGTTGAAACTTGGTTATATAAGAAGTGAAAGTGTTGATAGCTGGTAAACAGTTTTTTGTGTTGTTGTTGTTATTCTTAAGGTCTATATTTTGCAAAATGTTATCAGCAGACCTTTGTTGTTTCCTTCTACCATGCCTCAATTATTGTTTTACTGATCCATGAAGTTCAAATGTTTGTGAACCAATCATTGTATAATTTAGAAAATTGAGGGAGGAACAGTTAAATGGTTTATCTAAGGCCATACCAAAAATGCTAATAGAGGATTTCTAGTCTTTTGTATGATATTCAAAGCCTTGCATATTTAAATACCACTAAGGACTTGCATTATATAAGGATGCTCTAAAAGAAGTACTATATTGTACAAACTCATGATCATTTGTCATTCTTTGAATGTACCTTTCATTCTATCACCACCTTAACTAGTCTCTTAAAATCCCATCCAGTTCAAGGGGTTTATTATTATTATTATTTTTATTGTGAAAATAACGTATAGAGGGGATACAATTACATGGGCAAGATAACGAGTACATTTCTTATAAAGGATTGTTGCCTCCTTCTTTTTTTATTTATTGTGAGAATACCGTACAGAGGAGTTACAATTACATGGGCAAGATAATGAGTACATTTCTTATGAAGCATTGTGGCTTCCTCTTTATTTCCCCTTCCCATTCCTTCCCATACTTCCCCCTCTCCCCCCACCTGATCCTCCCCTCCCCCCACCAAAGTTGTAAAGTTTGTTTTTCAACATAAGGTCTTGTATATCTCATTGTTGCAATGGGTCCATCTGTATCCCTAGTTAAATGATTTGTTTTTTCCCTTCCCCTCCACAAATTATACCAACATCAAATGCAGTGAAAACAGGGGTTATACCATGGGGGAGGGACATACAAAGCAACAAAGAAATCATCTTATAAATATATTAGAAACAATAACAAGAAAGAAAAATAATTGAATAGTTATTTTAGGGTTCATTTCATCTAACATCAACTTATCTGACCTTTTCTGCTTGTCTCAGACATATACTAGTTTTTGCAAATAAGGGGAACTATGGGACCTATGTTTCCTTGGGCCTGGCTTACTTCACTTAATATAATTTTTTCAAGTCTTTCCATTTCCTAACAAATGGGGCAATGTCATTCTTTCTGATGGAGGCATAGAATTCCATTGTGTATATATACACCACATTTTCTTGATCCATTCATCTACTGAGGGGCATCTGGGTTGGTTCCATGTCTTAGCTATGGTAAACAATGCTGCAATAAAATAATTGTGCTGGCAGCTTTAGTATGGTCTTGTTTATGATCATTTGGGTAAATGCCCAAAAGTGGAATTGCTGGGTCAGAGGGGAGCTCTATGGAGACTTTTGAGGAACCTCCACAATGCTTTCCAGAGTGGTTGAACAAGTTTACACTCCCACCAACAATGCAGTAAGGTTCCCTTTTGGCCACATCCCCTCCATAACCCGTTGTTGGTAGAGTTCTTGATTTTAGCCATTCTAACTGGGGTGAGGTAGAATCTCAATTTTGTTTTGATTTGCATTTCTTTTATGGCTAGAGAGGTTGAGCATTTTTTCATGTGTCTATTGGCCACTCTTATTTCCTCTTCAGAGAAGTTTCTCAAGTCTTTTTTTTTGGGGGGGGGCGGTCGTGGGGCCTGAACTCTGGGCCTGGGTGCTGTCCCTCAGCTCTTCAGCTCAAGGCTAGTGCTCTACCATTTGAGCCACAGCGCCACTTCCGGCTTTTTTCTTTTTGCTTATGTGGTGCTGAGGAATCGAACCCAGGGCCTCAGACATGCAAGGCAAGTGCTCTACCACTGAGCCACCTTCCCAGTCCTCTCTTTAAGTCTTTAGCCCACTTATTTATCGGGCAGTTGTTGGGGCGATTTAATTTTTTGAGTTCCAAGTATATTTTAGATATGAGACCCTTGTCAGTTGTATAGCTAGTGAAGATCTTCTCCCAATCCATGGTCTTTCTATTGATCTTGCGAGCTATGTCTTTTGCCATGCAGAAACTCTGCAGCTTCATGCAATCCCATTTGTTCAATCTTTCATTTGTTGTGTTTCTGGGTTCTTAATGAGAAAATTTTGGCCTGTGCCAAGAAGACTTAAGGTTTCTCCTATTCCTTCCTGTAATGTTTTCAGAGTGTCTGCTTTGACTTTGAAGTCGTTGATCCATTTGGATTTGATTCTTGTGCAAGGTGGTATATAAAGGTCTAGCTTTAATTTTCTACAGGTATTTAACCAATTTTGCCAGCACCATTACTGAAGAGGCTGTCTTTCTTCCATTCTATTTTTTTAGCTCCCTTATCAAAAATTAGGTAGCTATAAGTCTGTGGGTTTATTTCTGGGTTTTCAATTCTATTTCATTAGTCTTCAGGTCTGTTTTTGTGCCAGTACCAAGCTGTTTTGATTACTATGGTTTTGTAGCAGAGTTTCAAATTTGATATTCATATTCCTCCAGCACTGTGCTTTCTCTTAAGGATCATTTTTGCTATTTGGGGCCCCACAAAAAATAAAATACCTAGGAATTAACTAAAGAAGTGAAAGACCTCTATGATAAAAACTTCAAAAACCTGATAAAGGAAATTAAAGCAGAACTAAGCAAGTGGAAAAACCTCCCATGCTCCTGGATCGGAACGATCAACATCGTGAAAATGGCAATATTTCCCAAGACTATCTACATATTCAATGCGATACCTATCAATATTCCAACATCATTCTTCAATAAAATAGAAGAAGCAATCCAAAAATTCACAGGTCATATTTGAAGCCATATCCATTTCAACATGTGGAGACTCAGGAGCAGCATATCCAGTAAGCTGAACTTACTTACACCTGACCATGGTTACTATGGGATAGTACCCACAAATTGTTTTAAAACACTAAGTTCTCTCTCAAACTGTCCTACAGCTCCACTCTGGTAGGCTCCAATGGAAGATGAGGAACTCACTTCTGTGGAGCTTTTCATTTTTCACAAAGGGACAAACTGCAAGGCTATGCAGAAACAAGAAAAGTGGCTATGCAGTTTTTTAGGGTACCTGGAAAACCTTTCCTCATGTCTCAACCTTGTCTTATGCTTTGAGATAAGCTTTTGAATGTCACAAATAACTTTTCTGGAATAGGCTATGTCATCCTCTACATGGGACTCTAATATGGTATCTATGCTTTTTGCACATTGAGAACTTTAGGCTTTTACTGATTATGTAATTACTCTACTGACTGCCACACAATAATGCCACTTTCTGAATTCCCTTTCACAAGACACATAATCATCTGCTCAAAAACAATTATATAAGATTCTCATTGATCTTTGGAATGTCTTTAAAGCTTTTTAACTTATAATTAACACATGCTTGTCTTCTTGGCTTTAGCACATGTGAGACAAAATAGTTTTCTGCTGTAGCATTTTCATCACTCCCCAGCCTTGGCTGTATCTTTGAAAATTTGAAGGTGGATGGATGATTTCTGTTTTACAATTCAGTGTGATAAAACTTTCCCCTACTCTTCAAGAGTTCCATTTAATTTAAGAGGGAAAAGAGTGCTTATACTCCAAATTAATACTTTTTATCTTGTAGGAGATTGATGGCATTATATTATTGCTTTAAAGCAGATAATAATGTTTTAAGACAGATTTTACAATTTTCACTGTAATATAAAACATAGAATGCTAGCTTTTTTGCTCCTTCCCAGTCTGATGATATAAGACTTTTTATAAACTCCACCTCCCAAGAGACCACAGGTTTTCAATGACTCTACAGTATCATCAGTAAGGAAAATGTTTTGACTATCCAAGCCTGTTTTAAGGTTTGGTGTATATGCTTTTAGTCTATTCTCTCAAATATATAAGTAGGTAGACATACAGCCAGAGTGCTACATATATTAAGTGTATTTTATAGTAATGCTATTACATCACTGTTATTGTTTCCCTTTCTTCAATGAAATGAAAGCATACATAGAGAATGAGAGTTCAAGTTAATTTTCTAGTAAACTGAGGGATGAAGAGAAATACATTGTCATTTAATGATTGACATGGACATGATTTCTAAATATGCTCTTTTTCTGTGTTTTTTAAAATTTGTTATTATTGTTTAATGATGAGGAGTTAAATTCGTTAATGCAGACAGTGGTCTTGAAAATAGTTATGATTGTCATTCATTTTTGTCTGAGAAGGTTGTTCAGAAAATAGATGCAACTGAGGAAAGTATTGTAGATTGGTACTACATTTAATTAATCTCAAAAATCTTATAGTTTCACGTGAATTCATGTTCCTCATGTGTCCTGGTTGGACATTCTCTTTATAGCTTCATGTTTGGTGGATTCTAAGTTAATATTTAATTCCTCTAACCACAGAATATTCATTACCCCTTGACCCACAATCTGTCCTTTAATAAGAACTATTTCTTTTCATAAGCTTAAACTCCATTCACCTAAAACATCCTACCATTAGACTTAGTTCTAGAAAACAAGTCTACATGCTTCCTTTTCTATACACCAATAATTCTAATATATATTTGGAGAAATAACTTGGCTTTAAATGCTTCTTCTCTAGTTCAAACTACAGCTCCTTCAACAGTCTGTGTTTATCACATATTTTCATGTCCTTCATCATCTTTGAGAATCCCCCTGAAGTTTCTCTAAGCTGCTAATATCTCACATATTACAAGATCATATTAAGTGATGTAAGCCAGACCCAAAGAAACATAGACTCCATTGTTTCCTCATTTGTAATAATTAGTATATGTCTAGGATAGTCCTAGAAGAGGATCACAATAGCTCAATAGCTATGTACATATGACCATATAAGACGATGCTAATCAAAATGAACTCCAAGATATGGAAACAAGAAGTTTTTCTTTGTTGTTATTTTTAATATACTATGTGAAGTTATTTCTTTTTCTTTTCATTTTTTTCCTTTAGTTTATCCCCTGTTGTTACTGTATTTGTTTTTGGTACCGTGTGTCTTCTATATATGCTTATCTGGATTAGGGAAGGGGAACAAAAAATGGCGAGAATAAGGGTAAACGGTAAACTATGCAACAGCAATACTTACAAAAATGATGTTGGAAATGAACTTTACAACTTGGCTGGGCATGGGGGGGGGAATGTGGGAGAAAAATGAGGGAGGGTGTAAAAATATTTGACAAGAAATGTACTCATTACCTTACCTGTGTAACTGTAACCCCTCTGTACATCACCTTGACAATGCAATTAAATTTTTAAAAACACCCATAAGATCAAAACATACACTATAAAAACTAATTCACATATTTATTTGTTTGGGTCAGTACTGGTGTTTGAGCTCAGGTGTTTGCATTTTCTAGGCAAGTACTCTACCACTTGAACCACACCCCAGGTATAAACCCTATTTTAATAAGAATTTGGTTTTAAATTAGTGCTAGTTAGGGTTTTCTTTTTTTGAAGGAGATGGTGTTGAATAAATAATACAACAATTTACATCAGCTTTTCATTGAATTGCATGTGTTGCAGAGACACTTTGGGAAGCATTCTTCAACATTAAATCTTTCACCAAATTTCAAAGACCTCATCAATTCTGTATTAATGTAGTTATTCACTTCTTATGAACAAATTTAATCTATAGAGGTAAGATTCCTAACAACTCTTCCTACTGTGTCAGTCTGTATAAGAGGATTTAGTGAGGGGAGTCCTGGCAATTTATTTGCTACTTAGTGACTGGCAATTTTCTCCATAGTGACAGGGTCACAGTCCCAAAGGACTGTCAGGCTTATGCCAAGCAGCCTAGAGAACAACAACCTGCACCTACTATAATTTCCAGCCTATTTTAGATAGTGGCACAAGTCATCATTCATGCCTTGAAACTAGTCTTGGCTTTCTGGGAATTAGGTTATTTGAAAGAAATATATTAACCATTTATTGTCACCTTACTTGTTTTTGACATAACTGACATCAGTCCTTACTTGTGTGATATTAGCAGCTAGCTCTGCTTGTTGAAATTCACCACCTGTGGTTCCAATGACATTCATATTGTCCTTAATAACCATTTACCTACATGATGATATGTATTGTTCTCTAGTTGTTTCATGTATACAAGTCTTGCTATGCCAACTGTTTCATAAGCTTATTGAAACCAAAGCTCATGTCCTCTATTTCTTTGGTGGTATTTGTTTCCTTCCAATATTTAGTACAGGAAACACTTAATGATTACCTCTTTGTTGGGTCTTCAGCCATCCTGCGGAAGCCAGACAGGGTCTGAGGAAAGGTAAGTGCACCTCTTGCCCATTCTCCAGTCTCCCTTAGCCTCGGAGGCAGTCAGACGCAGCAGGGAGTCAAGTCAAGCAGGAACTCATTTACTACCACACAGCAAGCATCTTTTAAAGCAAAAAACGGCGTGGCATGGAAGGGGAGGAAAAGAAACCAAGCAATCACTGTAGAGGTTATCCTATCATGCGCCTAAGCTTTCTATACTTTCCCTGCTGTCCACAAGCTGTTCATGCACAGATGTCACTTCACCTGGTTGTGGTACCCAGTCAGATTTTAACATAAACAACTCGGGCTCTGCCCACTCAACTCCCTCTCAGCACCATCTTTGCTGCCCATGTGCCCTACACCTCTTAACAATAAAAAAGTCTGCTTGTGGGCTAGGTAGTTTGGCTCTGGTCTAAAATTACAGTTTGGGCCATTAACCACACCCAGCTTTCTTGGAAGACTTCATTTATATTGGTCCACTGCTGAGTAATTTAGATGACTTAGATAAGCCAGGCCTTCTTACTTGGAAAAACAAGGTTGCTATGCTGCTGTTCATAAGTAAAGCATCTTAGGTCATCCAGATAGTGTCCTTGTTGAAGCTAGTTGGTCCTAGTAAGTAGAAAACTGTACATGGAGTCTGCATGCTCTTTGTAGATTATTGATAAAGAGAGTTATAGAAATTAGGCTAAGTGCTCCCCCAAGTCATGGCTCACATGTTTAATTTGAGGGATTTATTCTGGCTCTTGGCAAGTATTTTTCCTTCTTCCTCCTGTAAGAAATATGAAATTTTTCTCTGGTCATGAAGATTTTATATTAACCTATTTTTCAATCTTCACTGAAGAAAATCCATTTTCTTGCTGCTTCTGCTTCGATTGACTGAAAAATGGCAGCCTCCTTACTTTGGGGCTTCTAAGTCTGCTACTCAGCACTTTTCAAATTATTTGAGATTTTGTTGCTCTTTGTGGTAGAAAATAAGCCCTTAGATTCTTTCTTTTTCAGAAATTGGCACTACTCAGAGAGAGGCATTAAAATATTCCTAGTCTGTTTTTTTAATTAAATACTCCAACCATTGTTTTCGATGTTATATCAGGAATGAAATGCAAAAGAAATTGATTACTTATTAAAGAGGTGTTTGGGAGAATCAAAATGCCCTAAGTTCTGACATTCATCTAGAAGAGATTCTTTAAGGGAAATTTGCAGGAATTTTGTCTCATTGAACAACCTGTTGATTATCAGGTAATGGACAAAACTGCCAAATTAGCTATACTCTTAGTCATTTGATAAATTTATCCATCAAAAATTGATTATTTTTGTTAACTGGAATATGAGTGCATATTGTCAATAAACTAAGAAGCCTAACATGGCAGGTGACTAAACTGCATGTACTATCTGTCCTGAACTGTCAGGCTTGCTTTGATGGGTACTTTTAAGAGATTTGTATCCAACCTTCCTCCACATTATATATTTTAGTGGATATGTCTGCATTATTTTATATATTCTTTTCTTGTCATTTTCAAATGAGGACAAAATTAATATGAATTTCTATGATTTTTATTTCCCCTTTATAGTATACATTAGAAAGTTTCTTTTTGCCTGTGTATCTAATCATCTTTTTTAAACTACTGCAAATAATTTCATTACATAGCTATTACATAATTTATTTTTAGCATCCTCTCGATGGCTATTTAAGTGTGTGCATGTACACATAAGATAGCAAAAAATATCCAGTTTGTCAATGTATGAATTCCCCAAACAGATTGAATATTGGTTATGTTGGCTTTTCTTCATATTTGAAAAGTTATGCCAATTGGAAAACAATTGATTCAATTCTGTATTTATATAGGCTCATTCTGTCTCTAGTATTGTACCAGGCAGTTTTCTATATAAAAAGATATAAGATGGAGTTTCTGTCCTCATATATATCATTTTGGAATTTAGAAGAATTTGTTTACACATAGGAAATGATTTGAGAATAGTATGAAATTGGATGATCTGGAAAAGGAGCTCTTATATGAACTTACTTAGGTGATACACAGAAGTGGAGAGAGGGAGGGAGGGAGAGAGAGAGAGAGAGAGAGAGAGAGAGAGAGAGAGAGAGAGAGAGAGAGAGAGAGAAAGAGAAAGAGAAAGAGAAAGAGAAAGAGAAAGAGAGAGTTCTTCCAGAATGTTCTCAGTGTCAAATAATTCCATGGTGAGGAAATGGCATATCTTTCTGAAATATCTGAGGGTTAATCTACACTCAGGTTTGATGATATTTTTTGAACACTGAAGATACTTTACAGAGAAGCAGTTTAATAAAAAAGGAATCTAGTAGGAAAAATGTCCTATAAATCTAAATAGCATTTTTCCTTAAAAAGAATATTCTGCCCTCAGGAAAAAAATGAAATAAATGCCTTTTAAAAATTCACAGATAATACTCACTATCTTGCCTATGTAATTGTAACCCCTCGGTATGGTATTTTCACAATAATAATAAAAAATAAAAAATAATAAAAATTCACAGATAAGCTGTGGCTCATGCCTATAATTCTAGCTACTTAGGAGGCTGAGATCTGAGAATCACAGTTCAAAGCCAGCCTGGGGAAGAAAGTCTGTGAGACTCTTATCTCCAACAAACCACTCAGAAAACTGGAAGTGGCACTGTGGCTCAAGTGATAGGGCACTAGCCTTTATCTGAAGAGCTCAGGGACAGTGCCCAGGCCAAGAGTTCAAGCCCCACAACAGACAAAAAAAATCACAGATAGTAGCTTATCTACCCTATATAAGTGACCTGACACAGCCACTGTAATTTCTTTTGAAAAAGGCAACCTATGTATCTGATTAAAAACTGATGGTTATAATATTTCAGACAAGTAAAAGAGAAAAAAATAAGAGAAGAAGCTAATACTTTTTATTGGTAAGCTTTGAGCTTTTGTGTAGAAAGTAGGATATTGAGGCTTGAAATATCGTACAAGGAAATTGAAGGTGCTAAGGATTTGAGAAGAGCTGGATCATAATGTTTGCTTTATGAAAACCATTGTATTTTACTGATGTCCTTTCGTTTGTGTTTTCAAATTGGAAATTTAGAGACTTTTGAAAGATTTAAAAGGTACAGGTTAAACCTAGTATTTTGATGAGTTATCGTCTTGTAGAATGCTTCCTTACACTATTATAATCATTTCAGCAAAATTATATGGTGTTATAAGTTGATAGACTATGTTTGGAATAAAGCCTGCTGTGTTGGATATTCAGAATTTTGGGAAATGTCTCGTGATAACAGAGTGAATGAGCAGCTTTCAGAGTACACTTAATTAAGATGAAAGCAGCAAAGCAGGAAAAATGTTTTTCTTATAACACATTTTGTATCTGAACTCTAAAACATTTTGCAAAATTATTTTTTTCATCCAAATAAATATTACAGTCAGCCATTAATATCCTACTCTTTGTAACATATTCACCAACTAGTAGCACATGGTCTAACATTTATTAAAGTATAAAAACGCATCAACTTCTCTGAATAATCTACTATCTTCTTCAATTTTCTACTATATTCAACAAATATATTTTGAATAGCTACTTTGTGCAATGTACTATGGTTGGCATTATGGGGAAGACAAACTCACAAGGCAATTTACTGGTCCAATCCAAGCTTGGCCACTTGCTTCCTCTATGTTCTAGATAATTGCTTTTCATTTCAGATACTAGGTCCTGCATTGAATAATGCCTGAGGTCCCTTTCAGCCATAACATAGTCCGTCAAAGGAGTCAAATATTTTTATCCTATAGAAATATACAAAATTCTGTAAGAGTTAGAAACTAGTACAGAAATACATATATATATGAGAAAAACCCCAGAAGAATAACAGTATTTTCAAGAGTGAGAGAGCTATAAACAAAATGATATATGGTTATAAAAGAAGGAACTATTTTATCAGTATATGATGTCCTAGGTAGATTCATGAAGGGAGTGGTCTTGAAGAACTAGGCTCCTGAGAGGTAGAAATTGGAGTTCTTGGAATTACTTGATTCTTATGGGAGACTTTATCCATCCTTGCATATTACTCAGAATTAGTCACTGGTAAAGCAAAGATGGTAGACATTTTGGAAGGATTTTTGTAGGTGTGTTTGAAGTAGTTAGCCAATAACTATAAATTGTAGTTGCAGACAATTATTAGAAAATGAAGCTGATGAAAGCATAGTGAGGTATCATAGTAATAAAATCCCTCCATAAGCACAAATGACAACTGATACCTACTTCCGTATAATGCTTTTAATCTGCAAAGTAGTTAAATATTGTTTATCCCCAGGATACAAGCATGTGAAAGATCTGTTCAAAGCCTGACTTTGGACTTAAATACACATAAGTATGTCCCAGCTACCCTACGTACCAAAGATATGATCTTGGACTACCCCTTAGCCTCTTATACCTTTGTTTACATATTTATAAAATGGAGATAAAGATTGTATTATAAGATGACTATGAAGTTAAAATAAGGTAGAGTGTATGAAGTACTTAGTGAAGTGACTTGACACATAGAAAGCATGTAGCACTAAAAGTGGTATTATAAAGTAACAGAAAACCAAAACTGAGGCTCTAGGAATCTGTCATTTATTAGAATCCAGTATTGTTTATATTACCTCAGTGATTTCCCACCTGAGTTTTCTGCTCATACCCTCTCCCTAACAGTATATGTGAAGGTAATAATGAGAATCCATGAGTCATTTTCAATATTTGAAAGGAGGCTACCAGAGATCATTCATTTACTTGTGATAAAATACACAACCTGACTAAAATGTCAAGTTTCTTTGCTTTTGCCTGAAATTATATCAGCTCATTTTGGTAACACCTCATTTTGGCTACCTCCTGCCAATAGGAAACTGATTGGCAGCTATGTATGTCTTTGATGAATAGAAATGGAGAATAAATTCTATATTACAAATGTAGTTGGTCTGACAGATATTTGTTGAAAGTTTGAAAGAACATGAAGGAAAAATATTCTCCCTTGTTGCTGAAATGATTGAGGAGCAATGTATCACACACCATGCTTCCTGCTCTTAGTGTGAGTTCAGGATGATGAGGGTAGCAACAGAGTAAATTGTGCTCAGAAGGAATTTCAGAGTTAGAAAGCTCAAAGGCGCAAATAAGCATGCTTGAAATGAAGGTATAACTTGTGCTTTCCTCCTGTGAGAGAGGAGATGAGGAAACTGAGGTTTGGAAAGGAGTAACTGATGATACAAACAGCTGGTGGCATAACACAGTACTTAAAGCTTTCTTGTGGCATTATATTCATAGTTCTTTCCACCCTATAGCAAACAAAATATAGACATCTTGTTTTGAATTCTTTACAATATCCCAAATGACATTTCCTCAGGCCTAGTTTTAATCTCGACTTGTTTTACTGAAAGCCAAAAACACCTGTTAGAAGAATGAAAATTCAATTAGGGAATTTCAGAGGGTGAACATACAGCTGTCTGCTTAGTATTGATTGAATTCTTTATTGACTTGGCAGTGCAGATCATCATCTCTTGCTCTAAAGCTTTATTGAGGATTCTTTAGATCCACTTCATACTGCAGTGTTAAAATATCAATCACAGGTTCAGAGAAAGGAAGGGACTAATCGTAGTAGCTATCATTATAAAACTGCCATTGCCAGAAATGTTATTCATGCCTTTCTAATCATTTAGTGCCTACAATTGGTCAGAAACTATTCTAGGTAGGAATATAATAATAATAATAATAATAATGATGATGATGATGATGATGATGCCAGGAAGATGTGCCTATTTGTGGAGCTCCCAATTTAGTATTCTAAGTATTTTTTCATGGACTATCTCACAAGAACCCTCTGACATTTTACTGTTACTACTCTCAATTACCTTTTAAAGCTGCAGATAGAGTTAGTAAGTGAATTGCTTAAGGCCTCAGAGCCAAGAATATTAAATCTGAAATTTAAACAAATATCTGTCTGGCTCCAAATTTTGTTTGACTAGCATCCCCCAGTTTCATTCCTTGCTGTGCTGCCCCACAAGATAACTGTATTTCTACCATTACTTTCGATACTCTCTTAACCCTGCTGAAAACAAGCAGGCTAGAAAATGAAAGATGGAGAGACAAATGCATTCACGTTATAAAGCAAATCATTTTTATGCTTGGTCACATTCTAAATACAGATAGTGCTAGGCAGAAGTTGTTTGATTTGAGGACATAAGGTAGACATCATGTTAGTAGACAACATTTAATTGACTACTTATGTGTTAGTGCATGTAATTCTATTGTGAATTTTTTTCATTGTAGAATACCATACAGAGGAGTTACAATTACATGGGAAAGATAACGAGTATATTTCTTATCAAGCATTGTTGCCTCCTCTTTGTTTCCCCTTCACATCCCTTCTCATATTCCCCCCTCTCCCCACCCTATCCTCCCCCCCACTAAAGTTGTAAAGTTTGTTTTTCGACATAATGACTTGTACATCTCATTGTTGCAATGGGTCCAACTGTTATCCCTAGTTAAACGATTTGATTTTTTCCTTCCCCTCCACAAATTATACCAACATCAAATACAGTGAAAGCATGGGTTACACCGTGGGGGAGGGACATATAAAGCAACAAAGAAATCATATCATAAATATGTTAAAAACAATTGCATGAAAGGAAAAACAATAAACAAAAAAATTTGAATACTGATCTTGGGGTTCATTCCCCTAACATCAACTTTTCTGACCTTTTCTGCTTGACTCACACATATACTAGTTATTGCAAATAAGGGAAACCAGGGGACCTATGTTTCTTTGGGCCTAGCTTACTTCACTTAATATAATTTTTTCCAAGTCTTTCCATTTCCTAACATATGGGGCAGTGTCATTCTTTCTGATGGAGGCATGGAATTCCATTGTACATATATACCACATTTTCTTGATCCATTCATCTACTGAGGGGCATCTGGGTTGGTTCCATATCTTAGCTATGGTAAATAAGGCTGCAATAAACATAGTCGTGCTGGTAGCTTTAGTGTGGTCTTGTTTGTAAACTTTTGGGTAAATGCCCAAAAGTGGGATTGCTGGGTCATAGGGGAGCTCTATGTGGAGTCTTTTGAGGAACCTCCATACTACTTTCCAAAGGGTTGAACGAGTTTACACTCCCACCAACAATGCAGTAAGGTTCCCTTCTGTCCACATCCCCTCCAGCATCTGTTGTTATTAGAGCTCTTGCTTATAGCCATTCCAAATGGGGTGAGGTAGTATCTCAATGTTGTTTTGATTTGCATTTCTTTTATGGCTATTTTTATGAGCATTTCTTCATGTGTTTATTGGCCATCCTTCTTTCTTCATCAGAGAAGCTTCTCTTTAAGTCTTTAGCCCACTTATTTATTGGGCAGTTGTTTCTTTGAAGATTTGTTTTTAGGGGATTTAATTTTTTAAATTCCAGGTATATTTTAGATATGAGACCCTTGTCTGTTGTATGGCTAGTGAAGATCTTCTCCCAATCCGTGGGCTTTCTATTGATCTTGTGACCTATGCCTTTGCCATGCAGAAGCTCTACAATTTCATGCAATCCCATTTGTCCAACTTTGATTTGTTGTGTTTCTAGGTCTCTATTAAGAAAATTTTAGCCTGTGCCAAGGAGAATTAAAGTTTCTCCTATTTCATCTTTTAATGTTTTCAGAGTGTCTGCTTTGACTCTGAGGTCTTTGATCCATTTGGAGTTGATTCTGGTGCAGGGTGATATATAAGGATCTAGTTTTACTTTTCCAGAAGTAGTTAACCAATTTTGCCAGCACCCTTTACTGAAGAGGCTGTCTTTCTTCCATTCTATTTTTTTAGCCCCCTTATTGAAGATTAGATGGCTATAGGTCTGTAGGTTCATTTCTGGGTTTTCAATTCTATTCCATTGGTCCTGAGGTCTGTTCTTGTGCCAGTACCAAGCTGTTTTGATTACTATGGCTTTGTAGTAGCGTTTGAAATTTGGTATTGATATTCCTCCAGCACTGTTCTTTCTGTTAAGGATCGTATTTGCTATTTGGGGTCGTTATTGTTCCATATGAATTTTTGGATTGTCTCTATTATTTCCTTGAAGAATGAGGTTGGAATATTGATAGGTATCGCATTGAATTTGTAGATAGCCTCAGAAAGTATTGCCATTTTCGCGATGTTGATCTTTCCAATCCAGGGGCATGAGAGGTTTTGTCACTTTCTAAGTTCTGTTTTGATTTCCTTTTTACAGGTTTTTAAAGTTTTTATCATAGAGGTCCTTCACTTCTTTGGTTAATTCTTAGGTATTTTATTTTTTGTGGGGCTATTATGAATGGAGTTGCTTTCCTGATTTCAGCCACACTTTTCTCATTGTTGGCATACAGAAAAGCCACTGATTTTTGAGGGTTAATTTTATACTCTGCTACTTTGCCAAAGTTTTGAGTCACCTTGAGTAATTTGGGAATGGAGTCTTTGGGATTCTTTAAATACAAGATCATGTCATCTGCAAAGAGGGAGGGTTTTACTTCTTCTTTCCCTATTTGGATCCCCTTTACGTTTGCATCTTGTCTTGTTGCTGTAGCTAGGCATTCTAATACTACATTGAAGAGCAGTGGAGAGAGTGGACATCCTTGTCTCGTTCCTGAGTTTAGAGGAAATGGCTTTAGTTTTTCACCATTGAGTATAATACTGGCTGTAGGTTTGTCATATACAGCCTTTATTGTATTGAGTAATGTTCCATGGATTCCTAATTTTTCCAGAACCTTCATCATAAAGGGGTGTTGGATCTTGTCAAATGCTTTTTCTGCATCTATTGAGATAACCATGTGGCTTTTTTCCTTGCTGTTGTTGATGTGATGAATTACAGTAATTGATTTGTGTATATTGAACCAGCTTTGCATCCCTGAGATGAATCCTGTTTGATTGTGGTGTATGATTTTTTTGGATGAATTTTTGAAGTTGATTGACCAAAATTTTGTTGAGAAGTTTTGCATCAATGTTTATCAAAGAAATAGGTCTATAGTTCTCTTTCTCTGATGAGTCTCTGCCTGGTTTTGGGATGAGGGTTATAATAGCTTCATAGAATGAATTCGGTAGTGAACTTTCTCTTTCAATTTCATTGAAGAGTTGAAGGAGTATTGGTGTGAGTTCTGCATTGAAGGCCTTGTAGAATTCCGCTGTAAAACCATCTGGTCCTGGGCTTTTCTTAGATGGAAGGTCTCTTATTGCTGTTTCTATTTCAATGCTTGATGTGGGCCTGTTAAGATGGTTGAACTCATCTTGTTTTAGTTTCAGCATGTCAATATTTGCTAGGAAAAGGTCCATTTCTGCCAAGTTCTCAAACTTATTAGCATAAAGGTTTAAGAAATATTCCCTTATAATGTTCTGAATCTTGGTTGTTTCTGTGGTGATGTTTCCATTCTTTAGTTTGTTTATTTGGGTGTGTTCTCTTCTTTTTCTGATAAGATTTGCTAAGGGTGTGTCAATTTTGTTTATTTTTCCGAAGAACCAACTCTTTGTTTTGTTGATTCTTTCTATGGTTTTTTTGGATTCTAATTCATTTAATTCTGATTTAATTTTAATTATTTCTTTCCATCTACTGGATTGGGGTTTATCTTGCTGCTCTTTTTCAAGGAGGCTCAGCTGTCTCATTAAATTGTTTGTTTCAGATCTCTCCAATTTGTTGATGTAGGCACTCAGAGCTATAAACTTGCCTCTGAGTACTGCCTTTGCTGTGTCCCAGAGGAGCTTGTAGCTTGTGTGCTCATTTTTGTTGAGTATCATGAAAACTTGAATTTCGTTTCTAATCTCTTCCACGACCCACTGGTGGTTCAACAGTGTGTTGTTCAGCCTCCATGTGTTATAGGACTTTCTTTGGTGGCTTTTGGTGTTGAGGTCTAACTTTATTCCCTTGTGGTCTGAGAGAATGCAAGGTAGAACTTCAAAGTTTCTGAATCTGAAAAAGTTTGCTTTGTGACCTAAAATGTGGTTCATTTTGGAAAATGTTCCATGTGCTGATGAGAAGAACGTGTATTCTGATGCTTCTGGGTGAAATATTTGGTAGATCTCTGTTAAATCTAGTAGATCTTTGCAGTTGTTTAGGTCTGCGGCTTCTCTGTTGAGTTTTTGCCAAGTTGATCTATTTACTGTGGATAGTGGTGTGTTAAAGTCCCCAACAATTAATGTCTTTCGATCTATATGAGATTTGAGGGAAAGTAGTGTTTCTTGGATAAATTTGGGTGCTCTGTTGTTTGGCGAATTGATATTTAAAATTGTAATATCTCCTGAAGGAGAGATTCTTTAATTAGAATGTAGTGACCTTCTTTATCTCTTCTCACTGATTTTAATTTGAAGTCTATTTTATCTGATATTAATATTGCAACTCCTGCCTGTTTATGGGGGCCGTTTGCTTGGTAAATTTTGTTCAGCCTTTCACATTCAAAATGTGTTCATTTTTATGGGCAAGTTGTGACTCCTGAAGGCAGCAGATAGCTGGATCTTGCTCTTTAATCCAACTAAACAGTATATGTCGCTTAATTGGAGAGTTAAGCCCGTTAATATTAGGAGATAGGACTGAGATGTATTTGGGAGTTCCTGCCATTTTATCCACCATCTTGGGGACTGCGGCAACTGGGTTCTTCCTATGGTTCTTGGATTCTCAGTTTGGGTGGGGTTTCCTGGCCTTTATTGTAGTCTTGTTGGTTTTCTATGTGTAGGATATCTTTAAGTATCTTTTCTAGGGCTGGTTTGGTGGAGATATATTCTTTCAATTTTTCTTTTCTATGGATGTTTTTTATTTGAACTTCAGTTATGAAGGAGAGTTTAGCTGGGTACAGTATTCTTGGTTGATAGTTGTTTGTCTTTAGGGCATGGCATACATCATTCCAGGCTCTTCTTGCTTTAATTGTCTCTGCTGAGAAATCTGAGGTGATTCTTATTGGTTTCCCTTTATAGGTGATTGATCTTTTCTCCTTGACAGCTTTAAGGATCTTTTCCTTAGTCTGAATTGATCCTGTGTGGATTATTATGTGATGGTGGGATGTCCTATTCGGGTCTGGTCTATTTGGAGTTCTAAAAGCTTCTTGTATCTGAATAGGCCTATCTTTTTGCATGTTTGGGAAGTTCTCTCCTATGATCCTGTTAAACAAATTTGCTAGATCATTAACTTCTGTCTCTAGGTGTTCCTCTACACCCATTATCCTGAGATTAGGCCTTCTAATGGTGTCTTCCAAGTGTTGGTTAGATCTATCATATTTCTTGGACTTGTCTTGGATGGTTGTATGTTCTTTCTCTATAATATCTAGGCTGTCTTCAATCCCCGAGATTTGATCTTCTGCATGGTCTAACCTACTGTCAAGACTTTCTACTTTGTTTTTTATTTATTTTCCTTCTAATTGGTTGGCTTTGGTGGCTTCAAATTCTTTGTTGGAACTTTGTTCTAGATCTTGTAAGAACTTCTTTACTTCCTTAATTTGGTGTTCTGTGCTTATTCTCAAATCACTTGGTTGATTGGTTATGGTTTACTTGGGCTGCCATTCCTTCTGTTGGGTTCCATTCAGCATTCCCTTTGTGGTCTCCCTGATTTCTTTCAGCTCTCTGTTTATGAATTCCATGAATGCCTCCATTGATCTTTGTCTATTCTCATCCCGATCTCTCAGTTCCTGTATTTCTCTTTGATTAGCTTCCTCATGTTCACGCAATTCTTGTAGTTCTCTTTGAGTGTTCTCAGACTTCTCATGCCATTCCTGACTTTCTCTTTGTCTGTTCTCTGCCAGCTCACACAATTCCTATCTCTTTGATTGATCTCAACCTGTTCACGCAATTCCTTTATTTCTCTTTGAATGTTCTCAATCTGCTCACGAAATTCTTGTATCAATCTTTGAGTAGCTTCCTCACGCTCATGAGTCTCCTGTATTGATCTTTCGTTTGCCTCCTCTCTCTCCCTATCATGCTCACACTGAGACCTTTGCAACTTTTCACTCTTTTCATTTACCCTGTTTACCTGTAGTGTTTGTAGAGCTCTTTGGGAACTCTCCTCTGGCTTATTCATTATCTGTTCTGTCCCCTGATTGTCATGAGTGGGAGTTGAGATCCCCAGACTGGCCATTTTTCTTGTGCTTTTCCAGCTTGTTCTGCCCATTTGGAATGAGAATAACACCAGTTTTGTGCTAGAACACTATTTTAAGGTAAGGATTAACCAAAGTCCGTAGTTGCACAGTCAAAAGTCTGCAGATTCAATCTAGTTCAAGAGATACAATCTATTCAACATCATACAACTATGTCTTAATGACTTAAGAACAGCAAAAGACAATTTGGCAACCAGAAATTATTAGTTTTAGGGAGAATGTGGGGAAAAATAGGATTAGAGAGATGTGGGAAGGTGAGGGAGAGTGGCATTAATCAAGTCCTAATCTCAAAGAGGGAAATGGATTGGCAAGAATGATAGCAGAGAGAGAAAAAAAGAATAAGAAGAAAAAAAGAAAAAAGAGACAAAAAATGGAAGAACAAAAATTTTAAATTAAAAAGTGAAACCCTTAAAAACTGCAAGTTTAAAGAAGTTTTATTCAGAAAAGAATGGGGATGGGATGAGAGGAGGGGAGGGATATAAAGGAAACATGAAAAACTAGAAAAATAAAAATGTTTTAAAATATTATATGGATATAAAGAAATTTGTCTATTAAGAAATTTATTAAGAAATTTGTCTAAGAGGTTTTGAATTGAATAATAAATTTCTGGCTTAAGTTTGTACACATTGGGGGACAAGGTCTAATAATTGACAACAGGTATATCTGAGGATGAGCAGAACAGCAATTAAGTCACACAGAGAAGAACTAAAAAGAATGAGAAAAGAAAGAAAGAAAAAAAAGGATCAAAAGGTCAGTAGAGATAAAAAAGCACACACACATATACACCTAAAATAAAAATTATACGAGGAAGAAAGAAAAAATAATAAGCAGCAAAAATTTAAAAAATTAAAATTAAAAAAAAAATTAAAATAAGGTACAAAGAAAGAAAGTTTTTTTTAAAAAAATTTTTTGGGGGGATGGGAGATTCTGTATCTCCCTTGTGTCCATATCCAGTCTCTTGGTGGAGTCTCTGGTCTGCTTGTGGTGTTTGGTTTTCCTGTGGCTTGATTGGTTACTTAAGTCAGTTAGTTTGGGCAAGCAGAAAAATGCTTTGCTTTACCCAGGATTTTGTGATCCTCCTCCCAGCTTAGTTCAGTGGGAGGGAGATCTGTTTTGAGCATGGCAGAAGAGGGAGATGGCTGTTTCCTCTAGTTTGGAGATGCTATGATGAGGCCAGGTGCTGGGCAGAGTTGAGGCTTTTCAGCAAACAATAGCTTTTCCCTGAGGGGCTAGCTTCTGAGACACTCACAGAGCCCAGCCTGGAGCCTTTCTCAGGGTCTATGTTTACTGAATTTCAATTAATTGTCTAGGCTGCTGTAGGGAGTGACAGCCTCTGGCTCTGTTTACCTGGTGAAGAAAGCCACTCCTGAGGGTGTATTTTCCTCTGCCTGGGCTGGGTGACTTTTTCCTGGGTGCAGTTGAGCCTGGCAGGTGTGGGCAGGTTCCTGTGACCTGCTAAATGACTCTCTTGTTTTCTCCCAAGGCCTGAGTTGGAGCTAGCAGCTCAGCCAGGCCTTAGTGGGGTGGGGGATGGGTGCCTTCCCCCCCTCTGCTCCCTGAGAAGGAGTGAGGATGTCAGGCTTCTAATCTAGCCCCGGAGTGTTGGTTCCTGGGTCATCTCTGGTCTGTGATCTCCAGGATGAAGATATCTGCTCCTTGTCAGTTCTTGCTGGTGTTGAGTAGAATCCGCTTGCTCGCCATGTCTGGCGCCTTGTGTTGCAGCTATAGCAGCTATGGCCACAGCCGCCGCAGCCGCTTCTGCTGGCAAGTGCTCAGATTTGTCTCCTTGCCTGGATTTTCCCTCTCTGGCCAAACTCTCTGTACTGTGATGGCAAACTTAGTGTAATTCTCTGGCCTAGGACTGTTCACTGGAACACTAAAACTGCTTTCTATGGGAGAGCTTGTTTAGCCTCCAGCTTCTCCTCTGCCATCTTCCTGCCACTTCTGCCTTGAATTTTTATTAGTATAGATTGTTGCAAACAGGTTTCATTGTGATATTTACATACATATGTACAATGTACTATGATTAATTCACCCCCTTTTTTTCTCTTTCTTAAATCATCCTCAGAATGTGTCAAGAGAGTTTTGTTATGGTACATACACACATACACAGACATAATACTTCAGTTATATTCACCTACTCTCATCACTGTCTGCTTTCCACTGGTAATATATTTGTTACAGTAATGTTATAAGATATTGTTGTTAATATTATCATCTCTATTATCTAAGTAGTAAAACTGAGGTACAAAAACGCTAAATTACTCAGTAAACAGGTTATAAAAGATAGGACTGAGAAAACAGCATGTAGTTTCTGGAGTTTGTGCTAAAAAATCACTAGGATAATACCAGTAACATAATACATAGTACCTTACATAATTGGTTATTTAAAAGTCCAGGATATGAAGAAAATTGTCTAAATTAGGGCAGTAGAAATGGAATTCAATAGCAGGATGAGAATTTTACAGGATTTTATAGCAAGGAGGAACTGGATTTGCTATGCATCAAATTTGAGTGACAAGAAGAGAGATTGGACCATTGATAGAGATTTCTCTTTATCCTAAAGAGATCAAATGCTTGGAAAGAAAATATTTTGGTTTACGGCATTTCAAGATTGAGTTGACAGTAATATGTCCATGTAAATATTGTTATTAAGAAGGTGAAAGGTGGAATGAAACTCAGATTTGAGAACAAAATCATAGTCTAGAGGCAGAAAAGAAAGATGATAGAACAGAAGAGCAGGTAGACGTTTTCTCCTTTTACTCACATTAGTATTATAGTAAGATCCAAATTTTGATTTGATGTCTTCTAGATAGGATATTCTCTTGCTTCCTCAGACCTTTATTCGCCAATATCAAAACCTAGCAGGATACAATCCTATTGATGAAAAACGGATTAAAGAAGAAAGATTCCTCAGGACCCCTGCTGTGGTCTAAATTACATTTGATATATATTTTATAAAATCCCACAAGGGCATTTTACTCATTTTCAATATTTACAAAAGAAGCTATTATATAAAAACACACTTAAAAACAAAAGGTACATAAGATCAAAGAACTGATAGATCACAAAGTCATTTTAATTCTTTAGGTTTTACCAAAAGAAATCACCATTTGAATATGACCATTTAATAATAGATGAAGACAGTTTCTTCTTGGTTGTGTTTGGTGGAATTACTGTGTATTATAAGGTGTTAGTATCTTCCAATGTTTTCTATTTTTTGAACTGAATTTTGCCATGCTGGCTCTTGGTTGTCATATGACAGGAAGACATCCTTTTTTTTGGGGGGGGGGGTCTGGTTGTGGGGCCTGAACTCTGGGGCTGGGCGCTGTCCCTCAGCTCTTCAGCTCAAGGCTAGCACTCTACCACTAGAGCCACAGTGCCACTTCCGGCTTTTTTCTTTTTTCTTATGTGGTGCTGAGGAATCGAACCCAGGGTCTCATGCATGCAAGGCAAGCACTCTACCACTGAGCTATCTTCCCAGCCCAGGAAGACATCCTTTATATACATTGATTTGTATCATTACACAAATCACAATCTTATACCAATGCAATCATAAAAAGTTGCAGAAGTGGAAGTGAAGCTGTGGCTCCTGGTAGAGAGCTAGCCTTGAGCTGAAGGGCTAGCTCAAGGGGGGACAGCGCCCAGGCTGAGTTCAAACCTCACAACTGCCAAAAAAAAGTTGCAAAAGTCAAACTCATGCTGATATTGCTAGCTACTCAGAAGACTGAGATCTGAGGATTGCGGTACAAAAGCAGCTTGGGCAGGGATTTCTATGAGACTTATCTTCAACTAACAAACAAAAAGCCAGAAGTGGACCTGTGGCTCAAGTGGTAGAACATTAGCTTTGAGCAAAAAACCCAGGGTCAGAGCCCAGATCCTGAGTTGTTCAAGACCCCTTGACCAGCGCCCACTCATGCATGTGCACATGCACACACACACACAAATAAAACTTTGTAACCATGTAACAATATCAATGTATGATATGCTCACTTAAAAATCTAAAGTATATTCTTTTGAAAATTTTTATTTGATCTATAAAAAATGGAAACACATATGGAAATGTGTGGTTCACAACTGTAAACTAAGCATTGGTTGGGCAAAGGGTAGGAGACTGTTGACGCAGATGAATCACAAGTACAAGCCAGCCTACTTTACCCAAGCAAATAATAACTTCAGATATTGCTTTTGGAGATAAAAGATTCATACACAGTCTTTTGGGAGCTTGATAAAGTACTATTAAGTGCAATACTGCCTTTTTGTTTATATAATGAAAGTGAGAATTTAGGACACATGACATATGGCTCTATCACTATTCTGCTATGAAATATTCAGGAATGTACTTTAGCTCTCTGGACCATGATTTTCAAATCTATACTATGGAAATTGGGGAAGAAGAGTCAGGATGATCTGCAGATGGCTGAAGTTCTTTCTGGGTTTTCTGTTGCTGTTGTTTACTGTTCATTTTTTTAGGGTTTGAACTCAGGACCTCATAGTTTCTGGGTGGGTGCTTAACCACTTGAGTCACATTCTCAGTCCTTTTTTCCTTTAGCCATTTTTCAGGTAAGGTCTCACTTTTCTTTCCCAGGCTAGCTTTTCTTCCTTCCTTCCTTTCTTTCTTTCTTTCTTTCTTCCTTCCTTCCTTCTTTCTTTCTTTCTTTCTTTCTTTCTTTCTTTCTTTCTTTCTTTCTTTCTTTCTTTCTTTCTTTTTCTTTCTTTCTTTCTGTATTTATTTATTTTTTGGGTCTGGTCGTGGGGCCTGAACTCTGGGCCTGGGCGCTGTCCCTCAGCTCTTCAGCTCAATGCTAGCACTCTACCACTTGAGCCATAGCGCCACTTCCGGCTTTTATTCTTTTTGCTTATGTGGAGCTGAGGATCTGAACCCAGGGCCTCATGCAAGCAAGGCAAGCGCTCTACCACTGAGCCACCTTCCCAGCCCCAACCAGGCTGGGTTTTCTATAATCCATCCTTTAGACTTCCAAACAGCTGGGATTTCAGGCACATGCTGCCACACCAAGATTTTTTGCTGAGATGATCTTCCTAATATTTCATGTTTTTATTGGAAAAATAGTGTACAGAGGGGTTACAATAACATGAGTAAGGTAATGAGTACATTTCCTATAGAGCATTGTTACCTCCTTTATTTATCCCCTATCATCCCTTCCCTCCCCACCTCCCCAACTCATCTCTCCCCTCCGGGTGCAAAGCTGTAAAGTTCCTTTTCAACATAGTGCCTTGTACATCTCATTGTTACAATGGGTCAACCTGTATCCCTATTTAAGCATTGTGTTATATCTTTTCCCCTCACCAAAGTATAAAAATGTATATACAAGATGCAGGACACTGAAATCAAATACAGTGAAAACAGGGGTTATACTGTGGGGGAAGAACATACAAAAGAACAAAAGAGTCACATAGTGCATTATAAGTACATTAAAAACAATAGCAAGAAAGAAATTACTTGTGTCCCTGTCTTGGGGTTAATTCACTTAACACCATCTCATATGGTCACATGTGTAGGTTTTGGCCTTTTCTGCTTGTCCTACACATGTACTAGATATTGCAAATGGAGGAAACCATGGAACTTATGTTTCTTTGAGCCTGACTTACTTCACTTAATATAATTTTTTCCAAGTCTTTCTATTTCCTAACAAATGGGGAGGTGTCATTCTTTTTGATGGAGGCATAGAATTCCACTGTGTGTTTGTGTGTGTGTGTGTGTGTGTGTGTGTGTGTGTGTGTGTGTGTGTGTGTATCACATTTTCTTGATCCATTCATCTACTGAGGGGCATTTGTTTTGGTTCCATATCTTAGTTATGGTGAATAATGCTGCTATAAACATGGTTGTGCTGGTAGCTTTGGTATGACCTTGTTTGTGATTGTTTGGGTAAATGCCCAAAAGTGGGATTGCTGGGTCAGAGGGGAGCTCTATGTGGAGTCTTTTGAGGAACCTCCATACTGTTTTCCAAAGTGGTTGAACAAGTTTACACTCCCAATAATGCAGTAGGGTTCCCTTTTGGTCACATCCCCTTCAGCAACTGTTGTTACTAGATGTCTTTGTTGGTCATGGGCCTGAATTCTGGGCCCGGGCATTGTCCTCAGCTCTTCATCTCAAGGCTACTGCTCTATCACTTGAGCCACTTCCAGCTTTTTCTGCTTATGTGATGCTGAGGAATCAAACCCAGGGCCTCATGCATGCAAGGCAACACTCTACCACTGAGCCACCTTCACAGCCCATGTTCTTTTCATTTTAATTTAATTTTATTGTCAAGTTGATATACAAAAGGGTTATTATTACATACTTAAAATAGTGAGCACATTTCTTGTCAAACTTGTTACCTTTTCCCTCATTTTTCTCCCACTTTCCCTAACCCCACCACCACCCAAGTTGTACAGTTCATTTCTAACATAATGTCTTGGGAGTATGACTGTTGGATTGGTTCACTCTGTTTTCCAGGGCAAAATAAATACAGACAATATTTTACTTTCCTCTCTCTAGATCAGAATCTGGGATCTTGAAGGTTGTTCTTTTTAAAATGACTCATATGGTGACAAATATTTTGTCAGGAGAATATTCATCGTTCACCAGGATACATATGTAATTTATCATCCCAGCTGAAAAAAATGCTTTAGAATGAGATGGGTTATTCCTAATAAATATTTTGGCACAACTGACCTAAATTGGGACCCTCTTCATCATATTAAATCATTTTACCTCCTCACCTATGGATAATATGAAGACTTGTGTCCCTGTCACTTTCTCCATCCCTACCTTTTCTACTTCAGTTTATGGAAATATTCTATGATAGACACATTGGTTCAGAAGATCTTCAGTCATACTGATTTATGTTCCTTTCTCAGGGATCACTTAAAAAATAAGCCTGTCCTACTTATTTGCCATCCAATCAATCAAAACACGATTTTTCTTTTTTTATTATCTTTTTAATATCTTGGATGAATTGTCAATCTCCTGGTTATCTGCTTACAAAATTATATACAGACTGGTTAAAGACATTTGACTTTAGATGGACATAGCGAATGACTTGATAGTGTTAATGTAAATCACAGCCAACAATTACATACCAACTTTACTCATAAATTGTCTTTTAAGGCATACTCATACCATCTGCAACATACTTGATCTTTCTGAGGACAGAAACAAATATGTGGAACAAACATTTCAGGACAATTCTTACCTCCTTACTGGTGTTTATCATCACAGCTGTCTAGGAGCTGAGCTGGGTATCATTCCTTTTGATTCAACATGTCAGTATGAGTATGACACATCTTGGTCAATATCACCGTTTCTAACATTCTCTTCTACCGCTCCAAACAAACAAGTTTGTTTTTCTTTAAATCCTAATGTTTCCCAATCTTACTCCTCTGCTATTGTGTCCCATTAGCAGTTAGACTCTGAGAGGAAAAAGAAGACAATATGATGCTCTTTTTAAAATGTAAATTTAATTATGTCTTTCTACTATGTAAAATATTTGAGTGGATTCCTGTTTCTTGTCGTTGCCTTAAATCTTACCATTCTCTATCTTACTCCTTGTACCAATCAAGAATCACTCTTTGTAAGTCAGCATTCAAGCAATATGGAAATTCTCATAATGTTTTGTACTACACAGCACAAATTATGTATCTATACATCATATTTGGGTGATCTAGTATATTATCTGATATGTGCTTGGTATTTGACAAATGTTAAATGAAGGAATGTATGAAAGGTAAATGCCAGAGATAGTTTCTATTTAAAATAGTCTATTTGTAATACAAATGACTATAGTGCAGCAATTGTACTTATCAACTTAGATTTCCTTTTTTTTGGCTTTTGGAAAACAAAGCACAGGAATATAGCTTCATAATATAAGGTTTTATACTATCTTGTAGTCCTTTAATAGGCTTATGAAACAATGTGTTGGTAATAATAAAAAGCCATTTCCTAGGGCCCAAGGTAGCCAAACTTCATTTGTTGAAATTATACATGAAACATCTGAACGAATTAAAATATACAAAGCATAAGATTTTTCTTTTGGCACATCTAGGGTAAAATATCACTTTGTAAATATTTATTCCACCCAAATATATTGAGGAAATGTATATTTTTTTCTTCACATAAGTCTAGAGAGAGAGAGACACATAGATGACAATGAATTTATAAAATCCACCAGTAAAGCAAATGCTTGATGAAATGATCAAATACATGGACATTATCACTATTCTCACAATGATATTTTACACTGTAATATATAAGCCTTTTTTCAGACTTTTTAACATCATTTAATCCCAGATTGTGGGTAGGGACTCTGAAATAGGCAAGTCAAAGTCGCTATTCACATTTTACACATGAGGAAACTAGCTTTGGATATTTTTGTTCATTTATTCCAGCTAATATAGTTAGGCTTCGGGTTATTTATGAGTGTCTGGAGTGAATAATAATCATGTCACAGGGTGTTTCAAGAAGTTAATGATATCTACAGTGTCTCAGACCTTAGTGCAACTTTGGTTTATTTAAAATGTGCTGATCTGCAAAACCAAGACACCAGACTTGAAGAAGACTGGTTAAAAATTAGAAAGATAATGAATATTCAGGTATATTTACCTACTTACTCTTAAATATAATAAACAGAACTGGAAACAAGTGAAGTTTTATTCAGGCAAACATGTAGGACTTGTAATCCACATCAGTTCACAGAACTAAAATATTCTTAGGAATCAGAGGATGTACATAAAAATCTTTCTGGTCCTTTCACTCAAACATACAAAACAAAATGAATGAATGAATGAATGAATGAATGGATCAATTAATTATTGATATCCTGTACTACAGACCTCAGCTGATGAAAATTAAGTAGAACACTAAACAAGATGGGATAGCCTGGCACTTTTCCAGTATTGGAAATACTGTCTACCAACTATGTTTCACATTTTAAGAAATTGTACAACATGCCACAGATCCCAGGAGAAGATGAGGAACTTTGACAGTAACATATTTTTAAAGGTGCAAATGGTGTATTTGTGAGTTATCAGGCTTATTTTCAGAAATTCTAATAATACATTTATCCCTCTTATTTTAAATGTTCTCATAAATCAGCCCTGGCAATGTGCAGGTAATTTGCTCATGTTTAGGTATGGAGATACATGTGTAACGCTAGTATTCCCATTGGTTGTGCTAAAACATTGTTGAATGTATGAGTATATATGTGCATACAGAATCTTTGATGTAATTTGAAGCATCATGAGAGGTTTGTTGTCTAAATTTGCTAGAATTTATGAATTGCCTAATAGGGTAGCCATGTGGTTAAGACATTAACACAAAGCAAAATATAAAAAAAATTAAAAACATGCAACAAATAAAAATTAAATAAAAAGTATTCAAGGTATTTCAAATATCAACCTCTCACTTATCTCTGACCCTAATCTTTTGTGCTAATCAAGTTTGTTTTTACCTTTGATGGCTGCACAAATTATCCTTATCTCAACTTCTTTCTATTTTCCTGGCACACAGATTTCTTTCTCATTTCCTTCATCTTTTCAAATTATCATCAACCATTAACCACTAGCACCCAGCAGCATTGACGATTTCTTAAGCCAAAATGATATCATCCCATGAAGCTCAAGCTTGGAATTTTGTGAGAGGTTTTGTATATTATTTCAGGTGGTATTCAGGTTTTATTTCTCTAAGTACCCTAAAATAATTATAACATATTTAATAATAAATTGTTTTCCAATTATTTTGTATGTGTTGGTTTTATCTCTATAACCAGAAGGTAACTCCCCAGAAAGTATAGAAGGATATTACATAGTAAGTATGTAATAAAGCAATAGGAATTTTATTGGTAGTTAATTAGGCAGTGTAGAAAATCTATGAATTGAGTTTTACCTAATATGATTAGATTGAATTAAAATAGTATATAGTGTGGTTTGCATCTTTTCTAGCATTTGTAAATGTGTAAGCTTTCTTCAAATACTTAAATTTTGGTACTAGAAGAAACTAAGAAGTAGTTCTCCAGTCAGTTTGCCTCCTTTGAGGCTAAAAGTATTCTCACTATATCCTCATGCAGTCTCCATAAAGAAGAAGAGATATTATCCTTAAGTTCATTTTAGAGATGATGAAGTGGAAGCTGAGAGCCAAAGATTAAAATGAAGAAGAAAACGCTTAAATGGAAAATGGAAAGGAAGGAATATGAGAAACAAAGTACTGGCAACATATAGATCCTTGAAAGCCAGGAATTGATAGAATATAGAATATAGAGTTCGTTTAGTGCAAAGAAGGACATGGAAATAGAGGATTTAATTTGAAAAACTACCTGCCTGTATTAAAAAAAACTGAATTCACTGCATTTGCTGCCCCTTTCCAATTCTTTGCATTCTTTTGCCCAGTGATTACACCATCAGTGACCATATTTTTTTTCTCTGTTCTTTTCATGTGTGCGTGTGTGTGTGCGTGTGTGTGTGTGTGTGCGCGCGTGCACGGGTGCATATGCATGCACACTGGTCGTAAAGCTTGAACTCAGGTTCTGGGCACTGTCCTTGAACATTTTTGCTCAAGTCTAGCACTCTACCACTTGAGTCACAGCTTCACACTTGGCTTTTTTTATAGTAGTTAATTAGAGATAAGTGTTTCATAGGCTCAACCAAACACAGAGTGCAGTGGCAACCAGCAACCTGCATCGCACAGAAATAAAAATTGCAGAAGAGTTCCCAACTAGCTCTAAGCTGAGTAGTCTGCAGGGGACAGCGTACCCAACCCCCAAGGGTGACCAGTGCTGGCGGTAACCCCCAGAATTTGACCTAGGAACTGTACAAATGCCCCACTAGTCCATGGAACACATCCAGCCCAGCCAGGCTAGATCAAGAGTGCCCCTGGGAGGGAGCTTAAATGCCTAAGCTGGGAACAGTGCCCACGGGTCATAACAGCCAGTAGCAGAAGAAATCAGCTGTGTACCCTAGGCTGTGTACCTCAGGTGAGATACCCAGCAGCACAGGTTCAACCCGTGTGCCCCAGGCAGGGGACCAGGAGCCAGTGGTGGGCCTGGGCATCTGGTGCCTGAGCTGCACAACCCGCTCCTCCTGATTGAAGTCAGAAGCTGAGCACACACCTCATCAGAGGGCAGAAAGCAGGGAACTGCAGCCCCCGGGAATCGCGCCTGTGGCAGCAAAAGACCTATGTGTCTGTGGCAGGAGAACCACAAGCCCAAACCCCACCAGAACCTGACCTGCATATCCCAGGGCAAGGATTGGACAGCTAAGGCTGCCAGCACCTGATTATAGTCAGGAACTCATACAAGATTCCAGTAATTGGGAGAGTACATCCAGCACATCCGATCTCACCAAGAGCACTTGTAGGAGTAAGCAGAAGCAGTCTACGCTGTTCAGTCCTTGGCTAAAGGTGGGAACTACCAGTGATCTACAGCAGATAGCTGAGAGCCCTACATGGATCAGGCTAACAACTGGAGATTGGCCTCTTCTCCAACAGAATCGAGACCAGGTAAAGACTCTCTCAGCCAATCCAGGGCCAAGACCGAGCTTCATCAATTGATCCAGGAACCAACCCAGAACTAAGCAAATATGGCCACCTGTTGACCAAAACAGTCAGAATTTCAGATTAGTCTCCAATAATCCCTAAATCCCCATGTGAAAATCACAGAGAAAAGTTACAAGATTTATCAACACCTAGGATAGCAAGCTACCCCCCCAAAGCCAGCAGCCACCCAGGGGAGAGCCCCAGTGGAAGCAAAGCAGGAATGGAAGACAAATGCTACATTCAAGAGGTGCTAGAGGCAATGACTCAAGAATTAAGTGAGACATGGATCACAAATTTAAAGAACACAGAATCAAAATATCAAAAGAGATGAAGGATTGCAAACAAGGGATGCATGCAAAAATAGATGCAGTACACACCTTGCCAAGAGATGAGATTAATACTCTGAGAAACAACATAGAAGCCATAAATGGCTCAATTTCCTCCATGAAAACCACAATGGAACCCATAGTTAACAGAGTGAATGAAATGGAAATTAGGATATCAGCTAGGGAAGACAAAATGCAGCAACTGGAAAAAAATCACAGATATGGAAAAATCCCTTAAATTATGCCACAGGGAAATCCAAGAGCAAGCAGACAGTGCCATGAAATTTAACCTTCCTATAATTAGAGTGGAAGAAGGTGAGGAATATCAAAACAAGGGAATGCAGCACCTATTCAACAAGATTATCAATAAAAATTTCTTCCATCTTAAAATAGAACATCTTACCTACATAACAGAAGCATATAGAACACCTAACCAGCAGTATCCCAGGAGAAACACTTCTAGGCACATTATAGTAAAAATGATAGATCTGAATAATAAAGAAACAATTTTGCATGCAGCAAAAAACAAAGAAGGAGCTATACTATAATGAGGAAAATATCAGAATTACTGCAGACCTCTCCACACAGACACTGAATGCAAGAAAGGCCTGGGAAAGTATGGTTGGAGCCCTGAGAACCAACAACTACCAGCCCAGACTGATATATTCAGCAAAGCTAGCATTCACATTCGATGGAGAAACTAAAATTTTTAATAGTAAAGAAAAACTAAATGAATTCATAAACAATAAGCCAGCATTACAAAGAATATTAAGAGGGGGAACATAACCTTAAGAAAGCAATCAAGAACAGGGATCCTCATCATACATTATCATTAAAAGTCCAACTTAGTAAGCACAAGAGGAAAGGAAAGAAGAAAAACTTAGGAAAACAGGAAATTGACAGGAAACACAATGCATCTCTCTATAATAACCATAAAGATTAACGGGCTCAATTCACCAATCAAAAGAAAAACAAAGGAGGAGACAACAATGCTTGATAAGAAACATATTCATTACCTTGCTCATTTTATTGTAACCCCTCTGTACAGTATTTTCACAATAAAAAACTTATTTAAAAAAAAAGAAAAATAACTGCAGATTGGATCCAAAAACAAGACCCATCCATCTGTTGCCTTCAGCAGACCCACCTCACAGCCAAACAAAAACAAACTCAGAGTGAAGGGTTGGAGAAAGATCTACCAGGCAAATGCCCCCAGCAAGAAAGCAGGAGTAGCTATCCGGATGTCTGACAAAATAAGCTTTTCATTAAAATCAATACAAAAAGACAAAGAACACTACATATTAATACAGGGAACAATCCAAGAAGAGAATATTACCATTATCAACTTATACTCCCCAAATATTGGAGCACCCAAATATGTAAAGCTAATACTCAAACTTAGAGAATAAAATAGATCCAAATACTATAATACTAGGAGACTTTAATACCCCACTCTCACCAAAGGACAGCTCTACCAACCAGAGGATTGGCAAAGCTACTGAATTAAGTGAGGTCATATTTCAAGTAGATCTAATTGACACTTACCGGGTTTTCCACCCTAAAACAACACAGTACACGTTCTCAGCAGTTCATGGATCTTTCTTCAAAATAGACCATATCATGGTTCATACAAGTAAATTAAGCAAATACAAGGGGATTGACATAATCAGCTATATCCTATCCTACCACAGTGGAATCAAGCTAGTTCTCAATAACACAGCATACCGTAGAAATTACTCAAATACATGGAAATTGAACAGCACACTTCTTTTTTATTTTTTATTTATTTATTTTATTATTTTTTTATTATGAAAATACTGTACAGAGGGGTTACAATTACATGGGAAAAATAATGAGTACATTTCTTATCAAGCATTGTAGCCTCCTCCTTTGTTTCCCTTCCCATCACTTCCTATTCTCCTTCCACCCCCCACCCAATCCTCCACCCCACCCCCGCACCAAAGTTGTAATGTTCGTTTTTCGACATAACGACTTGTACATCTCATTGTTGCAATGGGTCCACCTGTATCCCTATTATATGTATTCAAATGTTTTTTTTTTCTTGCATGCGATTGTTACTAACATATTTATAAGATTATTTCTTTGTTGCTTTGTATGTTGCTCCCCCACAGTATAACCCCTGCTTTCACTGTATTTGATGTCGGTATAATTTGTGGAGGAGAAGGGGAAATACAAATCATTTAAATAGGGATACAGGTAAACAGTACACTTCTGAGCAACACCTGGGTAACAAAAGAAATTAAGGAAGAAATTAATAAGTTCCTAGAATTCAATGAAAATGAATTTACATCACAAAGAAACCTGTGGGACACAGCAAAAGCAGTCCTGAGAGGTGAATTTATTGTCCTCCGTGCCCACATCAAGAAAATAGAGACTGACAAAGTAAATAATCTCATGTTGTGATTCAAACTGCTAGAGAAATATGAAAAAAATGGAACTTAAAGTTACTAGACAGAGCCAGATAACCAAATTAAGAGCTGAAATTAACAAGAGACTAACAAAACTATGAATAAAATTAATAAAGCAAAAAGCTGTTTTTTTAAAAAAATAATAAAATTGATGGACCTTTGGCATGATTCAAAAAAAAAGAGAGGAAACCCAAATCAAGAAGATCAGGGATGGGGCTGGGAAGGTGGCTCAGCGGTAGAGCGCTTGCCTTGCATGCCTGAGGCCCTGGGTTCGATTCCTCAGCACCACATAAGAAAAAAGCTGGAAGTGGTGCTGTGGCTCAAGTGGTAGAGCGCTAGCCTTGAGCTGAAGAGCTCAGGGACAGCGCCCAGGCCTAGAGTTCAGGTCCCACGACCGGACCAAAAAAAAAAAAAAAAAAGAAGATCAGGGATGCCAATGGAAAAGTTACAACAAATACCCTACATCCAAACAATTACAAAGAACTATTTCCAGAAACTATACTCACTAAAGAAAGAAAACCTAGCAGAATTGGATGCATTTTTAGAGAAATACAAGTTGCTCAAACTAAACAAAGAATAAATAAATCAACTAAATAAGCCAATATCTTAAAATGAGACACAGGAAGCAATCAGAAGTCTTCAAACAAGAAAAAGTCCAGGACCAGATGGGTTCACTACAGAATTCTGTAAAACCTTTAAAGAGGAACTACTACCCATATTCTTCAGACTCTTCTGAGAAATAGAAATGGAAGGACCTATCCCAAACTCATTCTATGATGTCAGTATCACACTCATCCCAAACCAGGCAAAAACCCAACAAAAAACAGAGAACTAAAGACCCATCTCCTTGAAGAACACAGATGCAAAGATAGTTAAAATTCTAGCCAACAGAATCCAGAAACACATAAAAAATTATACATTACAACCAAGTAGGATTCATCCCAGAGATGCAGGGGTGGTTTAACATATGTAAATCAATAAGTGTAATCCATCACATTAACAGATCCAAGGTCAAGAACCACATGATTATTTCCATTGATGCAGAAAAGACTTTTGATAGGATACAATATTCATTCATGTTAAAATCTCTGGAGAAAATAGGAATAGAAGGAACATTCCTTAAAACAATAAAAGCCATATATGACAGACCAATAGCCAATATTATACTGAATGGGGAAAAACTACAACTAATTCTCCTAAAATCAGGAACAAGGCAAGGATGCCCACTCTCTCCACTCCTGTTCAATCTAGTTCTGGAATCCTTAGCCAGATTAATAAGGCAAGGAAAAGAAATTAAAGGGATCTGCATAGGGAAGGAAAAAGTTAAACTGTCCCTTTTTGCAGATGACATGATATTATACCTCCATGATCCCCCAAACTCCACCCCCAAACTCTTAGAACTTATAAACCACTTCAGCAAAGTAGCAGAATACAAAAATCAGCGAACTTTACAAATTTGGTGGGGGGGGGGAGGAGTGTAGTCGTGTAGAGGGGAGATTAGGGATGGTAGGGGAAAAACAAAGGAAGAGGCAACAGTGCTTGAATAAGAAATGTACTCATTACCTTGCTCATGTAATTGTAACCCCTCTGTATGATATTTTCACAGTAAAAAAACTTATTTAAAAAAATCAACGCACAAAAATCAGTTGCCTTTCTGTACACCAACAATGTACAAGAAGAAAAGAAAATCAAGTAAACAACCCCAATCACAGTAACCTCAAAAAAAATAAAATATTTAAGAATTAACCTAACCAAAGATGTAAAAGAATTATTTAATGAAAACTATAAAAACTTAAAGAAAGAAATTACAGAGGACACCTGGAAATGGTTCTTTGATAGGCAGACTTAATATAGTGAAAAGGGCCATACTGCCCAAATTAATATACAAGTTCAAAGCAATTCCTATTAAAATCCCAAGGACGTTCATTACTGAAATACAGAAAACTGTCCAAAAATGCATATGGAACAACAAAAGACCTAGAATAGCCAAAGCAATTCTAGGCAAAAAAGACAACATGGGGGGGATTTCAATGCCGGACTTCAACTCTACTATAGAACCATGATAAAAAAGACAGCTTGGTACTGGCACAAAAACAGACCAGAAGACCAATGAACAGATTAGAAGATCCACAAATAAATGCACAGGCCTACAGTTAGCTGATATTTGACAAAGGAGCCAAAGACATACAGTGGAAGAAGCACAGCCTCTTCAACTACTAGTGCTGGGAAAACTGGGCAGCCGCATGTAGAAAACTAAAAGTGGACCCCAGCCTTTCACCATGCACCAACATTAACTCAAAATGGATTAAAGATCTTAACATCAAATTTGAATCTCTGAAACCACTGCAGGACAGAGTAGGAGAGATACTTGAACTTACAGGAACAAGCAAGAACTTCCTGAACAGAGTTCCAAGGTCACAACAAATTGGAGAGAGACTCGACAAATAGGACTACCTTAATGGGAAGGGATGGGAAGGGGAAACAAAGGAGGAGGCAACAATGCTTGATAAGAAATATACTCATTATCTTGCCCATGTAATTGTGACCCTTCTGTACAGTATTTTCTCAATCAAAAAAAAATAAGCAGTAAAAAAAAAGTTTCTGCACAGCTATAGACATAGCAACCAAACTAGAAAGATAACCAACAAACTGGGAAAAATATTTACCAGCAATATATCAGACAAGGGGTTAATATCCAGTATATATAGGGAACTCAAGAAACTAATCCCTCCCAAACCTAAAAAACCAATTACTAAAAGGGCAAGGGAACTAAAGAGAGACTTCTCAGAAGAAAAGATAAAAATGGCAACGAAACACATGAGGAAATGTTCACCTGGTTGTAAAAGAAATGTAAATAAAGACAACCCTGAGATACCACCTTACCCCATTCAGAATGGCCCACATCCTAAAGTCAGCCAATGACAAATGCTGAAGGGGATGCAGAGAAAGAGGAACCCTATTACACTGCTGGTGGGAATGTACACTTATACAACCACTTTGGAAAGCAGATGAATGGGTACAAAAATTGTGGTATCTATATATAATGGCATTTTATGCAGCCATTAGAAAGGACAAAATAATGGCACTCACAGGGAAATGCATGGAACTAGAAGAAATCATGTTGAGTGAGGTAAGCCAAGAGCAAAGAGACAAACGACACATGGTCTCCCTGATAAATGGATGTTAAATCCAAAATGTAAGGTGACACATCAAAGTAAACAAGACTTGAGAAACAAAGGCCCTCCACTCATCTGGTTTAATCATTACTAAATGACCCCGTGCTGCTGACAACATATATGGTATATATGTGCACATCGGAGGGAAACTAGGAAGAGGACACAGAACCAGAGGGAAACAGGAGAAAACCTACAATAGCGGGACCCATCAGCTACACTGGACATTGATTAAAATGAACTAAACAACTCAATGGCAGCAATGGGAGGGAGAGAATGAGTGGGAAAGAGGGAACAGCTGACACTAATCAAAAGGCAAGGAATGTACATATCACCCAATGTGTGAAAGAAATAACTGTATTGTCAAAGCTCCTAGAACTCATAAATTTTATAGACCACAATAGAGACAATTTGCCCCATGAAAGTTAGAATGTGCTTGTGACTTTAACTAATACTGTGAAATTTGTGAAATTTATGTAATCACTTAATCACTATAAAAAAGAATTACAGTGAAAATAAATAAATAAAATGATGCTAATCCAAATGAACTCCAAGATATGAAAATATGAGTTTTTTTTCTTTTCTTTCTTTCTTTTTTTAGTTCACTGTTTGCATTTATTTCATTTTCTCAGTTTTTCCCTTTGGTTTATCCCCTGTTGTCAAATATATATTTTTAATATATATTTGTTATTGTAAAGATACAGTACAGAGGGATTACAGTTACATGAGCAAGGTAATGAGTCCATTTCCTATCAAGCATTGTTATACCCTCCTTTGTTTTTCCCCTTCCATTCCCCATCTCCCAGCCCCTTCTCTCCCCCCCCCACAAAGTTGTAAAGTTCATTTTCAACATAGTGTCTTGTACATCTCATTGCTACAATGGCTCAACCTCTGTCCTTATTTCATCATTTTGTTGTTTTCCTTCCCTCCCCAAATTAGAAAAATGTATATACAAACGCAGGACACCGGAATAAAATACAGTGATAACAGGGGTTGTATCATGGAGGAGGAAGATAAGAAGAAACAAAAAAAATCACTGATATATTTTTTGGTACCCTCTGTCTTGGAGATTGGAAAGAGAATCACAGAAATGGTTAAAGCACAAAGGGTGAACCAATGTAACATCGATACAAGACACTGTGTTGGAAATGAACTTTACAACTTAGTGAGGAGGGCAGTGGGAGGGGGAAGAGAAAGCAGGAGAAAATGAGGGAAAGTAACAATGTTGGACAAGAATTATACTCATTTCCTTACTTATGTAACTGTAACCCTTTTGTACATTACCTTTACAATAAACTAAATAAAAAGAAGTCTGGGCGACTTTCATGGATAAACACCTCAAAAGCCACTTCTGTAGACAATGATGAACCACTGAGATTCTTGAAGCTGTGAAATGACCTACTAGAATGTGCATTTTAGAAAGACCTATCTAGTATTTATTTAGATTGAAGATAGACTGGAAAGGAGCAAAGCAGAAAGTAACAGGACTAGTTACTAAAAAAAAGTTAAGAATTATACAAAAACAGAACATAAACTGATAATGTATTAAAGAGTTAGCATTGATTGGTTTATGTTACCATTTACATTAAAAAAAAGAGTAGAGGGAGTAGTCACTGACCTTACATAATAAGTTAAAATTTTAGGATTTAAAAAAATAATGTTAATTTTTCCTCCTTTTTCACAGAATTGAAGTGATTTTAGGGTGATCAGATATACATGCTTTTAAAAGTTGGATATTTGAGTCTAGAACTCAGGAGAGAGTTTGCACTTACTAGTAAACATTTTGGAAACAATAATGAACTAGGTGGTAATAAGACATTGTCTGAATAGATTGAATAATATGGTATAATACTGAGGGTGAGAAGAGGGCTGTAGGACAGCAATATTAAAAGAGACCTTCACACAAGCCTGAGAAGTAAATAGAGAATAAGGAAGAGAACTAGAAAATTCATACCATAGAAGAAAGCTATAATTTATTAGATAAGTAATATCAAATTCCATGGATGGCACAAGAACTAATTAACCATGTTTGTTAGTAAATAGAACATTAATTTTCTTACAAATTTCAGGTTCATGGAAGTTTTGAGAATGGAAGATACATGTAAACAGTGAGTTGGATTCGAGGTATTGAAGTGTTGCATAGGATTTGTATAAGAAAGAAAGAATGCCCTCCAGATTGAAGGAAAATGTTGGTAAATATTCTTTTTATTGACTAAAAGGGTGCTACATCTTTAAAATATGAAAGCCAAAAAATGAGTTGGCAAGGAAAGTTTGAATATATAGAGAGAGAAAGAATAAGGCTTGAGAGTAGGTTAGGAGAAAAGAAAGATCCATGTGCATCAGAGAGTATTAGCTTTTATTACTTTATTGTCTTTTTATTGCATCTGCTTCTTTGAACTAAGTTGAGATCTCCACAAATGAATGGACATAATAATTGTATTTCTTTTCTTTTCTTGGCTCTTTGTTCTTTTTATTATTATTATCTTTAAGTAGTTGTACCCAGGGGTTATCATTATAACTCCTAACTTGAGCTCTCTTGTCAATTTCTCTAGTTTCATAGGATATTGTGATCAAGTTCTCTCTGACCCTATTCTCTCTTCATTTGTATCCCTTCCCTCCTCTTTAGGTCTCCTTTTTAATCTTAGGTTCCAACTTCCTGTTACTTGTTTTGCTGGACTATGAGTTATTTTTTCTATCAAGTTGTACATCATTTGAATTCTTCCATACAGATACCATACTTCAATTGATTTGTATGCAAATGTATCAGCTGAAATATGGTGTATGATGGACATTCTATTATTGAGTCCCTTGCATACAAGATCAGTGAATGTTTGTAGATGAATGAAGATCATGTCTGGATTTCTCTTAGTGGTTCTTCTTTCCCTTACTAACTCTTCATTGGATTCTCCCAGTTTTTTGTTTATGTCTCTTCTTTTGTCGCTGCATTAAATACCTTGACAAGATCTCATGAATGTTCTATGATGTTTCTCTTTCTCAAACAGGAAAGACTGAATTGTGACTAGATTTTTTGTACTCAGGATAATGCTGAATCATTATTTGTATATCTCTGATTTTTGTTTGTCTTTTGTGTGTGTAAAATTGAAATGGCTTTGAGGAACATGTTCCAATATGCTGCAGATACTCGATGGATACCGTTTCACTTCACATTTCTTTTCGGGGTCATCTTCAGCCCTCCAACCTCAGGAATTTTCCATTTACATATTGGCCTCAGTTCTTCTCATAAAAAGTAACCCTTGTTGCATACCTCCTTGATGTGGGAAGGCTTCAGAAGTTGATTGATGGTATCAGTGTATCAGTATAGCTTACCTGTTTCAGTAGACTGTTGTTTGTTTTGAATTTGTTGATCTGTCACAAGTTGAAAGATGTAAGCAGTTTCACAGTAAAAGGGGCAATATTACACACAGCTTGAAGCAGGATAAGTATTTTTGTCCTAAGAGAAAAATCTGATCTAAAGATATATTTGATTTTCATCATGTGTGTAATTAGGAATGACCATTTTCAGTAGAAGCAAAGATGCTCAAGAGCCCAATTTTCAAAGCACTAATTTGCTATATTTATTTCAAAGTAAGGTTCTATGTTTAATTTTAGAAAAGGCCTTGGAAGTAAACCAATATGCTTTAGGAAGAAGTAGATGTTTCATGTTTAACCCTTCCATATGTGTTTTAAAACATTATCATGATTATCCTTGATTGAAGGATATTTTATGTGTACAAAGGAAAATGGTTATTTCCTTTTTTGTTCCTTTCTGCAGCAATTGGAAGAAAAGTGGAATGGCAGCTGTTAAAAAGGACACATGAATATTTTCTATGGAAGGACTGGTGTTCTTTCTCCTGTCTTTTCCACAGTACCTACCACAAAGCAGGGAAACAGCAGAAACAGTCCATATCAGTTCACTTGACAATTTACAGCATCATAGTGCACTATAGCTCCACCTTGAGCTATTGACGCTATATTTAGATGACAGATTTATGTCTATGTCTGGAGACAACTTTTATCTGTGGAACAGGTGTTCATTATAGGTTTACCTGCATATTAAAAATTAGAAAGTGATAAAGCAGTTTGTCTAACTTCCAGAAAGCCCATTGAAAGTTCTATAACAACCGGAGACTGGTCAACTAATCATCCTAACCTGTGTACTAAGGGTCCCAAGTCTGTGAGCCATTTTTGTAATTCCTCTTCTTGGCTATGGAGATTGTACCTAAGGACTTGTGCATGCTAAGCAAGTTCTGCTCCAGCACTGACCTGTATACCTATGTTTTTGTGTGTGTGTGTATATATATATATATATATATATATATATTTATTTAATTTTATTTTATTTTTTTGTGAACATACTGTACAGAGGGGTTACAATTACATGGGCAGGATAATGCGTACATTTCTTATCAAGCATTGCAGCCTCCTCCCTTGTTTACCCTTCACATCCCTTCCCAGCCTCCCCCCCACCCCCCCACCCAATCAACGTTGTAAAGCTCGGTTTCGACATGACAACTTGTACTTTTTGTATATATATTTGAAACAAGATCTCACTAAGGCACACAGGCTAGCCTTGATTAGTTGATCCTTTTGCCATAGATTCCTGAACTTTATAGCTTATAAATTATAAGGGTTGTAAATATGACTTAAGTACTTGCTTAGTAAGTAGAAAGCTCTGGTTTCAAACACTAGCACCTACAAAAATATCTAGGATTGAGTGCATGGCTCAATCCATACAGCACTAACCTAGCAAGTGTGAAGGCTTAGATTCAAACTTCAGTACTCTTGAAAAAAATAATAAAATCAATAATTTTTAAAATAAATTATATCACTATCAATACTTTTTGTATTTAGCCTTATAAACACTGCACAATTCAAACTCAATTTAAGTGCTAGTTATACTTAAGGAACTTTCCTTCTGCCATTTCCTATCCTTTTTAGGTATCCCTTGAATGATAGTCCAAATGTATTCTATCATAGGAGGAATTACTCCATTTTGTAATTGCTTAATATTATTATTATGCTGGTCTTGGGGTTTGAACTCAGGGACTCTGCACTATCACCAAACCTCTTTATGCTCAATGCCAGAGCTCTACCAATTCAGTCACAGCACCACTTCTGGCTTTTTTGAGTAGTTTATTGGAGATAAGAGTCTCACAGGGACTTTTCTGCCCTAGATGGTTTCAGATTTCAGTCTCCTGAGTAGCTAGGATTATGGGTGTGAGTCACCAGTGCCTGACTATTGCTTATTATTTTTATCTGCCTTCCTCACATTGAATCATCACTAGGAAGTGTCTTATGTTTTATATTTTTCATATTGGGTAGAGTTTAATATATATTCCATAAATGAATATATGATGCTCCAATATAGCAAAATCTGCCCATCTACTTTCAAACCCTTCCTTAACCTGATCCTACCTTAATTATGGAACCCATTCATTTGTACTTATTATGTTCCAGGCACTGTGGATCTAATAACACAGAAAATAGCCAAGTACCAGTAGCGTATGTCTGTAATCATACCTATCAAGATACTAGATCTGAAGATTGTATTTCAAAGCCAGCACAGGCAGGAAAGTGTGTGAGAATCTTAACTCCAAATAACCTCCAAAATAGCTATAAATGGAGCTGTGGATCAAATGGTAAAGTGCTAGTAGCCATGAGCAAAAATGCTCAGAGACAGCACCTAGACCCTGAGTTCAAGCCCTACAATCAGCACCAAAAACATGTGAATAATCTGTACACTTAGGAATTAATACTTCAATGGAGAAATCAGACACATAAACACGTAAATAAATGTAAAATTATAACTATTATAACTGTGATTAATGTCTTGAAGGATAGTATTTGGGCAGGTTGAGAGTTGACCCAAACAGCTTAAGTGATACTTAAGGTGAGAATTTTTTGTGTGCTTTTGAGGAGAGAACCAAGGATTTTATTCATCCTGAAAGCACTTTACCTCGGGGCTACAATCCCATCCTTAAGCTGAGATCTGCATACATTGTAATTACTTGGATAGAAAGCAAAAGCAAGTTTCCCCCAAACTGCCACTGTGCCATTTGAGGCTGAACAAGAAGTATTAAAAAGGCAGAGACAAAGTCTTAGTACTATATCTGTATGAGAAAACCACAGAAAGTATCCTTTCACATTCTACATCTTTCTGTGTGGGCCACTTTTGCTGCTGTAAATTCCTTCTCACTGTTGTCCACTCATTTAATAATCACCATTCCTTTCTACAATTTCAATTCTTGTTTGTTGGTCAAGTTTAGTCCAGGTCTTATTTCCCCCAAGAGTACTCCTTGATTACATTAGTCAAGACAGAATAACCTTTAAATGTGTATAGAGCATATCTGTCTGTGCTATTCATATACTCATTATGAGGGCCCCTATATCATTCTAGTTTATATTTTCAAAATGGTTACATACATGGATTTTGGCTCAAGAGACTGTATAATATTTACCTTCTGAATCTCTCTTAGATATTCATAGCCAAGTACTTTATTCATGCTAAATTTCCAATATATATTGAGTCATGAAAACAGATACAGACCAGATTTTTAAATAGGCAAAGGGAAGAATTTGATACTAATCCTCTTGCTGTGACATGAGGAGACATTTAAAAATCAAAGATATGGTCATACCAAGTGGTTTTCTTGGCTACATCATGGCAATTGTTTCCCTATGTTGACTTTTCACTGCATTTATTTGTCAGTTTTATTTATTTACAAAATATATTAAGTGCAAATTATAAAGCAATAGTTAGTATAAGTGTGTATTTGGAACCAAAATTAAGGTAAGATGGTTCAAACTATTAGTCCTTGTGCTGCTGCAGTAACAGATCTGAGAATAGGTTGCTTATATACATTTTTTTTTGTGATATGAGGGTTTGAACTCAGAGTCTTGTTCTTGGCAAATTGTGTTCTACAACTTGAGCCATGCTTCCAACCAAGGATGATTCCTAATGAATAGAAATGTATTGGCTCACAGATATGGAAAAAGGAAATTTAATAATATCAAGGCATTGGTAGTTTTGGAGATGCTGCTTCCACGAAAGTGACTTAAATGAGGCACACTTTGTAGGCAAAATAAGCTTTATTTTCCATTGGAAGAAAATAGGACTAGAGAAAAAAAGGGTCAAAATCATTACTTTGTAGTAGCAGTAGAAAGTTAATAGTACCACCCATTAGGATAAAGCCATCATGGGCTCATCACCTATTAAAGTTCAGACTTCTTAATACTGTTAGAATAGCAATTCATTTTCAATATGAGTTTTGAAATTGACAATTTTATAACTCATAATAACTATTACAGGATCCAAGAGAAGATATTCATAGATATTAGAAATAAGCATATTTCCACTAGGACACGGTGGTACACACTTAAAATACTTACCATACTTCAGAGGCAGAGATCAGGAACGCTAACCCACACAAAAGTTAGCAAGACCCCATTCAACAAACCAGTCAGGTATGATGGTTTACATCTCTGTTTCAAGCTATGCGGGAAACATGGGTAGGAAAATTGTGGTCTGAGGCCCACCCAGGTAAAAAAGTTTGAAAGCCTATCTGAAAAATAGCTAAAGCAAAAAGACATAGGGGTTTGCCTTAGGCATCAGTGAACTTGACTAACAAGGCCATGAGTTCAAACCCCAGGATTTCAAAAATGACATATTTCAATTTCTAAAATAATAATGTGGGGTTATTTGATAGTGATAATCCTAAAACACTTTACAAATGATGCATTTCATTTTCTAGGAAAATAAAATAGACCTTAGCATAAGATTAGTAATATAGAATTTGGATATTGTACAATGTGTTCAGCATTAAAGTAATACAGCAAAATATCATTTTCCATACATTATTATAGTTCTTAATATTGGGCCCCTAGGCACTGCACAGCTAATTTGAAAGTGAGAGTTTTGAAGAGATAATAGCCCATCCCCAGTTTTTAATAATACCAGGTAAATTTGTTTGCAATTGTGAGGCAATGAAGAACCAAGACTTCCTGAAGTTGATGTTTCCCTTTGTAATACCATTTACAAATTATGAAAATACCTAAAGATAGATGTCATCAATCAACTATTAACTTTGTAAAGAAAACTTTATATAAATATGTAGAAATTCTGGTTATTCATTTTGATTCTTACAATTGACTTGAACCCTCATCCTAATGGAGGAGACCTGGCATGATGATTATTATATTAATTAGCATACATTTATAAGTACCCTGAAGGTAAATAGCAAAGTTAAGGTACACAAAAAGAACTGTTTCCATATACTGATATTTGAAGAATAGTGCTCCTAAAATAAAACAACTACTGTCTTTTGTTCAATGGGACATATCACATCAGTGAATGTTTCCAGAAATTTTCACAAAAGATAGACAGCCAAACTTGTAAAAATGAAGATAAGATGAAAAAAATTTAAAAGCCTTGTGATTATTTTTGAAATCTTTCAGTTCTTTTTATCTGAAAGAGTATAAAGAAAGTCACAAGACACAATCATTAATATATAAGAATTTTTCGAAAGGACAAAACACCCTGCCATGACATACTCATTTTGAGATTTTCATAATTAGATGCCAGAGCTTCTATAAATAGATTCTCAACTTTGAAGACTGTAACACTCAGCAAGATAAGAGTAACAAGAAATCTTGTTTTGCTAGCCTATTTCCAAAGAATTTATAAAACTTTAAATTATGAAGAGACTGTTACAAGAATGTATTATCACAGCTATTCTCCAAAAGGATTTATTTTAGGACCTTTTTGCTTCATATATTTTATGTCTTCATTATAGCAACTCCATTTTTATGGAACGAAAATAGAATGAGAAACAACCACTGAAACTATATGCATTGTCTTTGTTGCTAGAGAACAGACAACAACTCAAGCCATGGGCTGCTTTGGCTTTGATTAAAATCAAAATCTTGTATAGATTTTGTACTGAACATATGACTCAAACTCTAGATGCCCATGTTATAGTGCATCCAAAATATTTTGCACTAACAGTTTACAGTAGGTAACATAATGCCTTTATTTTTTGCATAGAAATGAGTCAGTAAATTGTTCTATTTAGTGGTTAAAAGACCAACGTTAGATGGAAATATGTCCCATAGCCCTAAATCCCACAATAATTCTTCCTAATTTAAGGCATTTATGAACTCATAACAGAGGCTCAAGCTGCTCATATTTCTAGCTTATTTTATTTATCTTTCTCTTATTACCTGTTCTACGAAAAGCTTTGAAAATCCTACAAATGTTAAAGGAGAGATTTCATCAATTAAAGTGTTCTGCAATGTAGTAAAGAGAATGAAAGCACTGTGTGGTTTGGGAAGACCTGCATGATTTATATGAGTTTGTTTTTTCTTCTCTGATTTGTTCTATCAGACAACTTTACTGACCATTATACCACAGGTTCCTAAGTGCTTCAGGTGGGCTTTGTATTTTCAAACTACATGATCAATTAAATAAGGAGAATGACATTTCTTAAAACAATCAGATTTGATCAAATAGTTGGAGGCTAATGTTGCATTTTCCTCCTACTTGCCTTCTAAGAATGACAACTGGAGTTTATTAAAGGTATTTTTCTGATGGTTCTCCAACAAGTAAATGACATTTTGAAATACTATTTTTAAGTGTAATAGATCTACCCAGGTATTATATAAAATGTGGAAACTTGCTTTGCTAACATCTTAAATCAGGTCTCAGGGAAGCTCTTTTATGAGATTTACTGGCATAATTTGCTTGCGGATGCTTGTGATTTATAGAAAAACTCATGGAAACAGAATTTGTATAAAGAATCAAAATTAAAAAAAACCAAAAGCATCAGGTAACTCACATGAGGTATATGTACATTCATCATATTTTTGCCATATTGGTTTAGTGCTGATTTCTTGGAGAATATTTAGGACTCATGCTATCTGACTTTCAGGTGTCTGAAATGGTTCACGGACAAATTCCCAGCAGTTCTCATGTAATAACACTTCGGCTACTCCTCATTTCAGCCTGTGAGATTTGAGACCATCTCCACATCCTGGGCCTCACCAATTTCTCCAAACCTCCAACTCTCAAAGAGGGAATAAAAAATGAAATTTCCCTTTTTCAGCTACTCTCTTCCCTTACCATCCCTTATTCCTGTCCCAATCCTTCTCTTCCCTTCCCTTTCCTTTACTTTCCCTTATTTGTTTGGTTTTGATCATTCAATTTATGCTATATAATCCACTTTAGTGCTCTAAAAATACTATATTCAGTTAAACTTACAGAAATTCAGAGGCCTTTACTGATGAGTGTATATATATATATGTATATATGTCCAATTTTTGTGCATGTTTATGAGTTACAATATGAAAAATCAATAACTGTATACAATGTGTAATGATTTAAATCAGGGTAATTAGTATTTTGATCTCCTCAAATATTTATTGTTTTATATATTTAGAGCTTTTAGTCTAATGTGCTGATTTAAAAAAACATTATACACATTGTAGAGGATAGGCACTGCACTGTGCCATAGAACATTATAATTAATTCCTCCTAAACTATTATTAGCCTCTCTCATCTTCCTTGTTTATAGTTCCTTCCTTCACTAATGTAATAATTTACCAACTGAATTTTCTTTTTTTGGGATTTTATTTTATTGTAAAGATGCTGTACAAAGGGGTTCCAGTTACATGAGTAAGGTAATGAATATATTACTCGTAGATCATTGTTACCCCTTCCTTTGTTGTCCCACTATCCCGTCCCTCCCCCACTTCCCACACTCTTCCCCTCCCCCTCCTCCAAACTTGTAAAGTTCATTTCCAATATACTGTCCTATGGGTATCATTGTTGAAATGGGTCATCCTGAATCCTTGATTCAGCATTTTGTTATTCCCTTCCCCTTCCCAGATTAGACAAATATATATACAAGATGCAAGGTTCCAAAATCAAATACACTGACAACAGGTGATATGCCATAGAGGGAAGAACATACTAAGGAAACAAACAAAAAAGAAATTACATAGTACATTTCAAATAATAACAATAAAACAGAACTCTTGTGTCCCTATCTTGGGGTTCATTTCACTTAGCATCATCTTATGTGGACATATGTACATAGTTTTTGAACTGTTCAGCTCATTTGCTAAGATTATCCTATATGTATAATAGTTATTGCAAACAAGGCAAACCATGGGACCTAAATTTCTTTGGGACTGGCTTACTTCACTTAATATGATTTTTTCCAAGTCTTTCCATTTCCTGTCTTTCCATTTCCTAACAAATGGGGAGATGTCATTCTTTCTGTTGGAATCATAGAATTCCATTGTATAAATACAAGACATTTTCTTCATCCACTCATCTACTGAAGAGCTCTGTGTTGGTTCCATATCTTAGCTATGGTAAATAATGATGTGATAAATTTTTGTGTGCTGGTAGCTTTAGTATGGCCTTGTTTGTTTTCATTTTGGTAAATGCCCAAAAGTTGGATTTCTGGGTCATAGGGGTCTTCTATGTGTAGTGTTTTGAGGAGCCTCCATACTGCTTTCCAGATTACACTCTCAACAAGAAAGCAGTAGGGTTCTCTTTTGGCCCCATCCCCTCTAGCATCTCTTATTAGATTTCTTGATTTTAGCCATTATAACTGGGGTGAGGTGAAATCTCAATGTTGTTTTGATTTGCATTTTTCATGGCCAGAGATGTTGAGCATTTCTTCACGTGTCTATTGGCTACTCTTATTTCCTCTTCAGAGAAGTTTCTCTTTAAGTTTTTAGCCCACTTTATCAATGGGGCAGTTGTTTCTTTGAGGATTTGTTTTTGGAAGATTTAATTTTTTTGAGTTCTAAGTATATTTTAGATATGAGACCCTTGTCTATTGTATAGCTAGTGAAGATCTTCTCCCAATCCATGGTCTTTCTATTGATCTTACTAGCTATGTCTTTGCCATGCAGAAACTCTGCAGTTTCATGCAATCCCATTTGTCCAACCTTTCTTTGATTTCTTGTACTTCTGAATCTTTATTAAGAAAATGTCAGCTTATGCCAAGGAGCCCTAGAGTTTCTCCTATTCCTTCCTGTAATATTTTCAGGGTATTTGATTTGACTTCGATATCTTTGATCCATTTGGAGTTGATTCTGGTGCAGGGTGATATAGAAAGATCTAGCTTTAGTTTTCTATAGGTGTTTGACCAATTTTGCCAGCATTATTTACTGAAGAGGCGGTCTGTCTTCCATTCTATTTTTGGCTCAAAGATTAGGAGGCTATAGGACTTTGGGTTCATTTCTGGGTCTTCAGTTCTATTCCATTGGTTCTCAGATCTGTTTCTGTGCCAGTACCAAGCTGTTTTGATTACTATGCCTTTGTAGTAGAGTTTGAAATCTGGTATTATTTTTCCTTCAGCACTGTTCTTCCTGCTAAGGATTATTTTTCCTATTTGGGGTCTCTTATTGTTCCATATGAATTTTTGGATTGCTTCTTCTATTTCCTTCAAGAATGAGCTTGGTATATTGATGGGCATTGCATTAAATTTGTAGATAGCCTTTGGCAGTATTGCCATTTTCACAATGTTAATCCTCCCTATCCAGGAGCATGGGATGTTTTTCCACTTTCCTAGTTCTTCTTTAACTTCTTTTTTTCAGGTTTTTATAGTTTACAGCATATAGGTCCTTCACCTCTTTAGTTAATTCATAGGTATTTATTTTTTGTGGGGCTATTACAAAAGAAGTTGCTTTTCTGATTTCAGCTGCACTCCTCTCATTATTGGCATAAAGGAAAGCTATTGATTTTTGAAGGTTAGTTTTATACCCTGCTATTTTGTCAAAGTTTTGAATCAGCTCGAGTAACTTGGTAGTGGAGTCCATAGGGTAGTTTAAATACAAGGTCAGATCATCTGCAAAGAGTGAGAGTTTTACTTCATTTTTCCCAGTTTGGATCCCCTTTACATTTGCATATTGTCTTATTGCTGTAGCTAGGCATTCTAATACTAAATTGAAGTGGAGTGGAGAGAGTAGACATCCTCATCTTGTTCCTGAGTTTAGAGGAAATAGCTTTAGCTTTTTGCCATTAAGTATAATGCTGGCTGAAGTTTTGTCACACATGGCCTTTTTTGTATTGAGAAATGTTCCCTGGATTCCTAGCTTCTCCAGTGCTTTCATCATAAAGCTGTGTTGGATCTTGTCAAATGCTTTTTCTGCATCTATTGAGATAACCATGTGGTTCTTTTTTTAAAAAAAAATTTTAATGATTTTTTATTGTGAAAATACAATACACAGGGGTTACAATTACATGGAAAAGGTAATAAGTACATTTCTTATCAAGCATTGTTGCCTCCTCCTTTGTTATCCCCCTACCATCCCTGGCCTTCCATCTCCACGACTACACTCCACACCCACCTCCCTGCCCGCCAAAGTTGTTAAGTTCATTTGTCAACATAGCATTTTGTACTATGAACTATTGTTGCAATGGGTCTACTTGTATCCCTATTTAAACAATTTGTTTTATTTCCCTTCCCCTCCCCAAATTATATCAACATCAAATACAGTGAAAATAGGGGTTATACGGTGGGGGACAGACATACAAAGCAACAAACAATCACCTTATAAATATGTTAGAAACAATAGCAAGAAAGAAAAGACCACTTGTGTCTTATCTTGGGATTCTTTTCAGTTAACATCATCTTATCTGCCCTTTTCCGCTTGTCTCAGACATATACTAATCCTTGCTCTTGGTGTTGTGATAAATTACACCAATTGATTTGTGTATATTACACCAGCTACACATCCCTGAAATGAATCCTGTTTGATCATGGTTTATGATTTTTTTGATGACTTGTTGAAGTCAGTTGGCCCGAATTTTGTTATGTTTGTTTTGCATCAACATACATCAAAGAAAAGGGTCTAAAATTCTCTTTGCTTGGTGAGTCCCTTTCTGGTTTCAGGATGAAATATGATTGCTTCCTAGGAGTTTGGTAGCAAACTTTCATTTTCAATTTTATTGAAGATTTGGAGGAGTATTGGTGTGAGTTAAGCTTTGAAGGTCTTGTAGAATTTACCCATGAACCCATCTGGTCCTGGGCTTTTCTTGGGTGGGAGGTCTCTTATTGCTGTTTCTATTTCAATGCTGGATATGGGTCTGTTAACTTGGTTTAACTCATCTTGGTTTATTTTGGGCATATCAAGATTTGCTAGAAATTCTTTCATTTCATCCAGATTTTCAAACTTATAAACATAAAGGTTTGAGAAATATTCCCTGATACTGTTATGAACCTCGGTTGTTTCTGTGGTGTTGTTTCCATTCTCATCTCTGAGTTTATTTGGGTGTGTTCTCTTCTTTTTCTGATGAGATTTGCTAGGGGTCTGTCAATTTTGTTCATTTTTTCATAGAACCAGCTCTTTGTTTTGTTGATTCTTTCTTTTTTGGGGACTCTAATTCATTTAATTCTGATTTAATTTAATTATTTGTTTCCTTCTACTGGATTGGGGTTTAGCTTGTTACTCTTTTTGAAGGAGCTTCAGGTGTATCATTAAATTGTTGGTTTGAGATCTCTCCAATTTGTTGTTTTAAGAACTCAAACCTATGAATTTTCCTCTGAGTACTGCCTTTGTTGTGTCCCAGATGAGCTGGTAATTTGTATGTTCATTTTTGTTAAATATCATGAACAGTTGAATTTCCTTTCTAATCCCTTGTATGACTCACTGGTGCTTCAACAATGTGTTGTTCAGCCTCCATATATTACAGACTTTTCTTTGGTGGCGTTTGGTGTTGAATTCACTTGTGGTCTGAGAGAATGCAGGGCATAATTTCAATGTTTTCTGAATTTGGACAGATTTGCTTTGTGACCTAAAATATGGTCTATTTTGGAGAACGTTCCATGTGCTGCTGAGAAGAGTGTGTGTTCTGTTGCTGATAGATGAAATATTCTATAGAGATCTGTTAAGTCTAGTTGGTCTATGCAGTTGTTTAGATCTCCTGTTTCTCTGTTGCGTTTTAACCAAATTGATCTATCCGTGGGGAAAGTGGTGTGTTAAAGTCACCAATAATCAATGTCTTTGGATCTATGTGTGATTTTAGGGAAAGTAATGTTTCTTGGATAAATTTGGGTGCCCTGCTATTTGGTGAATAGATTATAACTGTTATATCCTCCTGTAGGAGAGATCCTTTCATAAGTGTATAGTGTCCTTCTTTATCTCTTCTCACTAATTTTAATTTGAAGTCTATTTCATCTGCTATTAGGATTGCTACTCCAGCCTGTTTGTGGGGGCCGTTTGCTCAGTATAATTTATGCCAGCCTTTCACTTTCAGAATATGTTTGTTTTGTAGGGAAGGTGCGTCTCTTGAAGCCAGCAGATGGACAGTTCTTTCTTTATTATCCAACTAGAGATTCTATGTCATTTGATTGGAGGGTTAAGTTCATTAATATTGAGTTAATATTGAGAGGTGTTTGGTAGTTCCTGTCATGTTATCCACCTTCTTAGAGGATGTATCACCTAGGTTCTGCCTATGTTTATCTGATTCTCTGGGCGCTGTTTCTCTGCCTTCATTGTGTTCTAGTTAATTTCTTAAATCAACTTGTTCGGGTGCACTGAAAAAAGTTCTCCTTTACAGGCTTGGGGACTTTGTGACCTTTTTCCCAGACTAAAAAGCACAATTTGCTTTTTTTTTTTCCTTTGTGCTGCGGGGAGGAGGTGGCTGGATTCTCTAGTTTGTTGCTGCTGGAACTGAGCTTGGGAGTGTTTGGGGTTTTGGCCTATCTGGAGTCACTGGTCTTTCCCAAAGTAGGTAGGTAGCCCCCTTTGGGCTACTAACCTGGATCATCTCTTTGCTTTTATAGCCTGTCAAGTTTTTATTTATTATTTTTAATGAATTTTTGAAATTCCTGCATCCCACCTGGCTAAGGTGCCAATTTGGCTGAGGTATGGATGCAATTCCTTTTTTGCCTGCAAGGGGTCATGGCTGCCTCTCTGAGTTCACCAGGTAGTGAAGGTTTTTCTGACCTGGTCCTGTGAGGAGTTCCCTCCTCCAGGGCAGGGCAGCCATCCCCTGGATGGGGCAGCCTTCTCCTGGGCGGAGCCACTCTCACAGGTCCAAATCTTTACCCTTGAGAAAAATGGTGCTGCCTGCTGCTTTTGTGTCTGGAGTTATCTGCTAGCTGTTATGTGGGAGTCTATGCCAGTATCTAAAATGCTGTCATTCTTCTGGAGAAGGGAGGGCTGCCTTCCCTGAGCTGTTCTGTGTGTAGGAGTGGGGATACTCAAGATTTCCCTTGGCTTTTAGGCTCATTCCGATCTGGGCCGGTGGTCAGCAGGAGATGAAATTCCACTCCAGATTGTCCATTCCACACTAGAGGTGGGTGAAGAGATGCAGCCCTCTGTCTTTGGCTCATTTGTTCCAGCTTTGTCTGGCCAGTCCCACAGCAGCTGCCAGTGGCCACAGTAACCACTTTTGCTCAAATCTGTCTTCTGGTGCTAACTGCCTGAATTTTTCCTTATTAGGTAGAATCTGTGTACTATTACGGCTCGCTTGGTGTGATTTTCCCATAGTGAATTATTTCCCGAACTGAGAAAACTGGTTTCTTGAGAGAGCTCACATGTAGCCTAGCTACATCTCCGCCATCTTCCTCTGGTCTCCTACCCTGCATTTTCTTTATGAAACAAAATATGTATTGCCTCCTCTGCTATTGGCATATATGTTGTGGTTTAGATGTTAATCTCTTTCTTTGGTGCTAGAGATGAAACCAAGGTCCTTGTATATGCTAAACAAGTACACCAACACTGAAATACATCCTCAGCCTAGATGTCAAATGTCTTTCAGATACATCTTTGTCAATTTTTTCACATTGTGCTAGTCAAAAATTCATATGCATCAAAGACAAACTAATTGATACTTGTATGCACTCTCAGAACTCGTCTGATTTGTTATGTTTAGAAAATAAAATAGATCAGGGGTACTTTTTTTCTGCTGATGAAGCACCAGAAGAAAAGAACAGACTATTAGTTTTCCCCTTTCCATCAGAGGATGAGATCAGCTTAGACAACTTTGTCCCTTGATGTTAAACAAGTTCTCATTTCTCATATTCAGCCTTACAAATCAACTAGATTAGAATAATGCAATGATATATTCTTATGTTTTTGCAAGCCCTTGAGTACCTCATCATCCTACAATAAACCAAAAGGTTATTACATATTGCTTTAATTATAAATTATTTCTAGTATGTAATTTAGTATTACTGCAAAATGGTACTCTTTTTTGATATTTTCTGCTCTTTTTAAAAATTCCACTAAGGGATAGGAGGAAAGAACAAATTTATTCATGGTAAAGAGAGCAGATATGATGGCTAGTGGGGAGGGAAGAATCTCCCAATCATACAATGTATTTTACATATTTATTTTCGAAGGGTTCAACAAATAGGCAGATTGGATCCTACAGTTTCCAGTATTGGTGATGTGTCATCTGATATGGTTTCTTTCTTCATAAATTGAGACAGTATCAAAACAAGACTTAGTATACATCCAATCTATAACACTGGAAATAAAAATAGAGTTTTGGCTTGTGACATGTAATCAACAAATACCAATTAATTTTACCATATTATCTTAAAATAGTAATTTCTACTAGACACCTAGGTGAAATATTATCTTAACCAATAAAATTTCCATGATTAAATGTGTATATTTTTCACATAAGCAGAGTTTTGTGAGTGATTTGAAAACATTCTAAGCTAGATTCATAGATTGTTTTCATATATGCTAATATACAGATATAAGTAAATGATGTGTGATTCATTACATTATGTTATATTTAGGGTTAGGTTTTGTGGACATGTTCAGTCTCACTTTTGGAGATTTAAAGCCTGTGAAAATTATTTTTAGTTTAGAACAACAAAAAGATACTAAAACATATGTGGATTTTTATCTGTCTATAACAAATTTCACTAAACATATAAACATTTAAACAATATTTCTTTACATTGAGTTTCATTTCAATTTGATTCAATAACAGTGATATAAATTTAGGTTCCTCTAGAGAAGGAAATAATTGATTACCATTTTGCATTTATATCATGTAATCATATAAGGACTTATACTTCAGAAAATAAAATATGCTAAGATCTTTTGATAATAATGTCTATACCTCAAAATTTACTTGAAATATGGAAGGAAAGTTAGTAAGAACATAACTTAGATTTAAATTTTAACTCTACTACGATCTTGCTATATGAGGTTGGGTAAATTAGGTCTCTTCCTCCTCCTCCTCCTTCTCCTCTTCCTTCTTTAGGCTTTCATGCCATTTTCTGTAAAATAATGATTATAATATATCATTCAAAGTCATAGCCCCATATGAGGTTTATTTCCAAAATCTTTCTTTTTTGAATACTAAGGTTTGTCTCCAAGAGTCAAGCTTCAAATGTCAGTAAAACCTTCAGATTTACTTTATTAGCTTTAATTTTTGAACACTTACACTTCTAAACCAATGAAATTAGTTCTTACATATAATGATTGAAAACATATGTAAAATTCAGGAGAAACTACCCTAAGTGTATTAAAATGTTAGACATTTTAATGTATCTATACCTAACATTTTTTGCAGACACCACTAAAACATTGTTTTAAGAGCAAATAATACCAAAGTAGATAAAGTATCTGCTCTTACAGAGAATGTATTCTTTCAGAGAGATTAAGAGAAAAAAAGAAAATGGGTAAGAAAGCAAAACAAGAAAAAAGAATATTAGTGAATGAAAAGCTCTATCCAGAAAAACAACATTTGCAGTGTTGCTGGGATTTCCGGGATGGGATGCATTAGATAGAAGGGGAAAACTAAGCTCAGAAAGCTACAAAGGAAAGATGAGTGGGGAAAACCTGTGATGTTATATGAAAGCCCAAAGCGAAAATGAGCTCAGCATGTTTAGGGAGTTGAAAGAAGATTAGTGAGATTGAAGCTTAGTGGGAGAAGTGAAAGACAGTAGGAAATGAGGTCAGAGTGCTAGGCAATAGGGGACAAATCAGCATATATTAGTTACATACTATGCATGTTAATGCAGTATATACTTACATATTTAATGTTTGTATGTAGAAAAATGTGCTTATATATGTAAATATATGCTTACATATGTTTATATATGTTATGTATTAAATATATAGAGATAAACATATGCCATATAAACATATGAATGTATATAAACATATCTGTATATGTATACACAAAACAATTGTGGTAAAAAGATTAAAAGGGAATATTACAGATTTGGTATGTCATTGGAAACAAGAGTCAACAGAACCAGATATGAGATAGATATGAGCAATGAAACAAAGACAAAATTTAGAATAACTTCTAGAATTTTGATGCACATATAGATAAGTGTAGGTGTCATTAACTTTGAGAGTAAAGGTTGAAGAGAAGTAATTTTTATAGGGTGCAAAGTAGTCAAGATAAAAATCCTATGCTTTGCCTTTCTAAGTTCCATATGAACCTTTTGGGTTGGTAGTTGTACATATAGTACTGAGTTTCTGGGTAGAAGTCAGGGCAGTATAAGCACCTAGAGTAGTCAACAAGGTGTATGTCTTATATAAGATCATGAGAGATGATGAAGTCATATAGAAGTATATGCATAGAGAGGAGGCTCTAAAAGAGAATGTTAACCATTCTATCATATAGTAGGTGAGCAGAAGATGAGGAATTCACAGAGATGAATTCTAAAGTGGGGTAGGGAAAATATGAAGAGAGTGCCTTGGTGATATGAGGAACACTAAAAGCAAGCAAGCATTTCAAGTGGAAGGGTGTCATAAGCTATGTTCAATGTTGCTGAGAAGTTAACTAGAATAAACTTAGAGATGATGATCCAAATTGGCAGTATTCTGATTACTGAATGGTGATAAAGGAAGCATCATCAATGTTGATTGAGTAGAGAATGTAGAATGAGGAAATGAAGTCAGCAATTCTACGTAGCTCTTTCATAATATTTTGCTGTGAATAAAAGAAAATAATATTCTTGCAGCTTGAAGTGCATATGATATCAATGGATGTTTTTGGTTTTGTTTAGCATTTGTGGACAGTGGTAAATCACTGGAGAGGGAAATTTTATGGTATAAGAGATAATTGTAGTAGCAAAATTCAGTAATATATGAATGTACCAGTATGCAAAAGAAATTAGACTTTAAAGGAGGAGGAGGTATTTTTTTCCTTAGCTGTAAGCATTAAAGAAAATATATTTGGCTAGGTTTCTATCAAGGAATTCCTGTCTGATTACTCCCATTTTCTCAATGAAGCATGTATGGCAAGGTCATTAACCAGGAATACAAGTTTGCAAAAGAGTAGATGTAGGTCTGAGGAAGAAAGATTAGGGACACAATTATAATTGTGGACCATGAAAAAGAGACCATGCTAAGGAAAACAGGAAACATACTTTGATTTTTGGCCAATCACTTAGACTCTCAGTTTCAGATTATTTCCTCACCAAAATGTATCAGAGAATATTATTTAAGATTTAAGGCATTCAACTTAAGTGCCTAATGGCTCAAACTGCACTTTTAATAAACATTTTAGACCTCATAGAGATATTTTAAGAATTAATACCTATTCTGCCCCAGAGAAAAAATATTTAAAGCACAATAATTCCTTCTAATTGACTTTGATTTTTTGTTAAATTCAAGTGAAATATTTAAATTGCATATTAGTTTTATAACTTGATAGTCAAAGTAGGATATGATGGAATGTGATCCTATTTATGTAAGATTATACTTTTCTCCATCTGTCTATTCATTTCTCTGCATAGATGACTAGAAAAGGAAATATTAATTAATAATGAATGATTTTTATGGTAGAGGTTTGTATGCTGTGGCTATTTGTTGATTCATTTCTTCTTTTACTTTTATGTATTTCATGTATTTTGTCATAATATATAGTGTCTATAAAATAGCAAGCTCATTATTATGACAATGAGCTATCACATTTTTATGATGTTATGATAATTTGTTGACTGAATATCCACCTCCTCAAGAAAAATGATGCTCATACTACACTATGAAGAACATGTAAATATGTTAATTTATACTGCAATGGAGGGATATTAAAGTTGCTGATCAACCTTGAGATGACTTTAAGATGAAGAGTATATTGAACTACCCAGTGTATTTACAGGTTTCCTTATAAATGGAAAAGGGATGCAAATGTACAAAAACCAGAGGGATAACAGAGATGCTTTGACCCTATTGGCTTTGAGGAGAAAATAATACAACAAAGGAATGTGTGTGGCTTCTAGACATTAGAGAACTTAAGGGAATTCTTTTGTGGAGCCTCAGAAGGGACCAAAACATGCTTCCATCTTGGCTTTATTCCATAGAAACCCTTAATAGAATTCTGACCTACAGAACTGTAAAATAATACATCTATTATTTTAAGCCATTAAATGAAACGTGTAGCAATTTGTTACAGCAACCGTGAGAAACAAATACACTTGATTTTACTTATTCCTTACCAGCCAGAGAAAACTTTATAGGCCTCCATTCTCCAGTATGATAGTAACTAGCCATGTATGGCAAAAGAATACATGAAGGACGTGTTAAGTACAAACTATGTCTTAATACACACTTTGTCTTATAAGAGTGTTTAATAGTTCTGCAATAAATTTTATTATTTATTTTGTCAGGATATTATTTCCAATATTTTTTTTTCCGTCATGGGGCCTGAACTCAGCTCAAGGCTACCGCCCTACCACTTGAGTCACAGCACCACTTCCAGCTTTTTTCTGCTTATGTGGTGCAGAGGTAATCGATCCAGTGCCTCATGCATGCAAAGCAAGCACTCTACCACTGAGCCAACTTCCCAGCCCTATTTCAAATAGTTTGAATTAAAATTAAAACATGTTAAGATTACTTTTGCAGGTTTTATTTTATTTTAATGTCACTAATAGAATATTAAAGATAATTTGTGTGGCTCATATTAATTTAGTATTTCTCAGCACTGATATGACAAATGAATAGGATATTGCCATTTCTTTATATAACATCTTTTAATACCATCCTATTATTTATGTAATATAATTTGAATTCTTTAGCTTGAATTTATCTGACTTCCAATATCTGTTTGTGACCTATTTTGGCCTATTCTACTATATTCTATTAAGCCCAGATCATCTGCTTGAGGCCTTACTAAATACTGTTTACTGTGTCCAAAAAATCCTTTATCCCACTTTTCATTCTTCATTCTCAGTTCAAGTGTCACTCTGACATAATTCTCTGGTGTCTCACTGGGTTTCCTAATAGTTAGCTCTGTATTCATTTCAATATAATTTTTTACAAATTATGTGATGGATTTATTTTTGTAATTTTTTTTTTTGTCAGTCATGGGCCTTGAACTCTGGGCTTGGGCGCTGTCCCTCAGCTCTTCAGCTTGAGGCGAGCACTGTACCGCTTGAGCCACAGCGCCACTTCCGGTTTTCTAGTGGTTAATTGGAGATAAGAGTCTCATGGACTTTCCTGCCTGAGCTGGCTTTGAACCTCGATCCTCAGATCTCAGCCTCCTGAGTAACTAGGATTACAGGTGTGAGCCACCTGGGCCCAGCAAATTTTTAAAATTCTCTTGTAAATGAACTCAGTAAATAGTTTATTTACTACTATATATGTATGTATATACATATACATACATATACATATACATATATATATACATACATATATACGATTCCAATAAATTCATAGTCAGTAAACACTAAGTAAATGTAAAAATGACTATGAAAAGTGATGTACATTTAGGCACATTTTACAGTATACTATACAAATATACAAATGTAATAGCCTTAAAGTACTAATAGCAGATAAAGGAGGAAGAGAACAAAAAAGTGAAGAGATTGAAGTTAGTTTTTATATGACTTGTCTTGAATCAATATTTAAATAGACTTTTCCAGCAACTTGGATTTTTTTCTTTAAATCTTGAGGAATAAATAGCATAATAGTATACTGCCTTCAGAACAAAAGCAACCATTTTCAAAAATAAATTCCAATTATTTTCTTGAAGGAGGTTTGCTAAATTGTTTGCTAGTGACTCACATTCCCACTCACCTTCTTCAGGATATACTTTCTATTTTGAAACATAGTGGAGCACACATAAGAATGAAAGGAATCTGGGTATTAACAAAATAAAAGCAAAAAGTCTTGGAATTGCTGTGGTAAAAATATTTCTTCCAGAACTAATGTTAAAATTTAGTTGCTATTGTAGGAATATTAAGAGATGATACCTTTAAGAAATTATTGGAGCATGATGGATAATGCCATTAAGCATTGAAAGAAATGTGCCCTGAAAAATGTATAAATTTAACCCTTACCTACTCCTTACCTCGTACATGATTACTTGCTCTTCCATCATGTAATGAAAGCTCAATAAGGCAGTCCCCAGATATTGGAATTCCCACCCTCCAGAGCTGTGAGTCAATTGTTTGCAAATTGCATAGTCCATGCCCTTGGTATAGGAGCTGAAATGGAGTTCCATGGCTATCTTAAGAATAGCTATCCTATCAATTCTCCCATGGTATAGCCCCTGTTTTCACTGTATTTGATGCTGGTATAATTTGGGGAGGGGAAGGGAAAAAACAAAATATTTAAATAGGGATACGGGTTGACCCATTGTAACAATGAGATGCACAGACACTATGTTGAAAAACGAACTTTACAACTTAGGTGGGGGAGGTATAGTTGTGGAGGTGGGAAGGAAGGGATGGTAGGAGAAAAACAAAGGAGGAAACAACAATGCTTGATAAGAAACGTACTCATTATCTGCCCATGTAATTGTAACTCCTCTGTACGGTACTTTCATAATAAAAAAAATAAAAAAAGAAATGTATTCATTACCCTGCTAATGTAACTGTAACCCCTCTGTACAGTGTTTTCACAATAAAAAAAAAACATCAAAAAAAGAATAGTTATCCTATAACTATAATTATAAGTCAAAATACAAATAGACCAATGGGGGGGGGAGGGAACAGTTCTACCATCCATTGATTTCTTCAGTTTTCTATTGTTCTTTACTCTCCCTTGTTTTTAATCCCATCATCCATTAGGCATTTGCACATTTGACAATGTCATTTCACAGAACTTTTTGATTGAATTAAGTCAGAGAGGTTTGTCTGATTGTTATGAACAAATACAGGGTATGTGGAAGTCATTTCAAAGCATTGGGATGGCAGTAAGAGTGTGTCACTATTTTCTGCCTAAATTAAGAAATTGATTATTGGAGAAGATAAAATTACATGAGATTCAAGAAGCCCCAAATCTATGAGAAGCTATTCTGTATTAGGACTGTATGTAATTCATTACACTTCAGACAGTAGGTACCATGATAACAAATATTTACAGTCAAATAACTCTTCCTGTTCTAGGTGAAGCTGTCTCAGGACTTGACTTTGGTTTTACAATACCAAGTTGAGATACCATTTTCCTCATGTAATTCTCAACAATATTTCGATATACAAGTATAATTGTGTTTTCTTCATGTTTTTCCAATAAGAAATTCATTTTTTTCCTGGCAAAGTCAAAGCTTAGCTTTTCTTAAATGACCTTAAAGTGAATTTTCCTACCTTTTATGTTCTTGACAAGGTGATTGCCTTAAGTTAACCTTCTCATTAGCATTTCAATAGCTAAAAATCTACTCTTATTTTCACATTACAGTTCGAATTTAAATAGGAATGTTGTAAAAGAGCAACATAAAAAATTACTTAAGGCAGAAAAGTGGCTTTTCTGGGCTTTGTTTTTTTGTGTTTTTCTTATGGCATAACTGTTCTATACTGTCATATTAAAAAATTACAGGCTTTCATTTTGAAGTTATTGAATTATCAAGATACAGTTATAAAAACCAGTTCTGTACCTTGAATAAGAATACCTCAATGTGCTTTCTATTTGTACATTTTAGCTTTGGAATAATTTTGATAGGTGGATAATAGATATAGGAATAATAAGATCTAAGTGAATTTTGGAAAATGGAAATATGTCATTATTACAAAATAGCACTTAATATGCATAAATTTGAGATGTACTACACAATTCCTCTATATGACACTGTTTGCCTTAAATAAATCACTATCTTTTCCTGTAAGTTCTCCCTTTGCCCATATACATATACCTTTTTTATCTCTAGCATATTCCAGTCCTCTAAATACCATATATTTATTAAACCAGTCCCTTAAAGCATTCTCCTCCCATAACCTTTGGATATTAAAGAAGTTAAAGATTTTTCTCTTACCCATTTGACCTCAGCCTTATTTACTTCCCATTGCTATGAGATAGAGATCCACCAAAGTAACAGCAGCCTGTATATGGCCAATGGGATTTTAATCTTTTTGTTGGTTGTGGGGCTTGAACTCAGGGCCTAGGCACTGTCCTTGAGCTCTTTTGCTCAAGCCTACTACTCTATCACTTTGAGCCACAGTTTCACTTCCAGTTTTCTGGTGGAGATAAGAGTCTCACAAACTTTCCTACCCAGGCTGATTTTGAACTGAGATCCTCAGATCTCAGCCTCCTGAGTAGCTAGGATTACAGACATGAGCTACTAGTGCCCAGTGTGTTTTGAATCTTAATACCAAAATATTTAAAGATGATGCAGAACATCAATACTTTAATAATTTATGTTTCCTTTATGTGTCAATACCTAAGTCAGTGTTTCTTTATATTTTGTCCTTCATCCTCTACGACATGTCTTGCCAACTAAGCACCTTCTTACAAATTACAGTACTGTTTCTTTTCTTCCTTTGATAGTTCTTCATTCTAAGATGAGAAAGTATTTAATGAGTATATGGTCCTATGCTAAGAACTCAAAAGATGAAAACAGTGCCTCTTTTTCTAATCAAATAGGAAATTATATTTATTTGATATTTATATATTATTAGAAAACCTTGGAAGAAAGAGTGATCAGCAGTCATCACACACACTACAATTTTTTTGTTTTACATTCTTCTCTACATGAAGTCTTTCCTCAGTTTTGATATTACTGCCTCAGTAATAGTATTTATATTAGTCCTCATCTTCTAGAAGATACTCAGAAGATGTTGATCAAATGAGAAATGAAAGGATGAAAGAATGTGACTTAGATCTTAACCTGAAGAAACTATTACAAAGAGTCTATTACAAAGTCTATTACAAAGAGCTACTTTCGTAAGTAAATAATCTCAGGAATAGCCAAGCCTACCTTTCTGGTCTCTCCTCTACAAACCCCAGACTCCATCCACATAGAATATGACCTGAATGTCTGTACCTCCCTCCCACAGCACTTTCTGCCTTAAATGCCTGTATCTCATTTTTGCCTATCATCTTTTAGTCACTTGTCTAGAATCAACTCTGATAATATCTTCTCAGTCTCCTCCACAAGCATAAAGAATTCTTCCTACCCTGCATGTTTATACTACTTTTATATCCCTCTCTTTTACATAGCACATTGAGACACAATTTTAGATCTTTCCAACCTTTATATAAACTCCAAAAAGATTAAGACTTTGATGTTTGTATTTCTGGGATTAACAATAGTGTCTGACACATAGTTCATACTCAGTCCATGAACAAAAACAATCAATTAGTGATTCAAGAAATAATTCAATAAATAATGATTCAAGTAAGGACATATATACCATAATAGATGTAAAAATGAAGGTAAGAATAGTAAATTGTGACCTTTGCTTTCAAATGCCAGTTTCAAGTTCTTTTTTTTCCTGTTGGTTAACGTTCTCCTCACCTCAGTCTCACTCCTTATTTTTGTCAGTTCTTATGGTTTTATCTGTTCTTGACTTTGTTATCAGCATTCATGTTATTATGGTAGACTACATGAAAATTCATCACAGATGTGTGTACAAAAACAAAACAAAATTATGTGAAATTAAAATTAGAATCACTGCAGATCTCTCCACACAAACAATGAATGCAAGAAAAGCCTGGGAAAGCACCATACGAGCCCTGAGAGCCAATAACTGCCAACCCAGACTGATATACCCGGCAAAGCTAGCATTCACATTCGATGGAGAACTGAAAACTTTTAACAGCAAAGAAAAACTAAATGAATACATAAACATTAAGCCAGCATTACAAAGAATTCTAAGAGGGGGGACACAACCTGAAGAAAGCAACCAGGAACTGGGACCTGCCCCAAACAGGCATTACTCAAAGTCTAACTGAGCAAGCACAGGAGGAAAGGAAAGAAGAAAAACTTAGGAAAACGGAATGGCAGGGACAACAATGCATCTCTCTATACTTTCCCTTAATATAAATGGGCTGAATTCGCCAATTAAAAGAAAACGAACTGAGCACTGGATCAGAAAACAAGACCCATCCATCTGTTGCCTTCAGGAGACCCACCTCTCAGCCAAACATACAAACAAACTCAGAGTGAAGGGGTGGAAAAGGATCTACCAATCAAATGCCCCCAGTAAGAAAGCAGGTGTAGCTATCCTGATATCTGACAAAATAAACTTTTCATTAAAATCAGTACAGAAAGACAAGGACGGACACTACATATTAATAAAGGGAACAATCCAAGAGGAGGATATAACCATCATCAACTTATATGCCCCAAATATCAGTGTACCCAGATATGTCAAACAAATGCTCTCAAACTTACAGAATAAAATAGATCCCAAAATGATAATACGAGGAGACTTTAACACGCCACTCTCACCAAAGGACAGGTCTACCAACCAGAGGATTGGCAAAGAAGCTACCGAATTAAGTGAGGCCATACTTCAAGCGGAATTAACTGACATCTACCCAGTATTTCACCCTAAAACAACACAGTACACATTCTTCTCAGCAGTTCATGGAACTTTCTCCAAAATAGACCATATCATAGTTCATGCAAGGAACTTAAGCAAATACAAAGGGATCGACATAATCCCCTGTATCTTATCTGACCACAGTGGAATCAAGCTAGCTCTCCATAACAAAGCATACCGCAGAAATTTCTCTAATACAAGGAAATTGAACAGCACACTCCTTAACAATACCTGGGTAACAGAAGAGATCAGAGAAGAAATAAAGCATTTCCAACAACTCAATGAAAATGAAAACACCTCACAAAGAAACTTGTGGGACACAGCAAAAGCAGTCCTGAGGGGCAAATTTATTGCCCTCAGTGCCCACATCAAGAGAATGGAGACAGACCAAGTAAATAATCTCATGTTGCAACTAAAACAGCTAGAAAAACAAGAAAAAATGGGACCTAAAGCTACTAGACGAAGCCAGATAACCAAATTAAGAGCAGAGATTAACCAATTAGAAAATCAGAAAACCATAACCAAAATAAACCAAACAAAACCTGGTTCTTTGAAAAAATAAACCAAATTGATGGCCAGTTGGCAAGATTAATTAAAAAAAGAAGAGAGGAAACCCATATTAATAGGATTAGGGATGCCACCGGAAACATCACAACACGTACCGAAGATATCCAAACAATTCTAACAGACTACTTTCAAAAGCTATACTCTCTAAAGGAAGAAAATCTGGCAGAAATGGATGCATTTTTAGAGAAATACAAGTTACCCAAACTGAGCAAAGAAGAAGTTAACCAATTAAATAAGCCAATATCCTATAATGAGATACAAGAAGCTATCAAAAGTCTTCCAACAAAAAAAAGCCCAGGACCAGATGGATTCACAGCAGAATTCTAAAAGACTTTTAAAGAAGAACTAATACCCATACTCCTCAAGCTCTTCAGAGAAACAGAGAAGGAGGGAGCTATCCCAAACTCATTCTATGAAGCCAATATCACACTCATCTCCAAACCAGGCAAAGACCCAACCAAAAAGGAGAATTACAGGCCAATTTCCTTGATGAACACAGATGCAAAGATCCTTAACAAGATTCTAGCTAACAGAATCCAGAAACACATAAAAAAAAAATAATACACTATGATCAGGTAGGCTTCATCCCAGAGACACAGGGATGGTTTAACATACGTAAGTCAATAAATGTAATCCAGCATATCAACAGAGCCAAGGTCAAGAATCACATGATTATCGCCACAGATGCAGAAAAGGCCTTTGATAAAATTCAACATTCATTCATGCTAAAAGCTCTGGAGAAAATAGGAATAGAAGGAACATTTCTAAAAACAATAAAAGCCATTTATGACAGACCAATAGCCAATATTATACTTAATGGGGAAAGGCTACAACCAATCCTCCTAAAAACAGGAACAAGGCAAGGATGCCCACTGTCTCCACTCCTCTAGAACCCTTAGCCAGGGCAATAAGGCAAGAAAGAGACATTAAAGGGATCCGCATAGGGAAAGAAGAAGTTAAACTATCCCTTTTTGCAGACGACATGATACTATACCTCCACGATCCCAAAAACTCCATCCCCAAACTTTTAGAAATCATAAGTCACTTCGGCAAAATAGCAGGATACAAAATAAACCCACAAAAATCAGTTGCCTTCCTATACACTGATAACGTACAGGAAGAGAGGGAAATAAAGGGAGCAACCCCATTCACAATAACCTCCCAAAAAATAAAATATTTAGGAATTAACCTAACCAAAGATGTGAAAGAACTATTTAATGAGAACTATAAAAAGTTAAAGAAAGAAATTGCAGAAGACACTAGGAAATGGAAAGACCTCCCATGCTCCTGGATAGGCCGACTTAATATAGTAAAGATGGTAATACTTCCAAAACTAATATACAAATTCAATGCAATTCCTATTAAAATCCCAATGACGTACATCACTGAAATACAGAAAACAGTCCAAAAATTTATATGGAACAACAAAAGACCTAGAATAGCCAAAACAATTCTAGAGCATAAAGACAATATGGGAGGGCTATCCATGCCTAACTTCAAACTCTACTACAGAGCTATAATAACAAAGACAGCATGGTACTGGCACAAAAACAGACCCGAAGACCAATGGAACAGAATAGAAGATCCAGATATAAATCCACAGGCCTACAGCCAGCTGATATTCAACAAAGGAGCCAAAGACATACAATGGAAGAAACACAGCCTCTTCAACCGCTGGTGCTGGGAAAACTGGGCAGCCACATGCAGAAAACTAAAAGTGGACCCCAGCCTATCACCATGCACCAACATCAACTCAAAATGGATTAAAGACCTTAACATTTAACCTGAATCTCTGAAACTACTGCAGGACAGAGTAGGAGAGACACTTGAACTAATAGGCACAGGAAGGAACTTCCTGAACAGAGTCCCAGGGTCACAACAAGTTGGAGAGAGACTCGACAAATGCGACTACCTTAAAATAAAAAGCTTCTGCACAGCTAAATCTATCGCAACTAAGCTAGAAAGACAACCAACTAATTGGGAAAAAATATTTACCAGCAATATATCAGACAAGGGGTTAACATCCTGTATATACAGGGAACTCAAGAAACTAATCCCTCCCAAACCTAACAAACCAATTACTAAATGGGCAAGGGAACTAAAGAGGGACTTCTCAGATGAAGAAATAAAAATGGCAAAGAAACACATGAGGAAATGTTCATCATTCCTGGTGGTGAAGGAAATGCAAATAAAGACAACCCTGAGATACCACCTTACCCCAGTCAGAATGTCCCACATCCACAAATCAGCCAAGGACAAATGCTGGAGGGGATGTGGAGAAAGAGGAACCCTATTACACTGCTGGTGGGAATGTACACTTATATAACCACTTTGGAAAGCAGTCTGGAGGGTCCTTAGAAAGCTAAAGATTGACCTCCCTTACGACCCAGTCATACCACTTCTAGGCATCTACCCTGAACAACAGGAACCAATATACAAGGACACGTGCACCTCCATGTTTATTGCAGCACTGTTCGCAATAGCTAGGATATGGAAACAACCTAGATGCCCCACCACAGATGAATGGATCCAAAAAATGTGGTATCTATACACAATGGAATATTATGCAGCCATTAGAAATGACAAAATAATGGCATTTGCAGGGAAATGGATGGAGCTAGAAGGAATCATGTTGAGTGAGGTAAGCCAAGAACGAAGAGACAAACGGTCCATGGTCTCCCTGATAAGTGGATGCTAAATCCAAAATGTTAGGTGATATGACAAAACTAACAGGACTTAAGAAACAAAGAACTCCTGCTCATCTGGTTGAACCACTACTAAATATCCCCATGCTGCTGATCACAAATATGGTATATAACATGTGAACACTGTTATATATTACAGACTGTGGTAGACAATTTGCTCCAGGGAAGTTAGAATGAACTTGTGACTTTGAAATTATGTAATCACTTAATCACAATCAAAAATAAAAGGAAAACAATGGAGGGGGTAACAATGTTCAAGAGGAAGTGTACTCATTACCTCACTCATGTAACTGTAACCCTGTGTAGAGTATCTTTACAATAAAAAAAAAAGACCCTATTGGACTGATGGGGGAATAAATAATATAATTGGGTACAAGGTCTGAAAACTGAAAACAAGGGGATCCAATAAAAATCTGATGTTAAAAAAAAAAATTAGGTGAAATTATATCACCTGAAACATACTGTTAACGTGCATAATTAGACAACAAATATTCTAGTTAATTTCATATTTTGATTAATACTTTTTCAGAGAATAATAATTTATGTATTTTCATGGAATTTAAAAACAGCACTACGCACACACACACATACACACATTTATATATATATATATATATATATATATATATATATATATATATATATATATTTCTACATATATATGTCCCAGGACAACTATAATAAGCATAGTGGAATCTTTGAACTGCTTTGTTCAACCATTCTGTAAAAATAATATATTATCTATAATAAGTAAAGAAGTTTGGTTTGAGTCTACACTAATTCCAAGATGCCCAGGGAAGATTTCTTCTTAAAAAGAAATTATCTGTCCAGGCACAGGTGGCTCATGCCTGTAATCCTAGCTACCCAGGAAGCTGAAATCTTAGGATCACAGTTCAAACCCAGCATGGGCAGGAAAGTCCATGAGATCCACCAGAAAACCAGAAGTGGTGCTGTGGCTCAAGTGGTAGAGTGGCGGCCTTGGGCTGAAGAGCTGAGGGACAGGCCCAGAGTTCAAGCCCCATGTCCAACCAAAAAAAAAAAAAAAGAAAAGGAAATTATCTGGTGTTTTGCATACTTATACTTTAGCTTTTATCATACAAGTCATGGGCGGAAAATAATCTCATTTGCTTTCCAGTTGTTTGGAGAGTTGATGAAAGGAGGCATTTTGCAAGTAGCTGAACTATACCAAACAGAAGCTCATCTTTACTAACGTTAGTATTAGCAGATTCCTTAATCTCTGCAATTGTCCACTTAAGAGTGAAAACACAGAAATATGTCTTGGAGACTTCAAAATATACTTGTACTTACCATCACAAAAATAGATTGTTTCTATTTCGTGTGTTTTAAAAATAAGAAAAACACATGGCAAATTCCATTATAACAGTTGACAAGCAGACATCTACAATGTGTGATTATTCGGAGATACTGTGTTGTTATTATCCATGCTGAAACAAGTGCATGTGTCACATCTTGAGCATACTGTTGTTATAAAGGAAAATTTATTTTACTAGTACTTCTTTGTTTATGGAGTTTTGCATATTTGATCAATACACACATACTTTAGAAATATGACAACAATAACCTTTGTTAAACCCATGCATGAGATTTATATGAAGCGTTTCCTCATTTTCTAATAATTAGATGAATCAAGGATAGAAGTATTTCAAATATAACAAATATCTATATAACTGTATGAAAACATTTTAAAGTCTTCACATACCCAGTTAATGTGAGTGTTATTTTCATTCTATATTTACCAAGAGTTCCACATCTATTTCCATAAGGCTCCTAGAAAGCCAGAATTCTCCTGAATTGAGTGGGGATGTTGTTTGTTGTTTTCCAAAAATAGACTTGCATGCTACTACATTTTGGACAGATGATCACAAAGACATCCTTATGAAAAGGCAACAGATATAAAGAAAAAAATGTTATATTTATTTCAAACTCACTGCAAAATTGTGCCAATCATTACATATCTATATTCTTTTGCTGACAGCTTGGTCTACAAACATTCTGGGCAACTCCAAATTGATGAATAATATTTGATTCAGTAAATGAACTCAAGGAGGAGTTTTAATATTAGTTATATCTTCTTATATCTGATCTGGTCACTTTTTCTTTTCTGAAGGCTGTAAATTGAAATTAATATGAAGTTATATGTAGGGGTTGTGTTTTGTTTTGTTTATAGCCTGTTGTAAAGCAATACCAATTATGTAAGGAAAGAGTAAGTTAAAATGCATGTGTTGCCAGGTGCTGGTGGCTCATTCTTGCAATCCTAGCTACTCAGGAGTTTGAGATCTGTGAATCACAGTTCAAAGCCAGCCCCGGCCAGGAAATTCCATGTGACTCTGATCGCTAATTAAACATCAAAAAGACAGAAGTGGAGCTATGGCTCATGATTTGTAGAGCACTAACCTTCAGCACAAAGTTCAGGAAGTGGCACTGTGGCTCAAGTTGTAGAGTGCTCGCCTTGAGCTGAAGAGCTGAAGGACAGCTCCCAGGCCCAGAGTTCAGGCCCCATGACCGACAAAACAAAACAAAACAAAAACCACACACAAAGTTCAGTGCCTAGGACCTGAGTTCAAGCCCCAAGAAAGGGATAAAAGAAAAAGAAAAGGGAAGGAAAAAAGAAAGGAAAGGAAAATTTAATTTCAGAGGAGAATTTGAAGCTATTTAATTTATGGATTTCCATATCTGTCTCCATGTTATGAGTCAACTAGTAGAAATTGTTGAAAACAACTTATGCTCTATTGTTTGAGTGTCCTTCAAGGTCCTTAAAATTGGAGAATTGGTCCCCAGGGCAGTGAAGATTTGGGGCCTAATGGGAGATCATTTGGTCATTAAGGAAACTGTTCTCAAAAAGCCTGAAGTATTGCTCATTTAAGTTTAAGTTCTGGAGAGTTATTATTAAAGAAGCAAGTCTAGCTTCTATTTCTCCCTCTCCTTCCCAGTAGACAGTCTGTTTTTTTTCTTTTTCATGAAGTCTCACTATTGATATCTGACTTGAAGGAATCCAGCCAAAGTAATGCCCTCAACATAACCTGTAGTATGCCAATTTGACTCTGAAATTGTAGAACTGTGAGCTATAAAAATCTCCTGTCTTTAGAAAATTAACCTGTTTCACCATAGCAACAAAAACTAATATAGACTGTAGTCTTGAGATTTTGATTTACCAGATATGAAAGTACTTGCTGATGCTTACAATATAATTCACCCATATACTATTTTACAACCATTGATCTAGTCCACCTCCTTGTCCTTTATATACCCCTTAAAATGCCATCACTCACTGACTCACGGCAGCCCATTCTATTTGTAGAAAATTTGAATTGAAAGTTCTTACATTTTACACCGCAATCCCAGAAAATTTCCCCCTACAGGAAATCATTAGCTTCTTACAATGAGGTTACACATGTACTTTATAATTCATTCTTTTGCTTAGCTGAAGATGTAAAGGAATGTGCTGATATGCACAGGAAGGAAAAATAGAACATAACTTGCATCTCTACTGATGTAGCAAATAGTTTTTTTGTTCTTTAATAACTATACTGTATTGGGCTGTTTGTACAGTAGTAGCTCTCAAAAACTTATTTCTTGATTGAGTAACATTAAGATTTGTGACTTACAAGGACAGCAACACTTCATTTTATAGTAGTGAGAAGTCTGAAGATTTGATCATTAAAGCCTATTAGCCTATTTAAAGTTATCAGTGTTACAAATGGACTTTAAGCCCAGCCTCAGGCTGCTCCTGAACAAAAAAACCCTTCTGAATTTCTGCACAAAAGAAAGATAGACAAGGCTAGGAAACCGGTGCCAAAATAATCATGGCATTGAATATAAGAATAGTCGACAATTGAAGTGGAATGATAAAGAATATTTACATTGAAACTGAGGAGTCAACTAAGTTGGCAAAGCTATAGAAAGGGACTAAGTGTTTAGTGACAAGCCTTTGCTTTCCACCTTGTCTTCCTTCCCCATAAGCATAAGCTTATCTCTTACTTAGCTCTGTTCACTATGTGGTCATGCCTTGTGATTCACTGGGATACCACCCAAGGGAGTCCTATTTCAGTGACCAGCTGGGCTTGGAGGAACAGGCTGTTTACTCTAGATCTCCATCCAACTGAGCCACCAGAGCAGGGTCAGACTTGTAAGAAATCCAGCTCAGCTGCGAGTCCCCAGAAAGACAACTGGAGTCATCAGTTTCAGAGAGCAACCAACCTGGGTGTGTGGGACATTTAAATCTCATGTTGCTAAGGAGAAGCTTCCATGACCCAGTCCCCTAACTGAGAACCACATTCTGATTAAGCCAGGGAGAGCTGTGGGCATAATAAAGGAGATTATCTGAGTTCAAGCTCAACAACAGTTTCTATTGTGAATGCAATTAGGCAGGCAGATGTTACTTCCTAAATAAGTGCTAGGCAGACATATAACAAAGACCAGCAGAGGAAGAGAGACAAATATAAGGAAAGAGAAAGAAAAATGGGGAAGTTAGGAAAAGGAAAATTGATGATACAGAGAAAGAAAAGGAATTTCATGTAGGGGAATGAGAGCATCCTCCTTCAGGAATTGTCACTGCTGCAGCTGCTATTTTAACTAGTTTTTTCCTTTCTGTAAGCAGATTTTTTTGGATAGCATTCAGGATATTTGAAATTAAATGATATTAACCAGCTTTTTAAAAAATTCAATGTGACTATTCTCTCTTTCTATCCCATTTTTCCTTTGCTTATTTATGAGCAGGTCCATTATCTGAGAGAAAGGGAACAGACAGAGTGTACTGACCTTGTCTTCTCCAAACCTTAATTGTTCTCATGGGGGTTTTATAGGACTAAAGTGAAGTTTAAAATTTATTCATTAACTTGGAGAACTAGGGAAAAAAGAATAACATTTAATTGTCTCTAAGATCACCAATAAGATTCCAGATATAATTTAGCTTATTTCAATGAAATATGCAAAAAAAAAAAAACCATCCCAGTACTAGCTAAAAGAACAAGAAAAGCTCAACTAAGCCCAAAGACCCTTGCCAGGAGATCTCAGGAGGCTTACATTCCTTCTTGTTATCTCTAAGGGCACTTGTCTATTTCTACCAGAGCACACATAAAAATCCATCATTATCTTGTTTATTTTTCCTGTTTTGTTTTTATTTAGTGACTACATCTCTTTTGGTAGAATGTCAAATCCGTGAGAACAGGGATTGTGTATTGTTTTTTCTTATGTCTCTGCGGCTTAGAAGACTACTCAGATATACTAGGCATTCAGAAAACATTGAATGAATGAGATGGTAAAATATACCTTTAGAAAAGATCTACCCCACTGCTGAAAATCCCTGTATTATCTGACCCCTGCCCAGCATTTCAACTTCATAGTCTACTCTTCTCCTGACCTTTGAGATCCTCTTACCATATTCTACCTACCACAAGGTGTCACACATGCTTTTTCATTTAGCTGGCTTCCTGGATTGTTCCCTGGCTTGGAAATTTCTTGCCTTCAGTTGACAGTTTTAAATTTAATTCCAGTTTTTATTTTAATTTTATTGTAAAGGTGATGTACAGAGAGGTTACAGTTATATAAGTCAGGTAAGGAGTACATTTCTTTTTTAACAGTGTTACTTTTTCCCTCATTTTCTCCTAATTTTTATTTTTGGAAATAAAGTCTGACTATGTAGTTTACACTGAACTCCAGCTCATGACTATTTTGCCTCCAACTCCTGTTGTCATTCTAATAGAACATTTAATTGAGTAGTCCCCTCCATCTAAATAATCTAAGTAGCTACCTCAACGACTCATTATCTCACTCACTATACACTGTTCCTTCCTTCAAGATACTATTTTAGCTATTTGTAATTATATATTCATTCACTTCTTTATTGCCTGCCCCTCGTTATGGTAGCCAGAATTATCACTCTGTTTATACTGTGTCCCTCAAGGCTAGCACAATGTTTCACATAGAGATGATATTTAAATACGTACTCAACAAATGAGTAACTAAATGTGAGCATGAATAAATGAATTTATCAGTATGTCTTTCCTCACCCCACAAGGTATGACATTTCATCTTGAGGCCTGGTGTGTGTATGCTATTACTGTTATGGTCATGCACTTTAAGATCACACCAGAGGAAACCCTGAATTACAAAAACATAGATAACTCAATTACATGACAGTGACAGAGATACAAAATGAAGTTTCCAAAATGAACTGATTTTGAAAAAAAAGAAATATAGAGAGATACCTGTTTTTATGTCTTTTTTACTTAACCCTTCAATCATTCTCTTTTCTCCTTCCTCTGCCTTCCCAGACTCAGCAAGTCTCATGTGTTCCAATTTTTCATGCATGTATAGGACATGATCACTTTGAAGTATGCTATGTGAAGGTTTAAGATGACACAGTGAAACCTCTATTAACAATTACCATTTACTTTAACAACAATGACTATTAAGAAGTTGAAACATGTCATGTCTGGGGTGTTGGTACCAGGGGGAGTGGGACAGATTAAGAGAGAGTGGGAAAGAGGGTGAATATAGGATATACCCTATGTATATCCATGAAAATGGAACAAGGAAAGTTGTTTTCATTTCTTATGCTCAAAATAGTTTGCATCTAAAGGTGGCTTTTCTTTATAAATACACTCCACTTGCAACAACAAAATATTCCTTGGTATTTTTATCACAAGCAGCAAATTCCCAAATGGGTGTCACAGAGTCCTTTGGGAACTTGGCCTAGGAAGGCATCTTAATCGGGTCACCTTGGATTAGTTGCTTTCCCAGCTCCATACTTTCATTTGCTGTGTTGGGAGAAAGGGCTTGTGCAGGCTTCTGGTCAAGTGTCCTGCTGCTTGAATTTTCATCCTTCCACCTGTTCTGGAACTCTGTGACACTCTAAGACTTTCAGCAGCTGTTGTCTCTGCATTGGAGTTAGGCATGTATCCAATTGGTGAGAGGGTTATATAGCTAGATTTGAAGAGGGATTTTTTTCCCCCAAGGCAGCCACCTCAACTGTTTTATTTACTTTAGGATATGTGACTTTGACTCTCTGTCCTACCCAGTTAAATGTCATAGATCTAAAGTTTCTGGAGTCATGTTTATAAATGCAACAGATGTGAGCACTACATACAAGCCTTGGTGATCTTCAGCTCCTGGCAACAGTCCTGGTATAACAAATATTATTTAATTAAGTCAGATCAAATCTGGAAGCTAACTAGTATCATTAAAGTTAGTAGAATACAAAATGTCTATCTTCCTGTAAAGGAAGTGTCTTCATTTCTTTGAAATTTTGAGAACTCCATTTGTATGGGCACATGTGTAGATGAGATTTAGATTATGATAGAAGGCTAAATACTAACTACTTGATTCTGTCCATAACAGGAAGGGACATTTAGCAAATCCAATTTACATGGAGACCATTTAAAATAACACATGGACAAAGTAATTTTAAATACATGTTGGAGATTTGGAACTTTACAAAAAGGGTTCTGTTTTAAAATATAGGGAGCATACATTTTTTTGTACCAGTCCCAGGCCTTGAACTTAGGGCCTAGGGGCGCTCCTTGAGCATTTTAGTTCAAGGCAAGCTCTATATCATTTGAGACACATTACCACTTTCAGCTTCTTTTGGAGGTTAATTGGAGATAAAAATCTTATGGACTTACTTGGCTGGACTGGCTTTAAGAAGGATCCTCAGTTTTCAGCCTCTAGGGTAACTAAGATTACAGGTATGAGCCACTGGTGCATGCTTTACAAGGCATGCTTTCAATATGTGCAAACTGAAAATTATATATTAAAAAATGAAAAAGTAAGAATGATCATTAAAATATCAAAATAGTTTTGAATATTAAATATATATAATATTTTGATGACAAAGCAGAATTGAATCATCTAGTAATACCTAGGTTTCTCTATTTTCAGAAACTAGTAAAAAAATGAAGGAAACAACAGTATCTACTATAGTAAAAACTGCTATATATATTAAACTATCAAATACTCAGAAGTTCTTGAAATTATTTACATGTAGACAATACTGATCTGAAAGTTGTATGAGTTGTAAAATCTATCAGTTCCATATTCCAGTGACACAAATAAATATGGTAACTTTCTTGTTTTCCAATGAGACTGAATTTCCCCAAGTTTCAAATATATTTTAATAAAGAGTTTAAAGTTTTCCTAACTCATACCATTTGCCTTGGCAATCTCAGAATCCTTTGGTTTTCCTTAAAAGATACAGCTCTGTCTGACTCTCTTAGATAGGTTTCTATAGGTCATAAGACTTTACCACCACCATCTATCTCCTGATCTTTCAATTCACTTCTGCAAATTAAAGGATTTTCCCTTTTTCATTTAGCAAAAGAAAGCAAACAAAAATTCTACCTATACAATGAAGAGACAATCAAAGCAGAGAAATTTAAAATAGGTTTAAGATTCAGTTAATACTAAATCTGTGTTAAATTTCTAGTCTTCCAATTTGAGAACTTCTACTATTTATGTGTATGTAGGGTGGCAGTACCTGCACTGGGGTTTGAAATCCAGGCCTGTGCTCCAGCTTGGCTTTTTCCTCTTAAGACTGGCACTCTTCCATTTGAGCCACATCTCCACTTTTGGCTTTTTGTTAGTTAATTGGAAATAAGAGTCTCCAGGATTGATCTGCCTTAGGCTGCTTCAAACATCAGTTCTCAAATCTCAGCTTTCTGAGTAGCTAGGAGAACATGTGTGAGGCTTAAATACATCACTCATATAAATAACTTCATTTTGTTCCCTTCTTATTTATTTCTTGACTCTCATCAGGGGACATTATGCAAAATATATTCAAAAAGGTTACTTGCCCTAAGAATTCAAATCTAGTTGAGAAACTTAGAAGTTAGGAAGATTGAGCTTATTTTTCCACTTAAACTTGAAAGACATTTGAATTCCCTTTCCTGGAAGCAGTCTGCTGGATGAGATGGACAGTGGAGTTTGTTTTACCCCCAAAATGGAAACTCAAAAATGCCCAGAAATATCTTGACATGAAATAAAAATTATGCCAGGATTCATTAAAGAAAGTTTTAAAGTATAAAAATAGATTAGAGAGAAAAAAATATACCAGAGTCCTATACTCTTACGTTTCCCCGCTAAAGAATGGTTTATTGTGTCCTTTGGTGTAATATCATCCAATTTCTAAAAAGAATGTGATCATATAAATTAGTATCTCTCTTGCTGTTCTTGTTAATATACTTATAATGTACTATGTGGGGTTTTTGCTTTGTTTCTTTGTATATTCTTCCCCCATGGTATAACCCCTGTTTTCAATGTATTTGATTCTGGTGTCCTGCATCTTGTATATAAATTTTTTTCTAATTTGGGGAGGGGAAGGGAAATAACAAAATGCTGAAATAAGGATACAGGATGACCCATTGTAACAATGCGATGTACAAGACACTATGTTGAAAATGAACTTTACCACTTTGTCTGGGGTGTGGGGGAGTCAGGGAGGTGGGGAAGAAAGGGATTGTAGGGAAAAAAACAAAGGAGAGGGTAACAATGCTTGATAGGAAATGGACTCATTACCTTGCTCATGTAACTGTAACCCCTCTGTACAGTATCTTTATAATAAAATATATGTTAAAAAGCTAAAAAATAAATAAGTATATTAATGTCAATTGTGAAAATGAGCTTCAAGGAGTTATAAGTAAACTTCAACATGAGGAAATGTTTAAGGGATACAAATGGAACTTTTATTCGCTCCAGAAAACCATGATAATGTTCAGTCTTGCAGATTAAAGATACCATAGCTATCCATCATTGTCAAGACATTTGATTCATAATCTGTAGCTATCAAATTTTGTGAGAGACACAGTGGTTTATATAAAATTGTATATGTTTCAGAATCATGTGTGATAAAATGCAGACTATTTAATCCTTATTAAAGAGATCCACATTGAGTTTGGTGTAAACCTACTTATCTGGATTATTTTGTATATAGTCTGGTCCTGGAGCTTGAACTCAGGGTCTGGGCACTGTCCCTGAGCCTCTTTGTGTTGAACACTAGTGCTCCACCACTTGAGCCACAGCACCACTTCTGGCTTTTTCTGAATAGCTTTTTGGAGATGAGTCTTACTGGCTTTTCTACTGGGGTTGGCTTCAAACTGTGATCCTCAGATCCCAGCCTCCTAAGTAGCTAGCACTACAAGTCTGAGTCACCAGAGCCTGGTCAATTATCTGGATATGCACTATGCCTCCATCAGAAAGAATGACACTGCCCCATTTGTTAGGAAATGGAAAGACTTGCATAAAATTATATTAAGTGAAGTAAGCCAGACTCAAAGAAATATAGGTCCTATGGTTTCTCTTATGTACAATAACTAGTATATATCTAGAACAAACAGAAGAGGTCAAAAGCTATGTGCCTATGACCATATAACTTGATCCTAAGCGAAATGAACCCCAAGATAGGAACACAAGAGGTTTTTTTTATCTTTGTTGCTGCTCTTTCTAATGTATTTCTAATGTACAATGTTTTATTTTTGTTTCTTTGTATGTCCTTCCCCCATGGTACAACTCCTGTTGTCACTGTATTTGATTCTCGTGTCCTGCATCTTGTATATACATTTTTCTAAATTGGTGAGGGGAAGATAAATAACAAAATGCTGAAATAAGGATACAGGATGACCCATTGTAACAGTGAGATGTACAAGACACTATGTTGAAAACGAACTTTACAACTTTGCGAAGGCGGGGGGGGGGGGGGCGCGGTGTGAAGAGTTGGGGAGGTGGGGAGAAGAGATGGTAGGGGAAAAATAAAGGAGGGTATAACAATGCTCAATAGAAAATGTACTCATTACCTTGCTCATGTAACTGTAAGCCCTCTGTATAGTATCTTTAAAATAAAAATATATATTGAGAACAAAAATAAATAAATAAATTATACTCAGTAAAAAAAGTAAAAGGATAAGTTAATTCTAAACTATTTAACCCTCGGAAAATAATGGTTTAGTAAGCAAGGGGTCAGCAACATTTTGAGAAGCAAGTTAGATAGTACTAGTTTGTTCTTTGTAAGCCAAGTGGTCAGTCACAGGTATCCAACTCTACCATTGTGACAAAAAATAATAAGCTACAAGTAAACAAATAGGATTCACTCTTTTCCAACAAAATATTATTGACAAAAGAAGCCACAAGCTGGATTTTCTATGGGTCTACATAATGAACATAGTTTTCGGATCCCCAATCAAAATGATTAACTCTTCTATGATCATAAAGCCTTCACTCTAAGGATTTTTTGTATCTATTAATAAACTCTTGTTTTGAAGTCCAATCCAATTTACTATTCTTAATCTCATATAAAAGAGAGAACAAAATTCCTCAAGGTCTATACACAAAATGAAGAGGAATTCTCATCTTATACTCTTTCCAGAAAATTTTCTTAAAACATCCAAGTTCAACCTCTAGTGAGCTAACATTTTCTCTTGCTTATGTTTTCTAAGTGCTTCCTGCTGATGTTTCTGAACTTCTGCATTACCAGAGTATGGGGCAGCAAAATTCAGAAAGGTCATTTTACTAAAGCGTGCTATGGACTATACCTAATACTTATGCTTCTATTACCTATACTCATGGCAAATATTGCCAATTATTGGTGTATATTATTTGAGTATATTATTTGACCATAAAAATCATTTTCAATATTTCAAAGTACTCATTACAACTAATGAAGATGGCATACAAAATGAAATTTATGTCATTACTTAATAAATTAATCCCTCTCTAAGGTGTGTGTGTGTGTTCGTGTGTGTGTGTGTGTGTGTGTGTGTGTGTGTTTTGGGAGTACTGGGACTTAACCTCAGGGCCTGGGCACTCATTTTCCCATAGCTTTTTTTGCTCCAAGCTGGCATTAAAAATTGAGCCACAGCTCTATTTCTGGCTTTTTCATAATTAATTGGAGATAAGAGTCTTAGAAACTTGACTGCCTGGGCTTGCTTAGAACCATGATGCTCATATCTTAGCATCCAGAGAAGCAAGAATTACATGGAGGAACCACCACTGCCTACCTTCTAAGGATGTTTTTTACACGAAATTATTCAATTGCGGGCATAGTATTATTTATACTATATCTTATTCCATGTAATAAGAATCATGCTTAATTGAGTTTCATCTATCTCTCTATATAAACTGTATACATAGTATATCTGTATATATGTGTATGTGTATATATGTACATATACATATATAGCTTATACATATATGTATAGATCATGTATATAATCACGTAATTTTTATAAAGTATACATTGTACATATATACATACATATATACACATATAATTTTCCTGATAAGACATTTATTTCCATATCATCATTTTTTCTAATGAAAAAATTTTTCATTATAACTATTATACTATTTATAGGCTAACACTTCTGCTAATAAGTTACCTAAGTAAGGGAAATTTGAAACTCTTAAAAACCGATATTAATAGAAATCTGTAGTTTGAAGAGTCCTATGTTGTTTTTTCATTGCATATTTATCCTTGAAAGTGTAGAATATTCAATTTTTTTACTTAGGCTAATACTTGCTGATAAAGACTTGTTTGTCTACATAATCAAAATGTTCGCTTACTAAGTACAATGTATTTTACATTAAATGGACTCAATTGTAGAGAGTAATACTGACTCTGCAAATTCATGGTCATATGCTAGCTATTTTACTAAAACTTATTTAGTAAAACTTGAAGAACAATTACCATTCAACAAAGCAAAGCAATTTTCAAAGCATTTGCAATACAATCCTGGTACATACAGCTTGTGTATAATCTGAGTATATCTAAATATTTACTGAGCTGGTAGCAAATGCTTTACTATTTCCAGGATTAGTTTTGAAGAGGATTCTGACCTGAAGCTCACATTGAATACTATTAAAAGCAAAATGCAATGGACTATGCAGTCCTGCCTGGTGGCTAGCCCAGCAGACAAGTTTCTAGGATAGCATAGGCAGTTTGAGACATTTCCAGTGGCATGTAATCTGAGAGGCCATCATCAGATACCATTTTTCACCTAGCAAACATGACAGAAGCATATGAAGGGTGATAACTAAGTGTATCTACTATTAGTTTTATCACACCAGAACCTCCCCCACATTCTCTAGGCATTTCTTACAAGCCTATTGGTAACCCTGGCAGACATGATCTGAACTGATACTTCAAAATCTTAGTAAGAGAATTTGATTAGATTCATCTTTAACCAACCTACTTGCCTTGAAGTATGGAAAATTTCTTCTATCTACTCAACTAATTTGTTAACAGCTTTGGGCAAAAGCAGGGCATTTGTACATGGCCCCACTTCTTCTAGATTTATGCTATCTGTCTGCTGTAGGTGTTCTCTAGACTTCTCTAGGCATTCACCAACATTATACATGAAATAAATAGTGAATTTAGGATAAAATTATGGAACTGGTACACAGACTTCAGGAAAAAACAATGCAAAAGACATAAGTAAAAGAGCATTGAAAAAAATTAAGAAATCTGTGCTAAGAGGATTGAACATTCTGCAGGAAATCTGATGCAAATTATTGTTATATTTTATTGTAAAAATATTGTACAGAGGGGTTACAGTTACATGAGTAAGGCAATGAGTACGTTTCCTATCGAACCTTGTTACCTCCTCCTTTGTTTTTCCCCTACCATCCCTTCCATCCCCACCTCCCCAACTCCTCCCCCCACCCCCGAAGTTGTAAAGTTTGCTTTCAACATAGTGTCTTCTACATCTCATTGTTACAATGGGTCAACCTGTATCCTTATTTCAGCATTTTGTTATTTACCTTCCCCTCCTCAAATTAGAAAAATGTATATACAAGATGCAGGTCACCGGAATCAAATACAGTGAAAACAGAGGTTATACAGTGGGGGAAGAATATACAAAAAAAATCACGTAGTACAGAATAAATATGTTAAAAAACAATAGCAAGAAAGAAAAAACTACTTGTGTCCCTATCTTGGGGTTCATTTTGCTTAACATCATCTTATATGGTCATAGGTACATAGCTTTTGACCTTTTCTGCTTGTCCTAGACATATATACTAGCTATTGCAAATAAAGGAAACCATGAGACCTATGTTTCTTTGGGCCTGGCTTACTTCACTTAATATAAATCTTTCCAAGTCTTTCCATTTCCTAACAAATGGGGCAATGTCATTCTTTCTGCTGGAGGAATATTTAGAACATTCACTGGATAATTGGCCAGGCTATACATGCCATATCAACAATCTCAATTTACCAAACTACGAACCTTCATGCTGTAAGATTTAATGGGCAAATCTATCTCCCAGCAAATGTGGGTACTAGATTCAATTTCCCCAATATACAATCTAGTACTCAGTATCCTCCAATGTATTCAACAACTATTCATGCAAATAACACCATCTGAAAAGTATTTTTAGAATTATTCACTGTAAGGTGCTAAATGATGGGTCAAAGTGATCAGTATGTTGCCTGTCCTAAGAAGCTGTGCGTATAATAAATTACCTTTTCAAGCAATTGAATGTAAGTGATACTGATGTTATGGTCTTTTGTACACTGAAATCACAGTACTTACAGATCATTACTCACTAATGAAATCTTCCTTGTGACTGATCATGGAAATACAGGTAGGGAAGCTGGAAGAAGTTAGTCTCCTAGTGTTGAATCTAGCACCATAATTAAGCTATTTTTACCTTTTGCTTTTATTTGATTTCAGCAGTTTTCAGTTTTTTGGAAATGAAATTTTGATGAGAATTGCATATAATTTTCAAAAACTTATCCTAAGATTTATGAGAAAAGCAATAAATAAAGATTTGAGCAATGACTTAAAGGTAGATGAACTTAATATCAGTGACTTCAAGTTCTATATAATGGGTATATGTTAAGAATGAAGGGGAGACTTTGATTAGGAGCAGAGAAAGATAGTTGGCATAAGCTATAGGATGCTGAAGTAGTCAGATCTAGGTAGCAAAATCTGAAGTATTAAATCAGGAAGAATTTTGTATAAACAGGAAATGACCAAAGAATAACTTCATAACTCTGTTTAGCTGTGACTTCAGGAGTAGAGATAGGGAAAGAGTATCCATGAGCCTCATAAAGCAGTGGTGTGTGGAGAAAAGAATTTAGTATACCTTTCTGTGACAATAATTTGGACTAAGCTGATATTACGACAGCATTTGCTTCTATTCAAAGGGTCAGTTCCTAGTAAACCCCAATTAAGTCAGATTTACTAACTTTTTCAATTGAGTTTTTTATTCTATCAGAGTAGCAAAATTATAGGGAACTGCTGGGGCAACATTTCTCTTCTGGCAGTTCAAGGAGAGGACAAATAACTGAACACAAATAAATTATGCATTTCTCATGTTCATGTAGAAGATCTTCTCTCCTGCATTTCTTTATCCTGTCAGTTGAATACTATGTCTTTTGACTAGGATCTTGGCGTAGGTATTGACCCAGCTTTTGTGTATTTATGATCTCACCTCTTTTTGCTGTATCTGCTTTACTTCAAATCCTAATTAGTTCCTGTGTTTCTGACAATAAAATCCAAGCCAGAATTCCTAATTGCCCTTTCATGAATGTTTGATTGGACATTGATATTTACTTGAACTCTACTGCAACTAGTAGAACTCGTCTAATAGTTCTACCAGAGTGATTCATTCAAAAGTGCCCATGGTCCTTCCTTTCGCAATTTAACTTTTGATAAGCAAAACAGAGTAAAGGATGTATAGGTGCCAAGGACCAGCTGTTTGAAGCTTTCACTGAGGGAAGAAAGAAGGAGATTGAGGAAAATATACAAACACCTGTGTGGTATGTAGGTCTGGAAAGGATCCAGGTCAATGAGAACAGAAAATCTCAAAGAGAATGTGATAAGAAGTTGAAATCCATGATTATCTTGTGTAAGAAAGAAAACATATGGTGACCTTAGTAAACTACTAAATTAAACCTGACTTGAAATGTGGTTTGGGATTTTAAGAACAAGAGTCCTCAGGTATATTTCCCTGTTGACAACTATCTGTGTCTGCAGAAACAAGGTGAGGCCTGCCTGGACGTATGTCATTCACAGCTAATTTGAAATATACATTTTTTTCTGGTGGAAAAAGTCATGGAGGTTTACCTTTCAAAATAAACTCATAACCCAACTCAAGAGAACATCCCCCAAAATGACAGCATGTAAAGGGTTGTCCCCTTGGAAAAGGAGTCCAATTTTGAATTATCTATACTATAGACCTTAAAAATCTATATATTTCATCCAATGAAAATTGGTGATGCTTGACTTAGTGATAGATGATCTGCGCAACAGTGCTTTGTTTCTTCTCTGGCTACTTTAATTGTATATTTAGTGAATTACTTGTGATTGATGATGTCATTTTAAGCACTTGCTATAATTTTTCTGGTGAACAGCTGGCATATTTTAAGCATATTAATAGTCTTAGGTTTAAGTGTAATACAATATATTTTTATAATCCTTCAAAAGTGAAACCACAATTTATACAAATAGATTCATTCTGTCTTTATTTAGCCCAAGCAACTTTGACAAAAATGTCATTTAATGTAATGTTGCTTATCCTTCAGTGATGGAAAACTTAAAGGCTATATTGCTTTGCTATGAAATAACTTTGGAGTTTTCAAAAGCTGGTAAAATCTATATATGACACTAACAGTAATGTAAATAGTTTGCACAGTTAACATCAAATGTGCTCTTTAATTTTAGCATAAACTGCACTAAAGAAACAATTTTGACAAGAAATATCAAGTTCCCCCAAGCCCTGAGTTCAAGCCCCAGGAATGGACAAAAATGTCAGTTAATGAAAAGTATTTATTGAATATTTCACCACCATTTTCAACATATATTAATATAATTGTGCATACTGCAAAGTATTAGCGATTACACCATCCTTCTGGTCTATTTTACCTTATGCAATATTATTAAAGATGTGAGGACCATCAGTTTTGGAGTCAATGCTGTAAAATTTAGGAGGAATTAAGTCAAATAAACTATTTTTTATTTAAACTACTAATCACTGGTGAATAATAGATTATGCTAATATTTGGCAAATATCACTGAGGGCAAATATACAAAGGTTTGTCCATGTAGCTTACTCATTATAACTGCCATATCACAACATTTTTTGGTATTATTGCTATCTGAATGTCAATGGGCAATTGTAAATGGAGAAGAAAGATAACTTGAAAAGTGAATGCATTGGAGGGGTCTCTCAGTAGTACTGGATAATGAAGTATTAACTACTTAAGCCTCTCGGCACTGAGAGGATCCAATATATTTCTAGTATTAAATGAACTAAGATGTCTCCTGAAACATGCCAGTTCATACATATAATATTTACAAGACACATACTGATTGAAACTGTCCTGGATAATGACTGTTGTGAGAATTAGATCTTATTTGTATGAACTTTTTAAGCATCCCTTATATCAAATGCTTAGGAATAAGAGTGTTTCAGATTCCAAAATTTTCTACATTTTAAAGTACTCGTGTATATGTTATCAGTTTAGCATCCTTTTCTAAAAATTTAAATTCTATACTGAAATCACCAGGACAACCATGTTCATTGCAGCAATTATAAAATGCTTCCATATTGATACATTTTCAGTATAACACTCAAAAACTATAGGTTTTGTAAATTTGATTGGGATAATCAAAGTTTCCTGTAGAAGTTGTGAATTTATCCTACTCCTTCCTATGTGTTTCTATGAATCCTTTGAATAGCATCACATCAAGTACAGGACACCCAAGAGTGCCATACAAGGTTACATTGCAAGTGACGGCTTTAGCAAGACATTTCTCTGATGGATATGGTAAACTATCATGAAATTCAGGAAATATAATTGATCTTGTTAAATAGATAAAGGTGCTTAAATTAAGACAACTCAATACAAGGCCTCTATACTTTTGTTACACTATTAAGTTAGTATTGGCAGTGTTGCCGTCAATTTCCTTTTACTGATATGGATTAAACAATTCCATTGTTTCTTTGTATTTTCAATCCTTTCATTGTATAAAATCATGCCTAGAGTGCTCCTACATTTTTTCCTATGCCTAACAACTTTTTCATGAAGCTTTTCATTTACTCATATGTTTGAATTCATAGTCAGACCTTGATTAATCCATTCCAATTCAGAGTTTAAGTATAGTTTTATAGGTTTGTTATTATGAATCAGTTCTTTATATACCTCAGATACATGAATGTGAAATCTTTTGGTCCTAGGTCTAGACAAATTCATGAAACATAAATTCTTCTTACTCCCTTCAATAATACCTTTAATTGCTACCTGCAAATGTTTGTTCTCTATTATCCCCAAACTTGGTAGTTTATTTTAAAAAGCTGTTCCTGCCCTGTATGGTGTCTCAAATGAACAAGGGTTGTGGGGAGGGAGCAAGATGCAGGCTTTAGAAACTTTATCTGTTATACTCTGAATAAGAAGTATCTGGATAAAAAAGAGAGACAAGGATGAGACAAGAGAGTAACATGACATCCACCTGAAAAGTGTTGAAACAGAAACAGAACAAGGTGAATTAGGGCCCCTAGGAGGGAGGAGATGATAAAGCCTTCATAAGAAAGTAATGGTGGTGGCCTCCACAACATAGGGGCAGAACCAGCTCTGGGAAAAATCCACAATGTCTATAAGCCTTAAACCCTAGTATTTGGACATGACAGGACAGTGACTCCTTCCATATGGCAAACATTTAGGATCAGACAAGGTGTACATTTACTTCTCATATCTCAGAGAGTTGAAGCAAGGTGCCAACAAGACAGAAGCATTTGGGAGATCACATTATATTAGCATTGTACAAAAGTCCCACAACAGGCGTTGGGACTGAATCACAACCAGGGACTTGGAAAGCAGGGAATAATGGATGATCAAGAGTTCTGGGATATTCAGGAAGTCCTGGAGGTAAACAGAGACAGACATAGAGAGGGAGAATCTTGTGCAAACTCAGCAATTGATGGTCCTGCCCTGAGAGCAATCCCATGGAGAACCTCCATTAATAAAAATAGTCCCCAAATGATACTAATCTGTCACCTCCTATATAATTATAATTTTCTGCCCCAGTATATAAATACGTATTAAACTCTCCTTACATTTCTATCATGAGCACCCCATCATTTTAGTATTTTTCCACCTGATATCTCTAATAATATGCTCCAGAAACTCTGCAATGCCATTGCTTTGTCATACACAAATATGTGGGTTACCTTCTTTCTACATTAAGTGAAGACAAAGTATTCTGTACAGGGGGAAAATTAGAGCCAATGAACACTTTATAGATAATATCTTCATTAGATTGACAATAAACCTTTATTTATGGCTGCCAATTGACAAGCAGTTGAATCCATTCAACCATATAGACCTCCTCTGAAGGTGAACTTTATTTCTCCAGTCATCCTCATGGAGCACATTATAAGGAGTCCTAGTGAAGGACTCTCTGCAGAAGGAGAAACACCATTTGTATTAAAGTATTCAGTGTGTGATTCTGGGGATTTTCACAGACTGATCGTTTATGAGAAAAATCAACCTTATATACATGGAATGGTAAGTTTTTCCTCTGTTTAAATATAAACAAAGCACTTTCACATATATTACTGGGTATCATTTCTATAACAGCCTTGAGAGAATGGATTGGCATTGTAATTTATATTTTACAAATCACAAAATTCAATGAATTTTGTCAAGGATATAAAGGTGTTAATGATAAAGGCCACAACTCAATCCTAGATCTTTATTTTTTATTTTACCTAGTTTTTTTTTACTACTCCATAGAATTTCAGTTGTCAGTGTTGGTGTTAGTATTTTTGCTACTGAGATGGATTAATCGATGTCATTGCTCCTTTCTATATTTGTATCTAGAATGCTCCCTTCCTTTTTCAACCTTCTAGGCCTGACTTTTCAATGAAGCATTTGATTTATTTAGAATTTGGTCTCTTCCTAGAACTTCTAGATTATACTTGAAGATCTTACACTTAAATCTTTTTTTTTTGCGGGGGGGGGGTCCGGTCGTGGAGCCTGAACTCTGGGCCTGGGCGCTGTCCCTCAGCTCTTTTAGCTCAAGGCTAGCGCTCTACCACTTGAGCCACAGCGCCACTTCCGGCTTTTTTCTTTTTGCTTATGTGGTGCTGGGGAATCGAACCCAGGGCCTCATTCATGCAAGGCAAGCACTCTACCACTGAGCCACCTCCCCAGCCCTTACACTTAAATCTTATCCTAAAATTTTGTCCAAAGTGGGCTGCATAAGTGAATGAAAACTAGCTCTGTGAAAAATCCATAGCTGCTCCCTTTATGTAAATGCCCTCCATATCTTCGACCTTTCTCCTAACTGCTATGAGCTTATCTGTTAACTTGTGTTCACACATCACTTTACTAAGAAAGTGTCTGACTTTCTTTTTGTATTATTTTTCTTGCCTGTCAGATATGGATAATAGTTATTATTTTACAAAGCTGTGAACGTTGAATGGGAATAAATGCAAAAGTTCGTGACATTGTTCCTGACACATGAGACACTCAATAAATGGTAGGTTTTAGTGTATGGACAGTTATTAAAGTGGTAAATAGAAGTGAAGGAGAGTGATTTAAAATCCGTTTCAGTATTCTCAGTGGTTCCCTTTGGCTTTAGGCATGCTTGTGTTTCCACTGTTCCCTCCATTAACATCTGTGCCTTGATTATTTAAATATTCTTGTTTCCAATATTAGTCTATCCATAATAGTATCTGTGAAAAGATGAGATAGGTGTGCATGAAATATCTATAAAGAGAGTTAAGATCATTTCTGCACACATATTGTTTGCAGGTATGTGTGTCATAAAGTCTAGATTAATGCTGCCTTTGTATGTATGCTGAATAAGAGATACAAAGCTATTTGAATTAACTATTAACCATATTCAATAGCTATATGAAGAGGGTATCTCACCAGTAATAATCATGAAACTACAGACATCTCCCCACTGCCCTTTAATGAGTCCTCCAATATATAATTACTAGTGCAAATATAGTTATTTGTTCTAAAAAAGTCTTTTAGAAGCTTCCTAAAGTTACATCTTCAATTGTACCTTTGTCATGGAAGATATTTTAAAAGTACTTTCTCCCTGCAAAAAATGTTTAATGTTCAATCCTTCCGGTTAGGCTAAATAACACCATTGGAAGAGTTGTATGTCACCTGGTAATGATCTAAACTAAATGTGTACATTAAAAGTAAAGAGCGTATAAAAAACACAGTTGATATGCAAAAGATGAAAACCCTGTAATTTTTTCTAATTTTAGAAGAAAATTGGAGTTTCTTCTATTTTTGTAGCTATTTTTCCCTAACTTCCTTTTTCTAGTGAATAGGTACAAAACACCATTCACTTATCACAAACAAAAGATTTTGGATTCAAGAATGATTCTGAAGTGTTGATCATGACTATCTTTCATCCCAAACTAGGGAATAAAGTTACACAAATAATTAAGCATTGAAGAACAATAGTTTTGTAAACCACAGTGAAATTCCTATGCAAAGGACTTTCCAAGACATTTCACATGACTTATCTTTTGACCCCTTTATATCAGGAATATTGGGAACCTTGTGTGGAAGACTTACCTTTCTTGGTGTTTCTGAAGTGTCTTTCCTACTTTACTAGATTCTGTCTTTATTGCCGGTAAAAGAATACAACCTATGATTCTTTTAGCATTTGCATTCAATAGATATTATCAGGGATGCTATCTTAAAAATCTTAGTGCTATAAATAATAATATTCAGCTGTCAAAGAACCAAATGCTTAATTGAAGATTTTTTCCATATTCAAATTTTCACGTCATGTATAGCATTTATGGCCAGTTGTCCATCTCATTAAAGAATGAAAAATGAGAATTCTAGCAGTTTTAGTGTTGAGTTTTAAATTTTAATACCTAACAACAGATACTTACAAAGTATTTTTGCAATCATGCAAAAAAGATCAAGTGGCTTCATAAGGACAGCAAAATGGTAAATGTAGCGTATTTACTGAAAAGCTTCAAGTTGAACATTGTAAAATACCTATATTTTGTATATGTGAGTGTGTCCCAGTCTTGGAGCTTGAACTCAGGGCCTAGGTACTGTCCCTGAGACTAGTATTCTACTATTGAGGTATAGCTCCACTTTTGGCTTTTTGGTTGTTAATTGGAGATAAAAGCCTCATGAATTTTCTTGCCTGAGCAGGCTTCAAACCACAACCCTCAGATCTCTCCTTCCTGAGTAGCCACTGGCACCTGGCTGTGGAATATTTTTTAATGGTTATCTAGCTTTGAGGAGGAACACTGAGCTACTCCACATAACTGTCACCATTAGGAAATTACCTAAGTGTATCTGTAGGATTGCTCCATCATACTATGTACCTGTGCCTTATGACCTCGTTTTGACCAAGAGCGTATCAATTATTCCACATCTTCGACACAGGGTAAACACTTTTACATATTGGCTGATAGTGAAGATGAATATCTTTTGTCCCAGTTCTTTTCACTTTCCTCTATGTACCAGGTTGACTTTGTCAGCAATTCTAAAATGATTTGCATTGTATATACTCCATGATAAGTCACTCATCTGAATTACATTCCTTTTTAATCAATCATGGGGTTTGAACTCATGGTCTAGGTGCTGTCCCTGAGCTTTTGTGCTCAAGGTTAGCACTTCGAACCAAAGTGCCACTTTCAACTTTTTCTGAGTCTCACAAGCTTTCCTGCCCAGGCTGGCATTGAACCATGATCCTCAGATCTCAGTCTCCTGAGTAGTTAGGATTACAGGTGTGAGCCACCTGTGCCCAGCTGCTAACATTTTTTTATGATCAGTAAATTTAAGAATACATTCAATGTGAATTAGTCTTAACTATTAAGTCAAATTATATGACCTCACCCACACTTTCAATCTTATGACTTTGCATGTACAAATTCTAAATCTTTTTTTACAAATAGTTGATAACTGAACCATTAACCAGTATACATCCAATTTAGTCAGGAGAAAGGAAGCAGCCATGGGCAAAACCAAAATAGTCCCTTCTGATCTTAGATTCTCTTAACTTCCTCTAGGCCAAAAGTACATCCATACACTTAGATATTTCCTTTCATGCTTTCTCTCTCTCTCTCTCTCTCTCTCTCTCTCTCTCTGTCTCTCTCTGTGTGTGTGTCTCTCTCTCTGTCTCTCTCTGTCTCTCTGTCTCTCTGTCTCTCTGTCTCTCTCTCTCTCTCTCGTGTGTGTGTGTGTGTGTGTGTGTGTGTGTGTGTGTGTGTGTGTGGTGTGTTTCTGCGTGCAAAGTTTACGATTTTGTGTAGTTGGATGCTAGCAACCTTTTATATCACGTAGGCTAATCTCTTATGCATTTTTTAGAAACTTTATGCATGTGGAACCATATATTAGTATTAATATTTCTGACTTATTTTACTTATAATATGTATGTGCTAATGTTCTACCATATATAAAATTTTATATAGTTTTATGGCTATTTGTTCTACTGGAATTTATATAGTATATTTTGGTTTTCCATTCACATATTAACTGGTTCTGGTGTTGCTTCCATCCTTCAGTTATTGTGAATAATGCTACCATAAACATTGCTCTACAAATATCTACCCGGGTCCAGGCTTCCAGGTTTCTTAGACAAATACTTAATAGTGTGGTTTCCAGGCATGCAGTAGTTGTATGTTGAATTTTTGAGAAAACACCAAATAGTTTTCCACAGTAGCTGCATAACTTACATTCAAGCCAGCAATTCACAACATTTCCAATTTCTCCACAACCTCCTCAGTAATATTTACTTTCTGGTTTTGTTTGTTTTTAAAATGAAAAGCATCTTAATGAATGTGAAGTCTCTTATTGAGGTTTAAATTTGCAATACTATGAAGGTTTTCTCCAGCATTTTCTCTTTTTTCTTTTTTTCATTTATTATCTTTAAGTAGTTGTACAAAAGAGTTGCCATTTAACAAAGAAGCTTATGAATACAATGCATCTTGATCAATATCACCCCTTTCAATGTTCTTACTCATCTTTCCCAATCCACCCCTTCCCTTACTTTAATTACTTCTGTGGTCTATACATTGAATTTTACAGTATTTTCTGTTTTGTTATTTTAATTTTAATTTTTAAAATTTTATTGTCAAGGTGATGTATAGAGGGGTCACAGTTACATACGTAAGGTAGTGAATACATTTCTTGTAGACTTGTTACCCCCTTCATCGTTTTTATCCCACTTTCCCTTCCCCACCCCTCCCAAGTTGTACAGTTCATTTTCAACATATTGACTTGTGAATATAGCTGTTGATTGGTTCACCTTTTATCCTTTGTCTCATCACTTTGTTGTTCCTCTTCCCTTCCCTAATTCAGATAAACCTATATTCAATACCCTTGGTACCAAAATCAAATACAGTGATTTTACAATATTTTCTTCAAATCATTTATAGTTTTAACTCTTAAGTTTAGGCATTTCTTCCATTGGGGGGGTTGTAATTTTTGTATAAAGTTATAGGTAAGGATCTGCTTTCACATTTTGACTATGAGTATCTAGCTTCCAGGATGATGTATTGCCCTTAATTGGTCTTACTATCCCTTATTGAGAGCAATTGAAAATATATTTGGTTTAGTTTCAGCATGTAGATATTTGCTAAGAAATTGTCCATTCCTTCCAGATTCTCAAACTTATTAGCATAAAGATTTGAGAAGTATTCCCTTATAATGTTCTGAATCGTGGTTGTTTCTGTGGGGATATTTCCATGCTCATCTCTGAGTTTGTTTATTTGGGTGTGTTCTCTTCTTTTTCTGATAAGATTTGCTAAGGGTCTGTCAATTTTGTTAATTTTTTTCTAAGAACCAACTGTTTGTTTTGTTGATTTTTTTCTATTTTTTTGGATTCTAATTTATTCAATTCTGATTTAATTTTAATTTTTTGTTACCATCTACTGGATTGGGGTTTAGCTTGCTGCTCTATGAACATATGACTATATAAGATGATGTTAAGCAAAATGAACCCCAAGATAAGGACACAAATATATTTTTTTCTTTCTTGCTATTGTTTCTAATGTACTTATAATGTACCATGTGTTTTTTGTTGCTTTGTATGTTCCTTCCCCACGGTATAACCCCTATTTTCACTGTATTTAATGTCAGTGCCCTGCATCTTGTATATACACTTCTCTAATTTGGGGAGGGGAAGGGAAAAATCAAAAATGCTTAAATTAAGATACAGGGTGACCCATTGTAACAATGAGATGTACAAAACACTATGTTGAAAACAAACTTTACAACTTGGATAGGGGAGGGGAGGAGGGGGTAGTTGTGGAGGTGGGAAGGAATGGATGGTAGGCAGAAAACAAAGGAGGAGGCAACAATGCTCAATAGGAAATGCACTCATTACCTTGCTCATGTAACTGTAACCCCTCTGCACAACATTTTTACAATAAAAAATATACAAAAAAGAAAGTATATTTGAGGCATTATTTGTAAAATCCATACTATATTGATTAATATAAGTTTCTTTTAATTTATTTATTGTTGATTTTAATGATTGGTTTACTTCCTCCAGTTGTGTTTCCTCTGTTTTTTTCTTATGTTTTCTTTAGGAACATTGCTCAAACATTTGGAAAGATTAAGTCTTTATACTGTTTTTAGTGTATGTTAGTTTTAACTTTCATATTCACTATTTGAGTAGTGTAATATGCATATGTCACTTATCATAGTCTGGTGGTACCATTTTACCAGTTTGAGTGAAGTATAACAAGCCACTTTTATTTAGGTTCCTATAATTTTTCCACATTTATATACCATTGTTTTTAGCATCACACTGTTTTCATTCTTTTTAATCATCAGGTGTGATTAGTAAATTATTGCATATACTCATACCTACTTTTTCTGTTATTACTTCTGCCTTCCTGACCCTTCAAGATTCTTTCATCATTGTCTTGGTGTTTGAAGAATGGCCATTAGGCCATTTTTAAGGATAAGTTCATGAGTAATACATTGTTTTAATTTTTTTCATTTGAAATGTCATTATATTTCTTTTATTCCCAGAGTATAGTTTTGACAGGTATAGAATTGAGATGTTTTCCAGGTTTAAGAAAATGTTTGCCATAATTTGTTTGAATTCTCTCATTCTTACTCATTTTCTTCTGGGTTTCTGATGTTACTATTATTATCTCACAATATCTAAGGATCTGCATATTATACTTTATATGTCATTTTGTGGTTTAGACTAAGTGGATTCTACTACTTGTCTTCAAGTTGGCAGATCCTGTCAGCTCTCATCTCCAGTCCATTGTTGAATATATCCATAAAGTTTTTTAAATAAATTATTTAATTGTAGTTTTCAAGTTTATAATTTTTATTTTTAATCATTTATTTTTCTGAAAACATTGTACTTTTATTAAAGTTTTATTTTTTATTATTTTGACTGAAAGTTCTTAGGTAATTCTAGCATTTATTTTTAGCAATGATCGGGTCAACTTGCATTTTTTCATTTATATTGTGATTTTCCTGCTTGTTGATGAGGGATGATTTTTTTTATGATTTCCTAGACAATGTATCTCTTAGAGTAGGACCTTCTAGGATCTATTTGAATGTTTTACAGTAGCACAAAATTCCCTAGGTCCTAATCTCTACTTTTTAGTGTACAAAAGGGTTTTATTTCTGATATTTCCATACATATATGTCATGTTGGATCATGTTCACTTTCTATATTACTTTTCCTTACTCCACCTCTCTCCTACCATTTTTCCCTTCCACTTCTACATCCACAGCAGGCCCTCTCAATTTCATGATCTTGAATTTTCTTCCAAACTTCTGCAAATGAGGAGATAAATTATAATATTTGTCTTTGTGGTACTGATTTATTTTCCTTAAAATGATGAGCTCCAGTTTCATCCATTTGTCAGTAATCATACTTTCTTTTTTATAGCAGAATACAACTTCATTGTATATATACTTCATATTCATTATTCATATTTATATTCATTTATTTGTTGATTAGAATCTAGATTTTATAATCTGGATATTAAAAATTACTCAGTAAGCTGGGCACCAGTGGCTCACGCCTGTAATCCTAGCTCCTCAGGAGGCTGAGATCTGAAGATCATGGTTCAAAGCCAGCCTGAGCAAGAAAGTTCTTGAGACTCTTAGCTCCAATAAACCACTCAGAAAATTGGTAGTGGCACTGTGGCTCAAGTGGTAGAGTGCTAGCTTTGAGTTGAAGAACAAAGGGATAGCACTCAGGCCCAGAGTTCAAGCCCCACGACTGATTAAAAAAATTACTAAGCAAGAAACATATATGTACAAATTCTATGTTGTATACTTAAATTACCTCAGAGATATGCTCAAGAGTGGTATAGACGAATCACCTGGACATTCTGGTATTACTTATTTATGAATTTATTTTTTCCATAACTGTTTGATCTATGGGCCTTGTACTTGTTTGGATTGCTTGTTTAGCTTGATCCATACCTCCAGTTTGGTTTGGTTATGGAGACGGAACTTTTGCAGACTTTTCTGTCCAGGATTGCCTCAAACTGTGACCCTCCCATATCTCAGCCTACTGGGTAGCTTAGATCATGTACCCAGGAGCTTTACTTTTAATTTTTGAAGGCACTCCATACTGATTTTCATAATGACTAGAGCAGTTTATCTTCCTTCCAGCAGTGCTCTTCTCAGATTAATAAGCTTAAATATTTAGTTCAGCACATAATGCAATCTATCTATTCATCTATCTATCTATCCATCTATCTATCTATCCATCTATCTATCTATCTATCTATCTATCTATCTATCTATCTATCTATCTATCTGGCTATCTGTGATTCAGGTTGTATATTAATTTATCTTACAACTATATGCATACTTTTTATTCTATTCATCTTTTTATACTCTATAAATTCTGCTTGAGTGTTAGCTCTTGAATAATTATTTTAAAGTCATATAATTTTCACAAAATCTTTTTTGGTTTTCCTTTAAAGGCCAGCTTGCATTGTAACAATGAGATATACAAGACACTATGTTGAAAACAGACTTTACAACTTTGAGGGGGGGAAGAGTTGGGGAGGTGGAGAGGGAAGGAATGGTAGGGGAACAAACAAAAGAGGGGGTAACAATGCTCTATAGGAAATATACTCATTACCTTACTCATGTAACTGTAACCCCTTTGTACAGTATTTTTACAATAAAACACACACACACACACACACACATACACACCACACACACACACACACACACACACACACACACACACACACACACATATATACATATACATATATACAGCTTCCTTTTCTTTGCACATTTATCTCTACATCGGTGTTTGGCTTTTCAGTCGAAGTGTAATGTTCCTGAATTTTTAATTTAGGCAGAAGAGGAGAACACCAACACCAAGCACCATCACACAATATTTCTTCCAGACAGGCTGCTACAATAATAGAAAATCTATTTAAATATATTTAACATCTTTTTATATAGAAACCAAAGACTATTCTCTAGTCAGGAAGCTAGATAATGAACTTTCCTCATCCCTCACCCTGAAATGAAATGGCAGGGACTGAGGATTAGAATATTACAGTGTTAAACGTATCAAAACAGCTAAAATGTTTAGTAACTTTTAAGAATGAATTGGCTTGAAAGTGTTAGTTCTACTTTCAAATGAAGTATGACCTTATAGTAATCTGAACACAAATCCTTACACATATTCATAAATTAAACTCAATCTACTTTTCTTTCCCCACACAGGGCTGGGACTGCCTGAAAAGTAAGATTTTAGCTTCTTTTAAGCAATCCATATTTAGGAAAATCATTGAACATTCCACACAAAGTATTTCCTTTTATTTTGGATGACAAGATATCCTATCATAAATCTACTGCAATAGAAATGAAGTGAGGGATAATAAAATACCATTTAATATCAAGGAAGGAGTTTGAAATGATCTGTGTAGGCAAGAGATGTGTAAATGATTAGTACAACATACAGAAGGGAAAAGCAATAGATGGGCTTGTCTGTGCTATACATATATACAAGAGTGTACACAATGTATAGGAGTATAAGGAATGTGTATGTAATCTATAAAGTATAGTTCCTTAGGGAAGAAGCACTCTGTCCTTTGTTTGAATACTTTCTCTAGATTCTTAAGTAAACAGAAAACTGGAAAACATCTACTTAACATCGAACCCTTTGAATTTTTCCCTGTTACCCCCCATGTACAAGATTTGCAAGTTGCATCACCATTCTTGCCTGGAGGGAGACCCTCAAATTAGCTCATTACTTGGATACTTGGTATTATGAGAGATTTTGCTTATTAGGGAGCTGTGTGTGGCCTTGTCTCCTGATAATGAACGTACAATGACCATCTGGATGGAGACTAATATCTCACTTGGGGTTATGTAATATTTTCTCTGTTCCATTTCAGTTGCAGTCCTCCTTTCTAATTTTTCAAATGCCACCAAAGCCCATTTCATGAAATTGCAATGTAATCTGATAGTGATAAATCACTTTTAGAAAGAGAAAATTTGCTGAAGCTATGGATTTGCATTCCACATATCCTTTTAGTTAAGATGAGAAATGCTTGGAATTTGTACATAAACTGCAATGTGCTTTGGTTTTATTTATTACAAAAGTCTCTTGAAATAACTGCTGGTTTTAATTAGACTTTCCATTGTGTAAAGAGAGCTCCTTGTCCTTAGCTATTTGTTATCAGTTTAGGACTTTGAAGGTATAGTTTGTTAAATATTAATTGAGAAAGTTAAGGTCAAAATGGTTGTTCTCAGAGACAAATCAATGAATTTGCATACTACCTGGAAATTCATCAGGCCAGGGTCTCTGACAAGCAGCTCAGTTACTTTAACCTCGGTGCTTTCCCTGATTCCCTTCCTATCCTTCTACAATATAATTCTTCAGACCTGAGTAAAATCAGGAGGTTAAATTATCCTGCCCCAGCACAGAGGACTTTTGCCCAAGTCATTTTGCACTATTTATTCTCGCTTCAAATCCCTAGAATACCCTCCTGAACTGCAAACTGCAGCCCTGACCTCCAATTCCTTTTCTGGCTAGTAAGTGCTAGGAAGACTGGTTCCATTTTCACTCTCCTGGCACACAGCCCTTCCCTTAAAATCCTTAGCTCTTATGCCTACCTGAGTATTCATCATGTAAAAGTGAGATTGTTTGATCTGCCAACACAAAAGGATCTTGTTAATTTGATGTATATGGAGAGCGGAGTTGTGTGTTTTCACTAATGTTGAATCAATATTTTAACTTCAACAGTTATTATTTATTGTGAACATTCTATAAGACATTTATCCAATTAAGAGTAATGGTTGTATTGATGTACAAAATGTTGAAGATGTGTGTCTGTTTCAAAAATATAAATAAGCTCATAGCTTTCTTTGAAGTTACTGATATATTGATGCAAAAATCTTCTTGGGATCTAAAAATGAACCATGAAGATAAAGCACAGGTTCTATTTTTAGTTTGTAATTATCAGATATTCATTATTTATATAAGTATTGATGTATTGATTATTTCATTTATTTTATTTATTTAATGTTGGAACTGTGGCTTAAACTCAGGGCCTGGCACTTATTTGCTTTCTTCCTCGCAGTGGGTGCCGGGATACTTGAGCCATACTTCCAGTCTAGCATTGTACTGATAAATTGAAGATGGAGTATTGAATACTTTTCTGCATGGGCTAGCTTCAATATGTGATTCTCTAGGTCCCAGCTAGGTGTCACCCACCAGAAATTGGCTCCTAGAACTAGAAACACACACTATATTACTGTTATTAATAATCACCACTTGAGCGACAGTTCCTCTTCTTTTTTATAGTGCTATATTGTAGATAAGAGTCTTACAAACTTTTTCTGCCTTGGCTGGCTTCAAACTACAATTCTCAGATATAAACTTACAGAGTAACTAGGACTACAGGTATAAGCCAGCAACAGCCAACTTGAGCTGATTTTTGTAAGAGCATGAAGAGAGGGTACTTCTTCTGCATGTGGACATCTAGTTTTTCAAGTATAATTTTTTTTTAAAAATAGGTATCCTTTGACAAATATCAGTTGGTTATAAATCTGTAAGCTTTCTTCTAGTTTCTCTATTCTCTCCCATCAATCCATATTTGTGTTTCTATGCCAATTCTATATTTTGATTATTATTATTTTGCAGTATATTTTGATAGCATGTTTTTTATTGTAAAAATACTGTATAGAAGGGTTACAGTTACATGAGCAAGGTACTGAGTACATTTCCTATCAAGCATTGCTGACTCCTTTGTTTTCCCCCTACTTTCCCTTTCCTACCACCTCCACAACTACAGTCCTCCCCACCCCCACCTAAATTGTAAAGTTCATTTTTCAACAGCGTCTTGTACATCTCACTGTTACAATGGTCAACCTGTATTGACAGCATGTATCATAAAGCCTCCTGCTTTGCTCTTTTTATTCACGATGGCTTTGGCACTATGAGATTGTTTTTGTGGTTCCATAGATTGTTTTTGTGGTTCCATATAAATTTTAGAATAGGCTTTTCTAGTTCCATGAAGAATTCATTGGCATGTGAGGGAGATTTTGTTGATTCTGCAAATCATTAAGCAATATGAACATTTTAATAACATTTATTCTTTCAATTCATGAACAAATGATGTCTTTCTATATTTTTATGCTCTCTTTAGTTTCTTTGATTAATGTTTTTAAATTTTCATTGTAGAGATCTTTTACCTGTTTGGTTAAATCTCTTCCTAGATTTTTATTTGGTTCTGAAGCTGTTGCGATACGGGATTGTTTTCCTTATATTTATTTCAGATAGTTTGCCATTTGCAAGGAATGACAAGTATAGTTTCTGTATGTTGATTTTATATCCTAGAATTTTACTGAATTCATTTATTAATTCTAATTATTTTTGTAATATTTTGGGAGAGGTTCTGTACATAAGATCATGTTATCTACAACAATTGACAACTTGACTTCTTTTCAAGTTTGGACGCCTTTCATTTCTTTTTCTTCCATGAATACTCTGACTAGGACTTCCAGAACAATGTTAAATACTAATGGTAAGAGTAAAACTTCTTGTTTCATTCCATGTCTTAGAGAGAAACCTTTCAGGTTCTCTCTCATTCCATAGCATTGCAACAAGTTGTCTATTATAATCTTTTTATGTTGAGGTATATTCCTTTTATATGTAATTTTCCAGCATTTTTATGATGAAAGGGTGTTGTGACCTATATACATAATGCCTCCATATACACATATGAGGCTGACAGATACACACACACACACACACACACACACACACACACACACACACACACACACAAAATACATGCAAAGCAAGTAGACAGTGGATCAGTCAAAAAAAGCCCCTTCTAAGAAGTTGGATTTACATGCCATATAATCTTTTAAATGCACAGGATTAATGGCTTTCCCCAAACTTTTTTATCTTATATAAAGTTCCAGTTTAATCTTGAATCTATAAATAAATCATTTTCAACATGATGTTAGGGTCTCTGGCCGCTTTGCTTTTCATACGTAAAGAATTTGTGGTCATTTTGTATTCCAGTCTTTGGTTTATCCTACTTAGTATAGATTAAGCATTTTTAGTTTCTGCCAGACACAAGTTACAACACTTTGCCATAACATTTTACATAGCTCAATGCATTCCTTGAGAGTGGAGATTACAAAATAGTTATTTGCTTCTTTACAGTACTTAACACGTAAGAGAGAAGCAGTCAATATATCTGGAAAAGACATCTTTGGAAATTACATTGATATATGACAATAATTTGGGGATCTTCCTATTCTGAATTTTGGAAAGATATGGCATATGGGCTATAAGCAGAAGATTGATACTGATCAAAATAACATCCGCTCCAATTTATATTGAGATTATTGAATATCAGACACTTCACATTTTGTTTCCTTTAATCATTATAAGAACTGCACAAGATAAATACTATAGTTACTTAGTTGAGCTTGGATTTGAACCTATGTCCAGCTAGAAACCTTTGTGTACTATTTTAATGATTGTTTTGCAATAAAGGAAAAAAAGACTTTGTTGTGAACTAATCTATAATGTAATTCTAGTCTTTCAACAACAAACTACTCACTTCCTTTTCAAGTTTCAATTGTGAAAAATAACTATGTTTTCTCCTTGAATTTGACAGTAATCAAAACATTTTTCCTGAGCAAATAAAGTGAACTTTGTATCAAGACTGTCCTTGAATGGAGAAGACATCTCATTTTGTATTAGATCATATCATGTATAATTACAGAGAATAAGTACCAGATCTTATTTTAAAAATACATTATTAGCCAGGTTCCATTAGCTCACACCTGTAATCCTAGCTATTCAGGAGGCTGTGATCTGAAGACTGCAGTTCAACACCATTCCAGACAGGAAAGGCCCTGAAATACTTACATCATATTAATTACCAAAATGCCAAAAGTTGAGTTGCAACTCAAATGGTAGAGCACTAGCCTTGAGTAAAAAAGCTCAGAGACAGCATCTAAGCTCTGAGTTTAAGTCTAGGATTGCTGTGCTTGCGCACGCACGTTCACACACACGCACATATACAAGCACAAAGTTGATTATTAGATTAAAAACCTTTTATTTTCCTATTACTATTTAAAAGCAGAGATTTACTTTTACTCAGAAGACATTGCAACAAATGTACATGGATGTTAATATTTTTCCAAATGGAAATTCGTTAAAAGATGAACCCTGGCTTTGTGGCAACTCTTCAGTCTATGGTAATGAGAACACTTTCACCTATTCCAATCCAAGTAGTCAGAATATTTGCCAATTTAAGAAGTTAGGAAATCAACAATTGTCCTACTTGGTAGATTGCTATCCCAGCCAGCAAAGTCAGCCTTTCAGCATGAAAAAATTGGCCTGCCTATTCTGTGCAAGGGGCTTACTTGCTTTACTCAAAGACAATGGGCTTTTAAGCAAATACCTCTTTCTCCCTCCAGTTTTAAAGCAGCTTTGGGCTCCTTCTTAGATGTTGATAAGCCTGTTGATTTTGTTCTCTAGGTTTTCCATCTTTTAAGCACATCACTTGAGTATACTCAGTAGACATATTTTATTCCTGATATTATCGACATTGTATATGTATCTTTCTAGAATATCCAAGTTACTATATTGCAAGGATTTGCAAAAGATAGTGATGGTTCCACTGAAAGCCTGAATTGATGGTTCAGTTGACCCAGCCAAGTGATGATTTGCTCTCCAGAATCAGAAATCAGAGCTATATAAGTCCCCAGCCATGACTATGGTTGTTAGAAAACTAACCTTTGTTGTACCCTGTGGTGACATTATTTTTAGAAAGCCTAATCTCCATTAATTTAGGCTATTTATTCAGTTGCTTTTCCTTGTAAAAATATATTCCATCAAAATATTTTTTGGAAAAACAAGCTTTTGGCATAAATGAATAATATATTGACTCAAATTGGTTGGAAATCACAAGTTAAAACTGCTCTACCTTCTGAAGCTAATAATTTTTGGCACTGGGATTCTGTTTCAGGATGGCAAAGCAGTCTGCATGAGTGCTCTGATTGCTCATGAAATATTAATTGGCTGTAGACATAGTGTTTAGAGCACCAATTGAAGGCTGACAAGAATGATAGTTTTTATTTGCCAGCAAAATATTCAACCGTCCCTTTAAGATGAATAATCAGATCCTGCTTCATCTCTCATTTTTTCTTTGCCTTTTAGTAGATGAATAAGAAAGGAGATGGGAAGAACTGTTCTCAAACATACTTCACAAAATTATCTTGAAGTAAAAGGGGTCATCTAGTGATCTTGCTGCTTCTCAGGAGTAGACTTATTTACTCTTCATGGGTTAAGAAGTGTGCAAACTGATATAAAGTAAAAAATTTATTCACTGGAGAAGGAAAAACATGGGGTATTGTTTCTCAGATTTTAAGACTTTAATAGTAATTTCTCTGGTTTTTTTTTTCAGCAGTTTTTTTAGCCAAAGACAAATATAATCTGATTTAAGATCCCAGTGAAATGAAATATTGAGTTCTATTACTTCTATCCTGTCACTCAATAGGACAATTTATTCAGGGAAGACTTGGTTTTACATGAAGGCAGAGAGAAACCATTGGTATAATGAAATGGATCCTATACATATATTCATACATACATACATGCATACAAATATACATAAAGGATCCTGAAAGAATACTATTATGGTTTGAATCTAAGCTATCCCACAAAGGCTCATTGTTAGTGAGCTGAGGATTTGAAAAGGTGATTATATCCTGAGGATTCTGACTTTATCAGTGGATTAGTTCCTTGATACATTAAAAATATGATGGTTTCCTGGGAAGTGGTAAACCATAGCATAGGAGGTGGTGCCTAGGTGGAGGAAGTGGTTCACTGGAGGCATGTTCTAGAATTCTATAACTTGATTGTGGCTCCTTCTCCTAACTAATTTGCTTTCTTGCATTATGCCCTTTTTCCATGATGTTTCTGTCCTTACACATGGCTGAAAGCAAACTAGTCAGCTGACCTCTGAAACTATAAGCCAAAATGAAACTTCCCTCTTTAAATAGTTTCTCTCAGATATTTGTCATTGTGATGAAAACTCTAACACAAGCACAATATTTCAATATAATTTGGGCCTTAGTATCAGATTCTAGGGTATATAACTGAAAACGTTGCTTAAGAGTTGTTAAAAGGAGTTCCAGGAAAATGGCGGAGGAGAAGCTGGAGGCTAAACAAGCTCTAGCATAAAAAGCAGTTTTAGAGTTCCAGCGAACAGTCCTAAGCCAGAGAACCACACCAAGTGTGCCATCACAGGTCAGAGAGTTAGGCCAGAGAGGGAAAATCCAGGCAAGAAGACAGCTCTGAGCACTTGCCAGCAGCCGCCACTGGCGACAGCGGTGGCGGCGGTGGCCATACTGCCATACCTGAAACAGAGAGAGTCTGGGACGAAGGAGCCAGACGCAGCGGGCGAGTGAATTCTACTCAACACCAGCAAGAACCGACAAGGAGCAGACATCTTCATCCTGCAGTTCGCAGACCAGAGATGACTCAGAAACCAAGACTCGGAGTGAGTAGAAGCCTAACGTCCTCACTCCTTCTCAGGGAGCAGAGGAGGGAAGGCCATCCCTCCCCCCCCATTACCGGAGATCTCCATCTTGGATACCGACAAAGCTCGGCGGAGCTGCTAGCTCCAACTCAGGCCTTGGAAGTAATCTAGAGTCATTTAGCAGGTCACAGGAACCTAACCTGTCCTGCCAGACTAAGCTCCACCTAGGGAAAAGACAACCAGCCTGGGCGCCAGCCCCAGGATTGGCTTTCTTCACCAGGTAATCAGAGCCAGAGGCTGTCCCTCCCTTTAACAGCCTCAACAATCAATTGAAATTCAGTAAACAGAAACCCTGAGAGTGGCTCCAGGCTGGCCTCTGTGAATTTCTCACAAACTAGCCCTCGGGAAAAGCTACTGTCTGCTGAAAGGCCTCAACTCTACCCAGAACCTAGCCTCATCACAGCATCTCCAAACTCAAGGAACAAGCCATCTCCCGCTTTTGTGATACTCAAAGCAGACCTGCTTCCCATTGAACTAACCTGGGAGGAAGATCCCAAAACATTGGGGAAAGCAGAGCATTTTTCTGCCTGTTAAAACAAACTGACTTAAGAAACCAACCAAGCCACAGGAACACAAGCAGACCAGAGACTAGAACAAGAGGCTGGTTAAGGACACAAGGGAGATACAGGATTTTTCCCACCCATCCCCCCCAAAAAAATCAAAGAACTTTTTTTTCCTCTTTTTTGTACCTTTTATAAAAAAAATTTATTTTTCTAAATTTTTTTCTAAAATTTTTTTTAATCTTTAATTTGCACCTTTTTTGAAAAAAAATTGTTTTCTAGTAATTTTCTTTTTCCCCTTAGAATTTTATTTTAGGGGTATAAGTGTGTGTGTGTTATTCTTTCTTTTATTTGTTTTTTTCTTTTTTTTTTTTTGTTTTTGTTTTTTGTTTAGCTCTACTGAACTTCTGATCTTTTTTTCTTTCTTTCTTATCCTTTTCACCTTTTCTTCTCTTTTGTTCTTCTTTATGTGACTTAATTGTTGCTCTACATATCCTCAGATAAACCTGTAGTCAATTATTATACCTTATCCCCCATTGTGTACACACTTAATCCACAAATTTATTACTCAATTCAAAACCTCTTATACTTAAATTCCTTAATAGCAGTACTACCTCTTTATACATATATAATATTTTAAGTATTTTTATTTTTAAGTTTTTCGCATCTCCTTTATATCCCTCCCTTCTCTCGCTATATTCACATTCTTCTCTGAATAGTTTGTTTTCGATTCTGTATACTATTAGTAATTTTTACCTTTCTATTTTTTCTGGTCTCTTTTTGTTCTCTTTCTCTTTTTTTTCTCTCTCTCTACTTTCATCCTATCCAACCTATTTCCTGCTTTGAGATTAGGACTTAGTTAACACTCCCTGTGCTTCCTCACATCACTCTATTCCTATTTTTTACCCACAGCTCTTCCTAAACGTAATTATTTCTAATTTACCAAATTCTACTTTGAGGTTTGTAGCCTATTAATATATAGTTGTTTGATGTTGAATAGATGTATCTGTTGAACTAGATTGTATCTGCAGACTACTGACTGTGCAAATTCAGACTTTGGTTGATGATTGCCTTAAGTTAATGTTCTAGCAAAAAACTGGTGTTATTTTCATCCCAAATGGGCAGAGTAAGACAGAAAAACACAAGAAAAATGGCAAGTCTGGGTATCTCAACTCCCACTCATGATAATCAGGGGACAGAACAGATAATGAATAATCCAGAGGAGAGTGGCAAACATGATAAAGGAAAAGATTGAAAACATACAAAGGACTCTGTATGAGCGTGATAGGGAGAGAGAGGAGGTAATCCAAAGGTTTATACAGGAATATCATGAGCTTGAGGAAGCTACTCAAAAACTGATACAAGATTTGCTTGAGCAGCTTGAGAATACCCAAAGAGAAAGGCAGGAATAGCGTGGGCAGGCTGGGAACACTCAAAAAGAAATACAGGAATGGCCTGAACATGAGGAAGCTAAGTAAAGAGTAATACAGGAATTGAGGGAGCAGGATGAGAATATACAAAGATCACTAAAGGCATTCATGGAATCCATTAACAAAGAGCTGAAGGAAGTCAAGGAGACCACAAAGGGAATGCTGAATGGAACCCAACAGAAGGAATGGGAGTCCAAGGAAACCATAACCAATCAACTAAGTGATTTGAGAATGAACACTGAACACCAAGTTAAGGAAGTAAAGAAGTTCATACAAGATCTAAAACAGAGCTTCAACAAAGAATTTGAAGCCATCAGAGCTGCTCAACTAGAAGGAAAAGAAATAATAAACAAAGTAGAAAGTCTTGACAGCAGGTTAGACCACGCAGAAGATCAAACCTCGGGGATTGAAGACAGCCTAGATATTATAGAGAAAGAACATACAACCATCCAAGACAAGTCCAAGAAATATGATAGATCTAACCAACACCTGGAAGACACCATCAGAAGGCCTAATCTAAGGATAATGGGTGTAGAGGAGCACCCAGAAACAGAAGTTAATGGTCTAGGAAATTTGTTTAACAGGAACCTAGCAGAGAACTTCCCAAACATGCAAAAAGATTGGCCTATTCAAATACAAGAAGCTTTTAGAGCTCCAAATAGACCAGACCAGAACAGGACATCCCACCGTCACATTATAATCCACACAGGATCAACTCAGACCAAGGAAAAGATCGTTAAAGCTGTGAAGGAGAAAAGATTAATCACCTATAAAGGGAAACCAATTAGAATCACCTCAGATTTCTCAGCAGAGACAATCAAAGCAAGAAGAGCCTGGAATGATGTATGCCATGCCCTAAAAACAAACAACTATCAACCAAGAATACTGTACCCAGCTAAACTCTCCTTTATAACTGAAGGCCAAATAAAAACCTTCCATAGCAAAGAAAAATTGAAACAATACATCTCCACCAAACCAGCCCTACAAAAGATTCTTAAAGATGTCCTACACATAGAAAACCAACAAGACCACAATAAAGGCCAAGAAACTGCACCCAAACTGAGAATCTAAGAACCATAGAAAGAACCCAGTTTTAACAACCCCCAAGAAGGTGGATAACATGGCAGGAACTCCTAAATACCTCTCAGTCCTATCTCTTAACATTAACGGACTTAACTCTCCAATTAAGTGACATAGACTGTCTAGTTGGATTAAAAAACAAGATCCTTCTATCTGCTGCCTTCAGGAGTCACATCTTGCCCATAAAAACAAACACATTTTCAATGTTAAAGGCTGGAACAAAATCTATCAAGCAAACGGCCCCCATAAACAGGCAGGAGTTGCAATCCTAATATCAGATAAAATAGACTTCAAATTAAAATTCATGAGAAGACATAAAGATGGTCCCTACATACTAATTAAGGGATCTCTCCTTCAGGAGGATATTACAATACTAAATATCTATTTGCCAAACGACGGAACACCCAAATTTATCCAAGAAACACTACTTTCCCTCAAATCCCACATAGATCCAAAGACATTAATTGTTGGGAATAAAATTAGAACTCAACACCAAAAGCCACCAAAGAAACTTCTTTAACACATGGAGGCTGAACAACACACTGCTGAATCAAGAGTGGGTCAAGTAAGAGATTAGAAAAGAAATTCAAATGTTCATGCTATTCAACAAAAATGAGCACACAAATTACCAGCACCTCTGGGACACAGCAAAGGCAGTACTCAGAGGCAAGTTTATAGTTCTGAGTTCCTACATCAACAAATTGGAGAGATGTGAAACCAACAATTTAATGAGACATCTGAACCTCCTTGAAAAAGAGCAGCAAGATAAACCCCAATCCAGTAGACGAAAAGAAATAATTAAAATTAAATCAGAATTAAATGAATTAGAATCCAAAAAAACTATAGAAAGAATCAACAAAACAAAGAGTTGGTTCTTCGAAAAAAATCAACAAAATTGACAGACCTTTAGCAAATCTTCTCAGAAAAAGAAGAGAACACACCCAAATAAATAAGCTCAGAGATGAGAATGGAAACATCACCACAGAAAGAACCAAGATTCAGAACATTATAAGGGAATACTTCTCAAAACTTTATGCTAATATGTTTGAGAACTTGACAGAAATGGACCTTTTCCTAGCAAATATTGACATGCCAAAACTAAACCAAGATGAGTAAAACCATCTTAACAGGCACATATCAAGCATTGAAATAGAAACAGCAATAAGAGACCTCCCAGCTAAGAAAAGTCCAAGACCAGATGGTTTTACAGCAGAATTCTACAAGGCCTTCAAACAGAGCTCACACCAATACTCCTCCAACTCTTCAATGAAATTGAAAGAGAAAGTTCATTACCGAACACATTCTATGAAGCCATCATCACCCTCATCCCAAAACCAGGCAGGGACTCATCAAACAAAGAGTACTATAGACCCATTTTTTTGATGAACATTGATGCAAAACTTCTCAACAAAATTTTGGCCAATCGACTTCAAAAATTCATCCAAAAATCATACACTATGATCAAACAAGATTCATTTTAGGGATGCAAAGCTGGTTCAATATATGCAAATCAATTAATATTATTCATCACATCAATAGGAGCAAGGATATGAACCACATGATTATCTCAATAGATGTAGAAAAAAGCATTTGACAAGATCCAACACCCCTTTATGATGAAGGTTGTGGAAAAATTAGGAATCTATGGAACATTCCTCAATACAATAAAGGCTGTATATGACAAACCTACAGCCAGCATTATACTTAATGGTGAAAAACTAAAGCCATTTCCTCTTAACTCAGGAACAAGACAAGGATGTCCACTCTCTCCACTTCTCTTCAACCTAGTATTAGAATGCCTAGCTACAGCAATAAGACAAGATGCAAACATAAAGGGGATCCAAATAGGGAAAGAAGAAATAAAACTCTCCCTCTTTGCAGATGACATGATCTTGTATTTAAAGAATCTCATAGACTCCACTCCTAAATTACTCAAGCTGATTCAAAACTGGCAAAATAGCAGGGTATAAAATTAACCCCCCAAAATCAGTGGCTTTTCTGTATGCCAACAATGAGAAAAGTGTGGTTGAAATTAGGAAAACAACTCAATTTGTAATAGCCCCACAAAAAATAAAATACCTAGGAATTAACTTAACCAAAGAAGTGAAGGACCTCTATGATGAAAACTTTAAAAACTTGAAAAAGGAAATCAAAACGGAACTTAGAAATGGGAAAACCTCCCATGTTCCTGGATTGGAAAGATTGACATCATAAAAATGGCAATACTTCCCAAGCCTACCTACAAATTCAATGTGATACCTATCAAAATTCCAACCTCATTCTTCAAGAAAATAGAAAAGGCAATCCAAAAATTCATATGGAACAATAAAAGACCCCGAATAGCAAATGCTCCTCAAAGGAAAGAACACTGCTGGAGGAATATCAATACCAAATTTCAAACTCTACTATAAAGCCATAGTAATCAAAACAGCTTGGTACTTGCACAAGAACAGACCTCAGGACCAATGGAATAGAATTGAAAACCCAGAAATGAACCTACAGACTTATAGCCATCTAATCTTTGATAAGGGAGATAAAAAATAGAATGGAAGAAAGACAGCCTCTTCAGTAAATGGTGCTAGCAAAATTGGTTAACTACTTGTAGAAAACTAAAGCTAGATCCTTATATATCACCCTGCAACAGAATCAGCTCCAAATGGATCAAAGACCTCGGAGTCAAAGCAGACACTCTGAAAACATTACAGGATGGAACAGGAGAAACCCTAGGTCTCCTTGGCACAGGCAGAAATTTTCTGAATAGAGACCCGGAAACACAACAAATCAAAGAAAGGTTGGACAAATCGATTGTATGAAGTTGCAGATCTTCTGCATGGCAAAGGACATAGCTAGCAAGATCAATAAAAAGCCCACGGATTGGGAGAAGCTCTTCACTAGCCATACAACGGACAAGGGTCTCATATCTAAAATATACTTGGAACTCAAAAAATTAAATCCCCAACAACAAATCCTCAAAGAAACAACTGCCCAATAAATAAGTGGGCAAATGACTTAAAGAGAAACTTCTCTGAAGAAGAAAGAAGGATGGCCAATAGAAACATGAAGAAATGCTCAACCTCCCTAGCCATAAAAGAAATGCAAATCAAAACAACATTGAGATACCACCTCACCCTAGTTAGAATGGCAAAAATCAAGAACTCTAATAACAACAGATGCTGGAGGGGATGTGGACAGAAGGTAACCTTACTGCATTGTTGGTGGGAGTGTAAACTTGTTCAACCACTTTGGAAAGTAGTATGATGGTTCCTCAAAAGGCTCCACATAGAGCTCCCCTATGACCCAGCAATCCCACTTTTGGGCATTTACCCAAATGTTTACAAACAAGACCACACTAAAGCTACCAGCACAACTATGTTTATTGCAGCATTATTTACCATAGCTAAGATATGGAACCAACCCAGATGCCCCTCAGTAGATGAATGGATCAAGAAAATGTGGTATATATACACAATGGAATTCTATGCCTCCATCAGAAAGAATGACATTGCCCCATTTGTTAGGAAATGGAAAGACTTGGAAAACATCATATTAAGTGAAGTAAGCCAGGCCTAAAGAAACATAGTTCCCATGGTTTCCCTTATTTGCAATATCTAGTATATATATGAGTCAACCAGAAAAGGTCAGGTAAGGTGATGTTAGGAAAATGAACCCTAAGATATGTATTTAAATGTTTTTTCTTTCTTTCATGCATTTGTTTGTAACGCATTTATAAGATTATTTCTTTGTTGCTTTGTATGTCCCTCCGCCACAGTATAACCCCTGCTTTCACTGTATTTGATGTCAGTATAATTTGTGGAGGGGAAGGGGAAAAACAAGTCGTTTAAACAAGGATACAGGTGGACCCATTGCAACAATGAGAAGTACAAGTTGTCTTGTAGAAAACGAACTTTACAACTTTGGTGGGGGGGGGAGGATTAGGTGGGGGGGCGGGGGGGGGAGGAGGGGAAGGGATGAGAAGGGTAAACAAAGGAGGAGGCTACAATGCTTGATAAGGAATGTACTCACTCTCTTGCCCATGTACTTGTAACCCCTCTTTACAGTATTTTCACAATAAAAAGTAAATGTACTCATTACCTTGCTCATGTAACTGTAACCCCTCTGTACAGAATTTTCACAATAAAAACTTACTTTAAAAAAAAGAGTTGTTAAAAAAAAGTTCTTCAAATACATGTATGTTGAGTCTTTCAAGCAAAGAGAATCAGAAGTGAGACTAATATAGCAGTTTTAAGAAATCATCAGGAATCTAGTCTTTTTTGTCCTTGCTCTTCTATTATTTTCATTGACTTCCATCCCCTTTTCTGTGCCAGTACTAAACTTGAACTAAGAGCCTGACCCTTAGCTTTTTCACTAATAGATGCTACTCTACTACGTGAGCCATGCCTCCTCTTTCTGCTTTTTACTGGTTAATTGGAGATAAGAATCTCATGGACTTCCCTCACAAGCTGGCTTCAAACCATGATCCTCAGATCTCAGTCTACTGAGTAGATAGGATTACTGGCATGAGCCACCAGTGCCTAGTTTCCATTCCATATTTATTAGATGACTACTAGATCTTAAGAAATAAAGTTTTCTACTTTATGGGCCAGATTAGTTTAAAACGATGTAAATTTTACCTTGGCAATAGCATCCAGGAGGAAATATAACATAGGTCAACAGGCATTGTGATAGAAAAAAATGCAGGGGGGGGGGGAAACCCCAACATGCACTGAAACTCTTCTTATTGCCAAAATCAGCTGTTGACCTTTTGTCAAATGTATACATTCCTCTTTCCCACTCCAAATCTACTACATTCTATGATGTAGTACAGAAACCTAGAATCTAAATATCAACTCACCTTCTGGATAATTCTGGACATGTATTATTTGCAGTAACATTAGCAGCTGTGACAACAAACTCAAACATGCATAATGGAAGAGATATGATACAAATTTATTTTTGGCTAGCACAAAATGTAATCAAGTGTTCTTTATTTAAAAACCTGGACTCCTTCATTCTTGAAATTTCACTATCTTCAACACAGGACTTCCAAGGTCACCATTATTATCCAAACAAAGCTTGGGGACTAGAGAATACCGTGACAAGTCTTGTGTGGGAGATTTTTTATGGGTCATACCTGGAAATGGTGAATATTCCTCCTACTTGCATTGCATTGGCTGGAGTTCAGACATATGGTCACATGTAACTTTAAGGAAAACTGGCAAATGTGAGGTCTAGGTATGCACTCAGGAAGAAAAGGTATCATAACTAGCAGTCTCTATCACAGTAAAAATGTAGGGATGGGCTGACCACAGGAGCTATGTGACCTGTGCAGTTACACAGAGTCCTGTACTTTGAATGGTCTGTACTTGGTTTAATGATTTTCTCTTATTATCTTGAAATTCTTAATCATTTTAAATAAAGGATAATATATTTTGACTTTTCACTGCTTCCACAAAATATTTAGCTGATCCAGAGTGTGAAGCAAAGCCAAAGAAGCATGGTGCAGTATGGGAATTTGGGCAGTCAGCAGGTACCATAAATTTATGAACCAGTGTTGACTATCAGAGAGACCTCTCTCAGGATACTGTCCTGTTCTGCATTTTTTATCAGTGACTGAGATGACATATAAATTACACTTATCACATTGTCAGATGTGGGGAAGTTGGGAGGGACAGTTAATACTTTGAAGGACATAATTCTTATTCAAAAAGAGCTCAGTAGTTTGGAATGATGGGTTGAAACTAACCAGATCATATTTAATAGGAAAAAAATGTAAGACTTTTATTCACATCCAAAAATCCAACTGCAAAAGTACAGTCTTGGGATTTTATTTGGCTAAAGGCATGAACAGAGTGACTACTTTGCCAAAACACTAATTCCTTCTTAGTCCACATCACAAAAAGGTAGAGTCCAAAACAAGAGAAGTATTGGTTCCATTGCACTTTAGATGACATCTCAAATTATGTGTTCAGTTTAATATGCCATATTTAAGAGGCCAGTTGACAGACTAAATTGCATCCAAAAAGGATGTCTGGGGTGGAAAGGGGTTTCAAAAAGCATGTCACTTAAAAAAGCAATTAACAATTGAACAAACTAGACATGTTTAGCCTAGAAAGGGGAAGATTTTCAAAAGGACAGGGGGAGAAAAAGACCAAACATTTCTCTGAAAATATTTTAGACATTACTGTGTAAGTGGTACACTGAATTCACTCTATGTTACTCCAGAAAGAGGAAGTAGGACTAATTGGTAAAAACAAACAAACAAAATTTAGCCAAATGTGAAGAAGAATTTTAATAGAGTTGTGAAAAACTGAAATAATTAACTGTGGGAGGAAATGAGCTTACTACTGAGATCTCTGTAAGTTAAGGCTGAAAGCTGGAGAGTCATGTATTGGGAGCAGGGACAGGAATATTTATAAGATTATACATGAATAAATACCATTGAAATGCTATATAAATAGATCATAATACTGTTAAAATTATACTTGGGGACTCTGTAATCAAGCTATCTAAATATCCAGATTAATTCTATTTCTGTATGGCCACAAATACCTAATATAATTTCTTGATGCCACCATGTTTTATCTGTGAAATGCAGAAAATAATAGTATATATTTCATACTTAGAATTGTTGGGTACATTAAATGAATTAGGACCTAAATCTTGAGTACCTACTTTAAAGTAAGTGCTAGATAAATGCTATATACTCTTTTCCACAAAGACACTTCAGTAAATGTATCTGTTTATTATAGTTAGTTCAATTTAGACTAAACACAAAATATAGTGCTATTGTGGGAAAATATTTAAACACTGGAGAAGCAATAAAATGGTGCTGTATATATTATCCTCAGGGACCCCCTGAGAATGGCATAAGACATCTACTTTCTCCAGGATGCATTCATTGAAGTGGTGATTTTAGGGTTATATTTTCAGTTTTACAGCTCATACATTTAGAAGTTCCTTTTTTGTCAGTTGTTGGGCTTGAACTAAGGGCTTGAGCCTTTTTGTGCTCAAGGCTAGCACTCTACCACTTGAGCCACAGCACTACTGCAGTTTTAATAAGAGTCTCAGGGGACTTTTCTGTTCTGGCTGGCTTCAAACCAAAATCCTTAGATTTTGGCGTGAGCCACTGATGCCCAGCTAGAGTTACGTTTTTATACCACCTAGACATTTTATATTTCCTTATTTTATTTTATCTTCATATTAAACTTACATGGACACAAAGAAATTGTCATCCCCATTTGGGGAAGTTAAGCAATTGAAACATTAGCTGGAAATTATTAAAGGAGCTAGAATTAGAACATAGGTCTCTTAAAATGTTTATTTCAGGACTCAGAGATAATACAAGAATCTGGTTTTACATTATTCAGTCTGTAGAAGACATCACACTGAGTTGATGAAATGACTTCTTTAGTCAACCAATAATTTGCCTATTTGCTTTTCAGCAGAACTGACAAGTGGCTGAAACTCCAGCTACCCAGCTTAATCTCCTTTTGGTTTTGTAGGAGCTAGGTGTGGAAGGACAATAAAATCAGAGTCTTATTCTGTAAGTATGCAGACTCTATTGAAACACACCTGCTAGCTACCCCTGTTTCTTATTGTAGATGATCTTATAACTATTCTCAATCATTCATTTACTATAGGATAAGTAATTGGGTTTGCTCCTTTAAGGGAAATATAGTTCAATTTTCTCCTTAATTGGCAAATCAATAATATTCACTGTCATTTATTGAGAATAAAACTATGAGCCATTTTTCTGTTTATTATTTCAGAAGCATGGTGTTATTTAACACTCCTATTTATTATTTAGCAATCCTAAAGAGTGCTATCAGTTATCTTCCATAGTTTGTGCATTAGGAAGTTGAGTCCTAGAAGAAGTTAAAAATCATGATCAAGGTCATACAGCAAATGACTGAGAGCATTCAGCATTCAGCATTCTTAATCCAGAGTCTATGCTTTTAAAAGCAACATTAGAGAGTTTTGTGACCAAAATAGTGGGTGGCAGGTGTTTTGAAAGTTGGGAGAGACTTTCCCTATAAAAATCATAACATACAAGCAGCCATCTGCTTTGAATTAGGGTGAGATCAGCCCAATGCTGATGAACATTACAGACATTTCTAAGGTCTGGATAGACATAAAACAGGCAAGGATGAGGAGATAATTGCTGTCCCAGGAACTGAACTTCCCTTCTCAAAAACTAAGCAGCACCGCTTTCTTCTTTGAGGATAAGACTGAATTGGCTAGGTGATCACAAGCTCCAGCTGTCAGGAACACACTAAAGCATTGAAGGTCATCAGCCCATAGATAAAGACCATGAAGACCTGTGTTTCAGTCAGATATGTAGTCTGCCAGGCAACAAAACAGAGCAGCACACAATGAGTCACCTAGGACAGTAATATCCTCCTGCAGAATTTTGCCTGTTTTGTAACCCCAGGACACCACCCTCTCAAAAGTGTTTACTGAAAAGCCTTTTGTTCTTTCAAAAATTACCTGACCACTTCTTGATTACGGGCACTGTAAGAGAAAGTGCATGTTTGCTGTAGAAACATCCAATGGCACCAGATGAACTTGGCAGAAGTCCAGAGTAGCCTTGAACACCTGGGTTTCCATCCATCTTAGAATGTTGTGCAGAGGATATGTCAGCTGAGACCAGGGGATGATGGAATGGGGCTGTGTTGGGGGAGATGTATAGACCCTTTAGTGAATTAGACAATGCTTGGAAGGTACTTCATTTAAATACACATAGGCATGACTATGATGGGAATAACTTACAAACCAAAGCATTTACCCTGCCTTATGGCATTTCAAACACTACTTACTTAAACATGTAGTCTCTCCTGTGCATTGATCTGAATTTCATGACAAAGATATATCAAGAGATGCTCAGGATATGGTTAACTTATCAGAAAATATAACACCATCTTGAAAGCTCCAACGCTGGAGTGCAAAGTTATGAAGTTAACTCATAAAAACAAGGCATCTTATTTGGACAAATTCCTAAGCTTTTATATCTCGGTTTCTGGAGGCAATAATTTCTCCCTTCATAGCCCCCTAGATGGACTTAATGAGATAATAATGGAAAGGGGAAAGTGCTGTGTAAATTCACTTGAGTTTTTTCTCCTTTCTTTGACTCTTCAGTATTCAATAATCGCATCTTGAAATCACTTAGCTTATATTTTCTCCTTGGAACTGTGAGCAGTCATAATTGGCTTCATTTGAAAATCAATTTCAGCATCATAGATCATCAACTTATATTTGATTAATTAAATTAGTGCTCATCAGTGTTATGAAGACAGGGAACAAGCTTAGAAACCTCCTAGAGAGCTGCCATTATGTAGGAACTTAATCAAGTTTGCTAAGGGCCAGGTCCTGACTTCAGTGATGAAAATGGAAAGCAAAATTATTTTCAAATATTCTACTATGATTAAGTTCATTTGAAAATACTATTACGTATTCATCCTAGAGAGAATCCAGGACAATGATCCTAGCATTAAGTGCAAAACCACAGGTTTGGATAATAGCTTTACCACTTTGGCTAGCTGGGTAATCTTGGTCAAGTTGCCTAGTTCTCTGAAACTTAACTTTAATGATAAAACAAACAATAGTAATCCTCACCTCATAGAAATGTTGTGAGGGCCTACAGAAACAGTCCATAAATTGGGATTTAAATCCTGGTTCTGGCCCTTTATCTCTAGAGATGAGTCCTTAGAATAATCTAACATCAGTAAACCTAAATTTCCATATCTGCAATGCAACAACATCCTGCAATTTATGGCTTTTCTCTCCTTTGTTTTGTTTGGAAGATAAGTTCTCTAGTTATGTAGCCTTGACTGCACTCAAACCCATGATCCTCCTGTGTCAAGCTCCTGAGTGTTGAGATTACAGGCAAGCAGCATCCTGGTTTGCAACATTATGGGCTTTTCATTATGATTCAGATGGCTTGCTCTCTTGCAAACAGAAGAGCTACATATAACAGATCTGAAATAACTGACATGCAAGACTGTAAAACAATAAACCCCATGACTGGAAGGAGCCCTATTTTGTACTTGAGGGTCTGAATTAAGTAAATCTTTATGTGAGAATGGCTCTTGATTAGGAGGTAATTTCTTCCTAAATTCTGAAAATAGCAATACATTTAACGTCCACAAAATGAGTATTCTGTTCATCAGAAGTTATCCCTTTCATAAAATAGTTGATTCTAAAGAAATTGCTTATGTAATATCCACATGTGTTTGTCCTCCTCATTAGAGACTATTAAAACACTAAGTAGCTAAATTGGCTTAAGTGCTATTTTACTTTTCCTTGATCTTTCACATTACAAAATATTATGCTGACAGGCTATGAATATCAAATTAGTTTTGGCAACCCTAAATAAACAAACCATTATGCTGAAAACAGAAGTATTGATGCCAGCACAATCCTTTAAAATAATTGCCTTGATGGAATTTTGTTTGAAATACAAAGATTTTATTCACAAGCTGATTTGGATGAAATGAAACCGGTAAAAGCCATTGATAAATATACCAAATGTGTATCCATATGCCAGCTAAAATGTCACATCTCCCTTTGTAAAATTCTATTTATATTTTTGTTGATTACCTCTTGTAAATGGTGATAGAATGATGCCTCCTCCTAACATACTCATCTGTCAGAAATCTATTATGATTTTTGCAAAAGCAAGTTAAGGTTGCAAATGGATTATGGTTACTAATCACTTGACTCTAAAATAGGAAATGATCCTGGATTATCTAGATGGTCCCAATGTACCAAAATTGTCTCTAAAAATAGGAAAGGAGGGCAGAAAAAGAGGTAATGGTAATGTGACAAGGACTTGGTGTTCTCTTGAGGAGGAGATAAGGTCAAATACCAAAAAATATGGACAGTTTCTGGAAACTTGAAAAGGAAAAAAAAAAGGTTCACTTTTAGTGTTTTTATAATGGTAACCAGACCTGTTTACCACACTTTAGTTTTAATTCAGTAAGACTCACATCAGACTTTTCATCTCATAACTGTATATTAATAATAAGTGTATCATTTAAACTACTATTTGCAGTAACTTATTACAGTAGCAAGGATTGGGATTGTGGGGGTGAGGGAGGAGGCTGGGAAGGGATGTGAAGGGTAAACAAAGGAGGAGGCTGCCATGCTTGGTAAGAAATGTACGCATTATCCTGCCCATGTAATTGTAACCCCTCTGTACAGTATGTTCACAAATAAAATTTAAAAAATAAATAAATATTAAAAAAATAAGCAATTACTGTTCCTGCTATTCACCATAGCCATTTGTATATATACCCTCTTCTGTTTTATGACACTAAGCCTATTGATATGATTCTATTATTCTTCAAATTTGTATTTTCAATCCTCACTCCCAACAGACACACATAATATTGGCCAAAGTACTTTTCTAGAACTATAAACATGTAATAACTGACTGAAAGAATGAATGACAAGTAATCCAAGATTAAATTTCATCCCTCTTTGATACATGGAATTATATAGATATACTTACAAGTGTCCAACCAATTCACCTCAAAACACCATCAGTTTACTAATAACCTTACAAGCTTTGGGTGATGCTTATATGAAAACATAAAATATACTTTATTCATTTATGTATTTAGCCCAGACTAGCCTTGAAATCATAATTCTTCTACCACAGCTTCCTGAGTTCTGGGATTACATGTGCCCTACCTACCACACCAAGGTCCAGTAAGATGTATTTTGACTTAAAAAAAAAAAAGCAGTCAAGTAAAAGAACAAGAAATGCATGTGATAGCATAGAATACTGGCTATTGAGTTTGATTAAAAGTGACATAGTTTGAACTTTAATCCTAGACTCATTTGTTTCCCATCAGTATGACTTTAGGCAAATTATTATTATTAATATTATTATTATTATTATTTCATAGGCGGTGATCAGGTTTGAACTCAGGGCCATGTGCTTTCTAAGGAGGCACTATAACACTTGAGCTATACTCCTAAAAACAGTCCAAAAACTCCATTTCATATTGCAAGAAATATTTAGTAAAGAAAGAGACAAACAAGAATTAATTCACCAGCACACATAAAATTAGGAAAGTATACAAATTTGCTCAGTCTCAGTAGTTGTTGGTAACAAATTCACAAAAATTACACTAGTAAAAAATATTTACACAACATTCCTCTTCCTGAATTGCCTGAAATAAGAAAATTCAGTAAATTAACTTTCCCTGGCAAGTTCTTTAATATTTATGAGCATCAAATTCTTGCGTGTGAAAAATTGATAACGGACCTGCTTTATACATTCTTGTAGGTATTTAATAAAGAAATGAATGTTACAGTACCTGGCATTGCTGCTTAATTATGTTAACCAGGGTAAAGTAGTAAAAATATTGGACTTTAGTGCAAGAAACAGATTTCAGTCCTTTGTTTTAGCACTAATTTGAAATGTGATGTTGAATACATGCCTTACATTCCTCCTTTTCAGTTTTTTCATCTATCAAAATAATTAGATGGAAGTTGGAGGTGAGGCTTAGTTTCCAGATCATTATCCAATGAGTGAAAAGTACCAAGTTCAAGTACCTGTCTCATATATAAAATAACAAAGAAGAAGAAGGAGGAGAAAAAAGGAGGAGGCGGAAATAATTAGATAAATAAGACCCTTAATGGTTTATCTAGCTCCAAATATATCTGTCTTACATTATCTTATATTCGTAGGCATTATTTTCAGGGCCAAATTTCTAGAACTGAGAAGATCAGAAACCACAGGATTAGATGATGACTTGGTACAAGGTATAAATTAATGCATCTCCTATGTTTAACCTTCAATATTTATTTTAGCGCATCCCAAATTATGTGTGCAAATTGGATGTACACTGTTGTGTAATTTATTTGATAGCAACTACAAATAGTAATAGGATGGTAGTTTGATTTCAGTAATATGAATTCGGAGAGTACTATTTTAGCAAAATAAATAAAACAAGTAAAATATTTCTTGAAAGGGAAAAGCAAGAGTAGAAAAACAGCATGCCCTGTGAAGAAGGGGGAAAAAACTAGCATTATAACCTCTGTTTAAGTTTCCATTTCCCTCAAGGTTGTTTTCTTTTCAAGTTTGAAGAACTTGCTTTATGTCTGGGCAGATTTGTGCTGAATAAACATTATTCTCTCCAGAGAAGGGCCCTGTGTCAAATGGCATTGAGAAGAAATTGCCCTGCCTTTAAGCTCAAGCTTTCCCAAAGCTCATGCATTGCTCAGAACTCAAATATTAGTGGAAATAAATATAGGAGCAAGAGAAAAGGGCATTTCAGGGCAACTTCTCAGCAGCTGTGACCATTCTCTGCCCTCAGGACACATCCACTGTATATCACGATAGGGTATAAGCTCTGAGCCTGTTGCTAGGGAGGTCCTGAGTTGTACAGGGACAATAGCCAACTGACTTGCCAAGTAATTCTCCAGAAACTTACACATCTACTTGTTAAAAAAAAAATCACGTATTTGTTCAAAGACACTAACTGACTCTTAAGTTCTAGGTTGTAACCAAAGGCAAGCACATGCAATGACTTTAAATAATAGCAAGAGTATTTTTAGTGCAACAAGAATGTGGGTTTTTAAACCACTTTAATCCTCTGAATATGACCTACTATCTGATTCTTAGTGGTTCTCAGTAATTCTCCCTTCTAAATACACATAAGAAAACCATGAACAATTCTCATCAATAACAAGTATTTAATAAAGAAAATTTTAATGAGGGTAGAGAAGTGTATGAGATACATATCAAAATATCTGAATGGATTGAAAACAACATCTCTGAATGATTCTCTGAATTGCTTTTTTTTGTTTTTTTGTTTTTTGTTTTTTTTTACTGAGTCTCTCACAGCTTCTCTGTTAGAATGAATCCTTTTTCAAGATGAAATTAGCATGCGTCTGTTCCCTATTATAAATAAGGCAGAGAATATTTGAGTTTTGGAGAGAAAAAATTATAAAAATTAATTGCTACAGTGAGTAGTTGATGGATGCAATAAAAGGCTTAAATGGAAGCAAAGCTTGGTTTTTTAAACACTTTATTTATTTAAAATATTTTTGGGATCTTTTTCCCAAAAATGTTACAGAGTGACAGGATTATTCATGATAAATGTTGGTTGGAATCTTAAGAAAATAATTTTATCTGATTTAATTGATTTCTGCTGAATCTGTCAACTTCAATGTCAAGGGGTTAGGAAAGGGTCTTAGGGCCTACTATGTGCTTGCTAGTTAAATCCTATAAAGGAATAAAGCCTCACATTCCACACTGAGAGACAAACCTTAGAAAGCAATTTAAAGGAAAAACAAGTGTCCTAATAAGATAATTCATAATAAGATTAAATTTAGTCAGATGCTGGTGGCTCATGACTGTAATCTTAGCTACTAGGGGGTGAGATATGATAATCCAGGTTCAAAGCCATTCAGGGTAGAAAAGCCATGAGACTCCTTCCTCCACCTAACCAGCAAGACGTCAGAAGTGGAGCTATAACTTAGTTGGTAGAATGCTAACCTTTTTTTTCTTATTATGTCAGTCATGGGGCTTGAACTCTGGGCCTGAGAACTGTTCCTCAGGTCTTGGCTAGCGCTCTACCAATTGAACCACAGTGCCGCTTCTGGTTTTTTGATGGTTTATTGGAGATCAGAATTTTGCAGCCTTTCCTGCCTTGGCTGGCTTTGAACCGTGATGCTCAGATCTCAGCCTCCTGACTAGCTAGGAATACAGGCATAAGACACCAGCGCCTGGTTTAGAGTGCTAACCTTGAGCAAATAAACTAAGCTAGAACAGGAGGCTTTAAGTTGAAGCCACTTAATTGACACAAAAGTAAAGACAATTCAATGTGCAAGGTGGTCTTTACAACTTGTTTTAAGAATTATCAAGATACAACAATTGGTGCCTAAACGTAGGCTGTGGAAGAATCTACTCTAAGGTAGAGACCACAGAATGAGGAAGAATAGGGCAAAGGAGGTACATTAAATCCAAAACCGGTCCTCTCTGAGGTTATATATTTGGAAGAAAAGGATGATATTGAATAATAATTCCATAGTTTTCTTGAAGTATTGCCAACAATAGAGAGCCTTTAGCTTTGTAACCTTATATGTGAAAGATTTCTAGCATTCAGGACTTTCTATTAAGGGGCCAATAAAATATACACACAATCATTCATAATTAGGAAGTATATGTTATAAATTCAGAAAGTTATACTTTTTCCTCAAGCAATTATTAGCCAATCAAATAAAAATACAAAGTGCTCCAAAGAGTAATAGTGCTTTTAATGTGTTATGAGCATAGCAATTCCTGGACTCATTCTATGTTCATGAAAACTGTGTTCATGATACTTTCAAGCTAGTCAATGACAAGTTATGATTACAGGAAACTTTCAAGAATATTAGCTGGATTCTTGGATTTCCCTAAGTCTAATTTGCTTAGTAAGTAACTCTTTGTGGTCTTTCCATGTGAAAGATTTTCCCCTTTTCTTTCCCATGATCCACACTTTCTTCAGAATGTCAGGCAATCTTTGGATACTTACAGAACTGTACACTTTGGTTCAGAACCGCTGGGTTGTTATAGTCGCTTTTTGGCATTACTTTGTGAATTTAGTCCAGTGAAAAGTTGTGACCAATTGACAAAATCTGATGACTGTTTCCAAACTTGGGAAATATTTGGTATAAAACAAAATCTTTGTTTAATCAATGCAACATGTTGCCTAGAGAGTGGATATGTGTGGTCAAGGCCACTTATCTGCACAACTTCAGTACATCTTATTAATACTATGTGACTCAAGGAATGCATTGACATAAAAAGTAATGTAATATTCTACTGAAGCTGGGTAAAGAGGAACTATGGCCTGATATTTTTGATCATCTAGCATTCATTTTTCTTTCTAGCATAAATCAAAATTTTTTTAGGACTATATTTCTCATCTGGAGCTGATTTTGATCACCTGTATTCTGATTGTCACAACTAAGGGAGGATGTTACTGACATCTAGGTAGGTAGAGGCTGTGAATGCTACTAAGCATCCAACAATCTACAAGGGAACCATTGTGATTTGGTCTCATACAAAGGAGTTATCTGGTAGTCAATAAGTCAATATTCATAATGCTTAAGTTGATAAACCTAGAGATAAAAGCAGATACATATATGTATTAAAACAAGATCATTTAAAATACCCACAAAAGCAGTTTAATCTAAAAATTAGGTGAAGATGAAATCATTGTGTTCTTTTACTTCGACATCTAGATCTGGCCTGCTTTCTTCTTTGTTTCCAAATATAATTCCCCAGATTTCTTGATCATCTTCAGATCTCTTGCTAATAAATTCTTTTTTGCTTTAATTAGCAAAAGGGTTTTTTTTTGTTCCTTGTGAGAGTGTGTGTGTGAGTGTGTGTGTGTGTGTGTGTGTGTGTGTGTGTGTGTGTGTGTGTGTGTGTGTTAGTCCTGGGGTTTGAATTCAGAGCTGGGAGCTGTCCCTGAGCTTTTGTGCTCACTATATTACTTTGAGCCACAGCTTCACTTCAAGGTTTCTGGTGGTTGATTGGAGATAAGAGTTTCATGGAGTATACTGTTAGAGCTGGCTTTGAACCATGATCCTTAAATCTCAGCCCCCTGAGTAGGATCACAAGCATGAGCCACTACCACCTGGCTCAGAAGCACACTTTTTTTTTTAATAGAAAGACTTTGAACCAGAGAAAAGTTCATTTAGGGAATTTGTTATTATTTCCCAATGTCAAACATTATTTTTTATTTGCTGAGTTGTATATGCCATGACACTTGTGTTCTAGGAGTTTAAAAATCTTTAGCAGAAAAGACACATACCCATTAAAGAGAGGATGCATTCCTACTCAAAGTAATGCGTGTTATGAATCAAATGATTGATTCCAAGTATTCCAAAATGCTTTAGAATTTCAAAAATAAAATGATTATCATGGTTATTAGAGTAAACTATTCTGAAGACAGGCAGATCTTTCCAAATGAAGAGATTTGTCAGAAGAAATCAGACAAGTCAGTTCAAATTGCTGCTTTATTTTCCAAAAATCCATTTGACTTTGGACAAGTTTGTAAAATGTAACACTAAGGGGCTGGGAAGGTAGCTCAGTGGTATTGTGCTTTCCTTGCATTCATGAGGCTCTGGGTTTGACTCCTCAGCATCACATAAGCAGAAAAAGCAGGAAGTGGCACTGTGGCTCAAGTTGTAGAGCACTAGCCTTGAGCTGAAGAGCTGAAGGACAGTGCCCAGGCCTAGAGTTCAGGCCCCATGACTGACAAAATAAACATAACACTAGAGCAATGAATAGTAACACCAGAGGCTTAATATATGCTGGCTATGCTGACTATTACTATTTGTTTCCAAATTGGAAAGAGAGTTAAAACAAAGATGCAGAGTTGGAAATTAATGTAGTACATTAATGTCTGTCTGGCACTGAGAAAATAAAAGATGTCAAGAAATATCTTGAGATTACACTCTAGTTGCTTTTATGTTCCTAGGTGACAAGTTCAGATTATTATCATCGAGTAAATGTCAGAGACATTGGTAGGTTTGAGTGGTTGAAAGTCATGATGACAGTAGTGACTTTGATATGTGATTTCAGGCACTATCGTGTTGAACAGATAGAGTCCATTTCATTGGTTTTAGCATACAAATTCCAAAATGCCTTCTTTCCTAGAAATTAATGAGTTGCTGGTTTTCAATCCCTTCCACTTAGACTTTCTAGAAATCTGATTAAGTAAGACAAATTTTAAAAAATTAACAATAAACCAGGCACCGGTGGCTCACGCCTATAATCCTAGCTACTCAGGTGAGATCTGAGGATCAAGGTTCAAAGCCAGCCCAGGCAGGAAAGTCCATGAGACTCTTATCTCCAATAAACTACTAGAAAAAAAAACAGAAGTGGAGCTGTGGCTCAAGCGGTAGAGCACTCTCCTTGAGCTGAAGAGCGCAGGGACAGCACCCAGGCCTAGAGTTCAAGCCCAACAACCATCCAAAAAAAAAATTGTGCTGTATATAACATTTGGGAAGTATAGTCCACAGATTTATTCAATCCAGCAAATAATTCTCTTCAGTTCTTACATTAACTTCATGGAAACTGACAAATCATTTCAGTCAAATCTATTGATTTGGTTTTATATGTAGACACAAAGCTTTTCCTACAATAGAAGAAAGAGTTAATTTGTGCATTTCACTCAAAAATTTAATTTCAAACATGATATCTAGTTTTAGGAGGAAGCAGGTGGTAACTATAGTAGCTTCACTTGCACATTAATACTAGTGACTTGGTATGCTCAGTAGGATAACTAAACACAAGCAGCCACAGAAGGAAATATAGAAGGATTATAGACTGAAATGTTAGTACCACACTGCATCCCTTGTTCTCATTCTTTCAATCAAAACATGAAGCCAAAGCAGAAAATTCAAGAATAGCTCTGACCAAAGTTATTCCCTTTTAAGGTCTAGGATAGATTTTTCTAATAAAATTGTAAATCCTGGTCTGTTTTTCAGGAAGTTTATATTGATAGTTCTTCCCTTTCTTTTCCCACAGTAACTGCAAGGTCAGATGATAATTTTTTTTTCTAAAAAGTTAATAAGAAATGAGCTTGTCTGCCCATGACAGCATGTGGTCTAGCTAATCTGCAAATGTTCTAATTACATGGCGTGCTGATAGACTTTTCTCTGCACTGGTGGTCAAGATCCAGGCAAACTGCTGTAATTGGTGCTTTATCAACAGAAATGCTCTGCATTTGTTGATAATTCCTAGTTCTAAACATAATATTGTAATTTAATGAGGCTCCCCACCCATACATCCCATTTTGATGTGATGACACAAGTATAAGTTCATCCCCTTCATTCATGGGTTTAGGGGAAAAGAGTGTATGTGTCCTAAAACGATCATGCTTCAGCTGGCTGTTTACCAAGAAGCTACTCACAGTGGCCTAGGAACTGTCCTTTAGTTAATCTAACTGTGGAGTCAAAAAGATTATAATCATTGATTCAGTACTCAACTATTTTACCTATCTGCTGTCTACATATTGTCTCCTATCTATCCTGCTAATAGGGTCTTTTGGTCACAAGGGGGCACCAAATATGATGATATAAGCTGCATTTAGCTTCATCATCTGTCCATCATTTCTGTATATGAAATGTTACTTCCAATTCGTTTCCACTACCTTATCTCAATTAATTTGTTGTGGAAAATAAGATTCATTTTCAGCAACCTTCATATTTATAGTGCACATACATACATACACAACAATAATTTTACAAAGAAACCAAAATGACCTTTTTAAATTGAAAATATGAAATGGCTGTTGCATTTAATTTAATTTTGGTTATGACTATACTCTGAATGTACAGTATATTGTACATATATAGTATATGTATAGTTTAAATTGAATATATTCAACGTCCTGCTGCCTACCCATACTGCCTTTCTCTCAATCTGCATCATTCCCCAGCCACCAGTTCCTCTCAGAGGAAACCACTGTGATCAATCACATGCATATCAATCCAGAAACCTGCTATATTTATACAATTTATGTGAACATGTATATTATATGTTTTTTACATTGAGAATCACATGTTATACTCAAAACTCTTTTGGTGGGATTAAGGACTGAACTGAGGGCCTCATGTTTGCTAAGCAGGCACTCTACCACTTGAGATTTACCTCTAGCATAATGTTGAATGGCTTGTTTTTGAGGAAGATCTTGCTTTCTCCCCTGGTAGGCATGAAGTGTGGTCCTCATACTTGTGCTTCCCCATGTTGTTCAAAATAACAGGTTCATGGTATTGTCTTTAGCCACTCTTCGAAAAAAAAATCACATAAACTTTTGTGGATGCCCGGCTGGGCTTAAAACATGACCTCCTTACCTATGCCTCGAAAGTAACTAACTAGAGTTACAGGCTTGAGCTGCTAGAACAGACTGAAATCTTTTACTTTTTTTCTAAACAGTACATCTTCATAGAGTTTACTGAAGTATCGCATCCTTTTAAACAACCATATCCTAATATACTATTTTCTGAAATTACTACCATTTTATTTCACCATAAATTCTTTTTAATTTTTTATTGTAAAGATACTATACAGGGGGTTATAGTTACATGAGCAAGGTAATTAGCACACTTCTTATTGAGCATTGCTACCCCCTCCATTGTTTTCCCCCTACCATCCCTTCCCTCCCTACCTTCCCCCAGGTTCTTTTTTTTTTTTTAATTGTGATTAAGTGATTACATAACTTCCCAAATTTCACAGTATTGTGGAATAATGATGCTCATTTAAAGTCACAAGTTCATTCTGACTTTCCTGGAGTAAATTGTCTATCACAGTCTATAACATATAATGGTGTACACATATACACCATACATGTGATCAGCAGAATGGGGATATTTAGTAGTGGTTTGACCAGATGAGTGGGAGTTCTTTGTTTCTTAAGTCCTGTTAGTTTTGTCGTATCACCTAACATTTTAGATTTAGCATCCACTTATCAGGGAGACAATGTACCGTTTGTCTCTTTGCTCTTGGCTTACCTCGCTCAACATGATTCCTTCTAGCTCCATCCATTTCCCTGCAAATGCCATTATTTTGTCATTTCTAATGGCTGCATAATATTCCATTGTGTATAGATGCCACAATTTTTGGATCCATTCATCTGTGGTGGAGCATCTGGGTTGTTTCCATATCCTAGCTATTGCGAACAGTGCTGCAATAAACATGGAGGTGCACGTGTCCTTGTATATTGGTTCCTGTTGTTCAGGGTAGATGCCTAGAAGTGGTATGACTGGGTCATAAAGGATGTCAATCTTTAGCTTTCTAAGGACCCTCCAGACTGCTTTCCAAAGTGGTTGTATAAGTGTACATTCCCACCAGCAGTGTAATAGGGTTCCTCTTTCTCCACATCTCCTCCAGCATTTGTCCTTGGCTGATTTGTGGATGTGGGACATTCTGACTGGGGTAAGGTGGTATCTCAGGGTTGTCTTTATTTGCATTTCCTTCACCACCAGGGATGATGAACATTTCCTCATGTGTTTCTTTGCCATTTTATTTCTTCATCTGAGAAGTCCCTCTTTAGTTCCCTTGCCCATTTAGTAATTGGTTTGTTAGGTTTGGGAGGGATTAGTTTCTTGAGTTCCCTGTATATACAGGATGTTAACCCCTTGTCTGATATATTGCTGGTAAATATTTTTTCCCAATTAGTTGGTTGTCTTTCTAGCTTGGTTGCGATAGATTTAGCTGTGAAGAAGCTTTTTATTTTAAGGTAGTCGCATTTGTCGAGTCTCTCTCCAATTTGTTGTGACCCTGGGACTCTGTTCAGGAAGTTCCTTCCTATGCCTATTAGTTCAAGTGTCTCTCCTACTCTGTCCTGCAGTAGTTTCAGAGATTCAGGTTTAATGTTAAGGTCTTTAATCCATTTTGAGTTGATGTTGGTGCATGGTGATAGGCTGGGGTCCACTTTCAGTTTTCTGCATGTGGCTGCCCAGTTTTCCCAGCACCAGCGGTTGAAGAGGCTGTGTTTCTTCCATTGTATGTCTTTGGCTCCTTTGTCGAATATCAGCTGGCTGTAGGCCTGTGGATTTATTTCTGGATCTTCTATTCTGTTCCATTGGTCTTCAGGTCTGTTTTTGTGCCAGTACCATGCTGTCTTTGTTATTATAGCTCTGTAGTAGAGTTTGAAGTTCGGCATGGATATCCCTCCCATGTTGTCTTTATTCTCTAGAATTTTTTTGGCTATTCTAGGTCTTTTGTTGTTCCATATGAATTTTTGGACTGTTTTCTGTATTTCAGTGATGTACGTCATTGGGATTTTAATAGGGATTGCATTGAATTTGTATATTAATTTTGGAAGTATTACCAACTTTACTATATTAAGTCGGTCTATCTAAGAGCATGGGAGGTCTTTCCATTTCCTAGTGTCTTCTGCAATTTCTTTCTTTAACTTTTTATAGTTTTCATTAAATAGTTCTTTTACATCTTTGGTTAGGTTAATTCCTAAATATTTTATTTGTTGGGAAGTTATTGTGAATGGGGTTGCTCCCTTTATTTCCCTCTCTTCTTGTACATTGTCAGTGTACAGGAAGGCAACTGATTTTTGTGAGTTTATTTTGTATCCTGCTACTTTGCAGAAGTGATTTATGATTTCTAAGAGTTTGGGGGTGGAGTTTTTGGGATCGTGAAGATATAGTATCATGTCATCTCCAAAAAGGGATAGTTTAACTTCTTCTTTCCCTATGCGGATCCCTTTAATGTTTTTTCTTGCCTTATTGCCTTGGCTAAGGGTTCCAGGACTATATTGAAGAGGATTGGAGACAGTGGGCATCCTTGCCTTGTTCCTGATTTTAGGAAAATTGGTTGTAGCTTTTCCCCATTAAGTATAATATTAGCTATTGGTCTGTCATAAATGGCTTTTATTGTTTTTAGAAATGTTCCTTCTATTCCTATTTTCTCCAGAACTTTTAGCATGAATGAATGTTGAATTTTATCAAAGGCCTTTTCTGCATCTGTGGCGATAATCTTGTGATTCTTGACTTTGGCTCTGTTGATGTGTTGGATTACATTTATTGACACGTATGTTAAACCATCCCTGCATCTCTGGGATGAAGCCTACCTGGTCATAGTGTATGATTTTTTTATGTGTTTCTGGATTCTGTTAGCTAGAATCTTGTTAAGGATCTTTGCATCTGTGTTCATCAAGGAAATTGGCCTGTAATTCTCCTTTTTGGTTGGGTCTTTGCCTGGTTTGGAGATGAGTGTGATGTTGGCTTCATAGAATGAGTTTGGGATAGCTCCCTCCTTCTCTGTTTCTCTGAAGAGCTTGAGGAGTATGGGTATTAGTTCCTCTTTAAAGGTTTTATAGAATTCTGCTGTGAATCCATCTGGTCCTGGGCTTTTTTTTGTTGGAAGACTTTTGATAGCTTCCTGTATCTCGTTGTAGGATATTGGCTTATTTAATTGGTTTACTTCTTCTTTGCTCAATTTTGGGCAACTTGTATTTCTCTAAAAATGCATCCATTTCTGCCAGGTTTTCTTCCTTTAAAAAGTATAGCTTTTGAAAGTAGTCCGTTAGAATTGTTTGGATATCTTGGGTACGAGTTGTGATTTTTCCCGTGGCATCCCTAATCCTGTTAATATGGGTTTCCTCTCTTCTTTTTTTAATTAATCTTGCCAATGGGCCATCAATTTGGTTTATTTTTTCAAAGAACCAGCTTTTTGTTTGGTTAATTTTGGCTAGAATTTTCTGATTTTCTAATTGGTTAATCTCTGCTTTTAATTTGGTTATCTGGCTTCGTCTAGTAACTTTAGGTTCCATTTTTTCTTGTTTTTCTAGCTGTTTTAATTGCAACATGAGATTATTTACTTGGTCTGTCTCCATTCTCTTGATGTGGGCACTGAGGGCAATAAATTTGCCCTTCAGGACTGCTTTTGCTGTGTCCCACAGGTTTCTTTGTGAGGTGTTTTCATTTTCATTGAGTTGTAGGAAATGTTTTATTTCTTCTCTGATCTCTTCCGTTACCCAGGCATTGCTAAAGAGAGTGCTGTTCAATTTCCATGTATTAGAGAAATTTCTGCGGTATGCTTTGTTATTGAGAACTAGCTTGATTCCACTGTGGTCAGATAGGATAGAGGGGATTATGTCGATCCCTTTGTATTTGCTTAAGTTCCTTGCATGAACTATGATATGGTCTATTTTGGAGAAAGTTCCATGAGCTGCTGAGAAGAATGTGTACTGTGTTGTTTTAGGGTGAAATACTCGGTAGATGTCAGTTAATTCCGCTTGAAGTATGAGCTCAATTAATTCGGTAGCTTCTTTGCTAATCCTCTGGTTGGTAGACCTGTCCTTTGGTGAGAGTGGTGTGTTAAAGTCTCCTAGTATTAATGTATTGGGATCTATTTTATTCTGTAATTTTGAGAGCATTTGTTTAACGTATCTGGGTGCACCAATATTTGGGGCATATAAGTTGATGATTCACCATTAATTTTTTAAACGAAGACTAGATATTTCACTTGTAACTCTATCAAATTATATGCCCAAATAAGCTTAGTTTAAAAACTGATGTTAAGTTCTGTAAGGACAATAAATGTTGTAAGTTATGAATAAGGCTTTTTTTTGAAAATATGAGAATGATTAGTTTACTAAAATGTTCCTAGTTCAGACAATTCAAGAAAAAGCTAATGTTATAGAAATATCTTTTCTCAGTATATTTTTTAAAATTTGTATCAACCACCATTTTTAGACACTCACCAAATTTGTTTAAATCCCTAATTTTAACTGTGCTGTGGTTAACTCTTTTTACTTTCTCTTTAAATATTCTTGTGACTATTTCCCTAATCAATATTTTTTCATGATTGTCTTTTATAGTCCAATTCTATATAAATGAATATAAAGATGCATAAAATTAGTGAAAATCCACATAGATACTTGAAACAAGTTGTAAAGATATGCATAATTAAAAGAAATCCAATGTGTCTAAAAGAGATAGATAGGATTACCACTATGACAACAATACATATGGGCTTAGATAATGCCAAGTTCTGTCATTTTTTCCAGGTACCTATATAGATTTATGCTCTCATTTTTTTTTCATTTTCCAAGACTCTAACTTGTTTTCACTCAGTGCCCTGACCCTACTGCCCTTCAACTTCTAACACAACCTTGTAGCTTTAAGGAAGCTACTTTTACCCAGCTCACACCTGTAATCCTTAGGAGGATGAGGGCTGAGATCTGAGTATCACAGTTCAAAGCCAACTGGGCAGGAAAATCCATGAGACTCATCTCCAATAAACCACCAGAAAACCAAAAGTGGCACTGTGGCCTAAGTGGTAGAGTACTAGCCTTGAACAGGGACAGCATCCAGGCCCAGAGTTCAAGCCACATGACCCACAAATAAAAAAAGAAAGCTACTTTTGTTCTTTTCCAGGTCATTAGTTCTAACAAGCCAATAATCACTAGATAATACTACATTTGAACCATTGTTCTGTTCTAAGAATCAATGATAGTCTAGCCTATCACATCATGTCCAAATCCCTCTGCATAATCTCATAATTCTCTAGAATTTAGCCCAATCCTATGTATCTAGTTTCATTTCCAGTTCATGATACTCCTAGTATGAACAACTGGTTCTCAATCTTACCAACCAACCCCTTACCACCACAACATTCTTCTCTAAGCCACATTATGCTTACTACATTCTATTTTTGTACTTTGGTCTGTGTTGTTAAATGTTCCTGGATTTCTTCGTCCTTCTAAATCTTTTCTGCCTTTTAGGTTCACCTGGCATCTACTTCCTTCATACAACTCTCCCCAATCCTGCCAGCAATACTGACCTCTCTTTTCTCCAGGCCTTTACTACAAGTATATAAAAGCTTGAAGCTAAACTGTTGTAATTTTTCATTATATTATGCTTTATATTTTAATTTTTCTTTATTTTATTGGTGTGCTTGTCCAGTGTTAATAATCCTAGATTGTCAATTAAGGGTAAGGAAAATCAATTCCTTCTGTCAAGCATAGGACTTGGTACATAGATACTTACATAGTATTTGTGATCAGTTATTAGTGAAACTACCAGTGCTTTCTTTCATTTCTTAGCTTGCAGATTGAGAATGGAGGATGATGATTTATAGTCTTTCAAAGTTCATACCACTAGAAATCTCCATTGGGGTTATAGTTCACTGAGAATATTTATTTAGTATTCCTCTGAGTGTTCTTTAAAAAAATCTGTATTTCTTTATACACTTAAGCTTATAACCATTCAAAACAGCCCATTTGTTTGATCTTTTTAGTAAATGTAACTGTTGAAATGGCCTATTTATGGTGAATCAATGGTGTTGTAAATGTACTGGGAAATAGATATTGTATCGATAGAGGAACAACCTAAGCAAGAACACTGTCTAATAAATGTTTACATGCCATCAAGTCTCCAAACATTAAATATCATACACGATAGAATCTTTCTTGCCCTGTAATTTATCTCAATTTTTTCTATTACTTTCATTTTTCTCTTTTAGCTTTACTCACAGACAAGCCTCCCAAGCCATTGTTCCCCATGGAGAATCAGCCAAGTGTTATAGATGTCCAGCTGGGTAAGTCCCCTTCTGGGAATAATAGATCCTAAACGTGCTCTCTGTTAACAGATGGGGAAAATTGCCTGAACCAGGAAAGGTTTATTGCCACTGTTCTTACATGCAAATCAATTTGCATTCTGCTCATTTATAACCCTGGAGTTCAGTGCAATAGCAGTTTAAGGAATTGAGTTTGTATTGCATCAGGAATGGCAATATTAATTTGTTACACTGGATATTAAATGTGCTGTATGACAGAGCTTTTTAACTCAGTGATCGATAGATTTGTGCTGTTTTCCACTGGTGATTGGTACAAAAAACTTTTCGTATATGTCAGCAAAAAAATTTTATTTGGAAGCATTAACTCCTGGTGACTGAGCACTTCCCAAAATAAAAGACAGTCCTCAGTGCAGCCTTTATCATAATTTGATAATATTATTTCCAATGACACAATTCAGTGCTATTTAAAACTTGTTTTTAGGTTGAGATCTTGAATATTTATGAGTCATCTGATGTCAGAAAAAGGAACAAGTAGATTTATTAGTGTCACTGTGTTTGCACACACTCAAATAAGAACACAATGTGTTGAGCTGTATTGTTGAGTCCCTACCAAGTACTGTAAGCTTGAGAGGCTTCCTAGGTTTTTTCAAATCATGGTCTTTAATATGAGCCACGTTCTTGAACATTTCTGAACTTTCACGTATCCTGGGTTTTGTCCTAGTAATTTGAATTAATTCTAAACAGAAGGACCATGACATAATTTAGGATATGTGTTAAGGGATGTCTTAGGCTAACATTTGCTATATGATACTTTAAATTTGTGACAATAGTAGTATCCAGCATTTATATATAGCAAGGAGGATAAATTGACCCCATTATTTTGCCCATTTGGAAGTTTATGACCCAGCTTTTGATTTTTTCTAACCCAACATAGATGGTTAGAGATTTACTTTTGTCTTGAAAATAGGAGAGAATAAATGATATTTCTAAGAGCTTGTTCCTTCCTCTAAGAAGAAATATAGCACTGTGTAAAAGTGCAAACTCAATATATGAGTACTGAAGTATGTTAAAACAAAAGAAGCAAAGTAATAAACATATCGTCAAGTAGAGACTAAGGAAGCAATGATTATTCTGTAACTAATGTTGAAGTGTTATGATTCTCTCCATAGTCTCTGCATTATTTTATAATAACTACACTTTTTAAAGCCACAATACAGATGTGCTAACCTCAATAATATAGATTATTTACCAAAAACGTTTGTGTATATTTCTCCATCTCAAACTGAGATTAAAAATATTTGCAGGGCTCTCTGTAGTTTTCCAGGCATTAAATGAACCATTTGTTGATCCATTTGAATTACTTTATATTGGAGATTCCAATGGATAAATTATTGTCAGAAGAACAATTATATATTAAGGTGAGAAAAAAATCATAAATATTCCACAGAAACTGTAAATGCATTTATGTTTGTGGTGTCTGCAGGAATATTTTTACTTTCTCCTCTACCATTAGGCATACTTATATTTCAACAGAAAAAATCTGGGAATTACTGCTCCAGACAAAGAGTGGGGTTTATATAGTGGATATATTTCATCCACTTTGACTGGTGCAATCCTGTAATATGCCAGTCAGGGCATCTGTAGTATCCCAACATAGGTAATTGTACCAAAAGAACAAACCAACACTGTCAGCCTAGAAAATCATCAAAATAATTTGCTTCTAATGTATATTAGGTGTAAGGTTGAGCTTTTCTGTCTTTAATTTTGTAAAAGAACTGAGAAGGAACTTTGCTGACAGAAAAATGGAGATTTGCTCATTTCATGCTCAAGTTTCAGAAACAATACAAACAAAATCAGATCTTTGACATTTCAAGGACAATGCAACTAGTTCATTCTGATTCTAACCTTTCCTCAGATTTATTTGGCACCATTATTTACAAGGAGAAATTTGTTATAAATTGGTCTTATACCTCAGTAAAGGCAGCATTCCGAACACTTAGTGGAAGACCTGCAGCTGTAATGATGACATTTTTAAAACACTAGATGTTAAAGAAATTGATCTAGATGACTGCAGCTCACATCTTTAATTCTACATATTCAGGAGGATCGTAATTTGAAAGTAGCCTAGGCAGAAAAATCTATGAGACTCTTATTTTCAATTAAGCAGCTAAAAGTTAGAAATGCAGCTGTCACTCAAGTGTTATAGCACTAGCCTTGAGCACAAAAGCATAGGGACAACACCCAGACACACAGGGGGGGGGTGGGAGAGAGAGGGGAGGGAGAGAGATAGAAGTCTGGAAATTTCAGAACTCAGTAAGGTAATAACTTATTGAAATAATTTTCTTTCAGTATCTAAAGTTTATCAAGTACATTGAGCTTTAGACATCCTCAAAGTTGAATTGACATTGGAACTACAAAAATACAGCAATATAATCCAAATGATGTGTAATACACATTATTACCACATTTGGGTTTCTCAAGTCTAATAACTTAAAATTTGAAGCAATATTGTGGTAAAGTTAGCCATAGATCTTTCTGTGAACCTTAACATATTTTATCCCTCTCCACTTGAGTCTGGGTTGGTCTTAGGGATAGGTTTGAGCAATACATTTACAGAATAATAAATTCTGAGATGGGTAAAGAGATTTGAAACTTCTCAGTTGCTTTGTGTGCTCTGAAATTACTACTTGATGTTCAAGTGATATGGAGAAATCCTAGCCTAAAAGATAAGACATCATTTGGATAACATCGCCAGACAAAAAAGCACTAAGGTATCTAGTCATGTGAGTAAAGAAGCTATCTTGAAAATATGTGCACCAGCTGTCTTTGGTTATGCTGTATAGATTGATGACAAATCACAGAGATTAATTCTTCTCAAAAGATCTGCTATAAAAATGATGTGTAAAATGAATTCAAAATAAGGAATAGTTTATTGGGCAAAATGAGAAATTATCTGAAAAATATGAAATACTCAATTCAAGGTGACTTTAGAAAATAAGGATTTAAAAATTGTTTATGTGTTCATTTGAGAATGATACTCTGCTATTCTTGGTATTTATAAAGGCAATACAATAAATGAAAGTTTCCCATAGAAATAAATACTTTTAGTACAGGAGTTGGCATAGGTATAGATTTTTTTGTTGTGACTCTAGAGGAAAATAAACATCTTCAGTTTCTCTCTTGTGTAGTGTAATCCAATAGTCGTCTGTGAGATTGTAGTAATTTGCATACAATTTTGCTGACATAGTGATGACAGTTTGCTTGTTGCTAAATAGTGTTCGCATTGTAATGCTGAAAGAAGGTTAATATTAATGAAATGACCATATATTTCAGGATGATAAACACATTCTTAACAAAATAGTCTGAAAACTATTTTTCTTACATAGCAAGCTTCTGAAACTAACTTGTCTATTTTAATGTACAATCTATACAGAAAAAAAAATTTTTTTTGATTCTTTTGTATGTTCTTCCCCCGTGGTATATCCCTTGTTGTCACTGTATTTGATTCTGGTGCCCTGCATGTTGTATATGCATTTTTCTAATTTGGGGAAATAACAAAATTCTGAAACAAGGATACAGGTTGACCCATGTAACAATGAGACATACAAGACACTATGTTGAAAATGAACTTTACAACTTCAGGGGCGGGGAGGGAAGAGTTGAGGAGGTGAGGAGGGAAGGGATATTAGGGGAAAAGCAAAGGAGGGGGTACCAATGCTCACTAGGAAATGGACTCATTACCTTACTCATGTAACTGTAACCCCTCTGTACAGTATTTTTACAATAAAAGGGGAAAAAAAGCACATGTTACAGTTATATGAGTAAGGTAATGAGTCCATTTCCTATTGAGCAGTGGTACACCCTCCTAGTATATGTCTGAGACAAGCAGAAAGGGTCAGATAAGTTGATTTTAGGTGAAATGAACCCGAAGATAAGGACTCAAATGGTCTTTCTTTCTTGCTATTGTTTCTAACATATTTATAAGATGATTTCTTTGTTGCTTTGTATGCCCTTCCCCCATGCTATAACCTCTGTTTTCACTGTATTTGATGTTGGTATAATTTGGGGAGGGGAAGGAAAAAACAAATTGTTTAAATAGAGATACAGGTTGACCCATTGCAACAATGAGACGTACAAGACGTTATGTCAAAAAATGAACTTTACAACTTTAGCGGGGGGGGGGGGGGGGGGCGGGGTAGATGGGCAGGGATGGTAAGGGGAAACAAAGGAGGAGGCAACAATGCTTGATAAGAAATGTACTCATTACCTTGATCATGTAATTGTAACCCCTCTGTACGGTATTTTCACAATAAAAAAAACTTAATAACAAAAATAACTTTCAAAAAAAAACCTTCAATTTTGACCTGTTATCTCTTGTTTCTTTTTCCAAAGGTAAGTTTAGCTTTAAATTTGAGATATAAACCTTTACTGTCCTTGTGCTAATTCTTTTCTCATAAGTTGGAGAGGAATGTTTTAATACTTTTGTAGAAAAATAACACTAAAATAACATATTGTATCTTTCATACCAAAAGTATTAAAACACCATGAGGATGTGGCCTACTTGATATATATCAGTGCTAGGAAGACCTTTACTTCATGTACATCTATTTAAAATGGGATTGGAGTGCACTATAAACTTTAACACACTTCAAGAATCTTGGGAAACATCAATGAACAAATTTGGATGCAAAGAGTTGAGAACAACCATTTCATTTAAATTAAGGATGAATCTGAAAATAGACTCTATTCTCACTGATGATAATTTTCGTTGTGAAAGCTCCCCAAGACTTCAAATAGGCCAATAACTCATGAAGAAAATAAATATAAATACAATTTACTTTCTCTTTCTCCATTAAAATGTCAAAAAGAAGGTCTAGGGGTCTTAGGCATATCAGAAAAATTTGCACCCATAGAGTGATTCAACCTAATTGAATTACATCAGATCTTTCAGAAAGTCAACAGTTCATCTCTAGATGAGTTTATTCTGGCAATGAAAGATTCTTTGTCTTTTTTATTCTCATTCAGAATTTACTTTATTTTTATGGGCTGTTGAAATTCATCTTTCATGACTACATTATGTGCTTCTGGCTCAAACTGTCTCTGTGTGCATAGGTAGTGTTAATCATCAGATATCCATTTCTTCAGCATATAAGTTTTTACTAAAAACTGTAGTAGATACCCTAAGAGACACTGGAAAAGACTACAAGAGAATAAGGCAGGAATAGAAAGAAAATAATTTAAATAAAACTCACTGAAAGCTGTTGAATAGTAGGCATAGAAAGAATGGGGAAAGTGACAGTAAATGAGGGAGGGGTCCATTTTATTTAAATACTCTATTTATATATGTGACATAGCATAAGGAAACTCCTTTGATCAATTAGCAAGCACTAAAAGCAATGAATTACAAGACTGTAAATAAGTCCTATGTTAGGCATAAACACTAATGGGAAGAGGGAGAGTGAACAGAGGGTGAAGGAGGGTAAATATGGTCAAAACCCTATATATGTGTGTGAAAAAGGAACAGTGAAACTTGCTGAAATTGGCTTGGAAAGGGGATGATGAAAAAGAGTGATGGAGGAGGTGATCAGATCAAGGTACATTGAATGCATATATGGACAAGTCAAAATGAACACTCCCTGTACAACTAATTAATCCTAATAGAAATGTAAAAATTAAACTATGAATACACCACTGTGTTTAAAAAACATCCATTCAACATAAATGCTATGGTCTATTTGAAAAATCTCTACTGATGAACATTTATCGAGTTCTTACTAAGTGCCAAACAGTGTGTTAAAATTACAGAAATAGAGAAGTGAATAGAATAAGATGAGAATCTTTTCCTTAAGAGACTTTCAGTTTAGTAGGGAAGACAAGTATGTTAGTAGACTATGATAGCTGCCATCACAGAGATGAGCAAAGAGAGTGAACTTTCTTCTACCAAGACCACATATTTTAAAGGTAGTATGCTCTCAGTTCACTCAGTAACATTGACGTAGCCCTGCTTCTTTAACCCCAATACTAAATTTATTTGACTGTAATTAAAATTGCCAATGATAAATCTTTTTGAAATCATAAATTGTTCACTATCTACTTCAATATGGCAAATATTGTAAGAAGAAACATCTAATACCTTTAAGCCAATTCAATTTTAGCAAAATCAGTCAACTCCTTCTAAAGTTGACATAGAACAAATACCCTAAAGCAAGTCAAACAAATGAGCTAAAATGTCAAACTAAAATTATTGTTGATACCAATTGCATTACATGATAATTTCATTAGCCGGAATTATGGCTTAATATCTGTATTGTGTATACCATAGTGGTAACAAATATCTCTTCCTTCCTTATGTGTATTGTGTATATCATAGTGCTAACAAAAGATTCGTTTCTTCCCTTCCTTCCTTCCTTCCTTCCTTCTTTCCTTCCTTCCTTCCTTCCTTCCTTCTTTTCTCTTCCTTCCTTCCTTTCTCTTCCTTTCTCTTCTTTAGCAGTCTTAGGTATAGAACGCATGGCTTTCTGCATAATAGCCAAGCACTCTACCACTGAGCTACATCCTCAAGCCTCATTTTTTTTTTGCCTGTCATGGGGCTTGAAATCAAGGCCTGGGCACCATCTCTGAGCTTCTTTGGCTCAAGGCTAGTGCTCTACAACTTGAGCCATAGCACCACTTAGGCTTTTTTTCTGTTTATGTAGTACAGAGGAATCGAGCCCGGGGTTTCATGCATGCTAGGCAAGTCTTCTACCACTGAGTCACATTCCCAACCCCAACCTCATATTTTTGAGGCAGTGTCTTACCACACAACTCAGACTGGCTTTAAACTTTCATTCCTCCTTCCTCTACCTCCTAAATTGTGGGATTGTAGGCATGCATTTCTTTTTCTTTCTTTTTCTTTTTCTTTTTGTGGTATCAATAATAGTTGTTCAAATCAAGACTCTGTCTCTTAGTTTTTCACTCAAGGCTGGTGCTCTGCCACTTAGGACACAGCTCCACTTTAACCTTTTTGGTGGTTAATTAGGAATAAGGATATCATGGATTTTCCTGCAGGGGCTGTGTTCAACAATCCTCAGATCTCAGCCTCCTGAGTAGTTAGGGTTAAAGGTATGAACCACAGATAACCAGAACTCATGTGTTTCTTTTTTTATACTGTCCCTACTCTTTTAGTTTCAAATAACTTTTTTAAAACCCTTCCTGAAATTTGAATTACTGGAGACTTTTAGAGTATAGACAGGCAGATAGTGGCCAAATGACCTCCCTTGTAGATCTTCTAGGATAAGTGAATTGTTTCCAAAAGTCCTATTCATTCAGCATAACCTGTGTGAGCTTTGTATTGATCCTCAAACTGAAAACTATTCTTTCCCCCAGATTGTACACCATGTGAATTATTGACCTTGTGGAATTTAGGACCAAGCTTGTCCTCTAAGTCTTGGTTGTGCAGTACTATTGACTGAGATTTACTTTGTCTAAGTTTCTCTAACTTAGCTGTACTGGTTTCAAGACTTTTTAGAATGAAAAAGAAGAAAAGTTAACAATTCACTAAACATTTGTCTGATTATGTCACAAGTTGACTTAAGCACATCGTTTAAATACAATTATTTTTAATCAATCTTCTCTGTGTTTATAAATTTTGAGGGAATTACTTCCACTTTTCTATGTATTAAATTCTTTTTTTTTTTTTTGTCGGTCGTGGGCTTGAACTCTGGGCCTGTGCACTGTCCCTCAGCTATTCAGCTCAAAGCGAGCACGAGCACTCTACCACTTGAGCCACAGCGCCACTTCTGGTATCTTCATAGTGGTTTATTGGAGATAGGAGTCTCACGGTCTTTCCTTCCCAGGCTGGCTTTGAACTATGGTCCTCAGATCTCAGCCTCCTGAGTAGCTAGGATTACAGGCGTGAGTCACTGGTGCCTGGCTTTGTACTAATTTCTTTAATATTGTTTTGTATCTCCTATTTTTATTCCTCATATAATCATAAAAGCAGTAGTAGATATTGTTGAATCATTTGCATACAACCTTTTGTATTTTTTTAATTTATTTTTTTATTGTGAAAATACTGTATAGAGGGGTTACAATTACATAGGCAAGATAATGAGTACATTTCTTATCAAGCATTGTAGCCTCGTCCTTTGTTTCCCCTTCCCATCCCATCCTCCCTCGCCCCCACCACCTAACCGTCCTTCCCCCGCCCTACCAAAGTTGTAAAGTTCATTTTCGACATAACATGTCTCATTGTAGCAATGGGTCTACCTGTATCCCTATTTAAATGATTTGTTTTTTCCCTTCCCCTCCACAAATTATAACAATATCAAATATAGTGAAAGCAGGAGTTATACTGTGGGGGAGGGACATACAAAGCAACAAATCAATAATCTTATAAATGTGTTAGAAACAATAGCATGAAAGAAAAAACATTTGAATACATATCTTAGGGTTCATTTCCCTAACATCAACTTATCTGACCTTTTCTGCTTGACTCAGACATATACTAGTTATTGCAAATAAGGGAAACCATGGGACCTATGTTTCTTTGGGCCTGGCTTACTTCACTTAATATAATTTTTTCCAAGCCTTTCCATTTCCTAACAAATGGGGCAATGTCATTCTTTCTGATGGAGGTATAGAATTCCATTGTGTATACATACCACATTTTCTTGATCCATTCATCTACTGAGGGGCATCTGGGTTGCTAATAATGCTGCAATAAACATAGTTGTGCTGGTAGCTTTAGTATGGTCTTGTTTGTGATCATTTGGGTAAATGCCCAAAAGTGGGATTGCTGGGTCATAGGGGAGCTCTATGTGGAGTCTTTTGAGGAACCTCCATACTAATTTCCAAAGTGGTTGAACAAGTTTACTCTCCCACCAACAATGCAGTAGGGTTCGCTTTTGTCCACATCCCCTCCAGCATCTGTTGTTACTAGAGTTCTTGATTATAGCCATTCTAACTGGGGTGAGGTGGTAGCTCAATGTTGTTTTGATTTGCATTTCTTTTATGGCTAGAGAGGTTGAGCATTTCTTCATGTGTCTCTTGGCCATTCGTATTTCCTCTTCAGAGGAGTTTCTCTTTAAGTCTTTAGCCCACTTATTTATCCTGCAGTTGTTTCTTTGAGGATTTGTTGTTGGGACTGGCTTATATTTCAGTGGTACAGTACTTGCCTAGAATGTAATATGCCTTGGGTTCAACTCCAGAACACACACACACACACACACACACACACACACACACACACACACACACACAAAATGAACATACAATAACCATATCACCCAGTAGTTATATTTCTGGATATCTATACAGTTTTTGTAATTCATATTCTAAGAGTTTAAATTATCATCTAAAATAAATATCTGTAATCAAATATTCATTACACCATTATTCACAATAGGCAAGAAATGGAAATGATACAAATGTGCTTTGTCAGATAACTGGATAAATATAATGAGCTAGATATATACAATATAATAGTACTCATCCTTGAAAAGAAGGAATTCTATCTTTTGTTGTCAAGGTGATGTACAGAGGGGTTACAGTTACATAAGTAACGTAATAAATATATTTCTTGTCAAACTTGTTATTCCTTCCATCACTTTTCTCCTACCTTCCTTCCCTCCAATCTTTCCCCCAACTTGTACAAATCACTTCCAACATCCTGTCTTGTGATATGCCACTATATGGGTGAATCTTCAGATATCATACTTGGTAAAATATGCAATTAAGGCAGATAGTGCCTGATTCCACTAATAGAAGGTATTTACCATATTGAAATTCTGAGAAGTAGAAAGTAAAATTATGGTTGCCAAGGACAAGTGGAAGTGAAAACGGAGTGTTCAATAGGTACGAAGTTTAAATCATGGAAGATGAAAAATGTCTGCTTCCAATGTACAAAAATTTTCACATAGGTAATGTTACTGAACTACATATTTAGAATTTTGTTAAGATGTACATTTTATATTATGTGTTTGCTATCATGATTAAGAAAAATACAAGAAAACTGAACATTTCTTTGATGAAGATATATCAAAATCAAAACATCAGTGTTAAAATACATTCTTCCCACTACCTCATTTTCATATTATTCCAAGAATTCTTTTGTAAAGACTTTTCCTTAGAAACTTTTTCTATCATTACTTCAGAAGATTCATATCAGGTTTCTACATATCTTGCTTGGCAATTATTGTAGTCCATTTCAAACTTCCAATCTTAAATCAATTCTAATCACTACAGCCAATAAGGAAAATGTGAACATGTAAATCTTATTATATGGATCTCCCAAATTAATTTCAGTAGTTTTAAATTTATGTCTTAAGAGAAGAAAGCACAAATTCCTTCCCTTGACTGCCTCATACTTCTCCAGTCCCACTCTTTCATAATTCCGTATCACCAATTGAACCCATGTTTTCTTTGTTCTTGTTCATTCCACAATTCATAATCTTCCTTCTCTATAAAAAAATATATATCTTTATGTATATTTGTATGTATATATTTGTGTACCATATATCCTCATCCAATCCTTTCACACAATCCCAGGAAGAAAGAATTATCTTCTTTTTAAAATTTTCCTATTATATCATTTTACTTCTTCCATATCAACATGTGCAATTTTTAATTTTAGTTGCTGTTGTATGTATCTCCTATTACTACAGTATAAGCTTGACAATTTCCCAGAAGTAATCACAGTATCTGTTGCTCAATAATATCATTTTATATGTGTATGCACATTTATGCACATGAGCAAATGCACAGATATATGAATGCAGAATGAATGAAAAACAAATGAATGGATTTAAGAGATAACTAAACTTCACATGTTTGCCAACATCCTTCAACGTAGCCTTCCCATGAATTTTCTTCTATTTTTCACATCCAATTTTAGCTTTGGTTGGTATTCAATACTCTCAAAAACAAAACACTTAAATTGGAAGAAGCTTCAGTAGTTTTATGAATATAAGTGACTATATCTAATATAAAAAATAACCATGAAATCACAGTGGTTTCCCATAAGAAAGTTTGCTTCTTGATAATACAAACATAGTTGGGTATTCAGACAATTTTCTATGTAGTTCAAACTTTTCCAGCTAGTGTCTGAATCCCCAGTGATGTTTCAAAGTATTCTTCTGGAATTACTACAATTACTTAGACAAGAGAAAAAGAGTATGAAGATTTAACAGGTGGCTTAGATGCCAGAAAAGAAAATTCTCTAAATTAATTATAACTACATCTTCATGCCTGGAGTCCACCATTTCAGAATAATTAAGAGGGAGACGACAGAATGCAGGGGCTATGGATATAGGTTAGCACTTTGAACATCCCTCTGTGGTTATCTAGTTCTACCCAGTATAGGATTGTCTCTGGGAGCATCCATAAAAATGTTCTCTAGAAGAAGAAATTTCTTTGGAAACGGAGTACACATCTTCTCCAGAAAGCAGCCTTCTTTATCATTGTAAAAGTCTTTTCATTACAAAGGTTTCATTACATAGGTGGAGCTATAATCTCCCTCTTGCAGTAAGATACATCAGATCTATTTTTCTTCTATATACCCTTTACATTTGAAGCTAGCCTAGGAAGAAAAGTCCATGAGAACCTTAGTTCCAAGTATCTAGAAAAAACTAAGAAGTGGAGGTGTGCCTCAAATGGTAAAGTGCACCTTTGAAGTTTAAAATCCAAACAGGACCCTGAATTCAAGCCCCAGTATCAGTATGTGCATTTGCTCATATGTATATAACCTAGCAATTTCTTAGGGGAGTCTCATAGCTTTCTGCCTGCCCTCTTCTGGATATATTCTAATTAAGGATGTCAGTGTGCTTCTTAAAATAGGAGTCTATAAACCAGATGTGCCTAACTCTAAGGAGAACAGGATAATGACTTCATGTATTCTGGTCACTGTGTAAAATGAGACCATCCATGTGCAAGCACTTTTTACTATATAGAACAACATACTCATAGAAATCATTATCATTAAAAATGTAGCATGAAATTCTGTGAGCTTATTCAGCAGCCACATCACACTGTTGGCTACTACTTTAAACTTGTGGTGAGATAAACCCTGAATACTTTTTTTTTCATCTAAATTGCTACATGAAAGAGACCCATAATCATTTGTCCCATGGTCAATAATAAATACATCATTAATTTTTTCTCTCTCCCTCAATTTCTCTAATATTTTTATTGTAAAGATACTGTGTAGAGGGGTTACAGTTACATGAGTAAGGTAATGAATACATTTCCTACAAAGCATTGTTACTCCGTCCTTTGTTTTTCCCCTACTAACCCTTCCCTCCCTCCCTCCCCAACTCCTCCTCCAGCCCAAGTTGTAAAGTTCATTTTTAACATAGTATTTTGTAAGTCTCATTGTTACAAGGGTCAACTTTTAACCTTGTGTAAGAATTTTATTATTTCCCTACCCCTCTCCAAATTAGAAAAAAATGTATATACAAGTTGCAGGGCACTGGAATCAAATTCAGTGGCAAAAGGAGTTACATAGAGGGAAGAACATACAGAAGAAACAAAAAAAATCAAATAGTACATTTTTAAAAAGCCAGCAACAGGGCTGGGAAGGTGGCTCAGTGCTAGAGTGCTTGCCTTGCATGCATGAGGCCCTGGCTTCTATTCCTCAGCACCACATAAGAAGAAAAAGCCTGAAGTGGTGCTATGGCTAAAACAGTAGAGTGCTAGCTTTAAGCTGAAGAGTTGAGGGACAGTGCCCAGGCCCAAAGTTCAGGCCCCACAACTGGAGGGGAAAAAAATCCAACAACAGAGAAAACATCTCTAGTGTCCATATCTTGGGGTTCATTTTGCTTAGCATTATCTTACTTGGTCATATGCACATAGCTTTTGAACTTTTCTGCTTGTCTACTAAAATTATCCTAGACATATACTAGTTATTGAAGGGAAAACATGAAACCTATGTTCCTTTGGGCCTGGCTTACTTCACTTTATATAATTTTTTCCAAGTCTTTCCATTTTCTAACGGGGCAGTGTCATTCTTTCTGATGGAGACACAGAATTTCATTGTGTGTGTGTGTGTGTGTGTGTGTATGAATTATATATATAATGGAATTATATATAATAATATTATAAATAACTCCATTATATATAATATATCATATATTATATATGATATATATTATGTATGACTCCATATATATATATATATACATACACATATACATATATACCACATTTTCTTGGTAGTGTACTTTCAATTTCATTGAAGAGTTGGAGGAGTATTGATGTCATCATTCACTTTTTTTTAGTGTTTGAGAAAATAAACTTAATATTATTAGGTATTTAGGGATAACTACCAGTTTAAAATTCTTGAGCAAGTTTAGGTCGTATCAGTTTACAAAACCACTTTGACCAAAATCAGTGAGAGATTTACATGTATAAATTCATTGAACTAAACATTGACTTTTTTGGCTGGGTGAAACAAATACCAAATTTTCAAACTTTTTTCCATTTCTGGTATTGCTGTGGAGATAGTCTTAAACTTTTGATTTCTTCTTTGGTAACTAATGGTTTTGTTTTCATTAACCTCTCCTTGGTCTGGAACTACACTTTTCTGGGAGTTGGCAAGGACATGAGCAATTTAAATTATACAGAAGTACAGAAACTCTAAATAATAGCAGTCTTGAGATTGTGTGATTAGTACAGTTCAAGTAGAAATATGGGAAAATACCTTTTCCACACTCTTCTTCTCCCTAAGAATGTTCTGGATCATTTACTTCTCGTGGCCATAAATCATAACCCTTCTCCTAAATCCAGGATTACCAGTCCATAATGGAAGGATGAACATTTTTGTGAATGCAATCATTTTAATTGCTTAGTCTATTTGTACTCCTCCACAGGGAATCATGATGACACTTTCATATATTGAGCATTAATTAATTGTACTACTACAATCAGTGAAAGCCAACTAAATTGCATAATGTTTGAAGTACATTTGTTCTTGTACTTTGTGGATCAGAGTTTACTGCTTTCTAAGTAGAAGAAAAAAGACTGGATTTTATTACTGAATAGTAAAAGGACACAGAATTTTCTGTATACTTGTGTATGTGTGTGTGTTTGTGTGTGTGTGTGTGTGTGTGTCTGTGTGTGTGTGCATGTGTAGGGTGATCCTAAGGCTTGAACTCAAGGCCTGGGAGCTATCCCCAAGTTTTTTTTGATCAACGCTAGTATTCTACCACTTGAGTAACAACTTCACTTCTGGCTTTTTGGTGATTAATACGAGATGTGTCTTATGGACTTTCCTGCAGGGGGTGACTTCAAACCTCAATCCTCAGATCTAGCGCCAGCACAGATTTTAATTTTTGTTGTTCTCATTAGTTTATTTCATACACTTTATTTTATTTTTTGAATTAGAAAGCATTAATGGGATGAGAAAGATTTGTTGTAATAATTCATACATGCATACGGTGTATTTTGAATGTTTACTTTTTCCATTATATTGCCATTCCTTTCTCCCTCCTCCTCTCTTTTTCAGACAGTGCTTGGTAGATTTTATTATGCTATATATATACATATATATATATAAATATACATATATATGTATATATATTTCTATCACCTTCATCTCTCAGTAGTTTTTCTTTTTCTTCCTTTCTCAAAGAGCCCCTGTTTTTACATTCCTGCCCTAGTATCATCATTATCATCATCATCATCATCATTTCATCATTTTATGGTTAGTGTCCACAATGAGTAAAAACATATGGTATTTGGGGTTTTTTTAGCTTATCTCTCTCAACATGTTGATCCCTATTTCTTCCTTCAAATATCATGATTTCATTTTCCTTCATGGCTGCTATATTTATTCCATAATAATATTCATGGAATAAATGTCATATTCTATCAGTTTTAGGGACTTGCACTTTTGATTGTACCTAAATAAATTCTTCTTAGTATTTTTCTTAGTGGTTATCATTGGCGACAATGATATATAGTATGTCCTCATATGCTATGTTGGTAGATGGGAAGCATTTCCCTATAACATGTCATAAGTATTAGTTTCCTATGGCTGCAGTAATAAGGTGCCACAAACTGGATATTTTGAATCAATGAACATTTATCTTAGTTATAAACTAGAAGTCTGAAATCATTGTGTTTGCAATGATGATTCTTTATAAGAAAAATGTTTCATATCTCTCCCCAAAGTTTTGGCAGTTACTAGTAATCCTTTGGTGTTTCTTGGCTCCTAGTTGTATCATTCCAGTCTTTGTCTCCATCATCACATGGTGTTTTGTCCCTGTGTGTGTTTGTCTCCCATTTTCTCTCTTCTTAGGAAGTGGCAACCCATTAGATTTTAGGGGCTCATTTTAATGTATTATAACCTATTTATTTCTGTGTCCATGATCATGTGGATCAGAAGTGAAAGCTTTGGTCCCTAAATAAAAACGTTTGCTGTGTTAAACAGTACATATCTACAATATCTGATGATTCCTGAAAATATACTATTATACAGACACAAAGGCAGATTCTACATGGAAGCACTAAGAACCTTGAATAGCCAAAGTAATCTGAACAAATAAAGCAATGCTGAATTTCACATTATACTGCAAAGTCATAGTAACAAAAACATCATGATGCCAGCAAAAAAGTAGCCATGAAGACAGATGTAACAGAATAGAAGATTGAAACTAAATCCACTCAAGAGCCACATGATTTTTGACATAGAGTCCAAACACACATTGGAGAAAAGATATCCACTTCAACACTGATGGTGGAAAACTAGATACGCAGATGCATAAAACTGAAACTACATCCTCATACCTTATCCTGTCCTAAAATCCATTCAAGGTGAAATAAGGATCTTAATGTAAAACATGAAGCTTTAAAACACTAAAACATATTGGCATATTTATTAACTTCTTGAAAAGAATTGTAATGGCTCAGCAAATAAAAGCAAGGATTAACAGTTAAGATTACATCAAACAAAAATCTTCTCTAAAAAGAAATCCAAATCAAAACAACATTGAGATATCACCTCACTCCAGTTAGAACAGCAAAAATCAAGAACTCTAACAACAACAGATGCTGGAGGGGATGTGGACAGAAAGGAACCTTACTTCATTGTTGGTGGGAATGTAAACTTGTTCAACCACTTTGGAAAGCAGTATGGAGGTTCCTCAAAAGACTTCACATAGAGCTCCCCTATGACCCAGCAATCCCACTTTTGGGCATTTACCCTAATGTTTACAAACAAGACCACACTAAAGCTACCAGCACAACTATGTTTATTGCAGCATTATTTACCATAGCTAAGATATGGAACCAACCCAGATGCCCCTCAGTAGATGAATGGATCAAGAAAATGTGGTATATATACACAATGGAATTCTATGCCTCCATCAGAAAGAATGACATTGCCCCATTTGTTAGGAAATGGAAAAACTTGGAAAAAATTATATTAAGTGAAGTAAGCCAGGCCCAAAGAAACGTAGGTCCCATGGTTTCCCTTATTTGTAATATCTAGTATATGTATGAGTCAAGCGGAAAAGGTCAGATAATGTGATGTCAGGAAAATGAACCCTTAGATGTGTATTTTAATGTTTTTTTTCTTTCATGCATGTGTTTCTAACACATTTATGAGATTATCTCTTTGTTGCTTTGTATGTCCCTCCTCCACAGTATAACCCCTGCTTTCACTATATTTGATGTCAGTATAACTTGTGGAGGAGATGGGGAAAAACCAGTTGTTTAAGGATACAGGTGGACCTGTTGCAACAATGAGAAGTACAAGTTGTCATGTCCAAAACGAGCTTTACAACGTTGGTGCGGGGGGGGGGGGGGGGGGGGGGAAGGAGAAGGATTGGGATTAGGGGGGGAGGGGGGAGGCTGGGAAGGGATGTGAAGGGTAAACAAAGGAGGAGGCTGCAATGCTTGGTAAGAAATGTACGCATTATCCTGCCCATGTAACTGTAACTCCTCTGTACAGTATGTTCACAAATAAAATTAAATTAAATTTAAAAAAAAAAATCTTCTCTACAACAAATTAGTCATATGGTTAAAAAAAATATGGTAAAGAATGGAAGAAAAAGTTTGCCAGCCATATATCTGACAAGGGATTAATAACCAGTATATGCAAGCAGATCAAAGTCGTAAATTCCCAAGAATCCATAACTCAATTAATAAATGGCAAATGATCTGAACAGACTCTTCTTGAAAGAAGTAATATAAATGACTGATAAATCCATGAAGAAATGCTCAACATCCCCGATGATAAAGGAAATGCACATCAAAACAATACTCTCCTGTCAGAATGGCCATCATCAAGAATGTAGACAACAAATGGTGGTGAGAATGTGGGGACAGTTTTTCACTGTTGCTTAGAAGGCAAACTAGTGCAACCACTCTGAAAGTCAGTTTAGAGAGATTTTATTTTATAAAACTAAAAATAGTACTACCAAAAGATACTCAGATGATTCCAGATACAATTGAGACACTATCACGCCTTTGGTCAATGCAGCTCTAATCACAATAGCCAAGCTATGAAAATAGCCCAGATGCCCTACAACAATGCATTAACAATGCATTAAGAAAATGTACTATATAATCATATCCATAAAGATGAATGAAAATATGGTGTCTTCAGGGAAATAGATGGAAATAAAGATCATCATGATCTGCAGTTTTTCATGGTCAGAAGGATAAAGGTCACATGTTTTCCCTCATATGTGGAGGCTAAGCCTAAAAAGTATATACAAAATCATACACCGGGGACTGGGAAGGTGGCTCATTGGTAGAGATCTTGCCTTGTATGCATGAGGCCCTGGGTTCGATTCCTCCCCACCACATAAGCAGAAAAAGAAAGCCAAAAGTGGCGCTGTGGCTCAAGTGGTAGAGTGCTAGCCTTGAGCTGAAGAGCTGAGGGACAGCGTCCAGGCCCAAAGTTCAGGTCCCACGACCAGACCTCCAAAAAAAATCATACACAGGATCTCACACACATATACATAAATGCACAAATGCATATAGAACAGAGTTGCAACTGTGGGACTGTTTGAGGGTATTAAAAGGGAGAGAAAGATAATACTAGAGCGTGAGAAGTACTAAAATACATTGTGTCTATGAATAAAGATGGGAAAATGAACCTTGCTGAAAGCTTTTGCAATGGAGAAAGTGGGGGAAAACCAAAGCACCGATCTGAATAAGATCATCTAATATGCATGTGTGAAACACCAAGGTAAAAACCTTTTGAACAACTAACATACTAAAAATGTAAAATGACAGTTATGCAAAACCAGTCCTATTTCTAATGTGGGGACTAGTGGGTAAAGGATAGTGAATATGCTAAAAGTACTTTAAATGTGTGAAAATGGACCAATGAAACCTGTTGCAATTGATTTGTGAAGGTTAAAGGATGAATGAGGAAGAGTGGTGGAAGAGTTAAGCAAAGTATAGGCTATAAATATCTGCATGTATCACAATGAATCCCCCCCATTTACAACTAATTAATGCTAATATAAATGTGGAGATAAAAGAAATATGTAGCCTAGTGGAATTGGTCAAAGGTTGGTTATGTCTAGGTGAAAAGAGAAGTAATGAAACTAGTTCTGAACATAGAGCAGCTTACTGATTAAAGATTTCATTTATGGCCTGGGAATGTGGCTTAGTGGTAGAGTGCTTGCCTAGCATGCATGAAACCCTGGGTTTGATTACTCAGTACCACATAAACAGAAAAGCCTGGAAGTAGCTCTGTGGCTTAAGAAGCTCAGGAAGAGTGCCCAGGCCCTGAGTTCAAGCCCCAGGACTGGCAAAAAATATGTCATTTATGAAAGGATTTTACAGTACCAATTAGTATAGTACAAAAGAACTCTTTGCCAAAAATGAGTGGCTTTAAAAGAATAGTTTAGTATGTTTCATGATGCTATGGGTACCTGGGTAGTTCTGTTTTAGGATGTGATTTCTACTATGATCACTCATGAAGCTGTAAACAGATACACCTCCCCTCACATTCCTGAGACCTTGGTGCAGCAGCATCTCATTCTTTTCCAAGTGGCTGCATGCAATTATATAATCTGTTTTTACTATCTACTCTTCTTGTAGGCTAGCTATTAAGATACAAGGAGCCAGGTTTCTTAAAGGTTAGACACCAAATGCATGTGACTTCCATCACCTTCTGTTGGTTAAAATAATTCCCAGGTCTAGAATAAAATTAATAGAAAGCAAATTGCTTATGTCTTTCACCAAGATGAATTTCATACATATAATAGATATAATACATATACACACTTTGAACCATGGAAAAATATGGAAAAGATTTCAGTTATAAATCAAACTATGGAAGGGGAAGTAAGAATTATTCAAGGCAGAGAATTCTTAAGTGTTCCTTGCTTTTCATATGAAGAAATACAAACCCATGGTATATATAAGATTACATGACTAGGTAATCCAAAAGAATCAAGGTACATTTATTCTAACCCAGCCTATGCTTTTCACAATATATTCTCATTTGCTTTTGCATAAAAACGGAATATGTTTTTAATTTACCTTCTTTCTATCAAAAATTTTCACCCTTAAAGTTTAAATGAAATGTAACTTACTTCCTGGGAACCTCAGAGTATTTTTTCTGCCTGTGGAAGTAAAAATTGAACACCAAAAACCAAGAAAGGAATTGGGCTTCGACTATGTTTCTTTTTTACTGTCTGTTTCCCAAAAGGATTCATGTAGTGCTGTTGTATGTTTTCTTACTCGGATTGTGAAGAGAATGAGTTATTAGAATTTGAATGCGTCGTATAGGCTGTAAATTAAAGATGGGAACATTGGGCTCTACTATTTTGACCTTTTCAACAATGTATAATTTTTAGTCTATGCCAGTGAACATCTTCTTTTGTTTACAGCCTCAGTGAACTTTGGAAAAGAGGTGAGATGGCCATCAAATCAAATTCTATAATACTGAGAAGGTCAAAATAATGCATCATGAAACTATCTTTCATAGCAAGGATTAAAATCAGGATAAATCTGTCTGATTAGTCTCTCCCCCTCCCATTATACAAAAGAAAGTCTAATTTAAGGGACTATGTACATCATGATGATAAAGTAAACCTTATAAATAAATGAGATAATGACTGAAGTTGTAAATTGTTAAATTCATTTTGAAGAGAGATTGCACTGTGTATAGGTGAACTGTTGATCTATCTCAAAGGAATTTAATAGTGTTTATCAACCCAAGATCTGAACCTTTCTCAGTTTTATCTCAGTTTTCAAAATTCATAACTATAAATTTAATTTTAATTAATTAGTATGGTATTAATATTGACAAAATGAATAACACATAAAGAGACAGTGAAATCTGAAAATCAATGTAATGGAAGTGTTAATTATGGATTAGGTATAGTGTGTAGCCACTGTAGATCAATTGTACTGTTTCCCAGTTAATTTTATTACTGGTCTCTAAAAGCAACTGGAACTAGGTGCCAAAGACAACTTTATGGCTGTATTTTCCTGTTATCCAGCAAGAGAGATGAGAATCCAGAGTTTTATGTTGAGTTAAAATCTGGGAAAGCCTCATACCCTCTCCTTATCTTGAACATTTATACACAATTGGCCCATAAAATCTTTCTGCTATGTCGTGTAGTAAAGAAACCTACTAAAAAAAAAAAGAAACCTACTGAACTTGGTTTAATAATCATTTCTTAAATATATTTCATCAGGAAATACTTGATGTGGAAGTATATATATGAGTTAAATATGCTTTTATATTTTACCAACATCTCATTGAAGATGCTATACAAAAACTAGGTGTCAAAAATTTGGGTGGAAAAAAGAATGTTAGTGAAAGCAGCCACTTCAACAAATGGTGAGAAAAACTGGATAGCCAGAACATAGAAGATGGAAACTAGATCATTATTTGATATTGTGTGAAGAGATCTATTAAAAACAAATAAAAGACCTTAATATAAGACCTAAAACTTTGAGATGACTAGAGGAAAATGTAAGGAAAATACTTTAAGATACAGACATAGGCAATAACTCTCTGAAATAGTCTCCAGTAGCTCAGTAAATGATAGCAAGGATTAACAAATGAGATTGCTTTGTACAGCAAAGAAAACAATTGCCAAAGTGAAGAAGCAATGTAAAGAAAGGGTGAAAATCTTTGGCAGCTATTCATCTGATAAGGGATTAATATAGAGACTATAAAAGAATTTTAAAAATTAAACAATAGAACAAAATATTGATAGATGGATTGAGCAGTTTTTAAAAACAGAAGTACAAATGACCATAAATACATGAAAATGGCCAATATTCTTAGTTTGAATATTTTTATTATTTTTAATCAGTTGTAGAAAGGAGTTGGCATTCATGGAAGCAGTTCATGAATATTGTGAATCTTAATGTCACCCCTTTTAGCATTCTCACCTACCCCTCCCCACCTACTCCTTCCCTTACTCATCTTAAATTTAGGTTATCTATTAAATTCTTTGCCATTTAAAAAAGCAGTTTATGTGTACAATGCAAATTGATCTGTGTCATCACTTCAACACCTTCACCCTCCTTCAACTCTCCCCTTCCCTTATATTTCTCAGTTCTGTGGTATATACAATAAATTCCTTTTCTGAACGTTTTTTACTGTAAAAATGCTGTACAGAGGGGTTACAGTTACATGAGCAAGGTAATAAGTACATTTCCTATTAAACATTGTTGTCTCCTCCTTTGTTTTCCAATGGCTATAATAAAGAACTCTAATAACAATAGATGCTGGAGGGGATGTGGACAGAAGGGAACCTTACTGCATTGTTGGTGGAAGTGTAAACTTGTTCAACCACTTTGGAAAGTAGTAGGGATGTTCCTCAAAAGATTCCACATAGAGCTCCCTATGACCCAGCAATCCCACTTTTGGACATTTACCCAAATGATCACAAACAAGGCCATACATAGGCTACCAGCACAACTATATTTATTAAAGCACTATTTACCATAGCTAAGATATGGAAGCAACCCAGATGCCCCTCAGTAGATGAATGGATCAAGAAAATGTGGTATATATACACAATGGAATTCTATGCCTCCATCAGAAAGAATGACATTGCCCCATTTGTTAGGAAATGGAAAGACTTGGATAAAATTACATTAAGTGAAGTAAGCCAGGCCCAAAGAAACATAGGTCCCATGGTTTCCCTTATTTGCAATAAGTAGCACATGTATAGGACAAGTAGAAAAGGCCAAAAGCTATATACATATGACCATATAAGACGATGCTAAGCGAAATGAACCTCAAAATAGGAACACAAATATCTTTTTTCTTTCTTGCTATTGTTTCTAATATATTTATAATATACCATATGATTTTTTTCTTTGTATGTTCCTTCCTCATGGTATAACCCCTGTTTTCACTTTATTTGATGTCGGTGCCCTTCATCTTGTATATACAAGATGGGGAAGGGAAAAAACAAAATGCTTAAATAAAGATACTGGTTGACCTATTGTAACAATGAGGTGTACAAAATACTACATTGAAAATGAACTTTACAACTCCAGTGGATTTGACTGCATTCTCTTGAATTCTTGACTGCATTCTTTCCCCTGCAAACTTTGATTATTCTAGCCCTCTCTCTTTGCCAGCTACTCTACCATCCTGCAAGTATCCATTCCTTAATACTTACTTTGCTGGACTTTGACTTAGTCATTTTAAAGAATTTCTCTATTTTCACTCTACATAGTCTATTACATTTCAGTTAATTCACTTGTAACCCCTTGCTTACAACCCAGTGTGTATAGTTTTAGATGCATAGGCACATTCTAGCTACCACAGAAGGAAGCCATGCAATCGGTTTCTCTGGGTCTGGCTTACTTCACATAATATACCTTTTTCCAAGTCCTTCCATTTCTTTACAAATGTTAGGGCAATTCAAATCAAAACTACACTGAAGCGAACTGCTAATGACTCACTCCTGTAATAATAATTTCATCAGAAATATGAAACCAGAAAGATTGTAATTTGAAGCTGGCCTAACCAGAGATTCCTTCTGGCCTTAATTAAGTAGCAAAGGTGAGACTGGAGGTGTGGTACAAGTGGTAAAATGCCACCTCTGAGGAAGAAAGATAAGTGAGAGCTAAAGCACTGATTTCAAATCCCAGTACTAGTATGCATACATACAAATGCATGCACGTATGTGCACCTGCATGCGGGCACACATGCGCACACACGAACACACACACAACACTGAGATTCCATCTCACCAGTGTCAGAATTGCTGTCATCAAGAAAAGCAATAATAGAAAAGCAACAGCAAAAATACTGTTGAGGATGAAAATTTTTTATGTACAAGTTTTTGTTTTTCTGGTTTTTTTTTGTTTTTGTTTTTTGGGGGGAAGGGGCTGGTCGTGGGGCTTGAACTCTGGGCCTGTGCACTGTCCCTCAGCTCTTCAGCTCAAGGCTAGCGCTCTACCGCTTGAGCCACAGCACCACTTCCGGCTTTTTGATTACGTGGTGCTGAGGAATAGAACCTAGGGCCTCATGCATGCAAGGCAAGCACTGTACCACTGAGCCACCTTCCCAGCAGGATGAAATTTTTTTTTTTATTTTTTGTGACCATACTGTACAGAGGGGTTACAATTACATGGGCAAGATAATGAATACATTTCTTAACAAGCATTGCAACCTCCTCCTTTGTTTACCCTTCACATCCCTTCCCAGCCTCCCCCCGCACCCCACCCAATTCTCCCCCCCTCCCCCCCCCCCCCCCCCCCCCCCCGCACCAAAGTTGTAAAGTTCGTTTACTATATGACAACTTGTACTTCTCATTGTTGCAACGGGTCCACCTGTATCCTTAAACGACTTGTTTTCCCCATCTCCTCCACAAATTATACCGACATCAAATATAGTGAAAGCAGGAGTTATACTGTGGGGGAGGGACATACAAAGCAACAAATCAATAATCTTATAAATGCGCTAGAAACAAATGCATGAAAAAAAACTTTTAAATACACATCTAAGGGTTGATTTTCCTAACATCACATTATCTGACCTTTTCTGCTTGACTCACACATATACTAGATATTGCAAATAAGGGAAAACATGGGACCTATGTTTCTTGGGCTTGGCTTATTTCACTTAATATAATTTTTTCCAAGCCTTTCCATTTCCTAACAAATGGGCAATGTCATTCTTTCCGATGGAGGCATAGAATTCCATTGTGTATATATACCACATTTTCTTGATCCATTCATCTACTGAGGGGCATCTGGGTTGGTTTCATATCTTAGCTATGGTAAATAGTGCTGCAATAAACATAGTTGTGCTGGTAGCTTTAGTGTGGTCTTGTTTGTAAACATTTGGGTAAATGCCCAAAAGTGGGATTGCTGGGTCATAAGGGAGCTCTCTGTGGAGTCTTTTGAGGAACCTCCATACTAATTTCCAAAGTGGTTGAACAAATTTACACTCCCATCAGCAATGCAGTAAGGTTCCCTTCTGTCCACATCCCCTCCAGCATCTGTTGTTGTTAGAGTTCTTGATTTTTGCCATTCTAACTGGGGTGAGGTGGTATCTCAATGTTGTTTTGATTTGCATTTCTTTTATGGCTAGGGAGGTTGAGTATTTCTTCATGTGTTTATTGGCCATCCTTCTTTCTTCTTCAGAGAAGTTGCTCTTTAAGTCTTTAGCCCACTTATTTATTGGACAGTTGTTTCTTTGAGGATTTGTTGTTGGGGATTTAATTTTTTGAGTTCCAAGTATATTTTATATATGAGACCCTTGTCCCTTGTATGGCTAGTGAAGATCTTCTCCCAATCCGTGGGCTTTTTATTGATCTTGTTAGTTATGCCCTTTGCCATGCAGAAGCTCTGCAACTTCATGCAATCCCATTTGTCCAACCTTTCTTTGATTTATTGTGTTTCCGGGTCTCTATTAAGAAAATTTCTGCTTGCTCCAAGGAGACCTAGAGTTTCTCCTGTTCCATCCTGTAATGTTTTCAGAGTGTCTGTTTTGACTCCGAGGTCTTTGATCCTTTTGGAGTTGATTCTGGTGCAGGGTGATATATAAGGATATAGCTTTAGTTTTCTACAAGTAGTTAACCAATTTTGCCAGCACCATTTACTGAAGAGGCTGTCTTTCTTCCATTCTATTATTTTAGCTCCCTTATCCAAGATTAGTTGGCTATAGGTCTGTAGGTTTATTTCGGGGTTTTCAATTCTATTTCATTGGTCCTGAGGTCTGTTCTTATGCCAGTACCAAGCTGTTTTGATTACTATTGCTTTAGAATAGAGTTTGAAATTTGGTATTGATATTCCTCCAGCAGTGTTCTTTACATTGAGGAGCGTTTTTGCTATTCGGGGTCTTGTATTGTTCCATATGAATTTTTGGATTGCCTTTTCTATTTCCTTGAAGAATGAGGTTGGAATTTTGATAGGTATCTCATTGAATTTGTAGATATCCTTGGGAAGTATTGCCATTTTCACGATGTTAATCTTTCCAATCCAGGAGCATGGGAGGTTTTGCCATTTTCTAAGTTCTATTTTGATTTCCTTTTTCAAGATTTTAAAGTTTTCATCATAGAGGTCCGTCACTTCTTTGGTTAATTCCTGGGTATTTTATTTTTTGAGGGGCTATTAAAAATGGAGTTGCTTTCCTAATTTCAGCCACACTTTTCTCATTGTTGCATACAGAAAAGCCACTGATTTGAGGTGGTTAATTTTATACCCTGATACTTTGCCAAAGTTTTGAATCAGCTTGAGTAATTTGGAAGTGGAGTCTATGAGATTCTTTAAATACAAGATCATGTCATCTGCAAAGAGGAAGAGTTTTATTTCTTCTTTCCCTATTTGGATCCCCTTTATGTTTGCATCTTGTCTTATTGCTGTAGCTAGGCATTCTAATACTAGGTTGAAGAGAAGTGGAGAGAGTGGACATCCTTGTCTTGTTCCTGAGTTAAGAGGAAATGGCTTTAGTTTTTCACCATTAAGTATAATGTTGGCTGTAGGTTTGTCATATACAGCCTTTACTGTATTGAGGAATGTACCATGGATTCCTAATTTTTCCAAAACCTTCATCATAAAGGGGTGTTGGATCTTGTCGAATGCTTTTTTCTACGTCTGTTGAGATAATCATGTGGTTCTTATCCTTGCTCCTGTTGATGTGATGAATAATATTAATTGATTTGCGTATATTGAACCAGCTTTGCATTCCTGAAATGAAACCTGTTTGATCGTGGTGTATGATTTTTTGGATGAATTGTTGAAGTCGTTTGGCCAAAATTTTGTTGAGTAGTTTTGCATCAATGTTCATCAAAAAAATGGGTCTATAGTTCTCTTTGTTTGATGAGTCCCTGCCTTTTTTTGGGATGAGGGTGATGATGGCTTCATAGAATGTGTTCGGTAATGAACTTTCTCTTTCAATTTCATTGAAGAGTTGGAGGAGTATTGGTGTGAGCTCTGCTTTGAAGGCCTTGTAGAATTCCGCTGTAAAACCATCTGGTCCTGGACTTTTCTTAGCTGGGAGGTATCTTATTGCTGTTTCTATTTCAATGCTTGATATGTGCCTGTTAAGCTGGTTTAACTCATCTTGGTTTAGTTTTGGCATGTCAATATTTGCTAGGAAATGGTCCATTTCTGTCAAGTTCTCAAACTTATTAGCATAAAGTTTTGAGAAGTATTCTCAAAATTATAATGTTCTGAATCTTGGTTCTTTCTGTGGTGATGTTTCCATTCTCATCTCTGAGCTTATTTGTTTGGGTGTGTTCTCTTCTTTTTCTGATAAGATTTGCTAAGGGTCTGTCAATTTTGTTAATTTCTTCGAAGAACCAACTCTTAGTTTTGTTGATTCTTTCTATAGTTTGTTTGGATTCTAATTCATTTAATTCTGATTTAATTTTAATTATTTCTTTCCATCTACTGGATTGGGGTTTATCTTGCTGCTCTTTTTCAAGGAGATTTAGATGTGCCATTAAATTGTTGGTTTCAAATCTCTCCAATTTGTTGATGTAGGAGCTCAGAGCTATAAATTTGCCTCTGAGTACTGCCTTTGCTGTGTCCCAGAGTCGCTGGTTATTTGTGTGCTTATTTTTTTTGAATAGCATGAACATTTGAATTTCCTTTCTAATCTCTTCCATGACTGACTCGTGATTTAACAATGTGTTGTTCAGCCTCCATGTGTTACCTGACTTTCTTTGGTGGCTTTTGGTGTTGAGTTCTTATTTTATTCCCTTGTGGTCAGAGAGAATGCAAGGTAAAACTTCAAAGTTTCTGAATTTGGACAAGTTTCCTTTGTGGCCTAAAATGTGGTCTATTTTAGAAAATATTCCATGTGCTGTTGAGAAAAATGTGTATTCTGATGCTGCTGGGTGAAATATTCGGTACATGTCTGTTCAATCTAGTTTATCTATGCAGCTGTATAGATCTGGGGTTTCTCTTGAGTTTTTGCCGAGTTGATCTATCTAGTGGGGAGAGTGATGTGTTAAAATCCCCAACACTTAATGTCTTTGGATCTATGTGGGATTTGAGGGAAAGTAGTGTTTCTTGGATAAATTTGGGTGCTCCATTGTGTAGCGAATAGATATTTAGAATTGTAATATTCTCCTGAAGGAGATATCCCTTAACTAGTATGTAGCGACCTTCTTTATCTCTTCTCACGAATTTTAATTTGAAGTCTATTTTATCGGATATTACAATTGCAACTCCTGCCTGTTTATGGGGGCTGTTTGTGTCCCGACCCGCAGGACTTCAACCAGGGCAGTGAACCTAAGCGAGAAGGAATGAAGGGACAAGAGACACGAAGAAGGACAGCAAGACAAGGATTCTGATCAAGCTGCCAATTTTTATTTTTCACACAAGGGTATTTATATGCTTGGACTTAGGGCATGGTGCAAAGGTGGTCGTTAGTAGATTTAGGGCGGGGTGAAAAGGTGCTCTTTAGTAGCTGCAGGGTGTTTACTTTAAGGCGTGGTGAAAAGGTGGGATTCTGTAAACTCAGGCTCAGGTTGTTCGAGTGAGATAGTTAAGCCTATCAAGTTTGAAAGACTTAACTTTTGGCTCCCTACAGTTTGCTTGATAGATTTTGCTCCAGCCTTTAACATTGAAAATGTTTTTGTTTTTACGGGCAAGATGTGACTCCTGAAGGCAGCAGATAGAAGGATCTTGTTTTTTAATCCAACTAGACAGTCTAGGTCGCTTAATTGGAGAGTTAAGCCCGTTAATGTTGATAGAAAGGACTGAGAGGTATTTGGGAGTTCCTGCCATGTTATCCACCTGCTTGGGGGCTGTGAAAACTGGGTTCTTCCTATGGTTCTTGGATTCTCAGTTTGGGTGCAGTTTCTTGGCCTTTATTGTGGTCTTGTTAGTTTTCTATGTGTAGGACATCTTTAAGAATCTTTTGTAGGGCTGGTTTGGTGGAGATGTATTGTTTCAATTTTTCTTTGCTATGGAAGGTTTTTATTTGGCCTTCAGTTATAAAGGAGTTTAGCTGGGTACAGTATTCTTGGTTGATAGTTGTTTGTTTTTAGGGCATGGCATACATCATTCCAGGCTCTTCTTGCTTTGATTGTCTCTGCTGAGAAATCTGAGGTGATTCTAATTGGTTTCCCTTTATAGGTGATTAATCTTTTCTCCTTCACAGCTTTAACGATCTTTTCCTTGGTCTGAGTTGATCCTGTGTGGATTATAATGTGACGGTGGGATGTCCTATTCTGGTCTGGTCTATTTGGAGTTCTAAAAGCTTCTTGTATCTGAATAGGCCTATCTTTTTGCATGTTTGGGAAGTTCTCTGCTAGGATCCTGTTAAACAAATTTCCTAGACAATTAACTTCTGTTTCTAGGTGCTCCTCTACACCCATTATCCTTAGATTAGGCCTTCTGATGGTGTCTTCCGAGTGTTGGTTAGATCTATCATATTTCTTGGACTTGTCTTGGATGGTTGTATGTTCTTTCTCTATAATATCTAGGCTCTCTTCAATCCCTGAGATTTGATCTTCTACATGGTCTAACCTGTTGTCAAGACTTTCTACTTTGTTTCTTATTTCTTTTCCTTCTAATTGGTCAGCTTTGATGGCTTCAAATTCTTTGTTGAAGCTTTGTTTTAGAACTTGTATGAACTTCTTTACTTCCTTAATTTGGTGTTCAGTGTTTATTCTCAAATCGCTTAGTTGATTCGTTATGGTTTCCTTGGACTCCCATTCCTTCTGTTGGGTTCCATTCAGCATTCCCTTTGTGGTCTCCCTGACTTCCTTCAGCTCTTTGTTAATGGATTCCATGAATGCCTTTAGTGATCTTTGTGTATTCTCATCCTGCTCTCAATTCCTGTATTACACTTTGCTTAGCTTCCTCCCGCTCCCGTTCATGCCATTCCTGTAGTTCTCTTTGTGTGTTCTCAGCCTGTTCACACCATTCCTGCCTTCCACATTGTGTATTCTCAAGCCACTCATGCAGATCCTGTATCAGTTTTTGAGTAGCTTCCTCAAGCTCATGATATTCCTGTATAAACCTTTGGATTGCCTCCTCTCTCTCCCTCTCATGCTCATACAGAGTCTTTTGTATGTTTTCAATCTTTTCATTTATCATGTTTGCCAGTAGTGTTTGTAGAGCTATTTGGGAACTCTCCTCTGGATTATTCATTATCTGTTCTGTCCCCTGATTATCATGAGTGGGAGTGGAGATACCCTGACTTGCCATTTTTCTTGTGTTTTTCTAGCTTACTCTGCCCATTTGGGATGAAAATAACACCAGTTTTGTGCTAGAACACTAACTTAAGGCAAGCATCAACCAAAGTCTGAATTTGCACAGTCAGTAGTCTGCAGATACAATCTAGTTCAACTGATACCTCTATTCAACATCAAACAACTAAATATTAATGGGCTGCGAATCGCAAAGAAGAATTTGGAAAACCAGAAATTATTAGGGTTAGGGAGAGATGTGGGAAAAAAGTAGGAATAGAGTGTTGTGGGAAGGTACAGGGAGAGTTAACTAAGTCCTAATCTCAAAGCAGGAAATAGGTTGGATAGGATGAAATTATAGAGAGAGAAAAAAAGAAGAGAAAGGGGAAAAAAGAGACCAGAAAAAAATAGAAAAGTAAAAATGAAAAATATTATGCAGATTAGAGAACAAACTATCCAAAGAACCTGAATGTAATGAGAGAAGGGGAGGGATATAAAGGAGATGTGAAAATTTTAAAAATAAAAATACTTAAAATATTATATAGTTATAAAGAGGTAGTATGCTATTAATGAATTTAAGTCTCAGAGGTTTTGAATTGAGTAATAAATTTGTGGATTAAGTGTGTACACAATGGGGGATAGAGTCTAATAGTCAACTACGGGTTTATCTGAGGATGTGCAGAACAACAGCTAAGTCATGTAAAAAAGAACGAAAGAGAAGAAAAGGTGAAAAGGATAAGGAAGAAAGAAAAAAAGATCAGAAGTTCAGTAGAGCTAAACAAAAAACAAAAAGAAAATTTTTTAATAAAGATTATAAGAGGAAAAAAAGTTACTAGAAAACAATTTTTTTTCCAAAAAAGGTAAAAATTAAAAATTAAAAAAAGTTTTAGCAAAGAAAAAAATTTCTTTTATAAAAGGTATAAAAAAAAAAAGAAGAAAGAAAAAAAAGTTCTTTGATTTTTTTGGGAGGGTTGGGAAAAATCCTGTATCTCTCTTGTGTCCGTAATCAGACTCTTGAAATCTCTGGTCTGCTTGTGGTGCTGTGGCTTGGTTGGTTTCTTAAGTCAGTTTGTTTGGACAGGTAGAAAAATGCTCTGCTTTACCCAGGGTTTTGCGATCCTCCTCCCAGGTTAGTTCAATGGGAGGGGGATCTGCTTTGAGTATCACAAAAGAGAAAGATGGCTTTTTCCTCAAGTTTGGAGATGCTGTGATGAGGCTAGGTTCTGGGTAGAGTTGAGGTCTTCCAGCAAACAGTAGCTTTTCCCGGTTGCTAGTTTGTGAGAAACTCACAGAGCCCAGCCTGGAGCCACTCTCAGGGTTTCTGTTTACTGAATTTCAATTGATTGTCCATGCTGCTAAAGGGAGGGGCAGCCTCTGGCTCTGATTACCCAGTGAAGAAAGCCACTCCTAGGGTTGGCGCCCGAGCTGGGTGACTTTTCCCTGGATGGAGCTGAGTCTGGCAGGTCAGGTTAGGCTCTTGTGACATGCTAAATGACTCTATATTTCTTCCAAGGCCTGACTGGGATCTAGCAGCTCCACCGAGCTTTGTCGGTATCCAAGATGGAGATCTCTGGTACTGGGGGGAGGGAGTGGTGGCCTTCCCTCCTCTGCTCCCTGAGAAGGAGTGAGGATGTCAGGCTTCTACTCACACCAAGTCTTGGTTCCTGGGTCATCTCTGGTTTGCGAACTGCAAGATGAAGATGTCTGCTCCTTGTGGGTTCTTGATGGTGTTGAGTAGAATCCGCTTGCTCGCTGCATCTGGCTCCTTCGTCCCGGACACTCTGTGATTCAGGTATGGCTGCTGCAGTCGCTGCCACCGCAGCAGTTGCTGACAAGAGCTCAGATCTGTCTCTTTGCCTGGATTTTCCCTCTCTTGCCTAACTCTCTGTCCTGTGATGGCACACTTGGTGTGATTCTCTGGCTTAGGACTGTTCACTGGAACTCTAAAACTGCTTTCTATGTGAGAGCTTGTTTAGCCTCCAGCTTCTCCTCCACCATCTTCCCGGAGCTCTCCAGGAAGAAAATTTTTTATGGCAACAGTACATAACTAGTATCTCTGATCTTATAGGTAGAATGCACTGTACGAGAAGAGGAAGTAACATCATGTGGAGAGTCCACTTAATAGATGAGTCTTGATATGACATAGGAAATGTTCCTTTCATCAAGCCACATTGACTGACATACAGTACTGAAGTTGACCACTGACACTTACATGAAGAGTGAATATACAGCAAGATCTAATTCTACTTCATAAGAAAAACAAATGACAGGTTATTTCAGTCATCAGAGTTCCATATATTGACTTGTTTTCTTACATTTAGAGTTAAAAATCATTGTAAATATGATGAATCTTGATCAGTATCACCCTCCTCATAGTTCTTATCCCCCTTTGATTCACTCCTTCCCATATTTTTCTTAATTTTGTGTGATATACAATGAATCCTTGACTACATTCTTTCCTCTTCCCCAATACTGAGCAAGACATGAACAACATCTCATATCAAACATCTTGAAATAATTATCTGAGTATATGAGATTGTTAATATCTCATGCTCAGCTGAATATTCTACAGAAAAATGTGCTATTAAATTAAGCTTCTATATACTTACATAATATATGCACATGCATACACATCCTTTTTCAGGTGGATGGCTCCATGAGTAAGAGTTAACAAAAGAAAGTATGACTTTAATTTCAAACTTTTTGAGTCCTTTCTTCCTGCTACCATATGGCATTCCAGAGTAAAGACATATTTTGAGCAGCTTTTGTTTTCAAGGATTATTAATTTGTTCCAAATCAATGGCTTTCAATATAGATATTGTGAATGGAAAAGGACTTTTACCTCTTTTCTGTGGTTTCTTATTGATCTCAATCTAGGAGTAAGAACTTGCTGTAGAATATTTGGTGAATTCTATCCTAGTGGAAGTAGTTCGCTGAGTCCACAGGATGACCTTAACTTGGAATTTTTCTTTAAATAAGAACCCTTTCTCTAAATTTTGAGACATGGAGGTTAATGTGTTACTTCAACTATGGCTTTTCTTTTCTTACACTTGTTAAATCCACTGAAGCATTAGTAACCATATTTTAAACCAAAAATTAGAATGTATTGCATAGCTTTTTTTGCTTGTGCTTTTCATGAATTTATTTGTATGGAAATTCTTAAAAAGTTATAAAAATTACATCATGGGGACATATTTAATGTACATTTCTTATTGAAAACCATAACAATTTGGAGATGAGGATAGTTTTAGGAAAAGTAATACAAATCATCTTCCAGATGAGAGTCAGACAGTATCCACAAAAAACCCTCAGAGAAAAATCCCTCAGAGAACATAACCCAGCAATGCCTTGTGAGATGGATCATAATTTCTATTCAGCAACATGTAGTCAAAATAATTAGATAGCTATGGTTTTTTTTTTCAGTCATCCTTGTGAAACTTAATAAGACCTTTCTTAAACAGTGTGGAAGAAAGAACAACAAAAAAAACCAATAATCTAATGCTTATATAATTTGACACAATTGCTTTAACTTGTTTCTTTAATTAACCAAATCCTATGAAATAAAAATAGAACAGAATTTTCATAAGAAAAATACTCAAAATGGACACATATCCTAAGTTGGCTGTCATTCTTGTCTCTCCTAAAGCTGAAATATTTTATTTTTACTAAAGAGTTCAATGAATATTGTCTAAATCATTCATATTAATTCACCCAGAGACTGACAATTCTATTTACCTTTATGGCTTGGATCATTTCCCATCCAGGATGAGATTGTCATTTTTGAGTGTACTTCTTGACAGAAGCATGAATCTGGTACTTCCCTAGTCCTCTGCACTCACTTAGTTTCATTGAAGTATTAGGTCTTATAACAATACCTTACTATTTTTATGGAATGTTTGAGCTATTCTTTCAAAAAAATTATAAACATAAAGAAAGAAAAGAACAAAGTTACCTGACTTTTCTGTTGACAGTAACAAAGGATTATGAATTAAGTAGAGGGTAATAGAAGAGCTAGATTGAAGCTAGCATTTTTTTCAATATTGAAGCTGACTCCCTCTCTCTTGACTCATATGAAATGCCAATAGAATAGGAAATCCTGATGTTGACTACCTGCACAGTCTATAGCATATCAGAAAGGTGATGAACCAAGAGTATAGCCTATTTTTAATAAGTATCCATTAGTGATGAATATTTCCTAAGAAAAGTTGTGTTACACTTGCATATGTAAGGTAGTGAGTACATTTCTTGTTCAACATTGTTACCCCCTCCCTCATTTTTCCCTATTTCCTGTACATCACCTTGACAATAAAATTAAATTTAAACAAAAAGAAAAGTTAAGTATATGGCTTATTTTCTACAAAGACTCTCTCACTAGACAATACTCTGAAATACTTGCTTTGGACTATAAAATCAATAGCCACTGGGACTTTGGTGGTGAATTTCTCACATATAGGATAATCAGCATGATCCAGTGTAATCTGGACACACATGGGCCATTAAGACACTTCTCATTTCCAACCCCAATGAATTTTTTTGAATTTTTGAAATTATCTTTAACTACTTGTACAAATGGGTTTCAATTGAACTTATCAATTTATGCGAATAGTCCACAGATAGTATTATTATTAACAAATATTATATCACAACAAATGGTACTAACTGTAGCCAAAATATCTGTACAGAAATGATGCCGAAGTATACAAGTACCATACAAGAAGTAAAAATGAACATTAAAAGGAAGTTCCCAAGGAGAGATATGAGGGTCAGGTGGAATGGGATAGGAGCAAAGGAATCAGAGGGTTAACAAAGGCTTTGCCTTACACTTCTTTTTTTTACCAAGGTCAGTAATAGCTGCACCAGTAAGCCACTGTAAAAAAAAAAAAAAAAAAAAAAAAAAGGTTCTGCTGTCTTTAATTTGTTTAAAACATAAACCATTGCCAACATTCAGGGGAGATCCTACTAGAACAAATCAATCCAATCAAGGTCCAAGAGAAAGGGAGGAGGAAAGAAGAACAGAATTAGAATAGAAATGGAGACACTATTTAGGAGTGTGGTGATAAAGGAAATAATAAAAAGTGTGTGTGTGTGTGTGTGTGTGTGTGTGTGTGTGTGTGTCTGTGTCTGTGTCTGTGTCTGTGTCTGTGCTTGCATGTCTGTGTGTCTGTGTGTGCATGATGGGAACGGAAGTGGTAGAGCAGCAGAGTACCATGTACATGCCAAATAAGTACTAATAGTGAGAGTGCTACTCCTAGTCCCTGATTAAAAAGTTCCTTTTCTTAGGTATATTAGTGAGTCTGTAACCATTTCCTCCTTCACTCTCCCTGAAGAAGTCCAGAGGAAATAATTTTACTGATCACGATATCCATTCACCTGAAGATAACCACAGACCCAAACTTTGCTGACAAGCTCAAGAGACATAAATCCAATAGCAATTTGGTAATCATAGATCATTTTGAGTTCTCTCGAGCTACAGAAACTCTTTAAAGTAAAGAATGTCCACAAACTAAAAACAGTATAGGTAATTCTAGTATGGTCATGATGTTTCACACCATAGATTAGAGACCATATCTTCTTGTATGCTCATTGTCTAGCTTTACCATTGAGAAAAAAGATCAGTGATGATATTAGAGTATTTTTTTGACTCAAACATTTAAGCCTCAAAAGTTTGATCAACTGTTCATTCAGTAATTGGCAAAATGGACCACAAGTGGAGTGCAACAGATCTATGTTTGGAGAGCTCAAGGGAGTGAGTTACTTAGCCAAGGATTCAGAATACTTGAAGTAGAAGATATGAAAGGAAAAACATGCTCAGTTCATTATATAAATATTATTTAGCCAGGTGCCAGTGGTTCATGCCTGTAATCCTAACTACTTTGGCTGAGATCTGAGGATCATGGTTCAAAGCCAGACCAGGCAGGAAAGTCCATGAGAGTCTTATCTCCAGTTAACCAGCAGAAAACTGGAAGTGGTACTGTGGTTCAAGTGATAGTAAGCTGAAGATAGTATCTAGGCCCAGAGTTCAAGCCCATGATGGAAAATAAATAAATAAATAAATATTATATACTTGGTACAGTGGCTCAAGCCTGGAATTGTAGCTACTTAGCTGGCAGAGATTGGGAGATCATTCAGTTTAAGGCTAGCCCAGGAAGAAAAGTTTTCAAGACTCCCTCTCAATTAATGGCTGAGTATGGAGGCATGTACCTTTCATCCTAGCAAGAAAGGGAAATTCAAGTAGGAGAATCACAACGTAGCCCAGCTAAGGCATAAAGAAGACCCTGTTTTGAAAATAACCAGCACAAAAACTGACTAAATGACTAAAGTATAGGGTTCCTGTCTTGTAAGCATGAAACCCTGAATTCAAGCCCAAGTACTAAAACAGTAAGATTATCTTAACTAGACAAAAATGCCTATTAGGAGTGTGGTGATAAAGGAAATAATAAACTTGTGAATAGAAAAAGTGTGTGTGTGTGTGTATGTGTGTGTGTGTGTGTGTGTGTGTGTGTGTGTGTCTATGTCTGTGTCTGTGTCTGTATCTGTGTTTGCATGTCTATGTGTCTGTGTGTGTGTGATGGGAGGGGAAGTGGTAGAGCAGCTTTGACCCTATTCTTTTTGATAGAAGTACATTAGAAAATACTACATAAACCTGTAACACAAGTACCTTCTTCCTTGTGACTTGCTTTAGTACATATGACAAGAGAAGATTCTGAGCTATACTTAAATTCACAGAAAATATGATCTTGGAGAAGTTGAGTGATTGTCAGTAGAGTTTAGAAGTTTGTACAACACAAGAATATGTTTCTGAGATAAGATCAAAGCCAACAAGTCAAGGGAAGGATGGGGAATGGATATGAATAAATAATATGCAAACTCAATCATTTTCTTTAGACTATGTTGTTTAGGATCTGGGGACAGCCAGATGCAATTCTCTTTCCTAGCCAGACTGTGTTCTCACTGAGTACATTGTTTCCTTAGAAAACAAATAACCTTGAACCACACCAGCGGTTTACCAAATAGGAACTGTATGCCTCTTGCACTGGGCAGGGATTTTTTTCATGGAATCCATCATTTTGAACTTGCTACACTTCTTTCAAAATCACAGTGAGTTATTCAGTGTTGCCTTTGACAGCAAACCCAGAGAGAGACATAGAAGAGAGACTTCACCAATGATTACAAGATGGCAAGGCATTTGAAGGAAAAGCTAGAGATCATTCAGTTGTTGGATGTCGAGATATGTCAAACACCTAGCTGCAATAAAAGAATTAAGGGACAGTGAACATAACTACTAATATTATTTGTATGACTTTTTCGGGCTGTGTGCACCTGTATATTTCACGTGCGTGCATGTGTGTGTGTGTGTGTGTGTGTGTGTGTGTGTGTGTGTGTAAGTATAGGTATATAGTGCAGACAGTATCCTTAGTAGCTCAAAATCTCTGAGGACAGAACCTTGAACCCATGTGATACTTTATGGATTCTACACATAGCAGACAATATAAAAGCAAGTAGTAGTTATTTAAGAAAGGCTTTGGACCTATCATTCTTTCATTCTCTAACTATCACATGCATGGAGATATAGAAACTAAATACATAGAGCTTTCCTACAAGATACACTCCAGCAGGAAAAAAAAAAAAAAGACAAAGAGACCGCATGGTGAGTAGTAATGTAATAAAACTCGTACAGAGATTTTCTGAAAGGTTTCAGAGAATGAGGCCCTAAGTTCAAAAGTTTTGAATTGAACCCAATGTAGTGGTAGGGTATGATAGCAATAGTTAGGTTAATATTAGTAGAAGACTTGAAATTAGATACCAGATTTTTTGAGAATTTTTGTATTTCCAAGATAAACAAGAATAGACTGTATTCCAGGCCCAGTGTCTCACACTTACAATCGCCATTCCACAGAGGCAGAGATCTGATAAATATTTGTTCAAGGCCAGCCTGAGCAAAGTAGCTCATGTGAGATCCCCCATCTCAACAAAATACCTGGTTTAGGTACTATGTCTATTATCCCAGCTCTACAGGTAGGTTAAGTAAGATTTCTGTAGTCTAGGCCAGCCTGGACAAAAGATAAAAGGATCTATCTAAAATTTTTCTGAAGTAAAAGGGACTAGAGGTATGGTTCAAGTGGCAGACCACCTGTGTAGCAAGTGTGAGTCTCTAGTACTGCCCCTCAAATAGCTACATTTTTAAACCTTGTTAAAAACAAAAAGCCTGGGACATTTTGAAAGGCAGTATTATCAGTAATTAATTTAAAAGATATTTATTCATTTATTAACTCCAAATTACCACAATAAATGCTGTGAATGGGGTATGTTACATGTACACAGATGATCCTCAGGTGAAACTGTCTAGTGTTAATAGCAAAGGCAAACATATAAATAAAAATGAGGTCTAATATTTCATAAACACAATTGTGAAGTTCCTCTCTAAGTCTCACATATTTTTGTTCACGTTGTTTCCTGACTTGGAAGACTGTCAGTATATTTTTTTGTATTTATTCTTTAAGCCATCACTACTCAAAAGCTAGAAAATTTCTTGTTCACATTCTTTTGTCTCTTTAAAAAGATACACAAATCTCCAAGTGGCTTCTACATCAATTCAAAATTTTCTAGCACTTTATCTATACTTCTTCTATGCTAGAAAAAGAGACTTGGCATTGTTCATACAAAGATCTCAATTGAAGATTTAAACTAAAATTAAATTGGCAAAGGTCAAGATATAGACAGATAATAGAAGAATGTCAAGGTGAAAGTTCAGGAAAACACACTGGAAGGGGGGATCTGAGGAGAAAAAAAAGCAAAAGAAAGGGACATGCTAAACAGTATTCAATAAGGGACACAGATTGGGGGAAGACTAGGAATATCTTTGAAGGAATGAGAGAACTAATAGTAGGAATGAATGGAAAGGTCATTGGATTTAGCAGATAAGAGGTCTTTAGTAGGTAAAAAAGTTAATTGAGATTTGGTGGGGGAGAGGGGAGGTGGGAGCAGGAGTTGGTGGGGAGGATGGGAAGGGATAGGAAGGGGAAACAAAGGAGGTGGCAACAACGCTTGATAAGACTCATTACCTTGCCTGTGTAATTGTAACCCTTCTGTATGGTATTTTCACAATAAAAAAGTTAAAAAATTATGAAGAACTCATACCTAAAATATACCTGGAACTCAAAAAATTAAATCCCCCAACAACAAATCTTCAAAGAAACAACACCAATAAATAAGTGGGCTAAAGACTTAAAGAAAAACTTCTCTGAAGAGGAAAGAAGGATGGCCAATAGACACATGAAAAAATGCTCAACCTCCCTAGCCATAAAAGAAATGAAAATCAAAACAGCATTGAGATACCACCTCACCCCAGTTAGAATGGCTATAATCAAGAACTCTAATAATAACAACTGCTGGAGGGGATGTGAACAGAAGGGAACCTTACTGCATTGTTGGTGGGAGTGTAAACTTGTTCAACCACTTTGGAAAGCAGTATGAAGGTTCCTCAAAAGACTCCACATAGAGCTGCCCTATGACCTAGCAATCTCACTTTTGGGCATTTACCCAAATGTTTACAAACAAGACCACACTAAAGCTACCAGCACGACTATGTTTATTGCAGCATTATTTACTATAGCTAAGATACGGAACCAACCCAGATGCCCCTCAGTAGATGAATGGATCAAGAAAATGTGGTATATATACACAATGGAATTCTATGCCTCCATCAGAAAGAATGACATTGCCCCATTTGTTAGGAAATGGAAAGATTTGGAAAAAATTATATTAAGTGAAGTAAGCCTGGCCCAAAGAAACATAGGTCCCATGGTTTCCCTTATTTGTAATAACTAGTATATGACTGAGTCAAGCAGAAAAGGTCAGATAAGTTGATGTTAGGGAAATGAACCCTAAGATATGTATTCAAATATTTTTTTTCTTTCATGCGATTGTTTCTAACACATTTATAAGATTATTTCTTTGTTGCTTTGTATGTCCCTCCCCCACAGTATAACCCCTGCTTTCACTGTATTTGATGTTGGTATAATTTGTGAAAGAGAAGGGAAAAAACATTTAAATAGGGATACAGGTGGACCCATTGCAACAATGAGATGTACAAGTCGTTATGTCAAAAATGAACTTTACAACTTTGGTGGGGGAGGGGGAGGAGGATTGGGTGGAGGGAGGATGGGAAGGGATGGGAAGGGAAAAAAAAGGAGGAGGCTACAATGCTTGCTAAGAAATGTACTCATTATCTTGTCCATGTAATTGTAACCCCTCTGTACGGTATTTTCACAATAAAAAAAAGAAAAAAAATTATAAAGAAAAAAAAGTTAATTGAGAAATTTTGAGAGAAACGGAAAAGGTATAAGGTATAGAATTGGTGTAGGAAAATCTGGGCTGGACTCCTGGGTCTTCGACTATGTAACAACTTTAAGCAGGTTATTTAACTTCTACAAAATTATTTTCCTATTTCCAAACTGAAGGAAATGACTATTTCCTGACAGTGAAAACTATTGTATAGATTCCATGAGAATTTAAGCAAGGGAACCCAGCAAAATAAAGTCATATGCAATAAAAATAGAACATGGTATAATTAGTCTCATTTCAGGATACTCCATAAATTCAAAAGCATTCAATCATCACTGGAGATAAATATTGGTATCAACAATCTCACAGAGTTCCAATTTCAGTGACATGAATTACAGTGCATGCACTGAAATTGAGCTCAGTATTGGAGTTTGTTTGTATTGGATTTTGCTAACACCTCAGATCCCAAGAGAGAGCTGTATAATGTATCTCTTGCTTTAGACAACAATTAGTACATGTGCTTAATGAAGCTTATCGAGATGAGCTCCAAGAAGTGAGAAAGAGAGGTTTTTTTTTTTATTTTACTTTGTTCTAGTTCTTTTTTTTTTCTTCTGCATTTCCCCTCCCCTACTTTTGTCATTGTTTTTAATTTCTGTACCTTTTTCTTGTATGTAAGTTTATCTTCTCTGGGGAGAGGAAGGGAAAGCATAGAAACAGTGGTATAAAAGATGAACTAATTCAGCAGTGATACTCACTAGACACTATGTTGGAAATGAACTATACACCTTTGGGGGAGGGGGATCTGGAGGGGGGGAACTGGGAGAAAATGAGGAAAGAGGTGCCATTGTTTGAATAGAAATGTACTCAATACCTGACTTAAGTAACTGTAACCCCTCTGTTCATCACATTTACAATGAAAAAAAGATATTTTTATTTTTGTTCCGTGGGTTCAGCTAGACTTGATGTAGTGTTTTCATCACTACTTGAAGAAGTTATAGTCACAGAACCAAATTAGTGACCATATCCTATTGACCCATTTCAAGTACATAATTTGTCAAGAAATTGGAAATAGATTCAAATGTGATGTTATGGTGTTATCACAGACTGGCTTGCATTTTTTTAAAATTCCTAAATGGGATAGAATGGTTTGTTTATCTAATCTATAATCTGACCTGCTACATACCATACATTTTCACCTCTTTTATCAGTAGTTGCCTGGTAGGAAAAGATTAAGAATCAACCATATCTTCAGAGTTTAGGTAATCTCTATCATTCATTTACAAGGAAGGAATGTAACACCCTACCCCTCCACCAAGGGGAGGGATTTCCTTTGGAACACAGCAGGATCCCACTTGCCAAACTCATTCAATCTTAATGCTAGGTCTTTTCCCTTGCATCAAGTTTTCACAAGGTGTATAAACATGTTAGGTGCTACACATATGCACATATCTATCTACATATTGAAACACATTTTCTATAAATACATGCATGCATATTCTTAGGTGATTAAATAAATTTAGAAAGCTATAGGTCCTATGATATCTTCTTAAATGTTCTGCAATGGACTCTCCCTAGATATTATCAAAATCACTGTTAGATAAGAGAAAACTGAGTTTGTTGTTTAGATACTTCCAAAAAGCTTTGATTGTGTTTTCTTTAGCAGGAGGGTAAGGGCACAATTCATTTATGATTAGACATTGATTTGAGGAAGGCATTTCAGTATAGGACTCCATAAGAATAGTGACACAATAGCATCAATGGAAGTAACATTGTGACAATTTTGAGGATAGGATTCAAAAAAATCAAAAGTGAGCTATAAGAATTTTTGAATCCTGTCCTCAAAATTGTCACAATGTTACTTTGAAGGGGTTGAGGGTCTTTTAGGAATTTCCTATCATGAACAATCAAATCATTTCCCTGGAAGAACATCTCAGGAAAAGAAAAAAAATTTCTAAAGGCAACTGTAAAATAAGTCATGTTAATATATGTAATAAGGGAGCTGGGAAGGTGGCTCAGTGGTAGAGCGCTTGCCTTGCATGCCTGAGGCCCTGAGTTCGATTCCTCAGCACCACATAAGCAAAAAGAAAAAAGCCAGAAGTGGCGCTGTGGCTCAAGTGTTAGAGCGCTAGCCTTGAGCTGAAGAGCTGAGGGACAGCGCCCAGGCCCATAGTTCAGGCCCCACAACCAAACCCCCCCCCACAAAAAAAATATATATATATATATGTAATAAAGTGTATAGTTTGTGTCTAGGCTGAGTGTCAGATCAAAGTTTAGAATGCCAATTCACAATGTATATTAAAGCTGCAGAGGCCTAGATGTTTTCAACACACATCTGACTACAAAGTCCTAGCTTTCACATTAAATGTACTCTGGAAAACTGTGACTTAATCCATTTTCTATTGTTATAGCTGAATACTCGAGATAGGAAAATTTATAAGGAAAATATGTGCATTTTGACTCAAAGATCTAGTGATTGGGAGATTCAAGACTATGGAACAAGCATCTGTTCTGCTGCTGGTAAGGCCCTCCTGCTGTGTCTTATTATGGCAGAAGAGCACAAGGGCAAATGGACACAAAAATAGTAAAACCCTATGGCAGCCTTGTTTTGTAACAACCCACTCTGGAAGTAACTGGATTCATTACTCCATGAAAAAAATAATCTAGTCATGATCATGGAGCTTGCATAACCCATTTATCTCTTAAAGGTCTTATCACTTCTGCATACTGCCACATTGAGGACAAACTTTTCAACACATGAATTTGGGTCCACATATGTATTCAAATCTTAGCATTCTGCACTCTACTTTATTCTCTTAAACATATATAGTTATTTGGAACTTATTCAGAAATTGGCCAGTTTTAGGCAGGCATGGTAGGAAATGCCCATAATCCCAGCTACACAAGTGTCTGAAACACAATGGTCATGACTTTGGGAGTAGCCTGGGCAATATAGATAGGCTTCATCTCACAAACAAAAACAAAATGAAGTTGATCAGTTATACTTTGTTTAAAAAGACCAAATAGAGCCGGGCTCTGGTGGCTCAAGCCTGTAATCCTAGCTACTCAGGAGGCTGAGATCTGAGGATCGTGGTTCAAAGCCAGCCCGGGCAGGAGAGACCGTGAGACTCCTATCTCCAATAAACCACCAGAAAACCGGAAGTGGCGCTGTAGCTCAAGTGGTAGAGCGCTCGCCTTGAGCTGAAGAGCTGAGGGACAGCGCCCAGGCCCAGAGTTCAAGCCTCACGACCGACAAAAAAAAAAAAAAAAAAAAAAAAAAAAGACCAAATAGAAAGCCCCATGTATCTTTAGGCAGTGGTGGCAGTTGTTTTAGTGCCTGATTTACCTGGTCTTCCTGACCAGTATCTTTCTATTGATTCTATAACACACAAGGATTGCCGGCCCTGATGAGAAGTCCTAAAGTTGGGAAGGTGCTAATTGAAGACCCATTAGTACTGCACTTAATTAATGCTCCATTGAAATGATGCAGAATTCTTTCTACCTTATCATTTTGAACTGGAATAGCTTTCTTTGTTCCTATATTGCTGATACCTTATTTGTCAATGAGTAGGTTTGTCACCATTTGTTTCTTGACATGCACACAGGTGATATTCAGATACTGATTTTCAGTTATGTATAAATAAACTCAAACTTGTTTCCAAAACCATGTAATTAGTACTTATTATATGCTAATCATCTGTCAAATTTGGCTTAGAAATGTGAGATAATTTGAGTTCTGTCACCTGTATAAGAAAACTATACTCCTGAGTCTTAATTTCTTTTTTATCCAATTAAAATCACAGCCCAGCCAAGACTATGACTTTGCTTATTTTTTTCCTACAAATTATGCCAGATAGTTTTTGAAACAAGAGTTTCTGGCTTACTCATTTTCCCAGGCTATATACATACAGATAGTTATAGAAACATACAGAACTTTAGCTTGTGGAAATGAAGCATTCTCTCATCCTCTTCCTCCTCCTCCTTTTTTCCCTCTTCCTCCTATTCTTCTTTCTCCTTTTCTTCATTATCCTATTTTTTTCTTTCCCCTCTTCCTATTCTCTTCTTCTTCCTCCTCTAATGGTGTTAAACCAGATTATCTCGTCTATCATAACTGTGTTAAAGATCAAGGGTCTTTGTATTTGGAGGCACCTGAATGTTACCAACAGCATTAAATCGGACACAAGCTCCTATTTGGAAAATAACACCAATAAAATGGTGATATATGAGAACAAATAGATGTCTTTTATTAATACCTAATTTCTAGCAATCTCTAACTGAAGTTATATGATATCAAGACACTTGAAAGAAAACAGTTTTATATATATATATATATATATATAGAGAGAGAGAGAGAGAGAGAGAGAGAGTTCCTGTCATAAACCTGTATAGGTTTAGGAGATGTAAGACACTCTCGGTGCCAGATAACATAATAATAACTGTCTGCACAAGAAATATCACTGCCTTACATGATATACACATGATTTAGAGAAATTTCATTAGATAACTTTTAATTTTTAATGTTTTCTAGAATTTATTGTGAATTAGCAACCTCACATATTTCAACTGATCTTCTCCATAACTATGTGACTTAGCTATTATCCTGTAGCCTTTATATCATACTTCCTTAATTTATCTTAAAGCTAATATCAATAATTTGGAACAGTAAAATATTACTTTTTAAAACGCTTTTTATCTTTAAGTAGTTGAACAAAGGCATTTTCATTTAACAAAGCAGTTTATGAATACGAAATATCTTGATCAATGACATCCCTTTCAACATTTTCACCCATCCCCCCCCTACCTGTCCCTTTCTTCACTCTTCTTAATTTTCTAAGTATATATTGGATTCGTTACTGTATTCTCCTCTTCTCCTCTTCGTTAGAGCACTCCTTTCCTCCTGACTTCCCCCTTTTGAGTCCCCAATTCATGGTGTTTTATTTTGCTGAACTTTGACTTTCAACAATCACTTTTAATTAAATCAAATCTCAGGACTTTAAGGTTTATAGCTTTGTTCTTTGAGTATGGAAAGCTTCTAGTCAGTGTTATGCAGTGTATACTATTGGAATTCCTTGGCTTGAGAGGGATGAATAGACATAAAGTATATCTGAATCAATATAATTATAAATCTCATGACTGTCACAGTTGGTGCTTTTTGTTTAATCAACATACTCAAACAAAAATCAAATTTCAATTTACCATTAAGATGAATATTCTACATGATATCAAATATTTTGATATTTAGAACCATATACTGATCCAATTTGGAGCCATTGGGGATTAATCTTTATTTAGAAACAAAATTGCATGATGGCACATGTACATTTCTGTAACTTAGTGTTGAAACCAGAGCGTACATACAAACCTGTGGCTTCTGTGACCCTTCCTGTGTCTACAAAGGGGACTATTAAAAGTTCCAATTATTTGGTTCCTAGTTCAATGGTTATGAACTCTGAATTTTTACTATAAATTATATCTAGTGAGAATCTTTAAAAGTAATGATGCCTCAATTTCATGTCCAGAAGTTGTGATGTAATAGGTATGGGTGTACCCTGGACACCGTAATATTTTTTAAAAGTTCACTAAGTATTTCTAATATGAAAAACTATGATGCAGTTCACCTGCTGTATCCTAGATTGTCAATGACACCTCAGTAATTCTTCATTAAGTGGTTTTTATTTAATAGATAAAATTCTCCAAGTTCTATTAATAGGTTTCTGAAACTTATTTCTCAAATACCTTGATTGTTTTGCTGCCACTTTCTTTCTTTTTAAAATGGAACCATTTATTTGATCCAACCCTGGCTAGCTAGAAACAGATTTTTAATATAGTCCTGTGTTGTCTAGTCTCTTATTTTTGTAGAATATTGTGACTTTTACTCATATCTTGACCTTTGACCAAATATAAGGATTTGACTAAATTGTCAGTCCTGATTTTGTTCCATTTGTCCCAACCTAATACTTGAAATTTGTTTTACAACATCAGTATATAGATGATTGTAGACTTTTTGTCCTATTTCACCAATACTTGGCAACAGGGAGCTTAACATGGTATAGCACGAGAGTTTAACATTGTGGATTCAGTTAGCCTGTCCAAACTGAAATCCTGATTCCAATATTGACTAGCTTTGTGAGCTTGGATCACTTATGCAACCTTGTTTGGCCTCAGTTTTTGACCTACAAAATGGCAACTGACTAAAATCAATAAATACTTTTTTTTGGCACTCTAAACAAGTTACCTTGTTCATATTATCTGCTATTTATACACTGGACCTCCTATTTACACAGTTTTAAGAACAGTGAATTTGCCTTGGAAGTACTAAATTTCTCAACGGAAAAGTGAATAGGGGTCCACTTTATTTCTGAAGTGTGAAGGGCCATTGCCTTTGATATTGTAAGTAAATGCTAGGATACATGCTTTACAATTGCTTTATTTCCAGAAGTTCTGAATGAAGCCATAAAAGAAAAGAAATGATCAGCCTAATTGCCTCAAGATGAATCTGTAATGTATAAATCACTTGTTTAATGGCTCTAGTAATCGGCCACCTGTTTCCCTTGCCTCCCACCCAGCACAGGACTTTATGAATGAATAGTGATTTCTGAAGTGAGCTAACTGAGAATTTGAAGTATAGTAATGTTATAATTTAATGGCAGTTAATTTCCACTTTTAATCTCACCTAATCAGATAATTCTGAATATAAGAAGAGATCAGCATCCTGCTCATCCTTTTTATAGTAGTCATCATGGTAATATCCTCTGGGTAGAAGTTCTGGGCTCATAGGCTTCACTTACAGTATGAATAAGAAATAAGTAGAGAAAATGAGATAGAAGTATGTTGAAGGTGGGCACTTAGTTGATTTTTCAAGACCTAATTCACAGCATGTTAGCATTACTGGATTTAACATTCATCCAAGCTGCTCGTCATTCAATTCTAACCATTGGACTGCATTATTTAAGCTATCACAAAATTTAATATCTACCATACATGATCCTATCTAGAATAGAACAAATTAACTCTAAATGAGCTTTGCTACTTTTAACATGCTAGAGTCTTGAGCTCTTCTAATTCAAAATTTGTGATGATTCAGACTTGTCTGAGAAAAGAGGGGCAATTATATTCTTAGCAGACTAACAGTGTTAGCAGATGGAAGGAGGTATGTTTAAGCTACTTCAAACATCATTATAAAGTACCTAAGAACTCATTTGCAACAAATACTAAATATAATAATTATAAATTACAATGAAAAGCCCATGTAAACCTGCCACTATGTTTGCAGTAAAGATGATTTCAGAATGGTATTCATTATTTGCTCTATAAAACTCCATGGAATATACATTTCATTCTTCTCTCATTATTTGAAAAAGTTTTACTAATACGGAAAAGAGATAATTTTAAGTAGAGATTAAAATGAGAATTTTCTAGTCAGGACACAGTGGCTAAATCCTTACTTTGCCCGATTTTTGCCATGTGACTTTTTGCAAGTTTCTTCCCTTCTGGGAGCCTTTGTTTCCTCACCTGTATGATAAAGATAAAATGGCACCTCTGGTGAGTATGAAATAAATATACCCATGAAAAAATCTTAGAACTGTTCCTTGTGCGTATGATAAGTATTCATTAAATTGTATCTACAATAGTAGCAAGACTTGTTTTTTGTAACAAATTTATTTTTCCCCAAATAAACATTTTGTGAATACTTTTCCTATTGCTGCCAGACAGGTCAGGGCCAATTGTCTGACCTAGTTTGTGTAGGAAGAGATTTTTGTCACTTGATATTGTGATTCCTTTTCATGCTCCTGGTGTTCTAAATTTATTTAACACTGTCAAGTTGTTTAAACATTTAGAAGTCCTATTTTGAATAAGATATATGCCAGTCAACTATTTCATTTTAGTTAATAAAATTTAAGGTTTTGTCTCATTAATTGAGATGTATGTCAGTCAATTGTCATATTTTACATATATTATATTGTATATAAATATTTACTATGGAGGATCAAGTGTTAAAAAAGAACACTTTTCAGATTAGGTTGTTATTCAGTTTCTTATTTCAACTAGCTTGGTCTCAATATTAATTAGTAAAGAAAGTAACTTTTTATTATAAAGGTTTGAAAACAAGCAGAACGAACAAAATATTTTAATGAATATCTGTACATCTAGGACTTACATGTTGGAACTATTACAATTTTTACATTTTTATATTTGTTTATTTTTAGATGTATTTTAATTAACATAATTACAACTATCTTGATGTCACCACCAGAAACTTTTCATCAAGAATGCATAAAAAATAAAACAATTTCTTTTTCAATCACAGTAACATTAAAATAGTTCACAACATTCACAATGAGAATTAGTGAACTTTAAAAGACTTTACATCTTTGAAGGGTTTCTTCTATTCTTCATTTCAATAATTGCCACAATTATGAGTACATATGCTTAGTGCATCCTAGTGAATTGACTAATCAAAAAAATCATGGATTTTTTATTGTATTTGCTCAATTAATACCTCCAGAGCACAAAAAATAGAAAACTCTTTCATGCTGCTCTCGTTCTCTCTTCTATTGTGCTCTCAAATCATCCAGAGAGAAAAGAAGGGGGGGAATAAATATCCTGTCCCATGTCACCTCATATCTGTAAGCAAGATAATAACCCTTCTTTTGCACTGGTAAAAGTTACAGGCTTGTTTTTTTTCTTTTTAGGAAAAAATGTGTAGTGTTTATTGGACACTGAGTGATTCATAAATTAAAGTAGCACTCTATAACCAGTTAGTACCTTGTAATCACAACTGAAATGAAATGTGTTTGAATAAGTAAAAATGCTGCTCTATCAAATCTATCAGCAGCCATGGTTCTACGACAAGCTATATTTCCACATTTTTTTCTCATAGAGAATGTCTTTTTCTTCCTTAGTAGTTATTTTATTCTGGTATCATTATAGACAATATTTAGTAATTTTATGCTTTCTATGAACTTCCCTTGAAATTTTTAAATAAAATGCAGCTAATTTTAGGCTTTTTCTATTACTTTAAAGAAATACATGATTTGGTTACCTCATTCTCTTCTGGGGAACTCAGGGCCAAAACATTGCTATTGGACAGATCAAACTCTTGAAAATACTTTCCCACATAGAAAATGCACCTAATTATTTAATAACAGCTTTCTAAACTTCTATGTTTCCTCCAATTTAGTCTGCCTTGTTTTCTTATTATTAAAGATTAAATAAATCTGTGTCCAATATTAAATCTTGAACAAAGCATCACATTAGAAATAGGTTTCCATCATGCCTAAACAAGTACTATAATGCTCTTATTCCTGTTCTAATGGCTACTGACAGGATTGCTGTCACTCTTTGCTATTATGGGCTCTGTCAGTGCTGCCAGGAAAAAGGGACTCTGGCATTTTGGCAGTTGTTCTTTGCCAAGCTCTAAACTTTCTTTTAAGCTTTACAACTTGGCTACAGAGAGATTTTACGAGTGCTATTTGACATCTCTGCTGTTGCCTTAGTCATAATTGAAAAATAAGTTGTCTTTGTGTTGTCTGAATCTTTTTTTGGTTTTGTGCTCTCTGGCAAGAGACACGTATTTTATTTTACATAGGTCAAAGTTTGATGCAAATAATAATTGCTTACATTTGATAGTATGGATCATTTTCATTAAATCCCTAGATTTAATCATTATACTGACACTAAGCATGGTTCACTATTAGGTTGATTTTATAGATGAGGAAATTCATAACATTATTATTAATTTCCTACAGCCACAGAGGCCAAGAAGGGTGCCTGCTCTATTGGATTCTGGCGAATTGCAATATTCTACCCCTTGATCTTTATAACCTTGTTATTTTACTAATGAAAATTCAATGAAGTACATCTAAGTACTATTCAGAAGACAAGTTGTAGAAGGTTTTTAGAATTGACTGAATAACTAAAAGCAGGTATAATTTAGAAAAGGATTATTTGTATGATACTTTGATTGAGTGAACCTGTATTTGTAGGTCTCTACTATTTAATCCCTGTACAGATCAAAATATCTATTCTGTATGTAATATACTCACAAATGTAACTTTCACTTCAAAGCTTACCAGAGAAAGAGGGCATGCAATGAGTGTGAATATACGTGCACTTTTATTTTTCTTTTTTTAATTTAATTTAATTTAATTTAATTTTTATTTTTTTATTTTTATTTTTTGTGAACATACTGTACAGAGGGGTTACAATTACATGGGCAAGATAATGAGTACATCTCTTATCAAGCATTGCAGCCTCCTCCTTTGTTTACCCTTCACATCCTTTCCCAGCCACCACACCCCCACCCCCGTCCCCCCACCCAATCCTTCCCCCTTCTCCGCACCCCCCCACCAAAGTTGTAAAGTTCGTTTTCGACATGACAACTTGTACTTCTCATTCTGTGTGAAGTAGTTTGAAGATCTTAATTTTTTTTAATTTGTACCCAAAATTACCCTTAGGGTAACTATGGTATAATATTAAATCAGTAGTTAAGTGAAAAATGAATCCTGCCTCCTGCAATTTTTATTTAACAGAATTACCTTGGGGGTGCGTACTCATAGTATGAATAAGACATTGATTTTGTACAGTTCTTTTCACCAGCAAATTAATAATAAGTTTTTTCTCAATTTAGAATACCCAAAAGAGATGGAATATCTGTAGTAGACAATGCCAGCCCTTTTCAGTCTTCTCCCAGAAAATTTATCAAGAAGTTTCTTTATGACCCTGCCACCTTGCCTTCCTCTTTCTTTCTACCAACCTCCCTTTTCCCCACCATCATCTCTGGTTGCACTTGATTTAACCAGAACTCCTACCACTGACTCAAATGGAAAATATGCAGAACTGCTGGCCAGAAAGCAGACATGTGGTAGAATCCTCTTGGACGCCAATGGTCTCATTCAGTGCTAATGATAGCCTGCAAGGGCTATCAATCATTTCAGGGAATACCCATGTCATAAGATACAGGGATTTTTAAAAGCAAAGAAATAAATGCATGCCATCCAAATTTGTGCAGATCAGTGGCCATCTGTTTCCAGGAATGGACTTTGGTAACAGCCATTTCAGAAGTATTCTAAGATGACAACAACAATAAATGTTCTGAATTTGAATTGTACTTTTTCCTGTGTCAACGCATTTTCCCATCTGTTATCTCATTTAATCCCCACAACAGCCCTATGAAGTAGACATGGCAAGAAGGTATTATCACTCCCTATTTGAACCATGAGAAAACCCAAAGTGAAATGACAAGTTAATAACAGAACTTGGACTAGAAGAAATAGAGCATCTGGCTCCAAGTTCCTTTAACAAGCCATTCAGCCTTTTCTGTTTTCCTTCAAATATATCCGTTTCAGCATATTAAATGCCTATCTAATGAGAATAAAGTTTTATTTTCTTTTTCTCATACTTAAATTAAAAAAATTCAAACCCATATAACAATCACAAGTAAATTACAATAAACAAACAAATGTATACACACACATATTACAATAAGCATACAAATATGTATATACTTAAGTAGTTGTAATTTTCCTAAACTATTTGAGTCTATTGTAAATATGATACTTTATCACTTAATAAATTATCATTATGTCCCATAATCAACTATCATATTTAATAAATTCTGTACTCAAATTTTACAAATTATCTCAAAAATATCCTCTATGGTATTTATGTAATCTACAAAGTGAATATCATGCATTTCTTTTATTTTTCTTGTTATTCTCTAACCTAGAAGATTTCCCTAGCCTTTTATTTTAATTTATTTGTCCAGCCTTTTTAGGTACAATTGGTAAATATTGTATATTTTCAACTAATTTAAATTTATTTTATATTGATTCCATAAGCATTAACATTTTGGAAGCAACCAAGTTAGTTTTGGTGAAAAATCACTTAATTTCAATTTGGTTATTTTCTTATCATCAGATTGAGATCGTACATTTTTGGCAGAAACTCTGTATAAGTGATCCTCTGACTTTTTCAGTACACAAGAGGCATGTGTTTTATTTGCCCATTTATTGGTAATTCTGAGTTTGATCATTTGCTTAAGGTCTTTGACAAATTAGCCAACTGAAGGTCAATTTTATCTTTTGTAATGAATAAACTATTGATGATGATTAGAGATCACTTGAATGCTTTATTCTTCTAAACTATTTACTAAATGTTTCTTTCTTAAATACATGGTTAAATTGCTGGCTTCATCTTTCTGATTTCTAACTTTTTCTACATGTTTTAATTCATATTCTCACATAAAACAAGTTTCTCCTACTTTCATTAGTGTTACTATAGACTCATAACAGTAATTCATCCAATGCTATCTATTTTGAACTGCACAAATCCTAAATGCACAGTTCAATGAATTATTTTCTTATTATTTTAACCATTTAAAGTTCGTATCTCAGGGGTATATCTTTACCATCCACCTCCAGAATTTCTTTGCGTTCACAAATTGAAAGAGTGTATCCATGAAAGAATAGTAGCTCCACCCCAAACAAAATCCACCATTCATCTATCTTCATACTTGCACAATCCTAGGTATATTTGTTGAATCATATCTTGTTTTGTAACTGAATCATTTCCCTCAGTGTGCCTTCAGTCTTCATCCACATTGTAATATATGCGAGAATTTCTTTTTAAAGGTTGGCTATTATTCCATTTCATAGATATAAAGTATCCATTCATTCTTTATCCATTCATCCTTCAATTAGGAACAATACCACTAATGTTATGGGTGTATAATATATAGTCATTTTCCTTCTTTGGAAATGTACTCATTACCTTGCTCATGTAACTGTAACCCTTCTGTACATTATTTTTACAATTTAAAAAAGTACTAAAAATAAAAATTAAAAAAGAGAAAAAAATTTTGGGATACACACCCACAAATGAGTTGATAGGCTTTATAATTACCATTTTTGTGTTTTTATTGTTTCTTTTTGAAATCCAGTCTGCTATATTATATCAGCTGGTCTAAAATATCTGTGCTCATGTGAATTCCTGCCTCACTTTCTTGAGTAACTGGTATTAGGGACATACCACCATACCTGGCTATATTTATGTTTTGAGGAGCCATTGTATTATTTTCTATAGTGACTACAAGGTTATATGCCCCTAATAATAGTGAACAAATATTTCAAAGTCTCCACAGCCTCATGGATACTGATTATTCACTGTTTTCATTCTTAATAGGAATTTGTATGTGTATTTTTGTTGTTGTTGTTGGTTGTTGGGCTTGACCTCTGGGCTCTTGAACTCTTGAGCTCTTCAGCTCAAAGTGAGCACTCTACCACTTGAGCCACAGTGCCACCTCCTGTTTTCTGAGTGGATTATTGGAGATAAGAGTCTCACAGACTTTCCTGCACAGGCTGGTTTTGGACCTCGATCCTCAGATCTCAGCCTCCTGAGTAGCTAGGATTACAGGTGTGAGCCACTGGTGCCGGGCAGGAATGTGTATGAAATAGTGTCTCACTATCACTTTGATTTAAATTTTTCAAATCACTAATAATGATTAGTAATTTTCTAATGTCTATTTGAAGATATTTTCCTGCATTTATTACCATTTGTATATCTTTTGAAAGAAATATGCATTCATTTCCTTGGTTCATTTTAAGATTAGGTTATTTGGTTTTATTATTGGATAGCAGTTTCTTTTATATTATAGATATTAATCCCTTATGCATATGGTTTTCATTTTGCTATTCTGTCATAAAAGTTCATTTGTTTTCTTTTTCATGGCTAAATTCAATGTCATGTACCTTACCTTTAGGTTTTCTTCTAAGTATTTTATACTTTTAGTCTTTATGTTTTATCTCTTTGATCCATTTGGGGAGGACAAGCCCAGAATAACGTTAAATATGTGATCTTCCTACCTCAGCCCATGACTGCTGGAATTAAAGGCATACATCAACATATACTGTTCTTTGATCCATTTCTATTTGGTAAAGTAAGGTTCCTTTTCCTATTGAAGTTCTTGGTGCCCTTCTTGAAAATCATTTCATCACACACAAGAAGATTTATTTATTTATTATGATAATCCATTGGTTTGTATGATGTCTGTCTGTATGATGGCAGTGTACTTTTTGTATTACTGTAATTTTGTAGTGAGTTGTTAAATTAGGATACGTTAGAACTCCAACTTTTTGTCTTCAACATTTTGGCTATTTCTGCTCATTTGAAATTAATGTGAATTTTAGCAAGGATTTTTCTACTCTTTCAAAAAGTATTAGAATTTTATAGAGATTTCATTGAGTGGCATCTTAATTTTATTCTTTGAATCTATGAATACACTGTCCTTATATATTTGTGTCATTAATTTATTTCAGTGATATTTTATAATTTTTAGTATGTAAATTTATTATAACTATTTTATTTTTTGATGTAACTATAATTTGTTTAACATTATAATTGTTTTATTCTTTTTAATAAAAATATTATAAATTGTTATTTTAGTTTTTGGATTTTTTTATTGTTAGTGTACAGAAACCAGCTGACATGTGATCACTGACATACAATTTAGTGAATTTTTAAACTACATATACACTTATGTAGTCAATACATTGATCTGTGGAATATTTTCATCATCCCAGGAAACATTTCATTACACTGTCCCATAAATCTTCTCCAGGACATTGTTTGGTATTTATCAACATAGATTTAATTTACCTGCTTTGAGATTCAATGATAAAATCAAACAGTACACTATATTTCTCATTGTGTTGTTGTCATTTGTGGGGCTTGAACTCAAGGTCTAGTCACAGTTCCTGAGCTGTATTGCTCAAGGCTATTGCTGTAGCACTTTGAGCCACAGCACCACTTCTGGTTTTTGAGTGTTTAACTGGAGATAAGAATCTCGCGGGGACTTTCCTGTCCAAGCTGGCTTTGAACTGCGACCCTCAGATCTCAGCCTCCTGGGTAGCTAGGATTACAGGTGTGAGCCACCAGTGCCCAGCTGAATGTTTTAATGAAAAGTGATATATTGGATACCTATATTTAATTAAATAAATATACCAAGGATTTGGTAGCTACACAGAAATATGAGACAATGTACATGTTATCAAGGAATTTAAGATTTAATTAGGGAAAGGAGTCATAATCATTTGAAGATACAGTAGTACAAACTAAATGCAAATTGAACTAGATGGACCAGTTTGGGGCAGTTACACAGGATCTAGTGATCTGAGAATGTTTACTCCAGGTGAGTAGAGTAGGGTTTTGTCAAGGATGAGTAAAGTACATAGACACGTTAGTTTGGTTCAAGGATCAGTCCCATATCCCTTTCCCCGCTTTTTCAGGTGTTAATGTCTTACACAACTATAGTATTGACTCCCAGAAATTTCACATTAGTACAACTCAAAAATTTATTCTGAGTTTATAAATTATATGAGTCACATGTAAACTCACTTGTTTTTTATGTGTGCAGCTCTTTGCAGTTTTATTGCAGTTTTATCCCAGTTTTATCTGTATAACTGCCACCACAAGATGTTCAAGTATATCAGCACTAATCAAATCCCTCAAGGTACCTTTTATAGCCATATCCATACCCTATCCTACCATCACTGCCCTTGGCTACCACTTCATCTGGTCCTTATGGTTATGATTATTTCCCAAATGTCATATAAACAGAATCACATAGTATGTATCTTTTTGAGATTGAATTTATTTTTTTACTCAGCAAAATTTCCTTGAGATTTATCCAAGCTTTTTATCCAAGCTTATTTCTTGTTATTGCTGATCAGTATTCTATGGAATGGCTTTGCTTTTGGTTATTAGGACATTCACTCACTAAAGGACATTTGGATAGTTTCTGAATATTGGCTATAATGAAAAAAGCTACTCTAAACAATTATGTGCAAATTGCTCCATCCTCATTCATTTATACAGCCATATAGAACTTCATTGTGTGGGTTTCCTATGTTTGGCATATACTTTGTTTCAACACTTGTATGTGATAAAAAAAATTCCTTCAATGTACAGTTTTGGACAAATATATTTTGTTAAAGATATATCTTTAGAACATATTTCTGTATTGGGAATGTTGGGTAAAATGTAAATGTGTATTTAGCTTTTCAGCTGTCTCTACTGAAGGTAGTTCCTTCTGAATTTTAAGAGTCAATGCTATATTTTCAGAATCTTTGTAAGCTTATATATCATTATACAGAGCCATTAGTAAAATATTAAATCATATAGATGTCTTAAGTAAAAATATTCAAAATTAAGGTAATAAATGCTCTAAATTCATTATTTCATTATTTCTTAATTCTCTTTACCTACATTTTGTGATTATTTTTAGTTTTGTATTCTTGTTGATTTTAAGTATGTGATTGAGGAACTGTATGGTACTATGCTAATGTGCAACTTTTTTCTCATTGTTTTCAGTGTTTTAAATTTAGTAGTTTAAAATTGGATAGATATACTAAGACTATATTGACAAAAGAAATTAGCAAATACTACATAACAGGGCTTTGTGGTATGGGCTGTTCTTCCCAGTTTTTTCTGAAGAACCAATTGTCAAACATTTACTAGGATACTATGGAGTATTTCACAAAGGAATCACATCGTTTTACATGCTGTGCAGCATTTAATCATGTTCCTGTTCCATTTCTTTTGCCCATTTTTAATATACATTTAATATTTTATTTGCTCTTTATTTTGAGGCATATACATCTATACTGAGGGATCTTAACCTTTTGTGTGATATATATTGCAATTTTTGCATTGTGTCATTTCATGTTTAATTATTTTCTCTTTTCTTATTTTTATTTCTTATCTTATTTTTCTTATTTTTATATTTATTAATTAATTTCTTATATATCTTATTTTTTCTTATTTCTTTTTTTGTTTTTCTTTTTGCCATACAGAGCTAGGTATGGTGGTGATTGCTATGATTTTACTACTTGCTTATGCAGAAGGATCACAAGTTTGGGGCTAGCCTGACTTAACTCAGTGAGTCCTGGACCAAACTGGTTTAATAAGAATATTTCTCAAAAACCCTAGCAAATAAACAACAAAAAAAACTTTAGTGTAATCATATTTATCAATGTTTATCTCATCAGGTATTTGAATCCTATGTAGAAAATCTTTTCCCTAAGAAATTAAATATTTTAATGACCTCTCTCCTATGATTTTAATTGGGAGCAACAGATCAAACAAACTCAATTAAAGTTATTAAGAAATTTAGACATTAAAATGTAAGTGCTAATTATTTGTAGGATGCTCTGATAAATACAGAGACAAGAAAGGTGTATATTTCCATTTCAATGAGCTCATAATTTCATGGGGAACAAAGACTTATTTATGACCTTTATGAACCTGCTACTAATCACAGTTGGATGATTTTTATTTAAATTAAAATCTGAAACCTGAAATACACATGCTATACTTCCTAATAATTCTATTATATTCTTCTTTATGTTGATAATCCCATTTACCAAAATGATTACCTCATGCCTTTCTTTTCTCATACAAGCTTCCCACTTTCCTTACATCTAATCACCCTATTTCATACCTCACTGAAAAAGCAAAGGATGAAAACTGGATCTATACTGCAAGATAAGTACTGACACAAGAACAGACCTAAGGACCAGTGGAACAGAAGTGAAGAATCCAAAATGAACTAGCAGACCTATAGCCACCTAGTCTTCAATAAGGAAGCTAAATAATAGAATGGAAGAAAAACAGCTTCTTCAGTAAATTGTGGTGGCAAATTCCTATAGAAAACTAAAGCTAGATCCTTATATATCACCCTGCACCATAATCAACTCCAAATGGACCAAAGACCTCGAAGTCAATTCAGACACCCTGAAAACATTACAGTAAGGAATAGGAGAAACTCTAGGGCTCCTTGGCACAGGGTGAGATTTTTCTTTGTTGTTTTTTTCTGGGGGGGGGATCCGGTTGTGGGGCCTGAACTCTGGGCCTGGGCACTGTCCCTCAGCTCTTCAGCTCAAGGCTATTGCTCTACCACTTGAGCCACAGCACCACTTCTGGCTTTTTTCTTTTTGCTTATGTGGTGTTGAGGAATCGAACCCAGGGCCTCATGCATGCAAGGCAAGCACTTTACAACTGAGCCACCTTCCCAGCTCCGAGATTTTCTTAATAAAGACCCAGGACACAACAAATCAAAGGTTGGACAAATAGGATTGCATGAAACTTTAGAAATTCTGCATGGCAAAGGACATAGCTAGCAAGATTAATAGAAAGTCCACAGATTGGAAGAAGATCTTCACTATCTGTGAATGTCAATTCTGCTTCAACTCTACAAAGAATGACAATGCACAAGTGTTTAACCTTTCCATGCTTCAGTCTTTCCTTCTGAAAATGGAAATAATAGTACTTGATTGATAATTTTGAGTATCTCTTCACAAATGAGCATAGCCAATAAATGTGTTTGCTACATCATCATCATCATCATCATCATCATCATCATCATCATCATCATCATCATCATCATCATCATCATCATCTGTGAACTCCTCCAAATCGCCAAGCCCAGATCTCCAATTCTATCTTTATTTGCAAATGTTTTCTCCTCCTTTCCTCCAGTTCACATAGGAGGACACATTTACATTTCTATCATCAGCAAATGCCATCATCTAATAATCTTTCTCCTCTCCAAGAACATCTACTTCAGATATTTTCCCCTATTTCACATAATTTCTATTCATGTATTGCACTGTTATCAACATAAGCCTGTTTGAATATCTCCCAGTCTCTCACTTTACATGAAAACCTTTCTACCAGTACATCTACACTACCTATCACACGTTGTCTAATGCTCAACAAAGGTAAATGTGTTTTATGATTTATCCATATTTACTTTCTACATTTACAAGCTTCCATTTAGCCTTTAAATATCCTCATTTTGGGTTCTTTCCTCTGAATTCAATTGAAAATACTCAATAAAAAGTTCTATGATGTAATGTTCAAAGATCTTTCTCTGTCCTCATCTTACTCAAAATAATAGCATATGGCTTTGTTATTTGCTTTAAAATACACATTTTGTATTCTCTTTTTTATTTTTATTGTTTTTTATTGTGAAAATACTGTACAGAGGGGTTACAGTTACATGAGCAAGGTAATGAGTACATTTCTTATCAAGCATTGTTGCTTCTTCCTTTGTTTTTCCCCTACCACCTCTTCCCTCCCACCTCTACAACTACAATCTCCCTCCCCCCATTGTAAAGTTGGTTTTTCAACATAGTGTCTTCTACATCTCATTGTTGCAATTGCATTGTTCACTACTTTAAATAAATCTTATGAACTTTCTTTTCTTTTACATACTGAAATTCTTCAGGAACAAGTGCTTGGTTTATATCTTCTCTCTGTACTCTCTTTCCCTGAGTACATCTAGTACCGTGGCTTTAAATATCATTAGATTCCATTGATCCTCAAATATTTTTCTCCAGCTTATTTTGCTCTATTGACTCCTATATTCATGTTATAGTGGCCACAAACACCTTTATTTGGAGTCTAAATAAAAATCTCAAAAACTGAATTTTTCTTTCTTATTCAAGTTTACCTTCTACATGAATTGGCTGCAACTTGATAAAAATTGCTTTTTAATCAACTCAGCGGGGTGCGGGTGGCTCACTCCTATAATCCTAGCTATTCAGGAGGCTGAGCTCTGAGGATCGCCATTCAAAGCCAACCCTGCCAGGAAACTCCGTGAGACTCTTATCTTCAATAACCTCTAGAAAACTGGGAGTGGCACTGTAGCTCAAGCAGTAGAGCTCTCACCTAGCGCTGAAGAGCACAGGGACAGCGCCCAAGCCCAGAGTTCAAGCCCTAAGCCTGACAAAAAAGAAAGAAAGAAAGAAAGAAAGAAACTCAACTATAATCCTTATTTACTTTCACACATTGAATTTTCAGTGTCTTTTGAAAACTGTGTGTGTGTGGTGTGTGTGTGTGTGTGTGTGTGTGTGTGTGTGTGTGTGTGTGTGTATATGTGTGTGTATGTGGTGTGAAATTAGCTGTATTTCTTCTGTATATTGGAATTTTGTTAGGCCATCATTATTTCTTGACTGATCTAGGATGATGACCCCCTATCTGGACTCCATACAGTATTTTTTCATGTATTACCCAAAGAGCAATAAAAGTAATTTTGTTTAAATGCAAATTAAATTTTACTATTCCACTGCTCACATTTTATCTGTGAGCTGAATTTTAATCTCATTATATCTACAGGGTTTAATAAAATATCTGGCATTTATCAAGTCCTCAAATAATAGTTGGATGAATTGGTCTGTGAATGAATTAATGGCAATTAATTACTTGCTGTGTTAGAAGCCTTGGAGGCCATGCTAAGGTGTTTTATTTGACTTCATACCATTCTTTTTCTCATTCATTGATTAGTTTTAAGTTTTTAGACTATACTAAGGCCTTTACTATCTGAGTGTAGTACAACCTAGCCTTTTGCCTAGATTCCCTTCCTCAAACTACCCACAAATCTGCTTCCTTCCTGTCTTTTAGGTTTTAATTACATAGCTTAGTCATAATTTTTACCACCTTACTAATCATGAAACTTTATACTTCTTCATATGTATTATTTTCAATATCTTAATATTTGTTTGGCTATACAGTCCTCTTCCAGTAGAATGTATGCACTGCATGGTTAAGCATTTCTCTATCTTCTCTTAGTATATCTAGAGGGCTTAAGAAAGTATCTGGTCTATATCATGTACTTACATATGTTAGTTGAATTGATTTGTGAATAAATCAATGACTGAATAACTAATTGCCTTCAGTGTTAAAAGCCTTGGATGTCATGCTATGGTTTTTGAACTTCAACTTTGGGTGATAGAATGCTGTGGAATGTATATACAAACTAGGAGCAGTAATGAAAGCTAGGTAAAAATAAAGTGTAGTGAAGGAATATAGGAAGAGTAAATGAGTTGTTGCTAGAGGAGAGTCAGATACGTTTGATGGAAGAGATGGTATTTCAAAGACAGGTCAAATATATACACATGGAAATAAGAAAGGGAAAGAGTACAGGTTATCCTTCAGTAAAGTAATATAATCTTGTAAAATTTAGCATGTGATGTACTTAATACAAAATAAACCTAGGAAAAGTAATTGATCGATCACCTGATGCTAAGCTGGCATAGCCTCAACAGAGAAATTATGGTGAATTGTTACATTTCCCTTTTTGTTTTCTCCAAAACTTGCTCTTGAGTCTTTTGCAGTTCCCACTTCTTTTTCCCTGGTTTTAACCCTGGTTACTTTTTAACATTTGCCTGGACAATTCAAACAACTTAGTTCTTCTCCTTGTTTACTAAACTTTCTTTTACAAGCTTAATCTTTCTAGAACAAAACTGTGATTCTATGATCACACAAAATCTTCAAAATCTTTAATTTTCTTTGCATTGACACACAGGATAAAACTCAAATTCCTTAAAAAGGTCATCAATCACCTCCACTCCAAACACACCCTAGGGTCACCATTGTTTAGCAGAAATACATTATTAATGTTTTGAGTAGAGAATCTTCCTTTCTTAAATTTCTGAAAGGAGTTTGTTTCATTGATGTCTCTGTTAGGTTTTTAAAAAGAGGTAGCCGAGTAAGAACTGCACCACACAGGTGGTATTCAGGTAAGGGGTAGGTTTATTCAGTAGACCTGCTGGGACCAGGCAAGGTTGGCACTCCATGCGGCTGGCAAAAGAGGCCGTCTGGTCCCGGGTTAGGCCTTATATAGGGTAGTGGGCGGGGAAGGGTGTGTCCAGGTAAAGGGAAGTGGGATCAAGTGGGAGAAAGGTGTGGCCACATCAGATTAAGATGTGACCTCAGCAGATGCGGATGTGACCTCTTCCAAGTGTCCCAGTTGCCTAGGTAATGCAGGTACTGGGGGAGGTCAGTTCACTGTCCAGGAATGGACCTTACAGTCTCTATAATACTTCCCATTTAGGGAATCATGGAACAATAACTCCTTATGCAAAAATGTTTCCAAGGAAATGATCTGACATCTTCTTTTCTTTATACCTTATGGAAACAAACAGTAATCTTACCGCCAAAGTTCAATTAATCAATCAACTACGAATTCTTTGGTATATACTGTGTAGGACAAACTTGCAAGAAATATAATTATATGAAATATTCATTAACTCAAGAGTAACACATTTAAAAGGTTGAAAAATATCTAAATTATTGCTATGGGATTGGAGAAGAAATCCGTCTGGCCTTTTCCTGTATATACTCATTGGCTTCCTTTTTCAAGGATAACGTGTTGAATCTGGTCAAATACATTGGAAGGGCAATATGCAGAGTTTATTAACAAGGTATTTTCTAGATGATATTTATGATTGTAAAAACTGGAGATCACCCCAAGTCTCTACTATTTACTTCATGATCAACTTAAGCCATTTGAATACAAGGAAGATCACAGAAACTAAATGCCTATTCTGGGTTCAGCCTAAAATAGAAGATTAACTGTTACATACTATGACTCATTTTGACTGAACTTTTGTGCTTCATATTACACCCTATTAAATCTTAATTGACCCCATTTGCTTCTTTGGTTTCCTGTTTTGGGGGAATGTTATCTTAGCTAAATACTGATGAAATGAATTCATTTAGTGGAATAATTTTAAAGGAATAAAGCATTCATCTTGCTTTTAGCTAAATTTATAGTGAGAAGCTTGAGCAGAAAGGGAGAAGAGCAAAAAATTACACTTTATATCTACTACTAAATAAAATATCCAGAATACACAAAGATCTCAAACAACTCAACAGCAAAAACAAAATCATCTGATTTAAAAATGAGCAATAGATTTAAGTAGACATTTCTTAAAAAAGAGATAAAGATTGGATGAGTGTTCTCCAAAAGTCAATATGATGGATTTCCTGGAAACGAACACATGTGAAGATGTAGACAAGGAGAATGAGGTTGCTAAGGAGATTAATGACCACAGAAAGTCACATGTTTTGCATTGAGACATTAGGAAAGATATCCTGATGTCATCTAAAGAATTTAAGACTGCAAGCCATCCTACTCATCACAGGCTCAAATTTATAAAAATGCAGACTTGTTTAAATGACTTTGCAAAGAAGAAGCATTTCTTCCAGAGCCCTAGGGAGCCATTCATACTTAGTACTAGCCCAGTATTTGTTTCTCTACATCAACCTAGTAAAATACCCCACCCTTCTTTCTGCTTTTGATATGAGTAGTTGTTTGTTGTTTGTTTGCTTTGCTTTTCTGTATACACTATGCAATTGCTATCTGGCACCTTAGCCCATGGTCCAATCATACCTGGAACATTCAAAACTGAACAAGTAAATCTTTGTCTTTAGGAGTTCATTACCTCTGATATTTCATTGTAGCACTAAAAAGCTAACTAAGACATAGAAGAAACACACACACACACACACACACACACACACAAAACAAGTAAGCCTTCAACATAGTAAACAGAAGCTGTAATTCATATGGCCTATTACACTTCAACAGAATTTCTGCCTTGGCTGCAATGAAGGGTGGGAAGTAGCAAGGAAAGGAGAATCACCCACAGATAACCTAAGTTTTTTTTCAAAAATAAATGTTTTATGTCTTTATCCAAGTTTCAGATTGATTAATTAGTCATTTTTGTCCATTTTCCTATCGTTGTAGTTGTTTTGTGGGAAAAGTATTTGCCAGTCACTTTACTCTGTCATTCTGAACTCATTCAATTTCTGTGCCGCCTTTCTAAATATTAGGTGGCTGAATCATAGTATAGGCAGTAGGTTATTATATGCATTACAAAGTATTGCATAAAATGGAGAAATAAACAAGAAATCCCATTGTGAATAAATGAATATACAGTACTTTCCTTTTCCAAGACTATTTATTGAATGGTATTATTCACATAGAATTTTTAATTAATTGTTTACACATTTATTTGTTATTTTCTTGAAGATTTAATATGGCACATTTTTAACCTGATATCATGTATCCTAAAGAAACTTTATATTTATTTAGGAGAAGAAATGAAAAGACATACAATAGAAGAAACAAAAGCAATGTAATAAGTTAAGAAATAGAGAATGGGTAATTTGAAAGATAGCCCAAGGTTCTTGTTGTCTAAAGGAATTTTGCAGTAAATTTTTGTTGTTAACAATGTTTATTGTCTACTAATATATCTACAGTAAAAATATATAAATGGGTAGATGTGAACAGAAGGAAGAATCTTCATGAATGTAGCACAGCTGAGGGAATGTCTTGAAAAATGTGAGCTTAGATTCTGCCCTTTGATTGAGGTCAAATTTGAGTTAAAGCAAACAAAAGAGAAGCTTGCCTCATTAGTAACTGAATTAAATATGAAGCCTAGTTGTCTCTAGTTGCAAACTACATTTCTTCTACATCCATGAAAATTGCAAGTGATTTGATATCTAGTACTAAATATAATGAGCAGAATTATACTCTCTCCACTTCTATTTTCTGAAATATATTAGAGTTGATTATTGTCAGTGAAGTTGAGCATATGGTCCTAAAATGGCTCTAAATGATTTTATATATTTTCTGTCTTATTATTATCCATCTGATACTTTGAATGAGGCAGCATACGGCAGTTAATTTTCTCCTCCAGTCCCTCATGCACAATATTAAAACAATTCAAAGCAGCACATATTTCAGCTGTCTTTTATGGTTGAATTATACCTCCTGCTGTCTGAATGTAGAGACATAGAACAGGCGATGAGACAGATTTTAGCATAAATGTTATTCTGCTTGCTTGGGTGGATTTAGAGAATGTATTTAAAATTATGTGACTTTTAAGTACAAATCGAATGCTTCTTTAGTTATGACATGTAAGATAAACTTAAGAAAATGACCGATGAATAGCCTCTATTTTATTTCTTCTTAATTCAAGAGGAATTAGTACCCATATTACAAAAATACCTTCAGTAAAACCATAGATTATTGAGATTGAAAGGACAATACAATGACAATATGACCCCTTTACCTGTAACCTGATACAACATCCCCTAATTTGGCTATAATTTTGTTTAATTGAACTCCTCCAAATAGAGTGCCTTGAAATAACCAAAATAGTTGGCTCAGGATTCTAGGAGAAGTTTGGAACAAGCAATTTTCTTGAATTCACCTGGTTCAGGCAATTGAGTGTAGTTATTTGGTGGATTTACTATGTAGAAATAGCTTTATCTTATCTCACTCATCTGTCAGGTGGTTAGCACGGTTGTTGGCTGCATATCTGCTCACATCGTTTGTCACTGAAAGACATCAATTCCAAACACCAAATGATGGAACAATGTTTCCAAAGAGGACAAGTTCCAATGTGAACACTCTTTGCAAGTGTCTACTTTTTGGTTTTTATATCTGTACCTTTAGTCTTGTATGTAAGTTTATCTGTTTGGGGAGGGGATGGGAAAGCACAGAAACAGTGGGAGAAAGGGTGAACCAATTCAGCAGTGATACTCACTATACACTATGTTGAAAAGGGACTATGCAACTTGTGGGGGAGGGATTATGAGGGAAAAAACTGGGAAATATGAGGGAAAAGTATTAGGGAAGAAGTGACACTGTTCAAAAAGAGTGGTACTTATACCTGACTTATACTACTGTAATCCCTCTATGCATCACCATTACAATAAAAGAAAAAGAAGTTAAGTCGAGTAACTTCATTAAATGATATTAGTTTTTCATTTTTCCATTTTTATTAGCAAATATTAATTGTACAAAGGGGGTTTCATTGCGGTGTTTCAATATATGCATGTGATGTGCTCCCATCAAACGCATGACCTCTATCACTCTCCATCCGGCGGTGGAAAGAATTTTAGTGTTCTCACTCCCATACAGTTGATACAAAAATGAGCCAATTAAACAGTGTTATTAAAAGTATTAATATTAATATTAAATTATTAAATATTAAAGTATTGATATTAACTAGCATAAACTAGCAGGCAACAAAGTATGTAGAGCCTTGTGAGGTTTTGTCATTTGACTTCGTATAGTCAGAGAGTGATTCAAATCCTTCCTTCATGTGATATTAATATAGGATAGTAGTTCAGAATGTAGGTAAGCTCTGGATTACAAATGTAAGGATGAGGGCTGGGAATGTGGCTCAGTGGCAGAGTACTTCCCTAGCACGTATGAAGCCCTGGGTTTGAGTCCTCAGTACCACATGCACAGAAAAAGCTGGAAGTGGTACTGTGGCTCAAGTGGTAGAGTGCCAGCCTTGAGCACAGAGAGGCTCAGGGACAGTGCCCAGGCCCTGAGGTCTGGCAAGAGGAAAGACAGAAAGACAGAAAAGAAAGGAAGGAAGGAAGGAAGGAAGGAAGAAAGGAAGGAAGGAAGGAAGGAAGAAAAAAAGAAAGAAGGAAAGAAAGAAAGAAAGAGAAAGGAGGAAAGAAAGAAAGAAGGAAAGACAGAAAGAAAGAAGGAAAGACAGAAAGAAAGATAGAAAGACAGAAAAGAAAGAATGAAAGAAAGAAAGAGGAAGAAAGAAAGAAAGAAAGAAAGAAAGAAAGAAAGAAAGAAAGAAAGAAAGAAAGAAAGAAAGAAAGAAAGAAAGAAAGAAAGAAAGAAAGAAAGAAAGAAAGGGAAAGAAAGAAAGAAAGGGAAAGAAAGAAAATGTAAGAATGGGAATGCACACTCTAGTACTAACTGAATGATCATGGGTCTGTAAAATACAGAAAATAGTAGCTACCGCATGATTGTTTATGTAAAATGCTTAACAATCCTTGACACTTGGTAAGTGGTGAATAAATAATAACCATTTTATTAATCTTCTTAATATTCTTTATCACATGGGATTTTCCTTCGATTTAGTGCAAACATATGGATTTTAACTTAGTTTTCGCTTTTGACTCTCCATGATAAATTAAATTCAGTGAGAGGAAAACTTCCCAAGGATCCAGCCTTCATGTTGTGTTATAAAATAAACTCAACTGGACTTTATTCTTTATGCCTTATAAACCACAGTATGAAATATAATATTGCCTACATGATAGGTACGTATTTGTGTGTGTGTATTGATCATTAATTGGGTGATAATCTCTTACTTTTTTGTTTTGGGATCCAGTTGCTCATGCAAACTTCTTTATTAAATCTTTCCTTATAGGTTTAATTTTCCATTTCTTCAATTATATTTGATTGTGTGGATTCTCAAAAAATGTAGATTCATTTAAGTTCTAATATCTGTGAAAGTTGTCTGACTGTACTGATATATATTTGTATATTAGTAATGATTTCTGAGTCTGAGAATGCCTGTTTTAGGATTTCACATTGCACTACAGTTTTAAGATAATAACTGAAAACTCTAAAATTTTCATTGATAAAGTAGGAGAGACAAGGATATAGACAGTAGTCAGGAAGATGAGTGGATAACTCACTGAAGTCTGCCTTCCTAGTAACCTCCACCACAATTAGCTCAGCTATTATATATTCCCCCATGTCTCATATTCTGTATTGTCACCTGGATTTCCCTCAGTGTAATTTTTTCTCAGTGCCACTTATTAAAAATGCTGACTTTCAACAAGCTCTATAAATTTCTTTAAACATCTCCTGACTCAATAAAAGTGGATGGAATTGAACATTACAGCTGTATTCCATTGTCTATTTCCCAAGAGAATTCAGATAAACTATGAAATAAATCTTTCTGTCCCATCTAGGCCATTCCACTGCTTTAAAATTATTTACAACCCTATCCATATAACCCCAGCTCCTCACCCTGAAGTCATCAGCATGTTCCCTTTATTCTGGCTGCAAGCTCACAGGGTCTTTCAAGTGAAAAGAGCTGATGTTTCTAACAGTGATAATGGAAAAAGTGCTCCCTTGGTTGTTTGTAGATTTTTCCCCAGGTGAGAGATACTTTGAAGAAGCAGAAAAGAGATTATTTTTAATGCAGGATGTAATCACAAGGAATACTAGGTGACAAAGATTCTCTTAGCAGGTAGTACTTACTATGGGACAGAAATTCTGAGAGGATATATCACAAAAAAGTAATTATTTCTGTGTCATGAGATTAAATACTTTTTCTTATTTCTGCATATTAAACTATCATTTTGCAATAATTTTATGATAAAAGAAAGAACTAATATGCATTCTAGGAATCTATGCTCCCATACATACCCACATGCATACAAATATATATGTTTCTAGGACTATTTAGTATACATTACATGTACAGAAACCAGAGTGAAATCAGGTGAAAGGAATGGTGCTGTCCAGATTCTTATAGTAAGTAGTATGCAGGCATAACTACAATTTTCTTCCCTTGACACCAACTTTAATATTGTTTCCACAGCAACATACTGGTCTTAAAGGAAAGTGTGGGGGATGCTTTAAAGACTATTTACATAACTTCAAGATCCCATTATTTCTCTGAATATACTTATCTTTAGGAACATCATAAAGGTATCAGAAATGCTAATGGAATGAGAGAGAAAGCCATGCACTTTTCAAAAAAATATTTCCAGTCTTCACGGATGACTCCTTTCTAAAGAAAGTTAAAGAGGCATTTAAACTTAAGAGAAATATCCTTCTTGATAAAAATATTTTTATTCAATTCATGATTTTTTTTTTCTTTTTCACATCTAGACATTTTGGTAATAAACAACTCCCAGCCATCTCAAATCAATAGATGAAAGATAAGAAAGAACAAAAGAAAGAACAAAGGAAATGAAGGAAGGAAGGAAGGAAGGAAGGACAGGAGAGAGAGGGAGGGAGGGAGGGAATGAGGGAGGGAGGGAGACAGAAGAAAGAAAGAAAGAAAGAAAGAAAGAAAGAAAGAAAGAAAGAAAGAAAGAAAGAAAGAAAGAAAGAAAGAAAGAAAGAAAGAAAGAAAGAAAAAAAGAAGAAAGAAAGAGCCTAGAAAGTGAGAAAGAAAGAGAGAAAGAAGGAAGGAAAGCAAGCACATCAATAGCTAAGAAAAAAACCTTACATTTACTTAAAAGGAACCTATTAAGGAACCTAAAGCAGAGTATCTAGGAATGTTAAATAAGCAAGAATTTAGCCTCATAAAGTGAATAGGGATTCTGGGCTACAACCATAAATGACCACAATGCAGCAAGCAAGTGTTAAAAGTTGTGAATTCCCTAATCACACATCTCATATTCACTTAATATGAGAAAATGTCATCTCTGCTGATCCAGAAGCCTTGGGAAGTGATGGCAAACAAGAATAATTCCCTTTAGAGATAGTATCCTTAATCCCTTGCATTTTTTTCCCCCATAGAATTTATTATTATGAATGACAAAATTAAGTTAATATCAGTTTTCCTCTCTAAACCATCAACAGATGGAGGGTAATAGATTCTAGTATCTCTCATTCTAATGCTTAACATACAGCCTAGCTCATAGCAGGCATTTAATAAATATGTTAGGCAGTGTTCTTAAACCTATGCTAAATATTTCTTGGTAACCAACCACAAAAAACCCACATTTCTCCTACTGGGAGAGCCAGTTCAATTGTTCATGGAACTCAGTTTCCTTTATGTCCTGAGACATACCTAGACTGCACTTCTAAGTCTCCCTTAAGTTGAAATGTATTCCTATGAGGGAATTATTGACCAGTGGCATGTGACTGAAAAATAATATAAGCTCCTTAAAGTTATAACACATAAAACCTTCCCACACAATCTTGTCCTCTCCCTTTCCCCATCTGCTGGCTAGATGTTGCATCCTGAAGTAACCTTGGAAGTCATGTTGAAGGTGGCAGATGCTGGGTCTGTGAATTAGTGAGAAATACATTTCTATTATCTTAAGCCATTGGTGTTTCTTGGGTTGATGCTTCTGTAACCACAGTTACTTAAAGATACCTGACTATATTTTAATGCCAATATCTTACTGTACTTGTGTAAAAAAATTCAATAAGAATTCACTCTGTTGGAGCACTATTGAGTTGTCAATTTATTTGGTTAAGTTTAAATTTCATGATATGTGCTCTACATTTTCACAGATTTTATTTTATACTGTCATATCACATAATGCTTTGATAACTTGCCCTTTGTTTTCAAAAAGATGCACAATAAGAAGAAAAATACCAAGAAGCAATTTAAAGCAGAATGTCCAAGTAGAGTTGCTTAGATTGTCTATAGCCAAGCTTAGTGAATAAGTGATCTTTATAGCAATTATATAGAAAGTATCACGAAATCTGAACCTCCTTTTAGAATGAATAAGCTTAAATAGAATTGTCGCAGAGATAGAAAAGAAGATAATCATAGAAAAACATGACCCAGGGGATTATGAGTGATTCTGTATTTTAGGAGCTTCTTTGTCATTAGTTGTCAGAGACTTTGAAAGAGAAAGCCATTTATAGCAGGCCACAGAAACTACCTCATTGAGGGCTTGTTATGATCTCCCATGACAATCAAGAGGAAATTCACTCAGGCAAGTATCACTGGCAAAAGGTTAAAGCAGATGAAAGAAATGGCTGACTTAGAGTGGGCTTTTAAAAGGTTATGTGTTTTCCTACTAGCAAATAAAAGAAAAACCTATTTACTCAAGGATATTAATATGTATTATGTGTTTCCATAACAAACCTAGTTTATTTGCCTCTATTTGTATTCCTTTTATAATTACTCTATATAATTTCATTACCTAAATGGAGAGTTTAAGCAATGTTTATGCTAATACTTTAATAATTTCACTTATAAAACAAAACATTTCACATGTAGAAAAGTTTACTTTTTCTTGCACTCATAATCTTCTTCACCTTATAACAATGTCAAGTATGTTTTGGGTTTTTTTTTGTTGCTGATTTTTGTTTTTTGGTTCTGGAGCTTGAACTCTGGGCCTGGGCAATTTCCCTGAGCTTCTCTGGCTCAAGAGGAACATGATACCAGTTGAGCCACAGCGCTATCTCTGGCTTTTTTGAGTAGTTTATTGGAGATTAGAGTTTCATGGAGTTTATTGCCCAAGCTGGCTTACAACCACAGTCCTCAAATCTTAGCCTCCTAAGTAGCTGGGAGTATAGGCGTGAGCCAGCAGCTCCCAGTTAACCATATGGTTTCTATTCCATAACCCAACATACTACTGATCCCTTAGGAGCAGAACCTGGAAGGTTTTTTTGTCTGTTTTCCTTTTTTTTTTTTTTATTGTGAGATTACCATACAGTGGAGTTACAATTACATGGGCAAGATAATGAGTACATTTCTTATCAAGCATTGTTGCCTCCTCTTTGTTTCCCCTTCCCCTCCCTTCCTTCCCATACTCCCCCCCTCCCACCACCAAAGTTGTGAAGTTCGTTTTTCGACATAACGACTTGTATATCTCATTGTTGCAATGTGTCCACCGGTATCCCTAGTTAAAAAAAATCATTTAACTAGAACCTGGAAGTTTTAAGCTTACTTCTTAAGGGGAAATGAACAATTTTCCTTAATGAGAACTACCTTACAAATCTAACTCATTACATTTTTGTCTTTTCCCAGTTTTGAGAGTTTTATGTCTAACAATAATTCCCCCATTCAATACCTTTAACCTGAGGAACCACACTCAACCTAAATCCAAACTGCAAAGTTAATAAAAATTGTCTGCTGTATATTTTTACATATCCTCTGTGTAACAAGTCATCTAAGGTTGCCTCACACTCCAGCGTCCATGCACATTTATGTTAGCTATATCCCACTCTTTTAGTGTCATGCTCTCCTTCATATGTGCTATTCCTAAAGTAATCCTGAAATTCTTACACTGGTCAGTTTCAACTGTGTACTATAGATCCTTGCTATACTTGGGTACATGACTCGAATGAGACTGCTGTTAAGGAAAAAGCACAAATACTCATGATGCAAGTTTAAACATCACTGAGGATAATACAGAACTGGCTGAGGGCTTCTTTCCATCCACTAGGTCGCATAATGCATAAGAATTTTCTTGACTATGTGTGGTCAACTGATGTAATAAATCTGCCAATAAAGTGGGCTTATTGTAATGTGTTCTCTCCTCGAGAATATTTACATGTTAAGCAAGCATTCTAGAAAGATAATGCCTGCTGTGGACAAGGAGCCATTTTTATCTTAGCTGATTTAAATTCTTTCTCATTGTTAGTTTTAAGAAATGATAAAATACCTTGCTATTATTCTTTAGGTTTATTCTACATAGGACTTACCAGCTTTCTCCATTTTGTAGTTGATGTCTTTAATTAAATTTTGGAAACTTGCAGTCAATATTTCTTCATGTGTTTTTTTACCCTTGCTCTTTACTGGAAGTCCAAGTAAATGTACATTAGATTGCTACACATTGTTCTATAGTCACTAATGAGCTATTTCTTTCAACTTTTCTTCTTGATAGCTTTTGGTTAGGAGAATTTTTATTACTTAATATGAAAGTTTATTCTTTTTTTCTTCTATAATATTCATATTAAAACAATGTGACTTTTTCATTTTTGAGCTTAAAATATATTTAGCTATTTTTATATTTCTTATTTCTATTTTTATTTTCTTCATATTTTTCTTTAACTCCTTGATCATACTATTTTGATTTTATATGATAATTATTTTAAAATTCTTGTATCAAATCATTTAAATAGGGATAAAGGTGGACCCATTGCAACAATGAGATGTACAAGTCATGTCGAAAATGAACTTTACAACTTTGGTGGGGAGGGGAGCGGGGAGGATTGGGTGAGGGGCAGGGGGAGGACGGTAAGGGATGGGAAGGGGAAACAAAGGAGGAGGCTACAATGCTTGATAAGAAATGTACTCATTATCTTGCCCATGTAATTGTAACCCTTCTGTACAGTATTTTCACAATAAAACAAAAAAAATTCTTGTATCATAATTCTATCATCTCTATCATTTCTTTTCAAATTATTATATGATGAATATATCATTGATCATTTCTTTTTTTAAAAAAATTTTTATTATGAAAATACCATACAGAGGAGTTACAATTACATGGGCAAAATAATGAGTACATTTCTTATCAAGCATTGTTGCTTCCTCCTTTGTTTCCCCTTCCTATCCCGTCCCATATCCCGCCCCTCATATCCTCCCCCACACTCCCGCCAAAATTGTAAAGTTTGTTTTTCGAGATAACAACTTGTATATCTCATTGTTGCAATGGGTCCACCTGTATCCATATTTAAACGATTTTTTTCCCTTCCCCTCTACGAATTATACCAACATCAAAAACAGTGAAAGCAGGGGTTATATCGTGGGGGAGGGACATACAAAGCAACAAAGATATCATCTTATAAATATATTAGAAACAATCTCATGAAAGTAAAAAACATTTGAATACTTATCTTGGGGTTCATTTCACCTAACATCAACATATCTGACCTTTTCTGCTTGTCTCAGACATATACTAATGGCTATAATCAAGAACTCTAATAACAACAGATGCTGGAGGGGATGTGGACAGAAGAGTACCCACTGCATTGTTGGTAGGAATGTAAACTTGTTCAACCACTGTGGAAAGCGGTATGGAGGTTCCTCAAAAGACTCCACATAGAGCTCCCCTATGACCCAGCAATCCCACTTTTGGGCATTTACCCAAATGTTTACAAACAAGACCACCCTAAAGGTACCAGCACGACTATGTTTATTGCAGCCTTATTTACCATAACTAAGATATGGAACCAACCCAGATGCCCCTCAGTAGATGAATGGATCAAGAAAATGTGGTATATATACACAATGGAATGCTATGCCTCCATCAGAAAGAATGGCATTGCCCCATTTGTTAGGAAATAGAAAGACTTGGAAAAAATTATACTAAGTGAAGTAAGCCAGGCCCAAAGAAACACAGGCCCCATGGTTTCCCTTATTTGTGATCATTTCTTTTTCTACTAGCAATTTTTTCCTAGATGTATATGACATTCTGTTACTAATGAACTCTTTTTCTTTCTTTTTTTTCTTTTGTTTTGGTCAGTCATGGGGCTTGAACTCTGGGCTTGGGTGCTGTCCCTCAGCTCTTCAGCTCAAGGCGAGTGCTCTACCGCTTGAGCCACAGCTCTGGTTTTCTAGTAGTTTATTGGAGATAAGAGTCTCACGGACTTTCCTGCCCTGGCTGGCTTTGAACCGTGATCCTCAGATCTCGGCCTCCTGAGTAGCTAGGATTACAGGTGTTAGCCACTGGTGCCTGGTTTGAACTCTTTTTTCTTTTACTCACTACAAAGCATTCAACAAGGCCTCTTCAATGTGGATGATCAAAATTCAAAATTTTTCTAGTTCTGTGTGAGCTTTTGAAATCATCCAAGTTATAACTTCCTCATGCAGTCCTTTGCTTAGTCTTCTAATTTAACCTTATTCAGCAACTGAATACTAAGACAAGCAGCCAAGAGGACCCCATACAGATTAGTGGTACTGTTATTTTTCTAATAGCTCCATTTGGTGCCCTTCGTGACAAATCCCAGCTAGCCACCCTAAACTTCTATCTCTGTCTCTTCAGCTTAGTGAAACTGCCATGTTCTAGTTAGGTTCTTCTGCCTTACTGGGAAATTCACAAATGCCCCCAGGCAAAAAGCTGAAGTAACTATCTAGGCTATCTTGTTTATTCTTTCCCTCAGGTGATCAAAGTCCTGAGTTTCTCCTTATTCAATTGGAAAAACATTTCATATTTTTCCACTTCCCTGTTTAGTAGTGAGAAAGTTCAGAACTCAATTACTCACTCACAGCCACAAGCAGAAGACACAACAAACGCTTTCAAAAGCCTCTCAGCCATACCCTAAAGATGGCTTCCATTATGTTTTAGCATGAAATATACTCTCTTGGTAGTCTCTGTTTGATCAAAGTGCATATAGATAAACTCTAAATGACTTTCAGTGTCTTCTTTTTACACATTCATTTTTCTTCCCAACCCAAGACACATCATACTATGAAGATACAATGAAGCTTTGGCTTTGGAGAAAAGCTTTTGAGATTAAGGATTCAAATGAGAACTATCTTAAATTTTCCTCACCGAGTAACCAAACATTTATGGGTTATTCTTTTGTCTGAAATATTATTGGGATTTCCAGATGAAGAGCACAACCTTTGTAAGAACAGTCTTTGGTCCTTTGAGAACTTGTAACACAAGTTTTATTTTATTCATCTCTCATTTGCATTATCTACCTTTACTAGTCAGTAATCAATAACAATCATTTAGACATCAAATTGCATCAGTCATTTAGTTTTTCTGTCTTTAAAACCAAAGGCAAAATCTCCAGACTCTAATTTGAGATTGTGACCTACATACATGAGCTAGTGAAATTAATGGCAATTGTCAAATATTTCTCTGTTTAAGGGGGACATTATCAAAAGCTGTTGTATACCTTCTTCTTCCTTTGGACTTGATGACATTGTTTCCCTAGGCTTTGGCTGCATACTTGTGAATTTTTGTGTATTTTTAGAATTTTATTAAGTGATTTTCGAGAAGAACTTATTTGATTTTACCACCATAGAATATTCTTTCCCACAGGAAGTTGAGAACCAAGAGATAAGACTTATTTACTCAAAATCATCCTGCAATAAACAAATAGAATTAGAATATTGAACTACATCGCTTGAAACTTTCAAATTCTCTCCCTCTCTCTCTCCCTCTCTCCCCCTCTCTCTTTCTTTTTGTGCATGTGTGTTTGTGTATGTTTATATATGTGTGTGTGTCAGTACTGGGCTTGAACTCAGGGTTTTTCATTCTTCCTGAGCTTTTTTCTCAAGGCTGTCACTTTACAACTTGAGGCATAGATCTACTTCCAGCTTTTTGCTAGTTAATAAGAGAGAAAATTATCATGGAGTTTTCCTGCCCCAACTGGCTTTGGACCACTGATCTCAGATCTCAGCTTGCTGAGTAGCTAGGATTACAGGCATAAGCCACTAACAGTGTTTGTGTGTGTGTGTGTGTGTCTGTGTCTGTGTCTGTGTCTGTGTGTCTGTGTGTTTGTGTGTGTCTGTGTCTGTGTGTGTTGAACTTGGGGTTGAACTCAGGGCCTTGTGCTCTTGCTTTACATTTTTTGCTCAATCACTTGAGATATAGCTACAACTCTTTGAGTTAATATTTGTGCTGTCCTGGGGCTTGAACTCACAGCCTGGGATATGTCCCTGATAATTTTTACTGAATGCTAGCACTCTATCACTTGAGCCTCAGCTTTACCCCTGGCTTTTGGGAGATTAATTGGAGATAATGGTCTCAAGGACTTTTCAGACCAGTCTGGCTTTGAATTGCAATCCTCAAGTAGCCTCCTGAGTAGGATTACAGGTATGAACCACGGTACCTCACTCAAATTGTCTCATTATCCTGAGATTCTTGTTGAAAATAGCACAAGTTTCATTCGAAAGTATTCTCAATATCATTATATCACATGCAAGGGTGTACTGATATTTAAGGTATGTATGAATGATTATATCATCTTAGTGCTTTAATTCCCCTGTTTGTAAGGTATACAAAAAAGAATTGCAAATAATAATAATGATCTCAAATGTTGTTTAAATTTGAGAACATAAATATTTCTGGCCCAGTAACACGAATTTCCTGGGAAAGTTTCAGCCTTTAGTTTTTATTTTGCTTACCACATTTTATTAATGTTTTACGAAAGATTTATCCCACTCTTTTATAGGCACCATAATTGTATTTTAAATAATTTATATTCTCACTGAATATTCCATAAACAAATATAGAAGATAAAATAAGTCAAAATAAGAAAACATGAGATAGCAAAAAATCCTTTTTAGTACTAAATCACTCCATACTTCAGAGAACCAGGGAAGTGTCAAAGATTGTGGTCTGCTTCATATGACCTATCTGCCTTACTGCTGTAAATCATAGGGCTATAAAATTTTCTTTTGATCTCTCACATGGAAATATGTTTGTTTATTGTCTGGTTGTTTGAAGTTGAAAGTCTTTTCATTGCATTTTAGAAAAAAAATCATATCATGTTGTGGTTTAGAAAGGATTTAGAGTCATCTTTCAGATATTCTAACTTTGAGTCCTTCTGTTCACAATCCTCTTCTTCCCCAGCATTACAGTCAGTGACATGCTGTCTTACTTCCAACATGATGAGAGATCATTGCTCCAAACCCACTAAATAAAATATAGAGAGATACTAGAATTAATATCATGTAATCCTAGCCAGTAACTATTTTTTGAATGAAAAGTGTAAAAGAAGTATTATTTTCTGACACAAACATTAGATTCTGCCAATCCTGAAAGAAATTACAATTAGTTTTGTATTTTTAAATAAAATAAATGTTAGAAACTTTTCAAGGGATGAAAAAGTATTCCAACTTATGTCTGAGTTTATTCAAAATTTGATATTTGTGGATGTTATAATTAATTTGAGAAATACATTATAATGTTCCATTCCATTCTTCCTGTGGCTTTCTTTCCTGGAAAGAGAAGGGGTTTTCCAACTCCATCTTGGAGTATATTTCAAACATTAGCATTAATTGCTCCTTTTTTCATATCATTGGAACATAAACAAAATATTTTCCTTGCTTAGGAATGGAAAAAGTAGCCCTTCTTGCATCCAGCAACAAAAAGCTCTTGCTTGATATTAAGTTGAATATAGACACTGGAAGAAAATGTGTATTGTGCCATAATAGGAAATTGTTCCACATTCTGTAAAACATAATCTTCTTATGATGTATACCACATATATTTATTTATTTGTCTCGGAAAATGTATATATATATATATATATATATATTATTTTCTTTGGAATATTTTATATCTTATTTTATAGGTGTACTTAGTAAAGGTACTTACTGGTCCAAACTGGTAAATTAGTTCTGAATATTTGAGAATTTACAACCCAAGTATACTTTCATCACCTACACTGAGAGTCAGTATGATGTGGTTGTTATATTGCTTAGGACTCCAAATTCAATCATTTATTGTTCTTATGGGTTTGGGCATGTCATATCACATTTTTGTGTGTTTGCTGGAACTAGAGCTTGAAGTAAGGGCCTGTGCACTGTACCTTAGCTTTTGCACTCAAGAATGGTGTTCTACTACTTGAGCCACACCTCTATTTCTGTTTTTTTTTTTGCTGGGTAGTTGGAGATAAGAGTAACACGAACTTTTCTGCCTGGGCAGCCTTTGAATTGTGATCTGAGATTTCAGCATCTTAAGATTATAGGAATGAGACACCAGCACTCAGCAATATCACTTCTTTTTGTCACTATATTACTATAAAATGGAGATAATAATATGTATTTCACATAGTTGTTTAAACAAATGAGCATGTACAAAGCACTTACTATGTCTGGCAAATACCCAGGTGTTAGCTATAAATTGGAAGCACTTCACAGCAAAAGCCACATGTTTCACATTTTTCTTTTCATAATACCCTTTATTCCAGAATATTGTTTATGTAAAGCAACTCTCTGCCTGGTCAGAAAGAGAGGAATTTTTCCCTATCCTACTTTCATATTTTTGACCTTTTTGTTCTTGAAAGCAAAGGCTAACGTGGCTAAACGATTATTTTCCTGTTCTGAATTCTGGGCAGGTATTTACATGCAATGAATATTTATACATCTTAATAAAAAGGACAACCTCTATTGGGTTTTACAATTTCCCAGAAAGTGACTCAAGTTTTGACTCAAACTATGTATGCAATTTCTAAAATCTAAAGTTAAAACTTTCCTTTCAAATCAAGTAGGAAGTAGTTAGCAATCCTTTCAGAAGTATTCTAATCATGGTCTTTTACTTTTTACATGTATAATGAGATTTATACATTAGTGACATCTGTTACTGCTTAATTATCTCCTAAGAATAATAACAAATAATCACAGAAAATTGATTTAGGAAGTCTGTGTTTTAATTAAATCTATTTACCTCAAGGTGTGTTACATGCTTTTTCATTCCTTGTTCCTAGGTTCTATTCTATCACTTGTTATTGTTTTAATCCCTGCCCAGAGAAGACATTTTATCTTTATTTTACCTTGTCTCTTCTCAGATTAGGACCAGTGACTCAGAGAATCTCCTAATTTTTCCTTATAATCCAACTTACCTTTACCAGGTTATTGAGACTTTTGTATTTCCAGAGTTCAGAATGATAAAGTTTAACATGTATGAATGAATTCAGAACTGTTGGTCTGATTCTTATAAGAGCAAGTTAAATCTACTCTTCTACCAAAATTCCTCTGCAACAGATCTATCTATATATCTATCTATCTATCTCTATATCTATCCATTCTTGACTAAAAGGAAAATTTATTGATAGATCTGGATTCTTAAGGAGAAAACCATTCCTTTACTACAAAACACAAAAGCAAGAAAACAAACAAAAAATGTACTTTGAAAAACATCTGAAAAATTCTGAATCAGTATAGTCACCTTTGTACACATAGTATACATACTTTGGGCTGTGATTGAAAATGAGGTGACATTAAGAATGCCATTATCACTATGTTATTATTTTCATGTGTGTACTTTAGGATGTCTTGACTCTTCTTAAGTGTCATCCAATTATATAGGAAAATTTCTGGAGATGTCTCAAATATGCTCACTGAATGTATTCTCATATTTATCCTCTTCAGGCACTTTGCTGATGTTAATCTCCAACAAGATACTTGAATATAAAATCTTGTAGTGTCATGATTTCTTGCTTAGGATAATCCCTTCCTATGTTCTCTAAAGGAACAATCTGTGTGAAGAGCTAAAACACTTTAGGGGCTTTCCTCATCACGCTGTGTCAGTGTCACTATGAACGAAATTGGGAAAAGTGCCTCTTTGCCCTTTATTGATAACATTTTGTCCTCTGAGTACTAAGACAGCATGACTTAGATCTCTGTACTTGCTTATCACTACTGTTTAAAAAAGTAGCTTCCTTTCTGTCCACAAGTGTCAGATCCCATTCCTTGGGATAGTATGGGGCAGTAGGAACCATACTAACTTGATCCTCTTTTATGGTTCAGGAACCTGTACAAATATTGCACATAAACCCCTCTCTTTCCTTAGCTCCTCTATATAGTAATCCACCAGCTCACCATAGTCATCCAAACTTGCTTGAGCAATTTTTGCGAAGAGTATAACAATACACAAGTAGATATTTGCTACATAATTAAAGAAATGATCCTACTCAAAACTTGTATTAGCACTGTGGTTAAGAGCCTTGACAGCTCAAATGAATAAATACTTTGTGTTCAAAGTTCAAGGAAGATGCCCACTTAGAGCTTTACCTCTTTTTTTTCCACTTTGACTGTTGGATGGACACATGTATACATACTCTTTTTTGATGCTGTTGCTTATGGTCCTGCCTAGGCACTATTCCTGGCTCCTTTTGATCAAGACTTGTGCTCCATCATTTGAGTCACAGCTCCACTTCTGGCTTTTTCTGTGATTAATCAGAGATAAGAGTCTCATGGATTTTCCAACCATGATCCTCAGATCTCAGTCCCTGGAGTAGACTACATTACAGATGTATGCCACTAGTGCCTAGATGGACTTTACTCTTACAGATGTAATCTACACTAATGTTCTGTCATCTTTACACAGTTTTGCTGGGAGAAGAAATGGGTCACACAGCCACCTAGCATTTGTAAGCTGACTATAAATGCAGGTAGCAAGCAAGTTTTAATAGAAATGGCAAGAGAGAGCTTAGGCTCATCCAAAATAAATGAATTTTACATTTTAGAGGGTGGAGAAAGGGTTCAAGATTGTTGACTATGAATATGAACTTGTTGATTTTACAGTGCTTTCTGAGAACCAAACCTTTCACAAAGGACACTGACTGCTCGCCAAATCTTTGACCTTATATTATTCACTTACTCTACTGTGGAAACAATTTTTCTTTATCCAAATATTAGATGCCCTATGAAAAAACACTCTCCCCTACATTTATGGACATTTCACCAATTCTTTTCCTATCCCCATTCTACTCTTCATTTTCCAGTGTAGTCACAAAACCAACGAGAAGAAAATAAAGCAAAATACTTACTATTCACCTGTCTTCCACAACACTCAATGAGAGAAGTGACAAAGATTCCAGAGTAAGCTATCTAGTTTTCATTAGTAAATGCTCCATAGGACCTCAGATTTGATTTTATTATAGGCCTGATTTAAGTGGGATGTTGTTTGGGTTTTCTTTTACATTTGTATGGCTGATCTATTGCATTAAAAAACTAGCTCATCATAATTCACCTGAGCCAGAAGATCCGTCATCTTATACCCGTGGCTCATGCCTGTAATCCCAGCTACTCAGGAGGCTGACATCTGAAGCAAAAGTACCCATATGAGTTCAAAGCCTCATAATCAACAAAAAAAACTTTGCAAAATAAGACTAGAGGTGTGGTCCCGTGGTACAGTAGCTTCCTTAGCAACCATGGAAGTGAGTTCAAACCCTAGGACTGCCCCTACACACAAAAAAAGTACAAATTCATGAACGTAGGCTTTGTCAGAGGTGGTAATCTCTAAGAATAAAAATGAAGCAGGATAAGCTAAGAGAATAGCTACTATTTTAAATAGGGTAGTTAGGTTAGGTCTCTCTTAGAAGATAGCTATTTTTAACAATGTCCATTTCTTGAACCCCTATTAGGTTCCAACCACATGAATTCATTCCATCTTCACTGAGATCCTGTGGGATAGAGTCACTATTATCCTTGTTTTACAAGTGAAGCAGTTGAGAACAAGAGCATTTAATTTCCCCCAAGGAAACATAGTCAGTCACAACTGGGGTTTGTACTCAAGCAGTCTGGCACTAAATCTCATACTTGTAACCACAGCGGTACTTGCATTTTGTATTCTTCCTAAAGCAGAGAGGTATACATACTCAATAAGCTTTGAGAAGCATGGACATAATTGAACAAAAAGAAACAGTTTTTTGATCAGAGGAAGAAACACACACACCTGAGAGATCTCAGAAAAGGAAGAACAAATAGATATGTATAAATATTTTAAAGATAGTCTCATTTAATCCTTCCAACAAAACTACAAAGTATTAATAAGTATATCTACTTTGCAGATGAGAAAATTGAGGCATAGTTTCCTGCATTCTCAGAATACGGAACTAAGATTATCAATGTGGGTTATTAGCAAAGCAGATGCCCCTATATTTAATGCTTAAAAAAACAAAGTCAAGGATATCCAGAGCAAAATATGTACAAACCATGAGAACGTGAGAAATGCAGCAAAATAAACACATTATAGGACTGACAGTGGCATAGGGAAGTTTTAATGGCACTGTCATCCCCAATCTCTTCTCCCACCCCATATACATTAGAACATTCGGGATTTTATAGCAGTGCTACCATGAATGTGTGGCTGATGAACAACAGAAGTTTATGTTGTCATAGATCTAGATGCTGGGAACCTGAAGAACAAGCTGCCGGCAAGAGAGAATGTCTTGTGATCTGCTTCAAAGACTGCTATCTCCCAGGGTCCTCACAAGATTGAAGGGGCAGAGGAGCTCCCTAGAGCCTCTTTTAAAAGAGCAATAAACACATTCATGAGGATTCTACTTTCTTCTAAAGGCCTTTCCTTAGAATGCAATTTCATTGGTGATTATATTTCAACATGAGAATTTAGGGAGTGGGCCAAAATATCCAGATAATGACACCAAGTTCAGTAAATTCTTGCAAATTTTGGTGCTCTGATAGTGTAGCTCTGGTGGCTCATGCCTGTAATACTAACTGCTCAGGAGGATGAGATCTAAGGTTCATGAATCAAAGCCAGCTCAGGTAGAAAGGTCTGTGAGACTCATCTCCAATTAATCAGCAAAAGCAGGAAGTGGAGGCATGGCTTTAGTGAATGAGCCTTGAGTGAAAAAAAACCAACCCAGAGCTAGAATCTTGAGTTCATGCTCCAGAACTGTAACACACACACACACACACACACACACACACACACACACACACACACACAGAGGCACATGCGTATGTGCATAAGCACACACAGAAAGAATTGAGATATCTAGTTGTATACTGAAATTTAGCATTCACATGTGACTAGCCCTTCAGACATGCATTCTGTAACTACTGCCCTCTTTGAAACAAGTAGTCTGGGAAACTAAGGCAAATCAACTTAGGATATGAGAAAAACTTAAAGGACTACTTTGTATTTGATGACTAGCAAGTAGTTGTTTGATAGTAAGGGTTTTCTTTCTTTCTCAGAAGCTCTGTCTAAAGCTGTCAACTTTAATGAAATAACTTCAAAAATGCCTTGCCTATCCACCTTTTCCTTTCAAATAATACAGTAGTAATACTTTGGGAATGTCAGAATAATAGGCTGGTGGACATTGTTAGCAAAGAAAGCCAAATGGTATACTGCCTGTCTTACACTGTAGCCTGTATGTGGTATGGGGAAGCCAGGATGTGGTAAGATCACTTGTAGCATGGGTCTGACTCACCCATTCATTATTTTCAATGAGCAGCAAGTCAGAGGCTCACCCCATGCCTTCTCTGCCTTGCCTTGCCTCTCCCTCCTCCCTTTTTTTCCTCCACACAGTCAGAGGCTTTGAGTTTTCTGAGTATTAGACAACAAACAAAGCAGTGAAGACACTTGCTACTCTACCTTTACCAGAGCCTTAGGTGGCTTCTCACAAAGGGAAGCTGAGACTTCTTTCTGTGTTGGAGGTTAGCCAACAGCATCATTTCTATTCTTCAAGTAATTCAAAGTCCCCAGTTTTCTCAGCTATATAATGCTAATTTCAACACCTATTGCCTCTTCAAAACTTTCAAGGGTTCATTACAAATCTTTGAGAACTAATGTGTTTGTGAATGCATTAATTCTTAAGGAAATGGATGTTTTAAAAGGAAAATGTAGTCCATTTTAGAATTCTCTCAGGGGATGAGCCAAACCATTGACATTTGCCTTTGGCTCTGCAGAGCCAGGTAATAGGGTTTACAACCCAATGTCTGTTGAAAAGTGAATTCGATCTAGGAGTTGAATATAAATAAAATATTAAGAATAAAGTTCAGTTTAAAAGGCTACTGGCAAGTATCTAAATTTTGAAAACCTGGAAACCCAGAAATTCTGTTGTGATAGAAGGTTTCCATTTTGCTGGAATGAACTGAGAGTAAGGCATCTCTTTTACAACTCCTGTAACTAGTGACCCATCTGCCAAATGGCTACCAGGTTTTATTAGTGTTTGTGTATGTGCCAGTAGTGGGGCTTAAACTCAGGACCAGGGCACTCTCCCTTCATTGTTTGTTCAAGTCGGGAGATTTGCCACTTGAGTCACACTTCTACCACATTTTTGGTATTTAATTGGACATGAGTCTCTTTGATTTTTCTGCCCAGATTGGCTTTACACCATTATTCTCAGATATCAGCCTCATACATAGCTAGAGATTCAGGTGTGAGCCACCAGTGTACCACATTTCCAGGGACTTTAATTTCAACTTATAAACAAGATACAGAAGGATTGACGTGACTTTAAATGGATCAACATACTGGGATTGCATATCTTTACCACCTGTGCCATTTGTATAAATGAGCTTATTCTCCCATCAAAGCCTATACTTATAAAATATTAGTTAATTGAAGAACAGTTTCTTTTGCTTTACCAAGTTTGTATTGGTGCCAGATTTTCTTTCCAGGATTCCACTGACCATCTACTGTCAGCAAGGGAAAGGAAATGGAGCAAAAAGGAGAAGGAAGGGTTGTAGGGTAGTCAGGAGAAAAATGTGATTATGGAACAGGTTCCACAAATTAAACAATCTACAGAGAGCAATTTGGCTAGTGAATGTCTTTAGAGTGTCTTGTCAGCTTTACAATCAGAAAACTGCCATTTTAACTTGGCTTGTAGGGATTCATGTGGGAATAGAAGAGGACAGGGAACTAGTATGGATGGAAGCCAGGTAAGAGGAAAACAAACCAAAGTGCTTTGTTTATACAAGTATCATCAGGGAAATAAAGCCATTGCTTACTCTAAAATTGGAACATGTATATTCTGGTTGAAGGAGGAGTGGTAATAAACCAGGCTGGCCTCAAATTCATGATCTTCCTACTTCTCTTTAGTGCTGAATAATAGACTTGCACTACCATATACATCCTTTTTTGTCTTTTTGTATTTATGTGCATTAATTGTACAAAGGAGTTTTGTGTCATTTCATGCATGCATGTATGCATGTATTGTAGTTTGATCAGATTAACCTTTACTATTGTTCTGTTTCTAGTCCTCCTGTGCCCCTTATTTGCAACAGTTTTTGTTGTTGGTGATGGTGGTCATGGGGCTTGATCTCTGGGCTGAGTCACTGTCCCTCAGCTCTTCAGCTCAAGACTAATGCTCTACCACTTGAGCCACAGTGCCACTTCTGGTTTTCTGGTGGTTTACTGGAAATAAGAGTCTCATGGACTTTCCTGCCCAGGTTGGCTTTGAACCATGATCTTCAGATCCTAGCCTCTTGTGTAGCTCGATTACAGGCTTGAGCCACTGGTGCCCGGTGCAACAGTTTTTATTGGGTTTCCTAATGCAATTGACTCACATAGTCACAACACATTTGGATATTACTCACTCTTCATCATTATCTTCCTTTCTCCCTCATCTCCCTAAAGAGTTTCACAATTGCAGTCATGGTGTGTGTGTGTGTGTGTGTGTGTGTGTGTGTGTGTGTGTGTGTGTGTGTGTGTGTGTGTGTGTGTGTGTATGCGTGCATGTGCATGCATGCACGTGCCCATGTACACGTGGTACACACACATACAGTATACACTATAGGTTCTGGACCTAGCTTATTTCATTTAACATGATAATCTCCATTCCCATCCATTATCCTACGAGTGACATAATTTTATTCTTTAACGCTGAATTACATTTTGTTTTACATATGTACCATATCTCTTGATCCAAATGTCAATTATTGGGCACATATCTTCAGAGTCATAAGCAGTACTGCTTTAAACATAGGTGTGCTACCATCTCTTGTACACTTTTTTGAATATATGCTCAATAGTGATATGGTAGGATCATAAATTTGTCTGTATATGTTTTTGAGAAACCTCTATACTGATTCCCATAGTGGTTGTATTAGTTTACATTCCCTCCAATAATGTATTAGGTTGCCTTTCCGCCCACATTTTCACATGCAGTTGTGTTTTTTATAACTATTCTGACTAGAGTGAGATAGAATCTCAAAGTTGTTTCCATGTGCATTTCCTTTATGGCCAGGGATGTTGAACATTTCTTCACATAGTTTCCACAACATGCATATTTTCAATGGCATAAATATAGGACAGTGGGAGAGGGGCAAGAGATGCTAGAAGAAAAGAGAATGGCTTGGTTTCAGAGAACAGGAATGGAATTGGTAGGGCTTGGGAACCAAGTCTATGTGTAACATGAAGGAGCAGGTGGAGTGGATGCTGATATCTAGCTTTCTGTTTGTGACAAGTGGGAAAGTGGATGGGCTAGAAATGTATATGACCCGCCAAGCCATCTGTTGTCTTTTCTCAACTTTCTTTTCTTCATTGTGGTCTCTCCCTATTCTCACCCAATGTGTGCTAGAAACCTAGTACAGACAACATGTAAAATGCATCTGAAACCCCACATAACCTGAAAAGTGGTGCCTTATTAAGAGTGATCAAATTAATGCCTCAATTATAAGGATGACTTTTTAGAAGAGACTTTTAAACCTTTTATTTCTATCTAAGCAGAGGAATGAAAAAAACCAATGAGATAAAACTTTAGTAAAGAATATTCCAATTAGACATAAAGAAGAAGATTTAACTGTTCTCTAGAGATAAACAAGAGTGAAACAGCTGCATGGAAACTATTGAGGCTCTTCAAAGGAAAATATGATAATCCTGAGATCTAAATAATTTACTCACTAACTTGATGTCAGGAACATGGATTAGATGATCCCTCTCAGCATCCATTCTGCAAATGTTCTTCTACTCTACCACCAGATATTCCCAGATGAACTATAGTCTCATTGATCTCCCCAAATACATATGTTGAGCAAAAGGGCACAGCAGATTATTTTTTTAAAAATTGTCAGTTTTGGGGCTTGAACTCTGGGCCTGGGTGCTGTCCCTGAGCTCTTCAGCTCAAGCTGAGGGCTCTACCACAGTACCACTTCTGATTTTCTGGTGGTTAATTGGCGATAAGAGGTCTGCCTGGGCTGGCTTTGAACTGCTATCCTCAAATCTCAGCCTCCTAAGTAGATAGGTTTACAGGCGTGAGCTACCAGTACCCAGCTAGATCATTAAAATTTTATAACCTATATAGCTGTAAATATAGAAACAGAGATCAGAAAATTACTTACCTCAATTTAGGAAGTTTTTAAAGTGGAATCTTTAAGACAAACACCTGGTAGAGGAAGAAATGCCTGGAAGAACCAGACTGTAGGATATACTGTCTATCCAAGATAAAAGAGGGGATGGTAGAAGTAGTGCAGAGGAAAAGGGATGTAAAACAATAAATCAAATACTTCACTAAGCATGAAACCAGAGCACTACATTCCCTCAAGGCTAAGGCTGTAAATTTATGAGGAAGGTAACTTAGATATAAAGCCCCTGAACTATTAAAAACATGAACATTCTCTACACTCTGACATATATTAGCAAGAAGACATCTGTACACAGCCATGCACAAACAGTCCAACACGTTTGAATTTCTATAGTTCTAATAGAAAAAAGTCAGAATACATTTTTTAGCATCAGTGCCTATCCTGACTACCCCTCCAACACAGATTTTCTCAGAAGATTGCAAGCAGACTAGAGGAAATCCAACTTAATTAAATGTCACCAAAGGTATATTGATGGGTGATCCTTTTTTCCTTTTTTTCCCTTGAGGACTCATTTACTTGTAAATCTTTAATTCCATTGCAATAGATTATGTCATTCTGAATTATTTGGTATCCCTTACCATACCATTACATGTTGGTTAATGTTGAGAACCGATATATAAAATCTCATTTGTCAATTTGTCTTGGATTTTCTTGGCCTGGAATAAAATTAAGCTTATTAAATATAATGTTTGTTGATGCATTAGAAATTTCATAATAATTTCCCATAGAACCTTTACTAAATATCTACAGCCTGTGGCATTTATCTAGGGATTTATGAAAAGTTTCTTCAGAGGAAGATTAAACCCTATAAAAGAAGAAATCCAAGAGTTGCCCCAATGAGTTGCCTTTCTCTTTTAGCACTGTTACTCCTAAGGTTTTACAAAAAACTATTGTCAAAATATGTGTGTGTGTGTGTGAGAGAGAGAGAAAGAGAGAGAGAGAGAGAGAGAGAGAGAGAGAGAGAGAGAGAGAGAGTCAATGAGACCACATGGAGACAGAGACATAATAAACAACAGGCACAAACACAATAGATATTACAGTTTTATGTTATTCCTCCTAGCTCAGAAAGAATCGAATTAGGAAGAATTTTGAGTGATAATGCCTCCCTTCTACATCCAAGCATTATCTCCAATCACCCTAATCTTGGTTTTGTGATAGTCTACCTATCCTAGATATACCATATACTGTATATTATTTTTTTAAGAATCAGGTATGTAAAATGCATGGTATGTATTAATAAAATATTATTTCAAAAAGGAAAATCAAAAGCGAGTTAAGGCCCCTTTATCCTAATATTCTTTTGTTGAGAAAATATATCTACAATTTCAGGGTAGTAGTAAAGTATTGTAAAGGAGACAGTGGAGTAGCTCAGAGATAACCACTAACTTTATTTATATATGTGATTGAACTCCTTTATTTCTACTAACTTTGTAAGGAGGAGATTAATAAAACATTCCTTTGCAGTCTCTAAATGAGACTTCAGCATCAATTTTTTTTAAAAAAACTTTATCTCCATCATTATAAATGAAGATATCCAAAATGTTTCCATTTCACACATTTTTTCCCCATTACTGAGGCTTGAGCTGTGGACCTCACACTCTTACTTAACTTTTTCACTCAGGCTAGTGCTCTACTACTTGAGCCATAGCTACACTTCTGGCTTTTTGATGGTTAATTGGAGATAAGAATCTTACTTACATTTCTGTCTAGGCTGGATTCGAACTGCAATCCCCATATCTCAGCCTCCTGAGTAGCATGGACTACAGGTATGGTTTCACCTTCCTTCCTTCTTTCACCCTCTGCTTACATAGTAAGGATTCTCTGAGTCATAGAATAGGCCATAGAGCATTCAGTGTCAGCCACTTCCCACAATAGTAAAAAACCTAAAAACAGAAAAGGGAAAATTTACAAGAAACTATAGAATCAGGAAAAGGAAAGGGACTACAAGAGTAGGTGAAAAGGTTAACTCTGTTGAAGCAAAGAATTCCTTGAAGATTATTTTTCAAGTGCAAATAGAGATTTATGGAATGTTTATGAAAGCTTAATTTTGTATTGTAGCCAGGAAGATACTTTATGGATTGAAATTATTTGACATTAGTCTTAAGTACAGGTGTAACGTTTAAAAATAAACTTAACATGAAAAATCCCAATCAACACAAAAATCAAGATTGAGTTGTACAAGAGGATGTAGACAAGATTTCTTTATTTAACAGTATCCCCTACTTCAGCATTTAGTGAATGATGACCTGAGGGCTAAATGCAGCCAGCCTCTGTTTGCATAAATAAATTTTTATTAAGCATATCCATGTCTTTTCATTTAACTTATGGATTATGTATGTTTGTTTTCACTCTACAATGTCAAATTTATAATTAAGACTGTATAATCTGCAATAGTAAACTATTGACTGTTGATCTCTTTACAGAGTTTTCTGCTGCAGTCCATTTAATGTTATTAAATTACAGTAATTTGATTTATTTGGAAAGAATTAACTATATTTTAACATCGTTTTAGAAAAGTAAAATATACAGAAGAGGTCGAGATAAAGTTATCTTGTAGAGCTTTTTAAACCCCATTAAGGAACTTAATGAAGTTTCATTCACTACCCAAAGTTAGTGAGAAACCATGCAACTTTTTAATTCTGTAAATGGATATGATTCACTCTGATGCCTATATGGAAAATGGAATGGATAGTATTGTTATACAGCAAAATAAAAGATTAAATTCAAATTTAAGGTAGTGAAAATAGCATTGTAGATAACTAATGCTGATGTTAGTAAGGAGTCCAAAGCAATATGATTTTGTGAATGTGTGAGTAGAGATTAGTAATACAGAAAAGGATGACATTGAGATGACTGGCAAATTTCTAACTTAGGGCAACACATATGCAAAGGTAGCTATTCTCAGAAATGGGGTAACAAATTTTAAGGGACTAAATTAGGTTCCGTTTTGTATAGATTGAATATGAAATGATTATGAGACATCTAGTTTGAAATGTTGGTTTAGAAAAACCCTAGAATTAAATTAGGAATTATGAAGTAATTATACAGGTATACCATATATAGCTGCCAGTTTAGATAATGGTTTTGGAAAATATCTCAGAAAACATTATAGAGTCAGAGTAGGAAGCTAAAGAAGACGGCATGAGGAACATCTGTATTTAATAAACTAGGAGCAGCCCATGAGGAATATATAGACCATGCAGAATATTGGAAAGAAATTACCAACAAGTAGGCTTAAAATAAAGGAGTTTAATGAAAGCCTAAGGAAAAGTATTTGTTTTGCAATGGCAGGTATCAAACTTAGCACCTTGGGAATATTAGGCCAGTGTTCAAGCCTGGACTGCATCCCCAGCTCCAAGAAAATAATCTTTTAAATAATTTGGTGCTGGTCTTTGGGCCTGAACTTATAGCCTGTTCTCTATCCCTGAGATTTTTTGTTCTAGGCGTAGGACTCTAACACTTGAATCATAGCCCTACTTCTGACTTCAAACCACAATTTTCAGATCTCAGTCCCCTGAGCAAATAGCTACGATTATGGGCATGAACCATTGGTGCTCCACTGAGAAAATAAAATTTTAAGAAGGAATTTCAAATGTTCAAGAGAGATCAAGAAGTAAATTACCATCATGGGAGAAGATTGTTCATTGGTTTTGTGAATATGCTGTGGATTAATGACTTTCAAATAAGCAGTGAGTAGGAAGGAAGGTAAAGCAACTTCAAATATAAGCTAATATTTCAAGTAACTTTTCTGTGAAATACTGGAGAATGTCATAGCTAGGGGGCGTCTTAAGTCAAGGAGTGTTTCTTGAGTGTCAGAGATGCTGAGGGTCAGAGACAGCAAAGCAGAAAAGAAGATAGTGAAGACCCATTGGCCCATTTGGGTAATCAGGTCATGCAAGATCTAAAAACAACAGTCTCTCACCTGCTAGTAGCTCAGGTAACTATCAGTGAGACTAATTCAGAAAGATCTGACATTTAGTCTTGGGATGATTATCACCTGTCTAAGAATATAATTCATAGCACTTTGACATTAGTTGTCTAAGAGCTGTCTTTCTTGAGTAGGATCAACTAAGAGGAACGTTTTAATTTTCTTTTCCATCAAGCAGGAAGCATTGAAGGGTCCAGAGGGAAACTAGATAACAAGTGGGCACCTGGACCCTTTTACTGTCTAGGAGGACACTTGAATGCACAATCAGCTCTAAGTTAATGCCATGTTTAGGGGAATAAGATAGTAGTGCCAATTATTTATGGGAGAAATATGAAGGCTTTCTTCTCTATAGCAAATGGTGTATGATTTCCTTAGGCTGGAGAAGATCACATTGCTAGATGTGCGGTGGGAAATGAAGGGCAGCACATGCAGGGCGGCGTGGCTCATGCCTATAATCCTAACTACTTAGGAGGCTGAGATCTGAGGATTGCCATTCAAAGCCAGCCAGGGTAGGAAAGTCTGTGAGACTCTTATCTCTAGTTAACCACCAGAAAACCGGAAGTGGCGTTGTGGCTCAAGTGGTAGAGCTCTAGCCTTGAGCTGAAGAGCTCAGGGACAGAGCCCAGGCTCAGAGTTCAAGCCCCACAACCGACAAAAATAAATAAATGTATAAAAAGAAGGACTGTACACAATACACCAATGGGTACAATTTATGAGAACATCCTTTGATTCTATTTATATACATTAAGCAAATCACCCATTGGTGCAAAGTTAGAATTAAAGATAATGAAGTAGTTGAGGAATCAGTCTAGTCATACTCAATCTTTGGTTTAAAACATCAAACATGTATTGGAGGGGAGGAAAAGGGGGCACAGGAACCCAGGAACAAGGGTAAGCAAATGTAGTCATTGTAGCCAATGTACACTATGTAAAATATGAACTACATAACTTGAGGTTAATCCCTTTGTACAACTACATAATAATAATAATAATAATAGTAATAACAGCAACAACATCAAACTTTCAAATAGATATGTAGGTCAGCAACCTGTTTACCTTCTAAACATAGATTCCAGTACTGGTCATGTTGACAATATTCAGAAGCCTTAGTCTGATCATTTTGTTTGGGGAGGTTATACTCTGTAAGAAAGCTCAGGTATAATTTCCTGAAAAAACTTATGTACAATACCCACATTACTTTACTCCCTGGTAAATGTTAAAGTTAATGGGAAAAACTTCTGAAATGCTGTGGAAGTATCAGATAGCATGAGAATATTGTACAATATTATTAATTAACTACTGTAGTCCCAACTCCAGTTTTAAATTAGCTGTGGTCTAAAAATATTAAATAGATAATTCTCCAATTCAGCAGCTATAAGCTTCCAATAACTTTTTATCAGTATGTTATTATAACTGTACTAATTTGTTATCAGTTACTTTTATTAATTTTTTACTGTTCCTAATTTTGAAATTAAACTCTATCATATAAATTATGTACACATACAAAACTGCAGTATATATAAGGGTTCAATATTACCCATTTTCTCAGGAATTCAATGAGGGTCTTGGAATATATCTCATGCAGAGAAGGGCAGAAACTACTATATATAATTACATAAGGCAACTCCTACAAATTCATTCACTCAACCTAATTTTATTAAGCACCTACTATGGGTAAGGCATTTCGTTTATAATGGAAAAATCTCAACATCTTGTGTGTGTGTGTATGTGTTTGTGTATGTGTGTGTATTTGTGTGTGTATGTGGACCTGTGTGATGTTAGTAGGAAGTTACTTCTTCAAATAATTGCCAAAAACGATACCTAAAATATATTTAGATGTTCTCATGGAGTATAGCTTGATGGAGCTGTTTGAAAAAGGTAGAGGCAGAGAATTTCTATCCCCTTAACTGTATGGTCACATATTATCCTTCTTGATAAACATTAATGGCACTAATACAATGAAGCATATGATCTGCCACTCTGTGTATGCTCTGTCATACACAACAAGATTGTAGTTGTATCACAGTCTCGCTATTTGGCATTCCTTTACCTTACAAATAAGAGGCTCTCAGTATCTATTATTCTGATTCATTTGATTCTCATACAACAGATTTTTAATACTAGGTATTTCTTTAATCAGACAAAATTGCAGACATAATTTTTTCAGAGTATACTGATTTATGAGGAAACATATACCCTAACTCCTACCACCCCCTCCTATAACCCTATACTGAAGTCATTTAAAGTGCTAGAATATAATAGTTTCCCCTCATACTGACCACAGTCCTCCACTCCCCCCCACCCCCAAGAAACAGCATTTCTTTTTCCATTCTGTGGTAGGAACTAGGACACAGTCAAAAATGTGCTTTCCATTGCTCTGAAGTTATGTGAGCCCTGAAGAGTTCAAGATGTTCCCAGTTGAAGGAAAACTTTCAATGTTCTGTCCAATGCATACTTCATAATCGTTTTAGAAGCAGAAAGACTGCAAGTTCCTTTGACCAGCTTCCATTCACATAGTTATAGATTAACAAATATACATGACTGCCTCACATTGGGGATACTTCCTGGGGCAAACTATATTTTTTGAGGGAGGGGGTCATTTGCTATGTTCAAGGTTAAGTGATATGTCAAACATAGAGGCTATATAAGACAAAGACCATGCCTGCTAGCCTTGGCTAGATATTTTAATATTTACATTTGACATGTTTCCTACAAGTACCTTTAATTATGCTCTAAATCATTTTAAATCACTGTGACTAATACCTTTTCTGAACTAACACACTGTACCTCAATAGGATTGGAACATTTCCTTTTTAGTATTAACTCTTTAAATTCCAAATGCCAAAGGTAAAGAGATAGAAAAAGCCAAGCAAATCTGATGAAAGTTTTATTAGCGATCAATGATAGCAGATGAGAGCTTTCCAAAGCTACCCGCCCCCTTGAAAGTATAAATAAACGGAGGCCAAACTCTAGTATCATATATCAGACTTCATATTATTTCTATGACTTGGGCGAATAGGAGACATTGGAAATATATTGGTGGTTTTATTTTAATTCTTTTCCAGAGTCGAATGATCAATAGATATTTGTTGAATAAATAGGTATAATAAGTTAATGTTGTCCTTGTGTCTGAATTGTGAAGCCATCTTGTCCTCCAGCTACTTTTATATTGTGACCTTTCTGTTTCTTTGGGAATCAAGTCCCATGAGATAGAAATTCTAGTGAAGTTGCAACCCTTTCTTCTGAGAAATAATGTTTAGTGGTATATTCTTGGTATTTTCCAGATGCTTTCATTTTACTTGGTTTATATGTCTTATGGATTAGCTTTCCATTTGTGGAAAAAATTGTACTGACTAGTTATATTTACATTTAGCACTTGGGAATATCAGTGCTCAATAATGCAATTTATTTCTTTAAGTAACTTTTCATGTGTGTTTTGTCATACCAGTGACTTTAGTTTCACTTTCTGGAAAAATGTAAACCCTATCATGATTTTTCAACCCATAAAATAAATTCACATGAGGAAAGCAAAAGTTTAAATAACAACTATGTTTAATTTTCTAACTATCCTAAACTTTAAAAAGTAACTGAACACATTGAGTTTTTTAATTTCTCCAAGGAAATATTAGTAAACTGGCCTCGACCATGACATTCAGTAATAATTTAGTAATCACTGAAATATCAGCTTGAGAAGAAATAAAAACAATTAACATATTAACATTTCTACTAGTACTATTTTTGCTATATATACAACTATTGACAGCTACTATTATGAATAGATTGCTGAGAGATACAAGTTAATTTATATTTATTATCACATTTACTCTTCACAGTAAGTTTGTACTGTAGGTACTGCTATGTGTCTTAGCCTGTTTTCTGATGCTAATAACAGAGTACATAGACTATGTAAGTTATAAAGAAACTAAGTTTGCCAACATTGAGGGACCAAATCTGGTTGATGGCCTTAATGCTGCATTCTAAGAGACCAATTGAACATCATATGGTATGAGAGAAAACATTATAATAGACCACTCTGTAGATAACCCATTAATAAACCATTAATCTATTAATTATTTGAATTTATTAAGCTATTCATAAGGGGAGAACCCTGATCACCTCTTAAAGGCTTTTCTTGTCCAAACTCTTAATATCTCATAGTGAGGATTAAGTTTCAAGATGAGTCTCAGAATATACAAAATATGTTTAAATGCAAGGTTACTCAACATGACAGAGAACTAAAATCCAGAATGGAACAAACTAATTCATTTAAGATAACAAAAATACGAAGAGATGAAGCCAATATTCAATGCTGGCCCTAATAGCACAGCCTAATGTTATCCATTAGTCCATATTGCATCAGAATGTCCATAAGGTGGCAAAAAGTGCTGAAAAATAAAATATTAGGCTTCTTTCTAAGCCCAGGCCTACATAAATCATGTGTGATCCCTATGATGTGTCGACATGATTACACTGAGAGCCTAAGAAGCCAGTATAGTCCCTAGAAGCAGCCTTGTTCTTTTGCCTTACCATGCATACCAAAACCATAAGCATGTCACTCCATCTCTTTGGAGTCCTATACCACAGGTTGTTTTTATAAACTTATCTGCATCAACTAAATTCCTCAGAGAAAGCCAGCCTACATTAAATGGATGTGCTATTTGATAAATCTATGCTAACGTGAAGATCATTCAGTGGAGCATTCTGACAAATTATCCTGTGTGTTTTTCTGCCCCCAAACCTACATTTGTATCAAGTAAAATTAGGTTAAATTAAGTGGAAAAAAAGCTTATCAACGGGCAGCCTCAGTCATATACAAAGCAGAAGACTTGGAAAAGTCTATTTCCTAGGTTCTATGTTTATTCCTTTGCGCTGGTAGGAGGAGGAAGGTTAAGAACCAGTGGCAAGTGAGCCTCATGTTTTATTCTAGCATGCTTTGGCAAAGGCTCTTTCCCTTGTGTCCACCAAGCAAATTCTGTTCTGTTGCCAATAGTATGTATCCACCATTTCCCCTAATGAAGGCCCATGGCAATCACCTTGACTCACCAACCCTAGGGACAGCTGGGAATCCTGTTAATGTAGGAACTTTAACAATAAGAACAGGATAGCCTGAATTCAGAAAGAGATGAGCTAGCAGCAGACAGATTTCACAACTTAAGTACGTAATGGCTGCAGGACAGGACAAACAAACAAATCTGTCAAACCAAAGAATTATCAAACCAAGTCCTTGAGGCTCCTCCAGGAAAGACAGCTCAGAGAATTAAACAGAGAAAGGATCATTTGGGGTAACCTTTAAAGGAGGGGGGCTTTGACAACTCTTTTCATTTGATCACTTTAAGGCTCATTTTAGTTTTTTGAGGGGCCAAGTTGTATTACTTAACATACTTAATGGGAATTTTAAGAATAAATTAAAATCTTTTAATTTTCTATATTGCTAAGTAGGAGAGAGAAGAGTAACAAAGTTGTGGATGTGGGAGGAGGCAATAAATAATTTACCTTTGGCTTAGAAATGCCTTTTGGGACATTCTTTTTCTTTCATGGACTCACCTTAGTTTTTGTTCAGACGAATGGCTCAAGTAGTTGAAAGTTCCTGGATACACACCAATTGGCATAGTGAGGGAACCTAGAAGCAAGGGCTTAACCCAGAATGTGGGAAGTGACATCTGCTGTGGACGAACTATGAAGAGGACTAAGTGCACATAGTTTTACTGGGACTGAATCTATTGACATGTCTCTCTTTTTTGTATCTATATTTTTTATTGTAAAAACACTATACAGAGGTGTTACAGTTACATGAGTAAGATAATGAGCACATTTCCTCTTGAGCATTGTTACTTCCTCCTTTGTTTATCCCCTACCATCCCTTCCTTCCCACCCCCCAACTCCTCCCTTACCCCACCTTGCCATATCTCTTCACATATCCAAACCTCACATTAAGAATCTGGCTTGACAAAAGGGAACCCTACTGCATTGTTGGTGGGAGTGTAAACTTGTTCAACCCAGATGGCCCTCAGTAGATGAATGGATCAAGAAAATGTGGTATACATACACAATGGAATTCTATGCCTCCATCAGAAAGAATGACATTGCCCCATTTGTTAGGAAATGGAAAGACTTGGAAAATATATATATATATTTAGGGAAGTAAGCCAGGCCCAAAGAAACATGGGTCTCATGGTTTCCCTTATTTGCAATAACTAGTATAAGGTTTAGGACAAGCAGAAAAGGTCAAAAGCTATGTACATGTGACCATATAAGATGATGTTAAGTGAAATAAACCCCAAGATAGGGACACAACTTGTTTTTTTCTTTCTTGCTATTGTTTTTAAGGTATCTAAAATGTACTAGGTGATTTTTTTGTTTCTCTTGTATGATCTTCCCCCATGGTATAGCCCCTGTTTTCACTGTATTTGATGTTGGTGCCCTGCATCTTATATATACATTTTTCTAATTTGAGGAGGGGAAGGGAAATAACAAAATGCTGAAACAAGGATACAGGTTGACCTATTGTAACAATGATATGTACAAAAAACTATATTGAAAATGAACTTTGCTTGAGGGGGGAGAGGGAAGTTGGGTAGGTGGGGAAGGAAGGGATGTTAGGGGAAAAACAAAGGAGGAGGTAACAATGTTCTATAAGAAATGTACTCATTACCTTACTCATGTAACTGTAACACCTCTGTATATACTATTTTTACAATAAAAACATATTTAAATAAAAAGAACTGGTTTAATTGAGATATATTTGGAATGTGATATACTGTATATTTTGAAAATATAAGTTTTATGTTTTATGTACAAAATTACCCATAACATGTCCCCATAATAAAGTGAACATATCATCAATCACAAAATTTCATTCCAGTTCCCTTCTCCCATTCTCGGGAGATGACTTATCTGAATTCTGTCACTGCAGATTACTTTGAAATTTCCACAAAATTAATATATAAGTACAGTCATGCTTTGCAGAAAAATTTTGACTAAGAAACTTTAAGAACTTTATACCTTCTTAGTGTGAACATTTAATAGATAAACTTTCCTGTGTAAGTACTGCTTTTGCAATACTCTGATTATTTAAAAGTAAGTTGTTAATTTTCAAAATATGATCCACATTGGTGAATGTCCCATGTACACTTGAAGCTGCTGTTCTTTGGAAGATTCTCTAAATATCAAGTAGATCAAGTAAGTCAACTGTACTGTTCAAGCCTTCTATATACATTCTGAGTCTTTGTTGCTTCAATTCTGTAAGTGTGAGATCTCTGTCAGTAAGGGTAAATTTTTCTATTTCTCTTTATGGTTCTGCTGAGTTTTAAATTCGTCTATCACTTAGCTCTATTATTTGGAAATAATTTGTGTTCTACTCTTGATAAATTGATAATGTTATCATGAAATGTCTTCCAGTAACACTAATAATATTTATTGCTCTGAAACCTATTTTGTGTAATACTAATATAACTGTTCATATTTTTGGTT